>NC_090934.1:1223089261-1224339261 GCF_040938575.1 Ambystoma mexicanum | reverse complement strand
GCAAGCAGTTTTCATTTCCTTTCTGAGAACTGATCCGAGATGGTGTATTTATTTGTTGGAAACCTGTTCCAAAGTTTGGCAGCCAGCATAAAGAAGAAACGACCTCCAATGGTGGCCTTCTTCAATGGAGCTTTTTTTTTGTCTTTAGAAGATGGGAATCCTTGACTGGGAGGATTTGTTTCTTAAGAATATAAGTTGATGTGCATTTAATGCCTTGGGACCTAACCACATGGCCTTATGGACTAGGCGGACTTGCGTTCCCATAGAGCTGGGGGTTATGCTTACGCCTTATGTTTCAGTAAGTAATGTGGAGGTATATTTTGGGGTTCTGCAACCTCCTGATGAAGTTTTTGGAAGGCCCAAATACAGGGCGTTACAATAGTGTAGGTGGGCTGATCTAAAACAGTTAGCCAAGGTGGCCTGATCTCCGAAGTGACGTATCTTGCTTGCTGTACGTGGTGATAACCGATCTCGAAGACAGAGGAGATATGCAGTTCCAAATTTAGCTGTGGCTCAGTCTTAACGCCCAGGTTTTTTAACCAAAGGTTGTTTTGCTTTTGTTATAGACCATTTCCCATGCATGGACGGCGGAGAGTTGAGCCCCAGTTGTTTAGCAGCCACGGTGTTACATGCAACTTGCTGCATTGAGACAGAAACGCAGACGTGCAGCACTGCGACTGAAAACACCCACACAGACACTTTAAGAATACACAAGCACACAAGACTGAAACCGCATGCGCCAATTGGACTGCACTCATAAATGTGCCTGCCAAACCCGCACATTGGGCCTCATTCCAAGACAAGCGGTCCGATAAAAACATCCCGGTATTTGTGGGTACCAGCACTTTACTGGACCACCCAACTACAGGTTTGCTTGTGGGGCACCTGCGTTACAAGCTGGATGTTAACCAGGCACCCTACCAGCAATAAAAGCTGTCATTACCGCCACCGGCATTGCTGGTGGCAGTAATGACGGCAAATCCCCTCATGGCGTCGTATGGGACACCATGAATGGGGATGAACACTGTCCCATCGGCACTCGTAATCCAGCGGCAATGCTGCCGGACCGAGTGCCGGTAGAGGTAAGTACCAAATGTTAGGAACCTGGCGGCTCCACCGCCAGGATACCGGCAGGGTCAGAATGAGGCTGATTGTTCGGTACCTGGGTGCATTGAGGCAAACCATTGCAGATGCAAATGAAGCACCAGCAACATATGCAGCACTACAACAACAGACAAACATGCAGCACTGGGAATATACTTATACCAACTGCGCCAAAACCGTGAAGGGTAAGTGACACCATTACCATATCGGCAAACCAAAAGCTAGTGTGATGGTGATGCAGACATACTGGAAGCATGCATTTTAGCTACGTATACAACATGCTGACTGCAGACACATGCTCACAGCAGGGTGACTGCAAACAAGTGCATGAAGCTTGAAGACTAAACGCGTGCATGCAGGATAGAGACTGCAGACGCATGCACACAGCAGGGTAACTGAAAACAGTGCATGGAGCATGTGAACTATAGAGACGTGCATGGGGACTGGAGACAGATGCATGCAACTGGATCACTATAGCCACAACTATATGCAACATTGGGACAACAGACACAGGAGTGCAGCACAACAACTGCAGACACACGTGCACAACATGGTGACATCACAAAGATGCACTCAGCAATGTGAGTGCAGACAGCATGGGGCACAAGACACTCATTGCAAATGTAAGCATAAAACAACATCCTCCAGTCTACTGACGTTTACTCCAGAGGGGCCTGCTTCCAGGGTTCAAAGAGCAGGGAATATCCTCTCCTTCCCAATGAAATTGTGAATTAATGAGTAAATGCCAGCAAGGTTGCTCGGCTGAGTAAAGCGCTTACTGCAGAGATCTATGTGCAGCCTTCTGTCACAGGTGTGAATCCCAGGGCCGACCTAGCCCATCATCAAGTCCAATGTTACATTAAATACCATTAAATTGGGTAATAATAGCCTCCATTATTACAGCACTTCCAATGTATGTAACCGATGGCCACCTCTGTGTTGCAACTAAGATATCTTCCAGTATCAGCGCCTCGATGTACCTGGGCGGTGTGAGTGCTTTATAAATACAAACAAATAAATAAATAATGTGAAATCAGCCAAAAAATTCTACTTAAATGTGATTATAAATAGGACAGTGTGACAGGATGATGGACTTGACCCTGTCAGGGGGGGGGGACAGGGATACCTCTGTGGATGGGGTAGGAGGCCTACTAGGGCCGAAACCAGAGCCAGTCCTGCCCAGAGGCAGAGTTCTGTAGTTCATAGGGGCCTCTAAACCCCACTATCTGTGCCGTGTATTTAGACCGTGATACCATTTTCAATAACACAATACCAGCCAACACATGTTTTCATCTTTTCAAAGCTGTAAGGACAATTGATGCAAGGGCACAATCTACTGAAGAAAGAAATAGACGTCTGTATTCAACCTGGGAAGCACCCACACTCAACGATACTAGTGTCTCACACTAATACTGCAGCCAAAGCAGACGCGCAGTACCCAAAATGATCATCATCTGCCGGCAACTGAGCGCAGTTCAAATTCAGCGCACGGGAAAGGGTCGTGGCTAAAGAAAGTCTTTTAATGATTCCCCATGTGATTCCCCAACTTCCGGGGAAAGACTTGATGGAAACTGTGCCCAACAATCTGGCGATGAGCAGTCCTAGTGGAGGGGGGAAGGAAAGACAAGAAAAGGAAAAGGCGGGTATAAAAATCACCTTGCACTCTGCTAGAACCCTGACCCCCACTCTGGTCTCCAGCAGGCACGGCTAATGGACCAGTCTCCTAGTGAGACTACACCTCCACTCCTTTTCTTAAATTTAACAGGTTCTCAACATTGCCACTGGTAAGTTCTTGGAACCTTGCTCTTTGTATTGCCCCACTTGGGCTGGTTCCCTATGCTGGCTAGGTAGAGAGTTTTTGCCTGGTCACGCGAGTGGGACAGGCATTCCCAGATGTGGGTCCCTTGCCTGCTGGGCCTAGAGACCCAAGCTACTCCCCTCACTGATGATGCCCAATGAGGCTGAAATATCTTTGGGGAAGCTTGTGGTCTTGTGTAGAAGCGATGTTACCTAGCAGTTCGGGCTGGACTGCCCCTTTAGGTGTGGGCCCAAGTCCGATTTGCATATGGTCTTTCTCCTTTCTGTAATGGCTTGCCAGGTGAAGATTGATGGTCTAGAGGACTTCCCAGAGCAATTGCCAGAGGTGTAAGATTCATTCTAAACCTTTCAGCCATCCATCCCTCTTTGCTTTGGCTAGGTAGACAGCTGCAAAGCTATTGAAACAGTCGGAGGACCAAAAAACTGAAATCTTGTTATTTCTTTCTCTCCCTTTCCAGGCTAAGGATTGAAGGAATCCACTGAAGCACTTGCGCAAATATCTGATGAAATCGGGGGCTCAGAGCTTGGTTTGGTACCTTGACAATGTGAAAATCTTTCAGACGGTGAGGGTTAGGGAAAATATACCTTTTTAAACATTTGGAGGCAGCATTATATTTTGTGGCGAGAATTATGTTGGATGGCCCTTCAAGGGAAGTTTTATAAAATCTACTACATATCTCTTTGGTATCTAGTCAATGTATCTAAAACATTACAGAGTGGTAACTTTCAGAGTGGACCATAATACCGCAAAACACTGCAAACAATTAAATAAATAAAGGGTACTGGGGTAAAGGGCTTAAAATGAGTCAGGATCAGGTTGGGGTGGTGTTTTAAGGGTAAACGAATGGGGACCCCCCCCCAAATAAAAAACAAAAATAAATGTTGGTATTTTGTCTGTGATTAAATTTACCACTCTGTAATTGTGGTCGGTATAATCACATATAACCAACTCTTTCTGTATACAACTGGGGACCACCATCTTCACTTTCTTAGCAGCCCATGCTCCTAGGTTACCATAATGAGGATTAGACACACAAATGCTATGTGGCAAATTGCAGAAAATGTTAGGCCTGCGCTAAGAGGCCATGGCACTGATAACAAAAGTCTGACGTATGCTGCAAGTGCCATATGTGAATGGTGCTCATTCCAGAATGTAATTGGTCTGCCCGGCAACACACTCCTTTCTATGAACAGTTGTTACATTGCATATTTGACAGCCTCAGTGAAGGGCTGCGTTTTCTATTGATCTTGTAGGTCAGGGTTGTCCAACTCCAGGCACAGAGGGCCGGATCCATGTCAAATTTTCACAATACCCCCTTATTAATATTCATGAGATACATTTGAATACAAATTAAATGCTCGGTTCGTCCAAAACAAGGCATTGAATATTCTTAATTACTAAACATTTTATTTGAGCAACTAATGTGGAAGGTATGATCAGATAACGACAACAATCAAAATAAATTGCCTGCAAATAACACCAGCAAAGAAGGAGTGCATACACCCCACGATGGAGAGAAAAATGAAACAAATCCATTATGTATCAAAGAAATGTGAGTCGTCAATACATGGTTTAAAACCAAGATGATCAACCAGGGAGAGAATGCTGGGCTCTTTAGAGGAAATCAATTTTATATGCCGGAAAGAGGGTCCTCGTACGCAATGCTCCATCAGCATTATTATCGACTGAATATTGCCCGAGGCAGCAACTGCAATTCTAAGAGGATATTGTAAGAAAGGGCTGCAACGTTCGAAAAGTGCTGACATCTACAGAATGTTTGGCGATTTTTGGCTGGTAGCCAGCTATACAACCCAGGTGGCGAAACAGCCAAGGCACAAGAGACTACCAGGGTTCAGAGCATTGCACCCCACCATGAAAAATGTGTAGGGTGTGAAGGGTTTTGACCCATGCTGAATCAATAGACTGGGTAGATGTGAGGATGAGCTGCCGCTGCCCATCATTCCATCCCAGAGTCCAGGAGAACTGCTCAGTTGGCACAAGACCACTCTAAAGATTCAACCTTCTTGTGGGGGGGGTTCCACATAACCACTCTAATGTCAGGATGCCTATCAGAACAATAGCAAAAATCTCCTGTCAAATTCAAGACAACTCCTAAATGGATGCAGTACTGACAAATTCCCCAAGGCGACGCTAGCGGTCTAAACTCTGACAGGAGAACTGGCTGACAAAGGGACCTGAGTCAACTGGACTTCAAAGGCCTGTTGGTTAATTAAAAAATCTTAGCCACCTGCTGTTCCCAGAGGCCAAGAGGCTGAGAACTCTTAACACCCCAGAGACTCACAACAGGAGGCAGGATATCACATGGCCCTTCTGAGTGAGAGGGAGGGGGTTTCCCCTTCAGCCTGGAGGAGAGAGACAATAGCCCCTTTCAGTTGAATGGGGTATGTTAATTTTGAGTGTTTCCTGTCAACAGCCCTCTGTCAGCAAGGAGAGACATGTGATCGCTGACCCACCCAGACTTCTGGAGGTGGACCCAAACACTTTGGGGAGTTGAATTGCAACAAATATATATTTTATAGAAACAGTGATAACTTATTGTAACCAAATGACAGGAATGTACAACTTTGAGAGTCTTAGTATGGAAATTGCCCTCACGATTTGATTCCAAACGATTTGTACCATGTTCTGGGGCAAAACCCCGCTAATAATGAATATTGTAGACACTGTATTTAAGCTAGGGACATGGAAAGTTACTGGGATATATGTGGAAGGGAAATGCACCTTTGTATAATTTTTGATAGAAATCCCATATTGCAAAACCCACTAAAATCGAAAATAAGTTGCCATTTTTGAATGCAAGCTCCTAGAAACGCCAGAGGCGGAACAGAGACTACTTTAAGCAAGGTGTAATATGTACATGTAATGTCAACCACTTGTGTACCTGGGAAATATGTATTTGGATCAGAAATAGATTTGTGTGTAAAGATGACAGGGCAGTGTTCTTTCTGGAGGCCATAAAAATGACATCACTCTCAAGAATCCACCAAGCCTAGAACCGACTTCCTACTCCTTATACTTTTACCGCAATCACGATTTACGCACTCGCAAAATTTACCGCGATTTGGCCTGATTTCGTCATCTGTAAAAAGATAGCCGCTTTTGCCTGAACTGCTAAAATTCGTTTGCAACCTAATAACCATCCCTCAACCATTGTTAGGGCTGACCTGAACTGATTTAAAGTGTCTACCACTCACCCTGAACCTCCTATAGGGAATTAAAAGCAATTTTAGCATTTTTCACTTCCTTGCCACCACATTACAAAGCACTCTTGCCCGTGTTTTAAAAAGCATACCTGTTGTGTAAGCTTGCTGGGGGAGGAACTGAATTCCTTATTGTATTTGATTGTATTCCTGAAGACTGTGTGTGTTACTTCCATCTCCTTGCATTGCATATAGGGGGGGGGGGGTGAATTGCCACCAGGGGAAAAGTGAACATATTATTTCTTGTGAAACCATATCAGTTTATTTTCTGTACTGCATTTATTCCACCTTGCAATTCCTTGAAACCATAAAGCATTTCAGCTACCTCATCCTCTATACTACTTCTAAGTACCCAAATCAGTTTACCAGTAGAACATTATCCATTGTTGATCACTGTCATATTTTAAGTCTGATATCCAATATTAATTTATTATAAAAGTGTGATAGATATATATTGTTATATTTCTCAAATAAACCTTTTAAATTTGCAAAACAGACCTACTTCTTGGCTCAGTGGGGTCAGGGGGATTCTAAGAGAGGGGTGTTATATAAGGGTCGTCATCCAGAGTACATGAACTGGACCTAAAAATATATCAATAAGGTTTCCCTCAGCATCCCAGACTAGGCATTGACTTAGCTGTAGTGTTGAAGTGAAGCCGCTTAACAAAGTGGGGGCTCGTAGCCGGAGATTCTGGGTTAGATCTATCACTTGTGCAGATTAATACAGTGTGCTAACTGACAGGAGACATACATCCGGTCGGATCACCACGCTGTGTTATGCTGTAAAGCACTCCTCAAAGGAACGCTCTAAGGAAATGGTCTGTTTTGCAAAAATAAAACACAAACTTCTGTAAGTCAGGAAGAAACTCAAATTCCAGAATGACGACACTGGTAGACATCAAAATAGCCAGAGAGCACTTCTTACATAAACTATTTGTGAGAGGTGAGTGGACTCATCAGGACCAAACGGTCTGGTTGCAGGCAATCGCGCAACAGGTCACTGAAACAGGGTCAGATACATGGAGAGATCAGGGTTCCCTACATGTGGCCCTGAGTGAACTATATATGGCCCCTAAAGCCAAAGATGAACATAATAAGATTGCCAGGATAGCAGCATATTTGACCTATGTATGGGAGCCATGCAGGACAAATGTGCTGAAGTACAGATTCAAAAGGATCCCACAATACAGCTTCCTTCCTTGCTGTTCAGAGTGAGCCACCCTAGTTGCATATACACTTGCTCATGCTCGCCTCTTAACCAACACGACACAGATGATCAGAGTGTTAGATACGATAGATGTGGGAGTTGAAGACATTCTAGTCACTTTAGATGTTGAATCGTTGTATACCAGCATCCCCCATATGAAATGTGTTAACATAATGGGCAAGTATCTTGAAAAGAGGGAAGATCAGACGGTTCCATCAGCATTGATTTTGGAATGCATTAGACTCGCCTTAACTAACAATTTCTTCATTGAACAAAATACGTTCTACTTGCAACAACATGGAACAAGTATGGGCTCAAGCTTCGCACCAGATCTTGCGAACCTTTTCATGGACGATCTTGAGATTAACTCAGTCTATGCGGAACATAACCCATTTAAACACCTGATGAAAGTCTGGGTCCATTACATCGACGATGTGTTTATGCTGTGGGGAGGTACCTTTGTAGAACTTGACTCGTTTCTCACTTGGGTCAACAATCAAGAACAATGTATTAATTTCACTATGAGTTTTAGTGACAACAAGATCTCATTTTTAGATCTTGAGATCTACAAAGATGTTAACAACAAATTTGGCACGACTTTGTTTAGAAAAGCCACGGATAAAAACACATTACTATTGTTTGAAAGCTTTCATCCACAATCTCTGTGGCAAAATTTGCCGTTTGGACAGTTCCTACGCGTAAGAAGAAATTGCACCCATAAAGAGGATTTTGAGAAGAACAGCAAAGATCTATCAACTAGACTTAAGGCGAGAGGTTACCCACCTTTTGTCGTACGTAGGTCCATGAAAAGAGCGAAAAACACCCAAAGGCAAGATTGTCTTACACCACAACCAAGAGTTACAGAAGACAAGATCACGTGTGTATCCACATTTTCACCGGTTAGTAATGAGCTACGCCGGTGTATCCTGAAAAATTGGAACACTATCAATACTGATGATTTTTCTATCAGTAAACCACGTTTTGCATTTCGGCGTATGCCTAATCTGAGAGACAAACTGGTGCATATTTATACAGCTCCCACAGAAGAAAGGTCTATGACCCAACCGACATTGTGGAATTTACCACCGGTAGTGGGTCATTATACCTGTGGGCATTGCTCGGTTTGCAAGTTAACATCCAATATGAAAGTAGTCGACCTTAAAGGAAGAAAATGGGAATTAAAAAACTTCACGAATTGTAATTCTAAGTGGGTAGTCTATGGCATCAGATGCCCATGTGGTTTACTGTACATTGGGAAAACTAAGAGACCAATTCGTCAGAGGATCTGTGAGCACAGATCCTGTGTGAAGAATCGGGTACCGGGGAAACCCTTGGTAGCACACTTTAAGAACGCCCGACATGGAGTGGATGATATTCACTGGTTCATCATTGAGATGATACCCCCCCAACCTAGAGGGGGCAACAGAGATTTGAAATTAAGACAGGCGGAACAGAAATTGATCTATTCCCTAGATAGTGTAAAAAATGGGCTAAACATTTCGATTGAATGGTCTCTATTCATTCACCATAAAAAATGAAAAACACAAAGTGGGTGTGATATGGATGTGTTAGAAGACACATATAGTCGTAGTCTGATTGGTTAAACCAAAGTTGGTCTAGGGTTCCTCAAAAGACAATGAATGAGGAGCTCATACAGTGTAGAGTATCGACCCCGTCAGGAGGATAAAACTCGAGGTTGGGCATTGATACCTAATGATATTCGATACATACGTCTGCATATCTGTCATAGATGTAGAACGATTTGTGGTGCAGATCGATACTACTTGATGTATATGGTGACTCCACACGTATACAAATACTAGTCTGAAGTAAGCACCAACCCAAGTTCCCAAACCCGCTCTATCATGGCGGACGAGGAAGCCAAAGCAAGATGGTTGTCGGTCACGTGAGCGAGAAACAAATGACTTTAGAATATAATGATATTTGACACATATGTCCACACACTTGTAAAATACATAGATAGTGGTGCAGGTTGATACCCTATAACTTTTATTTTCTATGGTTAATCTACATGCATACAAATATGTTTGAAGCAAGCACCGACTCTAGTTTATGCACCCGCTCCATCATGGCGGATGAGGGAACCTAAGCAAGATGGTGCCGGTCACGTGAGCCAGAAACGCACGCGATGACGTACGTCTCACGTGAGATAGATCTGCCGGTTATTTTAGACGACAGCTGGGACGAACTATCCGCTCCAGCGTTCAGAGAGGAGACTAGCGTACGCGAGTTACACGGGAGACCAGCACAGAGATTACTAGGTAAGTGGGATGCGTGATGTGTGGAGATTTACTGATGCACCACCACAAGGGAAACTTAATAATTGCCTTTGTTTGTGTTTGGCCATCTAGATTTCGTAGCAAGAAAACGATGCCGAATGTGGTGGAAAACCACTAATCTTTCTCCAGAGAATAAGACCGTGGGGCAAAGTAAAATAGGTAAGCCGCACGAGGTAGAGAGGAAACACATTTTTCATTTTTGTTAAAGAGTAAATATTTTTTCACAACACTGATCACTATTTTGTTATAGATCTTTGGTGCAGGCGTCCAAACGGATTGTTGCGCCGCAGCGACCTGCAGTAAAAGTACAATCCGCACTTTTTGAAGCAAGGATAGCAGTGGGAAACTATTGCCCTGCTCCTAATAGGTAAGCCCTCATATAGTGCAGACATGTGGAGGATTAGTAGGTGTTATCTGGTTGGAAACAATAGAACCTACTTGTAAAGACTGCAACATTGAGACAGTAGATAAATGTATAGATCAGAGAAAATCTTAGAGAGACAGACAGAGACAATCACGCCCTACGATAGAATGAACATAAAGTGGGGTAAGAGGCGATAGAAATTGGATAACGCTTCCTTGAAATAAGTTTGTGGTAAAATAATGAGAATATGCAAAATGTGTAAATATTGAGTAAAGATGGGAAAGTAATAAGACCAGGAAGAAATGAACCCTGCTGTTTGCATTGATAATGGAAGTGAAGTTGGTATAGATGTGATGTACGACGTGTTATGCACAATAGAAAAGAAACCATGTTTTTAAGATTCAATGTTTGTTTGTTTTGTAGAACTGTTGAAATTGTGGCAAACTGACACGTGATGACACGCGTGAAAACCAGAACATGTATAAAGACTGAGTGCCCTGAAGATAGCACCAACAGGATATACAGAGTGGATGTATTTCTATGTATATTTGTATGTTTAAGATCTATGTTGGTTCCAGAAACACATTCTTGAAGTGTCGGCACAGCCGTTTTGCTCACAGAAATCAGGGAGGGCATTAGTAACAGTGGTGTTTGAAATATATAAATATCCCATATCTAGGCATAGACAAGGTTTTTGAAGTGTCAGCTTCTATGCCAATAGTGGAAAATGTATGCACAGATATATGTGTTTCACAATGAGTTTGGACCACAATGATGTGTCTTTTTAAAAAAAATTATTGTGAATGTGATGTGTTTTTTGATAAACATTAAAATATGTGTATATCTTTGATAAGTACATGGTTTTTCGCCCCTTTATTTGGTTAAGAGGCGAGCATGAGCAAGTGTATATGCATCTAGGGTGACTCACTCTGAACAGCAAAGGAAGGAAGTTGTATTGTGGGATCCTTTTGAATCTGTACTTTATTGTCCTCACCCACGCAGCCCCTAAAAAGAGGACATTCGTAGCTCATCAGAATTGACAAATGTGCTGAAGGCCAAGATCTGGCAAATAGGCAACAGATGGCATTAGAGAAGGCCCAATCTGATCTGGACTCTCTGCGCAGAGGCTGCTCAGGAGCCAGGAGTCAGAAAAGGACAGCAGACAGTACATCACTAAAATAAAGGAGGATATGGATGTGCTGCAACAGGAAAAGGCTGACCAGGATACCAGATTTCTGGCCTTGCAGAAGGAGTACCAAGGGGGTTTGGACTCCCTACTGCAGAGCCAGAAAAAGCTGGAGCAACAATTAGATTTCAATAGGGCATGTGCTGAGCAGGTAGTCACCCTGCAAAGCCACCTAGATAGGAAAAAGAGGAAAGCAATAAATTGATTCTGAAGGACATGGATACCCAGGCAGAGTTTGATCAGGAGCGCCAGAAAGCTGGTGCCTTCCAAAGGCAAAGGGACGACCTGGCGGCACAGATGCAGGCTCTTAGTCAGGAAAGGGATACCTTAGGCCATGAAGTCTGCCAGTTAAAAAGGAAAATTGAAGAAAATCACCTGGCCCTCCAGGGACTGGGTGACCTCCAAAAAGAACACCAGAACTTGTTAGAGCACACCAGGAGGGTGGAGGATGCTCTGGCAAGAAAGGAGCAGGCCAATAGGGACACAGCTCAGGAGGTAACCCTCCTGCAGCAAAGACTGGCCCAGTACTCCAGGACCAATCAGGAGGCACAGAGAGAGAATGAGGCTCTCTGCCAGCACAATGATAGGCTCCAGCAACAGGTAGCGATGCAGGAGAGACCGATAGAGTCTAGTAAGGTCTTAACTGAGGAACTGAAAGCGCAGGTTCTTGCATTGCAACAGGGAGCAGGGGCGGATAGAGATGAGGTTCGCTAGGAAAGAGAAACTCCTGAGCATAAACTCAGGAGCCCTAGTACCAGAGGCCTTCATCTCTCCCAGTCCCTGGACTCTGCCACCCCCATGTCCCCTCGCGCACATGAGCCCAGGGCCACGGGGATGGCAGATTACTATCCAGCTAGAAGTATGGGGCTCATAGGCCAGTACCTCCCAGGAATGGATGGGCGGGCATCCGAGTATGGGCACCCAAGCACAGTGCAATTTAGTGGGGAACCCCAGGAGAGTAGGCCCATTAAGGGCATCCTGAAAACCTCTGCCCAGTTAGGTCAGTGGGGGGGGGGGGGGGGGGTACCCATCAAATCCTGGCAGCAAGGAGGGATCTGAAGACTCCTCTGAGCAGAATCGGGAAAACCTGGAAGATCAGATGGGCACCTCTGGGAGCAGTGCTTCTGAGTCAGAGGATGAATGGACCAGGGTTACCCGAACCAAAAAGGCCAATAAGGCAAAAAGGGCCTTGCTTAAGGACCCATTGAAACAAATAAAGGCAATAAGGAGCGTCATCACGCCTTATCATAAGAACGCCAAGTATTCTGTTTGGGAAACTTGGAGCTCTATGAGCAAATGATAGAGACTTTCCATTTGAAGGACAGCAGTAGCTGCATCCAGTACGTCAAATGGACCTTCTCACCAGAATACTCCAGTTTCTTTGCAGGGCTGGAGGATCAAAACTATTCAAGGTGGTCCACATACAGGGCGGCCATCTTGAAACATTTTTCTGTTCACAGAAATCCTCAAGAGGCTCGCAAGGCAGCCTACAATTTGCAATGTGGGGAGGATCAGGCCCCACAAGAGTTTGTGCATGAATTAAAGCGTGCCTTTGCGCAGACCACCAGAAGGGTGCGCACGGACAGCAGAGAATTTGTCAATACTTTTTTCCATGCCTTGCCCAAATACATCATGACCCAGCTAGTGAGAGATTTTCACGAGAAGAGGTCACTAGACTGGGTCATTGAACAGGATCTATGAGGTGCAGAAGCCCATCGAAAATAAAAATAATGTGCAGAAAAACCCCAAAACCAACAGCACCCCTGCTGCTGCCAAGGTGGCAGAGGTAAAGGTCACCCCTGTTTATAGAATTACCGTATTCCTCTCCTCTCTTCCTGGACAACTGCAGAACTTTGATGGGAAGGAAATTCCTGTCGAGGGGACTGCAGATCTGGACATCAAAATTGGGCGACACAAGGTGAAACACCCGGTCATAGTAGTGACTCCAGAGGGCACCCCTTGTTTACTAGGGAATGACCTCCTGAGAAGGTTGTCACCCCTAATAGATTGTGTAAACAAGGTCCTCTGGAACCAGACTAGCCGACCAATAAAATTAAAACAGAGTGTCAACCATGTTAGTTTAAATGGCACCTGCCACATGGTTGAACAAAAATCTGACCAAGTAGAATTTCAATTCCAGAACAACCAAATTCCAGATGTGACAGTAATAGCAGTAGGACAACAGACTGCTGATGGGGGGTCCTCTCTATTTCTGAAAATCAACCTTCCTTCCAGTTTAAGGTGATATTCAGCAAATTGGAGATCAGTTGTTCATCCCTGTTCAGTTAAATGATGGGAAGGACTCTGTTCTCGCTCGAGTGTGTGTGAACAACGGTAAGAGCTTCATCAGCGAAGCCATGTTCCGCCAACTCCCAAAAGATCCAGCTATTCCCACATTCAAACTGATAGACAATTGGGAAATGGATCTGGAACGACCCAATTCCAAACATCTCCTGCCAAGCAGGTGTATGCTCAAAATCTCCATTGGCAACAAGAGTATAGTCCATAATTGTTGGGTCGTGCGAGACGTCCTTGCCGCCTTTTACTTAGGCAGTGACATTCACAATCGCTTTGCCATTAGTTTGGACCTAATAAACTTCAAAGCTTGGTCCCGATTAGCGGATAATCCCATGGGCTTTGATGATCCAGAAAAAGCATTTAGGTCAGCTCAATTGCTACCTTATGCAGTTGAAATTCAGATCATAGAGGAAGTCACCATCCCAGAAAGGACCCGACAATTCTCCCTGGAAGTGAAAGTTAAAAGAGGACAAAAATTGAAAAACCCTGATGCTTATATACATCTAAATGCTTCTCTCCAACAGCAAGGGTTGGGGGTAAACCCAACTCCATTAGTCAACATAGAACATGACACCATTCCAAGAGAGGTGGATAACAGCGACTTAAAGAGTATTACTCTAGACGCAGGGACCATTATTGGAATGGCGGTTGATGACTGACATTTTTCCATTGATCTAGGAAATGAACTGTTAGGACCAATCCCCAAGGACTGTTTTGACAGTGACAGTGATGACAACACAACACCAGACAGGATTTTCACCCAGCACGGGGGTAACTTCCTGGTGTACACTTCTTGCCCTTATGGTAAGGAAGATGTGACTTGTGACTTCAGGAGGGATGAGGGGATTTTCCAGGTCCATGAGGGCTGCCTTTCCCACCTGAAGCCTCCAGTCCAAATCAGCACTCTGACCAGGGACTTCTCCACCCAGCTGGAGGAGGCCGCTGAGATAGCCGAACCAGAAGTCTTTCCAGGCTTCAGGCAGATGGTGGAAGAGAGGGTCGACTTAGCTGATGCCTGCGTGACTCTGGAACAGAAGCAAAAGTTGAAACAAGTTTTCTTGGATTTCCAAGATCTCTTTGCGGTAGACTCATATGACCGTGGTCGCACCGACATCCACACCACAACAATTCCCACGGACCCTGGAATGACTCCAGTGTTTGTGAAGCAATATCGCCTGCCTCTCGCTTCCATGGAGACCCTTACTGAAATAATTAAGAACCTTGAGTCCCGGGGAATAATCCGTCCAGTACACAGCACCTTCAATAATCCGGTGCTGGGCATATTGAAGCCAAACGGCCAGTGGAGACTCTGCGCCGACCTTACGGAGCTCAACAAACGGGTCCATACTTCCCGATGGCCTCTGCCCTACATTGACCAAGGGCTGGCCCAGATTCAAGGGTCACAAATATTCACTGCAATAGACCTGACCAATGGATACTGGACCGTGCCCATCAGTAGGGAGGACCAATACAAACTGGCTTTTACCTTTGGGGGCCAGCAGTACACATGGACCCGGACTCCCTTCGGATACCTCAACTCCGGCAATTAATTCAACATTTTCCTACATAAGGCCATGCCCGACCTGGGTGCGAGGGGTAACCTGGCTTATGTAGATGATGTCCTCATCAAAAGTTCATCTGTGGAGGAACACATAGCGGAGATCCGTTATGTTCTGACACAGTTGAGGGTCGCCGGAGCAAAACTTTCCTTTCAGAAAGCACAGTGGTGTAGAACCCGTGTTAATTTCTTAGGGCATGAGATTACTCCTCAGGATCTCTGTCCCCAGGAAAAGAAAGTGGAAGCACTTCATAAACTGAAAGACCCCACCACTCTGCGGGAACTAAGGAGCCTCCTTGGGCTGACTAATTACAGCAGAAAGTTCATTGATGGCTACGCAGAGATCACCAGACCCCCGATTCATCTCCTGAAGGGGGGGGTCAAGTG
This sequence comes from Ambystoma mexicanum, assembly GCF_040938575.1. Taxonomy (NCBI): domain Eukaryota; kingdom Metazoa; phylum Chordata; class Amphibia; order Caudata; family Ambystomatidae; genus Ambystoma; species Ambystoma mexicanum. The sequence goes on along the minus strand of NC_090934.1, from coordinate 1,224,323,817 downwards.
GTAATGGGGTCCAGAACAAGCCGAGGCAGTAAGACAACTGAAAAGAAGCCTCTCACAAGCGCCTTGCCTAGCTTACCCTGTCAGAAACAAGGAGTTCTTCCTGGAGACAGGGTTCTCTAATACGTGCTTGACGGCAGTATTATACCAAAAGCATGACAAGGTCAATAAAGTAATCTCCTATGCGAGCAAAACATTATCCTCTGTGGAGGAAAAATTCAATGATTGTGAGAAGGCACTCCTGGAAACGGTGTGGGCATTGAAAAATTACCGCCCGTTTATCCAGGGGGAACACATCATAGTGGAGACTCCACACCAGCCTCTGCAATATCTCCAAAGTGACAGAATCCGGGCCGGAAATGTGAGTAATTCCCGAATTACTTCCTGGATTCTGTCAATGCAAGGCTTTCCTGTGGAGGTCAGATATGGCCAAAACTAGAAGAGTCCCCTCGCGCAAGGTCTGGCTGACTTGCATGATTGTGCCAGAGAAAACGGTCTTGAATCTAAAAATCAAGGACAACATGGAGGCATACCTCAATTCCCCACACAAAGTCTTTGAAGAAGACAAGTGTGAGGGAATGCCCACTGTCTATGTGGATGGATGCTCTTACCATGTTAACAACAACGGGGAGAAAGAACTGGTGGCTGGCGTAGGGAATGCATGGGTGAAGGAGTTTCCAGAACCCTCCGCTGGATACAAAATTGGTCCCCGAAGTAGTCAGGTGGCAGAATTGATGGCTGTGCATCAGGCCATCCTCACTGCTGTCCAACATCAACTCCACGAACTGGTCATAATCACAGATTCGGATTATGTACGGAACGGGTTCGTGGAGCACCTGGTTAAGTGGAAAACCAGAGGCATGTTATGTGCTAATAACAAACCCCTGAAACATGGGAAGTTAATCCAAAATATTGATGATCTGGTCACATCGAATGGGATGACCATCTACTGGAAAAAGATCAAGGGTCATTCCAAAGTAGAGGGACCAGACAAAACTGGAAATGACTTAGCTGATCAGCTGGCCAAAACCGGGGCCATCCAAGGGGATCTAATAGAAATAGAGTCCCTGTTGGGGGAAATCCATGTGACTGCGATCACTAGGTCCCAGAAAAATGCTCACAATGATCTTTCAACTGCCCAATGGAGTAAGGAGACCCCTGATGCTGATTTGATTACAGCTCAGAAGGAGGATCCAATCATTGGTAAGTTTTACCAACACATTCAGGACCCTGAGAACTTTCCCCTGACGGATACCGATTACATTGGGAAAGAGGACCTAAGAGTGTTGATGAAATGTCCAAAGATGTTCCGAATCCAAGACGGTTTGTTGGTAAGTAAATCCCAAGCTGGCCATGATCAGTGGGTGGTTCCTACCTCATTCCGAAGCCTGATGCTAAGTCACGCCCATGATGCGGCCACTGCCGGTCATAGGGGGTTTCATACAACACTTGAAATCTTAAGAGAGGTTGCATACTGGCCACATATGGGTCAGGATCTCGACCAATACTTCAAGGGGTGTCTTGTGTGTGCACAATTTCAGCCATCATCCCTCACACACCGTGCGCCTCTCCAAAAGAGGGGGATGACACTGCCATGGTCAGATTTGCAAATCGACTTTGTAGGCCCTGTAATTCGCTCGTCTAGAGGAAACAAGTACATGTTGACCATTACATGCTTGTTTACCAAGTGGGTGGAATGTCTCCCAGCCCCAAACTGCAAGGCAAAAACAGCAGCTGCCCTGATGATTAACCACATCTTTTCCCGTTTTGGTCTACCTCAAAGGATTGAGTCAGACAGAGGTAGCCACTTCACCAGTGAAGTAATGACAAAGATGTGGGAGATACTGGGGGTTAAAAGGAAGCTACACATTGCTTACAGGCCAGCTTCTTCTGGAGCAGTGGAGAGATACAGCCGAACCATTGTGAGCATATTAAAAACGTTTGTGGCAGATTCTGGGCCAAGTTGGGATATTCGATTACCTCTGGTCCTAATGGCCATCAGATCTACCCCTTCATCTGCAACTAAAATGTCACCATTTGAGTTGATGACCGGACGCAAGATGGTGCTTCCCCAGCATCTTCTCTACAGGACCCAAGAGCAGACACTGATAAATGCCTCCACAACTCATGAGTATGTGGAGAATTTAAGGAAACACCTTCAGCATGCTTTTGCCTATGCTCAGCGGAATCTAGAAAGATCAGCTGATAGCATGAAAACCCACTAGGACCTGAAGACCACCAGGAAGGAATATAGTGTGGGGGACCGGGTCTATCTATACAATTTCCAAAGGAACCAGGCCAAACAGCGAAAATTTTTGCCTACATAGAAGGGACCGTTTGAAATTATAGACAAGATCTCCCCTGTAGCGAACAAGATCCGCATCCCCAAAGGTAGTCTGGCGGAAGGGGAAGACAAGTGGGTACATATAAATCAGCTAAAGTGTTGCCATCCCAGGCACACGCTGCAGCAACTGGAGGAGTCCTCTGCAATACCAGTGGGGACCGCTCCAGATTAATTCAGTTCCAACCCTAAAATATCCCATATATAGTCTCTAAAATATTATGACGCTTGTAAGCCACTGTCTCTGAATTATATCTTGTTTTTAAAAATTGGAATGCTATGTCTATTAAAGTATAAAATGTATATGTCGCCCCACTATATCAATAGCGGGGGAGAAATGTCTATGAATAGGTATTGCCACTTTCCTTTGTCATCCTAGGAGAAAGAAAACCTGGAGACTGGCCAAGGAGGACGCCCAGGGACCGGGAGTAAAGATCCGAGGGGCCCGGGGTACCGCCCAATATTTCCATCAGGACCGGCGAGGAGAACCGATCGATCCAACTGGGTGGAGGAAAAGATGCTGAACTGTGCCATCTACAGAATTGGAAGAAGATAATGTGGACATACCAGCGCAAGGGCTCAAAACCTCCTTTGCACCTGACTTCCCATCGACTTGAATCAAAGCGTGGTCGGGCGGGGGGGGTTTGTAAAGGGTTTTGCCCATTTGAGTCTAAACTCCGATTTGTACCATGTTCTAGGGCAAAACCCCGCTAATTATGAATATTGTAGACACTGTATTTAAGCTAGAGACATGGAAAGTTACAGGGATATATGTGGAAGGGAAATGTACCTTTGTATAATTTTTGATGAAAATCCCATATTGGAAAACCCACTAAAATCGAAAATAAGTTGCCATTTTTGAATGCAAGCTCCTAGAAACGCCAGAGGCGGAACATAGACTACCTTAAGCAAGGTGTAATATGTACATGTAATGTCAACCACTTGTGTACCTGGGAAATATGTATTTGGATCAGAAATAGATTTGTGTGTAAAGATGACAGGGGAGTGTTCTTTCTGGAGGCCATAAAAATGACATCACTCTGACACACTATCCCTTCCCAAATCAGAGACTAAAGAATCTATTGACCTATCAAATCAAGAGAGGGGCAGGCTTAGTGAAGCTACGCACACACCCACTTCCAATACGCATAAAAAAGAGACTGCTCGGACAGGTATTCCTTTTCCATTTCTGCGGAGCATTTTGACGGCCAACATCCCATCCAGACAGAGACCAGGACCAGGGACCCATAAACTACAGAACTTTGAACCTAGAAGGCCCACTGCAAGCAAAAGTATTCTCAGCAGGCCTTCAGAATTCAGCAAACCTAACCAAACTATTCAACAGCCGGGCGAGCTGTTTGAATTCTTTGCCAAGAACTTTTGCTGGAACCGCAGACCAGACCCAGACCGCTGTGAGCAGAACCGGAGATCCGGATAGCTGTGAGCAGAACCGGTGCCTTATTGACCCACCGAACAGAGAGAACCGCCGCTGGACGTGTTGACCAGATCCGTGACGAGGCCCATTCATTTCAAAATTAGGAGTGAATATCCGCCAGAACTGTGCAAAACCAATCTCTTAGTTAAAATAATCTAATCCAAATTATTTTAACCTAAGTAGAACTGCCTCCTAGAAATCCTGTCATCTGTCATTCTAAAGCTGCGAGCTGCCATCTGTCATTCTAAAGCTGCAAACTGTCACCTATCATTTTGAGTTTTACTTTAAATCCGAAAATCTACCTTTATTAAATCGTCCGTATCTCTGAACCGTTTGTCCTAGGAACAATATTTAAGTTTCCTCTGAAAGCTTAGAATCTAAGCTTTCCAACAAGCCTAGAACCGACTTCCTACTCCTTATACTTTTATCGCAATCGCGATTTACGCACTCGCAACATTTATAGTGATTTGCGATTTGGCCTGATGTCGTCATCTGTAAAAAGATAGCTGCTTTTGCTGAACTGCTAAAATTCGTTTGCAACCTAATAACCATCCCTGAACCATTGTTAGGGCTGACCTGAACTGATTTAAAGTGTCTACCACTCACCCTGGACCTCCTATAGGGAATTAAAAGCAATTTTAGCATTTTTCACTTCCTTGCCACCACATTACAAAGCACTCTTGCCTGTGTTTTAAAAAGCATACCTGTTGTCTAAGCTTGCTGGGGGGGAACTGAATTCCTTATTGTATTTGATTGTATTCCTGAAGACTGTGTGTTACTTCCATCTCCTTGCATTGCATATAGGGGGGGTGAATTGCCACCAGGGGAAAAGTGAACATATTATCTCTTGTTAAACCATATCAGTTTATTTTCTGTACTGCATTTATTCCACCTTGCATTTCCTTGAAACCATAAAGCATTTCAGCTACCTCATCCTCTATACTACTTCTAAGTACCCAAATCAGTTTACCAGTAGAACATTATGCATTGTTGATCCCTGTCATATTTTAAGTGTGATATCCAGTATTAATTTATTATAAAAGTGTGATAGATATATATTGTTATATTTCTCAAATAAACCTTTTAAATTTGCAAAACAGACCTACTTCTTGGCTCAGTGGGGTCACGGGGATTCTAAGAGAGGGGTGTTATATAAGGGTTGTCATCCAGAGTACATGAACTGGACCTAAAAATATATCAATAAGGGTTTCCCTCAGCATCCCAGACTAGGCATTGACTTAGCTGTAGTGTTGAAGTGAAGCCGCTTAACAAGGGATACTCATTGAGAGTGGGAGTGAATATTGTTGAACACTGTCCTGGAAGAGGCATCCTCTCCGACAGCATACAGTCTCAATTCAAAAGGTAGCAAAGTTAGGACTTTCAGTCATTGCACCCAACTTTAGAGAGGTTATAAACTTCCCACTGGCTAGCAGTGCAGTCCATCAATAGGCCCAGCATATCATCATCCGGGATCAGAATCCTGAATGCATATCTACAGAATCTCAATCTTCCCCCATAATCCTAAAGAGGATCCCAATCACATTCCTATTGGGTGTCACACCGCGGAGACCGTGGAAGATATGGGCAAGATGGAGGCGCTATTAGGTCCATATGGTCGGTCGGTGAGCGGTCTAGTCTTTTTGTTGCTCCCGTATTTAAGGAGGCCACGCCCCCTCTGCGAGTTGCGTTGCAACTCGCTATGCTACTTTTCAAGTGTTCATACTGAAGCTCTGACCTTCCGAACTCCTCTTTTGTTTTCTTGGATACTCTCAGCGGCCCTTCGCCCTCTCGTCAGGCGACGGCCGTTCTCTCTTGCATTGGATACTCTCAGCGGCCCTTCGCCCTCTCGTCAGGCGACGGCCGTTCTCTCTTGCATTGGATACTCTCAACGGCCCGTCGCCCTCTCGCCAGGCGACGGCCAGTCTCTCTAGCATTCCCCTTTTCATTCGATCTTTCCATCCTTCACTTTCACCCCTTATATCTTTCGCGTACTCTCGCATTCGTTCTACCGCGCATTCGCGCACTCTCATAGTCATTTACTCTTTCAGCCATACTCTCTCGCATTCACCTTACCTCGCATTCGCGCACTCTCATAGTCACTTACTCTTTCAGCCATACTCTCTCGCATTCACCTTACCTCGCATTCGCGCACTCTCATAGTCACTTACTCTTTCAGTCATACTCTCTCGCATTCTCTCTCTCCCTCGTACTCTGTGTCACTCTCCATTCCTCAGGTGTACTCTCTCACTCTTTCTCTCTTCCTAACCTACTTAGCCAGCAGCCTGCGGAGCCTCTGTTGGATGCTTCAGTATTCCTTCGTTGTTCTTCACTCCACCACCTCATTCCCACCAAGGATTCAAGGATCTGTTTCCGGTCATATCTGGAGTCATCCATTGGACATTTGTCTCAAGACTCGTATAACATCTGGATCCGCTAGTCATTCTACCTGTCCCCGCCAGCAGCCTCACAGGGTTTTTTCTGCCTTATTGGCTTTTTCCCTGGATTGGAAGGGGCGGACTCCCCAGGGTTCACCTGACGGTTTATTCTACTAACGGTCAAGGTGGCCTCCGGAGGAGACCGTCCCTATCTCTTCGAACGCAAGAAGGGTAAAGGACTCCTTAAGAAGGACACGGAAGAGGAAAAGACCCAGAAAGAACGGAGGAGAAGACAGAAAGCCGCCAGTCAGAGTGAAGACCGAGGTGAGGAGACTCCAGGTAAAGAAACTGTGGGAAGTGGTTGTGACATTGGGTGACTACTCTTCCTTATAACAACTCTCATGTACATTTTAAATGAAACTTCAAATCATAATTTTACAAAATCTATATAAATAAAAATGTAAATGTTCGTTTGTTCAAAATCTTAAATCTCCAAAAGTTCTTCACTGATTGCTTTGAAATTTTGACACAACGTTGCATTCGAATAGGCACGTGTTTTTATATTCCTACCTTACATAAATGTCACACCTGTGAGAGGTAAAAACATGCTTTTTCTGAAAAACAGCACCATCTGTTGGACGTAAAAGCAACACACGCTATACTGAAGATTTTACTGCAAAACAGCACCATCTGTTGGACGTAAAAGCAACACATGCTATTTTACGATTCCGGCTCAAATAGGTGCCGAGGAAGCAGCAGAGCAACGTGCAGCCAGATTTTAGGATGCCCGGTTGCAAGCACGGCGATCGCGTTCTGCAGCTTCAGATCTGCTTCGTTCTCAACAGTATGAACGCCTCAGGCTGAGAGTGGCTAAAAGAGAGAAACAGCAGATCAGTGTCAAACACAACTCCATGCTCAGCAATCACGCGATTACAATCGCCTTGCCTTCTGGTACAACCCAGCTGATGATTATAGTTTGAGCCGGCATGTTCTCATCGGCACCATGACTCAAGTTTGTCCTTATTGCAAGGCTCTGAAATTTCATGGAGAACCAAAAGGAATGTGTTGCGCCGCTGGGAAAATTAAACTGCCTCAACTTGGAGAACCGCCAGAGCCATTAAAAACTACCCACAAGCATTGTCAAATTAAACATATTCGAAATGTGCGCCTTCTCTTTTCTTTCTTTTCCATTTAACCAGACTGAGCCATAGCACTGCGTGGCCAGGGACAGATATATATATATGCACACCAAGTTCTACTTGTCATCAAATATATTTTTCAGCATGTACATATAACACAATTTTTTTTAACATGGATAGTTCTCCAATATATTTTTTACATTCTCAATCATATCAACATGTAGTGCTTGCAACAAAAAATCCTAAGCAGAAGAGAATTATATTTCTTAGACTTCTAAATCGTCTTTCAAAACTTGACAGATTTTAGAAATAGAAATCTTTTCCTTCACCAATATTGGTCTACATGTTTTGGGTCTCTTCACCCCTTCCTGAGGAGATTCTGATCAGTCTTATTGTTGATATAAATATGTATTAATCATGGACCCTACAAACTACCTCTTAGTAAGTTACACACTATCTTTATTCTATTGACCTTTCTTCCATAAATTGCCAAATGATCCTTTCTTCAGTGATTAGACCAGTGCTGTATGTTGGGCCATTCTATTTTCTGTACATTTATATTTACCATCTTTATTTCACAGTCACAGGTGTGTTGTGACCTCATCTATCTTGATTATGTGTCAAAAATGTTCTTTCCAATGTTGTTCCTCAAGTCAAACCTTCACTTATTTTATTCCTATTGTAAATAAATTAAGTAATTAACCTCCAACCCTCTATTATATGTTACTATGTTCATTATTCTCTTACCTTTATCATTACAACTGCATAAAGTAAGGATATGTCTCTTTTCCAAGTAGATTTCACTCCACTGGTCAGGAAACACTGCATTCTCTGACTGTTAATATATACTGTTCAAGTTGAGTCATATGATGTAGTGTAACGTGATGACAGCATATGTATTGCGTTATCAATGTTGTGCAGTCATTTTTTGTATGGTCATTATCACTGTGCTGTCTAAATGTTCATTCCTCGGGTCCATTTAAAGGACCCTATTAAATATAGAAGGGCATTCACAGTACCCTTGTGGCAGTCTCGTGTGTTTCTACTTTTTATTTCTATATAGAAACTAAGTCAAGTCCTGTGATTCTTCATGAAGCGGAATAGAGAATAAAACATTCTTCAGGTCTATCACCATGAAATGAGTTGCTTATGGCAGAACACTGCATAATATTGTCGCTGAGGTGGGTACTAAAGGAAACTCTGCTTCGACAATATTGTTCAAAGGGTGCAAATCCTGGATAAAATGCCATGATCCCCCTGTCGCCTTCTCCACCGGGTACACAGCCGCGTTACATTGAGATTCTTATGGTATAAACATTTTCAGCTGAAATAGTGCGGAAAATTGTCTCAAAAATGCCTGTGTCTGCCTCTCTAGATACAGGGTACTGCTTTGTCCTAAGTAGAATAGCCCCTGGCTTGAGCTTGATTTTAACAGCTCCAACCCTTTTCAACAAGCCAACGTCATATAGGCTGTTGGTCCAGAATATGCTTGGTACTTGTGCTAGGTCTTCCTCCTCATTGGTACACCTTCTCCAACCTTTCCCCTCACTCTCTGGCCAGCCTCCCTTGGCTCTCCTCCTGCCCCTACCTGCTAGGCTAAGAAGCTCAGGGTCATCTTTGACTCCACACTTTACTTCTCCGCACACATCTCTGATGTCTCTAAGAAGTCAAACTTCTTACCACACCTCCTTAAAGATACTCTTCCTTTCCTATCCTTCTCTCAGAAGCTCACTGTCTCCCAAGTTCTGATTCTCTCTAGGTTAGAATACTGTAACGGCCTCTTTTCTAAATCTACCTGCCTCCATTCTCTGCCCTTTACAAATAATCCAGAACAGGACTGCAAGACTTGTCTTTGGCCTCAAGCCCTGGGATTGTATCTCTCCACCTCTGAAATCCCTTCATTGGTGCCCAGTGGATGCAAGGAATAAACCCTGTGCATTGTCCTGGGTCCAAAATACCTTCAACTATCCCTCCGTAAATACCTCCCCTCTCTAGCCCTTTGCTCCTCTACCTCTATCTCCCTCAGGGTCAGTCGTTTTTCAAAGAAACAAGCTGGGGGTAGAACCTCCCTTAGGAACTGCCTCACTGCCACCTTGAGACTTGAGGAGAACCATCTACGGTTCCGGAAGCTCTTCAAGACCTTCCTCTTCGCTTCTACCTTTGCCCCTCTTCTCCTCTGCTGATCTGCTTTCTCTCTCGGCGCTGTGCACCTGGCCACCCGCTGTCCTTCGGGTCCAGGTACCTGCTCACTGTGCCGCCCTCCTGCACTGCCTCCGGGCCATTCCTTGCACTGCGGCCTGTATCTATACTCATACATTCCCGCACCCACTCTTCTTCTGCACTTATCAGATAAACCCTATCTGACTAACCTAGCACTTTGCCACTTACCGGCTGCACTACCGCTGTTTATCACCTTCATTTATTTATTTGACGTGTTTATTTTGTTCTCTCCTATGCTCTGCAGTTTCCAATTTCTCCCCCTTACATGCACTTTCCCCCTTTTCCCTTACCCATGCACTTGCACATTCTCAATGTCACTGGCCCAGTAAGATCGCTGTTTTTGTTTCTCCCCTGTTCCCCTCCCTTCGCCAGGTCGCGCTCTGAAACACCTGTGTATTAGCGTGATATAAATAAAATAGATCATACATTACTGCTCTCCAGGCTCTTCCTGTATCATCAGTCCCGTGTATAACTGCTCTCTCGTCCCTTACTATAACTGTCTCCAATACTAGAGGGAGCACCACTCCTTTTTCTTCACCTAATGCAATTTCTGGTCTGAATAAAACCTTGTTTGTCAAGCAAAGGTGCTTGACTTGTATCTCTGGATGCCATCCTAGCAGCACTTCCACCCCTTACTGAAATAGCTTGGGATCTAAGGGCACCCCCCTTTGTACAGTCTGACTGCAGAACGCGTGAATGCATTCTGGTGCATTCATGTAGTGAATTCCTCGGATAGAACACACTATCCCTTGCTCAGTAAATGAAATGGTCATGTTAAGTTTACTCATCATGTCCCTTCCCATTATATTAACTGGTGTTTGGTGGGAATATAAAAGTGGCATGTTAAAGTGATGCTCTCCAATGGAAACTGGAAATTCATCAGTAAACGGAACCAAATATGTAGTCCCAGACAAACCTTGAGCATTCATGGCAATGCCTGACATGGGGTATCTCCACACCCTAATACAGAATCTAGTCGCACCCATGTCTATGAAAAAAAGAGAATGTTTTGTCACCTATGGTGACCCTTACACGCGGTTCCTAATTCGGGTCTGGTGTAACAGATAGGATTGAACACATCAAGTCAGTCTGTGGGCTGTCCTCATGTGGGTATAAAGTCATCCCTGTCCCCAAGAAAAAATTCCCTGCTACTACGGTCACTTGCCCTAGTCTCGGTGCAAGAGTCTTCATTGTGATATGCATGTGTCTCATGGCCATAGCGTTCTGCTGCACCAGTGCTTGTGATGAAGTTAGCAGTGGCTCTGTGTACTCCTGTGCCTGCAGTATATACGTTATGGGTTGTTTTGACTGCGCCGATGCATGTTGTGCTGGCTCCATTTGTGGACCATATGTCTGCATCTGCATGTGATCTTGGGCATACTAGTTGGGTTGCTCAGTATTGTGTGTCAGCAGGTATGTGCCCCTCCCACCCATTCTGTGTATTCCCCCTCTGCTTTCACACACTCATGATATGTGGGCAATCTTTCTGTATAACCAGCATTGTGGTGGACCTCCCATGGGTCTGGCCTGTCCCCTGTTAAAATCATCTCCTCGCTGGTGGGCTGGTTAGCCAGCTCCTTTTCCTCTGGGCATGCTTCGTCATCCTTGTGGTCAATAGTTATTGTGCCCGTTTCCTGTGAAACTTCCCCCTGCCATTTGCTGCTGATACTGTCAAAACTTGCAACCCTGGTTCCCCTCCTTTCCAACTCCTCCTCGCCTGAATCACCGGCGGAATCTTCTTGGAGTTCCATCTTCTTTTTCCTTCGTGTCTTTCTGGTTTCTTTACTCCTTCTTTGATGCAAATATGGGCGTGACTCCCCGGAGGCCACCGTGACCTGATAGAAACCAAATCCCAGAAACCTCCCAGGAGCCAACCCGCAATTCCAGGGAAAAAGCTGTAAACTGAAAAAACCCTCTGTGAATGGTCTTCTTCAGGTTGGGTAGAAGAGTAGAAGCGAGTCCAGTCTTCTCTTCTGTGTAGTATGCGCTCTGGTATTGAATGTCCATATAGCAGTTCTCTCCACAAGCAAGGATAAGATGATAAGGACCGTAAGAGTACATAGAGAGAACTGAGAAATCTTGTCCAAAAGGCAGTTTCTAGTAGCCGGTGGTGCCGAAGGAACTGAAGGTGTGCTACTGTAGATGTTATGGATTTGTAGAATAGGCACACCAGGAGCACATGATAATGGCCGGATGGTAGAAGAACGCCAAGACGGCGAACTGACAAACCGGTAATTAGTAACCTTAGAAAGGATAGACTGCCACTCGAAAGAAGAAACTCCAGGCGGAAGAAAACAGAGTAAGTTGAAATGAAACTGGAAGGCAAGGTGAAAGTAAACAAGGTACGTAGCAGGAAAGGAAAGATACAGAGACTGAGGAGTTAAAGAACATATCTCAAAGTGCGATTAACAGGGATCTAACCGGGTTAAGGAAAGCTACCCAAAAAAAGTATGTAAACCTCGGTGTAAGATAGTGGAAGAAGAGAGATGAATAAACAACAGGAAGCAATAATAGGTAGCGAGAGATTCAGAAACACAGCACTGGTAAGATATGAAAGTCATTTGATACAACACATCGGAGCACTGGTGCGTTGTGCGTAAATACGTGCTGGCGGCTATCTTGGATGAGGTATAGACCACAACACGAGCCTTCCAGCATCCATGTTAGGTGTACTTCCATCGGTTCCAAACCTTCCAAGGTTGATGCATTACAGATACTGTGTATTCTGGTAGCGAACGCTTCTTCCAGTTTTCTTTCCTCATGTTTCCTTCTTGTGTTCTCCTGCATTAGTCGACAATAATGTACTATAGGCAACTAGATTTCAGTCCATGGCTTTTCCTCCATCCCCCCAAAATGTTTTCAATTGCTTCTGCACCTGCTCTGGTAATCCCTGACATATGTGGTCAAATAAAACCACAGTTTTGTCCCACGGTTCACACATCTCAAGATCTCAAGACGCCAACGTTCTTGTATCTCCTGAATACATTGAAGTGGATCTTTATCCTCATGCGTTTTGCATGCCATAATTGCACTTATGTCAGATGTCTGGGTACTGCACCCTTATGGTCTGCCATATGACTGCCCTACAGTTATCAAAATTGAGCTGCATCGTGCGCTGTGTTCTGTGCTGTCACTCTGGGATATCTGACCTTTTCCAAACATCATCAGCTACCTCCCTAAGAATGGCAGTAAGCGCTTCATGTCACCTACTGCTAGTGTCGTTCCTGCTGTCAATTTTTTTAATTCATGAATCCATTTCCCTGCTCCTGCAGTCAACGATGGCAACTTACACCTCAAATTATCTTAGTCCATCTGTTGCCACAGTATATATTGTGGTCGCCTGTCACCCTTGTATAACAGCGGAAACTGCATCAGCCCACACTTTTGTCATATTTTCTTATGTCTTTCGTGATTGTAAATGCTCCAATCATGCTAGCTCTCTTTTGTCCTGGTAACACTCTTAACCTCTGCGCATATGGAGTCACTTTATCTGGATTATGCAATCTGATTTTGGAGTACTTGATGGGGCCCTCGGGCCCTAGCTTTCCCCTTTCTATATCCTCCTCTTTGTCCCAATTCATCTCCTGCTCTGAGTGCACCCCCTCGGAGGATCGCTGCGGCCTGCTCCCTTCTTCATTGCTCTCCACTAGTTCCTGGTCTGACCCCATCTTCCCTAGACTGCCATCACTGTAATCATCTCCTTCATCTTCAAAGTTAAGTCACTGCAACATATTTTATCCCTGCTGTCTCCTCACTGCTCCATCCAGTGAGTCACCTCCCCACTCGGTAGTGATACCGCTACACTCCTGCTTGCCCTAGGGGCAGCAGTGCTATCCCTCATTCTTCTGTATAGTGTCCCAATCCTCTTCAGTATTCCTGCTTTTTTGTTCCCCATCATTATATCCTCTACCTCCTTACAACGTCTCTCCCTGCTTCTCCCCCTTCTCCCGCTCCTGGCTTTTGTCCCTCTCTTCCTCCTCTATGTGCCGACATTCTTTAATAATTCTCTGAATCTCCATTTTCCTCTTCTCCCTTCTCAATTGCACCTGCCTCTTTCTTTCTACAGCCTTTCTCATTGTCTTCTCCTCTTTTTCTTCTCCTCTTTTCCCTTTCCTCTCTCTCCTTCTCTTCTACTTGCTTGGATTTGTTCCTCCACTGTTCCTTTTCCCTCTTCTCTTCCCTTCCTCCATTAACTCTGCCCATTCTCTGTCCTCATCCTCCTTTTCTCTTTGTTTCTTAGCTTCCTCCTCTAGGTCTCTGGGCTCCGTTACACTCCATCAACTTTAGGCAATATTTGTCCTCACACCCACTCATTTGGTGGAACTGTTGCCTCATCTTCCCCTTTACAACCCTTAGTGACTTTGTTGCCCTCTGTCAACTTCACTTGCAGGTCGCTGCACTCTTTGCATTCATCAATCATAGTCCCTGTTTTCTTATTTGACAGTTTAGCACCACTAAGCACATCATCACTACTATACGCAGGAGGTGTATTCACAGGTTTGAAGTACCATGGTGCCACTTTTATTTCCTTCAAGGGATAAAATCCCGGACCTCGTGTCGATGGGTCTGCTGTTTGAGGAGGAGGAGTCGTGGGCGCTTCATACCTGCCTCATGCTGGTTGAGCATCCTTTCCCTCTTGGGTGGGTCCTCTTCCTTGTCTTCAAACATCTTTCATAACTCCAATATTTCTAATGTGTTGCTTAATTTCTGTCCCTTTTAAGCAGCATGTAAATATGTAAACATGTTTTGCAGCACAGATTTCGAAAGACTGCCCTCCCCGGCCATGGCCTCGCAATTTGGCCCTCTGTATCATGAGTCCATTCTGTGCTATACTTGCGTATTTTGTCCTGATACCGCGGAAGGGACTTGCACAAATGTTTAAGGGGTGTATTGCCCATGATGGCACGTTCTCTGCTCCAGAAAAGATTTTGAAGTGGGAGTATTTTACTCCGTTTTTGAAAGTTGGGGGTAACATTATTTTTAGGGAGTACAAAATTAGTCCCATTCCCAATGGGAGTGTTTTATAAGCGAGCAAAAATGTTTTACCTACAAATAAGAAAGGGTTTTGCACTAAATATTTATTTGTACCTACTTATTTATGCACATTACAATATGCATGTTTACCTCTGCAGATTAGGCAGCAATAATAGTAGTGTCTTTCTCTTGGATTATGCATACTACTGGCCCCAACATACCCATGGAGCTAGCGATGTGACTGAAAGCAGGGGCACAAGCTCTTATGCGTCCTTTTCTTGTTTTTGTTGGTAGTATTTGTACTCCTTATTTTTATTTTTGTGGGAGTTTTTACCAATTTTAAGGAGTCAAAGTGACTGAAACACCCTTTATCCCGAGGGCTGTGCACGTCACTCTCTGACTGCCAATACTTACTTGACCTCAAAGTGGGATTTTTTTATACGTTCCAAACAATGCCAATTTTACAATTGTTGTCAAAAACGACTCAACTATTCCAAAACAACACAATCTCCAGTCTGTTCAATAAGCCTCTCGTGCTTACCAACACTAACACAGGCGTGTCCCGCACACCGCCCACGCTCTAATCTCAGCCTTTAAGGCCAAGCCAAAAACCCTTCAGGTGCTCTTCGAGCCCAATCCAATGGTACAACAATCTTCTCGTTTTCCAACGCTTCAACACCACCAGGCCCAGTTTTGAAACAACAACTTTTTATTTTCTTAAACCGTAAACAACTCTGTGTCCTACTGTTGGCCGTCACTCTTGCATCAAAGCACTATGTCCTATGAACAACCTTTTGTGATATCATCAACTACTAACCTTGTAAAACAATCCTAATAAGTGCAATTCTCAAACCCCCACAATACACAAAACCACCACAACACAAATACCCGCGGCCCCCCATCCTGCTTTTTTATTCACAGGGGAATCTACTTTTCAAAATGTCCACTCAAGGGCATGGTCTTTTTTCTACAGCATAGCACAGGATATCCTTTAATCTGTTTTTTTATTGTTTTTATATTTTATGTAAAGTTCAATAAGGTACAACCTTCCGCAACCTAAGCTAGCGCCTAGACACAGGGATCCATTTCGTAATCCGTGCACTAAGCTAATTACCTAGTAACAGGGATTCATCTTGTCACCTGTAACCTGGCTAACGCCTGGAAACAGGGATTCATCTCATAAACGGTAACATAGCTAATGCCTGGAAACAGGGATTCTCTCATAAACAACACAAAAAAGAAACCACAACACAACAATACCCTTCCACGATATTTGTCAGATTGTTGGGCTCATACTTACACTATGTAGATCCACTGAAGCCCTCAGACACCGTCACTCCCACCATCTGTCACTATGTCTTCTGGTGTGCTCGGTGTCCCACGGGGAGCGGGCAGGAATTTCACCAATGGTGCTCATGACGACAGTCTCTGTATCCACGCATTGTCAAAGATCCGGTCCTTGCGGGTCAGGACGCATCCCTTTTGGCACATGGCGGGAAAACATGTTTTTTGCCCGGGGTCTTAAACCATCCTTTGCTACCACCTGAAGTAAGGCGGGGTCTGTTAATTTCCCCAAATACAAGCAAGAGGAACTAACTGGTTCTGGGGAAATCCCGTGCACCCAAAAATGGCAGAGTCCCAAAATGTAACAAATCTTACTGTTTATTGAAAGCTTTCGAAACAGGGATCAAGTTATGGATATTGCTTGATTTTCCAATACTTTCTCGACGGTTACAAGCTTGTTATGGAGTTTTAATGCAAAGTGACATCCCAAAATAAATGATACATCGCAAAAACGTGGGTGAAATGGGATTGGTTAGTACGGTAGGCTACATGTAGAAATTCTATAGAAATTCTATAGGATTAGTTAGGGTTAGTCTTCTTATTGGCTAAACAGTATCTGGTGGCTCCTCCTGTGACCACCTCCTAAATGTTGCAACTACAAGTATGTCAGGTTGGTGTGCTGCCATTGGGTCTTGCAACAAAGTGTGAGCTAGCGTGAAAGGTGGGTCGGGATTGGTCAGTAATGGTCTTCTCAGCCTTGCCGCTTTGTTAAGTTACCAGCCATGAGCAGGTATTCAAGGTGGTGGGACAGCCCCAAAGGTGCTGACTGTACCCAGCAAGGTTACCATCTCCGATCCTCTGGGCCTTGAGACAGAACATTTAGCTTTCAACTTAATATTACTTTTGTATAGTCTGTCGTCTGTTGGATGGGAACAGTGGTCTCTGTCTGGTTCAAATGAATAGGCTCTGTTCCTCCGCTACAGATCACATGTGCAGGGACCACAAACTTGATTTCCCTGCTCATATTTATGAGGATTTACAGCTTTTACACGTGCAGTTTCTTAAACCGTAAACAACTCTGTGTCCTACTGTTGGCCGTCACTCTTGCATCAAAGCACTATGTCCTATGAACAACCTTTTGTGATATCATCAACTACTAACCTTGTAAAACAATCCAAATAAGTGCAATTCTCAAACCCCCACAATACACAAAACCACCACAACACAAATACCAGCGGCCCCCCATCTTGCTTTTTTATTCACAGGGGAATCTACTTTTCAAAATGTCCACTCAAGGGCATGGTCTTTTTTCTACAGCATAGCACAGGATATCCTTTAATCTATCTCTTCTGCTAATGTGAAACTTTCTCTCCCTCTGTGTCCTTGACCAAAATATGTATGCTGGCTGCACAGGCCGCCTGGCCTGTGCGTCTCTGTGAGATCAATGTGTCAGGCTTCTCTCTGTATCCTCAAGCCCTTTTAGTGCCTTCCATGTATTTTAATGTGACTGTGGCGTCCATCTTGATTTACATGGCCACTCATGTTAGTTGCATTCAGCGTCAGCAAGCAGGTTATATGTATTCTTGTGCAACTTGTGGTTACTGCTTAGAAAAAGTGTGTCCGTCATCTATCTAAGTGGGTCATAAGCATGTTCTTTGTGTCTAAGAGCAATTTACTCTGAGTGTCTTCATAGCTTGATGCAGGAATGCATTTGTGCTTCATGTCTAACGCATCTATGTCATAGTCTCAATCGTGACATCATCAGCCTTTTGCACACCCACAGTCAGTCTACTTGCTCCATTGATTGCAAATGTATCTCTTTAACAACGTTATCAGGATAAGGTTAAATAGCTGTCTGAGTGAATAGTGTTTCTCACATCTGTGGTACTTTGACGACGATGAGGAGGAGGGCGGCCAGGAACGATGTACACCTTTCATTTCTCTGACATTGAGACGAGGTTGGGACCCGTGCAACGAGGCCCACATTAAGGTCTCCCTCTTAACTCTATTTGTTGACAGTGGGGTGCCTGACTTACCTCCAGCTCTTGGCTGGATGGTAATCAGGCCACCCCACAGGCAAAGTTGTAGTTTGCTGGTCCAGAAACATGCTGGTAAATGGAATTGCCAGCACATTAATTCCGGACTGGCAAAATTGTAATGAGGCCCAATGCCTCCACATGATTTTCAACTATTGTTCTACAGAAATCATGTTTCAAGGAGATATCCCTTTAACATATATGTATATTAAGAGGGAAGTAATCAGTAAATCAATTGCATCATTCAAAGGAAAGGTGCTAAATCCCATTGTATATTCATTACCCTGCGTTACAGTGCTTACATCACTTTAATCCCCAAAAGTTCCTTTTGGATAACAACGTACTTAAGTTACCTCCCTTTAATGGTAAATTGACCCGTTTTAAAATTATCAACTCCTTCAGTATGGTTTGCCTTCCTATAATGTTTAGCAACCAGGAATTTCTCATTTTTGTTCTCACATTGGACGTGTGCTCTGTCCATCGCACTTTTGCCTTCCTTGTTGTTATTCCTATATAATCATTTTCCTTGGTTGTGCTCGATTTACCAATGCACTCAATTTGGCATCTATGATAAGGAGTGAAAGAAATTCTCTGAAGATACCATGGATGGCTTTTATCACAAAATCCCTGCAGGAGGGGAACTGCAACGCTTCATTTTACAATCGCTCAAGTTTAACAAACACAGCGGCAGATAAAAACATTTCTTTTAGTTGATTTTGGTACAAGCTAAGTAGAGAACAGGTAGAGCTTGAGAAACCCTCTGTGAGAAGTTACATAATAATTTCGGAGGGCCAGGTACCAGGTTATTATCCAACATGGCCACGGACTAGGAAAGATGGAGTCCTCATTAAAAAAAGCCAGCTTTAATGCCATACATCTAAATGGACACAGTGTGGGCGGGGAACAATAACAACAATCCTATTGGCTCTCTCTGTAATGCCAACATAAAAGATGGGCTTCATTGGTTCTTCTTCTGCCCAGCCTGCCTATCACCCCACCAGCACTTCTTGAAAGCCAAAACACCTTAAGTAGCTAGGTCATTATACATTTTCCTCAAAATCTCACTGAGCATTGAAAGCAAACAGCTGAAAGCAGAGTGAACATGAAGACCTGATAGAATATTTGGTCCTGACAAGTAGTTAGGGACACTAGGTTAATTACCTTGCATCCTGTTAGTAATACGCCATGTTTTACCAGCTTTAGCCCACATTATGTATGCCTGGAATAGGACTGCTGATTTTAATGAAAAGTGATACTTGCGGGTTCTTGTATTGATTTTAAAATGAAATTTGCTATTTGCCGATTTTATGTGTTTTTTTGTGTTGCAAGTTGGATGGAATATTGTGTTCCAAATAAACTTGATTCCTTCAAATGCAATCAGATATAGCTAAAATAGTATTTTTGGTGGAATTCGCTGACTGAAATTTTCATTGTATTCGAGGAAGCAATAATGTGACTGCACCTTTTTGCTTTCACATTCCTAAGGGGGGCAAGGTGAGATGGGCCCTTGCCACTTTGCTTGATTTCATAACTTTGTAATCAGGCAACGGATGGAAGGGGGCCCATCAATGTTGAATAGTTATAACCGCATCACAGGTTGATCTGGACTGGCTGATAGGGAGCGCTGGCGATTTGCCGGCGGGCCTCTGCACCACGGGACTCTTTTGTGTAGATACCCTGGTTTTCTGCTCCTTTTGCCTCCTTTCCCATCCACCCCTAACCCCTTTGCCTCCCATCTCTCCTCATCCCTTTGAAGTGAATTTGTTATAAAGCTTCCAGTATGTTATTCCACACTGTTCATAGATGTTATATGTCCGTTTTTTTTTTGTTATGTTCAACTATTTTTTAATTCCTTTATATAGACAAACACACGTTAAAATTCCCCATTTGGTTCCATTTTTCTAAATGTTTTGTGGGAGAACTCATCCAAATCCTTCTTTGAGAGGTTTGGCTTGCTCACACTGCGGAATATCAGGCCATTTTGAAAAACATTTCGATGGCCACTTTTGGTTCCCAGTCCACCGCTGATCACAGGTACATACAGATTACCCTGGTCCGGCGCACTGCGAATGGCGATTTCTCAAATTCTGAGCTTCATCTCTTAGTAAATCTCAGGGATCCACCGTCCTGACACGTGCCACTTGGCACCCCACACGCAGTCTATGATTGTGGGGCGTCTCTCTCCTACCCGGTGAGTGGGACCACACATATGCCGATCTCCACCCTTTCCCCTCAATGCAACACACCTCTTCAGCCATCGCCCTCTCCTCTACACTTCCAGATTTTTCTCTGACGTCCCCACACTCTGCCCTGCCTCCTTAAGAAGCTGGTCATCAACCTGCGCCCAACCATGCACCTCCTTTAGGCCGCATTCCGCCTCCTCCTTTCTTTATTGCCCATCCAAAGTATTACCACCCATGAGAGCTCGAGCTCACCGCAACACATTAGTACCCCACTACCCTAGTCTTTAATACCATTCAAATCAGTGCCACAGGGTATGTTGCCCCCACCTTTCACAGTTGGAAGGGTTAATGGGATGGTGTCTTGCTCCACCTGTTTAAGCTGTCTGCATAATTTCGAAGGGGTGGTGCAACACATGCAAACCTTGTCGGTTTCTGATGAAAGTGGCAGCGAAGGAAGATGCCACAACACTAATTAGTACCCCAGGGCACTCTTCATGCCAACTAATTATCCCAGGGTAGCAGTAGATACAAAGCCCCCCGTAGGGACCTTAGCAGCCAGTAATGAAGCCTGGAGGGTCTGTGGGCCATTACCGGCCAGTAAAGTCCCCACTTCAGCATTTATTCCTTAATTAATAACTAAACACAGAAAAGAACACTTAGTGAATGCCACTATTCATCCTGTGGGCAGTAATCTTCTATGGATTATTTACAAAACGAAACAGCAACTCGTATCTATTAAATGCATTTTGAAATTGCCAGATTTAAGTGCAGTAACTGATCAGGACCAGAAATATTTACCCGATTACTTAAAGCAACAATTGGAGGGTAATCAAGCAAACGTCGGGCACAGGAATCTAATAATCAAGCCGACAGAACTAAATTGAAGAGCTATATTAAATGTAATGCTTTGCGCGCATGCATCACCTTTAAGGGATGCATTGGTTGTAGTTTAAAGAAAAGGACTCACTTCACAACTCTGCCTAGTACACAACGCTTTGCATGGCTAAGATCTTCTTCCAGCTATACGCCCCAGAACATTGTCCAAGTTCAGACACCCACAACTTGCTTCCCATCTGCAGGACAAGATGTGTAGTGTTCGGAGGCCAAACCCTAGACGTCGTGAGCGCAGCACTCTAGAACCCCTTGCCGCATAACATTAGACATGAAGCAAACCCTGAAAATCATCCAGGTAAGATCTAACAGCTCACCCCTTCTGAGACGCTACCAGACAGAAAGGGTCTTAAACCAGTGCAATGGTCTCCAACTATCTCCAACATCATTGTGGGAGATGCCCAACACTGGACACTTCAGAATTGTTATGATTAACAAGTACTGTACCAGGATCCAAAAAGGTTTTTTTGAGAAAAAGGCTTTTAGCATTGTGGCATTCACACATGTAAGAGTCATCACGGAGGACTGAATGAATTTTCCTTGGCTGGTGCAAATGTCTAATTTGATCTAAACTGCTAAACCTGGCATGGAACTCCATGGCACCCGCAGTGGTAAAAAGTACTACTTTGATCAAAAGTATTGGATTTAGTTTGGCGTTACAGGGTCTACAGAGGGCAATATGGTTGCCTTCCAGCAATATAACTTAGCTTGGACCTTCCCCAAAATGTACCCCTTTCTAGGGGCCTTGAAAGGGGTATAACGTGCCTTATGAAAACCCCAACAGAATAAAAAGAAAAAATACAATATGTATTGTACTTTGCTACTTGTGACTTTGGTCTTAAGCACATCTGAAGAACGGTCAGACAAACATGGCAGCCATCTTGAAGCGGCTCTGAAGGATATGTGCTATCGAAGAGGATGACATCTTGTCCCTATGCTTCTAAGAAGCATCATAGATCATCACGATGTACGTGGTGGTATCTTAAAACATGAATATTTAAAGACAAAAAATAATTCCTGTAGTGGACTATGCATTTCATTTTACTTTGATGAAACACTGTTCATCATTATTTCATTTTTCTTTATTGATGTTTTGATTTAGACATAGCTGTCACACGCCACACTGCTTGCATTAAATTACTTGTAATTAACTATAATGGTCTAATGAGGGTTCGCAGCTATCAAATTTGATGTGCAGTCATTATCTTTTAATTGCTGTTCACATGTATTAGCATCAAATGTATTCGGTTTAATGTGCTCCATACGAGTAACAACAACTGTCAATGTGTATTAAAGCAAAATCGAGACCTCGTTTTCGGTGATGAAAGGGAGTCTGGTTTTTTTGCTGGTACGTTAATATTAATTACTCTGCCGTCGCCTGTATTCATTCTGGATGGATTTTTACTTGGGTGTCTTTTTTTTAGGCTCAGTTGTAGCTTAACTGTGATTTCAGTAGGTGTAACATTGCATGTGTTGGCTAGTGTTATTGGGATAGGCCAAATCCTATATAAGGTGGACACGGTTTAAGCTATAAATTGTATGTCTTCTTGGGTCACCCCTGTAGAACACATGCATCAAGACACACTGAGCGATTGGCAGGACAATGGCCAATCAGTACTGATAGCTATGCAGTCTGTCTGGGAAATATTTTCATTAGTGCTGTGCACAGATGAGGTGCCATGCCAGCACCTGGCACTAGAACGCTCGTGGGAGATTGTGGGAATGATCTGGAAGCCTTCTCTGATGAGCTACAAGCACCAAAGGACCCTTTATCGACCACCTGGCGTTGAGTTCTCTGGACTGCCAGGCTTCCGCCCCATTCTGGGGGTGACCCCACTTAGAATCATCAACATATGTACTAATTGGGCAATTCCTCGAAAGTTTTAGTTTCAAGACATAGCACAGGTAACTTATCATGACACAAGAAACACTGGCATGTAGACATGAAAAGGGGACGCATGCTAGCAATTTGACCTGCAAAGCTAGACTGCACCTTTAGGATTCAAGCAAGTGTTTACATGAGTACACACTTACAATATTTAACATCAGGTTTGGGGGAGTGGAGAGACTGCAGAGGTGAGGGCATGAAAGAGGGGCAGAGGACACACTTCTCTCACTTGGAGGAATTTAGAGGGGCTTCAGCCTGGTCTTAAATGCTTCAGCTAATTGGCCTGTTCGCTGCCAGATGAGAGAATTCAACTTGTAGGGATTAGTAAACAAAATGAGTGGGAGGTGGTGTGGAGGAACATTTCATTTCGTCATTTATATAGCGCCTTTCACCATCGGTATGGTCCCAACGCGCTGTAGGTGGCACTCCCTCGGAAGGATCGAGGTCCAGAAAATAGGAAAATTGTAGGTGTTAAAATTCATGTGAGCACATTTTAATGGTTATTCGGGATGGCCAGGTCCTGGCTAGCCACCTGGGTCTAATGGCAGGTGTCTGGGTGGAGAGAGGTATGCTAGGGGGGCATGCAAGAGGATAGATGATATGTGTTGTGTGTGTAGATACATTCGAATTTTTGTTGTGAAAGGTAGCTGTATTCTTATGGCTGAGGTGTTGTGCAAAGTGTTTTTCGAGTTGTGTGGAAGCACATGCATGCAGAAGTGAGATCGCACCTTCGGCTAAGATCAGAAGGTGCAGAGTGTGAAGCAAATACATTTGTTAGTTATACACTGCCCACCCTCAACCTATGTGAAGGCACAATACATTGCCCACCCTTAAGTGTTCATATAAGTGCGATACCCTGCCCGAAACCTGGGATATTCCAAGTGCGATGCCTTGCCCACACTCAAACACATAAACGTATTATCGATTGCCCACCTCCAAGCAATCCAAATGCAATTCATTGTCCACCTCCATATCCATCCAGGTGCAATTAATTGCCCACCCTCAAGGTCTGTCCAAGTTCGATTCACTGGCCACCTTCATAGCCATTTAAGTGTAATGCCAATCCCATTCCCTGGGTTCTTCCAAGTGAGAGTTACTGGACGCCCCCTTGACTCCTCTGGGTGCCATATCCTGGCTACACTGATGGAGCGGAGACAGTGGCTCAGGGGGAGTGCTTAGTAAAAGGTGTGGGAGTGGTGCTCAGGGGGCAAGGGAGCAAGGCAAAGTAACTTAATGGAAAGGGCAAGAGTGCAGGGGGGCAGTTGCCTGCTGGGGGTGGCTGGAGCGTTTCAGGTGGCGGAGGGAACATCCAGGCTTTGAGCGCTTCCCAGAAGGCTATGAGGTCCTCTATGTGCCAGAGAGAGAGGAGGAAGGAGTTCCAGAAGGAGGTAGCTAGGACCAAGAAGGTGGAGCCTCCTAGTTTGGAGAAGCTGAAAGGGGGGGCTTCCATGAGGTGTGCTGAACTTGATCTGAGTGGTCATTTCTGTTGGTAGCGTATATCTTTGTTTTGGGGGGTTTCAGGGCCTTTCATGTGGAGCGCACAGTGGGTAATGCACATAGCTTTGATGGTGGCTGTCGGCTGATGAGCAGCCAGTTCAGCACGCATTCTCTAGGGGAGAGTGCAAGGAGGAGCCTTGCTTTAGAAATTTGAATACGTTGGAGCTTTCTGAGTTGAAAGGCGGTGGGCGCCTAGATTGAAGGAGTTGGAGTAGTCTAGGCGAGGGAGGATGGTGGCTACAACTGCAGAGATCCTATGAGGGTAGGAGAGATAGGGAAAGATCTGCTTGAGTTTGGAGAGGTGGAAGTGGCAAGATCCGTAGAAGGCATATATATGGCGAGAGAGGGTCAGGTCTGAGCTGATGGTGCATCCCAGGGTTTTTACTGAGGGTGATGCAGGGGTTGAAGTTCCTGAGGAAGGCGACCAAGGGGTAGTTTGGGGAAAGAGCTGTTTTACCACAGATTAGGATTTTGGGTTTTGCCAGGATTGAGGAGGAGTTGGTGGTTTGTTATCCAGCACTCTATGTCTGTGAGGTAGGAGGCAAGGTTTGGCAGGGGTGATGTCAGAGATTTAGGGATTTTTAGAATAATCCAAGTGTCGTCAGCGTAGTTGTAGCAGGTGAGATTGTGGGAGCGGATGAGAGCGTAGATGGGGAATAGGTAAAGGTTAAAGAGGAGAGGGAAGAGGGGAGAGGGAAGCTCCCTGAGGGTCTTGCTGGGGGAGCAGAGGAGAAAGGCTGGAAGGTGGTGATTTGGGAGCGGTCAGTGAGGAAGGAGGCGATCCATTTAAGGGCAGAGTCCCTGATGACTAAGGAGAGGAGTTTGTTCATGAGAGTAGTGTGGTTGATCATGTGGAATGCTGCTGAGAGGTCAAGGAGGATGAGCGTGACACAGCCTTCAGAGTCTCCTGTTCTTTTCAGGTCATCCCAAATTGAGACAAGGGAGGTTTCGGTTCCATGGAGGAGTCTGAAACCTGACTGGGCTGGGTAAAGAAAGCTGTGGAATTCTGCAAAGAGACGGAGCTGGGAGTATTCCATGCAATCTAGGAGTTTGACTATGAAGCGATTGTTAGAGATGGGGTGATAATTGAAGGGGAGGAGGTGGTCAAGAGAGGGCTTTTAGAGT
This sequence comes from Ambystoma mexicanum, assembly GCF_040938575.1. Classification (NCBI taxonomy): domain Eukaryota; kingdom Metazoa; phylum Chordata; class Amphibia; order Caudata; family Ambystomatidae; genus Ambystoma; species Ambystoma mexicanum. Next base: position 1,224,298,432 of record NC_090934.1, on the reverse strand, counting down.
AAAGGTTTGATGTAAGAGGTTTTGAATGCTTCTGGGAAGATGCCATGTGTCAGTGAGGTGGTTGATTATAGATCTGGTGAGGCTGCTTAGGCAGGTGTAGGAGAGAATGTTCTTAAGGAGAGTAGGGGGGCAAGGGTCTCCAGGAGATCCTGAGCGAGGGGCAGTTATTTGAGAGAATCCTTAGAAATTCGAGGTGGGAGATGGCAGAGAAGGGGCTGATACACTGCGCATGTCGGTGGAGGGGGAAAGTGGGGTGAATGTGAGAGAGGAGAGTCGCTACTTTAATGTTGATGGTGAGGTTCCTTTCATTTGCTCTGTTATAGAAGTAGCCTGACAGAGCATTGCAGAATGCTTGAGAAATGAGGGAGGGACGCATTGAACAGAGAGGAGTCTTGAATTCTGTAATCTTGTGGAGGGGTTGTTGAAGTTGGAGATATGGGTGCAATAGAAAGATTTTTTGGCTTTCCTGATTTCTATCCTGTAGGCCCTGATCCGTCTGGCAAGGGTGGCTTTGTTCAGGGTGGAAGGGTTGGCCCACCATTGGCGTTCAAGGAAGTGGTTGAGGGTTTCGAGGTAAGGGTTGAACCCCCTGGGGGAATGACCTGTATGGAGGGAGGCACCTCTCTTGATTGGTTGCGGGGGAGAGGGCATTGGAGAGCCATTGGTCGAATTGGGTGGGGGAGGGGGTTCCTCCTTGGAAGGGGAGTGAGGGATGGGTGGAAAGCAGGGAGGAGATAATTCCTTCTTCCAAAGGGGAATCCGGGTGGAGGAGGCAGGCGGGCTCTGAGGGCTGAGGTGGTGTCAGGAGTGAGAAAAGGTCCAGATTAGGGGGCGGGTGAGGGGGGAGGATGAAATCAGATTGGTGGAGCTGAACACTGCATCCAGGGTTGAGACCCGCAATGTGGGTTGGCCCTGATATAAGTTGGGTTAAATTGAGGGCTCCAAGTTGTCGGTGTGATGACAGGTAAAGGAGTTTGAAGGGTTGTTGAGCTTGATGGTCAGGCCATCTAGTGGGGGAAGCCCGGAGTGAGAGATCATGATGGCCTCTTCAGAGTCGCTAAGAGAGTCTGTTATAGTCCAGGGGTCTGTAAAGGAGGAGGAAGCTGAGAGTGATTGAGGGTGACAGGTGGAATTTGACTAGCACAGATTAAAAATCGTAGCTGCAGGGTTGTTTCTCACAGTGTAAGGTTTTGAAGTGAAGTGAAGTTTGTGGAGGATGGCTATTCCCCCTGCTCTGCTGGATCTGTTGTGGATCTGTTGTGGGAGTAACCAGACAGGGAGGCCTTGTGTGCAGTAGGAAGGAAGTTGTCAGGGAACTGGGTTTCGGTAATGAAGAGTATGTCTGGGTTTTCATCTGAGATAAGGTCAAATATCATGTGTTCATTCCTGGCGACAGATCTGGTGTTGATGAGAATGCTAGAGAGGCGGGGTGGTAGGCGGTGGCCAGGGGATGAGGTAGATTGAGAGGGGTGTGGTATATTGAGATTTGGCTGCAGAGAGGAGGATAGGGGGGCTGGGGGGTGGTCCAAGGGCAGAGTGGTTGAAAGGGGGGTGGTAAGTGGTGAAGGAGGCGGGTTAAGAGGAGAGGGTGATTGAGGGAAAAGCAGTGGGGCTTGCAGCTTGGGGGGTTGATGGGGTGGGGGGGCTAGTGGAGTTTCTCAAAGAGGAAGGACTGGGTTGGGGAGGGCGTAGAGGTGTAGGAGTGTGGGACGGGATGGGATTGTGGAGGGAGGGTGCAGGAGTATTGAGTGGAGGTGTGTCTGTGAATGGGGAGACTTCTGTGTCTAGGGTGAAGTGTGGGTGTCAGAGGTGTGTGGGTGGGAGGGGCTGCTGAGTGGGGAGTCTTAGCCAGGGCTGCTCTGGCTGTGCTTATGGATGTGGAAGGTGATTGGGGGATGGGAGGAGGTAGGCATGGGGATAGTGCTCGAGGGTTGGACGTTGGGTGAGAGGTTTGGATAGGAGGGGGTGTATGCTGGGAGGCTTGAGTAGGTGTCAGGGTGTGGAGAGTTGAAGGGGCTGACTGGAGTTGGTTGTGGAGGGGAGAGGAGGAGGGTGAGCTTGAGGGGATGGTCTCTGGTTTCTGTTAAGCCACAGAGTTCCTCTAGCCTTGGAACTGTTTGGTATGATGGAGGAGTAGGCTGAGAGCGGAGAGTGGAATGGGGTGGAGTGAATGGGAATTTGACTACTGAGACTGGGGATGTCAGGTGGCAGTGCCTGAAACACAGCTGGTACAAAAAAGGTGCACAGGGCCTAAAATGCAGCAACAATCGAATATGGACAGTGCTTGAAACCAAAGCTAGGTTCAGAAGGTGCACAGGGTTTAAGATACAGCAGTACTGAAAGTTTAAAACAGTGCTTGAGAACCGGGGAGTCTTATCCGAGGGGATGGAGGGAACTTACACTGCAGGGATGGGTGTAAGGAGGGTGAATGGGGGTAGGGAGGAGGAACTTGAGAGGTGCAGGATTCTAAGAAAGAGGCATACGCAAGGGAGGAGGGATTTTAAAGTGGAGGCGGAAACATAGGGAAGGCTGGTCACGAGTATGAGCAGGTCCTTACCTTGAGGTTATGGGAGGAAGCTTGGATTGGATGCCCTGGCTGAGCAGCGGCAAACAGGGATCACAGGCTTCCCTAACTGTGGCCCATCACTGGCTGTCCGGAAAGGCTGCCCTGAGAGAGCCACAGATGTACAAAGTTCTGATCACGGGGGACTTACTGCACGATCAGTGACGAACCAGGGAGGGTGGAAGCAGTGGGGAAACAAAACAATGGATCGGGGAAAGTTCACCCAGCAAGCAGTATATTATAACACACCAAATCTAGATGCCAGGGGTTCAGATCCCACTCACGAGATGATGCTCTGCGAGAGAATGGGACAGATTGGTTGTAGAGAGATACAGAGAGGAAAGCCCAAGCAGGAGATTCGGAGGCGATGGAGTCAGCGATGCAGTGCAGGAGTGGGAGTTGGTCATGGGTAGATTTAAATGAAAGGAAAAGAAACTAGAAGAAGAATCAATCCTGCATAGACAGCCACTTGGTGTAGTCACAGTATGTCGAGGTGCAGGAAGACCTAGGGTGATTGCAGAGAGTGAGTATTTTGTTGAGTGGAGTAGAGTAGGTGGCCCGTGAGTAGGCTGAAACAGTAGCCATTTACACTAGGAACCAGGGTGTAAATAAAAGATTTGGCAGAGTGGTAGATGTGTGGGCAGATCTCACTGACATTTAGATTGTTAATTAGCATATGGAGAGAATTATTGACATCTTCTCAGATGATCAGAATCTTCGGAGTATAGTCAATAGCTACAGATATTGACTGCATTCTGAACATTCTATCTTCAAAAGAAAACCCGTAAAGAACAATGCAATTTCCCGACATGATAACGTTTTATTTATATAGCGCTTACACCTAAGTACTTCACACAGAACATATTTACATAAAACACAACCCAAGTGAAGTTGGCCTTTTATCGACCTCAGAAGGATAAAAGTCTGGGTTGGCCTTGCCTCAGGGTTGGAACCTGCGACCTGCAGATCTCACACAGATCGCAGTAGCGAGCGCTCATCTCTTTGAGCGATCTTACCGACTGGAATTTATTTCAACAATGCACTTCCTCCACCGGGGAGGACCATTTTTGCTGCAGCATCCTATTTAACACACTAAAGAGAAAACTAAAACATGGGAACATGTTTTCACTTTCTTATAGAGAAACCCTTTATTTTTGCATGACACCCAATGCATGCTCATGTTAAACCCGCTCCCGTTTAATGTTTGCAATTAAAACTTATGAAGACAACCTTGTTATTTAAATACTACAAAATCAAACACATTTAATGTACTAACTCAGGTTGTCTATTTACTTTTCTCACTATTAAAGTACAATTTACTACTTTGCCACCCAAACTCCAAACCATGTATTGCTATTACCGATATGTACACCTTTGGGGTCATTATCGATTGAGATAATGACCCTTCAGCAATTTATGAGGCTTAACTAATGGCGATAATGACGACTCTGTCAGTTTATAAGGCTATAGTATGGCCTCTTTCATGTATCCTCCAGGAAGACTGCAAATGAAAATGGAATGGTGTGTCAGCAGACAATGCCCGGGAAGAGACCTGCACAGCTGGGATCTCTTTGTCCCAGTCTCTTCTCATTGCGCTCCTTAACTAAGCTATGTCTCACTGTTACTCACCTTTTTTCCATCACTGCTACCTATGAGAAAGTCACATTTGGGAGGCCATATCTGGAGGATACGGATGGGGCATGGACTCTGGAAACCGGGGGCCCTTGAAGCCTTCTAAAGAGGTACCTACCAGTGGTGATGTAAGGAGGTCTCTCTTTTCACCAGCACCCTCAGCCAATTTACCTCGCTGGGGGAGGGGCTCAGCGGCACACCCACGATATTTGCAGAATCCAAGATGGGAGCGAACCACTCCCCTTGTCGAGCCTCTAATATTTATTTCGGAGGAGGAACTCAGAAATACCTGCTGCGGAAGCCCTGCCAGCTGTTGCATTAAGGGAACTGAGTGCTACATGTCGCTGTGTGCTACAAACAATATCTCGTGAGCCACTGCTGCGGGGAGGATTCTCACGCACACCAATCACTACACCAAGGAGAATCTGGAGTCCACCGCCATTTTTATACTGATCTTGCTAGACAAAATTGCTTACCAGAAAGATCCGGAGACTATCACTAAGATTAAAAGCAGGATGTGGAGCCGTGTTCCGTATCGTGCAATTCCACCTGACCTCAACCTGGCAGACTAGGGCTGAAGCCTTTGGTCTGGGTTAGGCGAGTTCTGGCCAATCCCACTTGCAATCCCACTTCCCATAACAGATAAGGAAATTGGTCCGCAAATCCCAAAGCTTATTCAGTAATCTAGATAATGCACAGCATTATAAAAAGTGACCGGAGAGAACAGGGTTTGTCACACTGGGAGCGGCAGTCCAAGGAGTGGAATCTGCAGTTGTAAAACCAGAAAAATGACCATAGTCTGCAAAGGGCCACTACTCTGCTGCCAAAGGAGCCCAAACTCTGGTGGGAGACACAGCAACAGCCGTCTGGAGGCAATGCCAAAGGGAGGGCCAGATCTGGGTCAGGAAGCAAGGTGGAAAACTCTGCCACAACTATCCTGGGAATAATCTCTCACATCCTAGCAGAGAGACAGGAAGGAGATGCCTGCTTGGGCTCAAGCCCATGAGGGCAACTCTCAACATGCCAACAACCTTAGCAAGGGGGATGCAATTTTTGCTGTCAACAATAATGGTAGTACTCCTTCAGCAGGGAATGAAATTCCTGCAGCAAAGCTATCCATTGAGGCAAAGCGGGGTAAGAAGTTGTTACTGGTAAGCATTTGTAATGCCAAGTAGGCTATAAAAGAGACCTGCGGACTTAAGGATACTTTCTGGACAAAGCAAAAAGTAAAGTGGAGAAACGGCACGCTGGACCCTACATAGCTATATACCTGGGACTTGTAATTTTCTTAAAGGTTCGGGCTGGGCACTAAATCACTGAGACTGTAAGTGCACTAAGTAGTGTGATGAATACTGTGAGAAACCAGACAGTGTTCTCCCACCTACTCTCCCCGGGATCCTCCAGGGAAGGGCCATCGCTTTTGGATCCTGACCCTGGGGCTGGACAAGCGAGGGAGGATCACTTGAGTGGAGGGTCACAGGGGATTGGGAGGAGAACATCCGAGGGCAAGAAATGGTATTCCCCTTTTCGCATTTTACCTCGAAACCGTTTCCCTCAGCTTTCATGGGGTATCTCCAAACCCATTGCATCTCCCCCTCCCTGTTTCCAACAAATACTGGGACGAGGAAGAGGCAACCGGGAGTAGGGAAGATTTCCCATAGAATAACATGGGGAGTGTAAGGGAAACCGCCGGCTGTACAAAGAACTTAGGTTGTCCCATTGACAGAGTCGGCAGAGTCAGGCATTTACCAATTATCACTCACACCCGACTCCACTCGACTATTTTTCCAACTATAAAAGGTGTGGTTCTGCAAAGGAGAATGGGCGAGCCGGGGATGTTGTTTGGACCAGAGAAGCCAAGGAGCAGAGAGCAGCAGGATCAACAGCCCAGAGGACAACGCTGTACCAAGACACTGGCCCAGTATTTTGGAGGGGCTGCAGCGTGTCTAGGGAGCAGTTTCTCCTGAGAGCCCGAGCAAAGTATTCTGCTGGCTGCTCTTGGTGGTCGGAACATTGCTTGTTCCCTTGGGACCTGTGCCAGCCTTATGGGTGCCTGAGGGGAAGGTTGAGAGTCTCTTAAGAGAGAGAGAGACTCTGGAGCATGTAGGTGAGTGAAGCGGAGCGGGCAAAAGGAAAGCAGAAAGCGGTACGAATCAGAGAAAAGGAAAGAAATGAAAGGAAACTAGTAACGCAGTAGAAATTGAAAGAAGAGTGACAAGATCAAGAGAAAGTAAGAGAAAGCAAGTATAGTGGAGGGTGCAAAGTGAAAGAACTATAATAAAGAGGTTGCAAGTGACCTGAAACGAGAGAGAAGGGTGCAAGCTACCCAGGAGAGTGGAAAGTGTGTAAGTGTGCACAGGAAAGCTGGAAAGGTGCCAGAGGGCACGGAAAGGTAAAGGTAAAGAGAGTGCATTTGTGCATGAGGAAGCTGGAGAAAGTGCCAGGGGCACAAAAAAGATAAAAAAGGTGCAAGTGTGCATGGAGGAAGTTAAAAAAAATGCCAGTGGGCACAAGAAGGGGAGGAAGGTTCAATTGTGCAGGAGAAGGAAAGAAAGGTGCATGAGAAAGAAGTCAATAAAACAGAAGGTAACAAGAAAGGGTGCAGAAAGCCCCTGAAGACAAAAAGTTAAGAGCAGGAAATAAAAGAGAGGGGCTAAAGTTCAGAGTGGTCATGCTTAGGAGGAGCAAAGAACCTGGCGTTTTTGAAAGTCTCTGATGCTACCCCTTTGAAATAACTGTATATGAAAGAAGGGTACATCCTGACAAACTGAACTTGTATTTTGAAACTCAAGAGGGGCCTGAGCTTGGGAAGGGAACCCTGAGAGGCCTATCAAAGTGGAATCTTAATTATTTTTGTGTTACTGAAGGAATTGCTTGGAGGAAGCGATTAAAAATGACATTGTTTGAACTATGGAGGAGGTCCTATGAACAGTCCTTTTTGATTGAACTTATTTTGAAGCTGACCAACCTACACCTGGTGAGAAGACCACATGAAACCAATCCTTGTTTCCTATTTTTGTTGAACCACCACTTCTTGCTTTTGAAAGAATACCTAACACATTTTTCTCAAAGAGTGAGAGCAAGCCTAGGTTTAGACAAAAGACAGGTTTTTATTTTGAACTTCCAGACTTCAACGGCCCTTAGAAACATCAGTTAAGGGAACCATCCCTCTAGTGCTAGGGCCAGTTCAGTCATTACACCAACCCAGGAACCTTTGTTAATAAAGGTGTTGAAACGAATATCTTTGAGTGTGTGTCTCTCTCGATACCATGCCTGCGTCACAATACTTTGTCCCTGGGACTTTTGGGGTCAAGGTAAGGACACTATAAAAGTTTTTAGGTCTGTTAGACTAGCCTGTTCACAGACACTTTTCATATAGTTTTCTATTGTAGCTTCATATAGCTTCATGCCCTAAGACTTTAGACGTTTGTCTCATAACACAGGAGTTTGTGAGGTGGAGGTAAGGCACAAAGTCGAGTTGTGCCATAGAAAATAGAAAACGAATGACGCTCACACCTCTGTCTAGTCCCATTCCTACAGAGATATATTAGCAACCAGGGTAGGTCATCCTGTTATGATGACGAAACCCGCAGTGAACGATATACAAAACCCAACCCTGCATCTTAATGGATGTATGTGATTTTTTCAAAAACATTTCACCTAATGGAGATTTCACTGAATCCATTACACAGAAAAACTAAATTTACTTTTTACATTTTCTACTTTTTTTAATGTGGGAGGAGAACCCCTGCAGCCCCCACACCCTTCCTTACCCCAATTCATACCCTTACCCCACACCCCACCTATTATGCATTACACATATACCATTTCCCCTACCATGTTAGGTGAAGTGGATTTGGTGAAGTTTCATTAGGTGAAATGATATTCAAAGAAATCTACAGTAACAGATCTTAATGCCACATTAAAGGTGGTGAATTGTATTATGGGTGTTTCATGTAGTCTAATGATCTCTCTTCATCACACACCCCTCTGATTTCTCTTCCAAGCACATTTCCTCTTCCCACACTTTCCTTTTTCCAATTCCCTAACAGCACTGTAAACCACTGGTTAGTGCCTAACACCATCATAACATAACCATACACTCCCATAAGTAAAGCAGCAGAACCTTCAACAACGAAATGATATTTCATACATCCGAAATTCCCTAATTTCAAAGATAGGAGTATGCATTTTAATGAAGAATTGAAAATAAATTCCTCTAAAATAAATGTGATTGTTATCACAATTACGAATTGAAGTATCGAAAGTGAAAGGTGTCTAGAAGGTGAAAGGAGGAAAGTAATTCCAACACTAAGTGGGAGGAAAGATGGTTAGCTAAAGCTTTCGGATTATGGTCAGAGCAGTGCTAAGTACCACAAACCTAAGTGAGGTGCAGGCAGAGCGACGTTAAGAGGCATTATATTACAAACATTGCCCGTACTCATTGATATCTCCACAAGGCACGTGCTTCAAAAACTATCCCCCTTCAGAAGTGAGTGTGGGGTAACTGCCACTTGCATGAGGTCAACGAGTGGTGACTACAGACACTTATTTAAAACTACTAGAGCAGTGGCAGCGATTCAGACCGTTCCCAACTTGCAGCAGGAGCGAGAATGAGGTTGAATAAAGAACGTGCGATACCTTTAAGTTGATAATGATAGGCCAGAGTGTTCTGGGACCTTCAGAGCCCTGTCTCTCTCCTTTTGTGATTCACAGAAGACCTGTAGCTACCCCCCCCCGTAGGTGGGAATGGGAGTTAGACACTGTGTGAGCAATCAAAAATGCTGAGCACCAGCTCTGCTTGCATCTGCACATGAGAGGAGATACGGCACCGCCGTGGCATAGGCGTTTAGCTGAGCTGATAGGGTAGGGCTACCCGCAAGCCAATCTGTAATTTGGCCTTGAGAGGGAGTCTGAGATAGGATGTGCCATCGGTCGCGGACTCGAGAATGGAGTCTGCTTTAGTGTAAAAGAGGGATATGGGTTGTTGGACCTAACAAACTTGACCTACTGCCGATTTGACCAAATTTTATTGGTTGAATCTTTTTTTACCTATTGTGGAGGGAGACCTCCCGCAAAACACCAACTAATGCGACCGTACACCCCCGGCACTTCCCCCCACCTCAACCTATTCCCTTACCCCACCCCACAAATATTTTTTTTATTAAAATATACCATTTGACCTACCAAATTCGACCAAAAAGATGTGGTCAAATCGGAGTAGGTCAAGTTGGCATTAGTTAAACCATGCCCATACCTAAATCAGAGGTCAACAACAGGGAACTGGACAGTAAACCAGATATAATTCCCCATATATTGCCAAGTTGTAGTGCCACCATCAAAATCTTCTAGGGACAATTATCTCTGAAAACATTTGGGGATGGACACACTCTCTGTCTAGGCATGCAGTCTTGGCTGTGACTGTACTGCCAACTCCAAGACCAGAGCCGGGCTTGCCGTTTTAGTCCAAAATCTCTTTTGAAGTTGTCGCTGATGATGAGAGGATGCAAGAGATGTCACAAGTATCACTTAAGGGTAATCTTAATTTTTCATACTGGACTTTCCCATTTCGACACTCACATTGTGTCCAAATCAAGGAACCAACAAGCCATAGGTCATTGTAACGATGGGACACATTTGCCTTTTGCTACATAGAATGTATACACCAGAAATGTACCCACCCGTTCCACCCAACAACCATTGTAAAGAATGAACAAGCAACAAACAACCAATAGGACAAGATTAAAGAGGCCATACATTCACTGGGGCTGAAGTTGGAAGATGGTGTAGCATCAGCCAAGTCACTCTGGAAGCGATATTTTTCTGAGCAGATAATCATGGAGACTTGCAACCCCAAAGCCAACGGTCTGTGCTTTCCTATATGTAAGGAAAGAGCTTGTACCTCCGAAAGTGAAATGAGGGACAAACAAGGGCACCCACTTAAACAATACAATTGTTGTGATTCTTTAAATTCTTTAATCAAATAAGGCAATTTTTTCATTAAAAGTTTTATATTGGGAATTCAAATCCACAAAGAGTACAATTTCACTATCAGTTTTCCATCTGTAGACATATTCCCCTATTCATCTCTTATCAACATTACAACTTAATGGTTTCAGTTTTCTAACCATCCCAATAAGGTCAACAACATAGGCCTTCTACCATTTTCTTTTTTTAATAAAACACTACAAGAACATGCTGATACTAGTCTAACTTTGGTATCACGAAATAATATCCCAGTATATATGGTCACAATATATAATGTTGACGAGAAAAGGTTGTGGTGACATTATATAGGTGACCATATGCATATAGGGACAGGGGCAGTGGGAGTTCGAGGGGTGTCCCCCGCTCCCCATGAAAAATTAAAAAAAGGGTTTGAGGTTTGTGGGGGTGTCCCCTGCATGTTCCATGTATAATGTCCCCACAAAAAACAGCAATTCTTCAGAGATTTCTTTGCATGGTGATATTTTTTAGCAGACATTATTACATGGAACCCTAACTTTTCTATACAAAACTAAAAACAAACCCCTTCCCCTGCCATTTATATTAGAGAAGAACCTGTCACAGGCACCACTGGTGAATGTATTAATTCTTGCTATTTCCTGATCAATATCTATGTAAAAGTAGCAGATGGCCAAGTGTGCTAAAGTGTATTCTGAAAATTTGACAATTCTATGAACTGAAGTGGTTTAAGCATGTAACTTTAGCACACACAGGGTGATAACTCGGCATCTAATTGGTGGAAGATGTATAACCGTTTAACAGCTTTCACATGACCCAACAGAGTGACCCCAAAACTCCAACCTAAGAACTTCATTCAGAGATGAGTGCAGCAATGCTGTCTGGCTTAGACATTTGATCCGTTTGCACTACAAACGAAGCAGTTTAATGGCTGCAAAGGACACTTTACCTTTTACAAAGCTGTCTTTGAAGGCTCAGTTGGATCTTGTTAATCACATCAAGGGGAAAAGAATACAGATAGCGGAGATCATGACACCAGTGATGAACCTGGCATATATGTATCCCTCCATAAGTGCCAGAAAAAGGGTCAGGTCAATCAACTACGTCATTTCTATTTTCTTACACAGGTAGCGAACACCATTAGGAGCCAAATCAAAAGTTAGGTTGGGTTGCCAGCACTCATAATTACCTGGGTCAAAGGTCTCGACAGCCCGATGGAGGAGGCTTATGTCCAGGCGGCACATGTGGACAATGTTGAAGAGAGCCGAGATGACGACCCGCCAGATTCCCATAATGACCCCCAGCAGCACGTTAACAGGGAAGAGCAGGTACGTCACCAGGTACAGGGCCCGCCTGCGGGAGACAAAAGGGGCAGAGCAGTTCAGAGCTGGGGACACGTACCTGCAGTGTGTCCCAATTCTTTAGAGGACATTTCTCAAGTTGACAAACAGGCAATGTCTTATCAATGCTACCCGTCAAAACACATTATCAAGTGGGGGTGTAGGAGGGTAACGCTAAACATTACACACATCTCTAATGAGGACGAGCTGCTCAGCAGACAATGGTCTGCTAATCCTCTGGGCAAACTCATAACGTTATCCTACTGAGGCCACAAACTGAATACCCCAACTATGGGCAATACTGATGGTAATTAGTAGCAAGTGGTACAAGAGGGTCTGAAACTGCAATACTCATCACGTGGCTCTATATAAAACACCAACTATTTGTATTATTAAATGGGAGAACAGTCAAGTCATCTTCCAATACATGCATCGACCAACTGCGCTTTGTCTAATTTGCTCTTCATCCATGTTAGAATAAGTGATGTACCACCAATTGTAGCACAACATGTTCTGTGATTTGCGTCACTGTATGTACTGCTCATAAGAAACTCAGCGCCCAAATCCCTCAAGGCTAGGTGCGCTCTACACATTTCAAAATAAATAAATACCCAGAGCACCAAAACATGGCCCAGGGAAGCAAGTATGATGCAATTGATGGCACTTCTTTCCCAGCATTAACATTGGAACATTTTGCTATAAAACCTATTACTGGCGACTGCTTTTCACCTTAGGATTGAAGCAACTTGGGGTCAGCAGCTGTGCTTTGACTGCAGATCTTCACTATAAATATCATAATGTATTGAGACACTATTGACTTCAGAGTAAATGTTGTTAGGACCCCCCTTATAGGCATGAAAAGATATTTCAAATGAGACCTTGGAAATTAAAATCCGTCCACAAATAATGGATATTCAATATTGTTGTACTTTGTTCGCTACCATCTGTATGACGTCATCAATACTGGTCACAATGTGCCATGGAGGGATATGTGGACATCATTTTTACTAATGCAATGTATTTTACGACTTACTCTGCCTGTGCAGACTATTATCATCTCAGAATTTCAAGGGCTCTGAGCGAATGTTGTTTTTTCCCCTTGTACCCACCCTCCTTGAGCGCTTTGAAACACTTTTCTGTGTATAGGCGCTATATAAATAAACAATACAATTAACCTATAGCGAGTGGATGAAACAAAACCATCGCCACTTCTCTTCACTAAAACCGACAAGGAACATGGTTTTTCTATATACACTCTTGCGCTAACAACCAGGACTGACTGAACTCCTGGATATATTGACTCATTTTGGCAGTCCATTCACCAGCCATTTTTAAAATTTAATTTAATTTTAAATTTATAAAGCGCTCACACAGCCCGCAGGCATCGAGGCTCTGTTACAGGAATTGTTTATTTTTCTTAGTTGCGTAATTGTGTTTTTTTTTTTTTTGTTTTTTGTCTTGGTTACGTATTTATACGCGCTTAAACACTCAGAGGTTTCTAAGCGCGGACCCGGGGATCGAACCTGTTGTTGCTCCGTGTCATCTTGCTTCCAAGGCGTGCACGCTGCCGCTGTGCTATCCTCCCGAGACGATACGAGACGATACGATAAAGACCATACGCATTGTGGATTTGTGACGTATTGATCTCATGAGGTATTTTAGAGATATTTCCTGCAATAAATTCATTATGAAAAAGAGGGGGTCCCACATAATTTCGCCTCCACAAAGGCGGTGGAGGAAAAAATATTATTCCTCACCCCCATGCCACATTTTTTATCTGGGTTGGTAGCTCAGAATTAAAGAATCTAAGTACTGGTCTCTGACAGGAGGGCAGCCTGCTATTCACAAGTTCGAATCCCATGGAAGGCTAACTTAGCCTTTCATCCTTCTGAGCTCAGTGAATCAAGTCCCATTAAAATGGGGTAATAATTGCATCTGTTATTATAGCGCTAAGAAACTGGCGGAATCTGCGATGAAACGCTGAATAAGAATGCTTTGGTTGAACAAAAATATGTTTGGGTGTCACAAAGGTGTTGAGAGTGTGAGCCTTCTGTTACATGTGGCAAGGCATAATGTGCCAAAGCGTCAGAGTGGTCGGTACTGACCCTTTTGAATTGAATTGATCGTTTATTTGTATAGCGCCTATACACAATGTGTTTCAAAGCGCTTCAATGAGGGAGGGAACATGGGGGAATACAATTACATTCTTACAAGTCCTTGAAACAATTCAGAATGTGAAATAACTATCATAATCAACCTGGCGACATTTCCGATAGTGCAAGTGCAAGGAACAATAAGGGAGGAGAGGGGAAGGGGAAAAAAAAGAGACAAAACAAGCAGTAACATTACTATGCCAGACAATTGATGTAGTGCATGCAATTTGTCTCGAGATGCTAATAGTGTGGACTGTTGCTGCTCCTTCTGCATTTCAATCTCTCAAAAGGGCTGGAAATGCGCAAATGCTGCATATCTGGCATGAATTTACCATCCTAGAGGCGACAAAGTTGCAATGCTCGCCAAGACTCCCAATTATATGAAGAATAGTAATGCCACCGAGTGCATGCAGTAGTCCTTATGGCAACTCTGCAAAAGGCTTACGCACCCTGGATTCTCCCCACTAGTGCCTAGAGATTCTGGGTTCCAGCTCAGGTTGTAAATGCCATGGCACCACTGCGCTTTGATATTGCTTCCAAGGCGAGTGTGTTTCCCCTGAGCTATCGTCCCTATTCCAGCTCCATATTCACTAGAATGAGGCTCCCAAAGTCAAATACCTGCCACCGTTTGACCTTATTATGAAAACTTAAGCCAGCCATGAAAGGGCTGGCACCAAGGATCTTCGTGTAGGAGACTATTCACAGTGCTTGGATGCAGTTGTGCAGGTGGACATTCACCCGTCGTTCTGTTGCCTTACCTTGCCATGCTCTGGGAGAACCCTGCCAATGTAGGTCAAGAGTAAATATTTGACCATCCACGCCGATCAGCTCTGTCGAAAAAATGCTACACGAGATCGGGAATGTAAGTAGTTCAATGGGAAACTCTGACCTGTGACCTAGGACTTCAGAAACAGGACCCAACCAATCACCCATCATCCAGCCATCCTCAGCCCAACATGGCATTCAACGTCTCACACTTACCTGTTGTTCAATTCCCGATTTGTAGCAGATATTGTGAGGAATGCGAAGCGAGCACACAGGTGCTGTCCGATCAACGCCAGCACCAGCAATGCCCAGAAAGGCCTACGAGAAAGAAAATGCAGATGAGAGTGGTTGCTTTGCTACTCATTTTCCACCAGTCAAAAGAGTTTGTGCGACACGAATACATTAGAGCAATGGCCTATACCCACTAGGAGTTCGGAACTCCAGAATTCATAAATCGGGGTAACAAGTTCATGCTTTTGGGTGACTTGCAGCATTAAGAACCTTAAAAAAGATCCATTCAGGTACAAACAGAGACAAGAACCATGACCTTGTCCTAATGGTCACCAAGCGAGCCACATCTGGAAACCCAACGCAAGATTGCTAGAAACGCCCGACTCATTCTCCAGGAAGAGAAGGCTTAGGAAGTTTTCTACACCCCTGTTCACTAGCCTCCAGGCAATCGAATGACGTGTAGAAAAAAAAGGTTTGTCGAAGGCAGACTCAAACACAGAACACACCCCTGCCACCACCACAAAGCAATCAAGAGTTCAAAACTCAGGGTCCAGTTACCCCTGCATCCATCTCTACGCTGTATCTGGTCGCATAATCCAAAGAGCAACCTAGAACATTAAATGTTCGAAGAAACAGGGCAGAATACTTCAAACGAGAATGAACAAGTACTGCTTCAGCATTATCCACTTGAATACAGATTCCCTGATTGGGAAATTTGTCCAAGTCTAGAATAGGGCATTAAGGCGGTCACTTTGATAATCCTGAATGGGACCAACCTTTGAATTCAAGATCATTCAATTATGTATAACTCAAGAAACAGGATAGGATTACATTTGGGACAGAGATTTATGTCACACTGCCAAACCTGAAACTCAATTTTTTCATAGTCCTTAAACAGAACAAGAAAAAGAGCAATGGGTCCCTTCCCGTTGTCCAATGTTCAGACTTAAGCAGTTCTTGAAGATGGTCCTAGGCGTGATTTTCACTATTCGGCTAAGAAGGGCTTGACCATCCAAAAGGCATCACAACAGAACCGTTTGCACACCCCTATCACTCTTACCAGTTGCTGCTCTGAAGGGCAGCTAAACTCATCTCACTCTATTACAAATGCAACCTCTTTGCAGTCTAGATCCAACATCCCCATTCCTCTCGCATACTTTAAAATGCTAATATCATGAACATTCACACAATGGAATGTAGACATGCGTCATCCATTGCTATGCTATTTCTGGCTCCGGTGCCCCAGAACTGCGTGAGGGAGAGACCGATGTGGGTCTGGAAAGGCATCCACCAAAATTATGAGCTAAAAAAAAGGTATTATGTAAGATAATATGGGCTGGATAGCCTTGGTGGGGGACACAAAACAGCTCTCCACGGACAAACACTTCATGCAATGAAAATTAATCTAACAGAAGATATGCAAAGTTTGCTGCATTGATAAATCCAAGACAACCTTCCCGTTGGGTTGCTGGGAGGTTAGGATATCAATCATTTAACTACTGTGCTGAAATTCTTAATTGTATTTGAAAATTCAGATGTAATTAATTGGATACTCAAGAGTGTTCTGTTCCTATTAATTTACATTGTATTATGATGTCATAAAAACTCTGGGTTTGTGATACACGATACTGCTTACCTATATCATAAAAAATACAAGACACTGGGGGTCTTTACGATGTTGGCGAAGTAGCAGTGCCTGTAAATACCGGCATGGCTGCCGCCGGAGTCATGAACCTTCCGGCTCCCAGAAAGGGCAATTACCAGGGCATTACAGCCCCGGCGGACCCGGTAATTGCCCATTCCCGGGCGTCGGAAAATATTACTCCCCATTCCCATTGGACGCAACAGGAATGGGGAGGACGGATGCACCGGCACCATTCATGAAAAGGTCAGCGAGCGGGTGCCGTTCCGCCAGCCAGGTCAGACCTGGTGGGGGCAAAGGCACCCGCTCGCAGACCTCTTAGTTTGCCGTTCCTCTAACAACGGTGCCGGTAGCTTACCTGCACCGTTGTTACCGGACCGGTAAACTTGTAATGAGGCCCCACATTCTAACAGCAGGCTAACACCTGGCATTCAGAGTTCTGTCATACGAAACAGTACAAAGTGCTACCAAACTCTAGCCTATACATCTTGTGCACCTGTAGTTAAGAATAGGACCAAAAACGTGCCTTCTCTATACATTACAATACAGATCAAACCATAATGATATAATGTAGTAAAACATTCTTGTCATCGAATAGTACACTTGAGAGCATATCCGTTTTTGTTGGAATCGCAACTCAAAGAGACTCCAAATTGACTTCCAGGTTGATAAGCAAGATGAAGCTCAAAGATTGAGGACAATGCATGCATGGTTGTGACGCATCAACTTCCGGGGCACCAGTGGTTCAGGGATGAATGTGGGTTTCTAAACCATCAATCAGCCCCACACCTCTAGTATACCAGAAGGGGTCCAAACAGATGGAAACACAAGCAAATTAGAAACCTCCTTGTCCAATTTTGGCAAACGTGCACGGAATGGCAGGCTTATCTCCGCAAGGTCGTGGATCGTTGGTTAGTTGCAAAAAAGTGAAAATACAATTATTACCCCATAGGTTATATAAAAAGATCTACTTTATTAACATCCCAACAGACAGTTCTAGTACACTACAAACTACAACCCACCCTGTAAAGGAATGCAGAGGACAGACAGTTTCAAGAAGGAAAAAGGATGCTCTCTGGATACTGACAGGAGGGTAGTCGATAAAGTAATTAATCTCAATAGGTCAAGGATACTTTGGTTTCAGCACAAAGGGATCAATGGGTTGTGAAATGTCGCTAAGGGCCTTCAGAGAAGGACCAGGGGGAAAGAACCACAATGTACCTTGTGCTTGTAGAAGTTCTTGGTGCTCAACAGGATCAAATCGGTCTCAGGGCACTTTGCAGCGTCTGCGACAGAGTTCAAGATGGGAGACAGCTGCGGATATCAGGCGGCAGGTAGTTCGATGGTTGGAGGCAGGACGGACAGCTGCAGGGTGGCCTACACAGCGGCTCGAGGTCAGGAATCATTGACTCAGTGAAGGTTGGTGGTCTGAAGCACTGTTCGAGGTGTCCCAGATGTTGTTAGTGACTGCTGCGTGACAACAGTCAGCAGTGCAGTCGGTTGCAGCACAAGGGGCTTGACTGGCTTAAATATGTCCTTTAAGGCAGACACTGGTTGATGCTTGTCGATGCACTCCTCCTAGTTTCTTCACTGGGCTTGTGTCATTCTTTATGGCGAATGGCCCAAAGCTGAGGAGAGTGTTGCAGGCACGGGCCTTGTACTGGGTTTGGTTCAGAGACTCTCTGGCACTTCCCACCTAGGACGCTTGCTTGCAGAGCCTAGCAGGGCACGCTGTATGCTGGCGGGGTAGGGGTTCTGCAGCTGCTGGAGCGTCCTCTGGATTCAGTATCTCCCTCAGTTCCCTGGGAGATGTTTAGGAGAGGGATCTTGTTTCCCTCTTTGGAAATCGTGGCCCTTCTTCACTGGCGGAAGCTGTGAGGCAGACTGCACCTTCAGCCAGGGTCCCAATGAGTTCTTCCTGTTACTCCTTGTTACTCCTTGCAGATGATCTGCCCAAAAGAGGGGTTCAGCCCTCTTTTAAAGCCAGATTGGCCACAGTGATTGGTGTAGTCTAAGCCTACTAAGCCTACCTTAATGAATAAATCCTAGGTCTCCACCAACAATCTCCTGAATGCATGAGATCATAACCACAGTACTTTGCAAAAGGCTGAAACCATGTAATAATAAGTCCCACCCATCTTCTTCCTGTCCTGTCTGTTGTGGATTAATGGGTCTCTCTAGTTCATGGGCTCTCTGTGGTTCCCTATTAAAGCAGCACATTTCCCTTGAATCTGCGGTGAGAACAGACTTTCTGCCCCATCAATCCACATACTCTTATCTTCTGAAAGGGGTCCCCCTCCTGTCCTAGACATGACAGTTCACTGCCCTTGATACTGAGGGGTGGGAGCTGGCTTCATGTTGACGCAGTGCATATCAAAAGGTTGTTGGGGTTTCCTGTCTCCTTTATTAAAACTCTGCAGCCAGGCCCCATGTGGGCCAATTTGAAATATACTCTATCAGTATGTTAATTATGTTAATTGCTGCTACTATCTGCAGAGGGCAAACAAACTGACAGGGCAGATCCATGGAGCCTTTGATAGTAAATCAGGCTGGCCATGGCAGGAGGAAGGTTTTGCCCTCCCCCTTCTGAGACGACATGGTGTACTCTTGGCTGTCATATTCCAAATAAATATGACAGGGGGGACGGCTCCTGCGGGCTGTGTCCACCCACAGTACACAGGTCTATGTGTATGTCATGCGGTGAGCATGATATGATATGATATGATATGATATGATATGATATGATATGATATGATATGGCATTTATAACGCGTCTATACACAAGTGTTTCAAGACGCGACAAGGCATGGGAGGGGAACAGAGGGAAGACAGAGACAGCAATCTTACTAGGCCAGGTGACATTGAGATCGCGCAAGTGCAGAGGAGGGGGAAGGAGAAAAGTGAGAGGGGGAAGGGAGAGGGGAAGTGCAGTACATAGGATGAACAGTAAATAAATAAAAGCAATAAATAATAACAATAAATAAGAAGTGAGGCCAGCTGGTGGCATGTGAAGGATAAGTGCAGACATCAGGTGTCATGTGCTGGTAGGGGGCTGTAGGGGTACAGAAACAGCCCCAGAGTGCAAGGGTTGCCAGGGGGGCAGTGCAGGTGTGCAACTGGCAGGGAGGGGACCTGGGCCTGAGAACAGAGGGTAGCCAGGTGACCAGTGCAGTTTCAGTTTCAGCTAGGAGTTCAGCAGGGAAGAGGAGGAGAGTAAGTAGAAGCAAAGAGGAAGATCTTGAGGTGCTTCCAGAACCACAGATGGTTCTCCTCAATTTTCAGAGCGGCAGGGAGGCTGTTTCAGAGGGAGGGCCCAGCTGAGGAAAGATCTACCACCAACCTGTTGCTTGGAGAAGTGACTGACCCTGAGGCAGTTGGAGGCGGATGAGCGAAGAGCTCCAGAAGGAAGATATTTAGAAAGAGAGAGTTGAAGGTATTGAGGCCCCAGGCCCCAGAAGGCTTTGTGAACAATGCATAGCAACATGTGTGCGGATTAGCGCCACACATTTTCCGGAAGTTCATCTACCATCATTCAATTTCTTTTCAAAGTAAAAAAAAAAGCCCATGCGAGTGCACACCCACTGTGCGGATGGTCGAATTCCTCACAATGGTACTGCTAAATTTTATAATGTCTAGCCACCACTTTGGAAGGTCAACATGACAATACAAATAGTATTCACAAAGCAGTCTCATAGTCTCTATTTGGAAGGAAATGGTAGTCTTTAGAATGGAAGATCTGCCACACCAAACAGAGGATGGCTATCGGACCGTTATCACGCAAGTATCAGGTTATCATACAAGTTAACCTGGATCTTCCAAATCCGAGACTTCCATCTCAGTCATAACAGTATTTGTTTATTTGTATAGCGCGCCAAATCCTCAGGTATCAGGGTGGATTATTCTAGTTACATTTGTACAAGAAATAGAAAATCTGTGAAAATCAGACCCCTTTGTGGTCACTATATCTATCGTCACGTTGTCCTTCGAAAGAGCCGACTTGAAATTATACCATTCTGCAGTACTATGCATGCACAGTCTTGAATCTTTCGAGTTACATCATACTCATTATGCTTGAGTTCAATAAGGACCTCCCAGAGCTGAGATACCAATAGAAACGTGTATGCTCGGAAATGTATCTAGAATAATCGGTAAGGAATGTTGTATATAATAACCAGATTTTTATCAGGAAAAAGATTCTTGGTTACATGACCAGTAACATTATACAATGCTTTTAAGAAACTGTCAAAAGACTAGTTTTGTGGTGAGTTTTGTACAATTGTATGACAAAAATCATTTACTGGGTAATATAATAATGATTTGAACTTTGCTATGGTGCCTTGAGAAAGCACGTTTTCGTTCATATTCTTAAGAGGTGCGAAACACGTGTAGGCTAGTGTTGGGGAGGGTTAGGGAATATTTTGTATTACAAAAATATAAATGGCTGATATTAGAGAGTGTCTTGTAATAACTTGTATGATATTTTCTGTACTATCCCGTAATGATCATTTGTCTATGAAATCGTATTCAAATTTAAATGAATAGTCACAGAATACACATGATCATCCAATAGTCTACATTTCCATTTACAAACAGTATTAACAATATCTGCTCAATAGTAACCATATTGATAACATTGTTACTAAAAATTGAGTCTGGGACTAAAAAAGGAACATTTCTGCAAGACCCTGTGTTTTAAAAAAACAAAAAGTTTAAACAACAGACTTTGCTTGTCCCACAATGGCGTTTGTTCGTGCAACCTGTCGGGTCCAGTTGAGGGCGAAGAGAGCTGTAGCGTTTCCCTGCATAAAAGCTGTGAATCATCCGATCTTTTGTATTCAGATGCTCAAAGTATCAAGAAACTCCATTGGTACCAAGACCATCACCGCCACATTACTGCCCCCACAATCGCATCCATACGCGACATCACAAGCCATCTATGTATACACAGGTTTCACCCCCATCCTTCTCTTACATGGGAACTCTGTCCTTAGTTGACCCTCAAGCTCACGCTTGCAGAATATTTCGGCAGATACTCACCACATGGCCTCCAGTATTCTGAAGAGGAGAAGGTTCTTCCCATAGACAATTGGAACAATGACGAGGAAGGTGATCAAAATGGTGCAGATGAAGAACACAACCTGCTGAAGGAGAAGGCCTGTGGACAGTGAAGCGTGTTATTATGGGTAACACTAAATAGAGAGTCATGACACGTGCCACTGTAAGGTTATAAGCACAAATGAGACAATGGGTAGGTCTACGGTTCACAGATGGGCGATTCACTCTGTCAAAATGTCATGTCATCGGGTATTGGCAGGATTTTACCCCGAGTGACCAAAGAATCCACTGCGGTCTTGAGTGCATGTCTGAGGATGCTGCAAGGGGGGCACTCACCTGAAAGAGAGAGTTTGGGTGGCACAGAGAAGCCATCTCAGAGGCAAGTTTGTGGCGGAGGGAGGTTCAGTGGAAGAGAAGAGGATAGTGTGAGTTTGGATCAGATTGGGAGGATGTGTGCAGAATGGGACACAAATAGGGAGCAGTTGACCACCCCAAAAAGCGAGTAACGCGGCTGCAAAGAGCGGCTGACATTGTGATGTACAGCAGATGGGAACAGCCTTCGGAATGCTGGTCGCTGTGGCATCACCGCATTCAAGCACAGAGCTCCTGCCCTGTACACATACATAACCAATTTAAGTGATGCCATTTCTAACCGGAGGTCTATCATCAATGGCATAGCACCTTGCTTATATAGCATGCAACCTTGCCTGTTCCATGCCTATGCAGTTATAGGCAAGATCTCGTTTTTGTTTCTCTGCATCGCTCAATAGAAATTATTGCAATATGATAATGAGCAAGTGTTAAGAAGGATATACAGCCCGTTACCTCATCAGTCATATTCATTGTTGTCATTGAAGGTGCTGAATTTCCAGACAACTTGGTAGCATCCTCAGAGGATTTATTTATTTATTTAGACATTTGTACAGAGTGCCGAACCCAAGGGCAGGATGATTAGGCTTTTCAGGTGCTAACAGTACCATCGCATTCTGGAGACCCAAGTCCAACGTGACTTTTTCTTCAATTGTTGAGTATCCCGTTATCCTGATGGGGGTCTCTCCTCCCTCAGAGTGTGATGTTTGTTCTTTGGAAAAGTCGATGCTCACCACAGTAAAGAAATCACACTCTCTGTCCATAGTTACATGCTAATCTATATCTTTGAGACGGCTGACTATTAGTGCCAAATGTTTCTTCATTGCGAGGCTCTTGTGTTCACCGTCGGCTTCTTAAGGCTTCCAATCCAGGCCATAGACCATGACCTGTCAACAGTTTGCAGGTCTGGCATCACCTATATCAAATCTCCAAGTAAGAAGCCGAGTCACTCGGTGCCTTAGTCACCACCGTCCTAGTCTCCATATATAGCAACAATAAGGTCATTATTATACTATATAAAAACCCGCCTCGCCCAACAGTCTATGCCCTTGCCACTACAGTGAGCACAGACCCATATTCAAGATAATATGAGGAATATTAGACTCTCCCAGACCTGAGTCTAACTGTGGCAGTCTAATCAACTTAGAACTGTTCTGACTACCTGGGTGATAAACGACCATACATCATAGACTGGTCCTATTTTGGATGTCGTTCCAGTCCATAAAAAGCATAGGGGTTAAGATATCGAGAAGGATAAAGCACAGGCAGCTCGGCCGAGATGACAAATCAGGTACAGGGGCCCTGGCCCTGCCCTAATGCTAGCTATCCCAGAAAATAATCATACGCAGAGTGGATAGACCTAATGCCAGAGGGGGCGGTATAGCTATTATAGCTAAAACTAGGCTTGCCCTAAGACTTGTCACCCCACCACCACTTAAATCTTGTGAACTGCTTACGGCCAAACTACCTATATCTAGTAACAGGACATTAACCATGTACCTGCTATATATACCCCCAGGACCTATCAACACCTTTGAGGACGACCTATCCCGTCTGCTGGCCAATAATACCAAAGAGTCATCACAGATCTTAATGCCGGGTGACTTCAACTTAGGCTTTAATGACTCTGAGGATAAACAGGCACAATCTATAGCAACTATCCTATCAGAGCATGGACTCACCCAAAAAGTCTACACCCCAACCCACAACAAAGGACGAACCCTTGACTGGGTTGCTGACCTGAATTGTACCACTTCTATCATGAACATTACCCCACAACCATGGGCAGATCATCATCTGATAGACTTCTCACTATAAATAGATAAACAAACGCTGAAAGCCTCCGCTTTGGTACCACCACTACCCACCAGATGTAAAAAAAACATTACAGTTGGCAAACTATTACCCCATCTCTTCCCATCCCTCAACTCGCTACCACTCTACCAAGCAACTCCAACCCAACCTCTTAGTAGAGGTTTTCAACAACTCTATGGCCATTGCCTTAGATATCATTGTGCCAGCCAAACTTTGCAAAAGTAAACAGAAGGCCCATTTTAACGCCTGGTTCACACCCCATCTTAAAGAGCTAAGACTTCAGAAAAGAAAATTACAATCTCTTTGGCGTCAATGCCCCTCAGAGGAAAACAGACTACAACTGTCCCAGCTGGCCAACAAATACAAGAAAGAAATAATATGCACTAAAAAAATACGTATTCAACGAAAGAATCTCCAAAGGTAGCTCCAACACCAAGGAGCTCTTTGTGATCCTCCGGGAACTTGAATCCCCTATACCCCCAACGACAAACAATGGTGCACTAGCATACAGAATGCCCTCTCTAGCAAAATACCATCTCTCCAACAAAATAAATAGCCAATAAAAAAGCCTCATTGACGCCTACTGAGCTACAAGTCACCACTCCCACTGAAGTCCCTAACATGCCAGCACCTTTCAGATTCACCAAAGTCTCCATTCAGGAAACGGAGAAAATCATCCTATCTCTAAAGATATCCAACTGTCAGGGCAACAGCTGTCCTGCCCAAATAATTAAAGATGCAGTGAGAGATCTAGCACCATTTATCTCAAAACTAATCAATGCCTCCTTCAAAACTAACACTGTCCCAAAGAGCCTAAAAGAGTCGTGGGTTCTACCGCTCCTTAAGAAACAGACTCTTGACCCATCCATCCCTACTAACTACAGGCCCATCACCACGGTACCCTTTCTCCTTAAAATAATTGACAGAGTAGCATACCTGCAAATTTAGCCAACCACCTACTAGGATCTCGCCAATCCGGATTCACACCACAACATGGCACTGAAACGGCATGACCTAAAGGCCCAAATAGACAAGCTTGAAGGCAAAGGTAAAACTGCCATGCTACTCCTCCTCGACCTGCCGGCAGCCTTCGACTTGGTGGACCATGCCGTCCTGTGCAAACACCTAGCATCAGCAGCCCACTTCTTGACTGACGCTATAGCCTGGGTCCAGTCCTTTTTAGCAAACAGAACAATGAGCGTCTTCTCTCCCTCGGCTGACCCAATTCAGACTACCTTTGGTGTTCCACAAGGATCTTGTGTCTCGCCTAGCATGCATAATATATTTACCAAGCCCCTATTCGACAAATTGGACAGACTGGGTGTCGCCTACACTAACTATGCAGATGACACCCAGATCCTATTCCTCTTTTGGGCGATTTTAACAAAGATACGGCCTTGGTAAATGAAATATACATCCTCATTCAGGCACAGATGGCATCCCATGGCCTCTGCCTGAATGATGATAAAACAGAGATCTTTATCCTGGGCTCCAAAGCCAACCTAAAAAAACTAAACTCCAACTATGCCTCATTCAACATTGATGGCAACATAATCAAAGTAGAAAACAAGGTAAAAACACTAGGTTTTTACCTCGACTCCACCCTATCATTAAGAAAACAAGTCAATTCCTTTGCTTCCTCTACGGCCTACACAGGCAAACTCATCAGGGCCTGCCGTTCATTTCTAACAGAAGCAAGCTGTATCACACTCGCCAATGCTTTAATATTATCAAAACTGGATTATTGCCCCATATCTAGGAGCCAACAAATATATCCTCAACAAATTACAAGCGGCAAAATAATGCCATTAGAACTGCCCTGAATCTAACCAATAAAGAACACATCTCCAATTCCAGAAGAGATCCCCACTGGTTAAAGATAAGTGACAGAATCTTACTTAAAACTGTATCACTCACATTCAAATGCCTCAATAATGCAGCTCCCCCAAACCTTACAGAGAGAATAACTAGAAAAACCTCGACTCACCGGTCCAGAGCGGCCAATCCCCACTGTCTAGAGATACCCAGGTATAAGTTAACCAAATCGGGAGGATGTAGTTTCCCAGTGAAAGCTGCACAATACTGGAATGCATTACGTCTGACCCTCAGAACTGACCAGTCTTACTTTAGCTTCAGACGTAACACCTTAAACTGGCTGCGGTATAATGCTCCCTAGGACACTATGTAACACCTACCTATGCACCTGACTAAGAATATATGTAATCGAATATACCACTCCTACATGAATGCATGTAAGCTACTGTACCATCCCCCACTGTAATCCATGTGTATCTCCCCTGTTGACACTGTATTGATTCCATGTTGTAACTAAGTCTTAAGTCTTCTTATCTGCTGCGCCCAGTTACCTACGGGTTCGGCGCGCATTACCAAAGAAACAAACAAACAACCAACCTCAATCTCAAAGAGAGACAACCAAAAGACACTGTCTGCACGAAAAGGGGAACTATTCAACAGGCAACATCCATCACAACTAATGCAATGCAGCCTTCAGGGACACAGCTAAAAGTAGCCAAAGAACAAAAGGAAACGATTTGTTTGACAACCAGGAGGAGAGCAACCATAGACCCCCATCTCAAAAAGGGACCAGATAGAACCATGCATTGATGCCCCTGAGAAATATGTAGGCTTTTGAGATGGGGTGGTTTTCTTGGACACACTCCCTCAACACACTATACAATAGCATGAATGATGTGATAAAGGGTTTGCATAAATCTGCACAGAGTGCATTGAATTAGGTGGCCAGGTGGAGGGGCTGTGGGAAGCGGGCCTCTTCTGTCGAACCGCTTTATAACCAGCCTTCCCAGAAACTCGCAAGTGATGGGGAGGAGTCAGTGTGTCTCTTTGGGCATGACGTAAAACTAACAGGGTGGATCTACTTTTGCAAAGCCAGGGTGCTCTGTATGTGTTCAGAATGCAGGGGGCCTGGGGATGGCAGATGGGGGAAGCTGTATGTATAATGTCCACGTGTGGGTTGCTGTTATGTGGCACATGGCTGCAAAAGAGTAATTGGCGAATATTAAAGAAAGCCACATGGAAGTCTTAATAAAGTGCTTATACAAATATTTAAATCCCTATAGAAATAAGTTGAGCTAGGAAATTGATTGTACCCCGAGCACTACACATTCTCTGCCTGAGTCTGCACCGTAGCACCCCATTCATTCCCATACTAGGCATACAGACCCGGTCTACTTGGCAGAACACATTGTCTAAAGAGTAGACAACACTATTCCAAGGATCCATGAAGGGGGTTTACAACCAGATGCCAAAGTCAATCTCCTTACCTCTTATTACTCCATACAGAAGCGTATTCCAGGGGCACATAACTAGCATCTCCTATATCATGCACATTAACCCATAAGGGATGCCAGTCAGCTGATGGCTTACACAACCCAAGTTATTGAATCTCAAATTGAGCTCCTATTTACTTCTGCTACTGTACCTCTATCCCGTGTATCCGAACGCACATTTCTTTATACGCCCAAATCATGGCACTGCCACATCGGTGCACCTGGCTCGAAAGAACCCACTCTCTCCTTGTACACAGGCATGGTTCCATATATAAACGAAGGCGAGTGAAGAGCCTCCAAACTACAAGGGTCCACCTGAGCACAGCTCAAGCACACCATGCAACCACACACCACTTACATCTGGCACCATGCGCCTTCATGTCTAAATAATGCCATTGTGCCAAAGAAGCTACACACTTCCACAATTCTCTCTTGCGCAGATCTAGAATCAAGCAGATGATAAAATACACCCCCCCTACTAATACAAACCTATCCCATCACCTCTAGCCCCACTATAGGTGTCTTATCATCCAATTAACTTCTTTTCCTCCTCTTTACTGCTTTCAACTACACCTGTTTGCCAACAGACAAAGGTCTGGAGATACCCTGGTGGGCTACAATACATCCACACCAACAGAAAAGAGGGCCACCCCTACAAAAGTAATCAGACAGTAGGAACAAGGGGCTGTGTACAAAAGGCTTGAATGTGAGCAATCACTGTCATGTTTGTATTTGTGTTTATGTGATACATTCAGGCAGGGGTCTGTGGTCTGAATCTTTCCACTTTAACCATCTAGCACTTTGATGCTTGTATGTTGTATTGTACATATGACATTGGATATGTTATATATTTTTAGAGTGTAACACATTTTTCTATAAATTTGACTGAGAATTGTAGCATCAAATGATATTAAATAAGTTTACAGGAACCTCATTTGATGTTGGGGACCCAATACATCACCTTTTGGACACGGATAGGCGCTGTAAGACCACTACAGTGGTGTTGGGTGCAGTATAAATACCACTTAACATAACACTTGCAATGCTGGATGAAAAACTGTAACGCAGAGTGAATAACTAATCAGATGGATTTCACCCCCTCACATTTTGAGAGTTATTTGGCATCATAAGATCACCAGGCCAACAGATAACTAACGATGGGGGTTAGAGTACCCCCGCCACAGCCCCCCCAATCATCAGTCTAAAGAGCGATGCTCTACTGAAGGATTAAGCAGGATGTTGTGGAGGAACTGCTAGGGTATCAGATCAGGTCGGTTAAGATGCAATTGTGTGGCCCCAAGTCTTGTAGACAATAGTAAAGCTGTACACATATGGTATTAAGATATATGTTTTTCAATCACCAAATTATGATGGATGGAAAGGTCTGAATAAAGCCATTGCTACCTGCTTTGGGCAGTTTTCTTTCCATCATTGTTACTGTTGTCTAGGCTATTGCATAAGGTGGGCAGCAATATGTAAATCTGTACTGATTCTGCCCCTAGTGGGTACAGTCTATTGTGAGCCTCAATAAGTCAGAGGGGGTATGCCCAGACATGAGTCCTTTGCTAGCTGCGATAGGGAATCAAGTTCCACTTTACTGATACAGTCCGAACATGTGTCGGGTTGTCAATAGTCTGGGCAAGAGGATATAGGCAAGAGGTTCAGGCTGGAAATACCCACTGGGGGAAGGACCAATAATGATTTTCAAATGTTAGGTTACTGGTTTTACTGGGCAATGGCTATGCTGCCATTTGCATGGTCTCCAAGTGCTCTTGTAGATCTGGAGGGGCTGGGGGGTTGTTAGGTTGCTTACATGCACACATACTGGAGGTACCCTGAGCTCTATGTGCTGTTCCTTTTATAGGTGTTCTCTTTTAGAGCATGGAGGCATGTGTGTCCTCAGATGAGCCTTGGGCACTTGTACTGTTAGAATGCATTGGCCGGGACCAGTGGTATGTAAGTTTATGGTAAAGGTGTATTGTCCCATTTGATGTGTGCTGGGGAGGTTATTACATTGCTGTGTGCAAGCGGCTTAGATCGTCTGCTTATAGTGTGCTTGTGCACATAAGGTGAGAATGTTGAAGCTTAGAGTGTTTATCTCGTATGCCATTGGTGATGTCTCTGTAGAGGTACCCTTGGGGCAGAGAACTTATGAGATGTTGTCCTGAGGAACCCTGGTGTGGGCAGGTATCTGGGTCAGTAAGCAGGGTCAATTGACTGGTCCATTTTGGGAGTTGAGGAAGATGGGGCGGAGACAAACAAAACGAGGCATGCAGATGTGGGTACCAAGTAGACTACAGGCGAAGAGAATTTATAGTAGGTATAATGGAGAAGGCTGAAAGAAGAATAGATCGCTCTGGGGCAACACGTTTGTCTTAGAAGCAAGACAGCACAGGTTTGAATCCCGATCCTGCGCTTAGAAACCACTCGCTGATATTAAGCGCGTTCTAAATGAATTTAAAAAATAAAAAGAGTCCCGGCATAGAACAAACTGGGGTGGGACACCAAGGAACAAAAACACACTACAGCGCAAATTACAGTAGGACATCAGCGAACAAAATCACAGTCTGGCAGAATTACAGGTGAACACCAGGGTGCAAAATCTCATACTGTATAACTTGCAGCTGTACCTTAGGAGGCAGGATCACTGTGGGGCACCAGGAAGTAAAATCACAGTATATCACCAATGACAGCGGGGCACCAGGATGCAAAAAACATCAAAGCACAAATTACAGTTGGGTACAAAGGGGCAGAATTACTGTGGCTCACAAGGGAGCAGGATTTTAGCATGGCAGATATTATGGCTGAACACCAGGGAGCAAAATCAGATCATAACACGAATGTCAGTGGCAGCACCAGGGCGTAGAATTCCAGTGGGGCACAGTGGTGCACAATCACGGTAAAGCTCTAATTATAGTGGCAGAGCAGGGAGCAACATCACTCTAAGGAACACATTACAGTGGGACATCATAGTATAATTAAGCAATATGCCCTGAGCAGGTAATTCCCCGGGGCCCATAGTTATAAGCCTCAGCGAAGCGAGGGCCTTAACGAAGGCCCGGGGCATTACCTGACTCCGTAATGCCCCGCCGCAAGCGGGATATTGCTATTAGTAGCCCGGCCAGCAAGATCTGTGTGACCGGGGCACTAAAAGCAGTTTTTTTCTGTCCCGAAACGCTGCAGCGTTTCGGGTCAGAAAAAAAAGAAAACCAACCAAGAAAATGGCTGCCAGGAAGGGGAAAAGGGAGTCCATCAACAGAAGTGTTCCCAGCGTGTCTGCTCCCGAAAGACAAAAGAAGAAGGTAAAGGATGCAAAGGGTATGTGGGGTGGAGAGGGCAGGGAGGTGTGAAGAAAGGGGAAAATAACAAAGAAACAAAAAAAAAAAACTTTCCTGAGCCCCAGGCGGGGGGTGAAAGTAGCGTTTCAGCCTTGGGAAGGCTCGGAGCGGGGATGGCCCCGCTTCGAGCTTCCTCATTGGCTGAGGGGCTGCCACGCCCCCCGCCGTGGACAAGGCGGTTGGAATCCCAGCCGAGAATCGAGGGATTCTGGCCCGGGTAATGACCCGGCGAAAGCCAATCAGTATGCGTGTTGCATTCTGCTTGACTCTCGCTGGGTACTAATACGAATTACAGTAGGGCACGAGGTCCAGAACTATTGTAAGATGTTCTCTCTTATCAACTCAAGGAGTGGTCTCAATCAGGGCTAGAAAGTGTGGTAGGGCCGGGCAAGAGGGACACAGTGAAGAGACAAACAAGGGTCAACATTAGCCCGGGGGAGATTTCCCTGGAATTTCATGTAATGCAGGCTGGTCCAGGTCATGTGATCCCTTCAAATCCCGGGGCTCAGAGCATTGTGGGGTACATGAAGCGTGGGGAAAGGGAGCCTGAAAGTAAATTGTTGCAATGTTGGAGCCTTACCCTGCCTCTGCAGAGCACTCACTACCCTGCTAGGTAGGATACCAAAGTGGATGGAAACCGGTAGAAAGGTATTGGTGTTGGTGTTGGGGCATGGCTGCTGCGGGTTGTGTGACTCTTTGAATCACCAGTCCGGCTGTGGGTGACCAATTATTGTAAGAAATATCAAAAGGAAACCTTCTGCAATAGCACAGACACTGCATTAAGAACAGAGACAATTGGAGGAATTGACAATCTTTGGGCTGCACATGCGAATTGACCAAGTGGAACTTAATGAAAGCCTCCGATTGGTACACCTAAAACCCGCAGTCTGTCCAAAATGGACTATAGCTGGCGTAGGAGATTCCCCATGCGCACCGAGAGTGGACATCACTGGCATTTCCTTCTGCAAGTGAAGATAGATCTACAATTGGCACAAGGACGGGGTGGGGGGAAGCCAGCCAATTGGCTCCCTCCAATACAAGGTGTGAACTGGCAGTGAAAGCCTGCGTTTGGAGAGAACTGCTAGCTGCTCCCTCACATGACGGCCACCATTGTCCATCAGGGACTTTTGATCCTTGCTTTACCACCCACTGCCCACCTGAAAGCCCTCCATCTTCCTCCCCACCCCCACAATTTATATAATTCTCTCGCTGCCATGTCGCCTCCCTTCTCTTCCATGGCGCCATGGACAGCGATAATGGAGTCACTCAAGAGCCTCTGTCGCAAGTCCATGGTTGACATCTTGGGCTTTTTCTACCTTCACTTTGATGAAGAAGTGCACGGCCAGGCAGGTCCTCTCAAAGGGAACTTTATTTTGCATTACACAAAAACTCTTAATACACTGCGTAAAATTCAGTGGTACCAATAGCATTAATTCTTGCATTCGCGAGCAGGCTTGGCCGTTAACAGCCAAGCCTACACATGAAAGTGGGATTTAACACTATAGACAAGTAAACAGAATGCTCATTTATCCTGCCATGAAAAATACATTTCTAAAAAGCAATATCAATGAACATCTCATGGATATAGGTGTTAACCTCTACAGCTCAGGTATCTGTTGTCAGCTATCAGATGACTCAAAGAATACTCCAAATTCCAAATATGGCTCAAGGGTTTTTATGAATGTTTTCAGCAGGGTACTAGAGCTGTCCTGGTCTCTTTCATCTTGATGCGCCTTTTTCCACCCTAACCCGGGCCTACCTAATCCCTGGGTTATTAGATACAGAATATATACCCGCACTGTCTATTTTCTAGACAGCTGTTTGTGATAACCTAAAGGTAGTTGCCTTTTTGATCAAGACTCATCCTAAAATACCAGTGGGTTAGTGGCTTCCAGAGTAGTGGGGATATCCCGTCAGACACTCTGCCAGACTCGGTCATCTTCCTCTCGTGCCCTTAAGTTCCTCTTCCTCGCTCTCTACCCTCCAAACCTTGTCATCCTTCACACCTCCTATTCCCTGTGTGCATCTTCCTCTGTCCCTCGAAAGGCTATAACTCTTTTGACTACTGCCTCCGCCCTTCAATATTACTTCTCCTTGCTACACTCTACTACTCCCACTGTCACACTACTACTTCCTCCTCCACACTGCTACTGCCACCTCCACATTACTACTTCCCTCCTCCACACTAAAACTCCACCTACTCAGTGCAGGAAATGGAAAAAATGTATTGGGGGGAACTGTCACCTCTTTGGAGGGGAACGGCTGTTGGA
The DNA here is from genome assembly GCF_040938575.1 of Ambystoma mexicanum. NCBI lineage: Eukaryota > Metazoa > Chordata > Amphibia > Caudata > Ambystomatidae > Ambystoma > Ambystoma mexicanum. The sequence continues at coordinate 1,224,265,987 of NC_090934.1, read as the reverse complement.
AGGAAGAGACAGGGCCAAGGGGCATGGCCCCAGGTCAGGTTGCGCAACACATTATCTCATAGAACCCAATCCTAGAGATTTGCATAAAAGCAAAGAGCATTATGGGAACATCATAATGTCCACAATTTTAAATGTTAAACATGTCTTATAGTGATTCCGTAAGAAGTCCTTTAAGTGAGTATTGGACTCTTCTGTTTTGATTGGTCACAATATTCACCCTAATAAAGAGAAGTCTGTAAATTGCACGACATATACACAAGTTTGGACAGCTGGGTATGAGGAGGGGAGCGATTGATGTGAGGTTGCCTTTGAGTGTGGATGAGGTGAAGGCTGTGATGGTGAGACGGGTCCTGGATGAGTGGCAGCAGAGGTGGGTGAATGGGGTGAAGGGCAGGTGGATGTTCGGTGTTCGTGGGAAAGTGTCGGTGAAGGTGGATGCAGGGAGTTCAGAATGGAGGAGGGGGGAGGAGGTGATGCTGAATCGGTTGAGGATAGGTCATGTGGGGCTGAATGACAGTCTATTTCGAATAGGCAAGCGTGAATCAAGGGACGGTGTGTGGGGTGCCTGAAACGGTGGGACATTTTTCGATTAGGTATGAAAGACATGTTGCAGAGAGAGAATTGATGAGGGTTCGGTTGACTGCGTTGGGTGTGGCTGAGCTGAGTGGGAGGACTATACTGGGAGGTGATGGGGAGAGAGGCAGGAGGAGGAGTAGTGTGATGTTGGATTTTGTGAGGCAGACGGGGAGGTGGGAGGAGTTGTGAGCTTAAATGGAGCCAAAAAATAATTAGTGGGTACGGTGCACATCATCCTATAGGATGGGGAAGCGCCTGCGTGGGTCCGCCCACGCCTCCGATAATTAAGAAGAAGAAGAAGAAGAAGACAGCTGCAACATGTTATGTGAGGATTTGGCAGTTTCTACCTGCAGTGCTGATTCTTCATGCGTGCAATGTAACGAGAAGACTGCTTTCAGAATACTAGGCAGCGCTCCGTGCCAAGTCTTCTGAAAGCTGTCTGCTCATTGAGGTAGCAGGACCTGGGAGAATCACGTGCTAGCCCCTGGGCTTGGGGGAAGGAGTGGCACTACAGCAAGACCTTTTTTGTTCCAGCCCATTCTCTGCACTGCACCTACTTCTTAGACACCCCTCATTCACTCTCACATTCACATCACATTCACTCCCTCTCCTAATAACACTTGTGCATCTTTCACACACTCACAAGTCCGCACCACATGAACTCCCTAAACTATACTTCACCTGATCTACAGTTTTCCCTCCCTGCTCTTCTTACCACCCTTCATCTTGCTGGTCTCTTGGTCTATTGCCACCTTCTCCTCCGACCTCACCCACAACTATTTCTTTCCTATGGGGTTCTTTTATCACCCTCCCCCCTCCTCGGTTGGATCGCTGGCCCTGGCCAATGTGGTTCTGCCTTCCCTGCCTGGGAGGGATCAGCATTACAGATAATTTCAAAGAGCGGATGAAGCCCCCGCCTGTTTTCTCTGTGCAGGGCCACCATGCCGCAGCAATGACGGCCTGAGCTCGAAATTGTCAGAGTTTGCGTTAAGGGACCATGGCTCAGTTCTCCTCAAGGTAAGTTCAGTACTTTTGAGCTGTTCTCTGCTTTAAGTGCCTGGTGATCTAGGGTGACAGCAGTGGTTTTGCTGCTGTGCATGGCAAATCTGGGGTCTGTTTGCAGAGCTTGAAGCAGCTGCTTTGCGTTCAGTTGTTCTCTCTCCCAGCTGTGTTGTTATGCTGATCACATAGGGTTCAAAGCAAGTGATTCTTTCAACTAGCTCATTCTCCCTGGCTGTGGTCTGGCATTGGACTGCATGCAGTGCTGATGTCCTTCGTTTGGCCGCCTCATGCAACTGTGGTTTCTCTGGCTTTTCTTAGGTAGCAATTTTGTTCAGAGTCATGGGGTGATGCAAATTGGTACTGCACATGTAAAGACTGGCACAAGGGTGTGGACAGGATCTGGGGCCCTCTCCACTGCCCCCTCCCGCCACACCCTCTCTGCCAGGTCATTGTCCTTGCCACACAAAGGTAGCGTCAATTTACCTTAAACATCATTGCAACTGTACAAATGAATGCATTTCATGCAACCAGAGAAATGTATAGTAGAGTATGCTAAAGACTCAAAGCTCTCTAAGTTTTGGATTGTATCTGGCACTTCAGCACCACCCAGTGAGGACATATTGATATAGACTGTTCAAAGAGAAATTACATTTGGGGGCAGACAAGATCGTCAAGTGTCTTTCGACTTCTTAGTTTTGGCTCGGGTGTCTCTTTAGTGCTACCATAGAGTTTAGTTCATAAGGCATGCTTTAGCATCTCCTAGTCGGCTAAACAGAGTTGAACAGCATTAGTATTTGCTCTTACGTATTACTTTAGCACCACCATTAAGTCTGGCTCATACACTGAGCATTAGTGAGGCTACATAGGGTTGACTAGGATGTGAAACTATAGCTATCACTATAACAATCACCCCCACGTTTAGGGACGTGCAGGTGCAGTAATGGCCTGCTAGTGCCTTGGCGAGGGCTCAGGGACGTTACCAACCCTGAACGCACAGGTGATCATGAGAAGCACTCATGCCTTCATTGCAGGTTAAAAAATGTTTTAACGGTAGCGGGCTTTGCGCCGAGTTACCCATATCTAATAACCTTTAAGACAAACAAATATTGCAACACAGAAATGGGTAAAGAGACACCATCAGTCTACTATTTTCATGCCAGGAAAGCCAAAATGATCCACTGATGGCCCGCCGTAGAGCGTAGCGGGTATGGAGTGGGGGCCCACCGTAGAGCGTGGCAGGTATGGAGTGGGGGCCCAGAAGCACAATCAGGGAGAAATCGATTACAATTCACAATTCAGCCTGAAGCGTTAAATCGTATACAGTTTTCACACACAAAAACACCCTCAGGAAAAGGGATAACGGCCGCTCTGTCTTCTTTGCTGCGTGTTCAACGCAGATGTGTGATGCCTAATGCAGATACTGTCTAATGATTCTGTTCGGGGCCATCTGGATTGAATGTTGGTGGGCAACCTATGGTGCATCCATGGTCAATTTGCATATTTGGGGCGGCATATTATACTTTGTGCTGCAGTATGGGATGTTCTCTTTGATCTGATCATACTGGTATGGACAGAAATGCAAAATGCAAAAGTGAGCAAGTGATTAAGCAAATACTGTCTAATGATTCTACGTGGGGCCATCTGGATTGGATGTTGGTGGGCAACCTTTGATGCACCCATGGTTAATTTTGCATATTTGAGGAGACATATTATCCTTTGTGCTGCAGTAAGGGATGTTCATTGTAATCTGATCATACTGATATTGACAGAAATGCAGAATGCACAGATGAGCAAGGGATTACGTGTTACACAGCTCGTGATTGTTGACAATTTAGAGGGACACTAGTCCTAAACTGCCTTATATACTTGTGTATCTCTACATGCAGTGGGCATTTACTTCATTAGTGCCAGGTCATGCCATTGTATCTCCTCATTTAGTCCATTCTTTAATGTGTCCAGTCGAAAAATCCAGAGTTGCTCGCGTTTGAGTAGCATTTCTCCAAAGTTCCCACCCCTTATGGGTGGTCTTAGTTTTTCTAAGATGGTCCATTTGAAATCCTCTTGCGTGTGTCCTTTTGTCATAAAGTGACTGACCAAAGGGGCGGTCAGTTTTTTTGTGCGGATACAAGATTTATGTTCAATGATTCTTGTTTTGATTTCTCTCGTTGTGCTTGAGACACTGCACTGCAAGCACCACCACTGAGAGGTGATCTGAGTACTCCTAAAAACAGGAGTACGAGGGGCACACAAGAAAATCCTCCCATCCCCAGGTGGATAGGTGGCACTACCCCCTATACCTAAGTACGGAAGCCTGCACATGAGGTGAGGGCCTTCCGCTAAGAGGTCTATTTTGAAGTTACACATTGATTGTGCATTTAACAAGTAATTTCACGTGAATACAGTGGGTCTCTGGAAGTGTTTTTATGGAGTGGGGGCCCACCGTAGAGAGTAGCAAGTATGGAGCGGGGGAAGAACAAGTGAGTGCATGACTCCTGGCAGCGGACCCTGGTTGGGCAGAGCGTGAGGAAGGGACTTGCTGCACGAGCGTGAGGAAGGGACTTGCTGCACCAGTCTACAAGACAGAAAACATAGCAGACCTGGGGGAAAGGCACAGGAATGACACAGAAGGATACTGGTAGATTCCACCAGTGTTCCTCGTATCCTGGTTGACTAGCGCCTCTCACCCAGGTGTTTATATTAGTTTTTTGTCATAGGTGGAGCATCGCGTAGGGCATTTCAGTGCTATCATTATCTTTGCATCATACACCGCATTTTAGGGTAACCTACTGAGGATACATAGTTTTGGGTCATGGGTGGCGCCTTAGCAGTACAATTATTTTTGGCTCTTAGGTGGAACATTACTTTTAGCTCCTAACTGGTGCTTGAACCTCAAACAGTGCAAATTAATGGTGTTGCTAGGGAAAAATGGAATGCGGAATCCAACAGAGAGTGCATGCCAAATGGAAGGTGGTGCCAGCCAATGGGGGTTCTCTGAGCTCCTCCATTCTGGAGGTGCTTCATCAGCCATGCAGACCGCCTCTCTGTCTGGGACCTTGAATGAAGACAGCGCTGTTAAAACAGTTTTTTCATTTACAACAGCCGAACATGCTGGCTTTATCAGTGCATGTTTGGTTTCACGTTCAGTCATGTGACAGGTCATTTTAATCAGTCAGGCTATTGCCTATGCCTTGTTATGGAGCTCTGGCTGAAGACTATCTTCTGGTCATTCTCCTGCAGGTGATAGAAGGCCCTGTCACTGGGAAGAAGGAATGGGCAATGTGTCCTCTGGAATACGAATAGTTTGAGAGGTAGGGTCCTCCCAACTGGGAAATGAACATCAAAACGCCATCCCCAAGTTATACATCTGCCCATATACTTCACAGCACCCCAATGCCCCATACCTAGAGCCACACACCCATGCTTCCACTTAATCTTACAAGAATGGCATTATGAAAAATATTTCCCTTTTCCTGAGGTTGAAGGCTTTCAGAAATAACTCCCTGTTTTGGGCCCTGAACCCCAACTCCAAAAAGAAACTGGCAACCAGTAATTTTATTAGATTGCATGACAAATAAAAATACTGCTCCATGGTTCCAATTGCGTATTTACCGTACATCCATGTGGGGCAGGGGCACTGAGACTCCAGGGTGTGTGGGTACAGTGATGAAGTACCTTGCCTAGGGATCATGGAAGTGGACAGTGATAGGGCAGCTGGGCTTGACACTGGCCCTTTGTGGGTCATCTTAGAGATAGGCCCTCCACTTATCCACCATGGGGATAATTCCAACCCTCCCTGTTGTCTCTTTGGAACCCAGGGAACAAATAGACAGACCCCTTTAAGGGATTTTGGGAGCAGTGATCCTGCAGAGATGGCAGTTATGGAATGCTCATCTCTGCTCACTCGGGTGCAGAAATCACCATTAAATATTGAAAGAAAGGACAGTGAGTTAGGCCCCGGAATTAGGCCAAAGCCCAACGCCGAACTGGAAACCACCATCAGGGAAGGGACCTCTCAGCCAAACTCTATATCATCAATCTAAAGAGGAAGAGGGAGTTAGGAACTCCAAGAAGGTGGACATAGTGTCTAAGGCTGTGGTACAGCAGTCACTGAAAACTCACCCAGGCCCAGTGAACTACAACTCTTAAGCCTCCTATATGGTATTACCCAAATTCTTCAAACACAATTGTTCGAATGCACAATTGACCTAATTTCAAGGGTCCGAATTGACCTTTTCAAAATTGACCGTATATATGAAAAGATTTTTGATGGGGGGTTTTGCGTTGGGTGGGGGGTTGCGGAGGGTTCCTCCCTCATCCCCCGCATATATGTCACAATTGACCTTCAAAATTTGGTCAATTGTGAAAAGGTCAATTGTCATTCGAGCAATTGTGACTCGAACAATTCGTATACAACCTCCTATACTAAGTCAACACACTGGAGTGCTGTTACTCCAAAGATAGGCTGGAAGAAGAGGCCAGGCCTATTTAAACCGAGGCTCACAGCCAGTCAGTGGTGGAGCTGGGAGGCATGAGGATTGTGGGTGGAGCAGGAACAGGAAGCAGTTCGAAGAGAGCTGGAGGAAGGAGAGTGAAAGGATTTGGTAGTGGCCTGGAGAAGGAGGTAGGAGAGGAGGATCTGGAAGCTCAGAGGAGGACACTGCCCTACTGGAGATGGTGATAGTAAGGTGGTGGAGGTGCTAGTGGAAATGGTGGTAGGGGAGGCAAAAGTCTCTAAGGAGAAGGCAGAGGTATGTCAGGGGGTTGGTTCGGGAGATATAAAGGAGGAGACTTAGGTTTTTTGTTGTAAGAGGTTGGAGAATTTAAGGAAAAGGTAGCAAAATTAAAAAGGGACAGTCGGCAGAATCAAGGAGAAGGTCGGGAGGTTGTTGGAAGAGGTTGGCAAGTTTAAGGAGGAGATTCACGAACATCAGAAGGAGGAGTTTTAGACTTGAAGGACGGGGTAAATGGTTCGATAGAGGAGGTAACAAATACAGGAGAGTAGGGAGGGGGTGGTCAGAGATGCCAATGTGGTGTAGGAGAGTCACATGGAGGTTTATAGAAGGGGTAACCAAGGAGGTGGAGAAGATGAGTACTAAGGAGGGATTTGGAGAAAACATTGAGGAAGTTGTAGAAAAGAGCTGTCGGGTAACCCGACTGTGGGAAGACCCAAGGAGAGACCTGCTGTAACCTGAAGTCCAAGAGAGTGAAAGAGACCCACAGGAGGGGGCTGCTGATGAATCTTAAGAGAGTGTCCAGCTACCCTTATCCACCCCATTTGTTATTTTTGCTCCAACCTGCACCCCAATCACAACTATATCCTTGTTGCCCTTTAAGCTTGAGTCTGGTTTTCTGCTGATGCCTAGTGGCCGTCCTGACAGTAGAGGGGCGGCATGCATGGTTACCTATGCAGGTGACGGCGGTCTGGTAGCTGGTGAAACTCATCCAACAGAAAATGGCAGAGCGCGATGGTCGCAACGCCGGGTTATGCAGGAACACTTCTGACACTGCACCACGGTAAAGGGCCTTCAAATTTGACCTAATGTGGAAGAGAAACAAGAGAGTGAGATCAGTCATAAATTAAAGATGGGCCTGACCTAGAAACAGATATCACAAGAGCAAAAACAATGCTAGCGACCTACAGCAGAATTGAAGACACTGCGCCAGTATGGGAGAGGCAGTTTAGAGAAGAAAGTGAAGGGGTAGGTTGAGGGGCAAACTAAGAGAGAGGGATACAGATGGGATAAGCAGAGGTGATAAGAGGTACAGAGTCAGTGAGAGTGTAGAGAAGCAGAGGCAGTGTTATAGTAGTAGAAGAAGGCATGCAAGCCAAGGGACTCAAAAGAACAGTTAGGAAGATCTGGCCATGCATATAGGAATCATACTAGCCCTTCTCTCCTGAACTTCAGAAGAGGGATAAGGATATCCCTTTACAAAACATCTCACAGAGCAATAATCTGCCGAAACACCCTGCCTTTCCCTCTCCATCCTGTACCTGCTCCCTCTATCTTAATAACTGTACCCTACAAATGCTAACCTGATTACATCCATAATACCAGTATCCTATTACTGTTCCCCATTCTTGTTCAGTACCCCAATGCTTCCCAGCCAGGCTAGTTTAGAGGAGAAGTCAAGTACCCCCACCAAAAGCTCTGTCCCCATGTTGCCTATTTGTTGGGAACCAGAAATTGCAACACGTGCAGTACCAGTAGGGATGCCTGTACCACAAAGAATCCTTGAAACAAGGTATCCATTGAGAAAGCCCTGTATGCATTCACAAAGATATGATGACCTTCTGGATAAAGTCCCGGAAGAGGTGTGAGAGTGAGTGAAAAAGAAGACTGGTGACATCACATGAGGCAGAACTGACGCACCCAGAAAAGATGCGCTCGGCAAAAGAATATAAACTTTCTATAAAATCTGAAGAGGAGGTGTCGAAGATGAGCAACATTTTGGGCTCGAGATGAAGATGCTCATGTAAAGAAACGCTGAAGAAAATACAAAATCAGTTTACACTTGTACAGATGCAGTAACGCAAGTAGACAAAGTGATGTTAAGGCTGACTAGGTAGTGAATAGTTGCGGCGATGCGCCGATGTATATTCATAGGAATGTATAGAACTTGGATGTTCACCGATGAACTTTAAGCAAGGCTTGAAACCCTGTGATTGGAAAGGGTTTCAGTGTGGCGTAGTTGGAAAATGGCTAATGGCGATGGAGAAATTCAAGAAAGGCTTGGCTGGCCCAGCACCAAGACGTCGAGGCCACTGTGAGCCTGGTTGTCCATCCAGTAGTACAATGAACGTGGGAAAGAAGCAAACTTCTGTTTCAGGTGGAATGGAAAAACACTGAAAGTGTCAAGAGTTCATCATTTAATAGTATTAAATGCAGCAAAGAGCTCGAAAACACGGTCTCCAGTCACATGGTCAGATCAAAATAGACATTGGGCCTCATTACGAGGTTGGAGGTAGCCATGCCGTTTATACCGGCATGGCTACCCCAAACTCGGGTCTGGCTCCGGGTCCCGCGAAGGGGAATTACTGGGCCATTCTGACCTTGGCGGGCCTGGTAATTCTCCTTTCGCGGGACCCGGAGCCGGTACGTCCCCATTCCCATTGAGCCCCTATAGGGCTCAATGGGAATGGGGAGGATGGTAGCAGTGGTACCGTTCATAATGGTACCGTTGCTACCATCCAGTTCTGCTCGCGGGTGCCGCTCTGCATGCCTGGTCTGACCTCGTAATGTGGCGGTACAGTGATACCAGCACTACCGGCGCCGTTATCACTGTACCGCCACTATCGTAATGAGGCCCATTGGGTCGAGCTACACCGAAACCAAGAAGATACTATCTTTTATTCTCAGGCACAGAGAACTTCTGTAAGGCCAAGTTCAAAACCTTAATTGACTGGCAAACTCAAGAGTGATGAAAGATGTTAGGCTAATTGAGAGGGGAAGCATGATCACGCCGACGCTCCCTGCACCTGGAGTGGTAGCCTGCGTGCTGCTAGCATGTGGAATATTCCAGAAGGGTACAAGGGCGCCAAACCAATTGTAGAGGGCCACGTAACAAAGAGCCCTATGGTTTGTGTAACCAATGGATCGTCATTTATTTTGTGACAATGAAGATGACTTGCACTAGAGGAGGGCTTAGTTGTCCACCTGATTTTAGAAGCCTAATCACTTCCCCCATCAGTATGGAACGAATACTTAGATGTTCCCTTTAAACCTATCACATTCCCAAGTAGGTGTTTGTAGTTTGCCACGTAGTGTGACGTCACCTATGATGAGTTTCGACTTTAAGAGTTGTGTTTTTTGTAGAATGCTCTGAGAGAAATCGGGCGAGCGTCCATTGATGCCTGTTGTAACTCCGTTTTAGATAATTGCAATAAAACAGTGCCATGTTTTGCCAACTTCCTGAGTCGGTTTGATTATTGATGTTTGAGTACATTCTGCATCCCCATCCATATCTAATTATTGCTACCTCATCTTAAAGGGCCCTAGGTCTATGGGTTCACGTGGTAGCAAAGAGAGGATGGTTCAAGATCCGTCGATCCAGTAGGCTTTTAAGGGTCTTGGAAATATCAGATGTCCTCTACCATTTAGCTGGAGGACCGCAAGGCTTCCTGTGGATAGCGGCAGAAACAAGATCTTGCAAGATGAACGAAGCAGGTGGGACAGGTCCCTTTTTCATGGAATTCCCCTCCCAGTTTCTACAGGCAGCTGAGCGGACCGAAGGCTAAGGTGGCCAGTTGAGGAGGAGACGATCCCAAGGGTCAGGAGCTGAAAAATGAATGTTGAGTAGACTGAGAAAGGTGGCAAAAATGAGTATTAAGGGGGGAAAGTGATAATGGGGAGAAAGTAACGTAGGGTTGGTTGGGTATTTAATTAAAGATGTAGAGTGTTAAGTAAAGATGTATGAACGAGGAGCGATCCATAAAATAAGCTCAGAATCCTACGTCCAGGGACATCTAGAAGGAGTTGTTTTAAAATCCAAGTGGCTATATATAGGCTGCAAACAGATAGATCTGTTAAAGAAAACAATTCACACTCTGATGGGAGTAATTTTAGGGGTCAGAATAGCCACCAGGAGCGTTGGCAGAGATATATGTTGGGGACGGCCAGTCTGTCTGCTTGTATATTGTCTGTTTGTATATTGTATGTGTTGTGTGTGTTAAGGAAATGATGAAATATTGAAGAGCGATAACTAATAGATTGTGTTAAAAGGCTGAGAGTAGATTATTTATTTATTCAGTTGTTAAAGGTATTGACTGAACAGGTAGACTGAAGCAAAGTGAGACAAAGGTATGGAGCTGCGACGATTGGGGCACGCTCATATTGTATTATTTTTCTGAAAAGTACATTCTGTGTAAAATAACGGTAAGTATTGACAGGCGATTGTGACTAGTCATAATGGAGGATGTTACTCCGCTCATGCACCTGTGCAAACAGCTGCCAGAACACGCACCCAAGCTTAAGCAGTATACTGCAGAATGGGTTACGGGCACGGCAGATAAAATGTTCATGCCATGGCCACAAGGGGGATCATTGTTAAAAGCAGTTTTGAAACACGTGACCACATACTTGCGCACTGCGTGCACGAGAAAGAAGTTAGAAAAAGGTTAGCTAGCCATATCTCACATCTAGATGCACTGTGCCCTCATTGTGCTAGCCACTCCAAATAGAACTGTGAATATTATCTTGCGTAGCATCTAGACAGGATTATGAATATTAGCCAGTCCCACATTGAGATAGAACTAAATATTAGCTTGCGTCACATCTAGACCGAATTGTGAAGATTAGCCAATGCCACATTCAGATAGAACTGTGAATAGTTGCTTGCATCGCATCGAGACAGCATTAGCCACTCCCACATTGAGATAGCACTGTGAATATTAGATTTTCTTGCATCTAGACAGAACTGTGAATGGTAGCCAGTCCCACATTCAGATAGAACTGTGAATAGTTGCTTGCATCGCATCGAGACAGCATTAGCCACTCCCACATTGAGATAGCACTGTGAATATTAGATTATCTTGCATCTAGACAGAACTGTGAATGATAGCCAGTCCCACATTCAGATAGAACTGTGAATATTAGCTTGCGTCACATCTAGACAGGATTGTGAATATTAGCCAATGCCACATTCAGATACAATTGTGAAGATCAGCTTGCATCACATCTTGATAGGATTGTGAACGTTGGCCTGTGCCACATTTAGATAGAAATGTAGAGTTATTCATGCACAACATCTAGAAAGAATTTGGAAATTAGCATGCCTCACATCTAGATAGCGATGTCACTAACCAACCCACTAAAAATCTCACTTTTCTGCATACACCTCTCAAACTCTAACCAAACAAACCACACCTCTTAACCACATCAAACTGTATGAATTTTACTACACTGCAACAACAAAATAAATCACACATAGCCTTGCACAACAGAACACGATGGTTACCAACCAAAAAGCACACCCAAGCTCCGCGAACAGTGCTAACCGAACTGAAGCTGCCAACGGCACATCACTGCTCTTTGCACTTTTCCCGCTCAGTCCTACTAACTCACCCCACCCCGTTTCCTTCTCAGATTCACCAGAGCACCATGGGACTACTCCGGTGGTGATAGTGCGCGGTATAAGTGTCCTTTGACATTAACATTAACCTTGCTAGTCCAATGGGCCATGCCAGGTTAGGGATGCAAACCGATGGTATGCAGTGCAGTGCATATATTGGTTGATACACCAATTGTATCAGATCAGCACTGTATCAGTGTATTCCATTGGCTATTAAGTTAGTGATACCACTAGTTGCAGTGTGCATTGAAATATTCCATTGGTTACCACATTCAGTTTACAGGTTTCAACAATGTCAGCACTGCCTTAATGCCAGTAAGACGGGGAGTCTTCTCATCGGCACACCTTAACCCTCTTTTCCCGTCATTCTCTGGCCTCCCTTGGCTATCTTCCTTCTCTCACCTGTGAGGCTAAGAACCTCGGGTCATCTTTGACTCCACACTCTCCTTTTCTCCTCACATCTCTGACGTCTCTAAGAAATCAAACTACCAACTTCACCTGCTCAGAGGTATTCTTCCTTTGATCTCCTTCCCCCAGAAGCTCAATGTCCCTAGAGCTCTGGTTCACTCTAGGCTGGACTATTGCAACAGCCTCTTTCTAAATCTGCCTGCTTCTACTCTGCGTCCTCTGCAACTCATCCAGAACAGGACTGCGAGACTTGTCCTGGCCTCAAGCCCAGGCATTGTATCTCTCTAGCACTGAAATCTCTGCATTGGCTCCCAGTGGCTGCAAGGATGAAGTTCAAGACCCTCTGCATTGTCCACAAGGCCTTCTGGGGCCTGGGGCCTCAAAACCTCCAACTCTCTCTTCGTAGATACCTTCATACTCGAGCTCTTCGCTCCTCCACCTCCAACTCCCTCAGGGTCAGTGGTTTCTCCAAGCAACGAGTCGGTGGTAGATCTCTTTTTTCGGCTGGTGTCTGCCGCTGGAACAGCCTCCCTGCCTCTCTGAAGCTTGATGAGAACCATCTTTGATTCCGGAAGTATCTCAAGACCTTCCTCTTTGCTTCTGCCTTCTCTCTAACTCTCCCCTGCTGATTACCTGCCTGATACTGCACTGATCACCTGAGTACCCTCTGATTTCAGGCCCAGGTCCCTGCCTGCCCGGTAGCACACCTGCACTGCCTCCCAACAACCCTCCCGACAACCCTTGAACTTGGGTCTGTATCTGTAACGCTACAGTCACCCTAATTACACGTTTGGACGCCTGCTGTCTGCACTTACCCTTGCACCTGCCACCTGCTGGCTGCACCTCTTGTTATTGTTTTAATCCCATGTACAGCACTGCCCCCTCCTCTTTCCCCTGGCACTTTTCCCCTCCCCTGCACTTGCGCGATTTCAATGTCACTTGACATAGTAAGATTCTCTGTCCTCCCTCTATTCCCCCTCCCTTGCCTCGTCGTACCTTGAAACACTTGTGTATACACGCGTTACAAATGCCATATCATTTCATAATGCACTAGTGTATTCCGTTGACTATTATGGCTGTTTACCAGGTTCAGCAATTCACTAGACTATTGCACTGACTATATTCCATTGACTATTATGGCTGTTTACCAGGTTCAACAATTCACTAGACTATTGCACTGACTATATTCCATTGACTGTTATGGCTGATTTACCAGGTTCAGCAATTCACTAGACTATTGCACTGACTATATTCCATTGACTGTTATGGCTGATTTACCAGGTTCAGCAATTCACTAGACTATTGCACTGACTATATTCCATTGACTGTTATGGCTGATTTACCAGGTTCAGCAATTCACTAGACTATTGCACTGACTATATTCCATTGACTATTATGGCTGTTTACCAGGTTCAGCAATTCCGTAGTCCATTTTATTGGCTAATGTACCACAACATACCAGTCAGTAATACAGTGGTGTATGCTAGTGTTTAGTAGGCTGGTGATGCCAATTATTGCACTGGTTTATTGCATTGGTCCTTAAACATGAGATACCATAATTGGCACTCAATCAGTGCAGTTAATTTGTTAGCACCAAGAAGTTGCCAATTTGGAAGAAGGTTCACGCACAAAAATAGACAACTTGATATTCATAGTCCTGCGTTGCCACTAGTGATCCTGGGCAAGTGACCTCCTTGCGTCGTCAGTTCTGCAACATTCCTGTCTGCATTACGCTAGTGCGTTCCGTTAGCTACGATCAAAGCTCTGACATAACACTGCACTGCTGCAATCCATTGTAAGCGCCACCGACCAGCGTGCACTGCAGGAGACCTATACACCTTGCACTAAGTGCAAAAGAATGCTGTGCACATTAGTAGTGCAACTCGTGAAAATTGCACAGGTGTGAATGCAGTGCACAAGTTGGCAGCTGCCTCTGTACAATTTACGCTTTAGAAAATGATCAACACTGTGCTTGCAAATAGAGGCCGTTCCTTGCTAAATAGGTCATTTGTAGAATATGGCATCTTTCCAGAAAATATTAAGGGCCTCATCACCAGTTGGGCCGTATACCGACTGGGATACAGCCCAACTGCATTTATGTTACCACCCACCTGCCTGACGGTATTACCGCCGGATCACTGGTTGAGCGGTAAACATAATTCCCCATTGGGTCCATGGGGAATTGTCAGCGCAATTACCACCAGCGGTATTACCGTGCGGTGATTGCAGCAAAAATCAGCATTTTTCCAGTGCATTGATTTACCCCCAGCTTAGAGCTGGGGGTAAATGATACAATACTCCTTTTTGGGCAGACCCTTAAATGCGGGGGTAATATCGTTACTGCCTCATTTAAGGGCTACCGCCCAGCTCGTGCTGAGGCCTAAAGTCTCAATGGTGAAAATACTATAGGGGGGAAAGGGGATACCATACATTCAGGTCGGTCGTGACATTGAAAATGCTTTTCTCAACTGCCCTGAAGTAGCGCCTAGAGTAATCCCTGAACACAAACCGCTATTGTTATGCAGACTATTCAGACTAGGTAGTGAGCCCCCTGCCGATATGGGCTGTGGTTCATACACGGAGACGTACATTATCACAATAATTCAGCGTTAGAATAGCCCTTCCTCGAGCAATAACGTGGCTATCACGCCACACTTGACTGGTGCGATCTCTTCATTAACAGCCCCCGGATACCAATCGCAAGGTGTAGATATGCACATATCTGCATTACCCACAGGTCCTCTGCTGGTTATCAGTCCCGCGACACTGCTATTGTATCAGGCTATCAGTACAGTACCTCAGTCATCGATCGTGAACCTAAGTGGCTATTAGTTATATTGTACTTTTATTGGCGATCTCCTGAAACAGACTCCATTATCTCGCGTGCATTCTACTGGCGCAGGGGGAAGATACGTCCCATCGGACCCCATTGAGTCCATATCCAATCTTTTTACCGCAGAATATGGCATGGCAGAATATATAGACTGCACTGTTTTCACCAAATGTTTGCTGCAAAATGCAAGGGTGGTGGGTGGGGGGCTAGGGAGGGGCGGCTGAAACCAAAAGAAGATCGGAAGAGGGTGGGTGGGCGGTGTTCTCACTTTGCATTTTGCAACAAAACAAATGAGGTAAAAAATGCGGTATAAACACATGGAACCGCAGATACTTCCACCAATGCGCTTTGTTAGTGCTTTCTAATGGCATCCGTCCTGGGATCCAAGTGTTGACGGAGCGCAATATATTTCACTGGTAATCTGTCTTGGTTGGAATTATTGATGCAGCTTTGCCCTGCAGTTTATTAACCTCCTCTCCTTGATTACTGCACCAGTGTAGTGTAGCTTTGTGACTTTGAAGTATCAGAACTGCGATTTGTCCTCCGTACCTTACGCTCATATTGACCTTAGCCTGAAATGGACTCCACTTTCTTGTTTGCTTGTTCTGTCATGTCTTCGTTCGCTCTGATCCAGGGTAACCCATTGGGTGTCAGTTGCGCGGCCCCAGCATCAATGGGGCACTCTGGTCATCATGATCATGTGCCCTGTCAAGGGATGTCACCCTGTTCTCAGAGTCCTGATGCTTCCCCCCTTTAGAAAACCAACCTGGGTTGCTTCTAACCAACCAATGAGCCCATCGCGGCCCGAAATAAAATCAAAATGGTTTGCTCTCTGTTCAAAGGCAGATCCTTCCTGCTCAAAATCCTCGTATTCCATCTTTAGGTTGTGATATTGTTGTCTGGTCCAAAACACTTGGTTGCAAGGGTGTGAAATCACTGCTCTATCTCATTCAAATGTGTCCCTGGAACCTGATTCTAGCACTCAACCCCTGCTCTTTGCTAGCTGCTCTGTGTACCCCCTCTCTCTTCCAGTATTTTAGAACAATAAGGTCTTTAAGGGTCTGCAACCTGAGGTTCTCCAAATGTTTTGCACTAAGGCACCCACAAACTCAAGTACTGAATATGCTGGGTAGAGCTGATGGGAGTTGTAGTCTTTCCTAGTATCTTAGGTGCCCATCCTGGCTGAGCACTCTAATCCTATTGGATCTCCTCGCTCGCCCAAGTCATAAGACAGCTCATCCCGTGAAACTGCGACGCTCCCCTCTTGCACCCAACAATAGCCTTCACATTCATGTCACCATCCCACGACACCGGTCTCCAGGCATCGATACATTCCTCAGGCCTCTTCATTGCCATTCCCCCTCACAAGCTCCATCTCCCAAGTGCCTGACTCACCTCATACATATTCATGTAATAATGTATTGTTGGTTTATAACACACCCATTTCAAATGTCATGAAACCGCTTCAATGAACAGAGAAGAAAGAGGAGGGGAGTGAGGCAAGGAAAGAATCGGGGAGAAGGCACGCCAGGGGCAGCATCCCACAACCTAGTTTCTTGGATGTAATGCTGCTTGGCGTGAATGTGGAGGAGCCATTCAGTGCTCAGATTTGAGGGAGAGCGTGGTCTTGCATCACGTGTCCCCCTTTAATAAACCACCCTTCATCTCCCGAGTTTTCGCTGCTCCATTTAATCATGTAATATTTACCCGTGGAAGTGACCGTGACCAGAGATGGTCAGATCTGGCCACCCTTCTTTTGTGTTGGCAACTTGACCCCTACACCAAGACACTGGGCCTCATTAGGAGTTTAGAGGTAGCCATGCCGTTCTTACCGGCATGGCTACCCCCAAACCGGGTACCAGGTCCCAAAAATAGGGAATTACTGGGCCAATGCCGACTTTAGTGGGCCCGCTAATTCCCATTCTCGGGACCAGGACCCGGTACATCCAATTCCCATTTGAGCCCCCATGGGAAGGATGCCAACAACGGACCCGTTAATGACGGGTCCATTGTTAGCATCCTGGTTTCCTCGCGGGTGGTGGTATGCACGTCTGGTCTGGACCAGACGTGCATTCCGCCACCCGCGAGGAAACCCGTAATGTGGCGGCCGCGGAATGAACGGTGTCGGTACCTTACCGGCACCGTTCATTCCGCGGCCGCCAGCCTCCTAATGAGGCCCACTGTATTCAACCAGGTGCTGGGGAAATCAAGTCATCCATTATGATGGCCAATCCTGGCAGATCCTGCTGAGGAACTCTAGAACTCTGAGCAGAATGCTACTTCTCAATGGACATTTATCGCCCCAGCTGCACAGGTTAAAACTGCAAACCTACCATTGAAACTTTATTGCACACTAAATCAAATGAAAGTACCAGCCAGATGGCAGACTAACACGGCAAATGTCCAATGTGCTGGTATAGAGCTTGCTCTCATTCAAAGGTCACCCTCTCGCAACTGTCCCTATTAGAGCCTCTGGAACCCATTGGGCACACAGTTTGAGTACTTTGTGCATAATTCAGTAATCCACAACACTCCCTGTATAAGGCCACACTATCACACAGTATTTGTTCATGACTGCCCTCCCACAAGGTTCTGAGTTCCCGGTTTACCGTCAAATATGCGGCATGCACTCTTATAGGCACCCAGGGAATGCAGGCCTCCTTTCAACGCAACACATTCATGAGGATCTTGAGCTTTCCTCACTCGTCCAAGAAGTACCTCCAATAGCAACTCAATGACCCTCAAGGAGTAAAAACGCGAGCTTAACAGGCCATAGAGCCCTTCTCACACACCACGACACCTCATCTCACCGGGGTGCCCCAAGCAGGTCTTCTCATGTGGCATATAACTCCACCCTCAACTCTATGCCCTCAATTTATGAAGGCCCTCATGGCATTATCTCCTGAAATAAAGCACCACCCATGCCAGCTCACCTGTGCAGCACCAGGGATCTCACCAGCATGCAGACGGTCAGTGCACAGGATAACACCAGGGCCGAGACATAACACACTGGAAGACACAGACATGACTAATCAATAAACAAAGGAAATAGTCAATGGAGCAGGAAAGCATTGAAAACAAAAACAGAAAACAGAGAGCTACAAAAGATTACAAAAAAAGCAGCCAGCAGGAAACAAAGGCCAAGAAGAGAATCTTTGAGCAAAATTACATTTCTCATTACAATATCTTTTTTTTAAAAAACGGATCAAAGAAATGTGCTTGTAGGTCCAGAAATCTGGATTAATTCCAAGTAATTAATCGTGCCACAGGGTGTCATTTAAATGTACATCGGTGCAGTAGAGTGTCACCCAAAGCACCGTGCCTTCGTGTTAAAGAACCGCAGTGTTATGAACTGTTTCTACGGTGAAGGGAAAGAAGGGGTTATTGCTGTCTCCCAGTGTTCGCGTTCTTTCCTCGACTCTAGCAGTTCTATTCCACCGCATTTTACACTGCCTTTAATGCCTCACAATTATGTTTTAACAATGATCCCCTCATTCTCCTAGTCTGATCTGGGGGCTGATAAACGGGGAGCAATCTCGAGAAGAATGAATGGAGGCAACAGATGGAATGCATTTTTTTCAGGACAAATGGGATAGGAAAGATGGGGGGGCGCGGAGTTGGGGGGGCGTAAAAGTGAAAAGAGCTTTCAAATTTTTACATATATAAAAAATGAAAATAAGAAATACAATGCCTGCATAGTGTTTTCGACATTAATACACATACTCTGCCTCTGTGCAGAGTAAAATGGCCAATCAGAATTAGATCGCCATCTGTCCCTAGACATCTTTGGCCGGGTAATCCTTGTGTGGTGTGGCGCGAGGGCCTGACCCCAGGGTTGCTTATAGATGGGCACGAGCCCACGGGTTGGTAGCATGTAATGCTGTACAGTGGATCAGAGACCATGGGCCTGGTGGAATACTGACTCCCGTGTGGTCAGGGAGCGACCTGACCATCCGTGTAGGCCTGTAAAGGAGGCGGCCGTTGGTCTCCGGTTTTACCCTGGCACCTGTCAGTAGCAGTCAAGTGGGCGATTTATTTTAGAATTTGGCAGCAGGACCTGAGGCCCCTTGCTCTGCTCGACCCCTTCGCAGCCATGGCTGAGATTTAGAGGCCATTGGACCAAGCTACTTCCTTCTTGGGTGTACCGAAGGAACTACCTGCAATTTGGGAAGCACGTGCAGTTTGCACCTGGAGCCGTTCATTTGCTTCAACACGTGAGCAAAGTGAGCTGTGCCTGCATTGCATTCTAAATACAAACTGCAGCTGGAAGGACAGGTTTGTTAGGTGGGCGGGCAGAGGCCATTTCCTACACCTATCTGCCTTACTGTGCCTGGTACAGACATTCTCATGCAAGGCATGAGCGTTTCTATATTAGTAGAACAGTAAAACAAGCAATCAGGAGTGAATGTCCATGTCCCTTAATTACAGTCCTTTGGATTTATGCTGCCTGCAACCACGTGGGTGGTGGCTTCTAAGCACGCTGATGACACCAGGCCGCTGTCTTCCTTCAAGATGGCTGCTTGGAATCAATGACTACCTACATGCCTGGTGGATATTAGGAATTAGACATGCAGGGAGGGCTGGACTGAGTGTGACTAGTGCTTGCAGCCGGGCCTTTCCAAAACACTACTTCCAAAATTAGGAGACATGCGGTTTGGAGCAATGGAGTGCATTTTCACTATATCAATTTCCAAAACAATGTAAATAATTCTTGGGTGATCCGTACAGTACAGCTAAACAGTCTTTTCATGATTTGTCACTTTTAAGCATGCAGCCCATAGAGCATTTATTTTTTATTAAGTCTATTGGCCTATTATAAACCTTCACACAATATCAATAACATTAGATCTGATCTATGGGGACTACCTTCCAGAGGGCACAGTTCATATGACCTTCCGATTGGAGAAGGCTAACCTTCCAGAACAGAGTGGGGAAGCTTGTCCTGGTCTATATGGTCACACCTGCCAGAGAACTAACATGATACAAACTCAGATTGGGGTAAACTTAACTTTGAGCCCCAGAGGCGATTCGATATCAGGCCTACAAGGACTTGCCTTGCAGACAGGAGTCAAGAATTCATCTCAAGTAGGAATGACACACATGCTTCTGTGAGGAGATCGTCCGACGGCTACTTCATCAACCCATTTCAAACCAACAAGGAGGTGAAGCAGGGTTGTGCATTGGCTCCAATTTTATTTCTCTGATTTTAATTTGGAGTCTCTGGGTGCCACGGTTAATGTGCCCTCCTTGTGTGGTACCACTTTTGGCTCTCTTCTGTACGCAGACATTACCGCGTTGATCGATTTGACACGCGGCGGGCGGAAATGGGCCCTTTTCTTATGCTGAGGAATATTTTTTCCATTCCTGGCCTTAAATTGAACAGGACGAAGACTAAAGTCCTGGTTTTTGGCAAGGTATGAAATCAATTTTCCTGGGTCCTTGATAGCGAAACAAATGAGGTAGTGAACTCATGTTGCTACCTTGGATTACTATTTACTAAGAATGGAAAATGGTCCGAGCATCTATCGGCTATTGATGAAAAGGCGGCGGCAAGGTTGGGAGGCTTGCTCAGATTTCCATCACGTGTCTGGAGGGCTTATGTTAGACATATGGCTAGAGCTGTTTAAAGCTAAGGTTCGTACTGTGATGTTAAATGGGAGTGGGATTTGGGGCCACGCCAATTGTACAATCCTGGAGAAGACCCAAATATGCTCTATTAGATCCGGGGCATGTAAGAGGCTGCTACATGACCAGGCTGAATCTGCTGCCTTTGACTGATAGGATGAGGTGGGACAAAAATGTGGTAAACACGAATTGCCATTCTAATACCAGAATGGTGGAACATATGGGTCATTTCTTATTGCCTTGTACTCGCTATTCAGATCTCCATAAGGATTTTTTACATCATTATTTTAAAGTTAATAATATTAGATTTCATCGAGAAGCACTTCATTTTAAAATGGTTTGCAATGATGAGGTTTTTTAAAATAATGTATACAATTATGTTTCTAGAGCTCTTTTAAGACAGGCTTTTGTTTCGCATGGATCATCATCTTAATTGGTCAAATGGAAGTCTCTTTGCAAATCATATTTCTTTGCTGTTGCAGTTAATGGAGAAATCTGAATTTAATAAAGAATCAATCAATCAAGTATGAATGGAGAGAACCCACCTTGCAGCGTGCGGGTCATTCATGACACTACACGTGGAGCTGTATCTTCCAGAGCTTCTAATAACTCACTTTGAGGGTCTTTTTCTGTGACTAGAAGCAATGTGTAACCCTGTCTAGTGGCTTAACTACCCTCACTCTTATAGATCTTACTTCATCAGATCAAAGGCATACCTCTTAACAACCCCAATCCCTACTAAATCATATCCAACGATTCTCATTCTTATATCAAGCGATTGCTTGTGATTAAGAGAAAGACTTATCACCTCCTTGCCCAATGTTTTTGCTGATCATGCCCAGCTCTGGCCTGTGATATTACATTTGGTTTATGATAATTTACCGTACTGTGCCAGCCCTCATGAAGCGAGAAGTAGGGTTAAGTACTTACCTTCAAGTGTCCACTCAAGGAAACACGCCATTGGGTATATATTTTACGTTGCAGCGCGTATAGTTCGTTCTTGCTTCTGCAAGGGAAGTCTTACCTTCCAGTGCCCAGAGGTAGTACTTGATGAGATCGATTGCTTCGTTCCTATCTTCGGCGATATTAAGGCCGAACCCCGCCAGCATCAGGATCACTTCCATGTCTATTGATGCGCGGATCTTCTGCACCGTGGGTAAGAATCCCACCAGCATCAGCAGCGCCACCTATGGATGGGATGGAAGTGTTACACAATGGGAGGAGACATGGAGCAGGGCAAAACTATGAAATGATAGGAATGCCTCTCTTACAGAGCAGGGCATTCCTATCATGCACTAGTGTGCAGCCCTCATATTGTGACTCTAAAACAGTCTATGAGATTGACCAAGCTGGTGTCTTCTGGTGCAGGTTTTAATAGTGATCCTGTGGGGGGCAGGGGGAGATACTTTCTGAGATGGCCTCAATGTGGATTTCTTTTAGATGCCTTCTTCAATTGACCCAATTTTTAATTTTAAATGAAGGGGCTTAGGCAGTTTTCCGACAAAGTTTAGATGCCAGTCTGAAGGAAACAAGCTGAAAAGGAGGTTGATGTCACCCTTGGCTTTCCTAGTCTTCTGGCTTTTTGCATGTGGTAACCCAGTGACTGAATGTAAAAGGAAAGTGCAAACACGTCCTCTCCTGTCGACTGAGCTGCCAGCCCTTCAACTCATCTCCAGCTTCAAGGTCAGCAGGACACCATCTTGCCATGTGCAGCTGTCTAGCTGCTTGCTGCCTACAGCCCAGAGACGCAAAGCAGCGACATGCCAACTATCCGGTGAGAGCCCTGGGGCAGCACAGCTCCCAATGGGGGCAGAGGAGCCACGACACCAACCCACCCACCCAAGGAGAAGACCTACTCCACCTGCAGGAAAGTGTGCATCTGCCCATTCCCCATGCAGGAAGGATTTATGTTGCACCTTGGTACAGTAAGCATGCCTGGCAAGTTCTCTTCCGTACATGAGTCCTGACCAGCACAGGACCGAGGTGTCACCCTGCTACACAAATGAAGTCTAGACTTGATTCACAGGTGAAGCACACTCACCAGCACACACAAGATTAGAAAAACATCGCCTTCCCACACAAACGTGTTCTCGACCGAAGAAAAAGCACCAAACTCAATGTGGACCATCCCCCCGAGAAGGAGCAATGTGGGCTTCCATGTAGTCCTTGGTCCCGACCCACTTACACAAAAAAAAGGTTTCTGGTATGAAAACGTCATGTGGATCACACCTCGCGTGCCTCCCGCCACATACAAAGGGAAGGAGCACCAAGCAAGCTTCACATGGCTCTTCTTGCTCAGAGCTCATGAGATGCAATCACTTTCCCCCCACAGGGAGAGAGGTTCTGCCTCTCCCTTCTGTCTGAACTGGAGCAACATCCGCCGCTCTTGCTGCCGTGAGATACAGATGCTGCCCCACTACCTCTGCGCAAGTGTCATTCCTCCACAGGAAGTATGAAAAAGAGCCCATCCGGGCCCAAGTGGCGAGTTTTAATATCTCATCTGCAAGTGATCACTACAACCCACCGTGCCTGCAGAACAAAGAGAACTAGCATGTCTCCTGCAACAAGTACAGTGAGATCCTAGGTCTCCCCTCTAGAAGCGACTCGCACAGAACCGCCTCTTAGCAAAAGCAATAATGTCCCCTCATCAGATTCGGATCTCTGTGATATTTTCGAACATGAAATATTGATTCCTACAATACCTCTAGGTATACTTCTTCTTTCACCCCAGTTTACTGCATATATATGCAGGGGGGAGTCCCTGCACTTCCCCCATACTGCTCTATATTTTTTGTTAACTTTACCCCTCCTCCCTGCGACATAAATAGGAGGTGAAATGGCTCAACCGAAATTCGGCATTTTGGGATTCGACATTTTTACCATCGGATTCCAGGACTGCACCTCACAACAACAACTCAGCCAAGCTGACCTCTATGACCTTCTGGTCCAACAAGACGTCTCATGCCAGGATTTATTTTTCCCCACCGCACATGGCTCTGACTTGCTTACTTGCCGATCCCAATGGACTCGGGCAACAGGACCCTTTGCACCGTTCTCAGGCGGGCCGTTCTCAGGCGAGCATCCCACCTTCGATTAAGAAGCGACTGCCCTAATCATAGCCAGGATCCTCTGACCAGGCAAATTCCCTCAGTTCAGGCCTTGTCTACGACTACCCCATCCCTCACCTACGTACTCGCCTAACATTACACAGATCGGCTATCTACAGCACACTGTGGTGGAATGCTTGCTAGTACTCCCCAGCACCTCTCCTACTGTCACCATCAATCCCCCATTCCACACCTTCATGGCAATCTGAACAAGATACCTACCCCTGAAGCTCCCCTCTGGATCACACATCCCAAGTAACAAGACACCTCGCCTGGAAACAGATAGGCACACAGAACATGGATTCTTCCAACCCGCACCTATTAACACCTCCGTTTTTATATTGCGTGCCTCTGCCACTCCTCTCATCTCCTCCCATTAACTTCCACCTCTTTACCTTACAGGACCAAGCACCAAGAGGTCACCAACATGCCAGACATTGTGCAATAAGTTTAGATGAGGATTCCACTGTCTGACTGCAATGCTATTGATGGCTCCAACTTCACATTCTTATATCATATCCCATATATATAGTAAGAAGGCCAGTGCCCTAGCCTTGTCAAGGTGGGATAGGGCCCTCTTGGGCCGAGGTTGGAGAAACGGAGGGAAATCAAGCATCAGTCTAACCATAAGGTGGTCAGGTCCAGCTGAGAGGGCACCAAATCATGTCCTGTACCTCTTGCTCCAGTGGGCTATTTTGCAGGACACTGTCTTCTCAATACTTGCCTAAATCAGATACTTGTCAGGGTCTCTCTGTTTTTGTAGTCCACTTACCTTGTTCAGAAGGCAAGTGGAGAAACCCAAAGGAGAAACCCAGAACTTGTGCCCCACGTGCCGAGAGGAAGAAAGGAGAACCAGCAAGCTGCCCTATAGAAGAAACCCTGAAGGAAAAGACAATGCCCCTTCAGAACTACAGAACTGGCTGCCACAACGTGCAAAAGGCAGAGATATGCCAGCTGAAGACTCTGGCAAACACAGCCCAGAGACAATCAGAGCCGTGACCCCAAAATGCTCTGCCATGACTGCACCACAAGACCACACCAACAATAAAAAACGGGACAAGCATCCACCCTCCCCTGGACTAATTGTATTAGGGATACCAAACAATACACCTGTTAGGAAAGATTTCCCTTAGGTGCATTTTTCCCTCCATTTATGCACCCCCACACTTTTTGCTTTTTTTTGGCTAACCTAACCTGACATTTCCAATGGAGCATAGCCTTCACCTGAGCTCCTCTGGGCTTTTGCTCATGTGTTATAGGGAAATTGACACGTCTTCCAGACTGTCAGTAGTGGGAAACTTTGTTTCCCTTAGTCTTTGACTATGTTGCAATTTCTTGGTAACTTTTTATCTATGTGCCAAGTACATTACAGTACTGCGCATAGGGGTCCTTTTTGTTTTATGGCCTTAGAAACCCTCTAAGGATGCTCTGGTGATTGTACAAGTGTGCCAATGATGAACTGCTGGTGGCAGCAGTTTACTTTTATATTATTTTTACTTCTTTTTATTGAACATCATTGTGTTTACTGTGTTTGGCTCAAGATTGTGGCCAGTGCCGAAAATGGTTGTGCCACAAAGTCTTTTGTTCTGTCCTTTGTCCATGTTGTTCCTTTGCCTTCCCCCGAGTCGAGCATAACTGGGAATTCCTGATTTGTGCATGCAGGCTCCCAAGAAAACCACAACTTGCAGGCTCCTGCATGTCACATGTGCTACTGCCCAGGAAAAGGATTGGGACTGTCTGGCCCCAATTCACATTACTGGTGCCAGTATGTCTGCTATGCCTGAATGACTGGGACCACCGTGGACCTTGAATGGTCTACATCTGGCGTGCATGGAAGAGAGCAGATCTTCAATTGTTTATCTCAGATTTGAGCGCGAAACGGATCTTGGATAAGAGAAGGGGCTCTGCATCCATTCCAGGTCAATCACCTGAAGTTCACTCACGAACTGCAGAAGGAGCCAAGTATCCTGAAATTATAAAGCAGACCTGCTGAACCATTGAAGAAGCGCTCGAAGGTTCGGCACCCTGAGACCACTCTTGTCCTCTCGGAACCCCGGTTTTTGCGTTGATCACTGAAGGCCTGCAGGGGGGCTCCGGCCCTATGGAGTAGTGGGAACATCTACTCTCGGCACCTCCTGATCACCCTTACAAAGAGTCTCAATGGAAGTGTTCCTGGGCCATCCACCAAACTAACCAGTTCGAACACGGGGTATCGCTTAGGAGTGCCGCTGTACTGAGTTGATACTTGAGACTTAAGGAATCGCCAGCTTGTCGTCCTGGGCCCTCGCCCACCAAATTTCATAGTCCAAGTTGTTCTGAGTCATGATTTAAGAGAGTGCGCCACGCCACAAGCATTTCTGATACCTGTGTCGCCCTGCTGAGGTGACGGTCGTTGTAGGAGCCCTGCCAGCCTGCCCCCCTTTGTCCTGAGTCGTGCTGCACTAGAACTGTCCTCTTTTCTTCACTGAGATCTGAGCAAAGGCTACTGTCCCACCATGGACAATCGTGCCATCCTGCAGATGCTGAGAGCTGGAGCGATGTGCAACTGCAGGGGCTGAACCTAAAAGTGACCTGGCCTAGACTGGCAAAGTTTGCCTCGGACTGTGTCTGGATAAGTGAGTACTTGCATCACTTACCGGTGGGCCCCTGGCACAGCCATTGTTCTTTACGCTCGAGAATCCCTGAAAAGATGCTCACCTTAGCCGGGCTAGCCTGCGCTCCCTAGCTATTCCCGAAACCCAAAAGTCGCTCTACCTGCAAGGGTAGACCCTCCTCGAATAGTAGGACACTGTTCTTCATCACCTCAAGCCCCTTCCTGAACTGCTACAGCTCTCTGAAGAGGACACACTTTCTCTCTTTACGCATGACCGCACATTTTAACGCACTACTGTACTTTTGAGCATAAGGCTCCCCAATTCGTAAGGCTGGACTGCCAAAGTTAGGGATCGATTTCGAAGAACTGCCTAATGCTATATTTGCGTTAACCTACACTTCTGTTGCAGGTTGTGGTTGTCTTTTTCCCTTACTGCATTAGGCAAAACGTTAACTGTATATATGTTAAATAGTGAAAGGCGTGTGTGGTAAGTTTTTTTTAATTATTGTGGTTTATTTGTGTTTAATTGTTGGGGCCTATAATAAAGGTATATATATTTTTTTATATACACTTGTCTAAGTATATTCTGGAGTTTTACTGTGTGTGCTCATTGTGGGCTTCCAATCACTCTCACCCCTCCTGATACCTAGGGCCTCATTCCGAGATTGGAAGTAGTCATGGTTCTATTAGCACCATGACTGCCTCCAATAATGGTGCCGAGTCCGCCCTGGTTCAATCGGGACTTACCGGTCTATTCCGACCTTTGCGGGACCGGTAAGTCCCCATTGAAAATGGCAATCCCCATTCCCATTTCAGACCCCATAGGGCTCAATGGGAATGGGGAGGGCGCAAATAACGGGCTCGCTAATGGCAAGTCCGTTATTTGCGCCCTGGTCCCCTAACGGGAACCGTAAGGTACGTTTGGTCTGACCAAAGGTACCTTACGGGTCCCGTTGGGGGACCTCGGAATAGGGCGCAAAGGGATTACCGGCACCGGTGTCCTTACCGGTGCCCAGTATCCCTTTGCGCCCGGGTCGGAATGAGGCCCTTAGTCTTGACCGCCTGCCAAGCTACCGTGATTGGTCTGGCTTGTCCAGAAGGTTCCCGTTCCACTAAACTAGGGTGGCCTCCTAAACTTCTGCCCACCAGTTCATAGTTTAGAAATCCATCTTTACAACACCTCATAAAAGGACCATGAACTCTTACCATGCTGGGGCACCATGGCTACTCTGCGGCAGCACGGCACAAGGAAATTATAATTGCTCTTTATATTTATAATTGTTCTTTTGTAACACGCTTAATACCAACGAGTGGTTTCTAAGCGAGGGGTAGGGATTCGAACCTGTGTTGTGCTGCGTTGTCTTGCTTCCAAAACAAACACGTTGCCCCTGAGATATCCTTCCTCCCAGTAGCCCACTAATTATGCCAATGCACATAGTCGTCCTGTGTGAGGAAGACGGGGCCAGATTGGACAGTTAAAGGAAACCAATCCCCTAGAAGGAGAGGAAATGCAAGGAAGCAACAGGAGGCATTAGCGAGGAAGGACCAGTAGACTGTGGAGGAGTTTAGCAGAGTTTTGTAGAGTAGTTGCCTTATTGGCTAGGTACTGCTCTGTGAGTGTACCTGTTTGTGTGGCGAGTGTGTAGAAAGCTTGATGAAAGGGTGAATGCAAATTGAATGCCACAGAGTGAAAGAAGGGTGTTTGTATAGCTTGGAGGGAGGGGTGAGTAGTAGTGTGGAGGGAAGGGAAGTAGTAGTGTGGAGGGAAGGAGAGTAGTAGTGTGCAGAAGTGGAACTGTGGTGCACAGGAAGGGGTAGTAGTGCAGGAGAGGGGAGTAGTAGAGTGGAGCAGGGGTATAGTAGTCATGGGGGGTGAAAATAACACCAAAGATCAGGAGGATTGAACCATTGAAGCGACAGCAGAAAAGTGTGAGGCATGAGAAGGAAGTAGTCAGAGTAGAAAGGAAGAGGTGAGTGGACATGGCCGGACAGCCTGGATAAAGCCAGTGCAAGGCAAGGCACTATCCCAATTCACCTTAGAGCACTAACCATTGGATAGAGTAGGGACAGTTAGCAAGTCCCAGAGGGAGTCTTAGAAAGAAGATGCTGAACAGCCTTTAGGACCTCGCCATCAGGACCTGGCAGGAGAGCAGGGGTCACATTCACCATCTGCTAACTCGGGGTTAGGTGTGCCTGGGTTAGGATGGAGGGTCAACACAAGATATGAGCGGTGGAACGAGGGCCCACAAAGAGAGAACAAAAAACCTTGAACCTTCTCTGCGATGAGGAGAGGAGAAGAAGAGGGAGAGAAGATGGAGGGGTGAGGGGGAAGAATGAGGGGACGAGGGAGGGAAGGAGAGAGAAGGCAAGAGAAACAGGAGAGAGAAGGGGATGGTGCGGAGGAGGTAGGGGGAGTGAGGGTAAGGGAGAGGGGGGATTGGGAGAGAGGCAGAGGGAGAATTCTAACTGTACCTAACACATTAGACATCCCTTGAGTTTGTGTCTGTTTACCTGGTAGATGCATATCCCACAGACTGTAGCGGATATGATGAGCTTTAGGGGTAACTGGAAGCCTGCAATACAATATAAACAATTAGTACAGACCAGGCAAATGTGGATTAGCAAAGATACCAGTGACTGGCTCTTTCACCCTCAACCCAACAAAAATGCAAAGAGCAATTAGTCATCTATAGCAAGGTGGAAATTCTCTGCCACCGACATCAAGAGTGTGCCTCCACCGTGCATGCACCAGACATGTGCAGCTAGTCCTACCCTGGAGGAGGACGGTGGCAGCTGAGAGGGATCCAATTCCTATCCCCCTCCTTGTGCCAGTATGCCTCTTTGCAGACCCTCATCTCCAACACTGCCTCCAGGAAAAGATGCTCCCCAGTGTTTTTCTTTATGTTGACAAAACCTCAAAGTGATGTTGCAAAGCAACACAGCTTAAGCGGAGCAGCAAAGGGAGGCTAAAAAGGAGCTGCCATAGCCCGGTAGATATCGGAGCACAGTCGCGCACCTACCCAAGGGAGAGAGACCGCTGCACAACAGAGCGCAATGGAAAAAATTGTCGGGATTAAGTTTACCTAGACCACCAGGGACTGAGAAAGAGAAAAGAGGCCACATACCTGAAATTTACCACCACATTTTCTGGGGACGTACCCCGAACTACAAATTTGGACATGGACCTTTTTATACCACCATGGGCATTATTCTGCGAGCCCGGAAGGAGACAGTGGAGAGGACTTAGCGCCATTTTTGAAGACTTTTTTCTTGATATACATGCCCCGGTGAGGGAAAAGGAGCACAGATTAGGTAGGGAAAGGCAGCCAATTGATTACAGAGAGGGATATTTAAAAAGGGATCGAAGACCGGAAGTGTGTTTTTTTATGTGAGGTCAGAGGTGGAGGACGAGGTCAACTAAGAGACCCCTAGGGGAAAGGAATGAGTGGCGGTTTGTGGAGGCGACTGTTGGGGCATGTGGGGGTATTGGCTTAAGAGTGAAAGCGGTTCTGCAGTTTGTGTGTCCATTTTTGTGTTGGCAAGTGAGGAAAAGTAGCAAATGTAAGGAGTGAATGATACCGGGTGAATGGAGTTTACTTGTAGAGTTTGGAGAGTGGAGAACTACTGTAAGAGCGAGAGTAGTAGCGGGAGGAGAAGAGTAGTAGCAGGAAGAGCACAGTAGTAGTGGGCAGAGGAGAGTAGCCGTGGGAGGATGAGAGTAGCAGCAGGAGAAGAGTAGTAGGAGAAAGGGGAGTAGTGAAGTTGAGTGGGATTAGTGGTAACATCATGGAGTGGAGGCAAAGAGTAGGAGGAGTAAAACATCTGAGGGACAGAGGACTGGGGGAGGAGTAAGTTGGAGAGAGTGTCTGTGAGAGGAGAGGAGAAGAGAAGAGGGGAGTGGGCATGACTGAACTAGACTAATTCCAACAGAGCAAGTGCAAGGCACTTTCCAAACTCCCATTAGAACACTAACCTTTGGTGATAGCAGGGAAAGTTAGGAGTTCACTGAGGGAGTTCAGAGAGTCTGCATATAGGGAGCCACAATTAGAAGAAGGCAGACTGTGAAACAATAAGGGTCAATGATAGGTAGCTCCAACCAGGTGTTCCGGACACCTGGGTTAGGGAAGAGGGTTGTGGGCAAACGAGAGAGAGAGGGGTGGCCCTAGGACGATCAATGAAAAAAACAAACCTTGCACTGTGCCAAAGACTCAAGAGTGTTTTCTTCACCATCTGTGATAAGTGATGTCAGAAGTGGGATTCCTAGACCCCAATATAGAGGTTGCGAATTGCCACCCAGGAAGTTGAGAGATGCAGGTGACAAATACTGCTCATCTGCCCAGGCGAGTCCCACTATGAGCCATGGGCTGTGACCTGTATGGGAATGAAGAAGTCATCACTCCTCCAAAGGGGCCAGCCAGGGTTCGGACTGGTATAAAAGTGGAGATACCAGAGGGAACCTATTAAAGAGTGGGTCCTAAGACAGGGTTGGCCCACAAATATACCTTATTAGTACCCGGCGAGGGCGCAATCAGAATGAAAGAGCCATTCTGTTACCAGGAGTGGTTACCAGTCTGGGAATCCCTCTGTCGGGATTCCATGGCCTTTGTCCCCGGTGGGGGGCGTGACAGCTCCTCAGCCAATGAGGAGGTTCGAAGCAGGGCCATCCCTGCTCCAAGCCTCCCCAAGGTTGAAAGGCTACCTTCGCCCCCCGCCAGGGAGAGAGGTAAGGCTTTTTTTCCCTTTCCTCCCTCCTCCCACCTCCCTGCCCTCCCCACCCCACTTACCTTCTATGCCTTGGTTCCCTGCGGGGGACGATGAAAGCCTCCAGTCATGTGAAGACTCGGAGCAGGGCCATCCCCGCTCCGAGCCTCCACAAGGCTGGAGACTTCCATCGTCCCCCGCCGGGGACCCAGGTACGTTTTTTTTGTTTTCTTTTTTTTTTTCCTTTCCCCTCCCTTCCGCCCTCCCAACCCCACTTACCTTCTTTTTTTTTTTCGGGAGCGGACGCGCTGGGAACGCTTCTGGTTCCAGCGCGTCCGCTCCCGATGGCCGCCATGGAAAGGGAAAACGGACTCTGTTTTCCCTTTCCATGGCACCCATTTTCTTTGACATTTTTCTTTTTTTTTTTTTTTTTAAACGCTGTAGCGTTTCGGGAAAAAATAAAGCTTTTAGTGCCCCGGTCACGCAGTTTTTGCAGGGCCGGGGTACTAATAGCTATATGCCCCTCGCGGTGGGGCCATTACTGACTCTGGTAATGCCCCGGGGCCTTCGTTAAGGCCCTTGATTCGCTCGGGGCCTATAACTATAGCCCCCCGGGCATTACATGAGTTGGTAATGCCCCCGCCGGTCGGGGCATATTGCTTAATTATTATCCAGATATGGAGTGATTGACTGAGAGCACCTGGGAGAGATCAAAGGTCATTCTATTAAATCTTGGAAATACACTGTTCAGACTGCAGCAAGGTCAACCCATTGCCCAACATTGCCCAACTGATTGGTACTGATCCAGACTCTCGGAGAAGTTGAAACTGTAGTCACAACAGAAAGCAGAAGCTGGATTCAGGGAACTAACCAAGACCCGAGAGGAAGAAGGAATACCCAGGACCTGCTTCCCTTGAGTTTGTAGAGGCGCAAAGATCAGATCCTCTCCTGGAGCAGGCACGGGAAAAACCTGGTCCCGGAAACGGAGAGTCAAACGTTGAAGACTTTGCACTGCTCTACTCACAAGAAACATTGGCCTGTTACAGGAAGGGGCAACCAAACCCCTCAAACAAATCCACGCACTAAACATGTATCCGACCAGAAAGGAGCTCCACCCCGTATAGTGAGTCTATCATCTGTTGTCGGTTGATCAGACTGAGGTGGCTTCTTACAACATTTGATGGATATTCATTACTTAGGCACATATTTTCTTGGACGGCCATACCAGCAGCCGATGGATGGCCCGTCGCTCTGAGGTAATGCGGGTGAAGTGTGGACAATTAGAAAAGGCTCTTTAGTGTAGCCCACCACGGAGGTAATTCTCGCCATCAGCACCCCAGATAAACGTCGGGGTGGTAATGCTCAATGCTTCTTGGGGGCAGAGGTCTGAAGGTCCATGCGAGGAACAAAAAACGTTTTTCAGCAAAAAAGGCCCAAGAAACTACAAAATAAGATGGCAACTATGGAACTATGAAAAGGAGGTTTGGGAAGAGCCCCTTTTTTATTTACACAGCAGCATTAAAAAGGAGGAAGAGGCCTGGCCTTGGGTGAGGAGCAACAAATGCGAGGCAGCAGGTAAGTGAAGATTCATTTATTTCATGCATATATTGCGCGTTGAAGCAGCGAGCGAGAGGCATGAGACAGGAACTAGCAGCATGCTTGGAGAGCAAGCTCAGACCACATTCGGAGACTCTCTAATCCCATAAATGGCTCTCAAAAAGGGGGCTCCGTTCAAACCAGGAATGTTTTCACCAGCAGTCAGGATCCAACCTCATAGCGGGAGTGAATCAATCATGGAGAGGCATTCTTGCTAGTACACACCATGAGCGCCATCCCACCGTGGGATTCCCACTGCTGGTGGTGTCCTGAATGAAATGCTGCTTTCAAGACGCATTTTTAATCGGCATTGTAGTATACGTTACATTGGTGGTGAATGATGTTTGACTGTAATGTCATTGTGCGAAGAGCAATCATCTTGGTAGGGTAGCACACACATGAGCAAATACACACCTGGGTAACTCACCAGAAGCCGCTATAGTTTGCTTAGAATGGGAAGAGGATGTTGTTCAATCTATTAATATTTGTAATTGGAAACTATTGCTCAGGGTTGGTTGCTTCCCTTTAGTTGGCACCTATGACCAACCTTTTCCCCCCACCTCCAACCAAGACATAACAAACACTTATGCTATAAGAACAGCAGACCCTATTGCGATGAAGTAATTGATGATATGTGGTTATTCATCGCAATGATGGCACAAGCTAAGGTCCCGCGCCGGTTGGTTTAGGCACACATTCCAATGTTCTAATCTTGTGCATTGCCCGAAGTTCTAATTACTCATTGGAAGGCCACACTAGAAGCTTGTTTCTCAGTACAACTCTTTCTTGATCTGGGACGAGAACAGAAAGAGCCGTAGTGAGACATCTGCCATAGACCAGTTGCACTGACGATCAGTTGACAGACAACTTATCAATAAGGGTAAAAACATTGCTCAAAACAAAAACTTTGTCATGATGATGCTTTGTAAGAGAAGTACCCTATCAAGAATGACAGATGAACAACAGTGCTTTAATTCACTTGCGGAATAAGAGGACTAATGCTGTCTTATTCTACATGGGTGTTGTATTAATTGTTGAAAATCAATGTTGTCCTGATGGAGGCTGTGATACCAAACAGAGCAACATAGCAGTTAACTCTAGTAGGGCCGAAACATGATGTGTCGATGTTTTTGATTGAAAATTAGGAATTATTAGTGAATACAACCTGCATGTAATTTAGAAACTATCTAAAGTCATACCACACATTTAATTGTGGTGTGTGTCTGAATTACAACTGTGTTTGTTCCAATTGCAATTTAGACTATACTCATGGAAAAAGAATTGCACGTTTTCTTTTTTTTTTTTAAATGTTGGTATGTGAATTAAGTTTGGAAGAAAAATAAGGTTGTGTGTGCACCAAGTTGAGTTCACTAATTTGTGTTGTTGATTGATCTCATTTAAAGATGTTGGATGGCCAATGTTGGTCTTTTTGAGGGAAGTTGCGGGAGCATAGTGCTTTTTTCTAGCTTTTGACATTGTATTAAAGTACATATCGGTGCATACAACTGTAGCGATCATCTTGAAAAAAAACAATGTATACATTACATCATTTGCCAAATATGTGAGAGCACCTCTACTGTGAATGAACAATGACAAAAAACGTGTTCCATGGGACTGTCTACACTCAGGAGGCGCGCGTACATCACGATTTAGCTCACTGCGGTTTTAGAGTGGAAACGCCTATTTCCATATCAGTCTGGTCCTACCCCCAAGGACAGTTCAGCACCAAAATGCTGTGCAAATCTCTTCTGAACAACAGTGCCAACAGCAACCCCAGCCGTGTGCTTCTACCTTGCTGGGCATAGGGAGGTGTGGCTAAGGTACTCTGTTCTCTAAAGGCAGAGCGAGAACGAGGCCCATACCTGAGTAACTCTTAATAACTTGGCTTGCTACTCTTGTTCGTTGGAGAATTCTCTGACATTGCAGGGCTTGCCCCTAGTTGTGGGTGGGAGACCAAACCGATATGCAAGTGGCTAATTCTCATCTGATATGGCGCAGGGCGCTAAAACGTGATAATAGAGTAGACACACTCGGGACTGGGAACCATCCCATACAAAAGGTTATTTGCCCTTGTTTGTTCTCAGTAGAGGGCGCTCATTTCTGGCAAATGCAGATCAGTGCAAACATGTGTACAAGCAAACCCCTGCGTCAATCACATTTGACATGTACGTAAGGTCCAGGCATGCAATCGGCACATATTTCATAGTAGATGTGCATGCAATAATCAGAGGCATCGCTGTGGGGGCTATAGCCCAGGGTCTTTTGTATGTAGTCCCAGATAGAAGCTCAGGGGCTACAACCAAAAGGCAGCTAGCGCCGAGTCCCGACATTGGCGTAGCCTGGATCTTTTAGTTTCAGTTGTACATGTAGCGAGCATTGTGCATTACACAACCGTGCCGCAGCCGCGGTAAAGGGCAATGCTGCCCAAACTCCTCCCCCACCTCGGCCCTTGTGTTGTGGGATCCCTCACCACATTTTTTCCATTTCCACCACTGGTAACACCCCTGCGCATGCTGAGTATTAATGCAAAAGCCTGCTGACCTAGGCTAGCGATTCTGGAAGTCAGCGCTTCATGCATGCGGCAGCATCTTGAGTGACCTACACCAATAAGGCGCTGGTTCCTCTACAGGAGCGAGCGCAGCCTGGTACAGTACCTTGCTGTGGAGAGTACAGGCAGGAATTCAGGAAGCGCCAGGACCGCGAAGGGAGGCTTGGGTTCAGGGGGCTGTGAAGAATGCAAAAAATAAAGTACTTACAAAGGAACTGTGAGTGTAGTAATCTGTTTACCATACGCATGCACAGGAGGGTAAGGTAAGTGTTCTAACAATGTAATCACATTGGTAGGATGCCCAGTCCATCATGGGATGGAATGTCGGGTTCAGCAAAGACTCCGCCTCCCCGTCAATCACTTCACAAAAATCATTGGGTGGAAGTCATAAGAATGACCCAAGATACCTCAATGACCTCACAGGATTCTGCTTTACCCCGATGATGGACCCGGGCCATTGTAAATAATTCCTTCTGATAACTCAGAGCTGCAGACTGTTAGTAGAGAGTGGCATATAATAGATACATGCTGACACCTACCACACAATGAATGCATGCTTAACCTTTTATAACACGCTTAACACCAGCGACAAGTCTCTAAGCGCACTGGGATTCAAACCTGTGTTGCTCCGCGTTGTCTTGCTTCCAAGACAAACGTGTTGCCCTGAGCTATCCTTCCAGCCTGTTACTATTAAGAACACAATTGGTAAATGCACTAAGAAACAGCGGTTTCGAAGCAGTCCTTAGTAGCTACATTCAGCAATGTAGCTACTCTAGAGATGCCCACGGCAAGCACCGCTCAGACTGAGGTAGATTCAGGTCAGGCTGAAGTGGCGTGGGGGGCCATTTCAACATGAGACAACCATGGGGAGGGGTGCATACATTATAATGGAGAGAACGAAATACATCTGGAGAGTAATGGCCACCAATTACGAGGCCGCCAGCCAGCGGGGAGCTGAAACACTAAATGCCCATTGAAAAGCTATAGACCCTTCTTTGTCTGCAAGTGGCTGATTTGAAGGAACCGGCATTAAGAGGCCATGAGGTGATAACACTTCTGTATACAGTGAGGGAAGTGACAATCAGAAGGGCTCCAACAAACACAACGTTTAAGATGAGAGCTGTGAAAGGACCGGACGCCGTCCGTTTAAGATGAGAGCTGTGAAAGGACCGGACGCCGTCCTGGCTCAATTTATGGACGTCACTACGGTCCCGTGGACTCGTGTTCCAGTACTGAGGCTGCACTGCATCGCATTCCCGATTTCCCGCACTACTGCTGTGCCTGGCTGCACACAACTCGCCAGAGGCGCACACCCTGCAGCTGTGGAAACTGCAAAGCTCCGATGCACCTCGCTCATTCCTCCGGCCCCTCCTTTAAACCCGACCCCTGGCCCGTTCTCCAGGCTCGGCTGATCACAGGTACCCCGTGTGCAGATCGGGTTCCCCTCGTGCTCATGAGAGGACATTCCTGGGCGGCACACAGCTCGCCATTCTTCCGCCGCTTCCTGTGACTTGGCCTGTTCTCGGCATTTCCTAAATTTAGGTGTAAACCCTATACTTCTCGAGCTGACCCGTTCCCATCATTCTTTAAACCCTCAGCTTCTTCCCCCAAAATGGAATCTTTCCACGTATTTATATTGCCCACCCCAAGCATTGAAATGCAAGAGGAGTTCCCTCCATGGACCATTGCAGAGAATGTCCCGTGCTAGTGCCGGGGAACCTCCATCCCATGCCCCATCGATTCTTGGCCTCTCCCGTCACCTGAACAGCAAATCAATGACATGTACCTGCGAGCATTCAAGGGGTTATGCGGCTCTGAAGAGGGACATCACTAGACTTGGCTGTCAGAGGAATGTTTTTCCAATGCCTGCTTTGAAAAAGTTAGAGGTAACACTCTTGCTGAGCTCCAACAGTGCCCACACTAGAGTCTATGAAAAAAGGGCCACCAGCTTTCACAGGGTACTCTTCATTGGCATGATTCATGTATCCGGGCGAGCCAAAGACTGATATCAAACTGCAGTGCTGGGAAACTGAAACGGTGGTCAGTCAAAATCTCGAAAACAAAATCTCGAATGACAAAAAGCCCGAAACAAAAATCTCGAAAAAAAAAATATCGAATTTTTCATTTATTTATTTATATATGTTTTTGGGGTCAGGTAAGTAAAAAAAAAAGGGGTAAAATAAAAAAAAAAAAAAAAAAGGGGGGTTGGGAGGAACCCCCCCATTTTGAAAAAAACACATTGAAAAAAAATTCGATATTTTTTTTTTCGGCCTTTTGTATTCGAGATTTTTGTTTTCGAGATTTTTTGATTCGGTATTATCACTATGAACCAACTGAAACATCACAAGGTCAAAGTGCAAGGAGCTAAGGCTTACAGAAGCCTAGGATTTGATGGTTTTGTTTAAATGGTGCAAACGTATCATTGGTTTCTATTAACGAGGCCAGGGAATGCAAGTTGGAGAAATCATAAACATGTTTTTTTAAATAGGTTTTAATGCAGAAAAAATTATTTGGCGCCAAAGAAAACAAAACGTCCATTTACTATAACTACATCTACAACTTTCCTGAAAAAAAAGCAATAACTAAACAGAGGAAAACACATGCAAATAGTCAAAGATATCCAAAGGACCACCAGTTGACCTGCAGGAGCAGGCTCCGCGCAGGCTGACTGATAGGAAAAGGTGCTGGCTGGAGGTTGGAGTCCGCGGACTGGGTAATGTAGTTCTCTTTTATAAGGGATAGGCACGTGCAGCTCCTGTAGAACACGTAACTACTAGAAGGAGGGGTCCAAAACTTTCCTTCGACTCCACTACCAGGAAAAAGGCTGCTGAGCGCAATCCTTGCTTGGCACCAACATGGTGGTGGCAAACTTCTGGTCATCATTGCGGTCATCGAGACTTTCATATCGTGGCTCTCAGGAACTAACCTACTGGGCTCCTCCGAAGAGAACAATTAAGAGGCCTACTTGGATCCCCCTGTGCCTTTCTCTAAAGGGAATGGGTTTCATTTGCAAGCATTGACAAACTGGGCTTTCAGGTTCTCCATGCTGACCAACAGGGCAGATTTTGCTCGCTTCTAAGGTTTCTCCCTGAAGCCTCATAGTTAATGAAGCTTATCAAGGCGATGCCCATTCCTAAGGAAGGGAGGCCAACCATTAGTGTAGCAAGTGCACTGCAAGCAGAACCCAGTTCTTCCTAGCATGGGCAAGAGTCTCTCCAAGATCTTCAAAGGGTATCAAGATGTCTCTAATGGCTTGGCATGTTAGAGTGCAATGTATCTAAAGAAGTCACCACTATGGTGGGAGAGATATATCGTAACAAACTAAAGCATAGCCTACACAAAAGGACTGGATGGGGTTCTGCCCTAACATATGTTTTTTCATTGTTAGCCACTGATCATTCAGTAGATCAGTTGTTGGGATTAGTTCTTACACAAGTGTGTCCCTTTAAGCTAGTCTTATCCACCTTTTGTTTTTCTATTTCAGCTTAGGGGCTTACCTTCCCCCCATCTTTTCACCCCTCCCTTGCTCACGTAAATATCATACTGGCTGGATGGTGACGCATGGTGTTTGTTAGGACTATTCTCGTTACCTTATTTGTTTTTGTACAGTCATCCATTCCCAACACTTAAACTCCTCACTTTAGGTTTTGCTAGTATGTTAAGATCGAATTTTCTTACCTGTTGCTTTTCTTTTTCTTCTTCAGAATGGTCTGCAGGTACTCCACACAGTAACTCTTCTCAGCAACCTGAAGAAGAAAGAGGTCCCCAGGTGAGATATGTCAGGCTTTCAATAGGAAAATATAAAGCCTAAAATGAATAAAATGAGGAGGGCCTTCTTGGCAAGAGCAGGAGAAATCAGATTACCAAATGTGATGCCTCTTGCTTGCTATCATTATTAAAAAAGTGACACCTGTCAGAACTTCCCAAAGGTTGGAAAATAAACAGTTGAACTAATTTATTTCAAGGCCCAGAACTAAAGTAGTCATTTAGCAGGGAATACCCAAGCCATTTAATCAAAATTGTATCATTGATGTCTTCATTTGTCCTTACAATGTGAATATCATATGTAAAGAAGTCATTACAGCAAAAGTTGTATTCCAGTCAATCGGAGCATTAATATAACATGTTCTATTATTCTGACATGTTAGTAATTAATTTCAAACTATAATGTTTGAATCTCAAGAAAAGGAACAGACACGTTATGGAATTTTGTTTAGCTGTGTGATGTATTTTGAAAAGTCAGGTCTGCATTAGTAAATGAAGAAATGAAACCCAAGGGAGATGAAATGAAAGAATAGAATTGAATTGCATTTTAAGTTAAGTTCCGTTCCTAGTTGTAGGTATACTGAAGAGTTTAGGGCCTCCATTCCCGCTAGAGCCAGACAGAAGATAATGACAGTTTATGACCAGGATAGATGGCCTTTAAAGACCACCCTGTGATTAATTGGATTCAACACAAGCTTTCAGATCATGTCAACACTATAAATCTTCTCAAAACATGTACACATGACACAAGGCCTTGCCTTCAAAGAATCTATTCACAAACTCATTAAAAGTGCATTAGTCTTGAAAGGTTAAAAGATCAGGTGACAGTAACGTGGGTGCATATCATTAGCCAGCTGCTTTTGTTTAATCGAGGGTAAAGGTAATTGAAGATATGTACAACCAAGGCAATTTACTGTGAACAGTGGTGACTTGGAAAATAAATATTAGGTGGCATATCATCTCTGCCCTCTTGTGGGAAACTGATTCAACAGCATACCAAAGAAATCCCAATTCATGTTAATGAACAAACAAAAATCTAACTTAAAATGTGTAAAAACAAAATTAAGCTTTGCATCGTCATGCAAGGTCTGAGTTATCTGTGCTTTTGATATATTGTAGAGTAGATACAAGTAAGCTCTGTCAGAATATTGAAAAAGAATTATCTGTTACTTTGGAAATTGCTTAAAAATGACAAGAACGTGTAAAATCATCCAAAAAGATTTGATATTTCAAATTGCTCACCTCGATGTGAAGAATCTAAAATAATATGTTTTATCTAAGTAGCATAGATGAGTCCGAATTTAGAGCTTAAAAATGGAAATTAGCATTTCTTCAGAAAGAGTCAGAAAGAGTAAGCTCCATCCTACCTTTTTGGTCATGTGGAAAACAGACTACTCCTCTGTGACAAACCATGGGTGGGATTAGAGAGAAATATAATTGGATGCCCATAGGACAGAAGGATGGATTATCGAATATTGAATGAGGAAGAGACAGGAGGGGAACCACCTGGAGATTTCAGAGCAAGAGAACTGACTCTTAACTGATGACAGACCCGTCCATGACAGCTGGCCATTAAGAGAAGGAATCCTGAGGAGACCATATAGGAATGACCACCCAGCACTTGGTGGCTGATTCCAAAGAGGGCTAATGAATAGAGGGTTTGCTGACGGGATGATGCCTGCCTGATTGCGACTCTAGCTAGTTTTCCCAAAAAACAAAATTTACATCTTAAACAGTAAATCAACCCCAATCTCCACATTGTCCAATTTGATAACTGGGTAAAATCTGGGAGAGAAAAGGACTGGGAATGCAAATGGGGTACACTTTAAAAAACAGGAATATAGCCTTGATAAATGCTTACCCTATATTTCTATTGAATTCAAGGTTAGTGGTTGTTCTTTAGCAGCCTAATTGACTTTGTAGTGAAAAACAAAATCCAAATTTGAAAGCATACCCCCCCCCCAATTTAATGAAAGGCACAGGTATAGGCCTATAGAGAACTGTACCCACACATCAGGCAGGAGACATAATGTACTTGTGGATTCAGAGAAGAAAACAGATTCCTGAGGACAGTATTGGGAATGCAAATGTGTACATGAATCAATGCAAACAAGTTGCCTTTTGCTCTATCTTAGCCGGTCCTTGCCTATATGTCAAGTGGCCTCTACATAGCTAACATAGTCTCCACCTTCCACCTGCACAGGGGAGATGCTGCATAGATATATTGGAATGCAAGTTATATCAATTTCTCCAGCACTTGATGTCGGAAAAAATCAAATGCTTTAACCCTATTTGGCTTGCGTGAAATGCTCCACTGAAATATTAGTAATGTTTATAGATAAACCCATGCCAAGTAGAATATTAGTATGTTGGTAAGCATTTAGAAATATGCCCTAGGGGGGTGGCGCTGTGGAGCAGCCCAAGACGGATGGCTAGCTTTTCAGCTCCATGCGGCCTCGGCGTTCATCTGCTCACATCTGCGGTTCCCGACACTGTGAAGGACTATCGACTGGCTGTGTTGTTGCCACCACTGCACTGAACATTTTGTGCGATTTTGGACTCGATTGGTCCACCCGGGACCCGGCTGGCACCTCTGTTGGATTTGGGCCTGGCACTCCACCCGGCCCTGATGGTTGCCTAACATCCGGCCCTCCCGCCTGGCCTGCCTGACTCCCGGGTCCCCCCCGCTCCTGTTTCCCGCTGCTCTATGGAGGTGTTGCGGCTGCTTGGGAGTCCCGCTGCGGAGGTCGCCACACTGTGAATGCTATCTGTTGCATCAGTGATCATTGCGGCCTCACCCGGCGAGGACAACACAGAGGATTTATTTGCCCCGCTGCCGCGGCGGACCAAGTGAGCGGGAGCCGGAGCGCGTGGGCGGCGGGGTCTCTGCCCGCTGTGTGTGTCCTTGCAGGCCCCGGCTGGGTGCCAGAACTGCCATAAGGAAGCGGTCCTTACCATACTGTCTGCGCACACTCCTGCTGGCATTGTCGCCGCCCCCGCTTGCGCCCTCTTGAGACAGATCCCCCTTGCACCCCCATGCAACCTGAACACATGTGGAGACCATGAACGCCCGCCATCGCAGCTCTGCGGCTCCGGCGGTAACTCTCTGCTATCTGCGGCGGCCCCCCAACCGCCTCGCGGTGCCTGCTGGCAAAAAAGACACTACGGTTGCACCTGGCGGCCCCTGCCTTCCCCGGTTCTTCATCCTACTCACAAGTGGGCCCTCTCTGCAACCGGGTCCAATACAGAGACAATGCCTAGCAGACACAAGGCGGGGGCCCAAGGAGGAGGCGCAATGGACAAGTACACTAAAGCGGTCCCGAGATGAGCCAGCCAGCACATCATCGCCCCTAGACGAGCCAGACCTGACCCCGCACCAAGTGGTCGGAACAGCCGACCTCACCCTACTAATGGAATCTACGGCTAAAAACTTTGCCTCCTTCCATGAAAAACTAGACGATATCAATGCTAACGTCGCCTCGCTAAAGACTCGAGTAGACCAGGTGGGATTGAGGTTTACCGAGGCTGAAAATAGAATCTCGGTAAACGAAGATGGTATTAACGCGCTCCAAGACACTGTGGCCTCCCTAACGCATGACATGAAAAGCGTCAAGGCGAAATGCGACGATTTGGAATCACGCTCTTGTAGGAACAACCTGCTCATCATTGGGGTCCCCGAGAATGCCCTCAAGGGGCGGATGGAAGACGCAGTGGAGAAGCTCCTCAAAGACCTGCTGGATGACCCTGCCCTCTCACCATATTTCACAGTCGAGCGGGCTCATCGGGCCCTATCACCGCGCCCCAGACCCGGCCACATCCCCAG
Source organism: Ambystoma mexicanum (assembly GCF_040938575.1). Classification (NCBI taxonomy): domain Eukaryota; kingdom Metazoa; phylum Chordata; class Amphibia; order Caudata; family Ambystomatidae; genus Ambystoma; species Ambystoma mexicanum. Next base: position 1,224,223,342 of record NC_090934.1, on the reverse strand, counting down.
ACCCATTATCGCCAAGATACTCAACTACCGAGACAGAGACCTCATCCTCCGCCTGTCGCGGGAAAAGGGAGACCTGCGATTTGAGGCCCATACCATTAGAATCTTCCCGGACTGCTCGCTGGTGGTGCAGCAGGAGAGGCGCCAATTCTTAGACATCAAGAAGCTGCTCAGGGAGCGCAACGTCCCCTACGCCATCTGTTCCCGGCACGGCTAAAGATCACTCATGATGTTAAGATCTTCTTCTTCACTGTCCCTGACGAGGCAGTGAAGTTCATTGCGTTACATTTACCTCTTCCTGGGCCGCGAGGTGACCACGTACCTTAGACTGCACAACCCACGATGTTATAAGATGCCCACGGATCCATGCCTTATGATGTGTTGATGGCAACCTCACCGTGTCCACTCAACAACTGCGGCCTCCTATCATATGTATGCAGGCCACAGGCTAGCTCCTAAACTGCTTACTTTGTCTCCTTTCCCACTTGGTTCCCGGAGCTATCTCTGTGTCCTACTCTTTCCGGCGATGTCAACCTACCAGAGGGCACTCTCTGGTCTCAGAGGCTGTCTGTGATACCCGTTTACCGCAGCAACACATTCGGGACAGCATTTGCTGCCCCACGCCAAGCTCCAGATGCCGACCGCACGGCACAAGCGTCCCCCGTTGCAGTTGCAATGTTTGCTTTCAATTTTTATTTGTTCTTCTTAATGACTGGCCCCTGTTGGGCTGGGATGTGGCCCTATCCACGTTGGATCTGGTCCTCTGACGTTTGGTTTCCGGTCGGAGCAGGCCCAAAGGGCGACATGTGTGTTCTGGGGTGGGAGGTCCGCACTGCATGTTGGGGGCGGGCAGTGAGGGTGGGGGGTGGCGAAGTTGGGGTTGAGTTAACAATTAAAAACATGGCTGAGAGACACATGACTTCGACTCAATACTACGGTGCACACGGCAAGTGCGAACGGTGTAAGGCTAACGAATACTACCACTGGGATGTTCCATAATGTGACACTATGGCTCTGAACATTGTAACATGGAATATCCGTGGTTTAAGCAATTTCACTAAGGCCCGCAGGATAACTGCCTATGCCCAGCGACATGGCACCAAAATCCTCTTTCTCCACGAAACCCATGCCCTTGGGCACCTAGCAACATGTCTCGCCCCCACGTGGGGCAACAATAGGTACTATACGAAGTACTCCACCCAATCCAGGGGGGTCCTAACTCTAATCCATAAATCAGTCCAGTTTTCCCTGCGTTCCAGCCATATTGACCCTGAGGGTAGATACGTGATCCTCCATTGCTCACTCGCTAATATGGAATGCCTTCTTGTGTACACATATGCCCCTAACTTTGACACCCATGAATTTTTTGATGCCGTCACCACCACGCTTCTGAGATATACTGGTATTCCCATCATATGGGGCGGGGACATGAATCTGATCTTAGATAAAGACCTGGACAGGTCCGGGACGGCCCGCAGAGCCCCATCACGTGCAGCCCATAGGTTACACGCCCACATAGACACACTTGATCTCAGAGATGTATGGAGAGCTCTCAACCCACAAGTTAGAGAGTACACATTTTACTCATCGGTACACGATAGCCTCTCCAGGATCGACCTTTTCCTCATATTGAGCTGCATGATGGGCAGGGTCACAGAGACCAAGATATTACCGCGCACACTATTGGACCATTCACCGGTAATACTTCAGATAACACTGGGACACGACCAGCCCCCTCGCTCCTCTTGGAGATTCAAATCGGAGGCCCTCCTAGACATAGTTTTCAAAGCTGATATCCTAGCTGACATCAACACCTTCTTTGAATGCAATAGCAGGCATGACACCCACGATGGAGTACGCTGGGATGCATTCAAGGTCTACATCAGAGGGATGTGCATCTCTAGGGAGGCTGGGGTCCTCAAAGCCATAAGAAATAGCTTGCAGCAGTCAGAAGCGAAATTAAAGGAGCTTGAGAGGGCATATGCCGCACCCCCTCTCCGACCATACTGGCACAGATCAGAGCGGAATTAAAAACATTTGAGTCTCATGCTCTAAGAGAAGTTCGGTACTTCGCCCATCCCGTAGCAGCCAGGAAGTATGGCGAGGGGGATAGGCCGGGTAGGACACTGTCCAGACTGGTCCACACTGAGGAGGACTGAGGGGGGCAGGAACCGCATTGATTGCATCAAAGACACAGGAGGCACCCTGTGCTGCTCCGACCATGACATCCTTGGGACATTCACCACGTTCTACACGACCCTGTATGGCCCCCAGCAAGAACACAGCCTGCAAGACACTGACACCCTGCTAGATCAAATCCCGATGACCCTCCTCTCCCGCGCGACCAGCGACCTACTCGAAGCCCCTATCACCCTCAATGAGATAACCACGGTCATCTCGAACTGCTCTAGGGGCAAAGCACCAGGCCCGGACGGCCTAACCTCGGAATTTTATCGGGAACATGTAGCCATTCTGGCACCCAGACTCCTGGAGGTGTGGAACGAATCCTTAGAGTTAAACATCCTACGTCAATCCATGCGTGAGGCGCTTATAACTGTACTACCCAAGCTGGGTAAACCGTTGTACGAATGTGGGTCCTATAGACCCCTCTCCCTGATTAACACTGACACGAAAATATTTGCCAAGATTATTGCCAACAGGTTTCTTCCCATTATGCCCCACTTAGTCTACCCCGACCAAAGTGGCTTTGTGCCCGGCAGATCAACCGCCCTCAATATCCGCCGACTGTTCAATGTTTTGGCTAGGATCGACCCCAATGCACAGGCCGTGGCGGTCACCCTCGATGCCCAGAAGGCGTTCGATATGGTGTCATGGCAATACATGTGGGCGGTGCTCCATAAAAAGGGAGTTGGTCCATGCATGAGATCGTACATCAAACTTCTCTACACGAGCCCCGCAGCCAGAGTCCTAGTCAACCCCAGGGCCTCTGCCCCCTTTGCTCTCCACAGGGGTTCCCGCCAGGGCTGCCCGTTCTCTCCAATACTTTTTGCGCTCGCTATAGAACCCATGGCTGACAATGTTAGGGACAAACACATGCGTGAAGGTATACGTCTTCGTGACACACCCAAGATCATTTCTCTATATGCCGACGACGGTGTCCAGTCATAATTTCGAAAACATAATTTCGAAAGTCAAAAAAGTCGAATCAAAAATGTCAAAAAAAAAATGTCGAATTGTTTTTTTTTGGGCTCTAGTTTCTGTGAAAAAAATAGGTAAAAATTAAAAAAAAGGGGGGTTGGGGGGGGAACCCCCCCATTTCGAAAAAAAAACGTCATTAAAAAAAAATTCGACATTTTTTTTTTCAACGTTTTTTTTTCGACTTTTTGACTTTCTAATATTTTGTATTCGAAATTATGTCTATGAACCGCCGACGACGTGCTTCTTTATATTAGAGACCCGGCTGCCCACCTGGACCCGATATTGAGAGACATAACCAAAATTGGCACTTTCTCGGGCTTCATCATAAACTACTCCAAATCTGAAATCTTCCCGCTCACCCAGTCCACTACACAACCGCCCTGCGAATTCCCCCTCCGATAGTCACCGAGGGCCATCAGATACCTTGGAGTGCAGGTGTCCCTCACTAAAGATTCACTGTTGGCTGACAACTACGTGGCCGTGGCACAGCTTGCTGAGGCTCAAATGGTGAAATGGCGCAGTCTTCCACTCTCTCTGTCGGGTAAACTATTTCTAATCAAAATGATCATGGTCCCTAAATTTCTCTACGTCTTCACTAATGTGCCGATCTGGCCCGGAAAGCGATATTTCAGGAACCTGCATGCTGCTTGTGCTCAATTTATGTGGCACTCGGGCGCGGTTCGCAAGAAATGGCAGCACATGACCCTTCCCTATGGAAACGGGGGTTTCACCGCCCCCGACTTCGCTAAATACTGGACAGCCGTGCAGGCCCAACATGCCACAAACTGGTACACGTTCTCCGACGCCCCCCCGCATGTGAAGCTCAAAAAACTAGCAAGCGAGAGTGTCAACACCCTCTCCCTCATTCTCCATCACACATAACACACCGACGCCCCGGCAGACCCTGTAGCGACCACTATCAGGGCCTGGAAATACATCCTGCAGACACAACCCGACCACCACCCATACTACAAATGGCTTCCCGTCTGGCAATTCCCAGGCCTCAGACCTACACATGATAAACTCTTAATGAGACACTGGCACGACCTGGGCTACCGGGCCCTGACCGACTTTTACCCCGACGCGAAGTTTATCACTCCGCAGACGTGGCGCACCGGACACCTGGGTACTGCGTTGGAACTACTACAATACTATAGGTTGAGGGCGGTGTTCCGCACCTGGTGGCCCTCATACCCTGATGAGACCCCAGACTCACCTGAGATTCACTACATATCCAACTCGGCTGGAGCTAGGGGGTTAGTGTCCTCGCTGTACAAAATGCTGATGGCCGACCCCACGGATGTGCCACTCAAGGCACGAGATACGTGGAGTGAGGTGCTTGGCCTCCCCATCACTGACGCAATGTGGGGGAAAATGTGCATACACACCCGAACCACCTCTCTGAATGCCAGACATAGGTGCATACAATACAAGCTCCTGAACAGACTTTACTACACGCCTCACAGACTGGATAGGTTCGCACACACCCTGGCCCGCACCTGCCCTAAGTGCGGGGCTCCTGCTGCAGATCATACTCATATGTTCTGGTCCTGTGATGCGCTGGGCCCATACTGGAAAGCCATAATTGAAGCAGATATTACAGCGTCCCATATCCCTCCAGAACCCTTAGCTATACTGTTCGGCCTGTGGGATAGCCCCGAATTGAGGATGATGTCCAGATTTCTGAATGTTGCCACTATAATTGCCAAAAAATGCATATTACAATGTTGGACGCGCCGATCCCCCCCTTCGTTTGAGATGTGGTTGGGGGCCCTCACCTGGACTCAAGCGTGCGAGGAGGACTATATCAACACCCTCCCGCGGACCTCTCGACCCAGGAACGTATGGTCGGAATTCTGCACCTATTTGAATAACAAAGATGACTTAGAACTATCGTCCCCCCCCCTCCTTGTGAAGTAAACTAACCCATTGTCGCGCCTCATAAGTCCGTATCATGGTCCTATATGTCCGTTGCTGGCATTTCCCGTGTATTGCATTACCATGTATGTATCTGATACCCTTGTTATGCTGTACATTATGTTGTTTGTCGGTTCTCTCACCATGCCAATAAAGAAAAGTTTAAAAAAAAGAATATTAGTATGTTAAGCTTATATTAGACTATTACACATTTGTATGGAGATTTCTGTGATTGAAAGTGGATTCCTTTGTGGATTTATAATAGTCAGATTGATATTATCAATGTGGCAAACCAAAAGAAGCAGTCAGACGAGTTACTGACATGTTCAAGGTTTTTATTTAAAGTAAAAAGAAAATGACTAGTTATCTCTATCCCTACCTGAAACTAAGCGGGCACATTAAAGTCCAAAGTAAAAGGTACTCAGTCCGAATCCTAACAAAGTTACTGGGCCAATCACTTTAGAAAAATCCAAACAAAAAGACAGGGACCAGGACACGGCCTCTGCCTGGGACCTCTGCCTGGCCAAATACTTGGATTCTTCCTCCAAGTAGGTTTTTTGAAAGTTAATCAATCCTGGATTCCTTCTTCCAAGGATACAGGATTTTAAACAGTTTCACAAAGTTCCACAAAGTCCTTGGAAGAGTCTATCGTAATGTTAGTAAAGTTCAATACTTCCACATAATACCGTCCGCAGGCCTCTCCACAGGCACTAGATGTCAGCTTCTCAAATCTTGACATACGGTTTCCTTCTTCTCATTGCAAAACAAGATTTCTTTAAGTGATTACACCATTTCTCCCTTGGTGACTGACTATAAACTTGTCTTACTCTTACAGGTTCAAACTCTCCAGGCTTGCTTGTCTCCAAATTTTGTATGTTAGAGGTCAGATTTCTTGGGCTTCTCAAAGTCCTCTGGCCCTCTGTCAGGCTTACTCGAGCAGGTCCTTGGTACTGCGCGTGCCTGTTTAGGTTTTCCGGGCTCACTTAACCCCTGTGGCTTCTTCAGTCAGACCTTTTAATGGCTTGGCTTCTCAGGGCTTCCCAAAGACATGTGGCCCACTGACAGACTGCACCAAACAGTAGTAGACTTGCTGTGTCTCTACTCAGACTTATCAGGCTCCCGTAGCCTTGTCAGCTTCCAACAGCCTTGATTATCAATGTCCATACTTTTCAATTGCGTTCTCTCTAAGGGAGCATTTACTTCATTTCTGTGGTTCATATCCATGGCAAATGTACTTCTCAGTAACATTGTCAGTTGTCAGGCCCTGGGCCCACACTGGCTTCCTGGTGGTCACGCCACCAGAAGAGCCTGTTGCTTCGCTGTCTCAGTCTCCCTTCCAGCCTTGGCTTCCAGGTCAGTTAGAATGGCAGCCTGCTGGCATCCAATGAGTGCTTCACTTTCCATACTACCGTTGGCTCTGCGGTCTAGCATGGCACCGCCCTTCCAGGACATCTTTCCATAACAGGATTGCCTCTGCATAGGATTCTCTCCAAGCACTGCGTAGTAGTTTCTCTGACTCTTTAATTCAAAGTTCCTTGTGTTCTTATGCACGTAAGGGCTATGTCTTTCCTTTCTGACTTTGTTGTTCAGGCGATATCCAGTATTAGCTGAAGCCAAAGAGATAGAAGAAATGTCACTGTTTGGTAGAGTAGAAAAAGAAGTAACAACAGTCTTTCCAATTCTCATGTAGGCAGACAATGTATTCTGGAAGAGGAGTTCCTTATTGAAATGGGAGTTATTGTCCCCAAAAGGGGAAGTCACTCCCAGTGAGGTCCCACTTGCCCAGACCCCGAGGGAGAGTCTTCCTTTGCGGGCTCACCTCCCTAGAACCAAAAGGGGTGGCTGCCATCTGGGGAATAGGGGCGAATAACGTGGATTCATCACAGCAGGTAGAAAATGATTGTATAATTATATATCATTTGTAGTGGGCTCCATGGTAAAGCTGAAGACCGATTTAATTTAAGTTGCTTCAATTTTTTCTTTAAATACATTTTGAATTTTTAATATCTCTCTGTATATTCTTTGCCCTGAATTGTGGGTGAGATTGTATTAAGGGGCGTGGGGGGAGGAGGGGGGTGAGATCAGTGTGTCATGTCCGAGTGAACCACCTGCCAAAATTATATAAAACTCACTACAGACACACATACTATGGCCAAGGGCATTCAGAACAATCACTGACTGAAACACTAAAAGTATGTGTTGAGAAACTTAACTTACAAAACAAGTAGGTGGTTGAATAGTAAAAAATATGCACTTGGAGAAAGGGCAAAAGTAACAGACAAGCAGGGAACCAAGAAACAGAGTGTCAGCAGAATTCAGGTACATGCAAATAAACACACCAAGCACAGGTCAGTCCAAGAACCAGTGAAACACCCATCACAGAGCCGATTCACGAAATCCAGTGAAAACCAAAGGCCAGTGAAGCTGGCCTAAATCCCCACAGACGCACATGGGTTTAGAGATATATGACGCAGTTATGACCCTGAGAACTATCGTATGAAGCGGTTGGGTCATAAAGCCAAGAAAAACATGTGTCGCTAGAGACCATTTCATACAGAGATTCCAAAATCCAGTTCCATGAAACAAGTAAAACCAAAGACAGCTTAAAGGGGACGTTCACTTTGAAATGTTATTGGCCCAATCGATCTGGCATGTATTTTTGTGCATAAATTGATCGATTGTAAAAAGAAATGTCCAGTGCAGTTTTTCTCACATTTACACATGCAATACTGACGGGTCAGGTACCGCCATCTTGTGCTAAGCTTAACCGTTGATAGATCACCCTAAGTTCAAGTGCCCTCGTGGCAGTAATTAAGATCACCGGCCCCTCAAACTGACATCACTAGTCGCTTACACCCCTTTTCACAACATCAATGTACGTCTCATGTAAACGTCCTATGTGCACAATCTTTTAACGTGTCTCCATGGAAATGTCAAGCCGCCTCTTTCCTCAACAAACCTAAACAAACCCGTTCTGATCAGACAACATTGGAGTTTCTTTTTCAATCGTTTCAGTCTATTACATTACCAAACCTCCCTGACTTATTTTTGCTCTGTTCAGCTATCTACCAAGTACAATGTACTAAGAACAGATACCCAACTTACCTAAAAGGAATTAACTCTATAATCGCTTTTTATTGAAACATTTGTTTACTATTATGTACAAATGTATTTACCAAACCATATTAAAATTCTATATTTACATGGCTTATTTTTTACATGGGTCGATGCGAAATTTCAAAGTTTGTGCCTATTTTTCTTGTGTGTGCAGTATAGGTTTTTTAACATGGGTGTTCCTTCTCTTATTTTTCTTTAAATTGCATTTTAAGGCAAACCCTCATTTTGTTACTGTATACAAACAAAACCTTTTTTTTCTCCCTAATTTTGATTTTATACTTCTTCAATATTCAGGAACTACGGCAACAATTCAGCCCTATCTGTACGAGCCCAAATATTCAGAAGAGGAAATGGATGAAAAAAGAAAAAAGCCGAAATGTTGGGTAATAAGATGAAAGACATGACGATCAATCACCGGAGCTTGATCCCAGGTGCATGGAAGACGTTTCTACCTGGAGTACCTGCCATCATTGTGAGGTCATGCCAACTTTGGTGGAGAACTGCTGTTGCAGAGAAAACTATTCTGCTTGACCTACGAAGAAGACACACCACCAGTATGTGTTACCCAGCTGCATGACTTCAGGGCAGCCTCCTTACAAGATCTGTGCTGCGAATGATGATTGTTCTTATGCACGAAATTCGAGCAACAGAGTGCCATCATAATCCAATTAATGAGTATGTTCCTCTTTACATGTTATATGTTTCACAACTCAGACCAGTAACATTTTATGTTGTTCTCCTACGTCATTATAACTTTGATGGATCACTGACGAAAGAATTTTTCTGGTATGTAAAACAATGCCTCATTGTAATCTCAAACCAACGTATTCAACATATATATTTAACAATCAAACAATTAAATTTCTTTAACTTTTAAATTCAAAACAATAATTCCCTATGTTCTAAACTGATGTTGCTGGAATGGGCGTTCATATTTCTCATTCATCCTTACTTGAACACTAAAGTACTGTCAGTACTTTGCTTGAAATGTTTACTTTTTTCAAGCATAACAATGCCTTAGATTTTAGAAGACCGTGCAAACAAAATAAATGCAATTATTAGATTCATTTAAGTAAACTATTTCTGTATCTCTTACACAGATGGTACAGGCTTGTGCCTATTGAGCGTTTACATGGTGGATTCATGGAAGACTTCGATTCCATGTTCGGCGAGTCATACCTCCCTGTGTGGTTCAGGCCCTTTGTGAGAAATTCCCCAGTGACTCCGTACAATACACAGGATTTATATAGACAGTACTTCAACCAAAGCAGTACAATTTTTAGTTTGTCAATGCCATCAACCTTATAAAACTAAATAAAATAACGTAGGTAATATGAAAAGTTATTAAAAATAAATTTTAAGTCACCAACACGTCAAAACATCAAATAATTATTAATGTATGCTATACCGAGATGATCATGAAAAATTGGTGTTATTTGACTATGTTCAAGGCCTATTACGCTCCTTCATCCACATCCATCCCCCTCGGGCATCAAGGGCAGTTTGCACCTGTGAACGTGCACTCACAAGGGGGCTGGATGGTTGGGAATGAACAAGGTTCTGATTACCATGTACACCTCGAAGGGCTTTTCACATGGGGACCATTGGCCACATGGTCACTCCAGACCCAGTGTCCCCAATCTCCCCTTTCAAGACCCGTCCTTATAATCAACATATATATGTGTCCTTTGACCATGTTCCGGGCCATTACACTCGTCTCATCCACATCCATCCCCCTCTGGCATCAAGGGCAGTTCACACCTGTGACCATGCACTTGTAAGGGGGCTGGATGGGTGAGAACAAACAAGGTGCTGATTACCATGTACACCTCAAAGGGTTATTTCGCATGGGGACCATTGGCCACATGGCCACCACAGACCCGGTGTCTCCAGACTCCCCATATTTATGTGTCCTTTGACTATGTTACATGCCTATTACGCTTTCCTCAGCCACATCCATGCCCCCTCCGCTATCAATGGCAGTTCACACCTGTGGCCATGTGCTCGTAAGGAGACTGGGCTGGTTGGCGACGAACACATCAAACATTCACATACACACCCATGTTTCTAAGCATTTATAAACACCTTGAAAGTTAGCAAGAACATATCTCTGCTATCTACAATGGATATCGTCATCCATCCGCATTTTACCTAGGTTGCTGAATCGGCTCATCTATTTTTCCAAGTAACAGTTAGTCAACTATTAGTTTCTCGAGTGTCATCGTTTTCAGCTCAGTACTTTCCTATAGCTTTTTACTCAATGTGCATCATATTCTCATTTTAATTTATCTCAAGGACTTCACCATTATCAACCTTTTTATGTATTTTTGTCTCTTGAATTAGCACATCACCTGACAGTGTATTCTTTGCAAATATAATGTTTCATAATCCTTGTTTTAAATGCATGTTTTCTTTAGGTGGCTCAAAGGTTGTTTAGTGTACCAGTAATTTGTTTCTTCTTGTGGTAGACCAATGATTATTGACTAATTTGATCTTGTAGGACGTGCGGGGCATTCGATTCTGCATCTGCAGCATGCACTTCTTGGGAAGATATGTACAAACCATCACTAAAAAGCATCACCACAGACTCCTTCGCAAATTACTTCCCAATGCAGTTCCAACTGAATTTCAGCACAGGGGTGACACAGATGAGTAGTAGACATTTAAATATTTATGTATGTTCATATGTACGCAATTGGTCTGTATACACATGTTGTCTAAGAGATCACACAATCTATTGAAATAGTGTGATAAAAGGTAAACAGATGAAATGTTCAGAGCCTTTTTGGAATATTTGTATCAATATTTGATTACACAATTTTCCATTGCGATACAATGTACAGTTGTTTTAAAATCTGTCACTTTAGACTACTTTGTGTATCCCTACGTCAAATATCCAAACGGTGAGGCCAAGTGACATGCACTGAAGCTTATTTTAGTGTATGAAATGGTCTACATTTTAACACTAATGTAAGTTTTCTACTGAACACTGTTATGAATATTTACATTGAAAAAAGGACTGAGATTGAACTTCGACAACTACTCCGGAATAAACATCAACCTCACTCCCCTTTTAAGACATTTTTTTATACTATTCCTTTGGATGTGACTACACAATACATTTATATGGTCAAGTTCAACTTTAAATATATTGATCATTGTTAGGTATATTAGATATTGTTATAAACTGGCACGTGTAATTGTATCATAATATCGACTATCTTTTGGATGAAGTGTTTGCTATATTTCTCTTACATCACTTTTATAACAACAATTATTTTGATACGGGGGTTGCAGGAACCTCAACAACCTATTATTCTTCTATTGAAACTGGTGAGGTGTATGAGGTATGAGACATGACAATGTATTGAATGATATGAATAACTGTTGATTAATAATATTTTGTTTAAAATTAATAAGAACATTGATAATTTATTTAGAATTTATAATAATGTTGACAAATTGCAAAGCATTCAATCAACAATCTTGTTGTGTCAATCAACCATACACATGCAACAATGACAGTAGTCCATCACAAAAACTTAGAATGTAAAAGAATTACATGGAATCTTTCACTCTTTGAATGGTCTATGTATCTGTTAATAAACCCTACCTAAAGAGCAATAGGTACAAAAAAACATAACGCAACATACTTTAAGCAGCAACAATGTATTCACTTTGTTTTGCAGGATGAGCTCACCCCAATTCCCTGTGACATCTGAAAGGCTCAGTAGGTACAATTTCAAATACCTTTTTCTAAAACATTACATCTACACAGTGTTCAACTTTATCTTATTAACAATGTAAGTGTTATAAATGTTTTCACTCAAAAATGTATTCAAATGATTTACCAGGTCTGTTTTCAATGTTTAACTGATGTTGTAAAGTCGATAATCATAAAAATGAAATTCTCAGGATGTAATTGTTAAGATCAAAGATTTTAACATTAAATTGTTTAACTATTAAACTATTTTTGTTGAATTTATGTTCGAGGAGTGTACTACTGAAGTGGTTGAAATTGAAGAGACACATGGACCCGTGGCACATATATGATATTTTAAAATATCTGTTATCATCTATTTTTCTTTTAATGTAAGTTTTGTTATGTGATCATGGTTTTCATACAGAAATTAGGTTCCATTTGTATTTATGTATTATGTACCTTGAAATGGAAGAATAAAATGCTTTGTTTATACATTTTCAATATGCTATTTTCAGCTTGGTGTTGAAGTCGGCAATCCAAGATGGACTGTATCAAGGCACACTAGGAAAGCAAGGGTATATAACACACAGGGTTTTGTTGTTAAGTTGTTTAGAAGTTATTTAATTGATATTACATTCTGAGGTTGGAATTCATATATTATGTAAGTGTGCTATCAATTAAGCATGTTTTTTTTATAATAGATTAGCAACCTAGTAAGAAGAGGAGCAAAAAGACTCAGACCACACCACAAACTAATTATGTCACTTGCCAAACTGATGTCACTTGGAACCAACTAAACTTTGAGGCTTGGCATGCTTGTCTCAAGATTCAGGTCGGGATGCAGATGTCCAATGGCAGAATTTGAACTGATTGTCATCAGTGACCCATGCAAATTAACCGTGGACCATTGTTACAGCACAAAACGTCCCCCAGAAGAGACAGACAACACAGAAGATGTTTCAGAATTACTTGCAGAACCGCTCACACTATCCACACCCTCTAAAAATGTAATTCAATGAAGGAAATAATGTTCCCGATTTCCCCAGTACATGCTGAAAATCTGGAAATATCACAGATTAAAATAACTGAAGAATTGATCGACAAATGTGTTAATGATCTGGACTACACTCATTCTAGTGTGGAGGACAGGTCAACCACCATCGAATCACAAACTAATGTACTGCCAGATGATTGGCTATTAAGGGAGCCAAAATACATTGTATTCGACTGCTGCCTGCTAGAGATAATGAAAATGATTAAATGCAAGCATGATATATTTTCATACTTCTTAACTCATCCACATTTGTATTGTGGCACCTCCTTAAGGGTAATGTTCATACTTCACACCAGAAAACTCTTCAAAATCGCATTAAGGGTAGATGCAGCTCTTGCTGTATTCAGGGAGGAACGCTTTTGATTTAAGGAAGCTGACACAGAGGTGGCATGTTTTTTGTTATAGACTTATTTCTTTGTGTAAAAGGTCTTTAATATCCCTAACCTATAAGAGGGGTTTCCCTGTCTCAAAACTAATAATAAAAGGGTCTGTCAGAATGTCTGTCAATAACTCCCACTGTCCTGTGTCAAAACCTACTTCTATCCCTCACTCTATAAATAAAAGGTAAACTAACAAAAGGCTCATTCTTTAAGATGAATGTCTCACTTCTCCTTCTTGGGTAATGTTCAAAAGATTATTCTCTCAAATCAAAGTTACCATGGGGAATGACTCCCTTCCCCTGGCTTGCAGGTTTCATCCAGTCCTTGCGCAACCTTACCTCCAGGAGAATGGCTCCATTCTCCTAGTGCAGCTCCTTATGCTCTTCTGTAGAACCAGGTGGAATGACTGACTTTTTTTTATCTCTAGTGTCAGTTCGGGACCAAGAGAATGCCTTCCTTCTCTAGGTATGCTTTGGCACAGTTCAACACAAGGCCAGGGGGAATGGCACCTTTCCCCTGGCATCTCCGGTTCAAGACTCAGCTCAGGACCTAGAGAATGTCTCCCTCCACTTTGTATGAATTAATATCTTTCTTTCTCAATGCTTTCAACTTCACCCACACTGTGCCACTTTGACTGGTTCGCAACAAAGTCCCAGATCTTGTTAGGGTCCCAGATCCTTCTCTGCTGGCAAGTGGCTTTCCTTATCCCACTAACAAGGAATATTTCCTCTGACGTTTTACGTCTCTAAATTTGGCTCCCAGATCCTTCTCTGGTGGTCAGTGGCTTTTCATGAACGCCACTGGGATGAGGAAGCGTTTCCCGGATGCTTCCCACATCACCAGTTTCCTTCGTATCCCAAGCAGACCTCCTGTGCCCCCTTTTTACCTTCACGCAGGGTCCGGCACAGCTCCGGTTCTTCCAAGAATGGGTCTTCTGCTCTGCTTCCAGGCTCCTTCTCCTTCGGCTGGCGGGCTCCACAGGATTCTTGCGGATCTCCCCCCATTGGAGTTTCGGCATTTAAGTAGGACCCGTCAGTCCAATGAGGGATGGTAGCGCCAGTTCTTCTTTCAAAGGACAGGCCGACAGGTCTGCTCCTGCAGAGTCCCAGGTCAACTCTCGCAGCATCTCTCCGGCGTCTGCTGCTCCGCCTGATTCTAATGGGATTCAAATCTCTCAGGTTACTCGCTTCTCAAAGACAATGTCGAGTCTGTCTTCAGTTTCCTTTATGTGGGACTGGTCCCGCCTATCGTCAACACCTGCAGTGCATGATCACGGGGCACTCTTCATGATTCTGGCGAGCCACCTTGTGACAGTTGTCAAAGGGGTAATCTTCATGCTTCTGATATTCTTCCTCATGCAAGTCCTTCCTACTTGGTTGGTTTCATCACTATGGCAAGAGTACATATGTTTGCTCTCTAAGTAAGGATTAGAGGTGGAGTGTAGGACCAGAAATATGTGGGGTGATGTGATTTCCGGGGCTGCACCCCAGGTGGTTGTTCTTCTCTCTCCAGATGGGAGTTCCTCCCCATGAGGTCCTCTCGCGTTAAACCACACCTAAGGGGACTATTGGGTAGCAGCCTCACCTCCCTAGCCTCATGAGAAGGGGCTTCCCTTGGCGAGGAGTGATACCTTGTGAATCAGCAGAATTTACAATTAATAGACTGGATGATATTCAGATAATAACGTTTTTCCACACTTTTACTTGATGTGTTCCATGAGGATGTATTCTCATTGACTCCTTTCTACACTGCACTTTGAGTTGTTTGGTAATGTTATCAGGTAGACTCGATGTTAATTTCATGAGATTGATTAAGTTTGGTAAATTATGTACAAATATCGCTAGTAGAGTTCATCTTCCGCATTTTAAGAGATTATGAAGCTTGTTTTGTCACTGTGTTTTATATTTTCTTATGATGAATCTCTTTTCTTCAATTCATTGTAATGTTTCAAAGCCACCTGATGTCAATCCATACGGATTGAAACATGTACACATCGAGACAGGTTATGCACATTGGCTGCCTCAACTCATGATTCATTTTCTTCAAGTGGTGACAGCTTTGATAAGCAAATGAAAATGCAATAACATTTCGGCACAACAAAAAGCTAAGCGGTTAATCACTTTGGGTCCCTTATAGCATAGGGTAAGGTCAGGTCTTCCTGTTAAACAAGCTTACCCTCATTCCCTCCCTGTCACAGGATGCTATGAGAGTATGGCTCCAGGTGCGAGGGACTCATTTGTCATTTTGCCCTTTTGTGTCCTCCAACTATCTTTCAGCACACAACCAACTCTTTGCTCTGACACCTCTGTCAGTGGGTTCAGTAGCACCAGGTCTCTCAAGGACTCCCCACAAGGGACACAATATGCTTATCGGGTAACAAAGCCTCCACAACAAACAGGAACTCTCAAGGCCATCATACATACATAACTCAAATTACAACACATTGCACTCCTTACTGACAGAGAATGGATTTGTCCTTTATGCAGCTCCTTACTCTTCTCATGGCCATTCTGGTCTAAACCCATACATGCATCCCACCTAATGCTACTACCCAAGCCTCACGTTTTCCTCCCCTCCCCTTGTCACCTTGTTTACCCCACTGTTCCCATTTCCCGCTTACCTTTGTCTTAATTTCCTTCTCACCCCACAGACCACAGTCTGCTTAGCACCCTGGGTTGGTTCACAGGTCTCCCACACAGACAAGGTAGCGGCACCCCAGGTTCACTACGGTGGTGAGGTGCACATTATCAAAGCTAATTAGCATAACGTAACATGCCTACACAAGCTTGTTCTTGGGCTCAACGGCATCAAGCCAGGCTTCTGCAGGCTTAAAGGGGAGTCAGTGCTGATTCGGTTCAACTCTCTGGATCACCAGCATCGAGATGGTCAAGTAACCTCAAGATGGTCCAATGATGCTATGCAGTTCTGTAGCTGTAACCGTCACAAATTGGATGAAGAAGCCAGGCAGGGATTGGTCGAGTCTTCATCTTGAATTGATCATGTTGGCTTGAAAAGGGTCCCAAGATGCAATGCAGCCCTTCAATGGTGATCGGCTCCAAAATGCTGGGCGCCAGCAGATAATGGGTTGAGTCAGCAGCTCGACAGCTATTTAAAAAAGCCTCCAGTGATTGTCAAAGGCAGCTTTAGGTGCTTGTAATGGCTCGAAAAGCATCTTGAAGTGGTCAAACCAGCTCAAAAACAGATAAAAGCTGGAAAACAGGGTCCAGATCTGGTGTTTGACTTCTGAGTGGGCATTGAGGCACACCACCCATGGTCTTTGGGTCTCCAAAGGAAAGGAATTCATTTTATTGTGCACTTCCCAGCAAGAAAGGTATGTAAATAGCACTTGGAGGATTCTGTCTCTTCCTGTGATCCGATTCCTGGCTAAAAGGCACTCCAAATTTTCCCTTTGCATTATTACAGGCAATACCTTGTCTCTGCCTTGGAAATCTTGGTCTTCACTTGTGTGGCAGAGGACCTAAGAACATACTGTACTCCCAACCAGGTTCCAGATTAATCCTCCTCCAGTATCCAAAGATCAATATAGGCAATCATTTACAGTAGATTGTTCCCCTTGTAGACTTCTTTAAAGGCTACAATCCAGGCTGTTTCAGAATCTTCGTCCTGTTGATATACCTAGAGTGTGTTGTCTACAGGGAGTGGGCTTCAGGAAGTTTAAGAGCCCTCAGAGAATCCAAGATGGTGGGACCCTTCTGTGGATTAATACCTCTCACCTAGCTACTCTAAGCCCCCCCTTCCCTTCTTATGTCTGCTTACAACAAAGACCCTCTGTTAAGTACTACCCTGATGTAAGTTTCTTTGGCCTATGTGAGAAACCAGAAGGTTTCCCCAGGGATCTGCCATGCAGTTGTCCAGGACACGGCCATCGCTTTTGGATCCAGTTCCTGGGGGTGGACCAGTATGGGAGGATCACCTGGGTGAGGGTTCTTCGGGGACTGGGACACTGGATGGTAAGATGTGGTGTCCCCTTCCCTGTAACACCTTTACCCCATCCTGCCAGGTACTATACTTAGGAACTCTCTCCCCGTCCCCTTTTTAAAACACAAACACTTTCTCACGGACAGCCCGCTATGAGAGAAAATGGACTAACACCTGAGCTGTATACCTGACGTGTCCCAATACAATGGTCAGACAAGGTCAGACAATTACTGACTACCACGCACACCTGACTTCCATTACACTTCTCCACACAGATAAAAGGCGGAGCATGAGAGCACACTCTGAGCGAGGCAAAGCAGACGAAGAAACAGCAGTTCCAAGATGGCAGTTTAAAATGAGGAGAAAGACGGCGAAAACAAAGGGGATCACAAGGAGAGAAGTTCCCTTGACCTTTTTTCGACAAGGAACCGTTGCTTTCATGGAGCCTTGAGAACAGAAAGCAGAAAACCAGGAACCAGGCTGAGGAATCCTGCATTGTGTGTTGGAGATACTGTGTTCCCTCCTGCATCGATAATCAAGGTAGGGAGAATCGCCAGCTGCCGTGGTACTGTCCTTGGTTCCAACAACAAAGCAGCATCAGTGAAATGAACACAGCCAGTGAGTTGGGGAGACAGATACAAGACCGGTCTGTGTTGAAGCCAAAGTTGCAAGCGGCAACATTGTATGGCGAGCACTGGAACAAACATTGTATAAAACATGTGTGAACCAACGCAAGTAAAGACTGCAGATGAGTGATTGAACTTTGAAACCAAGATATACAATACCATTGACAGAGTGGTTCAGCACCGCGTGCGTGCTCAATCGAAGGTCTCTGTAAGGTGTCCAGCTGAGAGTTGACAAAAGTGAAAGAGTGGCAAAAGATTGGGAATCAAAGTGGTCCTGCAATGGGTCAAGCCAAATCCTGTGCACAATCAAAAGTCTTCAATGTTGATACAGTAAAGAAAGTTGATGGCAAAAATAGATAAAGTTGATCCAAGCCTGATGTTGGGAGATCAATTGAAAGCTTTGTGTTAAAGCCAGATTGTGTTACAATAGATACATTTGTGCAAGCCCGGCAGAGGGAGACTGACAGAAGATTTTGTGTTAGAACGAATCGGAGCATGGCAGAGGGGGATCCAGGGTGGACTGTGAATCACCCAATAAATTGGACACGTGGAAATCCTAAGAAAACTGTGCACATGTGAAAATACGAACTTTGTGTTACAATGAATCTGAGCTAAGCAGAGGGGATCCAAAGTGAACAGTAAGTTACTTGAGCAAGGTGTTCGTAGGAGAATCCTGGAAGGAAAGGAACTTTATTATTTGTTTGTTGTATCAGGCCTTCTGAAAGAAAAGACTTTGAACGACAAAGACTTTGGCACAGAAGGCCATGATGTTGAAGTTTTTAACTGCACCCTTGTGCCAGAGACTGTGCTAAGCTCGAGTGTGCTGCCTTATCCCGTGCTGAAAATGTGGGGAGGGGAAGCCAACGGCTTTAATATCCTGACACTATTTGTATTCAGAGGTAAGGATTGGCAATAGGTTTATTGGTATAGGCCTTTTTATTTGGACAAGACACCACTAGGACTGCATTATTATTATTTGATGGTCATAGCTTTCTCTAATCTTTAGATTTAGGATTAGATAGGCGTTTTTCAAACCCAATTGAAGTTCAATAAACACCCTTGAACTATGGTCACTTGTGTCTGTCTTACTGTTGATACCATGCCTTCCGAACACCTATCAGAACATGGTATTTCAAGCATAGAACCTCTGCCTTCCCCTGGGGGCAGTTGCCATCTTCCTTTAAGGTGACAAGCCTGTCCCAGGAGAAACAAATGCAGTTGCTGGCACCATTCCCAAATGCTTTGTTTTGGGTCAACGTCAGACCCAGACAGGGAATACATAGGAGTCCCTGACCAGGTGTGTCACGAGAAACCATGCTGATAAAATGACAGTTTTGGCCTATATAATTCTGGCGTGCCAGCGATAACGATGTCATAACCAGACCTTACTTACACTTAGATTTGTCATCTGCTGCCAGATCCTGGGGCTCACAATTCTATTATTCAATTTAGATGCAGACTTCCCACAGTTAAAAGTACATCCTGCCATCTGGACATTTGTCCCAATAGTTGTTGGTAGGAGTCCACATATCACCTTGTGACTGCCAGGATGCCAAACCACAAGGCAGCTGGTGAGAGGTGTCAGTAGACAGGCTCAGTAGAGCTATGTGTGTGAACGATACTTTTTAGCCATGAGCATTATGAAAAGGGGGTGTCTGATTTGCAGCCCTCACTTTCTGAGACAGAGTGACCTGCAAAATATGATTAATACAAAACAAAAAAGCTCAAGTTATTCAATGAATAACACCAGGAATCCAACAACCACGTTTTTATTAAACATTTCCAAAATGTGCTTCAGAAACCTCTTTGAGGGCTACACTAAGAGGGTCCTTACATCTTCCCTTAGACCTCCCGTGGACTCCCTCTACCCTAGCCTGGGCATTCCTACTTCCCTTTAAGATCTCCCGTGGTTGTAGTTATCAATCAGTGACCCGTACTGTCTTGTCCAAGGCAAGTCCTAAAGACCATCTTTTCTAACTATCTCCCTCTGAGACGCTCTGATGGTGCCTAGCCTTCTGATTGGTCAGTTCCCCAAGATCTCGCCACTCTAGTTTCTCTCTCTTCTACTCTCTCACTCGCTCGCTCGTATCTTTCTCCTCTGCTGGCTATCCATCTCTTTCTATCCCCCATTCTTCCCCCTGAATCTTACTGATTTACTTTATCTTTCTCTCTCCCCCTGCCTTTGCTCTTCCCTCTTTCTACACCTCTCCCCTTTGTGTCTGAACTCACTACACTCCCTCTCCCTCCACCTCTCTAATTCCAGTCTCACGCAATGTTCTGATCTCACCACGCTCCTTAGCCCTCTATCTCCATTTACTACTCCTCACCTACTCTTTAATGTCCTCCCTTCCATCATTGCTGCTCACTAACCTTCTGACACACTCTCCCTCTCTAAAATGTACACACTTCTCGACACACACCTACACTCTTTCTAAGCTTCTACTCTCTGTGTCTTCTAACATACACTCGCCCACATCCACACAACACATTACAATGCACTTTCCCAATCGGTATCACTCTCTCTCACATACAATAAAATAACATCCCTCTCTCAAACACCGCCACAGTCTCTCCACCACTCTTCTCCATTGTCCAGTCTTTTGGCCCTCCAACTCTCTTCATGACCTCACCCGCACACCCATCCACTTGATCCAGCCTGGCTGGGTTTTTATAGCCCAGCTGATCCCAGTTCTATTGCTCCTCCCGGCTCCCATTGGCTTTCCAGATCGCCTGTCCTGTGGGCCTAATCAATTTCTAAATTTCCCCCTTGGCTTGGAGTGGGTCACAGAAGGGTCAACGGGTTTGCTTGGCCCCTCCCTTTTTTTGCTCTCAGATGGGACCAACGCTGCTACAGGTACAAATAGCTCATCGTTGTCTATCTTCTTTCACAGGTAAGCTTGCACGGGGTCCGTCCATTGGTGTGAGGTTGTATCTTGTCCATCATGCGAGTTAGATTTTCTGCACTGCTAAGCTTGAGATAACCAGTTTGTTTCTGTGGCTCCGCTCCAGCTTTTCACAATTGCGGTCCAGGCATTTCTGGGAGATGTGGTTCTGAAATATAAACACTGGCAACCTGGCCAGAACCGAGGCCGATAGGCATGAAGGACAGGAGAGTGGCACCAATACGTTTACGCATGCTCACGTGTTCTGCGGAGTAAGGGACTATGGTCAGCCCGTGGGGTAGATGAGACTCCGGCAAGGCCTCGATTGGTCGCATACCCCAGGGGGAGATGGGTCACTGCGCCCCATTGACAGGGTCTGGACCCTGATCCTTTCAAACATCACAGATGGCATTCTCTCACAACAAGGGTGCAGGTGTTTGCTAAATGGTAAAGTCCCAGAAGTGGAGAAAACAAACGATACAAAAGATACAAAAAAGTCGAGTGCGAGTGTCGTTGTGTAGTGGAAAGAACTTGTTTTATTTGCTTTAGCATTTTTGCAATCTCTTCGACCCAATCGAATCCCTTGTAAAGAGAGGAGTTTCCATACACTTATCAATTTCTCATCTAGTCTAGGGTAAAACAAGTTTGCAAGTTCCGTACCAGTAAGCGGCTGGGAAAGGGGTGATGCAGTCAGAGAACACCCAGTATCCACAATAACGCAGTCAACCAGGACGCGGGGGTTGCCAATTGAGCGGGGTGAGGGGATTCCACCCAAAAGCGGACCAGGGAGTCCAGGTCCATCCTCACCCCAGAGTTTGTTTATCCTCTTCTAGAATCGGGAGTTGTGCTGTGTTTCTACGATAAAATGCCCACCAGCTACCTTACCTTGGAGGGAGGGGGCAAGGGGCATTTGTCACCCTATTGAGCTAAAGCACAGAACATTGAGTACACCTGCGCTCGCCCTACTTATCCCACGATAGTTTTTGAGTCCCTGCTCGCCCTGCTTATCGCGCAATAATTTCTGAGGCCCCGCTCGCCCTGCTTATCCTGCAATCATTTCGGAGGCCCCGCTCGCCCTGCTTATCGCATGATAGTTTAAGGCCCGCTCTCCCTGCTTATCGCACAATAGGTTCTGAGTCCCTGCTCGCCCTGCTTATTGCACAATAGTTTCTGAGGCCCCGCTCGCCCTGCTTATCGCACGATAGTTTCTGAGGCCCCGCTTGCCCTGCTTATCGCACAATAGTTTCTGAGGCCCCGCTGGCCATGTTTATCGCACGATAGTTTCTGAGGCCCCGCTTGCCCTGCTTATTGCACAATAGTTTCTGAGGCCCCGCTCGCCCTGCTTATCGCATGATAGTTTCTGAGGCCCCGCTCGCCCTGCTTATCGCACGATAGGTTCTGAGTCCCCGCTCGCCCTGCTTTTCGCGCAATAGTTTCTGAGGCCCCACTCACTCTGCTTATCGCACAATAGTTTCTGAGGCCCCACTCGCCCTGCTAATCGCACAATAGTTTCTGAGGCCCCGCTCGCCCTGCTTATTGCACAATAGGTTCTGAGGCCCTGCTCGCCCTGCTTATGCCACGATATCTGAGGGCCTGCTTGCCTTGCTTATCGCACAATAGTTTCTGAGGCCTTGCTCGCCCTGCTTATTGCACAATAGGTTCTGAGGCCACGCTCGCCCTGCTTATGGCACGATATCTGAGGCCCTGCTTTCCCTGCTTATCACACAATAGTTTGAGGCCCCGCTCGCCCTGCTTATGCCACGATATCTGAGGCCCTGCTTGCCCTGCTTATTGAACGATAGTTTCTGAGGCCCCGCTCGCCCTGCTTCTCGCTTAATAGTTTCTGAGGCCCGCTCGCCCTGCTTATCCCATGATAGTTTCTGAGGCCCTGCTCGCCCTGCTTATCCCACAATAGTTTCTCAGGCCCCGCTCGCCCTGCTTATCCCACGATAGTTTCTGAAGCCCTGCTCGCCCTGCTTATCCCACGATAGTTTCTGAAGCCCTGCTCGCCGTGCTTATCCCACGATAGTTTCTGGGGCCCCGCTCGCCCTCTTTATGGAACGATAGTTTCTGAGGCCCCACTCGCCCTGCTTGTCGCATGATAGTTTCTCAAGCCACTGCCCAAAGGAGGTGGAACGCATCTAAAAACTATGAAAGTAGGGACTCCAGCAAAGGTAGCAGTAGGTCAAAAGCAGTGGAACTGCAACCCAAAGAGGGGTGTGGAAGTGGACAGTAGGGGGGCGATGGGAACCACATGTTTCAGGGATTTGGGTGGGTGTACATACAAGTGGGTAAGATGTGCAAAAGAAATGGGGTTCATTAAGGATTTAATTCTCTTCGGTCAAAAAAAACCTCCATTAAGATGCAACTATTGGGTACAACTGTTCGAGGCCACGCCTATCACCGTTCAAGCGTAAAGAAAACTAGTGGCACAGTGACTGCTGCGTTTTCCCCAAACCTGACGGTCGGAGGGGGATGGGTGGGTGGGTTAAGGGCGCAGGCGGTGGAGTGAGGGGGCTCTGAGATTGAAAATGTAGTGCAATAATGGGGTTAACATTGACCCTCTTCCTCAGAACAGGATCTGGGAGATTCTGTTGGAGATGCCGAAAATGACCCCCCACGTGAGTCAGGGGGAGAGGCTTTGACGTGAACAATCCTTACACATCAAGGATTGGAAACGGGGCAAAAATGAATACCGAAAAGAGACGGATCCGAGCAACAAGCTGTTTGTTTTGACCAGCGAGGTTCTGACAGGGGGTTTTAGGATAACAAACTAGATGCATAACGTGATGGGTATGCACGTCTCTTCCGCCATGCTTCCCAAAATGGGCCTCCAAATGTAAGAGTAGCGCGCTCTCCCCACAGTCCCCTCCACACCCACACAGGTGCAAGAGGGGTGCACTTCACGTCTCTTTCTTTGGTTTAGTTTACCAGCTCAGCAGGAGCCCAAGTGATGTGATCAACTGCAAAATCAAATTACAAGGTCTGATTTTATTTCAAAAGGAATAACAGTTCAAGAACTGTGAAGTCGGTTGTAAAAATGAGAGGAAATGTTAAAAATAAAAAAATAAACCCAGTGCCCCATTAATTCCACTGACTTTGACCTCGAGTCTCCAGGTGTTACAATAGAAAGGGACAGGGGCAGAATCGTTGCATCTGTTGACCTTTTTCTGCCAGCCCTTCACATGGATTTAGTGTATTCTTAATAAGCTAAAAGGTCCTGCCAGGGATTTGGCTGGAGAGAACCCTGGTGACAAGGCTTTACCCAGGCCGAGATTCAGAAGCAGGTCGTTCTGTCCTTTAAGGCTTAGCTCAACGCCTCGGCCAATCAGAAGTCAGAGATCCGGCTAATGAGGCATTGCCTTGGAAACGCAGCTCAAAAAGCATGAGAAAGAAATTCTCTCTGTTGAATGGGCACATTCAGGCCAAATCCTCTTTCATTAAGGAGTTTAACTTCTCCCTGTCCGGTCACCTTTTCTTCTATTAATTTGGAATTTTAGAGCTTGTGTAAGGTGCCAGACCTGGGAAGGGAGTTCCCCCCATATACTAGCAGCTCGGGACTAGAACGTAGCTGGCTTATATCCTCCATACTCACCCTTCCTAATAATAATACAAATAATAAACATTAATAATAACATCACTACCAATCAGAACACTACTAACAATAATCTCACGTTTGACATGGCCCGTAATGCTGGATTCCCCCATTTCTAAGTTCTGTTGTAACACCAGTTGCTGTTATTAATCAATTCATGGTACTCGCTTTATAAACCTCAGAAGGGTGAAGGGAATCTGGGCCAGTTAGTGCCATCTCTCTGAAGGGGACAACCTCTGTTTAAGATAGAGGACGTTTTCCTGTATACCAATGTGAGGAATTCGACCACCCGCACATTGGGTGTGTGCTCGCGTGGGCCTTTTTGGAAATTTTAAATGACATTGAATGATGGTATATCAACCTCCGGAAAATGTGTAGGGCTTACCCGCACACATTTTCTTATGCTCACTGCACAACATACACATAGACCTATGTAGTCTGGGTGGACACAGCCTACAGGCAGCGCCACCCCTGTCATATTTAGTTGGAATATAACAGCCAAGAGTACATCAAAGCATTTCAGAAGGGGAAAGGCAAAATCTTCCTCCTGCCATGGCCTGCCTAATTAACTAACAAAAGGCTCCATGGATCTGCCCTTTCCTTTGTTAGCTGCTGGTTCCAGCCTTGCATACTAATCAGAGTTAATTCAAACAGGCCCACTGGAGGCTGGTTACAGGACTGACAAAAAACAGGAAAACCCCAACAACCTTTAATATGCACTATGTCAACCTGAAGCCAGCTCCCGCCTCTCAGTATCAAGGGCAGTGATCTGTCATGTCTGGTACGGATCTACGTTATAAAACTGAATCCCAAAAGCTTGAATTACAAAATTGCAAAGCCCACTTGTTCACATTTTGTAATTTGAGTTTTTTGGATTTTGTTTATTTCTCCCCCGCTGGCCATTTAATTTATGGGGGACACCCCTGCAACACACAGAGCCCATGATTCCGAATGAGGGGAGCGGGTGACACCCCCGCAACTCCCTGCTTCCATTGTTCGGTATTATGGACTTCGATTTTTTATAATAGGCCAAATGCACAGTAAACGTGCATTTCACCTTTTTTCTGTTATTTTGGGGTAAACCTGTCTGGAACTATGTATTTATAGTAGTCATCTGCATATTGGGGCCCAATTCAGAAGGTACGAGTATGTGGTTTGGCGGAGAGCAAACGTCTGGTCCCCCCGCAGTTTCAAGGGAGACCTGATGCTTTAATCGGGAACCACACAGAGCTCAATTAACTAGAGAAACCCTTTGATCCACAACAGACAGGTAGATGCGTGGGACTTAGTATTGCATGTTTTCAGCCCTTTACCTTTTATGTTGCAAAGCACTCTGGTTATGACCTCATGAATGCAAGAGATTGTTGGTGGGTACCCAGGATTGGATCATTAAGGTAGGCTCAGCCTAAACCAATCACTTAGGCCCATTTGGCTTTAAAAGAGTGTTGAGCCCATCTTTTTGAGAGATCATCTGTAGACTTTCCACAGGAGTAAAAAGAAGACATAATTTGAACCCTGGCTGAAGGTACAGTCTGCCTTACAACTTCTGCCACTGAAGGAAGGCCAGGATTTCCAAAGAGAGAAGCAAGATCACTCCCCTAAACATCTCCCACGGAACAGAGAGAGTGAGATACTGAATCCAGAGGACCCTACAACAGCTCCAGAACCGGTACACAGCCAGCACATAATGTGCCCTGCTAGGCTCTGCAAGCAAGCTTCGTAGGTGGGAAGTGCCAGAGAGTCTCTGAACCAAACCAAGGACAAGATAGTTGCCCAGTGAAGAAGATAGGAGGAGTGAATCAACAAGCATCCACCAACGTCTGCCTTAAAGGACATTTTTGAGCCACTCGTGCCCCTCCAGCTGCAACTGACTGCACCGCTGTTACACCGCAGTCACCAAAGTCAACTGTTGTGTCTTGTCTTTTCCTGCACCCTGCCCTGTATTGGTATTTGTATTTTGTATTTTGTTTATTTATATAGCGTGCCGGGCCCAAGGGCATCTGGGCGCATATCTTAGGAAACAAAGTTACTATTACATACATGGAAAAATAGAAGACTCTTTCAGTTTACAGAAAACATGCAAGAAGGACTCCTGTATGACAAAAATATATACAATATAGAATAGAATAAAGCATCTACATGCAGGAGGGATATAAACAGTTCCTCTAACAATTAAAGCATAAGAATCTAGGAGGTTCACACGAAAATATAGTCACAGGAAGATAAGTTATCTACGTACAAGAGATATGTGCGCAGAGGAATACAAACGTTACATACGCATGAACTGTACAGCCGAATGCTAGGAGCAAATATCTCATGTTTTGTGCTGAGAGCCATACTTTGGTTTTGATCTTAAAGGATTGGAAGGAAGGCTCTGCTCTGATAGCATTAGGAAGGGTATTCCAGAGCTTAGAGGACAGGACCGGGAAGCTAGCGCCGCCAGCTTTCTGAAGTTTAAACCTAAGAATGTATAAACTGTGGGCTTGGGCTGCTCTCATGGCATGGAATGCCAGTGACTGACATGGAATGATGTGTACAAAGTGCATTGTGGTTCTGTCCCCCTGGTCCCTCTTGGCCCTTCTCCAAAGGCTCCATGTGACATTTTACGACCCATTGCTCCTTTTGTGCTGAAACCAAGTATACTTGAATTATTGAGATTAATTACTTTACTGACTACTCTCTTGTCAGTATCCAGAGTGCATCCCTTTTCCTGCTTGAAATGGTCTGTTCTTGACATTCCTTTACAGGATAGGTTGTATTTGGAGTCTGCTAAAACTGTCTGTTGTGATCATAATAAAGTAGATATGTTTATACAACCTTGACTGGACAGTCCCTTTTATCAAGGGGTAGTAATTGTATTTTTGCTGTGTTTCAACTAACCAATGATCCACAATCTTTCAGAGATAAGCCTGCCGTTCCGTCCACGTTACCAAAATTGTACAACAAGGTTTATAATTTGCTTACGTTTCCAATCTGTTTGGATCCCTTCTGGTGTACTAGAGGTGTGGGGCTGATTGAAGGTTTAGAAAACAATATTCATCCCTGGACCACGGGTGCCCCGGAAGTTGATTTCATCACAACCCCCACTTACGCTAGATACCGAGGGCCGTGCTCGGAGGTTAATGAGGTTTATGGGCCCATAATTTCAGGGAGGGCCTGAGGGCAGGTTATATAAAGCCAATATAACCTGCGTTGCCCTTGATTCTATATATATGTACACAGAAATCAATCATACAGTAAACCTCATGGGTGATCAACGGGAATTGGCTGCGGGTACACTCCATGATGTGGGTAGGGTCAGAATGTGGCATGCTGAACAGTGTGCAGACTTTACTGGTTGGTATAGCTTGCAGTGTGGCCAACGAGAGCACTGCCTTTACATTCCAAATGTTACATGAATTATGGTTTTCCAGATAGCTGACTGCAGGTTTGATAGAGCATCTACTCTCATTGCATTAGGGCTGTGTGTGATTTTCACCCAGTCTACTTGCTCTAGGAGCTGAAAAACGTAGAAGTCATTTTCATTTCATTTTATTGAATTTATAAAGCACCGAAGGCACTGAACAAAATATATCAAAGCAGTGCAATCATCATGGTAAAATATAAACATAAGTAAAATCAGAATGCGGGAATTCATGGAATTAAGAAACGAGAGAAGGGGGCACTGCTGAGCAGCAAGTAAGATGGCTGCCTGAGTCGGAGCTCCGGTCCCATTGAAATCCTGATTTTACATAAATCCTGTTGCACACCGCAAATCTGATTGCCGCTGACCCGCTGAAAAGGGACACAACATATAACCGGATTTAAAGAGCAGACATGAGGAAATTAACGGTGAATTCCACTGATACATACGAGGCCTTATATACTAATACGGATGAGAGTACTGATGCTGGTTTAGCCCAATTTGTAGATGGTGTCTCTCTTTTGTGTCTCTCCAATAAGGCATAAGCAATACTCAACCACTTACACTAGAAGAAATTATGTGTGCAATTATGGGCCTGTCATTTGGGAAGGCCCCAGATACAGATTGGAAAGGAATAGAGCTGTACAGGGAACTTTGTCAACTGCTGACACCCAAACTGTTAAAAGTCTGGGAAGAATCCCTAAAGGTCGGCCAATTACCACCTATGCTCCCCGAGGCTGTCATTATAGTGCTATTAAAACCAAATAGACCAGCATCTGAAATGGCCTCGTATAGACCATTATCGCTGATTAATACTAACAGCAAAGTCTTCGCAAACATTTACCTACCCGCCTACTGCCTTATATGTCAGCATTTGTTCACCCAGATCAATATGGATTTATCCCGAAGCGATCCACAGGGCTCAATCTACATAGACTCTTCTGTATTATCTCTCAAATAAACCCCAAGGCCAAGATAGTGGCGGCCTCGCTAGATGGAGATAAGGCATTCAATTCGGTATCATGAAAGTTCCTTTTTGCAGTCCTACGTCGAATGCAATTGGGTGATCCCTTTATAGAATGTGTACGGCTGCTGTATTTCAAACCATCTGCTAAAGTCTGCACTAATGGCATGCTGTCATCCAACTTTTATAGGGAGCGTGGCATGAGGCAGGGCTGCCCGGTGTCCCCACTACTCTTTGCATTAACAATAGAGCCTTTTGCACGTAAAATGCGCGATAAACACGGATACAGGGGGATTTGCATAGCAAGGCCACCATATGTCATATCCCTGTATGTTGACGATACACTTTCATATATTCCCAGAACAAAATATAGCTCCAATGATGGAAGAGATCCATACATTTACGCTCTACTCTGGGTGCCGAATCAACGAGGAAAAGTCGGAACTAGTCCTATTGACCGATGTCACATACATGCCGGTGGACTTCTGGAATTTAGATGGCTCCCACATAGATTCAAGTACTTGGGCATATTGATCTCCCGCTCACATTGCTGCTTGTTTACCGACAATCATGACATTTATCTAGGAGCGCTAGCAACTAAGCTGTGACTATGGGCTGAATTTCCAATGTCATTATATGGCAGAATCTCATTGCTTAAAATGGTGGAAGTCCTTAAATTACTATATTACTCTGTAATATCCTAATGTGGCCCGGCCAAGTGTTTTTTGACAGACTTTGCTTGTTGGCAACTGAATATGTATGGGGGATGGGGGTGCCACAATTGAAATGGGAAGCACTGGCCGAGCCATTTGAACAACGAGGCCTGGCAGCGCCCGATTTTGAGCTCTATTATATTGTTTCACAAGCACAGTATGCTGACCATTGGTACTCCATTGATAATAACCCGATACACCAGGCCCTAGAGGCATACGGTGTTGCAGCAACAAACTTGAAGTTTATTATCTTTGCTGACCGACACAAGGATTTGTGTTCGTTCAACCCGGTACGCACGACAGTAAACGCCTGGTCAAGATTGTTTAAGAGGCTAGGTGTGACAGCCCCATACTGTGGATTTTCTCCTCTGTGGAATTTAACAGGGCTTCCTCCAACATACGACAAAGACATTAAGAACATGTGGGATGTGGGGGAAGTGATGCCCTTACATGATTTGTTCCCTGACGGGGTGTTCGTTAAACTTGATTATCCGATTAGGTCACTCCATACTTTAGAATGAAAGCGACGGCTCGTCGTTGCTGGCCTTTGTTTCCCCATGAACCAGATATATGTGAGCCTGTAGAAATGATAGTGTGCAGTGGAGACCCCAGAAGGCTTGTGTCCAGATTGTCTAAAGCATGCCATGCCAATCAGATAAATCAGATATCTGTCAATAGGGCCAAAGGGAAATGGGAGAAAGATTTGCACACTGTCATACATGAAGAACAATGGTTGCACTGGTGTCGCCTGACAAAAGATGTTTCCCTTAATGTAAAGTTCTGTCTAATACAGTTTAAAATACTGAATCAATTGCACTACAACCCTGCATGCAAATTTGCACCGAATGTTAGTGATGAATGTGTGTGGCAGGCCTGCTGCGGACTCCTTCCATATGTATTGGGACTGGCCGATGATTATAAGATTCTGGCGGGAGGTCGCAGACATCTTATATGATATTACCAAAATATCTCCACTACTCTCTCCCCCTAAATACCTGTTGGGAGACATCATGACGGTCACTGTAAAGGTTTGCAGGCTCTTCAATTTGAGATGCATGATAGCTAAAAAAAAATGTATTCTGAAATATTGGAAATCCAGAACTGCCCCTAGTACAATTGAATGGCTCAAGGAACTATCTTACGCTAATGAAAGGGAAGAGGGCTACACTGCAATGCTTGTGCCCAGATGCAGGCCCAAGGACATTTGGGGACCATTCCGAGATTACCTTTTGCGAATAAATGAAGGTGAGGGAACTGCTGGACTGACCTGCTAGTGTTTATAGGTATGAGACAACGTACTGCAAACAATACTATGTCATCTAATACTCTGACAAGCAGTAGTAATTCGATGTTTGTATTTTATTATGCTGCAATCTCTCAGTCCACATGGTTTGTCATTAAAGTCACAGGTCTGCTGTTATGTTAAATATGGGTTTAAAAAAAAGAAACAAGAGAAGTTAAGAGGTGGGTTTTGAGGTTTGATTGAAAGAGGCGAAGAGATGAGGCGGAGCGAAGTGAGAAGGGAAGGGAGTTGCAGTGTTTGGGAGCCAGGAGAGCAAAAGAACGGAAATGAGAAGAAGCACAGGGCGGTTTAGGAAGGGCCTATGCTTACCTGAGAGTCCTCAGATTTCTTGTCCTGTTTGCACTTCTTTAGAAGCCAGGCCGGGTACAGGAAGCTGAGCAGCAGGAAGCAGAGAAGTTGAGGTAGGACAGACAGCAGCGCGTAGTACCTGTGAAACTGGAGGGAACGAGATACGGGAAATTGCAAATTATTTATTATATCAGCTGCCGCTCCCAAGATTGCTGCCCACCTCCTACCTGTGAAGGGCCTAAGGCATTTTTCACCCCTCCAGAAAACGCCAGGACACAGCGGTCAATGAGTTACTTAACCACCGTTGGGGCTTCCCAATGGGAGGCACGGTCTGCGGGTGAGTTGCGCACAAGTGAGTTTCTAAGATAGGGAGGTTCAATCTGTGTCTTGAAATACAACTTCTATGATACCCTACCAATAACTATGCTGGCTAGGAGTGGTGGGAGTTTTTGTCCAAAACTTCTGGAGAACCCCTGTTATTGGAGGGTTGCAAGTGGCCGTTTGGTTCTATATACAGAAATGGGCATCCCTATCAGCTGCACGGTGTGGAGTGTGCGGCTCAGTGTGTCGAATGGTGAGTGAGGGATTCTAAGCAAGTCATCACATTCCATCACGTGGCACCACTAGAACAGTCCATGATGCCTACAAACACAGGTGGAGGGAGGAACTATGGAGTTTGTAAACCAATCCCAAAATGATGGTGCTGCTACTGCCATCTTTCCAAAAGCTTCCCAGTGGGGTTTGCCAGCACCCAGGAACCACCTCCATTTTTGGGAGGTTAAATGCCACACTTCGATTCAGGGAGTCTGCTCCCTTGTAAAGTTGCTATCGGACATCAATGATGATGACATGGCTGCCACCATCTTTCAAGCTCAGATTCTTTTGTGCTGCCATGTCGGTTACCTTGAGTGACTGCGGACACTGGATTTTCTGCCAAATAAGAATGCCGCAATGGAGCCAGGAGAGAATGCCGCCCAGGAAGTAGCCTGCCCCGTGCCGGATGCTCATGCATGCAAGCAAAGGATAGTAGAGAGCAGGGTAATAGAGCAAAGCCAAAATCTTCCAGTACTCTAGAGGAGAAAGAGAGACACATAAAAGGCAGCTGCGTATACAGGACACGCATGGTTTTGCGGAGTGCGCCAGCAGCTGCGCTCTGTATGCCAGGGATCTGCAACCTGTGTCAATTTAGATGTGTTGGACTACGATTCCCATGACTCCTCACCATTGTCTATACTGGCTTTGGCCGATGGAAGTTATAGTCCCAAACATCCGGGGAACCAAAGTTTGCAGACCCATACTCAAGGCCGAGGCTATATGCCCACTTAGGTGCTGGACACCTATACCACCCGTCTGCACCAATACATCAATTTTTATTGTTTTGAGTGGACATCGATACCAATCTTAAGGGTCACAGCCACGCGATGCCGCTCCTCCTACAGTTCACCCACATACTCAACGTTCTACGAGAATGGATATGCCACCTTTCAAGTGCCAACCAACCTTGTAAATGTGCCGCAGTGCAGTGCTTGTTGGTGAAAGGGAATGTCGGCGCTTGTCCAAGGATGCAGCCACATTAATTACCAAAAGTATTCTAATTGTGCCAATTTCTCACTTTTAACAATAGGCTTAGGTACAAGGTTGTTTTCCAAAGAGGGCCAAGAGATACATTGCTGATGTGACATAAAACTCCATGTTTAAGTGATTAAACCTCATGCTTAGTTTCGGACTGTACAGAGCCCCTGCGCACCCCCCATGCGTGCTCAGAGCTTCTTCCCGTTTACCCGTTCTCTAGACAGAACCCATGCTTCTGGCACCTCCCGCTTGCCAACATCTCATGCCCTTCAGGCACTGGACTGTTTGGGCTGGTGCACATAGCCTATGGGCATACAGCGGCATCAGCTGGAGGGCGGGGATAGCCTCCCAAAAAACCCTGTGAGAAAGGATCACCCACATGCTCAGCTTAGGGTGGCGCCCCTCTACTTAAAGGTTGTGTCTCGCGAGCCTTATTGCATTCCCTTAGCCAACCCCCATCTATTTAGTGCAAAAATATCGAAAAATGCGATCAAAACAATTCGGCATTTTTAGCCTCGTTGTTTTGTAATTCTTTTTTTTTAGGCGATACCCTGCAAGTACCCAAGGCTGAGCAAGGCCAGGGGATCATACCAACTCTGAGAGCATTGTTCCCCAAAGAGCCCCAGACAGTGTGTTTTTTTTTTTAAACCATCCCGTTATTTAAGTATTTCAGGAGAATATTAGTTGCAAGCATTAATAGCTTCAAATCTGCTGAAGAGTATGGACATAAATTAAGAAGAGAACCTGTGGTATTGGAGCAAGAGCGAAAAAACCCATAGATGGAAAGAGGGAGGGAGTGAAGAGACCAAGAATGGCAAGAAGAAGGAACCAAGAAGGGGAGGAAGAGAGGGATGAAGGTAAGAGGGAGCACAGGAGAAGGACTCAAGATGGAGCCTGGAAGGAGAGAAATGCTGCCAAGAGAAGGGTTGGTGGGGGGCGGGGGGGCGAGAGAGAGATAGAAAGAGCGCCCAGAGGAACTAGAGGGAGGGAGCTGGAGAAAAAGCTGGAGAGGGATTCTGATGGCAAGTGGGGGATAACTACTTCTTTTGAGCACAGCGCAGACTCAAAATGTGACGCTTGAGGTAGACTGGTGAGAAATTGATGGCAAAAAGCAGGGTAAGGCCTCATCATTTGGTATATAAGAAGAGCCTGGCTGATGTCTGGCGGTATGGGAAAGTCACACAAATGATATGCATGACAAGCACGAGAACGCCACGGATGCCCCTAAGGTGGCAGGAGGGCTGCCAACGCCTAATGAGAGAATCTCTTGTGACTAGAGGACCCTACTCTCTGAAAAGAGCTCCAAAGAATGTTGAGAAAGACCTATTCTTCCGCAGGCTAGGGGCCAGGTTGGTGCGCCTGAGAACGATAGGCAGGTTTGTAAAGCAAAAAAAAATCCACCTTAAGTCCATTTACCCAAATGAGCATGCCAGAGCAGTCCCCCGTGCTTCTGAAATAAGTGTGCAGAGTCCAAGCCACGACTGGACACAGTGCTCCAGAGACACACAAGGCATTGGACTTGGGGATGAATTCCAGTGGATTATCAATTGACGCCTGGCCTGCAGAACCCTAGGAATTGGACAAATAGGCCCAGAACTAGTTTCTTTCGACGGTAAAGATGTGACCGTTCCTTGGGAGCTACTGTGTAAGAAACTAAGGAGCCGCGGACAGTCGCCACCAAACGAAGGAACAAAGGATTTCTGCACCACACTGTGTTCATGTAGATTGTGTGAGTCCAAGGGGAGTCACAGGAAGGATCTCTGGCTGTTGCCGGGACACACACTTTCCCTGGGTCCTTGTTCTTTGTCATGTATTGTCCAGGTTTCAAGGCCAACCCCACCTCTGCAGGAGGGCGACAAACTGTAACCTTGAAATCAAGCAACATAAAAGTGAAATGAATGTACCTCGTGGGACTGGCTTTAGGATAGGGCGATGCTGGTCTTCCTTAGAATCCAATGCCCTGGATCCGAGCTAGGATGTTTCCTCTCACAGGCATTGCTCCTCAAAGTCATTGCATAAAATGTATGGATAACTCAGTCTTTGCCCTACAAGTGCCAGTATCCAACCGGAGAAGGGAGGGCTGCAGGAACCTGACACTGCTATCAAGGAACCAACCCGTGAACTCCCTTGCAGAAGTCCATTAAGCCATTCCACCCTTCCGCTGCCGCCGGTGCGCGTCACTATGACCGCCGCTGGTCCATTCCTGCGTCCTACGCACGCGGCCTACCTTTGGAGAACCCTTGTCCTAACTCGGTGTGCGATGCCCCATTTTTGCCCATCAGGCAAAGTCGTGGTCCAATCTTCAGGAAAAGGTGTGAGCTCAGTCGCTGACATAGCTTGTTGTTTTCCTTTTCTGGAAGAAAGCCCTAAGAACAGGTCGAGACACTACACTGGTGGACGGCGTCCGCCCACTTTTTTGAAAGGGCACACTCCCCCATAACCCATAAGCCCTCTAAGCCCCCCCCCCGCCCTGAACGTTTAATGAATTTTATTTTAAAAAAATAACAATTTGCTGGTCGCCCTTGTGAGTAGAGCAGGGCAAGGCTTGGAGGCGAGGCACTTAGCCATAACACCACACAATAACTGATAATAGAAGAGTCAAATGTCATATTGACATCCTGCTACAAAGGGCATGTTTTGCTAAAGATTCTTAGATTCAAAAATTGCCAGCAAAGTAATGAGAGCATCTCTTCTCTTGGCAAATGCTTATTTGGTCTGTGCACTTTCTTCCATTGTGACAAGTTGGATGAGATTTGCCTATTTAATTTTAGGAACTGGTCACGTCTTGGAACGTCACTTCCCAATGCGTGTCAGAGTCCCTCTGTCCCCCACTTAGTTTTTAAGAGCTCGAGCCCTGGGTTCGCCTGTAATTTGCAGGTCTATTGCCGCACAGCGCATGGATAGCATGGTCAGATAGCATAGTGAAAAGAGCGCTCGCTTTGACATCCGTGCAGAGCCCGCCGACGCAGGTTCAAATCCCAAACTCAGCCTTTCATCCTTCCGAGGTCAATGAATGAGCACCGCACACCGTGGGTAATAATAAGCAGCGCTCAGATGCCTGAGGTTCGTAGCGCTACATAATTGCACATAATTATTATGAATGCAATCACCATAACTTGGTCATTCTAAATAAAAACCTTTTATTCATAGAAAAATACCACACGACTATAGTTTGCCATGACTACAGATAACCACCGGACATCCAAGTAAAACATCTCCGACTGTTCTTGAAAGAATAGCAAAAGGTTTCTAAGGCTATGAAATGCTGGACATCCCACGCTCTTCTTGCTGCGAAGGCCATGTTGGTTGTGAAGTTCTTCTCCACTCTGTTAGGTGCAAGTCTCCAACTAGTCGTCATTATAAACGCCTAGGTGCTTCCAGGGCGCACCAGTTTAGCGTTGCACCAAAGTGGGGGTAATCAGAGTGCAATGTACAAAACATTAACAGTCAAAGGTCTTTCAATCCAAAATCAAAGCGGCACGCGCAACAGGGTCGCCGGTGTGTAAAGGGCTCCTTGGAACATGGCAGTTAGCCTGAATGGGTAGGTAGCTCTGTAATCACAGCTGGGACTGTGATGCATGACCCAGGCTTCTAGGCGTGTTGAAAAAGCAGTAGACAATATGCAGCACACAATCTTCCCCTGTAGGACACCTTGCAAACAGGCTTTTCTTCCTACCACGAGGATAGCGCCCAATGTACCTGGATCCCTCGTGACGACACCGAGCAACAACCAGGTGAGAACAATTCTCATGGTGCTACAAAAAGACACTAAGTCGTAAACAATGTGACAGGCCTGGAGTGTATTCACCAGGCCACTGTACAGACCAGGGGTTTGCACGCTCCACTTTGCCAAAGGATCACAAATTTCAGGGGGCCCATGAGAGAGACTTTGTTTCCAAAG
Organism: Ambystoma mexicanum; assembly: GCF_040938575.1. Taxonomy (NCBI): domain Eukaryota; kingdom Metazoa; phylum Chordata; class Amphibia; order Caudata; family Ambystomatidae; genus Ambystoma; species Ambystoma mexicanum. Next base: position 1,224,186,829 of record NC_090934.1, on the reverse strand, counting down.
TAGTTCACGGATGATGTCACATGTAGGAAGGATTCTCAAGGCCAGAAAGCGAATGGCAGCAGAAGTAGGACCAATGTTCGGGTCTAAACAGTAGATGTGCACAAGATATGGCCACCGGGGACGTCATCTGGGTGACCCCTGAGGTCTCCCTTGCTGCCCCTAAAAAAAGGGTGTAAGCTCCTGGGCTCCGGTGGCCTGCACTATGTGGCTATTTGTTTGTGGAGTGACTGGCTTTCTTGTTCAGGCCTCTTAAAAAAAAGAAGGGGTTCCACAAGTGACACACTTTGAGCAGTGACCCTAAATAAGAAAGAATAGGAATAACAAATAATTTGTCTTTCTGGAATTCTATGCAATAATTGCTGGACTCATTAAAGGTTTATTTCAGGCACACTTCAGGGGATGAGTCACTGATTTAGTCTGTTCTTTAACGCCTCAACTCAGCCTTTCATCCTCCTGAGGTCGATAAATGAGTACCAACACAGGTTGGGGTGATATTGTATGTATATATTTTTTTATAGATGAAGCGCTTAAGCGTCACTGCTATATAATAACACATAATTATCATTTGGCCTTGGGCGTCTGCTGGCATTCACAGTAATTTGGCAATATGGGCCTATACACACTGATATTAATGATACATATGGTAATCCAGTCTCATATGAAATGTACGTCACATTATAGTGATATCGTAACCATATTTTTCGTTCTTTACTTAGGAACAATGCTATGTGATGCCACTTTCGATTTTGTCAAGGGGTGAAAGGTTGTGTTTCATTGCATCCCATGATGTCACTTTGGGGTGGGGTCAAATGACATCACTTCCTGTGATGTCATCAGAGGTCAAGGGTCGTGTAATGTCCCTTACACTACCCCAAGCATTTTGGTGAAATGACGTCCCTGATGGCTACGAGTAAATGGATATTACTGCCTCTTCATTCTAGATACTGGCAGGAAACAATGGAAACAAACCAATCAAAGTTACTGTGGCCAGACAACAAGCCCATCAGTTAGTGTTCTACACGATGTGTGTCCTATGAATCCGTGGAACAGTGCCACAGAACACCTGCTCATCAACTGTTCTGCAAGGAACGCCTTTCCCTCTGTGACTATTCACATTAGTTCATGTGCCACAAAGATATTGCCTATCAGTTAACGTGGCACAGGACACAAGCCCACGACTGAATGCACCACAGAATGATTGCCCATCCCCGGCACAGAATTCTGTTTGTGGTCTAAATACTGTGGCCCCGGAAGCCAGAGGCACAAAAGGTCGACACAAAATGTTGGCGTGCTGTACGATGGGCTTCCTGGGACGCAGTATCTAGACCGCAGGAAGGAGGCAGTGGGAGGCCGGAGCCCACAGCAGGTAAGTAAGGGGGGGTCAGAATTGGGTGGAGGGTGCCACACAGGGGTGCATGGGTCAATGGGAGGACACTCTGGAAAGGGCCTTGCATAGAGCAGAATGTGGCCTTTTGTTCTGGAATCCACAGGTTCGGCCTTTTGTAACCAGCCTTTAGACGTAGACCCCAACATCAACAGCCCTGCTGAATGGTAGCATGCCATTGGGTGCTTTTCCATATGATCATGGGGTCACCTAATGTAAACCAATCAGATAATGTGCCTCCATTTTTCCACGGTTGTTACCAAGGTGGGATGGTGAAGCAATGTTCTACACACGCGCTCATGCAAACTAAAGATTTGGGCGGAGCTTATCCAAAAGGGGATTGTTTATCAAGATTTTAGATGCATGACCCACCGATCACCTACCCGCTGGGAGACCGACGTATCCTGGCAGAGCACCATTAAAGAGTGATACAAATGGTTGGAGGGTAACAAAGTAAAACACTGGTGGGGTTATTTATTTATTATTTTATGTTGTCTTTTGTATAGCGCGCAAAACCCAGAGGCATCTGGGCCTGAGCAGAAGGGTCAAGCCTGCAATTGCAACCAAGTGATTTCTTCTAATTCATTCTAAGTATGTCCAGCTCTCAGACAGAGCCTGGATACTAAAAGAAGGGGCCCTAAGTGGAGTGAGAATGCCAGGCAGAGGTACTCGTGCCCCCCATTAAATGGTCAACCAATGGTTCGATCCTGAGGAGGGGAAGGCTAAACCGATGCCAACGCATGTCTGTTGGGAGTAAAGAAAGAGGATAAAGTAGCAGAGGAAGTGGCGGATTAAAGAATGAGCGAAATCAGGATAAGGAGCGTAAGGCAGGGAGAGCAAAGAAATGCTAAAGGCCACTGAAGACTTATCAGGTGGCATGGAAAGAAGAAGAAGTGAAAACGAGGTACGGGGCAGAATGTGGGACGGTATATAAAGAAAGCGGGAAGAAGCAAAAGGTCGATGAATAAGAAAGAGTGTTGCAAAAGAAGGAGAGAGAGAAGCAGCAGGGCAGTGCTGAGAGCAGGTGAGCAAAGACAAAGGAGAACATGGAGAAGGAAGGAGCTCTGGAAAAGATATTGGATGGGCATGAGAGAAGGGAAGGAATAAGGGAAATAGGAGCCAGGCTAAGAAAGGAGGCAGAACTCAAGCGAAAGAGTATACAAGGAAGAGAGAAGATAAAGATGAAGAAGGTTCCATCCCCGGGTCTGCGCTTAGAAACCTCTGGGCATTAAGCGCCTTAGAAATAACCTATCATCTCATCAGAATGAGCATACACCTGCCAACATAACCTATCCCATTCGGGAGATGCTAGCCCAGGCGTGGGTTTTCCTTTGCATCCTGGGACTTGTACTAACGGGCTTATAATGGGGAAATTCAGGATTAATGGTTCCAAAATGAAAAGTTAAAACCAGGACTAAACTAATGTCATCCGCATGGGATGGGGCACCTTGGCGTGTATGCGAGAACACATATTAGCACAATGCTGCTCGTTTCCTGGGCCTGGAAGCTTCCTCACGGATTTACAAGGACAGTACGCTCTTGGGACGCACACACAGTCCATGCAGCCAGAGTCAAACACGCAATGTTAGAATAGCAAGTGGCACGTGAAAGAAGTAGGTCATGCCAAGTCACATGGACACCACATGAAGTCAACATGGGGTCAAGCTTACCTCGATTCTGCAGAGACGACCCAGCCAGGAAAGGCAGGGGGTCAGGATCCAAAACCAGCCTGCATAGCGAGCAGAAGAGCACCCCAAAGACGGCTGCAGCCCCGGCCTTCTGTGCATCCGGATGCAGGAAGTTCACAGGACTGGAAGGGAGAGAGAGAGAGAGAGAGAGAGAGAGAGAGAGAGAGAGAGGTGTCAGTGGCAGATGGACGTCTACGTAAAGTGCATGCAGGAGTCCCTCCCCTGAGGCCCCAAATTACACCCACCCAAGAATGACCCTTTGTAAAAATAACAAACAGGCAGCAGAGTAGTTTTGGGCCCACTCTTCTCAAGCACCAGCCCAAAGGGGTTAACAACCCCATAAACTCTCAACCACAACTCCAATGACTCACAAAGGAGCCTTTCAGGGGACTTCCCTTCTCCCACTGCATCATCTTCCTTGCCCCATGGATCCTATTTCAGGGTGATGCGAGAGTGCCCCTTGTGGACGATGGGAGATCTGCAGGACCCTACACTAAGTCAACGGGTGGGAGGCTATTGGATATTTGAGGTATTCAAGTCAGTCTCGGGAGGATAGCTCAGGGGCAACACGCTCGCCTTGGAAGCAAGCCGACACGGAGCAACACGGTTGCACGCTTTGAAACCTCTGGGTATTAAGCACGTTATAAATAACCAATTAACAATTGTTGATTCCAGGGGGCTGCTTAGCTTTCATATTTTTTTTTTTGTGTTTTGACATGACTTGTGTGCAACCTATAACCAATTTGGAAAATGTGATCAAATACAGCAAACAAACAGGAAAAGAAAAATAAGAAATAAAATGACAAAACGCAAAATATGAATACATTATACTGTGATGTCCACATACAATGTAACCTTCTTACATTCTAAGACCCATACATTATATTACCTTACACAACACTCCAATCCCCACCCCACCCCCTAGGTATTTCAAAGCAAAATAAAAGAGATAGGTAAAAAAAAGGAGATAACAAATTACTGCAATGAAAATATGCAGTAAAAAGACTGGGTGCATTGGGGGTAAGGAGTCAGGACACAAAATATAGATCTTGCCTTTAGCTTTTCGAGCCAAACCAGTCCCCCTCTTTCCCTCCCCCGCTTCAACTCTTGCCAGGCTCTACCACTTCTACATGTTTCCTCATCAACCTCGCTCATATATTCCAATACTCACTATTACCGTCATACACTCTTGCACATCTCCATCCTCTTCCCATGCCTCATGAACTGCAATACCACATTAGTGTATTCCCACCCAAGGCTCTCATTTATACCAGATGTCTCTCTTATGTGTTCAGATGATCCTCTTCCCATGTGCTGCATGTGAACCTTTCATATATGCTCCACTCATGGATCTCCACCCTTCACTCTTCAATATTTCCATCCTCCCGTTTTGTGCATTTCCATCCTCCTCCATCCAACCCTCTTGTGCATTTCCATCCTCAGTTCTTGTGCATTTCCATCCTCCTCCATCCTCCTGAGTGCATTTCACCCCCTTTTGCATTTCCATCCCCTGCCATCCTCCCCGCTTGCGCATTTCCATCCTCAGTTCTTGTGAATTTCATCCTTCTCCATCCTCCACTCTTGTGCATTTCCATCCTCAGTTCGTGTGCATTTCCACCCTCCTCCATCCTCCCATGTGCATTTCCAACCCCCCTCTTGTGCATTTCCATCCCCGCTATCCTCCCCGCTTGTGCATTTCCATCCTCAGTTCTTATGCATTTCCATCCTCCTCCATCCTCCCGTCTTGTGCATTTCCATCTCCCGCCATCCTCCCCTATTGTGCATTTCCATCCGCCTCCACCCCCCTCTTGTGCATTTCCACCCTCAGTTCTTGTGCATTTCCATCCTCCCGAGTGGATTTCCACGACCCTTGTGCATTTCCAACCCCTGCCATCCTTCCCGGTTGTGCATTTCCATCCTCAGTTCTTGTGAGTTTCCATCCTTCTCCATCCTCCACTCTTGTGCATTTCTATCCTCAGTTTGTGTGCATTTCCATCCTCCTTCATCATCCCGTGTGCATTTCCATACTCCCCTCTTGTGCATTTCCATCCCCGCTCTAATCCCTGCTTGTGCATTTCCATCCTCAGTTCTTGTGAATTTCCATCCTCCCCTCTTGTGCATTTCCATCCTCAGTTAGTGTGCATTTCCATCCTCCTCCATCCTCCTGTGTGCATTTCCATCCTCCCCTTTTGTGCATTTCCATCCCTGCTATCCTCCCCTCTTTTGCATTTCCATCCTCAGTTGCTGTGCATTTCAATCCTCAGTTCCTGTGCATTTCCATCCTCCTCCATCCTCCTTTCTTGTGCATTTCCATCCCCCGCCATCCTCCCCTCTTGTGCATTTCCATCCTCCCCTCTTGTGCATTTCCATCCTCAGTTCTTTTGCATATCCATCCTCCTCCATCCGCCCTCTTGTGCATTTACATCCTCAGTTCTTGGAATTTCCATCCTCCTCCATCCTCCCCTCTTGTGCATTTACATCCTCCTCCACATGCTTTGCTGTCCTGCTCTTTTGTTAATTCATACATTTCTCGTTTATTAAACTCCTTCCCATTCCTCTTTTTCCAACCTCCCCATTTACATTTGTTTCACCACTGTGTTCCTATTCTCTTCTCTTGTCCAACCCTCTAGTCTCATTTATTCCAGCTCCCGTGCTTCTTCATTCCAATCCCTCACAGGTGTACTCACATAGATGTTGTGTGTATTCCTAGCTTTCTCTGCTGCTTTTCAGTTCTCCTTTGCGCTTGTTTTTCAGTTATCCCCACTTTCCTTTAACGTCTCCTTTTCTCATGTGTTTTTATCCTGCTCGCTTACAGGTCATCAGTTCCATGCTCTTCAGTGCCACTTTCTTCCCTTATCCTGATCCCTTGTTTGCTTCCAACCTCCTCCCTCTTATTTTCATCTCCAAAGTACTCCCTAGTTTCTAATAATTCCTCCAATGCCGTCCTTGCTGCCTTTTTGACGAATTTTCATAATTGAAAGGAGCCGGGCACTGGTAGTCTACTAGCTCACGCTTTCCTTTTGCTCCACGTGGCGCTGTTCTTGACGACTTTTCATAATTGAAAGGAGCCGGGCACCGGCAGTCTACTAGCTCACGCTTTCCTTTTGCTCCACGTGGCGCTGTTCTTGACGACTTTTCATAATTGAAAGGAGAAGGGCACTGGCAGTCTACTAGCTCACGCTTTCCTTTTGCTCCACGTGGCGCTGTTCTTGATGACTTTTCATAATTGAAAGGAGAAGGGCACTGGCAGTCTACTAGCTCACGCTTTCCTTTTGCTCCAGGTGGCGCTGTTCTTGACGACTTTTCATAATTGAAAGGAGAAGGGCACTGGCAGTCTACTAGCTCACGCTTCCTTTTTGCTCCACGTGGCGCTGTTCTTGACAGCTTTTCTTATTTCAGAGCAACAGGGCACTGGCAGTCCACTTGCTCACGCTTTTCTTTTGCTCCACGTGGCGCTGTTCTTGACGGCCTTTCATAAATGGAAGGAGAATGGCACTGGCAGTCTACTAGCTCACGCTTCCCTTTTGCTTCACGTGGCGCTGTTCTTGACAGCTTTTCTTATTTGAGAGCAACAGGGCACTGGCAGTCTACTAGCTCACGCTTTTCTTTTGCTCCACCTACAGCTTTCCTGGCTGATCATCCAGATGTCAATGTCACATCCAGGGTCCCAGGCAGTGACAACCTGGGAGTGTTTCCCTTTGCTGCTGCCCTCAATATTTCCTGCACAATCTCTGGTAATCTTCGTACTTGGCCACGCTGCAAGGAAGCAATAGAGAGCTTTGCTTTGGAAGTATGGCTTATTTATCTATTTAAACAGCGTTTATAGCACCCTCCACAAACGTAATTGTTGCTAGGCATTGCGGAAACTAGGAGCTGTTTAAAGTAGACACAACCTGAAGCGAATCAGGAAGTCCCTCGAGAAGGTCATACTTGGATGAATAACCAAGTCTTTAGGGGTTTTCGGGACTGAAAAACAGGCGAGGCCTTGCGGATGGAGAGAGGAAACCCGTTCAAAGGGGAGAGGCAGCCACAGAACAAATGCTGGTCACCATTGCTGGTGTTCTAGGCGTATGGACTTTCAGAAGCACTTGGTGGACTGAATGCTTTGTGGTGGGATACAGATGGATCTTCCAGGTCAAATAGGCGGGAGCCATGTCAAGGAGACCCTTTATAGATAATGCGCAGTAGTTTGAAGGACATTCAGGTTTGTTTGTAAGCAGCCAATGGAGTTCTTTTAGAAAAGGGGATAGATGGAGCGGTTTACGGCTATCTGTAACATTGGAAATGACAGTGGAATCCTAACCTGTTGGGAGCTTGGATAGATTTGGCCTCCAGTTAATTCTCCTCCTTATGCTGGACAAGTGAATGCCTAACACCCATCTTCCTCTAGTTAATACCCCCATCTTCCCCTTTTGAGAAAGACCACCCCTCACTCATATGGCTTCCCCACTTCCCCAGTCCATCTACATCATTTTCTGTACTTGCATCCCACCATTCTCACCCATAGCTGCTCACTTGTTCCCCTAAAGCATGGGCCTCCAACCTGCGGGTCTCAAGAGGTTTTCAATTACGACTCCCATGATACCTCACCTTTGACTATTTTTGCTAAGACTGATGGAATTTGTAGTCCAAACCCATCTGGAGAGAAATAGGTTTCCAACCCCTACCCTAAAGTATTCCTATACTCTTGTACTCCCATACAATGCATTTTACATATTCTCCCTTGCCCCCTTCAAGCCTAGGTTTTTCCAATGGCACTGCCTCGACTTCTAGTTGTGTGAAATGGAGGGTGTCAGATGCTGCTGCTTCCCGGCTACACAAGCTTCAATGTTAACAGGACTTTAGATTCCAGAGACACTGAAAGGTGGATGTGGGAAATTCCAAGGCAGATTCATGATGTAGCGCCACATGGAGAGGCAGGTGGTAGCCACTGTGCTTTTGCATAGCTTATGCTCCCATGATCGAGGGAAGCTTACTCCACTGCAACCCATTACTATAAATTGAAAGGGTGCATGGAGAAGTCCATGGAGGGGTGCACCACCCCTTTATAACTTGTATCTGGTACCTGGGTAATCCAGGCACTCCATTCAAACAGCCTTTACAGAGTCTTCTTCGCCTGACCAGTAGGGAGACGACGAGCAGAACTGCCAGCTGGGAAAAAACAAAAAGACATGGGTTAGATAAAGGGTGAGGGGGGTTTGGCATGATCCAGGAAACATAGATACGCAGCCACCCACCCCATTTTTTCCACTCTTGTGCCACAATCAGTGCCAGTCACTGGTCACAACCATTGTCACTCATCGGTAATGAAAGTCTCATGAATCCACATGTTACCATTGGACCCCAAGCAAAATAATCCTGTGCTCAAAATCAATAATCAAAGATGAATAAATAAGAACAATATTCATGATCCTTTGAGATCAATTCTCAGAGTGTACGCATTTGGCTTTCTACTTTTCAATTTAGGATCAGTTCACCAAATGAATATCTGCTCAGTGCTGATAAACGTTTTAAACTTTGCTCAGTAAAATGTGCATCAAATTGTGAGAAAATCAGCCATGCATGCAAAATTACAAGGGCAGGTTTATGATTTACAACTGTTCACCAACCAATCTAAACAATATTTCTATGAACGCCAATAAAAAAATGTTAAGAAGTTAGGATAGCTTAGTAAAATAAGACTAAGAAACATCTTATCTGTGAAACATGTTGGTGATTGAATAATCCTGCCTCTTGGGTCTGTGGCAAGCAGTTCCTGAATGTATCTTTTAAAATGAATTTAAAATTATTCATACATTTTTATGAACCATCACCATGTTTTTTTTCGAAAAGTAGATTTTTGTAAAGATGATATTCCATGGTAAATCCTTTTGATTAACATTTATCAAAGACACCAAACTATGTTTTATGGGTTTTAACTAAGTGGATTATTTAAAGGTGAGGTTTGATCCTATAAAGATACTGAAATCTTTTTACTAAACATTGCCAATTCTTTCTGTATACATTATTTATCAAAGGAATTTTACATTGATGTATTGATCATTTTAATTTTACACATACTATTACAATTATTTAATGACAAAACTTAAAATGGTGCGGTTCATGTAACGGATCTGAATTTTTATTATATTGTGGTTTATAATCAAGGATTTCAATTCTGAAGATGGATCACTGAGCCGGACATACGTTGACCCACAGCACAGGACGAACATGATCCACAAAGGAACGCAATAGTGCTCTTACCTTTTGAAAAGTGAAAATGAAAGCTTAATTTTACAGTTGTTTGAAGTGCCACAACTCATTACTCTTGGGCTCAAAAACATTGTTTTATTTTTATAATAAAAATAAACTGCATATTTTTTTTTGCTATCATGCTTCCATCTAAAATTGTATTTGACCTGTTTAATCAATTACAAATAATGTTTCTTTTTAATGCACCCATTTTGGAGAAATGTGAAAAATAAAGTACTACATTTCCAAAATATAGGATCCTTTATCTTGAAACAAACAGCAGTGCTGATCTTTTGGTTTCCTAGTTTTTGGGACTGCGTGGCTGGACTAACATTACTGTGAAGCACCCCAATATGGCACTGGTTACAACTTAACTAAGAATAACTCTGATATGCACACTTTTTGAACTTTCAGAGTTGTCAGGTAGGGGCCCATCTTGGCTCCCTGAGAAATTACAAACAGATAATATTTTGGCAATTATTTTTTTTCTCTTTTGTTCCCTATTAAACTGAATCGAGGGAAATGTTTCTGCTTTGCTTCTTAAACCAATTTTAGGGTTCAGTAAAAGTGACCCGCACCAGTGGAATGAAAATGTAGATGAGTTTTGTTTGGATTTTCTTTTTTATGTTATTTTCAATGGAGGGCCAGGGTCATAATGCTGCTTACAACATCAAAATGGCGCCCATCTTTCTGAAATGTCAAGGGTTAAAGGGTTGTATTTCACCAGTGCCCCTCCCTTCAAATTTCAAGAATGTAGGTACCTTTTTGGAAACGTTTGAGAAGTGTTTAATGTTCCCTAATAAAGGGAGATGGGAAAATGAAGTCCTCTACATGTAATTCATGCTAAGTTTTTTAAACATTGTTGACCTTTTCAAGAATTGTCAAAAAGGTTGCACTGAGATTTTGTTTCCTGGAAAAATAAGACAACATTCTAAATATGTTCTTTGGTATTGGATCACTTATTTTCTAATGTGTTTTTCCTAGATAATCAGACACATGAAAATTAATTGTTTTGTGAATTGCAAAGGTTTTTATTTAGAAAGGAATTCCCTCTCATCCCGCTCATGGTTGGTAGATGGCCTTACACCAGCGTAAAGCAGCATACAATCAACCAACAGAGCATAAACCAATCGTTCAGCACTAGTGCTGAGAGCTTTTGGTGCCGGGACTCCTAGATTTTACTCTTAGCAGCAAGGGATTCACGCAGACTGAAATCTCCCGCTGAGCGCCTGCGGGTGGTAGGAGATCATACCGGCAGAGACCTGCAGAGGAAAGGAGAGCATTCCCATCGGTTCAGTGAAGTGAAGATCCCCAGGAAATAAGGACCCTGTCCCTAAGCAGAAAGCAGAGCAAGTAGGATACCTCTACGTTGCGTTTGAGGTTTGGTGGAAGACAGCCATTTTATGTTGTGGTGACCTAGACTAGTTGTATGAGTAGACTGTGGGAATTTGAACAATTGAAGCACTAGGTGGATGATTTCGTACAGGCATAGGAGGGAGGGCCAAAATAGGTATGATAATCGCTTTTGTAATAAAGTGTTGGACTGGCAAAATTTGAGTGAGATTATTGAATTTAAAAAAAATTTCCCTGTGTGATTAAGCAACTGCATAGGCGAGTGGAGGTAAAGTAAGCATATGATTGGCTATGTGAAATACATTGGTGTACGAAAGCATGCACGTGTACAAAATCAACTATACAAGTGTGTGCCCGACTGAGTAAGTACGTCTGAGTATGTTAGCGGTTAAGCTGGTGAGTGATGCTTTGAGGAGTACGGCGAAGACCTCCTGTAGGACCGAGACTGCAGATACATCCTTCAATATCCACATATCCTCTCCTACAGGCTCACCGCTCCATTACTTACCGAAAGGGGAGCCACGATGAGATGGTACAGATGATCAGGGACGGTTGGATTGCAGGGAACTATAATTCTAAAGGGTTAAAAGAAGCATAAAAACAGCAGTCAGATTTCTACATGCAAAATGCACATCATTAAAGCAGAACAATACGCATGCATACTACATTGTACACGAGAGGCATCAAGAAGAAGCCACACTAAGGCGGGAAGTCATTGAGGAGAGAGCTTAAGTAATGATGACTGCAGAGGGGAGACCTTAAGGAGAAGCATTGGCAGGGGGGATCCTAAAGGAGGGTTTATAGTGACATTTTCGAATGTCACATTTTTTAATGCCTTTTTCTCGAATGAAAAATGCCGGAAAAAAGGCAGAATTTTATTTATTCTTTTTATTTATTTTTTAATGGGGGGGTTTCCCCCAGCCCCTGTTTTTTTTATTGACCTTTTTTTTACTAACTAAACCAAAATATATATATATATAAAAAAAAAACAATATTCAGAATTTTTTTTTCAACATTCTTTTTTCTCGACATAAAGGCATTCGAAAATGTGCATTCGAAATTTTAACTGGATACCCTAAAGGGTGTGGGTGTAAACAGTCTGTAAATAAGATAGCCTTTAATATACACAAATACAATATGAATGTACATAACAGAGACATGGTTCTACACCACCTGCATAACAATTGTTGAGGAGCTCATCAAAGAAGGTTGAACCATATTCTATAATCATAAACCGAGAAGATGGCAGACAGACTCACAATCATTCACAAAGACTAACTAACATCCACAGAACACATCCAGGGTCCTCCAAAATCCTGTTTGCAGACATCTCAATCATTCCACCAACCACAGTCCACCTTTCAAACAAAAAGGAACTCCCATCATCAAATGACTAATAACCAGGTGCACTTCTGCCTTGCCCGATGATCAACTCCTTACTCTACTCAGGCACAACCCTCCTTTCTGTACCGAAGACCAGTCAGATCATCCCTTTTTTAAAGGGACACCTAAACTAAACCCAGACAGCTCACACATTGATGCCCCATCACCAATCTAGTTTTCCTTGGAAAAATCCTGGAAAGACAGTGATAACCCAGCTGCAAAAACGTGGCCATTTCCAAGACCTTCCCAATCCTAAATCTGTATTTTGACATTGCCATAATCTCAAGACTGCCACCCTCCAGCTGGCCAATGATGCTGCGATGAATGCAGATGAGAGCATCTCTCAGTGGTTGTCACATCCCTCAAACATGCAAGTAAACATTCAATGCAACCTCGAACCGGATTTCTCCAGATCCATCTCTTCCTAGATAAACATTATTCTCTGAAGATTTCAGGCAATCCACTATGCTCTTCAAACATTACATGCAACTATTGGGAGTGCTGGTGTACAAATAACACATCTGACATAGAATGATGTTGACATGGCATGAACACTGATGACCCGTATCTCTACCTCAAGGTGTCATCAGTCACGGATGGCACCAGCAAGGATACCGCCGGACCCGTAAAGAGGTTTTGTACGATCAGACCGGAAAAAAAGGTCTGACCGTACAAAACGACCGAAAAATGCTACCACCAAAGGTTCGAACACCAAAAGTTCGAACCTTTGGTGGTAGCATTGCAGGTAAGTAAAACAAAAAACACAGAAGACTGCAGTGGCTGCTGGGGTGTCCCCCGCAACACCCCGCTCAATATACTGTGTGGCATAGTGAGCGGGGTGTTGCGGGGGACACCCCTGCAGCACACCCACAATGAATAAATAAATAAAATACGGGAGCTACAGGAGTGTCCCCCGCAACATCCCGCTCACTATACTTTACAGTATAGTGAGCGGGCGTTGTGGGGGAAACCCCTGCAGCCCCGGTAGTATGTAAGTGTGTTCTCATGAGAAAGGTGCAAACTTTTGGTAGTTTGCACCTTTCTCATCCAAACATTCCGGCCGTGGCAAAATCAGCAGCGGTCGGATCACTTAGATTCCGTAATGAGGCCGACTGTATTGTGAAGTGTCTGATCGTGCATTAATTCGACCTAAGTTGCACCCCACGGAAAGGGGATGCGCAAAGTGAAGACAATCCTTGTCACTTTGAAAAGTGGTGAGAGCACCAGGAACAGTTGGTTACTGTGCCAAGCTCCCCCTTAGACGTTTGGTATTAGTAAAGTCAGCTGGCTGCAGGGACCCTTGGGGCCATGCTCTTGTGCCCCAAATGAAGATTGCGAGTGTTTGTGTTCCATTCCTACACAATTGGTGCTTTACACATTTCCTGCGTGCTTCCTATGTTTTAGATGATGACACATAGTCCACTGTCATCATCCAATCTTTGTCACTGCTCCATTTAAAACCAAATCTTTGAACATTGTACTTTACCTTTTTACTCCTCAATATCGTCTTTCTTAATATGTTCGTTTTTTGTATTTATTTAATTGCTTGTGTAATAATTTATTGTGAACATACCTTCACCACATCTTCTGCCCTGTTTGCACATATTTTATATAACTGTCTCTTATTGTACATATTGTTTATATCTGTCTTTTGATGCTTTTTGCTATAATGTGTATATAATGTATGATATTTTACAGCAATGTAACCAAAGCTGAACAACCCTCTTCATGCCTTTTGCGCCCTGATACCCTTGGGTCTGGTGCGCACTATAAATAAATAAACAAACAATTACTTTAAGATTTATTTCGTTTTGCACTCATTTCTGTTCTTCAATATATGTTACATGTTTTTTTTATGGCTATTAGATGTACTTTTTAAAATTAGTTTCTTGCGATTCGCTATCAGGAAAATACCCCTGCCCACTCCCAGATTTCCCTCTGTTTCGAAATTCATTAATGATTTAGTGAAGAGACATTTTTTTTACAGAAATGTTTTTCAAAACATATGTATTTTTTAAGTGATTTTGTTTCCAGAAAGGCTTGTATTACAAAGTGATTGTCTCAAGTTCGGCGTTGTCATGTATGCCTCATAGACGGCAATACAAAAGATAACAGACCTTCTATGCTACAAGAAGTACCCGCTCTGACATTGCCATTTACATCATGGAGGGGAAGCTTCACAAAGGGATGTATCCACTCTGTCTTTAGACCATCGAGGAGAGGGTCCATAAATGGAAGTATCCCTGTGAGGTATTTGACCATCCGCACGATGTGTGTGCGACCGCCTGCGCTTGTTTTGGAATTTTTTATGAAATTGAATGATGGCAGATCAACCTCTGTAAAAAGTGTGTGGCTAATCCGCACACATTTCCCTATGCTCACCGCACGACATACACCCAGACCTGTGTACTCTGAGTGGACACAGCCTACAGGCGCAGTCCTCTCTGTCATATTTAGTTGGGATCTGACAGGTGGAGTACATGCTGTATCTCAGAAGGGGTAGGGCCAAAACCTTCCTTCTGCCATGGCCAGTCTAATTAACTAATAAAGGTTGCTGGTGGCAGCTATTAACATACTAATAGAGTATACTTCAAACAGGCCCACATGGGGCCTGGCTGAAGAGGCTCAACAAAAGACAGGAAAACCTCAACAACTTTTGATATGCACTGTGTCAACTTGAAGCCAGCCCCCACATCTCTGTATCAAGGGCAGTGATATGTCATGTCTGGGACTATGTGTTTACAGTAGGCAAACCCCGCAAGGGGACCCCATTCAAAAGGTACGAGTATGTGGATTGATGGAGATGGAAAGTCTGTTCTTTCCACAGTTTCAAGGGAGACCTGCTGCTTAACTCAGGAACCACAGAGAGCTCTGTTACCTAGAGAGAACCTTTGATCCGCAATAGAAAGGAAGATGGGTGGGACTTAGTATTACATGCTTTCACCCCTTTACCTTTTCTGTTAGAAAGCATTCTGGTTATGACCTCATGCATACAGGAGATTGCTGGTGAGGACCAGGATTGGTTCATTAAGGTCGGCTTAGCCTACACCAATCTCTGTGGCCCATTTGGCTGTAAAAGAGGGTCGAGCCCCTCTTTTGGTCAGATCATCTTAAGACTTTGCAAGGAGCAACAAGGAGAACTCATTTGGACCCTGGCTGAAGGTACAGTCTGCTTTATAGCTTTTGCCAGTGAAGGAAGGTCAGGATTAAAAAAAGAGGGAAGCAAGATCCCTCCCCTAAAAAGCTCCCAGAAAACAGAGGGAGATACTGAATACAGACAACTCTCCAGCAGCTCCATAACCGGTACCCAGCCAGCACACAGTGTGCCCTGCTAGCCTCTGCAGCAAGCTTCCTAGGTGGGAAGTGGTAGAGAGTCTCTGAACCAAACCAAGCACAAGGCAGTTGCCTGCAACACTCTCCTCAGCTTTGGGCTGTCCACCTTAAAGGATGACACGAGCCCAGTGAAGAAGCTAGGAGGAGTGCATCGAAACAAGTATCTACCAACGTCCATCTTAAGGGACATTTTCGAGGCAGTCGAGCCCCTCGAGCTGCAACCGACTGCATTGCTGACTGTTGCACTGCCGTCACTAACGCCGTCTGAGACACCTCGACCAGTGCGCCAGGCCTGCCGACTAGCAATGAGTCGATTCCTGATCCCGAGCCATCGTGTAGGCCAGCCTGCAGCCGTCTGTCCAGCTTCAAACTGCCTGCCATCTGATACCAGCAGTTGTCTCCTGTCTTGAACTCTGTTGCAGAAGCTGCAAAGCACCCTCAAACCAACTCGGCCCTGTCGAGCACCAAGAACCTCTACAAGCACAAGGTACATTGTGGTTCTGTCCCCCTGGTCCTTCTCCAAAGGCCCCTAATGACATTTTATGACCCATTGCTCCATTTGTGTTGAAATCAAGTAACCTTGAACTATTGCGAGTAATTATTTTACTGACTACCCTCCTGTCAGTATCCAGAGTGCATCCCTTTTCTTTCTTGAAACTGTCTGTCCTCTGCATTCCTTTACAGGGTGGGTTGTATTTTGTACTGTGCTAGAACTGTCTGTTGAATGATAAAGTAGATATTTGTATACAACCTTGACTGGACAGTCCATTTTATCATTTGTTAATAATTGTATTTTCACTGTGTTGAAACTAACCAACGATCCACGACCTTGCGGAGATAGGACTGCTGATCCATTCACGTTACCAACATTGGACAAGGAGGTTGATAATTTGCTTGTGTTTCTAATCGGTTTGGATCCCTTCTGGTGTACTAGGGTTGTGTGGGGCTGATGGATGCTTTTGAAACCGAAATTCATCCCAGGACCACTGGTGCCTCGGAAGTTGATTCGTCACAATCTCCCTACCATTTACATCACAGAGAGGAGGCTCCACAATGTGACATATCCCTCTGCCAGTTGCATCACAGAGGAGGCTCCACAAAGTGACGTTTACCCCCTGCCATTTACATCACATCATGGAGGCTCCACAAAGAGAGGTTTACCCTCTGCCATTCAAAGCCTGCATCTCTGCGGCCACTAACAACACATCAGAACTTTTCATAATCTGCAAGGACTCGCCAACCCTACTGCAACCTCCACTTCTCCCCTGCCTTCTCGGGCCCTCTGCACATCTCTTGCCTCTCACTTAATCTCCAAAACCTAGGCCATCCTCTCCTCACTCTCCTCTACCCCACACCCTTCTCCCCCACATTCTCTCAGGCCTCCCTGGGCCCCACTCTCCCCTCCCTTACTACTCACGTCTTTTTCACCCATAACATCTGATGAGGTTTCTAGAGAAGTCTGCTCTATGAACATCTTTTCCAAACCGGTGCTCCACTGCTCCTCCAGAACGTGCAATGACAATATTATCTCCCTTGCACCAGCCTTGGTTGATTTCTGCAATCACTCCGTTGCCACTGGATCCTTTCCCCTCAAGCACTCCTTTGTGCACCGCCTCCTCAAAAAACCTTGTACCGACTATTCCTCTCCAGCAAACTACCAGCCTATCTCCACTATCCCCTTCCTTGGCAAACTCTTGGAGAAGCTGGCCATCTTCCACCATATCTACCATACTGAATCTGTTTGTTGCCTTCATGACCAGCGGTCTGGCTTCAGACCTGTCAGAGGCATGTAAACTGCTCTCAACACCTGTGAAGACCTGCTCATTAATCTTGATTCCAGCTCTCCCTCCATTCTCATCCTTCTTGACCTATCCTTCGCCTCTGATTTATATGGGCAATCATGCCACCCTGTTAGGGTGGCTCCATGACAACATTGGCATCACTGACCTGGCGGACCTCCTTCCTCTCTGACCGACCCTCCGAGGTTCAACTGGTCCCTTTTCCCTCCTCCATCTCACTCTCCACCTGTGGTGTCCTTTAGGGCTCTATCCTCTCGCCCTGGCTTTACAATAGCTACCTGCCCCCCCCTAGCCCATTTGATCTCTACCTTCTCTCCTAATTTCCAGTGCTTTGCAGATGACACGGAGCTCTCCTTCAAACTACCTTCCGATGCCTCCGCCTCCTCCTCTCTTATTCCTGACTGCCCGTCTGCCACTCACGCTTGGTGCACTACTAACAACCTCTGCCTTAATGCCAGTAAGACAGAGATCCTTCTCATTGGGACTTCTACTCCTTCCCACACTCTATCCACCTTCTTTGGGCCCCCTCCCCTCACCCTCTTACAAAGCAAAACACCTTGGCATAATCTTTGACTCCTCTCTCTCCTCATATCTCTGGCTTGGCAAAGAAGGCCCACTTTCAGCTGCACCTCACCAGAGGCATTCTCCCTTTCTTCACCTTCCCCAGAGACGCATTTTCCCCAGAGCTCTGGTTCTTTCTAGGCTGGACTACTGCAACAGCCTCTTCCTCAATCTGCCTTCGACTCCTTCAGCTAAGCCAGAATAGGACTGCAAGATTTATCATTGGCCTCAAGCCCATGGACTGCACCTCTCCAGCCCTTAAATCTCTCCACTGGCTCCCTGTTGCTTTGAGGATAAAGTTCAAGACCCTCTGCATCATCCACAAGACTTTCTGGTGCTTGGGACCCCGCTACATCCAACCCTCTCTCCCTAAATGCCTTCCCGCGTGGGCCCTTCGCCCGTCTAGCTCTAACTCTGTTCAGATTAGATCCTTTGCCAAATCGAGAGTGGCCTCCCTGCCCCACGCAGACTTGAGCCGGATCTCCTTAAGACCCGGAAGCACCACATAATGAGGTTTACCCTCTGCCATTAACATCACGGGATCCTCCTCAAAGTGAAGTTTACCCTCTGCCATTTCCATCACAGTCGAGGCTCCACAAAGTGAGGTTTACCCTCTGCCAATTTCATCGCAGAGGGGAGGCTCCACAAAGTGAACCATACCTTCTGTCATTTACATCACAGATAGGAAGCTCCACAACGTGATGCATCCACTCTGCATTTACATCACATTGGATATGCTCTACAAAGTGAGACGTCGATTTCCACGCTGCCCTTTATGTCAGAGTGGTGAGTCCACATAGAAAAGCCCGCTCTGTCATTCATAGCAGAGCCCACAAAGAGACCACATTGGGGAGGGGAAGTTCAACAAAGACAAGAGTCGTCTCCGACAGGTGTATGATAGAGCATTGTCCAAAAGGAGAAGCAACATGCCACTTGGGTACAACAGTCAACAACATACAGTCCACAAAGCCAGCTATTCACTTTCCCATAGGAATCACAGATGGAGTTTTCAAAAGATCCTACTCCTGACTCCTGCCTGCTTTGTACAACACAACGGAGAAGGTGTTTCAACAATTAAAACCCACATCAGATATGGAAGGACCTAGCTAGCACTGCGACAATGCCCTGTGACGAATTCCCCCACCTAAGCACAGGATTGGATAGTGGGGTCACAAATACAGCCATGTGCTGCCAAAATTTGAATGAGGCTGGGTCCAGGGTACAGTGGAGAGGGACCCATGAAAATGTTCAACATGCCCCCAAAAGAGGGCATGGATTGCCACATGGAAGCACCTGAGACCACAGTGCCATTAAAGGAATCAGACTCAGTTAAGACTATGGAGCACATTTTGCTCTGTGGCGTAACGTATATGACAGGCATAAAAGCCTTGTGTTATGCTTTTACGCCTTTAACTCATGTCACACCACATTTCCCTGCATTTGTATTGCAGAGAGACTTACGTTTCCACCACCTCCCTTCCTCTGTGCCATTCAAATATTCCGGCATTTGCTGCTGCATGCCTTTTCATGCTGGCACAAATGCTGTGGATTCCAATGGAGTCCGCCGGCTTTATACACCTGCAAAAAAGCATGAAGACTCCATAGGGATCCATTGCATATGTCGCCTGCCATTAATGCATGGCAGGCAGTGTTTACACAATTTGTACTGCAGAGTGCAAAAGGGGAAGGCCAAAGGCAGAGTACATGCTCGATGGAAGGTCCTACAGTTTGATAATCTTGCTAGGGTGAGATAAAGGGTCTTACACCCTGAGGATCTTGCTAGCATGAGATGGAAGGTCCGACGCAGTGGTGCAATACAAAATGTGGGGTCCCCCCTGCAAGCCTTGCAGAGGTCCACCATCCCCCTCAAGCTCAGCAACAAAGCACGAGCCGTACCACACTCAGGACATGCTTGGACCACCATGCGTGTACAATGTGCCCATGCTGCTGGAAGGAAATGCTGCGCACTGGACGAAAGATGGGAGTATGTGTTTTAATCAAACCTTAAATCTTTCATCTAGCATAGAAACAGGGGGCTACACCTGGCTCCTGACTTCCAAATGTACCAGCCAACTCTGTGTGTGGCCAGTAATATTATGCACAGTTATGATACCATAAGAAAACATGTTCATGCTGGCACTTTCAGTATCCCCATTTATCCCCGTGTATGAACATTCTTTTTGGCTTTGTCTTTAATGCCAGTAAAACTCTCCTGCCACAAGATGAAAATGTGTTACTGCTGCTGCACAAATGACTTGCCCAACCCTCGCACCACCATGTAACAATACTCATGTTGACTTTGCCTTCAATGCTAGTAAAACATGGAATGCTACAGCAAGGAACTATTTCCTTGTTTGGCTGCACATGCGCCTCCACCCAATATGTAAGAAGACTCCTCATGTTGACCTTGCCTTTAACACCAGTAAAACATGCAATGCCACAGTAAGAACACATTTGCTTGTTGACTGCACAGGTGCCCCTAACCTCCCCATGTAAGAACACACATCATGTTGACCTTGTCTCGTATGTGAGCAATAAATGCCATGATAAAAATGTCCCATCTGTCTGCCCTATTGTGCTATAAACCCCCACCCATCCTCCATGTAATAACATTAATCAAGTTGGCTTTGCCCAAAAATAACAGTAAAATGTATAGGAAAACATCCACGAAACAATGCCCCATGGCTAGGCCCCAGCCTTGCATCCACATATTCATACCCATTCACCCACCAGCCACTCACCCATTGGCAGCTGGTGATTAGGTTTACTGGAGGGGTATAAACATTTTCCACAAATATGCTAGAGCATGCGAGCATAGCGAGGGAGTCCGGACCAACCAAAAGTGGTTCGGGTTGGGGAAGGCTCCCTCCATCCCGAGAAATATATTTGAATACTATGTTAAAATGGTGCGATATATACACTGAAAAACTGGTTAAAAAGACAAACAATTTGCAATTGGCTTTAACCCAAAATTCCAACATATGCAATTCACCAACAGTGCACAGCAGCATTTCCATAATGCATTTGCCCACAATATATGCCAATATTCAAACATGTTCACGCTGGCTGTGCCCATACATGTCCACTTTGGCAGAAGAACATACTAATTTTTGCTTTGCACATAATGCCAATAATGGTACTATAAGAAAATATGTCCAGGCTGGCTCAGCCAATATATGCCAGTATCCCCTCAGAAGACTAACTCCTATTGGCTTCTCTAAAATGCCATGCCACAATAAGAAAACATGTCCAAACTTGCTGCATAAAAATGCTAGCCTACTCACGTAATAAGACTTATGTAATAAAATATCATGATTGCTTAATCATGGGTGGCTCTCCAATAAAAAGGGCATGCCAGAGTAAGAAATGACTAGACTGCCTGCACCCAAATGATATTCTAGCGAAGTAATAACACTTATCATGCTTGCTTTATCATACATGCCCACCATAAAATGTCATACTACAGTAAGGAATGGCTAGACTGGCTGCACCCAAATGCCAGTCTAGCCAGGTAACAACAAATCATGTTTGAAGCATGGTTTAAATTGGATGGATGGGACAAAAATACACAACCCCCCTTGCAACCCACCAACCCCTCCCCACCCCGCCACCAAATCCCACCCCTCAGCCCACACCCGCCAAAACCAGCTCAATGGCCGTCCCAGCAAAAACTCACTCACACGCTGGGAATGTATTAGGCCAGAACAAGATGGAGCTGCGCTTCGGTATAAATGGTCTTGCCTGAACACCATTCAATGTGGAGCTGAGGCTCAAACCCTCCTAAACTGAGGAAGCTCTCTCCCCCTGACTGCCGCTAGTATCCAGAAGGCTGTGTGTTTGGAGTCTCAATACATGCAGCGATATTACCTTCACAAACTGCATCTGAAAGCTGTCCTTTGCTCACCAGGACAGCCCAAACTCAGACATTTGGGGGCCGATTCATGGAACAAATGTGCACCAAAAATCTTGGTGCAAGCCGGCGCAAGCATGAAAAAGCAAGCACACGCATGCGATTCATGGAATGGCCTGTGGGTGTTTCCCGCGGGATGTGTGCCAAATCCGTGTGTGGCGCACATGGGCGCACACGTCATTGCAACATCCAGAATGTCGTAGGCGCACAGCGAAAGCGCACAACGTTAGCGCACACACCAAAAAGGGGGTGGAACACGGGGCGTAACGCGTGGAATGGGGAAAAACGTGTGGAAATAAGGGAGTAACTGGGGATGTACTGCTGGGAAGCACACGGAACGCCCACACGCACGTGAACCATATGTATTCATGGAATCGAATAGGGGAAACCCCCGCATGGCCAAACACACACACAGGCCTAAACACGTCCGCCACACGAAGGCAGGCGGTAGCGTCCCTGCGCATTACTAAAGTGTGCGCAAGCAAAAAACACGTATATACAGCTACGATGAATGTCCCATTCTGTGGTCCCCTAGGAGAAAAGACATGTCACACAACGCACAGGCATCCCAGAAAAGCAAGAAAAAGAGATAAGCGACCCCTGTTGCCCATGTGCGTGTAAAAAAAACACACGCAGTACGCTGTGGCAGCCAGGAACACAAAAAATACATACGCGATCAACACGCTGGCTAGTATGCCCATAAAAAAAGGGGTACGCGACAAACATGGACACCTGCAGTGGAAAAAATAGCATGTGCGACTCACCGTCTGCCAACACCCACCTGCTGTGAATTAATCACGTGTGAACTCCAATGCCTGGAAAACACATGCACCGCTTCCCACGAAAAGCACGTACAGAGCGATGGAAACCCACGTGGGATCTTCAACCCGGGCCAGGGGAACGCCCGCGTGTGTCACGTCACAGACATGCTTAGGCGCTAATGGCCTTTCCTCAAATTACACGCTGACGTGCATTTTTTTCACATGCTAAATCACTCTGTATCAAGCTGGCCACGCGACAACACACAGAAGACCACGCACCTGCCCTGAAGGCCATTCTCCTGCCCCCCAGAGCCCAGAGCACGCTCCCACGAGCCAACTGCTGCTGCCTGCCTGCCTGCTGCCACCGTGCCCTGCCATTTGGTGCCTGCACATCGGCCATCTGCAGGGGTCCAGTTGCTGTGACCACTCCTGCTGGAACAGAAGACTCCCGACTGGTGTTCCATCACTCCACAGCCCAGCCCCAGGACCCAGTTGCCCACCCACACCTGCCTTGGGGGTCGCCATGTCAGGGTAAACACCATCAGAGACCACTGCCGACCCCCAGTCAGAGAGGCAGAGGGCTACCAGCTTCAGTGACAAGGAAGTTGGTATCCTGGTGGAGCAAGTTCTGAGGCATTATGATGCCCTCTTCACACCATCGCGCGCCGACAAGGAAGGACGGGAGAGGATCTGGGAGGACATAGTGGGTGCCATCAATGCGGAGGGGGTGGCACCCCGCGACATCAAACACGTCCGGAAGCGCTGGGAGGACTACAAATCTAGGACCCTCAAGAAGGCCCAGTGTCTCTTGGAGGCAGCGGATGCAGTGGGGCACCGGGCCCATTTTACCACCCAGCAGATGAGGGTCCTGGAGCGCATTCGCCCAGTGCTTCACCACCAGATCCTCAGGATGCAGGCTCGTCTGGGGTCGAGCGGCAAGTGCCCATGCTTTCACGTTTGAAACAGTGCATGTTGAAGCGTGGTGGTAGTTAGCTACTCGGCTGCATGTGTGACATGGGTCATATATGGATGTGTGTGTGCAGGGAAATGACGGTTCTGCATGTGAGTCTAGTCAGGCGTGACCCACATAGATGGTGTATGTGTTACAATGCACCATGCTGAGCAGCATGTGGAATGCACACATGTATGCATGCCTGTGTGTGTATCTTGACATGTTTGTGGTGTGATAGATGTGTGCTGCTGTCATGGACATGCATGATGTACATGTCTGTGTGTCATAGTAGTGTGTACGCCATGGGTGCATGACACATGTCCGTGACGATGTGTTGAATCACTGATACAGCCAACTCATCCTTGTATCCACTGTGTCTGTGGGCATACGGGGCCAGATGCATGACCCTCCGGTGATGCGTGTGCATGTGATCAGCATGTCCCATGATGCATGTGAGTTTCAACCCACCATTGGATACATCTATGGTGCGGTGGACATGGATGCAAGTTTTTGTTGCATGTGCCATGCCGGTTCCTGCATGTGTGTTGCCTGCACTGACCCATGTGTTGTTGGGAGACATGATGGAAGTGACGTTTGACAGTGCCACTCATGTGCTATTGCTACCTCTCTAGGGGACTATTTACAGTGCCCTGATGCTTGTGTTCAATGTCTCCCTTTACATAGCAGTGACTAAAGAAGAGGGCGGAGACGGCGCTGTGGAGGAAAGCAGCAAGGATGCCTCCACCGGCCGGCGACGCAAGGTCCAGACACCCTCCCAGGAAATTCCATCATCTGGGAGCGAGGGGACTGGTGCCGCGTCTGCCACTATGGCTGCAGCGGAAGGGGCGGATGAGTCCCCACAGGGGCTTGCTACGGCGGAAGACAATGTGGAGCCATCCAGGTTGGTGGTGTGTATAGAGGAAGAGGAGGCCGCTACAGAGCCGCAAATGGGGCCTGGTGGGGGTGGTACCACTGGTGCAAGTGGTGCAGTCCAGGGGCAGGGGCAGGAGGCAGCACAGGTCGCCGCGGAGGTACCTGTGCATGTCTCTGTCCCTGACACTGTGACTGCATCACCATGCACCAGCAGGGATGCCCCGTCCCAGGCCCGTCCACAGGTAGGGGGGAGGTCCATATCATCTGGCACTCCTCTACCTGCGGACAAGGGGCCCCATGACCGGATGGAGTCCGTCCTGATTGGCGTCACATTGCGCACACGTTGACATTCGTGATGATGTGCGTGGATCTTGGGGGGACCATGCACGTCATCACAATGAGCTGTGTGCCAACGTGACCCAGTTGGGAGGGGCCATGGTCGGGGTTTCCTCGTTTCCTCCATGTGTCGGCCAGTCTTGCGGCCCTCTCCTCCTCTGTGCACACTATACGCCAGTCGTTCTCCATGCCGTCATCCAGCCCAGATGCCACCAGGGCCCCCTGTGGATCTGCCCCAACCAATGCAGCCAGCCAGGTGGAGATCCCATCCCTGCCGCAGTCGGGAGTCGGATGTCCAGCAGGGGTGGCCACCCCACAAACTGGACCCCAACAGATGGAGGATGAGCCGGCATCATGGGGCAGGGCACGTGCACGACAGCGCCGGGGGATTCCATCAGCCCGGATGCCGTCGCGGTGGCAGAGGCAGTTGCGTCGGAGGCAGCAGCAGGCTCAGCGTGGGAGGCATCATGGCTCAGGGCCATTAACACCCCGGGGGCAGGCATCGGACGAGGGGCAGGAGGACCCCAGACTGGGAGTGTCTTCCGTGTGGCAGCGGTTGGGCCAGCAGATAGATGCGGAGAAGCGGCGGGCAGAGAGGGCACGGCTCAGGATGGTGAGGGTGGAGAACTCCATGCACCGGGCTTTGAAGCGGGCGGAGGGCCTCGAGGAAACTCGCAGGGATTTGAGGGATTCCATGGCTGCATCCCTGCAAGACCTCGAGTCCAGGGAACAGGCCCGCCTCTGGAACATCGACATGGAGTTCGATGATGCCCTGGGCCGGAACATCTTACAGTGAGCCGTGGACTAGCCCACCGCCTTTGTAAATAGTTATGTAGTTGTAGGTTTCCTTGATTATATTTTTTCCTTTGGGGCACATGGACTATGCCCCACCTTTTTGTTAATAGTTATTCCTTAGGTAGGTTTTTTTCTTAGGTTTCCTTTGGATTGTTGGGCACATGGACCCTTGATTTTTACATTGTATATAGTTATGGACCTGATTTGGCATATTTTTTTTTTAGCATGGAGGAATGGTTTTGTATTATTTTTACTTTGGATTTGGTGCTATGGACTGACACTGGCATTTTTCTTTGCATTTTATTCTATTCAGCATTAATAATTTTTCCTTGATTTCAGACATCCTTTTATTTATCATTTTATTCTTGTGTAAATTCGTTTCATTCATTCTTTTTCATATATAACACATTTTTTTTTTAATTCATTTGTGTGGTCTTCTCTCATTGGTTTCGTGCATGTCACAATGTGGGTTTTCTCAATCATGTGTCGCCAATGTGTGGGTCTGACGGGTTTGTACTCATGCGCATAATGGTTATTTGGCATCTATCATGACATGGGGATTTCAATTTGGAGTGGATGGAATGCTTTTTTGGGTGTTTGCACTGGGGTGTCGTGGGGTGAGATTTGGGTGGCCATAAGGGCCATGGATCTGGATTGTGATGACGTGTTCGTGGGGGACATAAGTCAGGGCCTGCTGGCAGGTGCCCGTCACTGGGGGTGGGAGGGACATAAGTCGGGGCCTGCTGGCAGGTGCCGGTCACTGGGGGTGGGGGTGGGGGAGGACATAAGTCAGGGCCTGCTGGCAGGTGCCCATCACTGGGGGGGACATAAGTCGGGGCTCCCAAGTGCATGGTGCGATGTGGCCTGCCTGTAGGGCATGCCCAGGGGTGTGGGGTGGTCCCCTGTGGTGTTGGCTGCCTGAGGGGCATTGAGGTGTGGGGGGTGGGCACACTGGGAGGGAACACACTGCCAAATCACGTGTGATACTTCACACACACCCCCGGAATACACGTACCCCGCTCGCGCTAGGCCAATAGCGTGTAGAACTTCACACGCACCCCTCTGAATACACGTACCCCGCTCGCTCTAGGCCAATAGCATGTAGAACTTCACACGCACCCCCGGAATATGCGCAGGCAGCCCATCCAGCCTGGGAATCCCCCGCAGGCAGCACATCACCCCTGGGCATGCCCCGCAGGCAACTCACTCCACAGGGGGGACTTTTTCCACGTTTTACACGTTATTGGACTAGCGCGAGCGGGGTACATGTATTCCGAGGGGTGCGCAGGGAGTTTTACACGCGATAGGCCTGGCGCGAGCGGGGTACGTGTATTCTGAGGGGTGCGTGGGAAGTTTTACACACTGTTGGCCTAGCGCGAGCGGGGTACGTGTATTCCGAGGGGTGCGCGGGGAGTTTTATGCGCGAGCCACCACGTGTATACTGAGGGGTGCGTGTGAAGTTTTACATGCGATGGGCCTGGCGCGAGCGGGGTGCGTGCGTGGGGAGTTTTACATGCGTTTTCGTGGTTGGGGGGCTGTATGCTGGTCCACTGGCCTTTGCGCCAAGTACTGGATTTGTGCAATTTCTTTGGCGCACGGGGCGGGGTTGGGGGCATAACTGGCGCTGCTGCAGGGTCGCTGCGCCACTCTGCCCCACGGCTGGTTATGGATGTATAAATCCATGAATACGCTGTGCGCCAGCCACGTGTGCCACTTGTGCGCCAAATTCTATGAATTACCCCCTTAAACAGTCCAAAGCCTGTATATACGTCTCATGTTTTGTACGCACTTTACTGTCGTGATGACTATTCTGAAAGATGAAATTAGCATAATACCAAGCGTTCATTGTATGCTCAGTAGGAACGCACATTTGAATTACTATCACAGACATGTTTGATAAAATGGTGGTCATTCTTATGTTTACAAAATGCACGTTGTTTTAATGCAAAGCAGCCAGCACCCAATATTCAGGGCACCCACATTATTTCACACCTAGCTCCAGCCCTCAGTCACAGCCACACACCTGCCAATCCGCCTCCTCCCACCTGATCCCCCACCCCCTTGTCCATGTGCAGCACTAGAGTACACACAGCAAATACAGGTAACCAATTCACACAACATTGTCTCTCAATTACTCCATTCAAACTGGAAACCATTCACCAAAGGTGATGCGTGAATCCTGTGACTTACCCCTAGAAGGACAGGCACAGTAACTAATCACAAGCATGGGTGTCAGTGGATTACAGGCGGGTAGGTGGGGGTTAACACCTGAAGAGTACCAAGAACACTGTCGCGCAGTCTGCGTTGATGGTCCATTGCTGCGCCCAGGTTATACTGTCCTACTTCTATCATCATGGCTGTCCTTGCAAAGACAATCAAACAGCACCTGTACGCTCGGTAGAAAAACAGAACTCACCTGTTGACCCCACAAAACCTTAGTTACCTGTGAGATATCCTTACCAATTTGTTATGTTCTTGGTAACAGTGATCCAGTTAAAAAAATGGTCACATATCTGTTCAAATTTGACACTAGCAAAATGATCCCTTGTAGTTCTGCAGATGAACTACCAGCAACCAAAAATCACACGAAGGTCGTGCTTAGCCAGCCTCACTATAGTGAGTAGACATCTGAGTTATATATTGGCCTCCTAAAGATTTTGCGACTGGGCTTGTTTGCATTGTAAAACTAGGGAAAACGTACATCCATTGGCAACCCGAAAACAAGTTTCAATTAGACCCCTCCCCTTGTTATTGTACCTTCCTGTGATTATGTCCCACTAAAGTGTCAGGCGTTTTAAGTGCAGAGGTGTTCCACCTTATCCCGCTACACTGGACAGGCTGCTCTTTTAGCCCCGCCTGCTGCACTGCGCTGCTCGCAGACATCACACCTTATGAGGGTTAATACCTGCAAGACTCCTGTCCCCGGCAATACCCACTTACTGAGGCATTTCCTTTGCCCCCCCAAACCTCAACCGGCAGGTGGAAGCCCTTCCCAGCGGAGAGGGGAAGCGTCAGGGGCTCCTCGTGGGAACTATTGCTACTGCAACGATTGTAATTACAGAGGCAGCAGACAGGACGGGAAGGCTTTATAGGTCAAGTGCGGCAGAGCCTGTCTCTGAGCTCCCAGGCCCCGTCTTCCAAAGCAGCCTTGCGGGGGCCCAACAGCTTCAAGCAGGCATTCGCACTTTTATCATCTCCTCACCCCCCAGGCAGCGACTCACCTGTTCAAAGGCTGCAGGCATAGCAGATCCTTTGAACTCTGGGGTCACGTCAGGCTTTTTATACAGAAAAACAAGACACCATCAGTGACTGGAAGCCTTACATAAGACCCCTTCAGCCAGAGTTCCGAGGCACTGAGTGAGTCCTCCTTATTGCGAACTGTTCCGCGACACATTTGTTCTAGGGCACTTTGGGAGGAGTGCAGTTAATTAGGATTTTTCTTCCACCGTCTGGGTTTTTTCGTGGGTGCTTTGATTTTAGGGGATGTGCTTCATCCAATTCAATGTTAATGCCACCCCCCACCCAACCATCCATCGACATTCAGGCTTCCAAAAATGACATGGAACTCAAAGTATGGTGTGCGTTCTTAGACTTATAGTTTACCATTCAGAATGTGAAAAAGCGACAATGACATTCTTTTGACTTAACATGTTGCTATGGGGATTTATATGTTTTCACGTGGCTTTATTATGCAATTTGTATTTTTTGTAAGTAAACTCTACAACACAATATTAAGGTAGACCTTGAAATTCAACTATTTCAGCCAAAGCTGTGATCCTGGTTACTCCCACCTAACCCCACCCCCCATTTGGCAGACCATCCCACTCCCGCATTTTTGGATGCAGCCTCACTACCACCAAGTTCCTATTTTCCACTTCCACCACTGGTTCAGTTATACGCACCTGCAGAGCAGGCATACGCTCACTCAATCCCATACACATTGCATAATGCACCCTTACATGCACACTTACATGCAAACATACATCCATCATGTGCAAGGGACTCCTCTTTCAGAAAGGCATCTGGCTGAGCTTCCTGATCACCGCCACACTGACAGGAACAAGGAAAGGGGAGTGCACCACGCGCAGACGGAGCACCCCTAAAATAAACACTCTGGTTGCGCAGCAGAATGGTCCTTTATCCCGTTGTGCAACCAGAGCGTTTCTTTCTGAAAGAAATTTCAGAAGTCGAACTGCGACTTCTGAAAGAAACTATTTTTTTCAGAAGATTCTGGAGGCTGGGCATTGCATGGGAGGCCCCCACGCAACGTGGGTGATGAGGGGGCCTCGGTTGTATACTAATTGACCTTTTCACAATTGTCCTCGGGAGAATTGACCCAATTTAGAAGGTCAATTAGGACATATATGCGGGGGGAAACCCCACCGCAACCCCCACCCAATCCAAAACCCCCTGCAGCCCCCCACCGAATCCCCTTATATTATTTATAATTCAAAACCAACCCAATACATAAATAAAATAACTAAAATAATATAAAGGTCAATTGTGCAGAAGGTCAATTAGGACCACTATAATTAGGTCAATTGTTCAAAAGGTCAATTGTAAAAGGTCAATTTGGGTAATACCGGCGCCTCCGCTATGCCAGTGGTCCTACGCTCTGAGACTCTTGCTAGGGTGAGATGCAAAGTTCTGTGCTCTGAGAATCGTGCTATGGAGAGTGGCAAGGTCCTAAGCTCTGAGAATCTTGCAAGGGTGAGATGGAAGGTCCTGCACTCTGAGAATCTTGCTAGTCCCAGGATGAGATGCAAGGTCCTATGCTCTGATGATCTTGTTACGGTGAGATGCAAGCTCCTGTGCTCTGAGAATCATGCTAGGGTGAGATGCAAGGTCCTGTGCTCTGAGAATCGCGCTAGGGTGAGATGGAAGGTCCTACGCTCTGATGATCTTGTTACGGTGAGATGCAAGCTCCTGTGCTCTGAGAATCGTGCTAGGGTGAGAGGCAAGGGCCTAAACTCTGATATTCTTGCTAGTCCCAGGATGAGATGGAAGGTCCTACGCTCTGAGAATCACGCTAGGGTAAGATGGAAGGTCCTGTGCTCTGAGAATCGCGCTAGGGTGAGATGGAAGGTCCTACGCTCTGATTATCTTGTTACGGTGAGATGCAAACTCCTGTGCTCTGAGAATCGTGCTAGGGTGAGAGGCAAGGTCCTAAACTCTGATAATCTTGCTAGTCCCAGCATGAGATGGAAGGTCCTACGCTCTGAGAATCACGCTAGGGTAAGATGGAAGGTCCTGTGCTCTGCGAATCGTGCTAGGGTGAGATGGAAGGTCCTGTGCTCTGAGAATCGTGCTAGGATGAGAGGCAAGGTCCTAAACTCTGATAATCTTGCTAGTCCCAGGGTGAGATGGAACGTCCTACGCTCTGAGAATCGTGCTAGGGTGAGATGGAAGGTCCTATGCTCTGAGAATCTTGCAAGTATCATAGTGAGATGGAAGGTCCTATGCTCAGAGTCTTGTTATGGTGAGATGCAAGGTCCTGTGCTCTGAGAATCGTGCTAGGGTGAGATGCAAGGACCTGTGCTCTGAGAATCGTGCTAGGATGAGAGGCAAGGTCCTAAACTCTGATAATCTTGCTAGTCCCAGGGTGAGATGTAACGTCCTACGCTCTGACAATCGTGCTAGGGTGAGATGGAAGGTCCTATGCTCTGAGAATCTTGCTAGGGTGAGATGGAAGGTCCTGTGCTCTGAGAATCACCCTAGGGTGAGATGGAAGGTCCTACGCTCTGATAATCGTGTTAGGGTGAGATGCAAGGTCCTGTCCTCTGAGAATCGTGCTAGGGTGAGATGCAAGGTCCTGTGCTCTGAGAATCATGCTAGGGTGAGATGGACGGTCCTACACTATGATAATCTTGCTAGGGTGAGATGGAAGGTCCTACGCTCTGATAATCTTGCTAGGGTGAGATGGAAGGTCCTGTGCTCTGAGAATCTTGCTAGGGTGAGATGGAAGGTCCTACACTCTGACAATCTTCCTAGGGTGAGATGGAAGGTCCTACACTCTACGAATCTTGCTAGGGTGAGATGGAAGGTCCTGTGCTCTGAGAATCTTGATGGGTGAGATGGAAGGTCCTACACTCTACAAATCTTGCTAGCATGAGATGGAAGGTCCTACGCAACGAGAATCTTGCAGTGTCATTACAATTGTTTTCCATTTTTCCTGATGATTCACCTGATTTCAAACATTTATTCAGCTGGCATTGAGCCCTTGAGACCCAAGAGAGGCTCAATGCGGGATATACACCCCAGAAACTCTACGCTTCTGAGGGTTTCCAAAGGTACCACTTTCATGCTTTGATGCAGCTGTCATGTACCCGCACATCCAACTGTCTCATTGGAAGTTGCTGGTTTTTTGTCAGCAGCCTGGCAGCTATACCTGGAGACAATGTATACCAGCTCCCATATAAACACCCTGCTACCTTTAACAGCTAGACCATGTTGCCCCAGGTAGAAAGTGCGTGTTATAGGAGGCCTGGCACTTAGCTGGGAAGCCAGGCATGGCTTTAACAGGAGTTCGTTTTGTTTGCTTTGAAGATTATGGGCTCCACTGCTTAATGAGCAAGCCCATTTACAACAAAGGGTAACTGTATTCATAGCCCAC
Source organism: Ambystoma mexicanum (assembly GCF_040938575.1). NCBI lineage: Eukaryota > Metazoa > Chordata > Amphibia > Caudata > Ambystomatidae > Ambystoma > Ambystoma mexicanum. The sequence continues at coordinate 1,224,154,857 of NC_090934.1, read as the reverse complement.
CAAGTTCATATGCGGGACCACGACCCACAGTGGCCTGTACTGAGAATGGAGCTACAACCCTCTTCCTGGCATCAATCCTCCCGCAAGTTCTGGGGCTCTGAACCAGGACAAAAACATGGCCGACCCACTCGGTGCAGTGGCAATCCACAGTGAAAACTGCCAAAAGCACTCAGTTCCTTCCCCACTGGGACAGGGAACACTGAACGACTGATAATCACAAGTGCATTTACCCAATTAAGAGTCTGACTCAAGCAGGTAAAGGAGAGGAGTGCTGCCAGAGGCTGCACTTTCCTGTGGACACTGCACTGAAAGCAATATGATAGGATAGGTTATTTATAACGCGCTTAATACTCAGAGGTTTCTAAGCGCGGACACAGGGATCGAACCTGTGTTGCTGCATGTCGTCTTGCTTCCAAGGCGAGCACGTTGCCCCTGAGCTATCCTCCCGAGACAAATAGGGAGCACGACTCGGGATTAAACTGGCCAACAGTGCAGTAGGCAAAGCTCAAAGGGCCGGCCCCACAGGTCAACGTGGGCCACGTTCATTACTTGGGAAACTCTGCAGCTGGTAGTTTAAAGTAATTGTATCCGACCAATGTGCATTAAAATGCAAATTTTGACATAAATATTTGTAAAGAATTCCCGGATACCACAGAGTTTGTCATAAAATGTTATGAATTGTGATTGGTTGACGTGGGCCGCTGCTTGTGCTGCCTGGTACTATTTTGTGACCCTGGCTGGACTCCCAGACAGCAGAGTCCAGGAGAGCAACCAAGTGAGGCCATGCCATGTTCTACCTGTCAAGACTAACCAACTTTGGCAGCCAGGGGGGTGGAGGCTACTGAATGAGACCAGTTCTGAAGTGCCCAGAGTGAGCCAGTGCCTACTGCATCCCTTTCCCCCTACTTACCGGCTTCCTAGAAGCCACAGTAGTGAGCCAACTGCAGGGGAAGGACTGCTTCACGCAGATGCGTTCACAGGGGGTGTGGGCAGTGGCGCAACACCATTGAGACAATTGGGCTCTAGTCCCCTCCTACAAAAAATGTTGGGCTATGTTGACTCAACCTGGCTGACCTACAGAGCCGTGGCCGGACAGAACATAGATGTTAAATGGAGCCTGGGCTTCGCTGTTAACAAAGGCTCAGTGGATGACCAGCCACAGCAGGTGGCGCTAGAGAGACAGCAGCATACCAGGCCGCCCGTCTCCCCCACCCCGGAGTGTTGATCGCCTCACCTTTTCCAAGGGAGGCGGAAGGGGGGTGCTTCTGGGCCAGCCAGAACCAGCCAGACCCAGGGTGATGCTTAAAGGTCTAAGACTACAGGGCTCTGTCTCTTTGCAGCCCTGGACTAACATACGGCCATACACTCCTTTAGGAATTTGCATCCCGGGGTTTATTAGGGTACAACCTGATAGGCTAGGGCTATTGTTTACCAAGGAAGTGCCTTCAGCTGTGATATTGGTTCATTCTGCATGTAAAAGGTGATGATTCCGAATACTTTGTGAAAAAAACAATTCGGCTCCATAGGTTGTGTGGTTTTGTTGCTAATTTGTTATTTCTATCACAAGCAGAGTTACGGGCGATCCTAGCAAGGGATGAGTTTTCGCTGCTGTTCCTGATGCGAGTGGTACCTGCTGGCCGCGCACGGCCCAAGTTCGGGGTAAGACGGGAACTGACTCCCTTACAGACAGCTGAGACTCCCAGATAACTGAATACAGTGGTCCCCGGTGTATTCGCTCCAGGCAGGTGCGTGGGAGCTACTTACGGCCAGTTGGTAACCAGAGGCAGTCGCCCACTATGCAATAACCCAGAAGTGACAAAGGTCACCCAAGGAAAATAAAATACTGGTGAAAGCCCAGGAATTGGAAAGGGTCATCCAAATGTTGTTGTAGGCCATTACGCTGAAGGACGCTGGGACCGCCCATTTTGCTGACTCCAATAAAATGTGATCTGTTTGTTCCAAAAATAATATTGTCTCTGTGGTCTATTTTGTAAGTGCATATGGTCTGTGGTTTTGGGGATGGGGGCCAAAGTACAGGATGGTCCTGCTATGCAATTACTAACCAAAAGCATTTCGCTGTTAGCACTTGCATTCGTATGCATACATTTGTAGGCAATTGAAATCGTGATGTGGGGTTAGCACTTGCAAGCCAGGGGAGTGAGTGGAGGGGTAGCGGGGACAGGAGACCAGTCATTCTCAAATCAGTCCATAAGTGGGTGGTTTCAGAGGTAAAGGGCAGAGAGAATAGTCTCATTGGAATGTGTAAAGAAAGTAGATGCCCTCCACACAAGTAAGTTTGCCACTCCCCCACATTCTCTGAAGTTAGCGCCTCGCCCATCATTTGAAGGGTCACCCCACCCCTGATATTTTAGCCTAGGTGCACCCCTGGAAGGGGCTGATGTGCGCATGTGCTATAGGCTGAAAGGCGAGGAGGGAAGCCTTTCCTGAAACTGGTGGCATTACAGTTTTACTGTGTTTGTGCAGATGCAGAAAAAATGTACGTGCACAAACTTAGTAAAACTTTAATGCTGCTACTTTCAAGACTTCCATCGCCCATCTGCCTCAGCAAAATCGAATGCTCACATCAGCCCACTCCCCACCGATGCGAGCCAACATATAACCACATTATGTGTACTTTCACATCCGAGGGTAGGGGGATTTATGTACGCACTTGCTTTTTCTAGGGCATTTGTTATGTGGCTAGAATAGCAGTTTGGTACAGTCAGTCTAGTCACTTATTACGGTGGCATGACCGTATCTTTTTTTTAAACTTTTTTTTTAATGTGCATCCATAATAAAGTAGGTATGGCATCTATTATTACATTGCTATACTGGAATTTTGGTGCAGCCAGTCTAGTCATGCATTACTGTGGCATGACCATGGGCCTCATTCCGAGTGCGACGGTAAGGGGTTAACGGCACCGGTAAGGATGCCAGTGCCGTTAACCCCCTAATGCCGCATTCCGAGGTCCCTTAGTGGGTCCCACTAGGGCCGGCTGATTTTACCAGCCGCCCTTAGCAGGACCCGTTAAGGGACCATGGAGATAATAACGGATCCGCTATTTGCGGGCCCGTTATTAGCTCCTTCCCCATTCCCATTGAGCCCTATGGGGGCTCGAATGGGAATGGGGAATGGTTTTCGGAATGGGGATTTACCGGGTCCGCAAAGGTCGGAATGTCCCGGTAAGTCCCCATTCTGATACCACGGACCCGGACAAGGGTTTGGAGGCAGCCATGGTGCTATTGGCACCATGGCTACCTTCAAACTCGTAATGACCCCCCCAATAAATGTACAAGTGTTATGGTGTACAATCTACTTTTTCTTCCTCAAGAATATTTATAAGTTATCTAAAAAATTAGCAAAGTAACTAAATGTGTAAGTTGTCTTTAAATCCAATAAAATGTTCATTCTCTCTGGCATATAGTGCTTTAAAATGTACCATTTGATACTTGGTCCCAACACCAGACAACCCTTGGGGATAGACAGAGGGAGGGGAGCCTCCAAGTTAGCCCCACCCAGTTGTTGAAGTGGCCTCTCCCAACACCAGTTTTTCCCCTCCTCGAAATGTAGGTTTCGTTGTGCCACTGGGTGGGAGAGTGTTAGCACCACAGATGTTCATTGCTCCACAGAAGTTCATTGCTATCGAGCTCCATTGACCCGGGAAGGAAGAAGGGCTGAGCGGACCTGTCTGAATTCAACGTTCTGGGCCTGAGGTCAAACATGGATCCACTGTAGTGGATACATCAGTCCACTGATCCACGGACAGGCACTTTACTGTGTCTGCACAGAATGTGCCCAAGTAGCTCATCGGACCATGCTGAAGCTCAGCTATGACAAATCAACTTCCGGGGCACGAGTGGTGCAGAGATGAATATCGGTTTCTAAACCATCAATCGGCCCCACGCTGCTAGTACACCAGAAGGAATCTGAATAAATTGGGAAAACAAGTCAATTATAAACCTCCTTGTCCAATTTTGGTAACGTCGACGGAACAGAAGGCTAATCTCTGGAAGGTGTTGGATTTGTGGTTAGTTGCAACACAGCAAAAATACAATTATTACCCAATGATAATTGGGACTGTTCAGTCAAAGTTGTATACACAGATATAGTTTATTATCATCACAACAGACAGTTCTAGCAAACTATAAAATACAACCCACCCTGTAAAGGAAAGCAGAGGACAGTTTCAAGAAGCAAAAGGGATGCACTCTAGGTACTGACAGGAGGGTAGTAAAGTAATTCACTGCAAAGATATTTGGTTTCAGCTAAAGGGATCAATGGGCCTTACAATGTCACTTGGGGCCTTCGGAGAAGGACCAGGGGGAAAGAACCACAATGTAACTTGTGACGTAGGAGTTCTTGGTGCTTGACAGAATCGAGTCAGTTTCAGGGTGCATTGCAGCTTCTGCGACACAGTTCAAGATGGGAGACAGTGGTGGGTATCAGGCAGCACAATTGGCGGGCGAAGCTGGATGGATGGCTGCAGGGTGGCCTACATGGCAGCTCAGGTTCAGGAATCATTGTTTCAGTTCTGGTCGGCGGTTCTGAAGCACTGGTCAAGGCATCGCAGACAGCTTTGGCGACTGCAGCTTAACAGTCAGCGGTGCAGTCGGTTGCAGCTCGAGGGGCTCGACTGGCTCAAAAAATGTCCTTTAAGGCAGACGTCGGTAGATGCTTGTTGTTGCACTCCTCATAGCTTCTTCACTTGGCTTGTGTCATCCTTTAAAGCGGACGGCCCAAAACTGAGGAGAGTGTTGTAGGCAACGGCCTGGTCCTTGGTTTGGTTTAGAGACCCTCTGGCACTTCCTACCTAGGAAGCTTGCTGCAGAGTTTAGCAGCCACGCTGTGTGCTGGCTGGGTACCAGTTTGGGAGCTGCTTGGTGGGTCCTCTGCATTCAGTATCTCCCTCTGTTCCCTGGGAGATGTTTAGGGGAGGGACCTTGCTTCCCTCATGGAGGTCCTGGCCTTCCTATACTGGTGGAAGATATAAGGCAGACTGTACCTTCTTTCAGGGTCCAATGCTGAGTTCTTCTTGCTTCTCCTTGCAAAGTCTTCAGATGATCAGCCCAAAAGAGGGGCTCAACCCTCTTTTAAAGCCAAATGCACCAGAGTGATTGGTGTAGGCTAATCCTACTTTAATAAACCAATCCTGGGTCCCCATCAACAATCTCCTGTCTGCATGAGGTCACAACCAGAGTGCTATGCAACAAAAAAAGTAAAGAGGTGTAAACATGTAATACTAAGTCCCACCCATCTTCCTGTCTGTTGTGGATCAAAGGGTCTCTGTTCAACTGAGCTCTCTGTGGTTTATGATTAAAGCAGCAGGTCTCCCTTGAAGCTGAGGCGAGATCAGACTTTCTGGCGCCATCAATCTACATACTCGTACCTTCTGAATGGGTTCCACCTGTGGGGAGACCTACACACAGTCCCAAACATGACATTTCACTGTCAATCAATACTACGGATGAGAGCTGACTTCAGGTTGACACAATGCATATGAAAGGGTGTTGGGGTGTCCTGCCTCTTTTGTGAGCCTCTGCAGCCAGGCCCCATGTGGGCCTGTTTGAATTCAACTATGATTAGTATTGGAATGCAGCCACCAGCTACAGAGCTAAACAAAAGAACATGGCACATCCATGGACCCTTTGTAAGTTAATTAGGCTGGCCATGGCAGGGTGAAGGTTTGGCCCTCCCCTTCTGAGATGGCATGGTGTACTCCTGGCTGTCGAATCATAACTAAATATTACAGGGGGACTGCCCCATAGGGTACATGTGCCTATGTGTATGTCGTACGGTGAGCACAAGAAAATGTGTGCAGATTCACTCCCACACATCTACCATCATTCAATTTCATATAAAATTTCAAAAAAGCCCAAGTGAGCTCACACCCACCGTGCGGATGGTCGAATTCCTCACATCAGCATATGTGCCCTCTCACACTATGGCTACAATTAGGGGTTTTGCCATGCAGTGGTTATGCCCTGCATCGTTCAGCAACCAACCTCGGGTCCCAAAGATCCAACACTGATGTTGCCACTGAACCAAAGGATTTCCCACTGAGGAGGGAGTCTGAATCCTCCGGCTAATGTAACACACATCTGCTTGCGTGCCTGGACACATTTTGCATTTTCCATCTTTCTGAAGTGCTAAAAGACACCATAAACACTGGCAAGAGCTGCATGAAACTGTTTTTGGTGGCATCCAGCCCCTACCACCCTGCTGCCTCCCTTCAAGTATTGCACTTGGGCATGGCTTGACCACACCTTCCATGGTAGCCTCTTCTGGACAGGATAGAGCATGTTCAGTGTGTGCTGGCATAGGAGCTGCTCCCTCCTGGCACCTCTGTCGTACACCTCATAGAACGAGCATGCACACTGCCACCTACAGAACCACGTGAAGACATGCATCTGGCACACTGCCCTTCATGCGGCCCTCCATTTTAACCCTCAACCCGAAACTCTCTCCTTTCACTACATGCAAAATATACTTGTCTTTTTGAGGTCATGTTCCTTCAGAAGACCTGATTGAAGCAAATCATGGTAATGCTCTCTTGTGTCATTGGCCCTCGAGAAGCACAGCTTCATCACGGGACCCATAGACAAAACCAAGGAGATTGAAATGGACTGTAGCTTCGCCCTACACAGATAGCAAGTCTGCTCAACCTTTCATCCATTAGAAGTTGATCCAAGCAGTGCTATTGGTTTTGGGTAGTCAAGAAACACCTTATTTATTTATTTATTGGTTTCTTATAACACACTTAATACCGATACTAGTTTGGTTTCTAAGCGCGGATCTGGGATTCAAACTTCTGTTGCTCTGCATGGTCTTGCTTCCAAGACCAGCATGTTACCCCTGTGCTATCCTCGCAAAGCAGGTGGAAACGAGCACTATATGCTTCATATTTTTGTGGATATGAAAGAGCACCCTACAGCCAATTAACAGAAATCAGGCTATTAATCTAAATACCTTATTCTAGATTTTATTGAAAAAAAGGTTTTTTTTTTCTATTCTAGTGCATGCACATTTGTGCCTCATTTGAGCCGTTGGGTCATCTTATTGGGCAAGCGTCTGCAACCTGTGCCTCTCCAGATCATTTAGACTACGAACCCCATAATCCCTCTCCATTGACAATGCTGGCTATGGCTGAATGGTGCAAGTAATACTCCGAAACATCTGGAGGGACAGAGGTTGCACACCCCTGTGATTAGGTTTATGGTGTTCCATGGGAAGTCTGCCCATGATTTGTACCCTGTAGTGCAGGCGTCTGAACCTGCAATTCTCCAGAAGCTTTCGACTGCGACTCCCATGACCCCTTTCTATTGACTGTGCTGGGTATACCTGGTGGGTGTTGTAGTCCAAAACATCTAGAGAGCAAAAGGTTGCAAAACCCTGCCATTGAGCCAACATTGGAGCTCGGTGCTTATCCTTGGGTTGGTCACAGGCCGTCCCTTGGGAGTGGTGATGGCGTACATGGCTCATGTAAATGGGAGAGAGGACGGGCGTTTCATTTCACTTCTAAGGATGATCTACCAAAATGGAGGACGAAGCATTACCAAGCTACCCTCAATACACCAAAGATGCAAACCATGACAACAAAGGCCTCCGGATTTGACAACAGAAGCCTCCCGTTTACCATGGACATCTCATATCAAAAGGCGATTCCTGTGACCGAGGTCATCTGTTTGATGGACACAGAGAGTGAATACCACCTTATAAAAGGTGATACGAAAGAGGTCAAGGGTTCAGTGTGCTCGCTGACCAAATGCCCGCTCTTTGCACGAGGTGTTCACCTTAGAGAAGCTTCAGGACAGGCTCTGCAGCGCAAAATAAATGTGGGTAGGATGTCTAGGTTAGGATAGGCCACAGACATAAATGTAGGACTATAATTCGGCAGTAGCTAGCATGGCTACACTTCAATAATGGGAACAGGGGTGTGGATGGAGGGGGGATTCCAGACATTTCACTTGAGATATATGTGTTATTAACTGTGCAGATTCGGATGTGATCAAGCTGTCGGGTTTCTAGGTCTGGAAAAGATCAGGGGCTGCACTAATGTGGGGAGTGTCTGGATCATGCATGTCAAAAAAGGAGCTTTTGCTCCAATTGCTACTCCAAGCCTTGCTTTAAAAGTCTCAGCGGCAAAGCCCACCTGCTGCTTGGTAGACATCTGCGGTTAAGCGTAAATTACCAAACCATTAAAAGGTTTATTTGATTTATAACTGTTATGTTGAACTGTTGGCATTTCCTCTCCACAAAAACAGGGATTTTTTTGGGATAAAATAAAAAAACGACCTAGACTGTTTGACAGGTAGCCCAATTCCAGCAAACCAGGAGATCTGGTCACCCTAAAGCAGGGTTCTCCATGGGAAAGTCCCAATACAAGGAAACTCAAGGGAAGAGACTGTATGGAAGGAGGGATGAAGGCTGTAAAGGCAAGCACCTCAAGAGAAGGCATGCGAGGAGGAAGGGAAGGAAAGAAGAGCTGGGAAATGGAAGGCAAGGTAATACAGGAGCAAGGCAAGGATATGGAAGAGTGGTGACAGAAAGGCAGGGCATGGAAGGGCATGGCATGAGAGGGCAGGGCAGTGCAAAACAAGGCAAAGGAGTGCAAGCAAAACAAGGCAAGGGAATGCTTGACAAAACAAGGCATGGGAGGGCATGGCAAAACAAGGCAAGGAAGGGCATGGCAGGTCAGAGCAAAATAAGGCAAGGCGGGACAAAACAAAGAAAGACAAGCACAACAAAATACTGTATAAAATAGAGACACTATGGTAGGCGGAAGGAAGGCGAGGAAAGCAAAGTAACGCAAGAGAAGAGAGGAGCAGAGAATGAAGGGTAGGACAGCAAAGCTAGCCAATGGAAGGCAAGGCAAGGCAATACAGGGAAAGACAAGGATAGGGAAGACTGTGGAAAGCAAAGAAAGGCAGCACAAAACAAGGCAGGGCAGCGCAAAACATGGCAGGACCAGGCCAAACAAGGTAGGACCGGGTCAAACAAAGCGGGACCAGGCCAAACAAGGCAGGACCGGGCCAAACAAGGCAGGGCAAAACAAGGCAGGGCAGGAAGGGTAAACGGGCAGGGCAACGCAGGGCAAACCAAGTCAGGGCAGCACAAAACAAGGCCGGGTAGTGAAAAACAAGGCATGACCAGGTCAAACAAGGCAGGACCGGGCCACACAATACAGGACCGAGCCAAACAAGCAAGGACCAGGCCAAGCAAAGCAGCAGGGCAACACAAGGTAACACAAGGCAGGGCAAAACAAGGTAAAATAAGGCAGGGCAAACCCGTGCAAGGTAAAACAAAACATGGCAGGGAAGGGCAAGGCAGTGCAAGCGAAGGGCAGAGACTGGCGATGCCTCTGTTCTAAATAGAGATGCTATGGTCAGGTAAAGGAAGGCTAGAAAAGGAAAGTAACTCAAGAGAAGAGAGGGGGAAGGGAAGGCAATACACTGGAGGACAAGGACAATGAAGACTGGGAACGCCAGGGAAGGCAGGGCAAAACACAAGGCAAGCAGACCAAGCCAAGGCAGCACAGGCCAAGGCAAGGCAACGTCAGACAGCACAGGCCAATGCAAGGCAGCGCAGACCAAGACAGTGAAGGAAGACAAAATTAGGCAGTAGAAGGAAAGGGGTGAGACTGATGAGGCCACCGTTCACAATATTGGTGGCCAGGGGTAAAAAATGACTTTATATTCCAGTATCAGCCCACCTCCCTCCACCATAACAAAGCGCATGACATCGGAGAGACTGAAAGACACCCAAACATTTGAATAGACAGGTCCTCGAATTCCATTGCACCCCACCCCGAGTATAGACATGTCAAACTCACTCATGAGGGGGGGTGCTGGGTTCGGCCGGCAGATCCAGGTACCAGTCGTCATAGTTCTCCTCTTCCGCTTCGGTGCTCCAGGTCCCATTTCCTGCTCCGGTCACAGACATGGCTCCGCCTCGGCCTTCAACAGAGAGGCGAAGTCTCCTCCAGGAAGGGTGCTTCCGGCTGCCTGGTCTCCTCCAGGGGTGCGGCCCCCAACCCTTCACTAGCGCCACTCGGGCAGACTCCGGCACCTTGCGCTATGCGTCCACCTCAGTCTCTCTCCGGGGCACGAGCGTTCCAGCAACCTGCAGAAAAGCACAGAAAGGGAGAGAGAGAGAGAGAGTGAGAGAGTGTGAAGGGAGCGCCACCGGGGAGGGACAGTCTTATCCAGGGATTACCGGCCCTGAGGTATTTCTTAATTGGGGCCTAAGGGCCCCAAGACGCTGAACTAGGTCAGATGGGTGCTGGACTGCTGGTGGCCTTTGTTCGGAGCCATGAGGAGGGGATTTTCGAGAACACTCGGGGACGGGGGTCAGGGGTGAGGGAATGCGTGTGCCACTTTGATTGTGCCAACCTTTGGTGTGAAGGAGGAGAACTGTGGCCAGCGGGTCAGGGCCGGCAGAGCTGGCCATCGCACAGGGGCTTTCTGGGTGTAGCACGTGAAACACGTGAAACACGTGCTGCATTCTGGACAGCGACGGATAAGCCCTCCCAATTACCGGAATGAAGTGAACCCCCCCTCCCCCCCCCCATTCTGCTTGGCCGTTCCCAACGAAGCTTCTCTAGGTATGAGGGTTATTTCTAGGAGCTGAAAGAAACGGATGCTGATTCTAGCGGCAGCGGACCCGAATGGCAAATAATTACTTTTGGGGTTCATACGGCAGCCACACAATGAGCGCCCACCCCGATCCTGTAGCAGTTCTTTATCACACACAATTTCCCAGGTTTGTGCTCAGTGATGCAGGGCTAACGTGTCAGAAACAACGCGGGAGACACTGACACGAATTCAAACCTTTGAGTCCGTCACTCTGTCAGTGACACTTGCCTGGCTGACAGAGCGGAGGGGGGGGGGCTATGGGGAGAGGAAGGGTTTAGGGAGTTGGGGGGGGGGGGCTGAGAGCAGGTAAAGACGGGACAAAATGCAAAAAAAGATAACTCTTGAGAAAAATGTAACAGTAAAAAGAGAGACAGGTGGACAAAGGAAAGACAGAGACAGGAAAGAACATTGAATGTGATGGAAGAAAGACAAAAAGGAATGGGCAGAAAGATGGTGCGGGAAAGGAAGACTGGAAAACAAATCGAGGAAGCACAGGGGTGATGGCGAAGGAAGAAGGGAAAAGCGTAGAGAAGGAAAAGAGCAAATTGACAGAGAAGAATAAAAAGGACAGAAGGCACCGTTTTAACATTTTCGCTGCATGCTCTCCGGCCTATATTGTACCTGCGATGCCTGCATGTATGTCAGGGAAGCGTGCACTTTTCCTTCGCATGGCAGATCTGGTCTGTTTACGAGAAGGAGGCATGCACCGCTGCTTGCGGTGCCACACCTGCTCGGAGTGGGGGAAGCATGGGGTGCGACTTTCTGCATAGGCGTCACTCGGGGGGGGGGGGGGGGAGGAAGCAAAGGAGGGCATTTCCGCCACATTTGCTTCTTAGGCTCCCTAATTGTTGGCCTCCACTCTCCCCACCACCCCCACCCCACCTGTGTGTGACGAATCAACTTCCGGGGCACCAGTGATCCAGGGAGGAATATGGGTTTTTAAACCATCAATCAGCCCCACAGCTCTAGTACACTAGAAGAGATCCGAAATGATTGGAAACACAAGTCAATTATAAACCTCCTTGCCCAATTTTGGTAACATGGACGGAACGGCAGGCTTATCTCTGCAAGGTCGTGGATCGTTGGTTAGTTGCAACACAGCGAACATACAAATATTACCCAATGATAAAAGGGACTGTCCAGTCAAGGTTGTACAAAAGTATCTACTTTATTATCATCACGACAGACCGCTCCAGCACACTACAAAATACAGGCCACCCTGTAAAGGAATACAGAGGACAGACAGTTTCAAGAAGGAAAGGGATGCACTCTGGATACTGATAGGAGGGTAGTCGGTAAAGTAATTAATCTCAATGTTCAAGGATACTTGGTTTCAGCACAAAGGGAGTAATGGTTTGTAAAATGTCACTAGGGGCCTTTGGAGAAGGACCAGGGAGACATAACCACGATGTACCTTGTGTTTGTTGAAGTTCTTGGTGTTCGACAGGGGCCAGTCGGTTTCACAGCGCTTTGTAGCTTCTGTGACAGAGTTCAAGACGGGAGACAGCTGCAGGTATCAGGCGGCAGGCAGTTCGGCGAGCGAGGCTGGACGGACGGCTGCAGGCTGGCCTACACAGCGGCTCGGGGTCAGGAACAGAGACGTTGCTAGGGGGGGCTAAGTGGGCTATAGCCCCTGGTTTTTTGGTTGGAGCCCCGGATAGAATCTCAGGAGCTACAACCAAAATGCTAGCTAGCCCCCAGTCCCGACAGTTCCGACATTAGCCTAGCCCTGGGTCTTTTCCAGAGCTAGCAACACCCCTGGTCAGGAATCATTGTCTCAGTGCTGATTGGTGGGTCTAATGCACTGGTTGAGGTATCTCGGATGGCGTGAGCAACTGCGGCGTGACAACAGTCAGCGGTGCAGTTGGTTGCAGCTCGAGGGGCTGAAATGCCTCGAAAATGTCCTTACAGACGGACGCTGGTTGATGCTCATCAGTGCACTCCTAGCTTCTTCGCTGGGCTCATGTCGCCCTTTAAGGCGGAAGGCCCAAAGCTGACGAGAGTGTTGCAGGCAAAAGCTTTGCCCTTCTTTCAGTTAAGAGACTCTCTGGAACTTCCCAACTAGGAAGCTTGCTTGCAGAGATAGGGCACACAGTGTGCTGGCTGGGTTGCAGTTCTGAGGCTGCTGGAGTGTCCTCCGGATTCAGCATCTCCCTTTGTTCGCTGGGAGATCTTTAGGGGCAGGATCTTGCTTCCCTCTTGAAAATCCTGGACTTCTGTCACTGGCAGAAGCTGTTAGGCAGAATGTACCTTCAGTCACGGTCCAAATGAGTCCTTCTGTTACTCATTGCAAAGTCTTCAGATGATCTTCTAATAGAGGGGCTCAGCCCTCTTTTAAAGCCAAATGGGCCCCAGTGATTGGTGCAGGCTAATCCTACCTTAATGGACCAATCCTTTGTCCTCACCAACTATTTTTTGTTATGCGTGAGGTCATAACCAGAGTGATTTGCAACAGGAAAGGTAAAGGGGCGACAACATGTACCACTAAGTTCCACCCATCTTCCTGTCTGTTGTGGATCAAAGTGTCTCTCTTGTTAATTGAGGTCTCTGTGGTCCCTGATCAAAGCGCATGTCTCCCTTGAAGTTATGTCGAGAACAGACTTTCTGTCTTCAACAAATCACATGCTTATACCTTCCTAAATGGGTTCCTCTGCAGGGATGACTACTGTAAACAGTTGTCCCAGACATGACATTCACTGCCCTTCATACTAAGGAGAGTGTAGCGGACTTCAAGCTGACACAGATGCATATCGAAAGGGGGTTGGGTATCCCCTCCTTTGTCAGTCCTGCGACCAGGCCTCCCGCAGGCCTGCTTCAATTGACTCATCAGTATACGCTGCCAGCAGCAGGTGGACAAATGATAGGACAGATCCATGGAGCATTTGATATATTAGGCTGGTCATGGCAGGAAGAAGGTGTTGCCCTCCTCCTCTTGCTGCTTTAATGTACTCCTGGCTGTCACATTCCAACTGAACATGACAGTAGAACTGTGTTTGTAGGATGTGTCCACCCAGAGTACGCGTGACTATGTGTTTGTTATGCTGTGAGCACAGGAAAATGTGTGCAGATTAGCTCCACACATTTACCGAGGTTGATCTATTATTCAGTCTCTTAGAAAAGTATCAAAACAGCCCAGGCGAGTGCACATCCACCGTGCGGATGGTCGAATTCCTCACACCACCCAAACTACACTTTCAGGCGTCTTAAAGGTGATTCTTTGGCAGGGGTGGAGCAGGAACCAAAAGAGGACCCAGAATTAATTTTCTAAGTGGGCCCATATTACACATTTTCAGGAAGCCCAACCCTCGTCCTGTGAGAAAATTTGCAAATAAAATATGTTACCACACAAAAGAGGCCCAGGGTGAAGAGGCAGAGTTCCCCATAGGCCTATCCACCCCTGTCCTTTGGCCAGTTGTCAAACATGCATGTTTACAGTCTTTGTTGGATCAGTCCATCCTTTCTTCTGGCCTGGATCAGACAACACAGGAATTGATGGGCCACGAATATCATTCGGGAGGGGGCCAACCATGTTAAAAGCAGACTTCCCACTTGCTAGGCACACTATTGTTTTTTAAATGTGCAGCTTACAATGTCATAGAAACAACAAAAACGACATTCCCAAAATGAAACATACTTAACTTACATCCGAGTTTCCTTTAAACTGTGTTTAGCTTTTTGTCAGACAACCACACAAATATTCAGTGATTTTTGGGCCCCTTTCTTTGTGATTTATAAAATGATATAGTTCTAAAGATATATGCGTGTGAAACAGTTTAAATCACTCATATACATGCTCCTATAGTACTGACAGAATTATTAGGAAACTGAACCGTGGGGTCCATGGGCGCCAACTTTTGAGGTTCAATATGGGGGAAGAAATTACCCCATCCCCGATGTGAATATATCCAAGTGACCAGCCAAACCCATCCTCTGGCAGAACACATTTAATAGCACTTGTTTTTTTTATAAGGTACTGCAAAAAGACATCAAATTTACATCCAGCTTTAAACATGTAACATCTCAGCAACAGTCACACAACCTGCTGAGATACCCTGGTATCTTTTTACTGTAGGTTGTGTCTATGGATCCCTGATTATGCTCAAAATCACTTCATTACCAACAGTGCAGTTCATGTATATGACTTTAAAGTAGGGGTGGCTCATTCATAATGGGCAATAGGGCACCAACCCTCCCCATTATGGACCTGCCAAGCCAGCCCACTGAAAACACTGAGCCTACCCCTGCTATCGAAACCAGCTGAGGGAGTGCTCCTGGGCTGGCTTTTACTGAATTGTCAAAGGGAAATACTGTGAGGAATTCGACCATCCGCACAGTGAGTGTGCGCTCGCCTGTTTTTATATAAATTTTAAAAGAAATGGAAGGGTGATAGATCAATCTCCGGAACATGTGTGGCACTCACCCGCACATATTTTCTTCCTATGCTCACTGCACAACACACATATAGACCTGTGTACTCTGGGTGGACACAGCCTACAGGTGCAATCCCACTGTCATATTTAATTGGGATATGACACGGGGGTACACCTTGTCATCTTAGAAGGGGGAGGGCAAAACCTTCCCTCTCCCACGGCCAGTCTAATTAACTAACAAAGGCTTGATGGATCTGCCCTTGCCGTTTGTTTACCTCTGCTGCTGGTGGGAGCTTTGCATACTAATCAGTTTAATTCAAAAGGCTCACATGGGGCCTGGCAGCAGAGGCTAACAAAAGAGACTGGAAACCCTAACACATTTTAATATGCATCTGTGTCAACCTGAAGCCAGCTCCCACTTCTCAGTATCAAGGACAGTGAATTGTCATATCTGGGACAGCTGTTTACATGAGTCATCTCCACAGGGAGACCCCATTCAGAAGGCACAAATATGCGGTTGGCAGAAGACAGAAAGTTTGGACCTGCCGTAGCTTCAAGGGAGAGCTGCCGCTTTAATCAGGTACCACAGAGAGCTCCATTGACCAGAGAGACCCTTTGAGCCACAACAGTCAGGAAGAAGGGTGGGACTTGGTATGACATGTTTTCACCCTTTTACCTTTTCTGCTGCAAAGCACTCTGGTTATGACCTCATGCAGTCCGGAGATTATTGGTGGGGACTCAGGATTGGTTAATTAAGGTAGGCTTAGCCTAAACCAATCCCTCTGGTCCATTTGTCTTTAAAAGAGGGTCAAGCACCGCTTTTGGGCAGATCTGAAGACTTTGCAAGGAGTAACAAGAAGAACTCAGCATTGGACACTGGCTGAGGGTACAGTCTGCCTTACATCTTCCACTAATGCAGGGAGGCCATGACCTCCTAGAGGGAAGCAAGGTCTCTCCCCTAAACATCTCCCAGGGAACAAAGGGAAATACCGAATCCAGAGAACCCTCCAACAGCTCCAGAACCAGTACCCAGCCAGCACACACATACCCTGCTAGGCTCTGCAGCAAGCTTCCTAGGTGGGAAATGCCAGAGTCTATGAACCAAACCAAGGACAAGGCAGCTGCCTGCAACACTCACCTCACCTTTGGGCCGTCTGCCTTAAAGGACGACACGAGTCCAGTGAAGACGCTAGGAGGAGTGCATCGACAAGCATCTACCAGCATCCGTCTTAAAGCACATCCGAGCCAGTCGAGCCTCTCGAGCTGCAACAGACTGCACCGCTGACTATTGTTATGCTGCAGTCACTAAAGCCATCCGAGACACCTCAACCAGTGCTTCAGAACTGCCGACAGGCACTGAGACAACGATTCCTAACCATGAGTAGCCGTGTAGGCCTTCCTGCAGCCATTCGTCCAGCTTCGCTCAATGAACTGCCTGCCACCTGATACCCTCAGCTGTCTCCAGTCTTGAACTGTTTCGAGCACCACGAGGTTCTACAAGCACAAGGTACATTGTGTTTCTGTCCCCTGGTCCTTCTCCGAAGGCCCCCAGTGACATTTTACAACCCATTGCTCCTTTTTGTTGAAACCAAGTATCCTGGAACTATTGTGATTAATTACTATACTGACTACCCTCCTGCAGTGTCCAGAATGCATCCCTTATTCTTTGACACTGTCTGTCCTCTGCATTCCTTTACAGGGTGGGTTGTATTTTGGAGTGTGCTAGAACTGTCTGTTGTGATATTAATAAAGTAGATTTGTGTACAACCTTGAATGGACAGTCCCTTTTATAATTGTGTTATAATTGTTTTTCACTGTGTTATGACTAACCAACGATCCACAAACTCTCAGAGATAAGCCTGCCGTTCCATACACGTTACCAAAAATTGGACAAAGAAGTTTATAATTGACTTGTGTTTTCAATCTGTTCAGATCCCTTCTGGAGTACTAGAGGTGTTGGGCTGATTGGTGGTTTAGAAACTGATATTCACCCATGGACCACTTGGCCCTGGAAGTTGATTTGTCACAAATACGGTCTCCCTTTGACAGTTCCGTAGTACGCCAGCACATGCCCAATGAGCCATGCAAGCATAGTTGCCAACATGATCCATTCCAATCTGTAGGTGCTTATCCAGTCCTGTTTTTTTCTTCGCATTCTGGGACTTTAGTTCCACTTTTCCATTATAAGACTAAGACTACAAGCACCTACAGATTGGAATCGGTCATGTTTGCAACTATGTGCAAGGCCGGGGTGTTTTGTTTCCTCAACCTTGCATGGCCCATTGGGGATGTAGGCTCAGGTACTGAAGGTCTTGATGTATGGGAGTGCACTGTTGCACCCCCTCACACATCCAGGACCCAAGGGATGGCATGATGGTACGATCTGGCTCCTCCATGCAAGAATTTAATACCATCATGCTCACTACCCTAGATAAAGTGGCTCCTCTCAAACTAGACCAAGTAAACCAAACACTGATCTAAATAAATGGTTTACTCCACAGCTAAGAGATTTACGCATTCTGAAAAGAAAGAGTGAAACCACCTGGAGGCTCTGCCCATCAGTCAATAACAAAGCTAAATTATCCACTCTCTCCTCACTTTACAAAAAAGAAGTTTGCCAGGCAAAACGTAACTCTTATGATGACCATATACCTAAATCTAACTCTAGCATGAAAGTGCTTTTTGCCATTCTAAAGGAACTCGAGTCTCCCATCGCCATTCAGGACACCTGTACCAAGGACAAACCTTGGTGCACGGATATCCAGCAAGCCTTAGCAAATAAAATTATCACTCTCCAAAATAAAATCCAGCAATAAAAAGAAGTACTCAAAATTCAAGATTTGACTAAAATGCCTCACACCTATATCCTACTGGCACACAGTAATACCTTCCACTTCTCCAAAATGACCGCCTTGGAAGTAGAAAAAGTTATCCTGTTGCTTAAACCATCAAATCGTAAAGGTGACATTTGCCCAGCACAGTTAATAAAAGACGCTGCCGGAGAATTATCTCCCTTTATCGCTAAATTGATCAACGCCTCCTTTGCCTCAGGCACTATCCCTGCCAACCTTAAACAGTCCTGGGTACCCCCCCTCCTTAAAAAGCAGACATTAGATCCCCTTATCCCTACTAATTACCGCCCTATTACTACGGTACCGTTTCTTCTTAAGATTCTGGACAAAGCCGCATATAACCAAATTTAAAAGCACCTAGAACTAAATAACCTATTAGGAGAAAGACAATCAGGCTTCCGTCCCCTGAACGGAACTGAAACTGCCCTCATTGACTTGAAGTCTCAAATTGATGAGCTGAGAGACAAAGGGAGAACAGTACTCTTACTACTCCTGGACCTCTCAGCTGCCTTTGATTTGGTGGATCACAAAGTCCTCTGTAGTCACTTGGACTCCGCCGCCCATTTCTCTTCGGAAGCCATTGGATGGATCAAGTCATTCCTGAGCGAGAGAACGATGAGAGTCTTCTCCCCTTCAGCAGCGGCAGATCCCACCCCTATCTCATGTGGTGTTCCCCAGGGCTCTCGTGTATCCCCAACCCTATACAATATCTTCACCAAGCCCTTGTTTGATGATCTGGACCATCTTGGTATCACCTACACTAATTATGCAGACGATACACAGATCCTCCTCCAGCTTTCTGGGGATCATGCCAAAGACACGGAATTGGTGAACAAAGTATACCTTATCATCCAGGCATGGATGGCCACTCACGGCCTTTGCCTAAACGATAAGACAGAGTTGATTATCCTGGGTACCCAAGCCAATATCAAAAAACTAGGCCAGGAATTCTCCTCTTTCAACATAGATGGGAACATCATCCAAGTATCCAAGGATGTAAAAACCTTGGGATTCTATCTTGATTCTACCCTATCACTTGATAAACAGCTAAAATCCCTTGCATCCTCTACGGCCTACACGTGCAAACTGATAAGAGCCGGTAAACCATTCCTTTCCAATAAGAGCTGTCTAATCTTGGCTAGAGCCTTCATTCTCTCCAGAATTGATTATTGTAATGCTCTATACTCTGGAGCTAATAAAAAAATAACCCAAAGACTACAAACATTACAAAATAATGCCTTCAGAGCAGCACTAGGCATTAATAAAAGGTCCCATATCTCTTCCACCAGTCGACATCATAACTGGTTGACCACGGAGAACAAAATAAAACTTAAGATGCTATCACTGACCCACAAAGCCCTCAATAACTCTGCCCCTAGTTACCTGTCTGACAAATTCCACAGGAGAACATCTCTTAGACCAACTAGAGCTGGCAACTCCAATTGCTTGACAAAAACGAACTTTAGACTCACTACTATTGGAGGAAATAGTTTCCGGTTAAGGCGGCTAAAACCTGGAACTCACTACCACAAGACCTTAGAGCGGACTTGCCCTACCTTTGTTTCAGGAAAAAAGTCATTCAATTCCTTACCTCGACTAACCTCAGTTGACCGGTGTTACCTACCTCCTACTGATATTTATCACTAGACCTTCATTCCATATAGCTTGAATTCTGATTGACCTACTTGAACTTGTATATTTTGTATTTGTTTGTGTGACCCTACTGTCATTTCTAATGTACACTGTGCTATGATGCAACCTTGTGACCCTACTGTAATTTCTAATGTACACTGTGATATGATGTAACCTTGCAAGTCCCGCATTTTCTTGTCACTGCGCCCTGCTACCCCTGGGTCTGGCGTGCACAAAAAATGAATAAAACAAACAAACAAACATATGCAGGGGCCAGGAAGCACTCCTTGCTTTCTAGTCACAGGCAAAAATTGCCAGCATGTAGTGATGTTCTTAGATAGACTATAATGTGCATTAGTTGAACTCAGAATGATCCTAAACAAATCGCTCAGTGTCTTGAAGCCGTTGTGTTTTCCCTGCCCTTATGTTACACCTTCATCAAGGCAAGGCTCTGGAACCCGTGTTTATATTCAGTGACCCTGGCCTCGGTGTTACAGCTAGGGAAAAGATGGCAATGGGGAGGGACACACAAAGGTTGTGGGTGTTGTTTGGTTATTTACCCAATGATAACGATTGATGGCACATTGCCATGCTAATCCCTAAGGTCTTTCCAGCCACTAGCTGTCCCTCCCCGATCTAAACACATCCTCCTGGGATCTCTATGAGCTGGCTCTACGAACCAGTATCATGTCATCAAACTTTAGCATGCCAGTGTTTGTTTTAAGCAGTGCGCTAAGAGTTAATGGCTTTATGACAGATGTTAATGGCTACTGGGGTAATACAAATATCTTCACTGAGTGTGCCTTCAGGCCCTTGATTTCCCTCTCTTGCATACACTGAAATCCTGTTAAAAAGAAGCAATGACAAAGCCAGCAGTTTTGGCTTGAGGTATTAGATAAGCATTTGCCAGGTACTGACATCATATACCCGAGTAATCACTCAATGCTGCAGCTTTTGAGATCTTTTGGCCTGGAGGTACCATTATATCAGTGCCTAGCAAATTCCTATCTCATGCCTACCCAAAAGCCCAAACTGCTGGCTTTGCCAATGCGTGTTTAAATTGTTGATATCTGCTAGGGATGACCATGTTCCACTTATTGCAGCAACAGGTAGTAGTAATGAGGACTGATGAGCACTGGAAGAGGGACATAGAATCCAGAAACTGAAAAAAGTGAAGGTCACCCCACAACCAGAAATAGGGTGCATGACCTGCGCCCGGTGCAACCATCCTCATGGAAAAAGAAGCAGGTGCGGCAGGGTAATACTGAGGAGCATTGACAGAGCCTTTAATAGCAATAACGATGGATAATGGAAGTCAGTATCAAGTAGCCTTTGCTGAGCTGTACCGGAATAGCAGGTGTCATATCCGGACAGGATTAGGCTGCATTAGGAGTGCACGTGAGAACATCGGTGGAGACAGCTGCGGTATTTCTCTCATAGGCTGTACCGGGCCTGGGTGAAAACACACCACTGCAGAAATGATGGAACAGAAATCGTGCTTAAACGGTGCATGCATGTGGCTGGAGGGTATGCGATGGGCCCAAAACAAGTCCAGCAAAGTTCCTTATTCCATGGGCTCCTTTCCACTCCGAGGACCACCCCCAAACTAACCCAGCCATTCCTAAAATCACTTCCTGAACCAGAACTCGGGAGCTTCCACCCATTAGCTGGCTTCAGAAGACACGAAGGAGCTCCATGAGGAAACAGCCCAAGCCCCACATCCTGTGTAGGTTCTCTTCAAATAGGTATATATGGCTTGTGATTTCCGGAGATTTTTCTATTAGGGTGAGTATTGAGACACATGAAAAGCGCGGCGAGCACAATTTGCATTTTTGTTCAGAAAGGTTTCATGCTGAATTACTCTCCCAGACCTATTTCCAATGTAAAATGTGGGCATTCTTAGGGTCCCAGAAGGCTCTTTGCTTTCATGCAAATGAGCAGCATTGGTTTTCTTGAAGAGATTGGGTGCTGCTGGATTTGGGACATAACTTCCTAAACGTCCCTCCCATGTCCGCTCCCACACTGTATCAGAACGGCAAAGGGTGCTGAAAATCTGGGCAGAGGGGCCTTAGCAGAGCCTGCAGAGGTACATGCAGATGCTCATAAGATAGGGGTGATGGCATGCTCATAAGTGCAAAGATGACAACCTCTCGCCGTGGGCTCGAGGGGCACTTATGCGTGCCTCACGCTCCCATGACCTGCCCCCCAGGAATGTGCTTCATTTATATAGCTCCGCCCACCTCGCTAAAAGGACAAATTGTGCTGTGAACCCACGACATTCAAAACAATTAAATCCGAAATACAAACAAGCACAATTCCCTTTTATTTACCCTTTTTGCAATAGTGTTTAATAGCATAGATAAGTGCATTTGCCCCAAAAGCAGTGACAGTTTCTTAGTTAACTGCGATTTGTGATTAGTTTGACAGACAAGCACTTTATCTTATTTACACCACTCAGCTAAAGTGTGCACTGCATTGTACTTTCAAGTTAGCCTTTAATAGGCATTCAGAAGTTATAGGATTGCACTGGAGTGACTTGTGATCTTGGGCACAACTGTTCTGAGTGGGCGTTTTCACTAGCAGTGACTTTTTTGACAAATTGAAGCATCAGTAATTAATATAGATATAGAGATGGGGCAAACCCAATTACCTGGACTTGCAATTATCTGAACATGTAATCACTTGCAATCAGTGTATGGTTTATTTTCTCAAATTGTCTTAGTTTATCAACCCAGCCCCACCATTAACCTGTGTGCCTGACTCCAAAGCAGTTTTTTTGTGTGGTGATGTGCTAGCAAGGCATACACTTCTGGGCTGTGAAATCTGCTATGCTACCTTTAGGAGGTCACAGGAGGTCAAAGCTCTATCACTGGCAGAAGCAGACCTCAGTAAAGACAGAGAGAGGTACAAGGCTCTTTTGCATGTAAAAGGATCATCACTTAAGTAAGTTATGACCTTTTTTCTCAGCATGTGCTCCTCTCCGGGTTTCCAGATATGTTTGCGGCCTCCAGGGTTTGTTGTTTCTTTGTGGGTCAATGCGGCGAGTCGGGGGTCAGTTGACATCTCTGGAAACGAGGGACATTGCCAGAGCTGCTTGGGTACTAGGATGCTGAAAGGGGCAGGTTGAATTAGAGGGGGTTGGGACTGGCTTGACTGTGAATTCTTGAATGAAAACATCGAATATGCATGAGCGACCGAGCGCAACAAGGGAGTCTGAACCAAACAAGTGGGGATCGGGGAGGTCCAAGACATTTTTTGAAATAATGTGTTAAAATGGTCGTTCAACAGCACTTTCTTTGAAAATGTAGGTATAAAGCCAAAGGATTTGCAATCGGTTGTGTATGGTAGCACATAAAAAAATCCAACAGGGCACAGGGGAATTTTCCAGCAAATTTTAATGATGCCTTTTGCCCACAAAATATTCCAGTGACTAAAACATTTTCATGCTGTGCAAGCTGAACAAATATATGCCAGTATTACGATATAAGGCCTCTCAGCCAGTAATAAATCCCATGCCACAGAAAGAAAGTCACAGACTGTCTATACCAACACTGGCCAGTGTACCACACAATCACACTTATGTTTGCTTTTACCCTTGATGCAAAGTACAACAATGCCATGATTTACAAAATATATGGCCAGGCTGGAACCACCAATGTAGACCAGTCTAACCATGTAATAACACGTGCTTGCTTTACCCTTCATGCCACATAAAAAGTAAGAAAGTAAATGCACAGTGACAGTACCACCACCACCACTGTAGGTGAGGCTAGCCATATTATAACACTTATGGTGTTGTTACCCTCAATGGCAAGCAAAAAATGTCATGCCACAATAAGAAAGTATAGAGAGACTGACACCACTAATGCAGCCCAGTCTGGAGAAGTAATAACACTGAACACGCTTGCTTTACTCCTGATGCCAAGTAAAACACTTATTGTCACAGTAATACAACATATGCAGACTGGCACTAGTAGTGCCAGTGGGCATATACTTTCTTACTGTGGCATGGCATTTTTTACTTGGCATCAAGGGCAGTGCATAGATGATCAGTGTTATTACATGGCTAGACTGGCTAAATTGAATGTAGGCCAGTCTATCCATGTATTTAAACTGATCTTTGCTTTACCTTTGAGGACTGTGCATTAAGGGTAAAAAAAAAACATTAAATAAGCTTTAATAACATGCTCAACACCAGAGACTATTCTCTAAGCGTTGGACCGGGATTCAAACCTGTATTGCACTGCGTTGTCTTGCTTCCAAGACAAACACGTTGCTCCTGAACTATTCTTCCAGCATTTATACGTGTTATTTCATGGCTAAACCTGCAACAATAAATGTGGACCATTCTACCCATGTAATAACACTTATGTTTGCTGTACACTTGATACAAAATATGTAAAGTAAAAAGAATTACATGCCCAGGCCCCACCTTAAATTTAGCGGCCACGGAAGGGGGGTAAATTTAGGGGGAGGGCTGGCACATACTCAACATTTTCACCCATACATTCACACAACAGTCATAAAACTCCATACATGCACGCATACATAAAAACAGACACCCCAACATATCAACATGGGTACATACACACATTACATAAACGCAACGTACCTGCTCGCATCCTCCACACAGACCTGCGTAGCCAAGGAGGAACAGATGGCCCTCCACTCCTCTTTGTAATGTAAACACGCTGTATGACATGCAAGGTCTCCTCTCCTGTTAGCATGTCTACGCTGTTAGCATAATATTGAGAGGAGGCAGCCCAGTCTTCCGTCACCATGGCGCCTCATTACGTGCTACGCTTTGGATGCAAAAGGGCACCGCAAAAAGAAATGCGTAACGGAGGACATGCCCCTGCTCAGAGGCAGGCAGCACGGTCCCCCCCACACAAGTAAAGCATATGGCTGGATGGTGCTGTCTGCCCGCCACTCTGGCGAAGCGGTGGCCTTGCGGCAAAGCCTCCCACCAGAGGCGTAGCCAGGATTGTCGAACAAGTGGGACTTGAAGCAAATGTGGTTGGGCCCAGTGCAGTGACATTAACATCTGTAAATGCCCACACAGTGCTGCTGGGAGGGCATTTACAGATTTTGAGTGGGCCTTGCCCGCTCAGGCCCTAACCTGTCTACACCTCTGCCTCCCACCGCCTCTCGCCTATAGTGGCGGGCCAACACAGGTTTGATTTCAGGCCATTGACAGATGTGTGTGCACATGCTGTCGGTTAGAGGTGAGGGGCATTGGCCGAGCAGTTCTTTGAGCCGGTACTATAGCAGCAGACAGTGATTTCAATGGAGCCCTGACAGAGCCATGCGTGGATCCTGCACTTGAGCGATAGAGGGCACTACTTATGAGGACTGAGATGCATTGAAAGAGCTGTCTGCACTCTCTGTGCTTGAATTATAAAGTGCGTGCAAGAAAGAGGGGGAACAGATTGCATTGGGATACTGACCACGGACTTTAATTACCTTCTGTAATTACATTTCTTTTATAGAAAAAACAAAGCCAACAGCTCGAATAAATTATCTGGGTACAGGATTCATGGTCGGATTTTATTACACTCGGATGGATCCGGCATTTAAACCTCGGCGGAGAAAAGTCAACAGACGCGCCGCGAGGAAGGCGGCCAGGCGTGATCTATTGCCGGCCGTGAAAACTCTTGTCTAACATCGTTAGGCGGCAATCATTTCTCATGTGTGTGGCCAACTTCTGCTGCTGTGGCCACCTGCACGCGATATTACAACGCCGTGTCAACCCAATCAAAGGCTTCATCAGCTGCGCTATTAATAAGAAAGGATTCATCTCCCGATGTATTGCACGGGGCAGCCATGCCTTGAATGTAGTTAAACACCTACAGCGCTAGTCCTGAAAATGTACTGTTTGAAAGAACAAGCATTGACAAAGCCAACAGTTTCGGCTTTTGACTAGTCATGTTATTGGTATGGTATGATATGATATGGCCTTTATAACGCACCTATACACAAATGTTTCAAGGCGCTACGAGGCAAGGGAGGAGGAACAAAGGGAAGACAGACAAACAACCTACTAGGCCAGGTGTCATTCAGATTGTGCAAGTGCCTGGGAAGGGGGAACGGGAGAGTGCGGTGGGGGAAGGGGGAGGGGACAGTGCAGTACATGGGATAAAAGAATAAATAACAAGTAAAAGTACGGCCAACAGGTGGCAAGTGCAAGGGTGGCATTTGCCAGGCACTACCGTAACAATAGTGCATGGCCATAAATAGCAACAGCTGGAAAGTGGTGCGATTATCTGAGCATATCGTAGCAGTGCCTGGTAAAAACTTAAAAACTGTACATAACCAAAAAACTCTTGGCTTGGTCAATGCTTATTTTTAACAGGACCTCAGTGCAAGGAACATTGATGAACCAAGTAGCTGGGCCAGGAAGCTTGCTCGGGGGCAGTAAGGCTCATTTAGGAACAAGACAATGCCATGCAACACGCGGCGATCCGGGAGGATAGCTCAGGATCAACACGCTCGCCTTGGAAGCGAAACGACGCGGAGCACCATAGCTTCGATCCCCGGGTCCGCGCTTGGAAACCTCTGGGTATTAAGCACGTTATAAATAACCAATTACAACTGCCAGTCCCACAGTTAGAAGATTAAGGAGTCTGACATGTGGCACGAAATAAATGACCAATAAGATTAAGGCACACTTGGTTAAGTCATTTTTATTACAGCAATGGCACATTAACTGAGTTATCTTTAAGAGATCACCAGGAGCATGTGTTTTGGGCAAGGAGAGGATGGTAGTGGGTGGGATGGCCAGCAGTATTAGCAGCATGGCCATGGGCAGTCACGGGGTGGGCAAATAATGAAACATCCGCAAGCTGTGCATCGCCCGTCACATGTCCACTCTCTTAGTTGTACCACAAACCATTTTGTTTTGGCTTACACGTGCTGCTTAAGCGCCATCAAATAGCCAAAACTAAATAAAAAGTGCAGTGGTGTCTCACCGCGCCTTATACATCCACAAACACCCTTTAGGAACTAGGCAGTCTCCTCTGCAGGCGCCATAGAGTGAATGGCATTTTGGCACTAAGGTAAGGTGAGTGCAGCTTAGTATTCTACAAAAAGAAGTTATGTGTAAAAAGTGCATGTATCCTATCGAGCAGTTACGGAATACTATTTTATGTTCTTATTTCCAAAAATTTAATTTTTTTTATTAATCATGCAAAAGAAAAACACACTTTTAAGAACAATCATAAAAATGATCATATCACATAAAACATATGTAAGAACATGTTTTACAATACATAAAAACCACCAACACAAGTAAACCAATGTAAGTGGGTCCTAATCACGTAGTATATTTTAGGTCAAAGGTGTGTCTCATTCACACTGTGATGCTTTTGCCTTGGTAATTTCGGCTATTGCGTATTAACTTTGATATTTCATAATTTCCCAACTTGCACAAGTTTCTGTCCATTAAGCACAACCATGTAGGACATTCTTCAGAGGCATGTTTTGTCTTTTGTCTGTTCTATTCGTGATAGAGTTGAATTCTGTAAGTTTAAAAATTCTTCTTCCAAACCAAATAAGGTACCCTCCTGGGCTTGTAAGTGGAGTATCCCTGAGTCTTTTATCAACCTTAACTGGTTGTAGTTGGCAGGTTGCAATTGCTTTGGAGGTTCTTGCCTTTTCCCTCTTCTACCATTCAAAAGTCACTGAATCTTTGGCAATCTCATCCACGTCAATGCAGTCGCTGGTGAGATGATATAACTACCATCCTGTTTATTGGTGGCCCAGTGTAGGAACTGCCATCCTCTTTAATACTCACACAAATATTTGTGGCTTTTGTAACTCAAGGGCACCGAATTTCCACAATGAATATTCCAGATGTCAAAGGAGGTCTGTCTAAGAAGGTCAGCCTCAAAATGTTCTTTTATTTCATCAAAATTCCATGCTTTGGCATCCAGTACTTGCATTTTGGTGGACTGCACTTGAGAAAGGATTTGATGAAATAAAAGAACATTTTGAGTCTGACATTCTGTAGGCAAACATTCTAGAATAATGGATCGGAAGTGGAGGGAATTCAGGTCTGTAGATTGGGCTCTTAAGGACAAGCTTGCCTTAAAGGAATATAAACAAACTCTTGGAGAGAAAATTGATGCAGCAAAAGATAAATCAAGAAAGTGGTTTTCAATCATAACAAAGTTCTGCCAACCGAGTTGTATCTCCTCTACCATTGAGCCTTCTCCAGCACAGGCCAATGCATTTAATACATTCTGTAAGGAAAAAATGTAATCCATCCAAGAACATTTTTTGATAAACCTTCAGTACTCCTCAAGGACAGACGGTAAGTTTGTCCCCTGGGCAAGCAGGTATTGTCCATCATGGTGTACAGATTGTTTTTACACCAGTTTGAGAGGGCTATGTTCAATCCTGAATCACTTTGACCTACTAATGATTCGCTTTTCTCAATGCCAGCATGTACTACATGGTCATTGGCTCTGGAGATTGCCCCATTTATGACACAATTCATAAATAAATCTCTTGAGCAGAGTCTAGTGCCATTGGATATGAAAAAAAGCCATTGTTACGCCATTATTGAAAAATAAAATCTAGATCCAGCCATTCTTCAGAACAACCAGCCGATAGCAGGCCACGCATGGCCAGGCAAAGTCCTAGTGAAGGTGGTTACCTGCCAATTGTAGGATTATGTGCAGAAGGAGACACTATTGGACTCCTTTCAATCTGGATACCGGCCTAACTTCGGTACTGAGACGGCACTATTGGCTGTGCAGGATTACCTTTTAAGGGTTGCGGATGGAGGAGATCTATCATTGCTAGTGATGCTGGATCTATCCATGGCATTTGACACGGTAGAGAATCCCATTCTGCTGAGCCACTTGAGAGAGATCGGTAAAGTCTCTGAGCAAGCAATTCAATGGTTCGGATCCTTCTTATCCGACCGTCAACAGCAGGTAAAAATCCAGGGGGGTTTATTTCAGACCCAATATCCTTGGGCTGTGGAGTACTACAAGGCTCCAGATTTTTAATCTTTACCTTTGGCCATTTATGGACATCCTGAGGACTCATGGGGTAAATTTCCATTCTTATGCTGGTGATACCCAGGTTTTCATTAAAATAGGGAATGTTGAGGAAACATTCCTCAGGGTCAAACAGTTTTTTGACGAAGGGAGCAATTGGATGTTGGAAAATCAGCTTCAACTCAATCCGACCAAGACCGGGGTTCCTTTGTTTTGACCCAAACATTTACTTGCTGCCACAAAGTGTCCCTATTTTATGTATCTGGCAGGACAATCTTGGCAGCAAAGGTCAGGTTAGTGCCAAGGCGCAAGCAGCCTTTTATTCACTGCATCTACTACGGGAAGTCCTGCCGTTTGCTCCAGGTGATGACCATGTGGTTGTAGTTGGAGAATTCATGAATTCACACTTGGATTATTGCAATAACCACCTTGCTGGTGACCCAGCCAAACAACAGTGAAGGTTGCAAAAAGCACAGAACATCACCGTGAGATTGGCCTGCCGGTTGGGTAAGTCCTCCCACGTTTTGACTTCCTGACGGACACTTCATTGGCTGGCTGCAGAGGATAGAATCAACTTTAAGGTGACCTGTGTGATATACAAATGTTTGAATGGACTTGCCCCTTCTTATCTGGTGGACAAAATTATCCGGTATCAACCAACAAGGATGTTACGTTCAGGGGATCAATGGCTTTTGATAATTCCTTCCTACTCATGTGTTTCAAGGGGGAGATACAAGGTTTGCTGTTTATGGTGCCAGACTTTGGAACAGCCTCCCGTGAGAAATTAGAGCCCTTGATTGACTTCCAAAAAGCCCTCAAAACCTACCTTTTTAAATAAAGGGCAGGTGGGGGGATTAGGGTCGTAATACTGCTCTTTTTGATGAACTTGTTCTCATGGTCTTCTGTGAGTTTCTCATTTATGCTTATCAGCTGTGACTTTATACGGCTGAGTCGGTTCTAAGCGCATTACAAATGCTCAAATAAAAAACAAAAGAAAAAAATCAAATAGATTGAGTAGTCCATGATGGTGAAAGGGCTGAATCCCAAAGCAGTCTGTGCAGTAGTTCACAAACACAAAGTGTGGGTATCAGGTAATAATGTCCCAATACATAATGTCCCGATATGATATGATATGATATATGGCATTTGTAAAGCGCCTATACACAAGTGTTTCAAGGCGCGACGAGGCAAGGAAGGGGGACAAAGGGAGGACGGACAACGATCCTACTAGGCCAAGTGACATTGAGATCGCTAAGTGCAGGGGAGGGGGGGGAGAAGTGCCAGGGGAAAAGGGAGGGGGCAGTGATGTACATGGGATGAAAACAATAACAAGAGGTGCGGCTAGCAGGTGGCAGGTGCAAGGGTAAGTGCAGACAACAGGTGTCCAAAAGTGCAAGCAGGGGGACTGTAGGGTTACAGATTCAGGCCCAAGTGCAAGGGTTGCTGGGAGGCAGTGCAGGTGTGCAACTGGGTAGGCAGGGACCTGGGCCTGAAATTAGAGGGTAGCCAGGTGACCAGTGCAGTATCAGAGAGGAAATCAGCAGGGGAGAGGAAGAGAGAAGGCAGAAGCCAAGAGGAAGGTCTTGAGGTGCTTGCTGAACCATATATGGTTCTCCTCAAGTTTCAGAGAGGCAGGAAGGCTGTTCCAGAGGGAGGCCCCAGCCGAAGAAAGAGATCTACCACCAACATGTTGCTTGGAGAAGCGACTGACCCCGAGGGAGTTGGAGGTGGAGGAGCAAAGAGCTCGAGTAGGAAGGTATTTACGGAGAGAGAGTAGGGGGTATTGAGAACTCAGGCCCCAGAAGGCCTTGTAGACAATGCAGAGGGTCTTGAACTTAATCCTTGCAGCCGTGGGTGCCAATGCAGAGATTTCAGTGCTGGAGAGATACAATGCCTGGGTTTGAGGCCAGGACAAGTCTCGCAGTCCTGTTCTGGATAGGTTGCAGAGGGCGAAGTGTAGAAGCAGGCTGATTTAGAAAGAGGCTGTTGCAGTAGTTCAGCCTAGAGAGAACCAGAGCTCTAGGGACAGTGAGCATCTGGGGGAAGGAGAGGAAAGGAGGAATACCTCTGAGGAGGTGCAGTTGGTAGTTTGACTTTTTAGAGACATCAGAGATGTGAGGAAAAAAGGAGAGTGTGGAATCGAAGATGACCCTGAGGTTCTTAGCCTCACAGGTGGGAGCAGGAAGAGGGCTAAGGGAGGCCGGCCAGAGAGTGACAGGAAAGGAGGGTGCAGGTGTGCCAATGAGGAGAATCTCTGTCTTAATGGCATTAAGACAGAGATCGGTGGCGGCACACCACGCCTAGATAGTAGCCAGACAGTAAGAGATGAGAGAGGGAGAAGAGGTAGCAGAGGGGAGCCTGAAAACGAGCTTAGTGTCATCCACATAGCAGTGAAAGTTGGAGCAGAGAGCAGCAATGCGGTGGGCGAGAGGTGCCAGGTATTGGTTGAACAGCCAGGGAGCGAGGTTAGACCCCTGGGGAATACCACATGTAGAGAGTGAGATACAGGAAAGGAAGAACCCCAGTTGGACATAATGTCGCTGGGAAAAGGCATTGCCAACATTATATATGGTGACATTATGTATGGGGATGAGTTGCGGGGATGTCCCCTGCTCCCCTTGTAGAAAGAAATAAAGGAAATTTCAGGGGTGCCCCCCGCATGTTCAATATAATAATGTCTCCGCAAAAAACAGTGATATTTTTGTCAGGATACATTTTTGCGAGTACTTTATTACATGCAACCAAAGTATTTTCCAGACCCATAGAAGAATCATTGTCATCAAAAGATCCAAGAGCCAGAAGTTCCCGCCAAGTGGAGAGGCAGCCACAGAGATTGTTTTCAATGTAGAGTGAAATCCTACAAAGCAGACAACTCTGATTACCCTACGAGAAGCAAAGCCTACGCTCAATGCAAAAAATAAGGACCCTTTGCGAAAATGGGCAACTCAAAAACCGCAAGACCTGCAACAGTACTTGACAGCAGCAACACAGACTCAGAAAGACATTGTGCAAGCCAGAGTGGTCCTTCATGTCTGCAGCATAGACGACAAAACGAGGAGAAAGAAAATGGTTTCCGTTGTGCATCTAGATAGTGTGAAAGCGACTCTTGTGGCAGCCTGAGGTTAAAATACACCATTCTTTCACAAACTATATGTAAAGGCATTTTTTGTGCCTGATGTGTGTGTGTTGGTGTGTGGGTGTTTGGCGAGTAATAGCAAGGTATACCAAAGTCTTCCGCACTAAGTAGGATCAATGTCATGATAACTATGTAAAATAAAGCTAAGGGAAGGAGCGAGTAACATTCAACATTAAGAATGTCCTGCCATACTCACCACCGGTGGAAACTGCACACTCTCTTACAGACCATTACAAAAGACGGTGTGATTGATGGAATAGAAGCCACAGCATGGAGGATTCTCATAGTACCCACACAAAAAACAGATGCAAGGGGTTTCAGGAGATGTGTGGGACTTTCAGATTTTCAACACTAATGTAACAGCTGATGATCCCATACCCGAACACTGCAGATCTCCTTCTTCAACTTGGTAAAGTCACATACTTATCGGAATTGGATCTTAAACAGTTCCCACCAAATAGGTGTGCACACTGAATGCAAACAATGCAAAGAATTTGGTGTCTCCGAAGGTATTTTTCAGTTCACTCACATGCCGTTTGGTCCGTCCTCGACTGCATAGGTCTTCCAATGGCTGATGTCCCATTGTCTGGGTTGGCTTTTTCCAGGATGACGTGTTGGTGTATGGAGACACCCAAGCGGAACATGACCGGTACTGGGTAGAGTACTGAGGACAATCAGCAAAAGTGGACTCTACACAAGGACAAATTCGCTTTTCTTCAGCACGCTTGTTAGAATTTGGTGTACGATGCCTCTTAGGAGTTTAGTTAAGTGCTGTGACTGCCACTCAGGATGAACCACAACCCACATTGACAGACCAACTGACCTCATGTATGGGTATAGTGGAGTTCTACCAAAGTACATACTGAACAAATCCAAAAAGGTGAGACACCCAGACCACTTAAGAAAAGGCCCAACCTTTAGTGGAATGAAGACAGTACCATTAGATAGAGTGAAACTGGACATTGTAGCGCCACTATCTTCAACTATTGGATCCCCAGAAACATACCATCCTCATGGTGAATAATAGTTGAAACTGGATGGGAGCAGTGCTTCTCCAAAAAGTGAGTTCATAGTAGCTTCTGCCTCAAAGCCACCCACCCTGTGTATCCAGCTTCTCGATGATTGTAAGGGAAATGCTGGCCTTGGCCACTGAACACTTTCGTACAAACATCCTGGGACACTGTTTCCTCCCCTGCACTGACCACAAGTTGTTGATACATTTCCTCAGTCCTGGATGCACAAGGAAAGACACACTTTGCATTTCAAATTTAGCTGCAAAACTCAGAATTTTCATTCGACACAGAGAATGTTCTGGGGTGCAAGAAAATACAAGTGAATTGCCTAGTGCATTGTTTTATGTCAACCAATGATCCTGCTGATTGGAAAGGCCAGGAGTGCAATGTGGCTGTGTGTGGAAGATGACATGGAAATCTCCCAGTGGGCTTACCTTTCCAGCCCAGTAAACACAAGAACTCCAAATAGATCAGACTCTACAGGCAGCATTTCCCTACAGAAAAGTTGGATAGCCTTCGGAAATCACGCAGGCCTGATACTACAACCATTTTGGAAATTTGCTTCCAATCATTCTTGAAAATCTAATAATCTCATGCGTTACAGCACACTCATATCTCCACCCTTGCACCAATAGCCCATTAGAGCCATATGGGTATCAGTAGCGGAGTTGAACTCTACTATCACCAAGTGGCACTTAATCTTTCTGTCAAACCCATGGACGCTACAATCAGGCCCATCAATATACTGGCCTGCCTGTACCTACTGCCGGGTGACAGCAGTGAGACAAGTTGTGGTGTGTCGGACAGCAGGAGTTTTGTGTCCATTGATATACACATGTTCTAAATGGAGTTGGGTATTATTGGGAACTAGGATCTCTTCTGGAGACCATGTACCATTCCCACTCAGTGTAACCCATCCACATTTGGTCACTCCTTGGCCTAGTGAGAAATCCTCCTCTGAGAGGCCCACACTAATGATGGCCTCTTCCACGAGTCAAGCATTCACTATGGCTTGCTTGGATAAGCTCTTGCAAGCAAGATCCCCTTTCCTATGGCCCAGCTCCTTACACACAAAACAACCTTTGGGATGGTGAAAATGTAGGTGCCCCAGTTTTAGAGGTGAATGCGCTCTTCATTTCAGCATCTATGGCTGAACTAACATTTTGGAATTTCCCTTCAGTATTTTGGGGACCTGACTTCCAGAGGTATTCAGTAATATTGTCGCCGAAATAATTGCTGTTTTTACTACAAAAAAGAATTGCAGCAAAAAGGCCATGATGTGACCCAGTAAAAGTGTTTCCATTATACCACACAAGGGGAGTGAGGGTTGTGGGGGTGTCCCTTGCTCCCCGTGTGCAGTATAATGGGACAAGGGGTTACGGAGGTGTCCCCCTATCCATTACATGGATTGCAGGGGCCACACCACAGCCTTTTTGACACAATTCTTTTAAAAACTGCCATTTTTGCAGAAACTTTATTACATGGAACCACTTTGAAGAGGAATAGGTTGGACCTTGGTCCTTTCCATCCTCGTTAACTTTTTTGTCTGAAGATTTCTCTTATAGTTTAGGTGTGCTCGCCTGAGCCTTTTTCTGGACTCCACTGCCTACCAAACTGTTGGCAGCCTATGCAAGCTCCCTAGGGTCTGTAATAAATTTGTCCACAAAATGCTGGTTTAGGTCAACCTCATAATTCTTCAATACATGCTCACACGCAATCAAATTGTGCATCCCTTAAAATGTGTCAACTTTGTTAAAGGGCCGGTGCTCTCTCTAGGCAAGGTTAGGCACTTGCCTATATGTTGGAAATGTTAGAGTGGCAAAATGCTAAGTTAACACCTCCACACTAAGGGCCTCATTACACGGTATGCGGTAACCATGGCGCTGTTAGCATCATGGTTGCCGCCGGTATTTTACCGTGTCCGCCTTGGTGGATGGTGGAATTACCGACCTACTCCAAGGTGAGCGGGCTCGGTAGTTCCCCATTCACCAAGGCACTTCCCCATTCCCATTTTTGCCCCCATAGGGCTCAATGGGATTGGGGAAGGAGGTAATTATGGTACTGCAAATTGCGGTACGGTAATTCGCACCAAGATTCCTTTGCAGGCCCATTCCTTAACGGCTGGAAAAACCAGCCATTGAGGTCGGGTCCGCCAAAGGGACCTCGTAGTAAGGCGGTAAGGGTTTACCATGTAATGAGGCCCTAATTACTGTCTTTCCTGTAGTGATAGCACCAGTCCTGCTGTTAAACTGTCTGCAGGCTGGCTGCAGGCCTGCAGCATCAGCAGACCAGGTGTCGCAGACTGTGAAGGTTGGGACTTGGGGCGGGTCAGGTTCACGAGTTGCATGGGCATGGTAAGCAGTGCTGGAACCTGCGCAATGCGCTTTAGTACGCCACCAAGCACTGCACATGCCCCCTCGACCGATCGTCGACTCAAAGGTATTATATGAGTAAGTGAATGCTGTATTCATGTTACATTTCATAACATTAGTGATAGCACCGTCACAGGTACGACCGCATGACGCAGGTCAGGTGGACCGAGGACGGTGCTGTGCCGACTACTACCGAGTGCCAACTAAGTAAGTAAAGTAACGGCACAAGTGGTAACTGCAGGTAGAGTGATGAGCAGCACTAGCTGCCAGTGAGACCTGGCCCAGCCCAGCGCCAGGCTCAGCGCTGTCACCTGTCCCTGGGGCTCCATGCTGAGGGGTGGGGGCATGACACGGGCCCTGTGGGCTGAGCAGGATGGGGCTACTCTGTGTGGTGTGGCGGCAGCCAGCTTGGGCCTGCGCCTCTGGGGAGCGTGGGGGGGTAAAGAGAACAATTTTGGTTATAGGTTAATAGCAGTGTTGTACTCATTAGAACAGAGTAGAAGATGGCACTCTGCACAAGGGGCTGCACTCCGTGGAAGAGCAGGGTCCCAGGAGCAGGCTGGACACTCTGTGTCACAGATACAAAGTACAAAGGGCAGACAGTGTGTATCAAGAGTGTGTTAGGTGGCTAGTGCAGTCGTGGGGTAGGCTATACTATGTGGCACAGTTGTAAATGGACAAGCTGCATGCACATCGTAGGTGTGAGGTGCACTGCCGACTGCACTTGTGAATGCACACTGCGCCCTGTAGCGGAAGTGTGAGAAAGTGCACTGCACTCTGTATGGCTCAGGTGTGGGGGTCAGACTGCACTCTATACCGTAGTTGCTAGAAAAAACAATTGTACTCTAGAGCAGGTGTGAGGAGCAGGGTTTCACATTTAGCACGGGTGTAAGGGGCATATTGCGCTTTGTAGAGCAGTTGTAGGCATGGCAGGCTGTACTCTGTGGAGCAGACAAAAGAGGTTAACTGCACTCTGCAGGGCAGATATGAGCATTTGGCTAAAGTCCATAGTAGGCATGAAGGCAGACTGGACTCTGTAGCAAAGGTGTAAGAGCAGACTGCACTCTGCACAACCAGTTTAGGTGATAGACTACACTTGTAGTGCTGGTGTAGGTAGGGTTACGGTGCACCACGCACAATGGGTTTTGGAGCTAGACTGCACATTGTAGCTCAGGTGTGAGGCTCAGACCACACCACAGAGTATTTCTAATGGAAGGCTGCACTCAAGAGCAGAGTGAGGAGCAGATTTTGCCCCCATAGAGTGGGCAGACTGCACTCTGTAGAGTAGGCTTGAGTGCAGACGGCTCGAAGAGTGAGCGTGAGAGGCACATCTACACAAGAGCGGATGTGAGTGTTAGACAACTGTAGAGCAGGTTTAGGGACATGCTGCACTGTGTAGAGTAGATGTGAGGGCAGATACACTCTGAATAGCAGGTGTGAGTGGTAGACTGCACTCTGTAGAGCAGTTGAGTTTAACACTTTCGAAAAACAAAGAGATGATGGCTGGAAGGTTTAGACTGGATCTTAACCACTGGCGTTGCTCTGGGCAATCTTCCAGACCATCGTTCTTCGCCTGCCAAGCCATTACAGCAGGGGAAAAACCATATGCAAATCAGGCTTGGTCCCACCCCAAAAGGGGCAGTCCAGCCCAAACTGCTAGGTCACATCTCTTCTGCACGAGACCACAAGCATCCCCAAACATGTTTCGGCCTTGTTGGGCCTCATCAGTGAGGAGCAGCTTGGGTCTCTAGGCCCAGCAGGCACGGGACTCACGTCTGGGCATACCCGTCCCTGTAACACTTTGGACTGTAGAGCAGATGTGAGGGCTACCTGCACTCTATAGAGCAGGTGTGATGGAGGGCTTCAACCTGCAGAGCACGGGGTAGACTGAACTTTGCAGAGCAGGTTTGGGAACACATTGCACTCTGTAGTGCAAGTGTGGAGGCATACTGCATGCCCTAGAATATGTCTGAGGGATACACTGCACTTTGTACTGCAGATGTGAGGTGTAAGCTAACTTTTGTGTAGCAGATTTGGATGAAACACTACACTATAGTGCCCGGTGCAATGGGCTGACCACACTGCAGAGTAAGAGAGAGAGAACATATCACATTCACTGGAGTAGGGGGAGACTAGACGGCAATCTATAGGGTAAAATGTTGGGGTATACTTCACTGTGTAAAGCCGGTGTGAGAGAAGACCAGACTGCATTCAAAAGAACATGTTTAAGGAGCATACTAGGCTACAGAGTATTTGTGAAGGCAGTCTGCACGTGCAAAGCAGGTGTTTGGGAACACTGCACTCTAAAGTACAAGTGTGTTGTTTGTTTATTTGTTTCGATAGCGCCTTACACCAAGGCGCTTTATAAAATGAATGGGATGGTCCAATATAAGATCTGACAGAAGTAAACAACAGGACACAATAGAGAGAGAGAGAGTAGAGCAAAGAAATACCAACAAAGAACGGAAATAAATGAAAAGGGTCCTTGAAAAAGACAAGCAACATGAGGAGGAGTTGCACGTGTTAGGGACTGACTGCACTGTGTAGAACAGGTGTGGGGGATAGATGGCCCTTGCAGTGCAGGTTTTAGGGGCAGTCCACACCCCGTAGAATACATTTGGGGGTGAGCCTGTACTTTATATTGCAGATGTGAGGTGCAGACAACTTCTGGGGATCAGGCGTGAGGGCAGGCTGCACTCTGTAGAGCAGGTAAGATGGCAGACTACACTCTGTAGAGTATAGCAGGTATGAAGGGATTATTATACTCTGTAGAGCAGGCATGAGGGTAGGATGCACGCCGTACAGCAGGTTTGAGTAACAGACTGGACTCTAATGCAGCTTTGGGGCAGACTGCTGCTTGTAGTGTAGGGTGGAGGACAGATTGCACTCTGTAGAACAGGTCTGCAGGATAGGCTGCACTCAGCATTACGTTGTTGGTCAGTGGTGGGGCCGGCTGTCTTATGTAGAGCAGGTTTGAGGGCAGGCTACATTCTCTAGAGCAGGTGTGAGGGTAGACTGCACTAAGTAGCCTAGGCCGAGGGCAGGCTGCACTCTGTAGAAGTGGTCTGCAGGATACACTGCACTTTGTAGTGCAGTTTGACTGGCAGAGCCTACTCTGATGAGTACAAATTAACCCCTCATGGGCATGAGCATTTTGACCTTCACCTCAGCAGATAGGGCAAGGCGGTCAGGAGCGGGTCTGCCTGAGTAGCACTGGTGTGATTGGGTAGCAACGCCTTGGAGATGAGGCAGTCTGGGGGGCAAAGTTACGGATAGGGGGTGGAGGCTGTCACACCGACTGGACTGGATTTTCCCATCCTCCAGGCTGCTGGGAGCAGGTCATCTTCGGCTGCTGTTTCCTGACCTCCAGGCAGGGCCTCTGGTTACAGCATAGCTGGGGCAGGTCCCGCTATGACGCAGCCCAATGCATCTTTGGCGTATTCGTGAGGCAGCATTTATAAACAGGGCAGACTATGACGCGATATCACCCAGGTTTATTGCTCAGAGTAGACAGGCCCCTGGTAAGCCATGACTCCAGTATCTCCCCCTGGGGTACCGTATGTCATCAGATGCGGCCGGTGCCAGGGGCTGTGCAGGCAGACTTGCCTGTCGCTCAACATGATCTGCATTTTTGTTGCACACTAAAGTGGTTGAAAGGATGTGTTTTAGATTTCCAAACTAACCCTTCCTTGTTTCCTCATTCTGTGCCATGGATGTAATGGGTTTTATGGAAATCGGTAACAAAATGAGGACAGTTGTTTGGGAACGGTTAGGATCTAGATTGGGGGCGCGAATCGGACAGTTTGCCTAGGATGGCAAAATTGTTTGCACCGGTTTGTTACCAGACTCCCACCCGCTCAGATATTTCAACAAGTGTGTGAATGCTTCAAATATCTGCCCACTTTTCTTTACAAACTCTCTGTAGCTCTTGAGATACTGTTCTGGGGTTTCACAGAAATCCTTGAGAATGGCCTCCTTCATGCTCTCATAAACGGGCCTTTCCTCAGGAGTTAACTGAACAATTGCATCAGTGCCTGGTGTGGGTAAGTGACTCATCTGGGCTGCACCCCACAGTACCTCATCGACCTCCTGCAGCTGAACATCAAGCTTGAGCACTTAAAACCAGTAGTCAAAAATATCCTTCCCCACTTCTTAAGCCTGCACTAAGTCTTTGGGGATGGGTGCCAGGCCTTATCCCAGGAACCCTGGTTTGAGTCACTACTGCTGGTTTTTGCTAGAGGCGGATCTGTTGGCCTCCTTCTCTTTGAGTGCCAGCTTGCGCAGCTTGAAGGTGACTGTGTCGTGCTGCTTGTTCCTCTAGCACTACTCTACTCTCCTCTCCTCCAGGAGGTGCGTTCTAGCGGCTACCTCATGAACAGCCAGACCAATAACAGGGCCACGTAGAGACTATGCCAAACCCTGGGACCTGCAGGATGGCACACTAGCCCCTGAACTCACAGACACTCTAGAGTGTCTAGAAACCATGCTTGCCCTCCGGACGGATGGATGACAAGAAACATAACTCATGCCGTCTTCCTCATCACCTTCACTACCCCTCCTAGAAGGTCTTCTTCGTTCGGCTACACAATGCCTAGCCCATCCCATCGGGTCTTCTCCCCAGCTGCCCTCACTTCTACCCAAGATTGGAGGCTGGTCAGCAACTCAGGTTTATTAACCTTGGTGCTGTGTGGAAGTCCTCTCTCTTAACATAGGACGTGCAGGACATCCTTCGTCATGCCTTTCACAGTCTATATGCCAAGATCCATGATTATTATAAACACCTAGCAAGGTTCTAAACAACGCCTACAACAGTACTTTTATCGTTAGATGACTAACCTGTGCACAAAGGCTCCAACTAGATCCAACCGCCTGCCACCAATATGACGAATCAACCTCCGGAGCACCAGTGGTCCAGGGATAAATATCAGTTTCTAAACCATCAATCAGCCCCACACCTCTAGTGCCCCGGAAGGGATCCAAACAGATTGGAACACAGGTCAATTATAAACCTCCTTGTCCAATTTTGGTAACCTGAACGGAACGGCAGGCTTATCTCCGAAAGGTCATGGATCGATGGTTAGTTGCAACACAGTGAAAATACAATTATTACCCAATGACAAAAGGGACTGTTCAGTCAAGGTTGTATAAAAATATCTTGTTTATTATTATCATAACAGACAGTTCTAGCAACAATACAAAATACAACCCGTCCTTAAAAGGAATGCAGAGGACAGACAGTTTCTAAAAAGGAAAAGGGATGCACTCTGGATACTGACAGGAGGGTAGTTGGTATGGTAAATAATTGCAACAGTTCAAGGTTACTTGGCTTCAGCACAAAGGGGGCAATTACTCTAGGGACATTCGGAGAAGGACCGGGGGACAGAACCACAATGGACCCTGTGCTTGTAGGTGTTCTTGGAGCTCAACCTGGTCGAGTCAGTATCAGGGTGTTTTGTAGCTTCTGTGACAGAAGTCAAGACGGGAGACAGTAGTGGGTATCAGGGGGCAAACAGTTTGTCAACCGAAGCTGGATGGATGGCTGCAGGCTGGCCTACACACCAGCTAGGGGTCGGGAATCTTGGTCTCAGTGTTGGTTGGTGGTTCTGAAGCACTGGTTGAGATGTCTTGGATGGCTTGAAGCGACAACGGCGTAACAACAGCGAACAGTGGAGTTGATTGCAGCTCGAGGGACTCAAATGTCCTTTAAGGCAGATGTCAGTGGATTCTAGTTGCTGCATTTCTTCCATATTCTTCACTGGGCTTGTGTCATTCTTTAAGGCGGATGCCCCAAAGGTGATGAGTGTGTTGCAGGCAGCTGCCTTGTCCTTGGTTGGTTCGGAGACTCTCTGTCACTTCCTACCTAGGAAGCTTGCTGCAGAGCCTAGCAGGGTATGCTGTGTGCTGGCTGGGTAACTGTTCTGGAGCTGCTAGAGGGTCCTCTGGTTTGGTATCTGCCTCTGTTCCCTGGAAGCTGCTTAGCAGAGGGATCTTGCTTCCCTCTTGAAGGTTCCAGCCTCCCTTCACTGCCGGAAGATGTAAGGCAGACTATACTTTCTGCAAGGGTCCAATGAGGAGTTCTTCCTTCTGCTTAAGTCTTCAGATGATCTGTCAAAAGCGGGTCTCAGCCCTCTTTTAAAGCCAAATGGACCACACTGATTGGTGTAGGCTATGTCTACCTTAATGAACTGATCCTGGGTCCCCACCAACAATCTTCTGTATGTGTGAGGCCATAACCAGAGTGTTTTGCAACAAAAAATGTAAAGGTGCGAAAACATGTAACACTAAGTCCTACCCATCTTCCTGTCCGTTGTGGATGAAAGGCTCTCTGGTTAATGGAGCTCTCTGTGGTTTCTGATTAAAGCAGGTCTCCATTGAATCTGCGGCAGGACCAGACTTTCTGGCTCCTGCAAACCACATACTTGTACCTTTTGATGGGGTGGCCCTGTGGGGTTTACTACTGTAAACATGCAGTCCCATACATGACAGTTCACAGTCAATCGATATTGATGGTGGGAACTGGCTTCAGATTGACACAGTGCCTATGAAAGGATGTGCAGTTTCCGGTCTTCTTTGTGATGCTCTGCATCCAGGCCCCATATGGGCCTGTTTGAAGTATAATCTATGTGTATGTTAATAGCTGCCACCAGATGCAGGGCCCAAACAAAAGAACATGGCCGATCCACTGAGCCTTTTTTAGTTAATCAGGCTGGCTATGGCAGGGGCAATATTTGATCCTCTCCCTTCTGGAGATGCATTGTGTACCCATGGCTGTCATATCCCAACTAACTAGGACAGGGGCTGGGTGTGCCTGTAGGCTGTGTCCATCCAGAGGTCATGGGTCTAAGCGTTTGTCATGCTGTGAGCATTGAAAAATGAGTGTGGCTTAGCCCTACGCATTTCCTTGAGGTTGGTCTACCATCAGTCCATTTACTTAAAAATGTCAAAAAGCCCAGGTGAGCGCACACTGACTGTGCGCATGGACGAATTCCTAACAAAAAGTTATCCCAAATACCTGCTCTCCAATAACGGTGTTCAATTTGAACTGTTATACTTACTGAAACAGTATGCAATAACACTATGTAAATCATTCTTGTACCATCCACAAAGCAAAGGGCAGGTAGAGAGCAGCAGATTTGTCAAAGCCTGTATAGGCCGAACAATGCCACAGTAATATGTCAGTGAAGCAGTCCAAAGTGCAATAGCCACCCACAGAGCAACAGCACACCAATCCATGGGGATTTCAAGCTTGGGAAAAGGGAAAGGGTATGCCCCAAACAACAAACTAAATTCACCCTGGACAATGAGAATTCTCCCACTAAACACCCATCTCTAGGGGGCATAAAGGGGAAAGTGGAGAAAGCGCAAAAGTACAGAGAAAGAAAATTCACTG
This sequence comes from Ambystoma mexicanum, assembly GCF_040938575.1. Lineage (NCBI taxonomy): Eukaryota > Metazoa > Chordata > Amphibia > Caudata > Ambystomatidae > Ambystoma > Ambystoma mexicanum. The sequence goes on along the minus strand of NC_090934.1, from coordinate 1,224,112,455 downwards.
AGAGGGCCCGCCCACCACCAGTTCAAAGACTGTGAAAGAAGGCCATTTAGTGAACACTTCATTCGGTGAAAGTAGGAAAATGGAACATGAGCAGCATAGTCCTATACAAGAAAGGTAAAAGGAGCAACAACAACGAACACTCAGAAAAGAGAGCCTTGATCACCCGTGGTACAAGAACATGTGCCTATACATCACAACCAAAGGTGCAGTCAAGAGCCTAGCCCATCCGACATGGACAGACACGTTACCACGCGTTAACAAGAGTCCAGTACATTTCCCACTGCATGAAACCACAGTTACTGAAGAAGAACAGAGATAACCGAAGAAGACAGACAAGTAGACAAGCGTAGAGGGAAATCGCACCAAGAGATCATAGAAATCGCCATGTCAGCAGGAATCTGAACTTCACACTCTTATTTTTCCCAGAAAAGGAGATGCTGTAGGGGTCTCTAAATGCCCTATGGGTGTATTCAAACCCTTTATGCCCTACCTAGCAGTCCATCCCCACACTGCCCTATGCATCTCTTAACGCAGCACAATCTTGCGCGCCCTTATTTACTCAAATATAGACTACTGTAACGCCCTCCTTTGTGGGCCATCAGAAAAGAACCTGAACAAGCTTCAAATTGTACAAAATAAGCCATGCGAGCGGCAATGGATCTAAAGAAACATGACCACATTTCTGACATCAGAAGAGCCGCGCACTGGCTCCCCGTCAGGAAGGGCATCAAATTCAAAGTTCTCTCCATCTCACATTGCTGCCTCTCGAGCGATGCACCCTCCTACCTGCCCCCGGAAATGAATGCGATACTCACCAGCCAGAGCGCTTCGCTCTTCTAACAACCATCTCCTCACCGCGCCCAGGTTCCGCTGGAAAAAAATCAGGTGGTGCCAGCTTCCCAGTCTGCGCAGCCACCCTCTTTACCGCTCACCCTTCGAGCCCATCCCTCCTACCTCTCGTTCGGAAAGAACCTCAAGACTCACCTGTTTCGTTAACTGTTGTTCACTGCCTTACCCACTATTCCGGCACCTTGCCTGACTTGCATTTCCTGTAACTAGTGCCTAGATACCCATGGGCTTTGTGCGCTGATATACACACAAAAATAAATAAATAAACCAATGTTACTGAGCAAATAGGTTTTCAAATGCGTTATTTGCTACATATTTTCCGATTGCAATTATTTTACTCGATTGCAATCAGACCAATGCCAACTGTGCGCAGTGGTTTTCTGGTTCGCGTGTGAGGTGTGTTTTGCCCATGCCCACTGTACTAAGCCGACGCACAGATGTAAATGGCCATAACCTGAGTGCACTTTATCCCTGTGACTACAGATATCACGGTGACCTTACCCAATGTCTGTTCTTCTGTCCACATGATCTAAGGCTTTTACTTCCGCTACTATCAAAGGAACTGTAGAACAATAGTTGATGCCGAGAAATACTTGTGTTGTGCGCCGGACAAACAAGTGCCTACACTGTGTACTCCTTCATTGAAGGAGCTTTAGCACTGAACCACGAATAGCGCCAGAATAATAAATGTTGCTCTCTCTCTAATCTTTTAGGGTTTTATCGCTACTATATTATTTCTGTATAGTCGTTTTGATCTGTACTGTATTAAACACTCTTTTATGATGGTTATAACCTTCGAAATAAAGACAAACAAAAAATTGTTGTCAAACAATCTGTTTAGGATATTAATGATCTGTAATGTGTGACTGTGGGCAGTTTTTCTTTGCCGCCTGGACAGATTGCATGCCCCAGTCCAACCCGGGCTGTATGCGAAAAATTCCAGGGGTTGGCAACCGTGCTCTTTGCAGAATTCTTTATTTAATTGGTTTCGGTTATTTATAACACGCTTAATACCCAGAGGTTTCTAAGCGCGGACCCGGGATCGAACCTGTGTTGCAATGGATCGCCTTGCTTCCAAGGCTGCCCCTGAGCTATCAATCCTTCAGTGGAGGAGACGTGCTGCTGTTGGCAGCTCATGAGAGGTGGTTATGCTAAAACCTTTCTAATCAATGTGTATTTGGTCATAGCCTTAAAGGAATAAACATGCAAACAATTCATTATATTTCAATGTCCAAAACAGTACAATACTATTGATCAATAGATCTGTTACTTTTGCAGCAAGTAACAAGAAAATAAAGGTGTCCACCCGAAACATTATTAGCAACCACACTCAAATGACTGAATCCTGGGATCCATTCGGGATGCTGGGATTCCAGGCGATGATCGCTTGCGTCGCCATAGAGCTCGCTTGCTCGTGGTACTTCATCTGGCCAGTCGGCTGCAGCCCTCCAGCAGCCCATTTACGTCCCCCATCCCCCATCCCCAAATCAATCTGTTACATGTCTGAATATCGTATCTTGAACCAAAACCCTTGAACCGCACTTCCAAGTCTAGAGCCTGGAGGTGGCCATCCGTGGCGCGTGTAGATATTTATATATTTATACTTACGCAACTCACACATCATATTGGCACCACATACAGGTGTGCCTCTCACCAGTCCATTCAATCCTCCACACCCAACTCGCATTCTTATTATATATTATATTATTAAAGTGCAGAGAAATAAATGGGAGTCCTACCTTCACAGAAGCAACAGAGAAAGGAAGGCCGAGACATGCGAGACCGTCTGGGATTGGAGAAGGTGGTTAAACAAGCTTTGGCAGTGCCCACACTTTTGGCTTTTGTGTATGACATGAGAAAGGCACTGCCGTAGTTGTATTAACTGGCCATTGATGGTAGCAGGTGCAAAATGGTGCAAAGACCTGGGCATCTCATAGCAGTACGTTGCAAATGCCCAGTACTTATCTACAAGGCAAAACAGTTGGCTTTGCAATGCTTGTTTTTAACAGGACTTCAGTGAAGGACACGCCTAGTGCTTATAAATCGAATGGCTGAATCCAATCCTGCTTAAGACATTTTTATGACATCAGTAGCAGGTTTACAACTCCAATTAAGTCATTAACGCTTGAAAGACTGCTTTGAAAAAACACTGGCAGGCACTTTGAGTGCAAAGTTTGATGCTATGGCTTGATTAAAGGGAGCTCAAAGAGTTCCCATGAGGAGGTGTTTTGGGCGGGGAGGGGCAGGAACTGGATGGGAATAGCCCTAGGGATTAGCATAGCCATGGGCAATCAATGGGTGTGCACATAACCAGACATCACTTGCAAGCTTTGTGCCCCTCATGTGCCATTTCTCCTTAGCTGTACTCTAATGCAATAGGTTCGGCTTCCAGGATCGGCAAACTTAGAACACTCCATTTTTGGAATGGTGACAGTAGCAGTGTCCAGGGACTGCTCGGTCCTCAGAGAGAGTCACGATAAGCTAAGAACTTATTCACTGAGCGTTTTCCAATGGGGCTTTGCCATTATAAAACGCTTCTGTAAATTAGGTCCTATGCGTGTCAATACATGATGAGCAGGCTGTGTAGGTGCAACATTGCTTTTAAGAAATGCATCATTTCAAGCCTAGAAAGAACACCATATACAATCAGCAAAACAAGGCCCATTTGGAACAGTACTAATGTAAAAAATAGCGTTTACAGCAAACAGCAGAGATTAATAATAATAAAATCAGGAACCAGACACGATGGGTGCAAAAAATTAGGAGTATTCGAGTCAATGCTCAACAACGAACTACAACTGGAATCGGTGACCGCAAAATGTGTTTAGCAATCAACTGGCTGCACGGCTAAACTAGCCGGGCTCCCTCGAGAAGCGCAGCATCGACACTAAACCAGCCAACCTCCCACAAGTAGCGCCTGGAGGATAGCTGAAAGCACTCGCTTTGGACACATCAGCCCCCTCCCCATTCCCCCGCACTTTGCAACTTGGCACCCGGCCGAGCCAACTCAGCACTTCATTCATCCGAAGTTGCCAAGTTGAACATCTTGGAAATCTGGGTGATAACATCCCATATTATTGGAACTTAAATGTGGGAGAACGTCTGCTTAAACAAACAACCCACGTGCAACAGAAGAATTAGGAGAGCAACGAATCAGACAAAAATGACTGCCAACCACAAGACCAAACCCATTTTTACAGGAAGTACAATCACGCTATCGATTCAACCGCACCCTACGCCCAGTGCGAACAGATGAAGCCTCACGCCATGCCCGCTTACAAAAGCGCTCTCTAAAAACAAAAGAAACACCATGACACCAGCTGCCCAGGCTCGGACTGGCCCACAGGGCAATTCCCCAACCAAAAACACAAAATGCAAGTGTGGGCCAGTTTTTGTGGACATAGTGGGCCACTGTTTTGGCCCAAGTGGGCCAGTTTAATAAGTTACTGCCGTGCGGCTAGAGGTTTTGACCACTGTTACCAAATAAATATTCTTTAAAATGCACAATTTGCACCACATTTCATTCAAAAACTCCCCCTTCGGTGCTACTCAAATAGTCTGTCACAAAAGGAATGAATTGCCATTTGCAACTATCGGCCACTTTTTCATTGGTGCCCGAGACAATTTTACACCCCAGCTAAGACAGAGGTCCAAATATGACCAAATATGGCCCTAATGACCTCCACATTACTCTCAGCCCGCAGGACTGAGACACGACAGATGCAACTCACTCTTAGGCCCTTCACCACCATCATCGATGCATCACAGATTTGAGAAACGTTACTCTCTCAGCCCTTCAGGCCATAACTAATAACCAATCGGTGATCTGGATGAGATAGAGATGCCATCAATCGAACAAGTCGACTGACCGCAAATTAAGAAATCAATGACGTCATCATGGACATCACGACATAGCCGCACTTGGACAGGAAGTACATAGCCATCCATTCATGAAGCTACACGAACATGCATTAGCTTATGGCATACAGACAGGAAACACATGTTTATGACTTGCGCAGGTAGATGACAGACACACATGCATATCTCTATATATAGTCACATTCTTCACCAAAGCTGAACCGCAAGACGCCAAAATATACTTCTACCTCGCTTGCACATGCTTGACTGCCACTAAAATGGAATGAGGAAAGGGAGACAAGCTTTGAATACATGGAAGGGCTGACATGATCGCTGCAGCCAGAGGCAACCAGAACGATACACCCAGCCAAGTGCGAGTGGAGATGGAAAGTTACTGGTTACCAAGACGATAAGCCACCTGCGAGAAATTCAGACTAAAATCCTCATAATTACAGGCAAGAAAGCTCCACTTCGTGGGCTCAACAGACGCGACCTAGCACAACAAAACAATGCCCATTCAATTGAGGTGGACGGAGAAAATCTGTTCCCACCAAATCAGAGGTGGAAAGGTACAAGTGTTGCTCACAAATTACCAACTTAATGCACTGTCCCAGGCTCAGGTGATCAGAGATGGCAACATTAGGGAGCACACAGCCCCTCCATGTTCATTTTCATTGCCTTGAAAAGGTACACTCAGCCTGGTAATCGTCCAGGGTCCCAGGGCTAGGAGGACCCACTCTACACAATCCAGAGTCACCTTTCACATGAATATATAATATGTTGCAGCAGCCAATGGTCTCCCTGCGACCCTGCAACATTGTAGATTGAAACATGTAGAGGTGGTCCCAGGAGGAGCCACCAGGTATGACTATCCAATAGTAGAACTAACCACTATAGGACATATATCTAGTTCACCTAAACAGACCAATGTGAATGCCCGATAGATTACGGGGATGGGACTTGGTTTTGTGACATCACACCTGGATTAAACCGGGTGAGAGACACTCAGAAGATGAGAACACTGGAGAATTAATGTTTTTCTTGTGTGATCCCTGTAGTTTATTAGATAGTAAAGACAGTAAGCTTTGCCCCATTCCTGAGTCTTCCGTTCTTGCAGCTGGGAGTTTTTGATGGGCCAGAGTGTCTCTCTGCTGGTAATTGGGGTAACCACTATAGAGCCCCTGCCGCTCTTCAACACCAGTCCAACCCTGCAGCTGCCTGCCCAAGAAATACAGCCATACACCTAATAAGCCCTTCAAACAAGAAGCACAATCACCCCACTAAATTAGCCAATTACCCCAAACATCGTAATCGAACCATCGGATGCCACACATGCTGAGGAGCCATTCACTCAGATTACACCCAAGCACAAGCATAGCAAACCCAGCTCAAAAGCAGCACAATGACATGAAAGGTACCTACTTAAGACCCGTAGTCCCAATCACACCAAATCCCTCACAAACTTAAAACAAGAGCAAGTCCCTCCCACAACATACACACTCACCATATGATTAATTTCTCGTATGCACCAGTAGAATAGCTACACTATTAGCCAACATACAGAAAATGCCCAGCCATATCCACCGCCCACTATTAAACACAGTAAAACCACCTGACCAATCCATCTTGATCAAAACATCAAAATCAATTGTCCACACCAAACACAATCTCACAAGATCTGTCTCCTCCCAGATGCAGAACTGCCAACCACTGGGCATCACCCACTACCACAAGAAGTACGCATTTAACAATCCAAAAAAACTACTATTTCCACAAGAAAGATAAAAGCACACCTCCGAGTGCGAATCCAGCCACATTATCAGACAAACGTCCTTCCACAAAGAAGCACTGCAACAGCAGCAACCCAAACGCTCACAAAAAGCAACAGGACAAGACAGAAAACCCTGCCACACAAGATGGGTATCCAGTCATGTTATTGGAAACAAAACAGAGTGGTACGAGCGGACAAAAACACAGAAAAGCACGAAAATATTAAATAAATATATAAAAGGGTAGTGGGGTAAGGGGTTAAAATGGGTCAGGATGGGGTTGCAATGGCTTCAAAAGGGTGTCAAAAAGTGGGTTTGGGGAGACCCCCAAATTAAAAAAAAACAAATAAAATCAGTGTTTTTCTGTGTTTTGTCTGCAATTAAATTTACACTGTGTAATTGTGGTCAGTAAGATCACATATAACCGACAAGATGTGGTCGCACAGCACAATGACACTTTTATTAGTGAGGATTATTAATTGCATTTTTAGAATAGGAAATATTTGTATTTAATTGCTGTTTTTAACGTTTTTGTAAAAATGGATAATCTTTGAAATCTATGTACAGCGCTCAGATACAACTAGATTGTGCTATATATAAACTATAAAAACAGAAATGAGTTTAGCACGCACTCCTCACATCTCCCTTCAACTTGTACGACAAAAGACCGAATCCCAACAGGGGCGACTCCGCTTTGTATGTCACTACACAGAGTACTATTGAGTTATTTAAACCCTTTAATTGACAGCATTTTAAAATGGCGTAGAGCCACATCAGATCAAAGCACCCCCCACAACAATCATGGCTGCAACAGAAGGCCAAAGGCCTCTTTTGACAAGAATTACAAAGTACCCCCACTCATCGCTGCAAGTGTCCAAACTTCACCAACAAACCAAAACTCCCTCAGAAGAAGCTTAGCTGCAACATCAGACCACATCACCTTCCAGCAGAACGATAAGATCAAGCTCCACCCTTTAAAAGTTACAGGTAAAGAAAAGACCAAACATTCCTCAATACGCAGCTCCTTTCCCCATCAGACCAAGTGCTCTACATAAGAAAAACAAAGTCAGCATACAGCTAAACCAATCCCGTTATCCGAAGACCGGAAACATCCAATAGTACCACGCCCCCTGGCATCAGTGGAGAAGTACTTTCACCGGGCAAATGCTCCACCAAAACAAATCAACAAAACCACTCCATCGGGCCAAAACAACAGTTAGATGTGAGATGAAGTGGGCCAACCCACTCCCCTAAGTGGCCATTGTAGGCCAGGCCAAGCAACTGGCCCCTAGCAGTAGAGGTTCGACATCAGGCAGCCGTCGCGCTCCCACATACTGCACAGCGGCACCTGTAGTCCAATGCCCTCCAAGGACATCACAACGACACAATAGAGTCAACCCTCAGTCTGAGGGACGGCATGCCAAGACATAGCAGTACAGTGGCACCATCAGCTTAAACCCCCTGGATACCAATACAGGAGCACCGATTCACCGGTATAACACCTGGAATCCCGCATGCACCACATATGCACCGCGACACTGCGTAGATTCCAATGGGCTTGCACAAGCCGCACCATCATAGCGCATGACCACTGCACCATCACATCGCAGTGTCTGTCACTAGTCACAATTAAAAGACATTGCCTCCCACAGCCAGCACTGTTTTCCACGAAGGCTAAATGATCCCTACTTACACACACACACACAAGCACACAACCAGGATAGCATCATCATGTTGGTAGCACCGTCATAGCCACACGCAGCAGAAAGAGCACCACCATAGCACCCGGCCCCACCACAAGCCAACCTCTGTGTTGGGGCTCAAGACGTGTCCTAGGCAACAAAGCTGCACCATCAGCGTGCAAAGTGTCTTCCACAAGCACCTGACACACCCCCACACGAGTCCATAGACCCCAACAGCAGGGGTGTTGCCAGGTCTGGAAAAGATCAGGGGCTAAGCAAGTGTCGGGTCTGGCGGGACTCGGGGCTAGCTAGCATTTTGGTTGTAGCACCTGAGCTTCTATCCCGGGTTACAACCAAAAGACCCGGGGCTACAGCCCCTTCAAACCCCCTAGTAACGCCTCTGCCCCACAGGCAGGACGGCCGTATCCTCACATATTGCCACCAGTGTGGACTGAACACAAAGTAGGCCTGAGCACCAATAAGAGGCTCCGAATAACAATGTTTGTGCTCTATTCAAGGGGTTACTGGTGAAAATAAAGGGTGGCAAACGGTGCATTTCAAGCAGTGGTAGAAGTGTACAGAAAAAAGTAGTGGATCTCTGGTCTCAGCCGGAGGGAGGGTAGGTGGAAACATAGTTCAACATGTGACAAGGTGTTGCACCCGGGGCATTTCAATAGTTTGACTAGTAACTAAGGCTCCTAGTTCAACTTTACACTTGCAGAGGGACATGAATGGAGAAATCCTCTACACAGAATAGTGAATTATGGTCGTAAAAAGTAGAGGAATGGTAAACAGAAACAAATAAAAGTAGTGGAACACCGTTCCCGACGGTTCCTGTTCACTTTAATCACTGATTTCAAGGCACAACTTGCCAGAAACATTGGTTAAAAGTGCCCGTTTCATAATGTGTTAACTCATACTAGCCCACTCGAGCATGTTGGACTGGCCGAGCCCGATTGCCACAAAATAGCATCACAACTGCACCATCGCAGCACATCCATCTCCCTGCCCGCTTCTCCCACAAAGCCTCCCAAACACCGGCAGCGTAGCTGCCCTATTCAGCAACCCGCCTCCCTCAGGCAGCAGGTCCCCTCGCACCTGCTGCAGTCCGCCTCGCTGGGATCTCGGCCGAATCCTTGTTCATCCGTCGGCCGGGAGCAGTGGGGACTTCGAGGTCCGGGATGGGGCAGGGTGGTACTGGAGTGGGGGTGACTGGGGATGAGCCATTTCAGCTCCTCCGGAAATCCCGCTCCGGGGAGGCGTGATTTCAGAGATCAGGAATGTGGCACGCCATAAAGAACAGCCGGGCTGACGGAGGAGCTGCAGGTGGTCGCGGGCTGCTCTGCACCACGGAAGGAAGGAGGGCGAGGCAGGCGCAGAGCCGAGGCGGGAAACCTAGCGCGGTCTAGAGAGCAACAGTGCGCAGCTCTGCGGGATGAGAGCTGCCCATGCTCCTCAATGCCGCTGTCATCTGAGGGATAGAGACGCTGTTTAAGGCCCGAAGCAGTTTGAAAGGGGTACCCCGAGGGAGAGAGTCGGGTTGGCAGAGCCTAAAGGGCCACTGCCAGGGTTGGAGCCATGCTTAAAAATGTGGTACAGGACAGTTTTAAAAAGCGACTCAAGCTTTTTAATGTATATCTAGCGGATGACGACAATTTGTGGGCGGAGGTAAATTGTCTTCCAGTAAAATTAGGGTTAATACACAACACATTATCCCACCACCCCAAGTTCCTGCAGGCCCAATAGCAACGGTGCCTTTGCCGTATCCACTCTGACCTCCAAGCCCAAGCCTGACCTGAGAAAATGGAGGGGGGGAGCGGGGGTGAAGCATTGGGGTGGGTGTTGATAAGTATGTGGGGTGACTAAAAGTCCCAGCATAGGAAGCTGTCCTGTGTCAGTACCCATGCAGGAACCGTATGTCTGCCCTTCAGTTTACACAGTTATCGCAGCAGGTGCATTAACCAAATGGGTGGTCTGGTCAGCTTTCCCCATCTGTGCCCAGGGCTCAGCATCACGGCGGAGTGCTGACTTCTGCCTACAGCTTCCTAAATATGGGAGGCGTTCAGCCTCCCACAAGCTGGTGCCGGGCTGCATGGGCCCACCGCCAGCTGTGCGGGTATCACGAGCGCTCTAGGCCACAGGCCGTAGTGGCTGGAGCCTGATTGGCTCCCGCGGTGGGTGTCCCAGACGTCGCTTCCCTCTTACCTTGAAGGCTAGATTGCGCCTCTTGCTTCTGGCCGGGCACAGGCAGCAACAGTCAGATCTCACGGTCCCTGGAGCTGAGTCCCCATGCGTAGAAGCACAAAGAGTTCACCCTGCGTTTATAGAAGCACAAACGCTGCTTTTGAGAGAAGTCCGCCCCCAGGGCCCCCACCTCTCTGCTCTGCAGAAAGGTGAAACCCAATCCACCGAGCCGGACTGTGTGCTGAGAGAACCCTCATGTCCCGCATAATTGATACCCTCAATTAAAGATGCCCTGGCCCTTCCCTTCCCACAATCCATCACTCCCCGGGTATAGAAGTTGAAGATTGGGGTGCACAGGCATGGGGAGCGGCGAACAATCCGAAGACACCATACCCCACCCAGAGACCTTGATTAGGGAATTCTGAAGGGGGGGGGGGGCTGCCACCGAATGAGGTGTGCCCCAGGAGGCATGAGCGATGGCAGTGCTGCCGCTTCAGCCCCGGTAGATTTAAGCGCACTTTGGGGGGCCGCCTCGGCACCCCCATTGGCCACAGCATGGATTTATGATCTGCGTTTGAGGGGGGCTTAGTCACACGGGGAGGTCACTGAGATTGCGTCCGTTTTCCCACGGCTGGCCTGGTACGGCTTTGTGAGTGGCGTGGGGAGGGAGCGGGCGCAGTGCAGTGCCAGAAGCTGGCTCTGGCAGCAAACTCCAGAGCCCAATGGCTTTTCCCTCTCAAAAGCGGGCAAAGCGGTACCCAAAGCCGGCTCTTCAAATGAGCCTTTCAGTATTAGCACAGACACTCGGCTCCCGCCTGGGCCTTAAACCCCTTGACTGCCAGGCTATTCTGCAAGTCTATGCACAAAAGACGAGCATACTCGGGAAGATAGTTCAGGGGCAGCGAGCTCGCCTTGGCAGCAAGATCACACGGAGCAACACAGTTTCGATCCCTGGGTCCGCACTTAGAAACCTCAGGATATTAAGCGCGTTATTAATAACAAATCAATACTCGTCCATGGCACTTAAGGTCAGGATAGGACTGGCCTGTAGGGCAATGCCTGAACCAAACATGCTAGCGTGGGCCAGTGTTTTTGGTCAAAGTGAGCCACTTTTTTTAGCCAATGTGGGCCAGTTTGATAAGTTACTTCACCATGCGGGTAGTCGTTTTGAGCAGCCTTACTGAATAAATATTCTTTTAAATGCACAATTTCCATCACATTAGATCAAACACCTCCCCCTTGGGTACTACTGGAATGAAGTGCCATTTGCTATTCGGGACCCCTTTTTCATTGGTGCCCGAGACAATGTTATGCCCAAGTCCAACCCTGCATAAGACACAATGGCCCACCCATGAACCTGCATAGCCAACCCTGAACTGTATAGCCACCAACCGGCACAACCTCACAGCAATCCGAACTAACATACATCACCTGCACAAAACATGCTCCAGCACAGAATTCCTTCCAGCCCAACAACTCTCTGTACTCCATGCACAATGTGGTCATTAAGGCAGGACACCACGCTGCTCCAACACAACCAAAGCCAACAGCACCACGCGCCACAGATCTCCTTCCTCTCATCAAACATCTCCCACCAGCCCCTAGCGTAGATTTCAAGGAGATCAACCCATCCCTGGGCGAAACATCACTTCGCTACCGTCACGGACAAGAAGCTTTGGAAAAGCTGAATATTGAGCTTTACAAATACGCCTTAACCAAAGCTTAATTTGTGGGTACCGTCACACTTATTTCTGGGAACCGGAACTGATCGTCTCAGACAGAGTTTGATTATGATGTGGTGTGTTGGAAACTTTATTATTTTAACTGCCAATCACATAGTAAACACCTATAGAATCACAGCAAAATGTATATGAGGATTGTGATTAAAGACACACTTAAACATGTGTCTAATTCTTAGGAATTCGAACATCCGCACAGTGCGTGTGCGTTCACCTGTTTTTTTTTAGAGATTTTAAATTAAATTGAATGATGGTAGATTAACCTCTGGAAAATGTGCAGGGCTAGCCTGCGCACATTTTCCTGCTCACTGCACAACATACACATAGACCTGTGCACTCTGGGTGGACGCAGCCTACAGGAGCAGTCCCCTCTGTCATATTAAGTTGGGATCTGACAGGTGGAGTACATGATGCATCTCCAGAAGGGGGAGGGCCAAACCTTCCCCATGACCTAGCCAGCCTATTTAAATAACAAAGGCTCCATGGATCCTCCCCATGTTCTTTGATTGAGCTCTGTAGCTGGTGGCAGCATTCACATACTAATTTAAGTTTAATTCAAACAGGCCCACATGGGGCCTGGCTGCAGAGGCTGACAAAGGACGAGGCAGGAAACTCCCAACACCCTTTCATATGCACTGCGTTAACCTGATGCAAGCTCCTGACTTCAGTATCAATTGACAGGAAAATATCATGTCTGACACTGCGTGTTTACTGTAGTCATTGCCGCAGGGAGACCCCATTCAGAAGGTAGGAGTATGTGATTTGATGGAGACAGAAAGTCTGGTCTCGCTGCAGCTTCAGAGGCGACCTGCAGCATTAATCATGAACGAACAGAAAGCTCCATTAACCAGAGAGACCCTTTGATCCACAACAGACAGGAAGATGAGTGGGACTTGGTATTACATTTTCATCCCTTTACCTTTTCTGTTGCAAAGCACCCTGGTTATGACCTCACGCATACAGGAGATTGATGGTGGGGACCCAGGATTGGTTCATTAAGGTAGGCGTAGCCTACACTAATCATTTTGGCCAATTAAGATTTAAAAGAGGGCCGAGACCTTCTTTTGGCAGGTCGTCTGAAGACTTTGCAAGGAATAACAAGAAGAACTCAGCATTGGACTCTGGCAGAAGGTACATTCTTCCTTACTTCTGCCGTCAGTGAAGGAAGGCCAGGACCTCCAAGAGGGAAATAAGATCCCTCCCCTAAACATCTCCTAGGGAACAGAGTGAGATACTGAATGCAGAGGAGCCTACAGAAGCGCCAGAACCGGTACCCAGACAGCACACAGCGTGCCCTGCTAGGCTCTGCAGTAAGCTTCCAAGGTGGAAAGTGCCAGAGAGTCTCTGAACCAAACCAATCATAAGGCAGCTGCTTGCAACACACTCCTCAGCTGTGGCCATCCGCCTTAAAGGACGACACAAGTCCATTGAAAAATCTAGGATGAGTGCATCGACAAGCATCTACCTAGGTCTGCCTTAATGGACATTTTCGAGCCATTCAAGCCCCACGCGCTGCAACCGATTGCACTGCTGACAGTTGTTATGCCACAGTCACTAAAGTCATCCGAGACGCCTTGACCAGTGCTTCAGAACCGCAAACCAGCACTGAGACGATTCCTGAACACGAGCTGACATGTAGGCCAGCCTGCAGTCGTCGGTCCAGCTTAGCTCACCAAACTGGTTGCTGCCTGATACCCGCAGCTGTCTCCCGTCCTGACCTCTGTTGCAGAAGCTGCAAAGCACCTTGAAACAAACTCAACCCTGTCGAGCACCAAGGACACCTACAAGCACAAGGTGTATTGTGGTTCTGCCCCCTCGGTCCTTCTCCTAAGATCCCTACAGACATTTTAAGCCTCATTACTCCCTTTGTGCTGACATCAAGTATCCTTGAACTGTTGATTATTTACTACACAGACTACCCTCCTGTCAGTATCCACAGTGCATCCTTTTTCCTTCTTTGAAACTATCTGCCCTCCGCATTACTTAACACTGTGGTTTGTATAATAAAGTATATATTTGTATACAACCTTGGCTGGACAAGCCCTTTTATCATTGGGTACTCATTGTATTTTTGCTTTGTTGCAACTAACAAATGATCCACAACCTTTCGGAGATAAGCCCGCTGTTTGGCCCACATTACCAAAATTGAACAAGGAGGCTTACAATTGACTAGTGTTTTCAATCTGTTTGGATCCCTTCTGGTGTACTAGAGGTGTGGGGCTGATTGATGGTTTAGAAACCAATATTCATCCCTGGACCAATAGTGCCCTGGAAGTTGATTCGTCACATTGGTGAAAGGCGGTCGGATCTAGTTGGAGCCTTGCGCACACCTTAGTCACCCAACCATAAAAGTACTGTTGCAGTCAACATTTAGAACACTGCTAGGCACTTGTAACAATCTTGGATCTTGACATACTGTGAAAGGCATGACCAAGGATGTCCTGCATGTCCTATCTCAGGAGAGGGGACTTCCCCACAGCAGGATAATAAATTGGAGTTGCTGGCCAGCCTCCAAGCTCAGGTAGAAGTGAGGGCAGTTGGGGAGAAGACCCCAGGGGATGGGTTAGACCCAGTGTACCCGAATGTAGAAGACCTTTCTGGAAGGGATAGTGGAAGATGAGGAAGACATCATGAGCAGTGTTTCTCGCCAACCACCCCACCGGGGGGCAAGTATGGTTTCTCAACACTTTAGGGTGTTAGTGAAATCAGGGGCTAGTGCGGCATCCTGCAGGTCCCACACCTCTGCAAGGTCTGTAAGTGGCCCTGTAATTGATCCGGCTGTTAACGAGGTGGCAGCTAGAAAGCTCCTGCTCGAAGAGAGGAGTCTAGCGCTAGAGGAACAGAAATAGCGGGACAAGGTCACAATAGAGCTGGCGCTAGGAGAGAAGAAGGAGGCCAACAGATCTACCTCTAGCGAAAGCAGCAGTAGTGGCTCATACCAGGGTGCCCGGGATAAGCCCCGGCGGCACATCCCCAAAGACTTAGTGCAGGTTTACGAAATGGGGAAGGATATCTCTGACTGGTTTCAAGCACTTGAGCTTGCTTTTCAGCTACAGGATGTGGACGAGGTACTGTGGGTTGCAGCCCATGTGTGTTGCTTACAAAGACCAGGGACTGATGCAATTCTTCACTTAAATCCTGAGGAAAGGCCCGTTTGAGAGTATGAAGGCGGCCCTCCTCTAGAATTTTCGGTAAAACCCCAGAACAGTATCTCAGGAGCTTCAGAGAGCTTGGAAAGAAAAGTGGGCAGACATTTGAATCGTTCACACACTTGTCGTTGAAATATCTGAGTGGGTGGGTGTCTAGTGACAAAGTTGACACATTTAAAGGGATGTACAATTTTATTGTGTTTGAGCATGTATTGAAGAATTGTGAAGTTGACCTACACTAGCATCTTGTGGATAAGACTATTACAGACCCTAGGGAGCATGCAAAGGCTGCCGACAGGTTTGTGAGTACTTGAGTCCAGAAAAAGGCTCAGGCTAGCACACCTAAACCAGAAGATAAATCTTCAGACAAAAAGGTTAACAAGGATGGGAAGGACAAAGGGCCAATACATTCCGCTTCGAGTAAGGTCCCCAAAAGACTAAAGGAAAATCCCAAAACATTAGTTCAGTCGTACATACCTATAAGAAGAGCTCAGGCACCCCTAACACTGGTACACCTACCTTCTCACCACCGAAAGGTTTTGTGTTTAAGCAGCTGGGCCATAGGAAAGGGAATCCTGTTTGCGAGGGCTTACCCAAGACAGCCATAGTGAATGTTGAACTCATGGAGGAGGCCATCATTATTAGTGTGGCCTCCTAGAGGAGGACTTCCCACTAGGCCAAGGAGTGGCCGAATGTGGATTGGTTATGCTGAGTGGGATGGGTACTGGGTCTCCAGAAGAGATCCCAGTTCCCAATAATACTAACTCCATCTAGAACACGTGTATATCAATGGACACAAAGCTAGCCTCACTGCTGTCACCCAGCAGTGGGTACAGCCAGGCCAGTATATTGATGAGCTGGATTGTAGCATTAGTGGGTTTGACGGAAAGAATAAGTGCCCTTTGGCGATAGTAGAGTTCAGCTTTGTAACAGTGAAAGACTCCATCGCTGACCCTTGTCTGTTGTGTAATGATCTTCCTGACCCCGAGATAGTCAAGGCGGCAACCCGATCTAGAGCTAAAGATGCGGCCAGATGGAACACTCTCAGAGCTTTCGGGCCCAGAGTGCTTCTGGAGGGACCGGTGAGGCTGGTAGTCCCAGGTCCAGTTCCACAGACTGCTGAGTCGCCTACTTCTGCAGGAGAGGGGCTAGTAGCCATTGAGGCCCCTACTTTGGTAGCAGGGGACTCAGTGACTTCAGAGTTTCCTGGCGCAGGGCAGGAACATGAGGTGGAGGAAGGCGAGTACAGATTTGAAGGGTCTGCTCAAGCTGGATGAGTTTGCATCCGCTGGGGGCCCAGATCAGACTAACATCTTTAAAGCACAGAAAGAGTGTCCCACTCTGGTGGGTCTGCAGAAGCAGGCGGAGGAGCAGGCTAAGGGAGAGCCCACTGGAATGTTCAAAGTGCACTGGGAGGATGCACTTCTGTACAGTGAGCCAAAAGACTCTGAGGGTGAGCACAACAGAAGGTTGGCGATTCCCCAATGCCACAGAAAGTTCCTTTTTGATCACATGTGAGTGACTAAGACATCAGACCGGTTGTCTGCGCATTTTTACTGGCTGCAGTTTGGCATAAAAGTTAAGGAATTTGTCCGGTCCTGCCTGACTTCCTAAGCTTCTGTCAAGTCAGGTGGTGCCGCAAAGGCCCCCTTAATTACACTACCCATGGTTGGGCGGCCTTTCGAGAGAATAGCCATGGATATTGTGGGTCCTTTGAATCCTCAAACAGGAAACAGATACATCTTGCTGGTGGTAGACCACGCCACCAGATACCCTGAGGCTGTCTCTCTGAGGAGCATCAAAGACCCTGTGGCTGCGAAAGCTCTGATTGGGATATTCTCCTGCGTTGGATTTCCCAAGGAAGTCCTTTCTGACAGGGAATCAAAATTCACATCAGCATATATGAAGGGTATGTGGTAAGAGTGTGGATTCACCTACCGGTTCTCTGCATCCTTCCATCCACAAACAAACAGGCTTGTTAAGAGGTTCAACAAGACCCTGAAAGGCATGATAGGTGGCTCGGAAGAGCACCTGAGGAGGAAATGATATATTGTTATGTTATGTTATGTTATTTTGCATTTATATAGCACCTTATATACCATTGGTATGGTCTGAAGGTGCTGGTAGGTTGAACGCCCTTGGGAACCAAAGTTCATATTAGTAGAGATAGTCAAAAGGTGCGTGTGAGCACTGGGTATGTGTACAGCTCGTGCGGCATCGGTGTGATAGCTGTTTTCTAGCGGTGGGTGTGGTGGTTGAGAGGTCAGGAGTATGTGTTCGTTCTGGCCGGATTCATCCAGATCGGATGTGGCTGCGTTAGGCCTGAGGAGAACGCCTCGCTGGGGGGTGTGTAACCAGCAGTGATTACTTAGAATGATGTGGAGTAAGCGGCGAATGTTGATATGAGAACAGTTATACCAAATGGTGTCATAGTATCTCTGTGTTCTAGTTGAGTGGTGATGTAAGGAGAGAGCAAGCGTGTTTGTGAGATATGATGGGTTACATGCCCTTTCGGAGACTTCTAATTAATAGAGAGGCTTTTGGGCATGCTTCTAAAATTCACAGAGAGTACATTTCCGAATTCAACTTTCACAGAGAGGCTAATGGGCACATTTCTGAGTTCAGCTTTACACAGAGAGGCTATAGGGCACACTTCTAATCTCGGCTTTCACAGAGAGGCTATAGGGCACACTTCTAAGTGCAACTTTCCACAGAGAAGCTATTGGGCACACTTCTAAATGCAGCTTTCCAATTGAACTTCTGAATTCAACTTTCCACAGAGATGCTATTGGGCATACATTTAATTCAGTTTCACAGGGAGGCTATTGGGTGGACATCAGAATTCAAATTTCACAGGGAGGCCATTGGCCACACTTCTAAATTCAACTTTCCACAGGGAGGCTATTGGGCATACATTTCTGAGTTCAGCTTTTCACAGAGAGGCTATAGGGCACACTTCTAAGTGCAACTTTCCACAGAGAAGCTATTGGGCACACTTCTAAATGCAGCTTTCCAATTGAACTTCTGAATTCAACTTTCCACAGAGAAGCTATTGGGCACACTTCTAAATGCAGCTTTCCAATTGAACTTCTGAATTCAACTTTCCACAGAGATGCTATTGGGCATACATTTAATTCAGTTTCACAGGGAGGCTATTGGGTGGACATCAGAATTCAAATTTCACAGGGAGGCCATTGGCCACACTTCTAAATTCAACTTTCCACAGGGAGGCTATTGGGCATACATTTCATTCTGTTTCATCGGGAGGCTATTGGGTATACTTCTAAATGCATCTTCTAATTGTACTTCTGAATTCAACTTTCACAGGGAGGCTATTGGGCACATTTCTGAGTGCAACCTCTAAATGTACCTCTAAATTCAACTTTCATACTCTTCAAAAATTCACCGTCTAACTGCACTTCTGAATTCAACTTTCCACATTCTCCTGCCATGCCTTCTGTCCGCCTACAGGGAGGTGCCACAGAACTTTGAGCTTCTGTTTGGCCACTCTCACCCTATACGAGGTCCCCCTCAGTCTAGTGAAAGAGGGATGGAAGGGCAACCCCTCATCCCCTACGCGAGATGTGGTGGACTATGTACTTTGCCTGACAAAGTACATGGAACAGCCGAAAAAACCTAAAGGATAGTCAGGACCGATGAAGCACTGGCACGACCTGAAGGCCACCGTGACAGTCTATTCTCCAGGCCAGTGGGTGTGGATTATGGAGCCTGTCCAACCCAGTGCCCCTTCAGAACAAGTGGGTTGGGCCTTACTGTGTGCTGGAAAAAGTCAGTGAGGTGAATTATCTCATTGACGTGGACCTAAACAGATGTGCAGGGTCTTTCACGTCAACCGGCTGTAACCCCATTATAGCCAGGATGACTTGGTCATGGCATTAGTGACTGATGGAGAGACTGAGAAGAACAATCCACTCCCAGATCTCCTGCACACTGAAGCCACAGATGGGTCAGTTGAAGGTGTCAACCTTGCAGCAGACTTGTCAGAACTGACAGACTGTCGCTGTTTACTGGGCCAGTTTGCCAGTCTGTTTTCGCTGACTCCAGGTGCATCCATGATTTGGACCACTGGAGACAGTAAGCTGGTGAAGAGCAGTATTTACCAGATGTCTGATAAGGTCAGGGACACCATTAAGGAGGATGTTTCCAAGATTTCCCTAGGATTGATAGATCCATCCTCGAAACCCTGGACTAGCCCAGTGGTACTGGTCCCTAAAAAGACCAGTGGCAGGAAGACTGAAGTTCGCTGTTGTGTGGACTACAAGAGGCTTAATTCTGTCATGAAGACAGATGCTCACCCCATTCCTCAGGCAGATGAGCTAATTGACAAGCGTGGCACTGCCTAGCACATGAGTACTTTTGACATCACTGCAGGGTACAGGCAGGTCGGCTTGACAGAGAGAGCAAGTGAGGTCAGCATTCTCAACCCCAGAAGGACATTATCAGTTTACTGTGATGTCCTTCGGATTGAAGAATGCCCCTGCCACTTTTCAGAGGATGGTTAACCAGGTTGCGTCTGAACTGGAAAACTTCAGTGTTGCCTATTAAAAGGGCATTGCTGTGTTCAGCCACATCTACGAGGATCATTATGAGGAATTCGACCATCCACACAGTGGGTGTGCGATCGCCTGAGTTTTTTTAAATTTGAAATGAAATTGAATCATGGTAGATCAACCTCCAGAAAATGTGTGGTGCTTATCTGCACACATTTTCCTATGCTCGCTGCATGACATACACATAGACCTGTGTACTCTGGGTGGACACAGCCTACAGGAGCAGTCGACCCTGTCATATTTAGTTGGGATATGATTGTCAGGATTCCACCACTGTCATCTTAGAAGGAGGAGGGCAAAACCTTCCCCCTGCCATGGCTAGCCTTATTAGCTATCAAAGGCTCCATGGACCCACCCTGTCCTTATGTAGCACTGCATATGGTGGCAGCAATAAACATAATAATAGAGTATACTTCAAACAGGCCCACATTGGGCCTGGCTGCAGAGTTTAACAAAGGAGACAGGAAACCCCAACAACCTTTGATATGCACTGTGTCAACCTGAAGCCAGCTCCTGCCATTAGTACCAATGGACAGTGACATGTCATGTTCGGGACTGTGTGTTTTACAGTAGTCATCCTCTTAGGGGTACTGCATTCAGAAGGTACAAGTATGTGGATTAATGGATACAGAAAGTCTGTTCTTGCCACAGCTTCAAGGGAGACCTGCCGCTTTAATCAGGAACCACATAGCGATCCATTAACTAGAGAAACCATTTGATCCACAACAGAGAGTACAATGGGTGGATTGAGGTGTTTTTCACCCCTTTACCTTTTCTGTTGCAAAGCACTCTGGTTATGAACTCATGTTTACAGGAGAATGTTGGTGGGGACCCAGGATTGGTTCATTAAGGTAGGCTTAGCCTTCTCCAATCCCTATGGTTCATTTGGCTTTAAAAGAGGGCTGAGCCCCTCTTTTCGGCCGATCTGAAGAATTTGCAAGGCGTAAGAATAAGAACTCAGCATTGGGCCCTGGCTGAAGGTACAGTCTGCCTTACATCTTCTGCCAGTGAAGGAAGGCCAGGACATCCAAGAGGGAAGCAAGATCCCTCCCCTAAACATCACCTAGGGAACAGAGTGAGATACTGGATGCAGAGGAGCCTACACAAGCGCCAGAACCGGTACCCAGACAGCACACAGCGTGCCCTCCTAGGCTCTGCAGCAAGCTTCCAAGGTGGAAAGTGCCAGAGAGTCTCTGAACCAAACCAATCATAAAGCAGCTGCTTGCAACACACTCCTCATCTTTGGCCATCCACCTTAAAGGACAACACAAGTCCATTGAAAAATCTAGGATGAGTGCATCGACAAGCATCTACCGAGTTCTGCCTTAAAGGAAATTTTCGAGCCATTCAAGCCCCACATGCTGCAACTGATTGCACTGCTGACAGTTGTCATGCCGCAGTCACTAAAGTCATCTGAACCAAACCAAGGACAAGGCCGCTGCCTGCAACACTCTCCTCAGCTTTTGGGCCGTCCGTTTTAAAGGATGACATGAGCCCAGTGAAGAATCTAGCAGGAGTGCATCAAAAAGCATTTACTGATATCAGTCTTAAAGGACATTTTCGAGCCAGTCGAATGACTCGAGCTGCAACCAACTTCACGCTGAAATGTTTTTGCAATAGCAGCCCTGGCGTGCACTCCGCTCAGTGTCTGCCTTCCTCCCTTCTCTTCCCAAATTCAGAAGGTGCAGATTCTGGGGCCATTCTTTCTAACTACTTGTGGCTAAATTATAAATTATGGATCTTGCTCGAGGGAGCAAGGGGTTCCCAATACCGGCTTCCATCTTTTGGCCGACATCCATCTCTGGATCCTTCAGGGCAATTTAAGGACCACTGCAGACAGGGACGTCATTTCACCAAATTACCAGGGGTAGCGGAAGTAACTTCCCACGACCCTTAACTTCTGATGACATGACAGGATATGATATCATCGGACCCCACCAAAAGTGCCATCACAGGAAGCGATGGAACATTACCTTTCACCCCTTGACAAAACAGGAAGTGCTATCACATAGCATTGTTCCTAAGTACACTATGAAAAATATGTAAAGTGACATACATTACATACAAGAATGGATCACAATATGTATCGTTAAATCAGTGCGTACAGGCCCATATTACCAAATTACTGTGAATGCAAGCAGAGATCCAGGGAAAAACGATAATTACGTGTTATTATATAGCAATTACGCTTAAACGCTTCACGTAGAACAGATATACATACAATATGACCCAACCTGTGTTAGTACTCATTTATCAACCTCAGTAGGAAGAAAGGCTGAGTTGATCTTGCCGGGAGTCGAACCTGCAACCTGCAGATCATACACACATTGCAGCAGCGAGCACTCTACCCACTGAGATATCTTACCGGCTATACCTACCAGCCACTATAGCTATCAGAAAACCAGCTCTCCAGAAACAAAGGGCCACATGCTGTTGACCACAGCTCAGGAGCCTCAATAAAAAAAATATTTTTTAAAATAGTTTTTGTTAGGGGTAGCAAGGGAGAACATGGCAGTAGCAAGGGAGACATCAGGGGTTGCAGCTGCGACCCCTAAATGACGTCCATGACTGCCGATCATCAACTATTCAGGAGACATTTAAAGACATGCCTTTTCCAACAGAAGGTGCGAAGAAGCTCAGTGACTAGGGATCGGGTGCTACTGTTCAGTGCCAGGATGCCATGGCTGGTGATGGCTGCACTTAAGAATGAAACTTAACAGAACACAGATACCTGGGCCCAGTGCTAAGCTAAGCTCAAATAGCAAACACAACATACAAAATTCCACAAAACCTCATTAGGAACAAGCACACCATTGCACAGGATTGACACCCGAACTATGGTCCGAAGAAATAGACGAAACTGTCCTCATCTTGGTAAAACACCCACACAATCAAACTATCATAGTCAAAGCTTGCTTGTCGACATCTCCGACCACCACCCAACTACACCAGGGTCCATTTGAAGAACCATACTAAAGCACACAATTTGCTTTTCCAAATGGTTGACATTATCAGATTTGCTGTTCTGACAAACACAGCCTATTGCCCCATAGTGGGATCGTCACCCTGACTTTTGGAACCATCACAAAGCAGTTACATCACAAGAATCGCTATTCTCAGAAGTAGTACAGTCAGTCCAACAGGTGCGACAGCCCAAGAAGCAAAGAAAAGATAGTGTGAGACAGGCATGGTATCAGGAGGGACACAGACTCAAATACATTTTCAAAACCTTTATTTCCTACGGTTTTGGCGTTGGTGTAATGCATAACTGGCCCTAACTCTAAAGGGATAGCTCCCTTAAAGGGCCGTCGATGTCTGAAAGTCCAAAATAATAGTCCATCTGTGTCTAAATCTAGGATTGCCCTCACTTTATACACAAATGTGTTCAGGGTCCGTCAAAAACGAAAGGTTGTGGTTCAACAGAAAAAAAATAGAAAACCAGGGTTGGTTTCCGATGGCCTTCTAACCAAAGGCGTGGTTTTAAACTCACAATAATGAGTTCAATCAAACAGGGTTGCTTGCAAGATCTTCGTCCCAGGGTCCTTGCAGTCAATTAAAATACCTTCAGTGTCTTTGAGTTCCTTGGGGCTCCCTTCCCCAAGCTTCAACTTATTCAAGTTTCAAACACCACAAAAGAAATGTATCACAGTTCTTTTTGAAGATGATCTGGGTTCCCTTACCCACGCTTTAATCCTTTCAACACTATAAAGAAAACCAATAAGTCTCCAACTTGGTTGGGTCTCTTAGAGTTCCCTTCCCCAAGCTCAGGCCCCTTCCAGCTTTCAAACACAAAGTCAGTTCGATCAGGATGCACTTCGCTTTCCTCAATAGATGTGAGGAATCAACGTTCGGGGCACCAGTGGTCCAGGGATGAATATCAGTTTCTAAACCATCAATCAGCCCCCCAATTCTAGTACACCAGAAGGGATCTGAACAGATTGGAAACACGTAAAATATAAATCTCCTTGTCCAATTTTGGTAACGTGGATGGAACAGCATGCTTATCGCCGCAAGGTCGTGGATTGGTTGCAACACAATGAAAATACAATTAGTACCCAATGATAAAAGGGACTGTCCAGGCAAGGTTGTAAAAACACATCTACTTTATTATTACAACAGACAGTTCTAGCACACTACAAAAAACAACCTACACTGTAAATGAACACAGAGGACAGACAGATACATGAAGGAGGAAAGGGATGCACTCTGGATACTAACAGGAGGGTAGTCGACAAAGCAATCAGTCTGAACTATTCAAGGTTATTTGGTTTCAGCACCAAGGGAGCAAGGGGTCGTAAATATCACTATGGGCCTTCGTAGAAGGACCAGTGTGACAGAACCATAATGCACCTGGTTGGTTCCTGATATGATCTTGATGCTCAACAGCGTCGAGTCGGTTCCAGGATGCGTTGCAGCTCTTGCAACAGAGTTCAAGATGGGAGACAGCTGCGGGTATCAGGTGTCGGGCAGTGCGGCGACCGAGGCAGGACGGGTGGTTGCAGGCTGCTCTATATGGCGGATGAACAAGAATCGTTGTCTCAGTGCTGGTTGGTGGATCTGGAAAGCTGGTTAAAGTGTCTCTGACAGCTTTAGTGACTGCAGCGTGACAGCAGTCAGTGGTGCAGCCGGTCGCGGTTCAAGGGCTCGACTGCCTTGAAAATGTCCTTAAAAGATGGACACTGGTTGATTCTTGTTGTGGCACTCCTCCTAGCTTCTTCGCAGGGCTCTTATCGTCCTTTAAGGCAGACGTCCGAAAGCTGAGGAGAGTGTTTGCAGGCAACAGCCTTGTCCTTTGTTCAGAGACTCTCTGGCACTTTCCACCTGGGAAGTTTGCTGCCAGAACCTAGCAGGGCACACCGTGTGCTGAATGGGTACCAGTTCTTGAGCTGCTGGGTGGGTAGCCCGAGCTTGGTATCTCCCTCTGTTCCCTGGGAGATATTTACGGGAGGGAGCATGCTCCCCTCTTTGAAATCTTGACCTTCCTTCACTGGAGGAAGCTTTAAGGCAGACTGTACCTTCAGCCAGGGTCCAAATGAGTCCTCCATACTCCTTTCAAAGTCATCAGATGATCTGCCAAAAGAGGGGCTCAACCCTCTTTTAAAGCCAAATAAGTCCCAGTGATTGGTGCAGGCTAAACCTACCTTAATGAACCAATCCTGGGTCCCCACCAACAATCTTCTGTTATGCATGAGGTCATAACCAGAGTGCTTTGCAACAGGAAAGCTAAGGGATGACAAAATGTACTACTACGTCCCACCCATCTACCTGTTTGTTGTGGAGCAAAGTGTCTCTCTGGTTAATTGAGCTCTCTGTGACTCCTGATGAAAGCGCAGGCCTCCCTTTTAAGTTTGCAGTGAGAACAGATTTTCTGTCTCCCTCAAATCGCATACTTCTTCCCTCTACAGTAGGCAACCCCTGCAGGGCGACCCCCTTTCAAACAGTTGTCCTTGATCTGACATTCACTGCCCTTCATACAGAGGGGTGGGAGTTAGCTTCAAGCTGACGCATTGCATATCAAAATGGTTTTGGGGTTTCCTGCCCTTTGTTTGTTCTGTGAACATGCCCTTTTCACAGGCCTGCTTCAATTAACTCCCATCAGTATGCACTGCCACCACACAGAACTTAACAATAGGCATAGCGGATCCATGGAGCCTTTTATATTTTAATTAGGCTGGCCATGACCGGAGGAACGTGTTGCCTTCCTTCTTCTTGAGATGCTTTGATGTACCCATGGCCGTCACATTCCAGCTGAACATGACAGGAGGACTGCGCTGGTAGCCTGTGTCCCACAGAGTACACTTGACTATGTGTTTGTTTTAAAGTGAGCATTGGGAAATGTGTGCGGATTAGGCCCACATATTTTCCGAAGGTTTATCTACCAACATTCCATTTCTTTAAACTTTATAAACAATATCGAAACAGCCCAGGGAGTGCACACTCCCCGTGCGGATGGTTCAATTCCTCATAATAGGCCTCTCAAGGTTCCCTTCCAGCTTTTAACACAAAGGGCCTCATTATGAGTATGGAGGTAGCCATGCCGCTAAAAGCGGCATGGCTACCCCATTCCGGATACCAGGTCCGGGTCCCACAAAAGGGGACTTACCGGGCCATTCCGACCATGGAGGGCCTGGTAAATCCCTTTCACGGGACCCAGACCCGGTACATCCCCATTCCCATTTGAGCCCCCCACGGGCCCATGACAGGCCCATTGTTAGCATCCTGGACTGGTCTGACCAGGCATTCCTTAGCAGAACCTGCAGCAGTCCTCGTATTAGGGTGGCCCGTAATGAACGGTGCGGTCCCTTACCGGCACCATTCATTAAGTGGCTGCCAGGGTCCTAATGAGGCCCAAAGTCAGTCTTAGCACTTAGCACTTAGTCACTCTGCGTTCTTTGGTAGGCCTCTCAGGGATGCCCTGTTCAGTTTCAAACAAAATGAAATATTTCACAATTCCTTTTAGGTTTCTCAGGGTGCCCTTCCCCAAGCTCAGGCCCCTCTAGTTCCAAACACAAATTCAGCTGCTCAGGATGTGCCTTTTCCTTATTTACAGTTTTTCTTACAGACAATCCCTTTATGGCGTACGATCAGAGGTTTTCGAAAACATCCGGTTCTTTGCTTTTCCTAAGTGCAACCACTCTGATCCTTTGCTTTTTTACTTATTTCTTACTCACGCTTTCCTTTCTGTTTTTTATCTTCAGGTGCTTCCCACACCACTTCCATGTATTCCTTTCCCTTTGTTGTCCTCAATTGCACTTTCTTTTATTCCTTTCACTTTGTTGTGCCCATTTGCGCTGTCTTTTTCTTTCTCTCCGTTGTGCCTCTTGCTTGCACGCTCCCCTCCTTCTGTCGTGCACACTTACGCTGTCTTTTTCCTATCATGGCTCTTGCATCCTTCTTTCACTCTTCCGTGCACACTTGCACATGTTTCCTGATTTCTCGGTTGATCGCATCGTTTCGTTTTATTCTGGACTTCACTTTTACTTCTGCGCCACCAATGTATCTTATTACTTCCTTCTGTGCCACTAGCGTGCTTTCTCCTACTTTCTTACTTTCTGTTTCTTAAAGCTGTCCTTCTTGACTTTCAGTCTTTTGGCTTTGTTAATCCCAATTTCTTTAGTTTTGCATATGTTAGGTTTCTTCACTACGAATCCCAAGATGATGTTCTTCTTTTGACAATGAGGATTCACGGTTCAATTCACTACAAATCCCAGAATGCTTTTCGTCTTTTGCCTTTCAACTTCAAAATTAAACTCAGTTGCCTTTCACCATTTCTTCTGCTTTCAGAGTTACACTGAAAATTGTTTTTGCTCACTTTTCACTTTCAGCCTCAGGCACGCCACTACCAGAGGAACGAGCACTAGCCTGGAAAAGGCAAACAATGAGCAGCTTGCCTTACTCCGGCTCCATAGAGACAGGGATCCCTGACCACACTGCAACCCTCCAGCCACACCGGGTCACCGTCTCAGTGTCCCGCTCTCCTCCGTTCCTTCCAGGCTTCCTGTGCTGCAGCTTTCACGTTCCAACCAGCATCCGCAGCTAGCTCATTCAACTGTGAGAAGTCACGCCTCTTATAGCTGAACACAGTCAAGTGGAGTCACCTGTGAATGGTTACTTGCAAAAGCCTGCCTCTGCCTGACCCTATTAGTGGGACAGTGGTTTTCTCTAAAGTGGGTTTCCCTTAATGTCCCTGTGTTATTCCTAAGGGTAACCATTATTGCTACTAGTCGCCTCTTCTTCATCCCAGTGTTGTGTGGAAATAGGGGGGGGGAGTTAAAATGTGGCTGTAGGTTGGATTGGTTAATTGAAACAATGACAGGTGACTGACAGGGGATATAGGAAAGCCCTCTAGCTTGGGTTTTGTTTGAAGGAGTAGTTGTCCCTCAGTAGGTCACTTTGTATTCCTGACCTAGTAGCATACATACGTAGGACTTGACAATATTCGCTCTGGTCTAGAGTAGTGGGAGATAAAGAGATACTTCCCTTAAGACCATGTCTTTGTCTTACTTGTCTCTTGTTACCCCTTGGGTTGAGTTTAGGGAGGTCTTGGTCAAGGATGATGGAACCAACATAACACATAAAGGCTTCTGGGATTTCCAGTCCTTACCTAGGCGTCTCGTTGGGATACTGCGTCTCACCTAGGGTATTCCCACGGGAACAACCGCAGGCTCCCCTACCCAGGTCATCTTCCATTGCTCGTCCAACCCCAGGGTTGGGATCCAAAAGCGATGGCCCTCCCCTGGCCACCTGAATGGAGGATTCTCAGGGTCTACATGAGAGAATACCCCTAGGTTTCTCACAATTGAGTGGTGAAATCTGGCACCCAGAACACTTAATCTTACAGTAAATACTTTGCCTGCACAACCCAATCACGTCCTAGGAAAAAGGGTGAGTTAGCACACAGTGGTAGTATCATAGAAAAGAGTATCTTGAAAACAGAACACACCATCATGCAGGGAAGAATTTTGATCCACCTTCTGAAGAAAGGAAACCCACCTAGAGTGATGGCATCATCTGAACAACCAGCAAAGAAAGGGGGGAAGGAGAGTGTGGTTAAACTGTTACACGTTACAGACATGCAATGTGAAGAAGTCTGTCTGGCATGAATAGTGGGCCTATGATAGAATACACACTGTGGTTTGTCCAACAAAAGTAATCAAATTCAACATTTTGTAAAAGAAATGTAAGATATTAAACAGGTGCATACATCCCAGTGGATGATGTGCCGTGTTGCGATGTACATACAAAGCGTACATTTGAACTGCCATGAAATAGGACTTTAGAAAGAGAACCATGAACCGCCATGTAATCAGGCGATAGAAAGGTAGCCATTATTGTTGGTACAAGCGTGAAATTATAATTATACTTATAATTGTTCATTTATAATGCGCTTAATACCAGGAGTGGTTCCTAAGTGTGGGATTGTTAGTCAAGCCCGTGTTGCACTGCGTTATCTCGCTTCCAAAACAAATGCATTGCCCCTCAGCTAACTGTCCTCCCTGAGGAAGTGCAACGCACTGCGATTAAAAAGAGGCACTGCAGAAAAGGGAACACACGCCTCATTGGATGCGATAGATGAAACTAGGATGTGTAAGGAGGGAATGCTAACACCTGACTAGATGCCATGAGGCTGTACAAGTGAGAGATGGCAGGAGATGACACTATGCTGATAAAATGATGCTTCCATGAGAACCACTATCTTGCTACGTCCATTTGTTATGAAAACAGCTATATTAAAAATGAGTTCTGTTTTTTGGGGGGGTTCACTTTTTCTAATGGGATACTCAGTCAGATGATTTCCTTGCATTGCAATGAAAAACAAATGGACTCAGCAACCTGTTGCAAAAAGAAAAGCGCAGAGTGGAGTTTTTGCTTTGACAATTTGGTGCCGTGACTTGGATCGCAAACGCCCAACTGACACAGCAACAGGACGCCTGACATCTCGTCTTTCAACTCCAGAGTGAGGAAAGGGACATTTTGAAATCCTTACCGGGGTATTGGAGAGGGATTTGGGCTGTTTGCCGTTACGGAAAAGACTGTAGATAACTTGACCGTTATGGTCGAAACAACCCAAACTAAATGCCTCCCCAAGCATACCCTACAAATAGAACCCCCTGCCCTCTTACTTACCTTTTCCCAGCACACCTCGTTTTGTGCCGCCAACTCCCTGCGACACAAGTTGACTTCATTTACATGCTTGAGAACTGGCGCTGCAGGGACTTTTCTTTTTTTGTTCTTTAAAAAAAAAATATCTTCTAACTCTAACTTTATTTCCCTATGCAGGGTCACCTCCGCAACCCACATTGCCGTTATAGTGAGCAAGGGGAGCAGGGGACACCCCTGAAAACCCTGTTCCCCTTGTTTGATTTATAATAGTAATGTATTGTGGGATGTTTCAACCCACTAGTCCAGGCCCTGCAACATTACTGTGCATTGCTTGCATCAGGATCATCAGAATGGCTGCCGGAAAGCATGCTGCTCGCTAAAAATCACCCAAAAGTGCGCAGTAAAATCTGAAAAATAGGCTGCCATCCACTTTTGCCTATCTCAGTGGTAACCCAGGAGACCACTGCCAAAACCCATCATTTGGCTGCCCACAGAGCAAGGCTGATTGCAAAAGAAACAGAGCTGTGTGAAAATCCGTTTTTCTTGGTTGTCAAATTTGCAGAAATCATGGCTCACAAACCACCCAAAAGATCCAACCTCCTTGTTGGGTGTTAAACGTCATTCTACTTCAAGAATCCAGATAAATACAATGTCCACAGAAGTACAGTTATCAGAAGAAAATCCACATTGAAGATTGCTTACTTGGAAAATTATGTTGAAAATGGGTGCAATACCGTTACTCGCCTCTGTCAGACGCTTGCAATCTCTAAATCTGACAGGTGAAACTTGTGTCTCAAAAGCTAAATATGCCAAAGGAAGACTCGCTATCAGAAGCCTAAGAGGTGGATACAATTCAAAACTATATTTTAAAAAGGCTTGAATTAAGAAATTGGTTGAGGTATTTGTTAAAAAAATCTAATTTATATTTTAGGACAAGACAATTTCAGACATTGTGCTTAAAAGTTAAAGTTAGCCACACTGAGCTTCAAAGACATTCCACACCTTCTCCCAAACAAAGGAATCTCTCCCCTGCTCTCTGCTAAGAAACTGGCAGGCTGGTGTGAAAGGAACTGGGAGGGGCACTCTGGCATGTTGCTCTGAGTGTAGACAAAGGACTCCCTTGAGCTGAATGAAAATGCTAATTCGGGTGTGACTGACATCAACTGCCCTGGCAGGAAGAAGACCATGTGACTCTCGGACTCAGCCGAGCCTTGGAGGCGGGCCAGACTGAGAATGTGGATTTGAAACTAAAGTAACTGTATGTTTTGGGAAAAGACTTATAAAATATTGTGCCGAACTGACAAAAATATGAAACTTAGAGATTATTAAAATGAAAAATTTGCTCACAGTTTAAAACTAATCTGGAATCTGTGCAATGTTCTGAGACTGAACCACGAAATTTTTAATATTGTGGCTATTGTGATTATGCTAGGAACATGAAAAATTACAGGAAAATGCCGAGACGGTATGTGCATGTATGTGTAAAAAATTGTACAGATCTGAAAATGTGTAACCAACCAAAAGCGTGAAAAACTGTCATTTGTGAACCAAAACCCATAGGAACATGAGACTTTGACAGAAACGTACCTTAGTCGATCTATCGTGTAAATATGTATTATGAACAAGTTGTGCATATTGTGAATATGTTTGTTTATGAAAAATACGATATAATGTACAGAGACAAAGGGGAGGTTTTCTCCCTAAACCATAAACATGACACATCATCACACATCATGACACACTGTTCCTTTCTCAAATCAGGAGAGGAGGGGGAATTCTTTGACCTCTCAGATCCTTAGAAGGTTGGGCATAGACAATCAGCCTCCCCACCCACTTTGGAAAATGGATAAATAGGGACTGCTCAGGACAGGAAAAACACACACACATTCACTCATAAACTGATCCACTGGCGGAGCAGCCTGCAGGAAGATCCAGACTCCAGAACCTAGATCCAACTCCAGAACCAGACTCCAGAACATTGAAGCAAAAGGCCCAATCCAAAAAGCTGAACACTTCTCAGCTGGCCTTTAAAATCTTGCAATCTGGTTTAACCCCTCAACTTCCAAGGGGCTCAATCCAACAGCCGGGCTGAGCTGTTTTGCTGCTTCTGGCCAAGAACCCTTGCTAGAACCCAAGATCCAGACCAGTCCAGCAGAGCTGTTACCCAGAACCCATCAGATCCAGTCCAAGAGGCCGTGCAGACCAGAGTGCCTTGCTGAGAGCAGAACCCAGCGCCTGAGAGCTGTCCGGTGGTGAGCGAATCCCAGCCGAACCCTTGACCAGATCTTTGACAGGCCCATTCCATTCCAAAGCCATAGTAGTAAGTATTTAGTATAGAACTGTCCATAGTCATCTCTTAGTTTAAAGTAATCCTATTCAATCCATTTCAACCAATCCAGAACTGCATTATAGAATCTTGTGTCCATCCTGAATCCTTCTCATTATATAGTCTGTGATAATTGTAGTGATAATCATCTGTACGCTGATATTTTTCTGAAAAAGTCAAGTGTCCTGGTGGACAGAAGTCAGAGCGGAAGGCGCCCTGTTCTGGTGGCTGTCCCGTTGGGTATCTTGCACTTTCATAGCCCCTTAGTATAAGTCCATCTTGGTTCCTAATCTTTAAAGCGCATCTTTCATTTTGAAATTTTGACTCCTCTGAGAAAAATCGACCTTCACTAAAACCTCTGTAACTTTTGAACCATACGTCATAGAAACGAAATCTAAATGTCATTTTGAAGCTAACATCCTCAGCTTTCCTTCCTTATAGTTCTTCTGTACTCGCATTTCCCGCACACGGAAAAGTTGCCACGAATTTGCATTTGGCACAATAAAATAGCTATTTCTTGATTTCAACTCCTGAATTTCGTTTTCAATCTGCTAATCATTCTACAATCATTACTAATGTGTACCTGAACCAATCCAAAGCAACTCTCACTAGTTCTGAATCCCATTAGTGAATTAAAGTCAATTTTAGCATTTTTCCCATCCAATTCAAACCACATCTATAAGCAATTGGCCTGTTTTAAAATCATTACTGTTCTCTCTAAGCTTGCTGGGGGAGTCGGGATTGAAACTGCAATTGTTGATGTTTATTCCGAAACCTGTGTGCCCTCATTCCATCTCTTCATATTGCATATTGGGGGGAGTGAGTAAGAACAGGGGGAAAGAGTGATTCCATTGTCTTTGATTGAAGTCATATCAAGTTTTATTTCTGTGCTGCATTCTTTCCTATCATTGCATTTCCTTGAACCATACAAAGTAATTCTCTGCCACACTATTCTTCCTATTCCTACTCCCAATTGATTAAAGAGATTGCTGATTATTGTAATACTACCCATTGCTGATCATTGTTCATATTCATAAGTGTGATATTCAGATATTATTCATATTCATAAAAGAGTAATCTATATATTGTTCAGTTCTTCAAATAAATCTTTTAACTTTGCAAAACAACCTTCTTCTTGGTTCAGGGAGACCGGGGGGATTCAAAGAGAGGGGTGTTATATAAGGGTACATCATCCAGAATTAAAAGAACTTTTGATATAAAAATATATAAATAAGGGTTTCCATTGGGCATCCCATATTAGGCATTGACTTAGTTGGAATTCTGGATTGAAATCACTTACAGATTGGGGGCTCATAGCGGGATTTCTGGATTAGAAATACCACTTGTGCAGCTTAATACAGTATGCTAACTGACAGGATACATAAATCCTGTGGGGCTACCATGCTGTGTTACACTGTAAAAGCACCCCTCAAAAGTGAACACTCTAAGGAAATGGTCTGTTTTGCAAAAATAAAATAAAAAACATCTGTAAATCAGGAGGGAAATTAATATTTCCAAAATGGCGACATTTTGGTAGACATCAAGATAGCTAGATAACACCTTTTACATAAGTTATTTGTTGGAGGTGAATGGACTGAGCAGGACCAGAATGTGTGGTTGCAGGCAATCACACAACAGATCACTGCAACAGGGTTAGATACCTGGAAAGACCAGGGTCCTTTACACGTGGCCCTGCGTGAACTATATATGGCCCCTAAGGCCAAGGATGAGCAAAATAAGTTTGCCAAGATAGCGGCATATCTATATTTATCTATTCAAGCCATGCAGGATAAATATGCTGAAGGCCAAGATCTGGCAAGTAGGTAACTGATGGCATTAGAAAAGGCCCAATCTGATCTGGACTCTTCTGAGCAGAGGCTACAGAGGAGCCAGGAGTCAGAAAATGAAAGCAGACAGTACATAGTTAAAATAAAAGAGGACATGGGTATCCTGCAGCAGGAAAAGGCAGACCAGGATACCAGAATTCTGGCCTTGCAGAAGGAGTACCAAGAAGGTTTGGACTCTCTACTGCAGAGCCAGAAAACGCTGGAGCAACAACTGGATTTCAACAGGGCATGCACAGAGCAGGTAGCCACCCTGCAAAGCCATCTAGATAGAGAGAAGGCAGAGAGCAACTAATTAATTCTGAAAGAAATGGACACCCAGGTTGAATTTGATGAAGAGCGCCAGAAAGCTGGTGCCCTTCAAAGACAGAGGGACGACCTGGCGGCACAGAGGCAGGCTCTTGTGCAGGAAAGGGACACCTTAGGCCAGGAAGTTTGTCACTTAAAAGGGAGACTGGAAGAAAATCACCTAGCCCTTCAGGGACTGGGTGACCTCCAAAAAAGAGCATAATAGATTGTTTGATCCCACCAGGAGGGTGGAAGATGCTCTGGCAAGGAAGGAGCAGGCCAGTATGGACAGGACTCGGGAGGTAACCCTCCTGCAGTAAAGACTGGCCCAGTACTCAAAGACAAACCAGGACGCACAGAGAGAAAATGAGGCTCTCTGTCAGAACAATGATAGGCTCCACAGGCAGGTGGCCATGCAAGAGAGACTGATAGAGACTAGTAAGGCCTTGATTGAGGAACAGAATGCTCAGGTTCTTGCATGGCAACAGGGAGCAGGGGCTGATAGAGATGAGGTTCGCTGGGAAGGGGAACCCTAGTACCAGAGGCCTTCATCTCTCCCAGTCCCTGGATTCTGCCACCCCATGTCCACAGGCACACATGAGCCCAGAGCCACGGGGATGGCAGATTACTATCCAGTCAGAAGTATGGTGCTCATAGACCAGCACCTCCCAGGTATGGATGGGCGGGCACCTGGGTATGGGTACCCAAGTACAGTGAAATTTAGTGGGGAACTCCAGGAGAGTAGGCCCAATAAGGGCATCCTAAAAACCTCTGCCCAGCCAGGACAGTGGGGGCGATACCCACCAAATCCTGGGAGCAAGGAGGAATCAGAAGACTCCTCTGAGCACCCCAGGACACAGGAGACTAGGTCCCCACATTCTGCCAGCCATTCCCAGGCTCGCAGAATCCGGGAGAACCTGGAAGATCAGACGGGCACCTCTGGGAGCAGTGCCTCTGAGTCAGAGGATGAATGGACCAGGGTTACCCGAACCAAGAAGGCCAATAAGGCAAAAAGGGCCTTGCTTAAGGACCCCATAAAACAAATCAAGGCAATAAGGAGTGTCATCACGCCTTATCATAAGAACGGTAAGTATTCTATTTGAGAGCACTTAGAGCTCTTTGAGCAGATGATGGAAACTTTCCATTTGAAAGACAGCAGTAGCTGCATTCATTATGTGAAATGGACCTTTTCACCAGAATACTCCAGTTTCTTTGCGGGGCTGGAGGACCAAAATCATTCAAGATGGTCCACATATAGGGTGGCCATCTTGAAGCATTTTTCTGTTCACAGAATTCCCCAAGAGGCTCGCAAGGAAGCCTACAACTTGCAATTTGGGGAGGATCAGGCCCCACAAGAATTTGTGCAGGAGTTAAAGTGGGCCTTTGCGCAGACTACCAGAAGGCTGCGCACGGACAGCAAAGAATTTGTTAATACTTTTTTCCACTCTCTACCAAAGTACATCATGACCCAGCTAGTGAGAGATTTTCATGAGAAAAGATCACTAGACTGGGTCATTGAACAGGCCACCCGAATCTATGAGGTGCAAAAGCCCATAGAAAACAAGAATGCTCAAAAAAGCCCCAAACCAACCAACAACCCTGCTGCTGCGAAGGTGGCAGAGGTAAAGGTTGCCCCCATTTTAGATTTAGAGATGAGGGGGCCTAAAAACTTGCCTGCACAGCAGAATAATTCCAAGCCCATAAGGCCCTCGGGCCAGTCACAGACAGGGAGCCAAGGAGGTAGTCCCACAAATGGGATCCCTCACTCACCTGAACATATTAGTCCCCGCTACAAGGGGAACAGACCCATCCTGGATTATGTGTGGACTCCTCCAGCTCAAGGGGGGGATCCAACCAAGCAGCACCTAACACAGGGAACTTTTATTTTTTTGTTTTTTTTTTATTTATTCTTTTACATTTATAAAGTGCTCACACAGCCCGCAGGCATCGAGGCACTGTTGCAAGAATTGTTTGTTTTTTCTTAGTTAACTAAGTTAACTCCTCACTTCCCCCAGGAGGGCAGAAACTCCTCAAATCCTGGACAGAATTTCTTCCCCAGGTACGCCGCAAAACTTCCAACCCCAAAATCATCAATCCTTCTTTCTCCAATTCCCTGAGTCCAGACCATCTAATCCGGGAGATGGGAGGCCAAGGGTGGAGGGGTACCCTAATCTTCCCAACCTGGGGTATTACCAGAGAAAGGATAGCTACCCTTCCCGGGATCAGCCCAGGGGAGAAATGAGAACCCCGTATCAGCCTGAGCGGGTTTCACAGCTAGAGCGCCCGGTCAAAAACATGGCACAGGATCTGGGTCACATGCTGAGGGCTCAACATAACCCTCAGAAGGGCATACTGGCACACAATGCCTCCAACTCTGGACCTGGTGCTCCAGAACAATGACAGGGCAGCAACCCGACAACCCACCGGTTCCCAGGGAGGAGGCACAAGAGGAAGGGGGGTGTAAAGCCTTGGAGGAAGTTTCCTTCCCCACTTGTAAAAAGCCCCTGGAAACCCAGGAACTGGAAACAAAATCTCCTGCCCCTGAAAGTCTGCCACCCAAGGAGCAGGGAGGGGGTAGGAGAAACAAAGGACCCAAATAGACCCTTTTTGAGGAGGAGGTACAGATCTTCCAATTTGAAGATGAGGGATCTTCAGAGGATAATGGGAAAAGGATCTTCTCCTTCAGAGATGGGGGAACTCCTCCCAAAGAAAAATGGGTCCCAAAGGATTCAAATCCAGACTGGGTGAATGTGGGGACTGAGTTAGCGCCGCCCATCATCCAACCACAGAACCAACAAAATGAAAATCCCCTGGTTCAAACCCATCCTGGTGACTGCCTCCAAAAAGGGGGGGGGGCGGCCCAGAACCGGAACCAGGGGAACCCAAAACTTCTCCTATCTCCAGTTGCCAACTTTTCTTTTCAGATTCCCAAGACTCCCCACAGAATTCTGCCCAAATCTCTTCTCTCTCAATGTCCAAAGCCAGAAAATTAGCCCACCAGTTTTCCAGAAATGTACACTATCTGTGCCCCATTGCAGAGAAGGAGGGAGGATACTATGCCCCAGTTCAAGTACAGGGGCAGGGTACAATGTTGGCACTGGTGGACACTGGTTCCCAAGCTACCCTTCTGTCCAAAAAGGCCTTTGATGAACTAAATTCAGGAAGGGGGGGAATTACCAAATTCCTCTCACCCTCTTTCCTGGACAACTTCAGAACTTTGACAGGAAGGAAATTCCCTTCGAGGGGACTGCAGATTTGGACATCAAAATTGGGCGACACAAGGTGAAGCACCCGGTCATAGTTGTGACTCCAGAGGGCACCCTGGTTTACTAGGGGATGACCTCCTGCAAAGGATGTCACCCCTAATAGACTGTGTAAACAACGTCCTCTGGACGCAGACTGGCCGACCAATAAAGTTAAAACAGAGTGTCAACCATGTTAGTTTAAAGGGCACATGCCACATGGTTGAACAAAAATCTGACCAAGAAGAATTTCACTTCCAGAACAACCAAATTCCAGACGTGACAGTAATAGCAGTAGGACAACAAACTGGTGATGGGGGGTTCTCTCTATTTCTGAAAATCAACCTTCCTTCCAGTCTAAGGTGGCATTCCACACTGGAAGGAAACACTCTGAAATTATTTACCAATCCACAATCAGGCATGTCCACTACTATAGTCCAGAAAGATGAGAAATCAGCTCAGAGCCTGGCTGATATTCAGCAAATCGGAGAGCAGTTGTTCATCCTTGTTCAGTTAAATGAATGGAAGGACCCTGTTCTCGACACAAGTGTGTGTGAACAACAGTAAGAGCTTCATCAGCGAAGCCATGTTGCGCCAACTCCCAAAAGATCCAGCCATTCCCACATTTAGATTGATAGACAAATGGGAAATGGATCTGGAAACACCCAATTCCAAACATCTCCTGCCAAGCAGGTGTATGCTCAAAATCTCCATAGGCAACAACAGCATAGTCCATAATTGTTTGGTCATGCGACACGTTACTGCCGCCTTTTACTTAGGCAGTGACATTCTCAATCGCTTTGCCATTAGTTTGGACCTAATAAACTTCAAAGCTTGGTCCCGATTAATGGATAAACCCATGGGCTTTGATGACCCAGAGAAAGCATTTAGGTCAGCTCAACTGCTGCCTTATGCAGTTGAAATTCAGATTGGAGAGGAAGTCACCATCCCAGAAAGGACCTGACAATTCTCCATGGAAGTGAAAGTTAAAAGAGGACAGAAATTGAAAAACCCTGATGCCTATATTCATCTAAATGCTTCTCTCCAACAGCAAGGGTTGAGGGTAAACCCAACACCACTAATGAATATAGAACATGACTTCATTCCAATAGAGGTGGATAACAGCGACTTAAAGAGTATCACTCTAGCCGCAGGCACCATTATTGGAATGGTGGTTGATGACCGACCTTTTTCGATTGATTTAGGCAATGAACGGTTAGGACCAATCCCCAAGGACTGTTTTGACAGTGACAGTGATGACAACACAACACCAGACAGTGCTTTTAACCGGCATGGGGGATCTTCCTGGTGTACACTGCCTACCCTTATGGTAAGGAAGATGTGACTTGTGACTTCAGGAGGGATTAGGTGATCTTCCAGGTCTGTGAGGACTGCTTCCGCACCTGAAGCCACCAGTCCAAATCAGCACTCTGACCAGGGACTTCTCCACCCAGCTGGAGATGGCCGCTGAGATAGCAAAACCAGAAGTCTTTCCAGGCTTCAGGCAGATGGTTGAAGAGAGAGTCAACCTAGCTGATGCCTGTGAGACTCTGGAGCAGAAGCAAAAGTTGAAACAAGTTTTCTTGGATTTTCAAGATCTATTTGCGGTGGACTCATACGACTGCGGTCGCACCGACATCCACACAACAACAATTCCCACGGACCCTTGCATGACTCAAGTGTTTGTGAAGCAATATCGCTTGCCTCTCGCATCAATGGAGTCCCTTACTGAAATAATCAAGAACCTTGACTCCCGTGGGATAATCCGTCCAGTCCACAGCACCTTCAATAATCCAGTGCTGGGGATATTGAAGCCAAACGGCCAGTGGAGACTCTGCACCGACCTTAGGGAGCTCAACAAACGGGTCCATACTTCCCGATGGCCTCTTCCCTACATTGACCAAGGGCTGGCCCAGATCCAGGGGTCACAGGTATTCACTGCAATAGACCTGATCATTGGATACTGGACTGTACCTGTCAGTAGGGAGGACCAATACAAGCAGGCTTTTACCTTTAGGGGCCAGCAGTACACATGGACCCGGACTCCATTCGGATACATCAACTCCGGCAATGAATTCAACATTTTTCTACATAAGGCCATGCCCGACCTGGGTGAGAGGGGTAACCTGGCTTATGTAGATGATGTCCTCATCAAAACCTCAACTGTGGAGGAACACATAGCAGAGATCTGTTATGTTCTGACACAGTTGAGGGCCGCCAGAGCAAAACTTTCCTTTCAAAAGTCACAGTGGTGAAGAACCCGTGTCAATTTCTTGGGGCATGAGATTACTCCTCAGGGTCTCTGTCCCCAGGAAAAGAAAGTGGAAGCACTCCAGAAATTGAAAGACCCCACAACTCTGCGGGAACTCAGGAGCCTCCTTGGACTGACTAATTACAGTAGAAAGTTCGTTGAGGGCTACGCAGAGATCACAAGACCCCTGATTCATCTTTTGAAGGGGGTGGTCAAGTGGGAATGGGGTCCAGAAAAAGCTGAGGCAGTACGACAACTCAAAAGAAGCCTCTCACAAGTGCCTTGCCTAGCTTACCGTGTCAAAAACAAGGAGTTCTTCTTGGAGACAGGGATCTCGAATACATGCTTGACTGCAGTATTATACCAAAAGCATGACAAGGTTAATAAAGCAATATCCTATGTGAGTAAAACCTTATCCACCCTGGAGGAAAAATTCAACGATGGTGAGAAGGCACTCCTGGCAACGGTGTGGGCATTGAAGAATTACTGCCCGTTTATCCAGGGGGAACACATCATAGTGGAGACTCCACACCAGCCTCTGCAATATCTCCAAAGTGACAGAATCCGGGCCGGAAATGTGAGTAATTCCTGAATTACTTAATCGATTCTGTCAATGCAAGGCTTTCCTGTGGAGATCAGATATGGCCAAAACAAGAAGAGTCCCCTCGCGCAAGGTCTGGCTGACTTGCATGATTGTGCCAGAGAAAACTGTCTCGAGGAGGAGAGTCTAAAAATCAAGGACAACATGGAGGCATACCTCAATTCCCCACACAAAGTCTTTGAAGAAGACAAGTGTGAGGGAATGCCCACTGTCTATTTGGTTGGATGCTCTTACCATGTTGACACCAACGTGGCCGGCGTAGGGATTGCATGGGTGAACCAGACCCCAGAACCCTCCGCTGGGTACAAGATTGGTGCCCGAAGTAGTCAAGTGGAAGAGTTGATGGCTGTGCATCAAGCCATTCTCACTGCTATCCAACATCAACTCCACAAACTGGTCATAATCAAAGATTCGGATTATGTACGGAACGGGTTCGGGAAGCACCTGGTTAATTGGAAAACCAGAAGCATGCTATGTGCTAATAACAAACCCTTGAAACATGGGAAGTTAATAAAAAATATTGATGATCTGGTCACCTCGAATGGGATGCCCATCTATTGGAAAAAGATCAAGGTTCATTCCAAAGTAGAGGGACCAGACAAAACTGGAAATGACTTAGCTGATCAGCTGGCCAAAACCGGGGCCATCCAAGGGGATCTAATAGAGATCGAGTCCCTGATGGGGGAAATCCAGGTCACTGCTATCACTAGGTCCCAGACAAATGCTCACAATGATCTCTCAACTGCACAATAGAGTAAGGAGACCCCAGATGCTGATTTGATTACGGATCAGAAGGGGGATACAATAATTGGTAAGTTTTATCAACACATTGAGGACCCTGAGAACTTTCTCCTGACGAATACCGATTACCTAGGGAAAGAGGACCTCAGAATGTTGATGAAATGTCCAAAAATGTTCTGAATCCAAGAAGGTTTGTTGGTAAGGAGATCCCTAGCTGGCCATGATCAGTGGTTGGTCCCTACCTCATTCCGAAGCTTTATGTTAAGTTACGCCCATGATGCGGCCACAGCCGGTCATAGGGAGTTTCATACAACACTTGAAATCTCAAGAGAGGTTGCATACTGGCCACACATGTGGCAGGTCCTCGACCAATACTTGAAGGGGTGTCTTGTGTGTGCACAATTTCAGCCAACATCCCTCACACACCATGCGCCTCTCCAAAAGAGGGGGATGACACTGCAATGGTCAGATTTACAAATTGATTTTATCGGACCCGTGATTCGCTCCTCTAGGGGAAAGAAGTACATGTTGACCGTGACATGCTTGTTTACTAAATGGGTGGAATGTCTCCCGGCCCCAAACTGAAAGGCAGAAACAGCAGCGGCCCTGATGATCAACCACATCTTTTCGCATTTTGGACTACCCCAAAGGATCGAGTCAGACTGAGGTAGCCATTTCACCAGCGAAGTAATGACAAAGATGTGGGAGATACTTGGGGTTAAAAGGAAGCTACACATTGCTTACCGGCTAGCCTCTAGTGGTTCAGTGAAGAGATAAGACAGAACCATTGTAAGCATATTAAAAAGGTTTGTGGCAGATTCTGGGCCAAGTTGGGATATTCAATTACCTCTTGTCCTAATGACCCCCGATCTACCCCTTCATCTGCAACCAAAATGTCACTGTTTGAGCTGATGACTGGACGCAGGATGGTGCTTCCCCAGCATCTGCTCTATATGACGCAAGAGCAGACATTGATCAATGCCTCCACAACTCATGAGTATGTTGAAAATCTAAGAAAACACCTTCAACATGCTTTTGCCTATGCTC
Organism: Ambystoma mexicanum; assembly: GCF_040938575.1. Classification (NCBI taxonomy): domain Eukaryota; kingdom Metazoa; phylum Chordata; class Amphibia; order Caudata; family Ambystomatidae; genus Ambystoma; species Ambystoma mexicanum. Next base: position 1,224,070,711 of record NC_090934.1, on the reverse strand, counting down.
AGCGAAATCTAGAGAGATCTGCAGACAGCATGAAGACCCACTATGACTTAAATACTACTAGAAAATAATACAATGTAGGAGACCGAGTCTACTTATACAATTTCCAAAGGAACCAAGCCAAATAGCGCAAATGTTTGCCTACCTGGAGGGGTCCGTTTGATATTGTAGACAAAATCTCAGCAGTCGCCTACAAAATCTGCATCCCCAAAGCCAGTTTGGCAGAAGGGGAAAATAAGTGGGTCCATATTAATCAACTAAAGTGCTGCCATACTAGGCACACTCTGCAGCAACTGGAGGAGTCTTCTGGAACACAAGAGGGGGCCACTCCAGCTCCATAAAATTCCAACTCTAAAATATTCCATGTATAGTCTATAAAATACAATAATAACAATATGTCCTGATTTATCAAAATGTATGTGTCCGCCCCACTACATTAATAGTGGTGGGGAAATGTCTACAAATATGTTTTTGCTTTGTCATTCTAGGTCATCATACTTGATTGGAAAACATGGAGACTAACCAAGGAGGACTACCCGGAGACCGGGAGGAAAGATCCGAGGGGCCCGAAGTATCGCTCAATGCTCACATCAGAACTGGAGAGGAGAACCGATCGATCCACCTTTGACGGAGGAAAAGACGATGAACTTTGCCATTTGTGGAATCAGAAGAGATGAAACTGACATCCCAGTCTTGTGAATTCCCATTGATGGAAGATCAACACAAATCGCAAGAGGGGGGGCTTGTGGGATGTATCAACCCACTAGTCCAGGCCCTGTAACATTACTGTGCATTGCTTGCATCAGGAACATCAGAATGGCCTCCGGAAAGCATGCTGCTCGCTAAAAATCACCCAAAAGTGGGCAGTAAAAATCTGAAAAATAGGCCACCATCCACTTTTGCCTATCTCAGTGGTAACACAGGAGACCACTGCCAAAACCCTTCATTTGGCTACCCACAGAGCAAGTCTGATTGCAAAAGAAACACAGAGCTGTGTGAAAATCCATTTTTCTTGGTTGTCGAATTTGCAAAAATCATGGCTCACAAACCACCCAAAAGATCCAATCTCCTTGTTGGGTGTTAAACATCATTCTACTTCAAGAATCCACATAAATACAATGTCCATAGAAGGACACTTATCAGAAGAAAATCCACATTGAAGATTGCTTACTTGGAAAATTATGTTGAAAATGGGTGCAATACCGTTACTCGCCTCTTTCAGACACTGGGGATCACTAAATCTGACAGGTGAAACTTGTGTCTCAAAAGCTAAATATGCCAAAGGAAGACTTGCTATCAGAAGCCTAAGAGGTGGATACAATTCAAAACTATATTTTAAAAAGGCTTGAATTAAGAAATTGGTTGAGGTATTTGTTAAAAAAATCTAATTTATATTTTAGGACAAGACAATTTCAGACATTGTGTTTAAAAGTTAAAGTTAGCCACACTGAGCTTCAAAGACATTCCTCACCTTCTCCCAAACAAAGGAATCTCTCCCCTGCTCTCTGCTAAGAAACTGGCAGGCTGGTGTGAAAGGAACTGGGAGGGGCACTCTGGCATGTTGCTCTGAGTGTAGACATAGGACTCCCTTAAGCTGAATGAAAATGCTAATTTGGGTGTGACTGACATCAACTGCCCTGGCAGGAAGAAGACCATGTGACTCTGACTCAGCCGAGCCTTGGAGGTGGGACAGATTGAAAATGTGGAATGAAACTAAAGTAACTGTATGTTTTGGGAAAAGTCTTATAAAATATTGTGCTGAACTGACAAAACGACATTCCAGTTCCTTATAGTTCTTCCGTAATCGTGTTTCTCGCACGCGGAAATGTTGCCACGAATTTGCATTTGGCTCAATTTTACTCCATGTAAAATAGCTATTTCTTGATTTCAACTCCTGAATTTCATTTTCAATCTGCTAATCATTCTACAATCATTGCTAATGTGTACCTGAACCAACCCAAAGCAACTCTCACTAGTTCTGAATCCGATTAGTGAATTAAAGTCAATTTTAGGATTTTTCCCATCCATTTCAAACCACATCTAAAAGCAATTGACCTGTTTTAAAATCATTAATGTTCTCTCTAAGCTTGCTGGGGGAGTCGGGATTGAAACTGCAATAGTTGATTGTTATTCCTGACACCTGTGTGCCCTCATTCCATCTCTTCATATTGCATATTGGGGGGAGTGAGTAAGAACACGGGGAAAGAGTGATTCAATTGTCTTTGATTGAAGTCATATCAAGTTTTATTTCTGTGTTGCATTCTTTCCTATCATTGCATTTCCTTGAATCATACAAAATTATTCTCTGCAACATTATTCTTCCTATTCCTACTCCTAATTGATTAAATAGATCATTGATTATTGTAATACTACCCTTTACTGATCATTGTTTATATTCATAAGTGTGATATTCAGATATTATTCATATTCATAAAAGTGTAATCTATATATTGTTCAATTCTTCAAATAAATCTTTTAACTTTGCAAAAGAACCTTCTTCTTGGTTCAGGGAGACCGGGGGGATTCAAAGAGAGGGGCGTTATATAAGGGTATATCATCCAGAATTAAAAGAACTTTTGACATAAAAATATATAAATAAGGGTTTCCATTGGGCACCCCATACTAGGCATTGACTTAGTTGGAGTGCTGGTTTGAAATCACTTACAGATTGGGGGCTCGTAGTGGGATTTCTGGATTAGAACTACCACTTGTGCAGCTTAATACAGTGTGCTAACTGACAGGATACATAAATCCTGTTGGGCTACCACGCTGTGTTACACTGTAAAAGCACCCCTCAAAAGGGAACGCTCTAAGGAAATGGTCTGTTTTGCAAAAATAAAATAAAAAACTTCTGTAGATCAGGAAGGAAATTAATATTTACAAAATGGCGACATTGGTAGACATCAAGATAGCTAGAGAACACCTTTTACATAAGTTATTTGTGAGAGGTGAATGGACTGAGCAGGACCAGAATGTGTGGTTGCAGGCAATCACACAACAGATCACTGCAACAGGGTTAAATACCTGTAAAGACCAGGGTCCCTTACATGTGGCCCTGAGTGAACTATATATGGCCCCTAAGGCCAAGGATGAGGAAAATAAGATTGCTAAAATAGCGGCATATCTATATTTATCTATTGGAGCAATGCAGGATAAATATGCTGAAGGCCAAGATCTGGCAAGTAGGCAACTGATGGCATTAGAAAAGGCCCATTCTGATCTGGACTCTTCTGAGCAGAGGCGCCAGGAGTCAGAAAATGAAAGCAGGCAGTACATAGTTAAAATAAAAGAGGACATAGGTATCCTGCAGCAGGAAAAGGCAGACCAGGACACCAGAATTCTGGCCTTGCAGAAGGAGTACCAAGAAGGTTTGGACTCTCTACTGCAGAGCCAGAAAAAGCTGGAGCAACAACTGGATTTCAACAGGGCATGCACAGAGCAGGTAGCCACCCTGCAAAGCCATCTATATAGAGAGAAGGCAGAGAGCAACACATTAATTCTGAAAGACCTGGACACCCAGGTAGAGTTTGATGAAGAGCGCCAGAAAGCTAGTGCCCTTCAAAGACAGAGGGACAAACTGGCGGCACATATGCAGGCTCTTGCGCAGGAAAGGGACACCTTAGGCCAGGAAGTCTGTCACTTCAAAGGGAAACTGGAAGAAAATCACCTAGCCCTCCAGGGACTGGGTGACCTTCAAAAACAGCATAATAGATTGTTAGAGCACACCAGGAGGGTGGAAGATGCTCTGACAAGGAAGGAGCAGGCCAGTATGGACAGGACCCAGGAGGTAACCCTCCTGCAGCAAAGACTGGCCCAGTACTCAAAGACAAACCAGGACGCACAGAGAGAAAATGAGGCTCTCTGTCAGAACAATGATAGGCTCCACAGGCAGGTAGCCATGCAAGAGAGACTGATAGAGACTAGTAAGACCTTGATTGAGGAACAGAAAGCTCATGTTCTTGCATGGCAATAGGGAGCAGGGGCTGATAGAGATGAGGTTCGCTGGGAAAGGGAAACACCTGAGCATAACCTCAGGAACCCTAGTACCAGAGGCCTTCATCTCTCCCAGTCCCTGGATTCTGCCACCCCATGTCCACAGGCACACATGAGCCCAGAGCCACGGGGATGGCAGATTACTATCCAGTCAGAAGTATGGTGCTCATAGACCAGTACCTCCCAGGTATGGATGGGCGGGCACCTGGGTATGGGTACCCAAGTACAGTGAAATTTAGTGGGGAACTCCAGGAGAGTAGGCTCAATAAGTGCATCCTAAAAACCTCTGCCCAGCTAGGACAGTGGGGGGGTTGCCATCAAATCCTGGGAGCAAAGACGAATCAGAAGACTCCTCTAAGCACCCCAGGACACAGGAGACTAGGTCCCCACATTCTGCCAGCCATTCCCAGGCTTGCAGAATCTGGGAGAACCTGGAAGATTCGACGGGCACCTCTGGGAGCAGTGCCTCTGAGTCAGAGGATGAATGGACCAGGGTTACCCGAGCCAAGAAGGCCAATAAGGCAAAAAAAGGGCCTTGCTTAAGAACCCCTTAAAACAAATCAAGGCAATAAGGAGTGTCATCACACCTTATCATAAGAACGCTAAGTATTCTGTTTGGGAGCACTTAGAGCTCTGTGAGCAGATGATGGAAACTTTCCATTTGAAAGACAGCAGTAGCTGCATTCATTATGTGAAATTGACTTTTTCACCAGAATACTCCAGTTTCTTTGCGGGGCTGGAGGACCAAAATCATTCCAGATGGTCCACATATAGGGCAGCCATCTTGAAGCATTTTTCTGTTCATTGAAATCCCCAAGAGGCTCGCAAGGCAGCCTACAACTTGCAATTTGGGGAGGATCAGGCCCCACAAGTTTTTGTGTAGGAGTTAAAGCGTGCCTTTGCGCACACTACCAGAAGGCTGCGCATGGACAGCAAAGAATTTGTTAATACATTTTTCCACGCTCTACCAAAGTACATCATGACCCAGCTAGTGAGAGATTTTCATGAGAAAAGATCACTAGACTGGGTCATTGAACAGGCCACCCAAATCTATGAGGTGCAAAAGCCCATAGAAAACAAGAATGCTCAAAAAAGGCCCAAACCAACCAACACCCCTGCTTTTGAGAAGGTGGCAGAGGTAAAGGTTGCTACCATTTCAGATTTGGATATGGGGGCCTAAAAACTTGCCTGCACAGCAGAATAATTATAAGCCCAGAAGGCCCTCTGGCCAGTCACAGACAGGGAGCCAAGGAGGTAGTCCCACAAATGGGATCCCTCACTCCCCTGCCTATATTAGTCCCCGCTACAAGAGGAACAGACCCATCCTGGGTTATGTGTGGACTCCTCCAGCCGAAGGGGGGATCCAACCAAGCAGCACCTAACCCAGGGAACTTCCCTCCTCACTTCCCCCAGGAGGGCAAAAACTCCCCAAATCCTGGACAGAACTTCTTCCCCAGGTACCCGCAAAACTTCCAACCCCAAAATCATCCATCCTTCTTTCCCCAAATCCCTGAGTCCAGACCACCTAATCCGGGAGAGGGAGGACAAGGGTGGAGGGGTACCCTAATCTTCCCAACCCGGGGTATTGCCAGAGAAGGGATAGCTACCCTTCCCGGGATCAGCCCAGGGGAGAAATGAGAACCCCATATCAGCCTGAGCGGGTTTCACAGCTAGAGCGCCATGTCAAAAACAAGGCACAGGATCTGGGTCACATGCTGAGAGCTAAACGGAACCCTCAAATGGGCATGCCAGCAGAGAATGCCTCCAACTCTGGACCTGGTGCTCCAGAACAATGACGGGGCAGCACCCCGACAACCCACCGGTTCCCAGGGAGGAGGCACAAGGGGAAGAGGGTGTAAAGCCTTGGGGGAAGTTTCCTTCCCCACTTCTAAAAAGCCCCTGGAAACCCAGGAACCGGAAACAAAATCACCTGCCCCTGAAAGTCTGCCACCCAAGGAGCAGAGAGGCGGTAGGAGAAACAAAGGACCCAAACAGACCCATTTTGAGGAGGAGGTACAGATCTTCCAATTTTAAGGAGAGGGATCCTCATAGGATCCTAGGAAAATGATCTTCTCCTTCAGAGATGGGGGAACTTCTCCCAAAGAAAAATGGGTCCCAAAGGATTCAAATCCAGACTGGGTAGATGCGGGGACTGAGCTAGCGCCACCCATTATCCAACCCAAGAACCAACTAAATGAAAATCCTCTGGTTCAAACCGATCCTGGTGACTGCCTCCAAAAATGGCGGCCCAGAACCGGAACCAGGGGAATCCAAAACTTCTCCTATCTCCAGTTGCCAACTTTTCTGTTCAGAGTCCCAAGACTCCCCACAGAATTCTGCCCAAATCTCTTCTCTCTCAATGTCCAAAACCAGAAAATTAGCCCACCAGTTGTCCAAAAATGTACACTATCTCTGCCCCCTTGCAGAGGAGGAGGGAGGATACTATGACCCAGTTCAAGTACAGGGGCAGGGTACAATTTTGGCACTGGTGGACACTTGTTCCCAAGCTACCCTTCTGTCCAAAAAGGCCTTTGATGAACTAAATTCAGGAAGGGGGGGGGAATTACCAAATTCCTCTCACCCTCTTTCCTGGACAACTTCAGAACTTTGACAGGAAGCAAATTCCCTTCGAGGGGACTGCAGATTTGGACATCAAAATTGGGCGACACAAGGTGAAGCACCCGGTCATAGTTGTGACTCCAGAGGGCACCCCTGGTTTACTAGGGGATGACCTCCTGCGAAGGATGTCACCCCTAATAGACTGTGTAAACAACGTCCTCTGGACGCAACTCCTCCCAAAGAAAAATGGGTCCCAAAGGATTCAAATCCAGACTGGGTGAATGTGGGGACTGAGTTAGCGCCGCCCATCATCCAACCACAGAACCAACAAAATGAAAATCCCCTGGTTCAAACCCATCCTGGTGACTGCCTCCAAAAAGGGGGGGGGCCCAGAACCGGAACCAGGGGAACCCAAAACTTCTCCTATCTCCAGTTGCCAACTTTTCTTTTCAGATTCCCAAGACTCCCCACAGAATTCTGCCCAAATCTCTTCCCTCTCAATGTCCAAAGCCAGAAAATTAGCCCACCAGTTGTCCAGAAATGTACACTATCTGTGCCCCATTGCAGAGAAGGAGGGAGGATACTATGCCCCAGTTCAAGTACAGGGGCAGGGTACAATGTTGGCACTGGTGGACACTGGTTCCCAAGCTACCCTTCTGTCCAAAAAGGCCTTTGATGAACTAAATTCAGGAAGGGGGGGGAATTACCAAATTCCTCTCACCCTCTTTCCTGGACAACTTCAGAACTTTGACAGGAAGGAAATTCCCTTCGAGGGGACTGCAGATTTGGACATCAAAATTGGGCGACACAAGGTGAAGCACCCGGTCATAGTTGTGACTCCAGAGGGCACCCCTGGTTTACTAGGGGACGACCTCCTGCGAAGGATGTCACCCCTAATAGACTGTGTAAACAACGTCCTCTGGACGCAGACTAGCCGACCAATAAAGTTAAAACAGAGTGTCAACAATGTTAGTTTAAAGGGCACATGCCACATGGTTGAACAAAAATCTGACCAAGAAGAATTTCACTTCCAGAACAACCAAATTCCAGACGTGACAGTAATAGCAGTAGGACAACAAACTGGTGATGGGGGGTTCTCTCTATTTCTGAAAATCAACCTTCCTTCCAGTCTAAGGTGGCATTCCACACTGGAAGGAAACACTCTGAAATTCTTTACCAATCCACAATCAGATATTCCCACTCCTATAGTCCAGAAAGATGAGAAATCAGAGCCTCGCTGATATTCAGCAAATCGGAGCGCAGTTGTTCATCCATGTTCAGTTAAATGAAGGGAAGGACTCTGTTCTCGACCCGAGTGTGTGTGAACAACAGTAAGAGCTTCATCAGCGAAGCCATGTTGCGCCAACTCCCAAAAGATCCAGCCATTCCAACATTTAGATTGATAGACAAATGGGAAATGGATCTGGAAACACCCAATTCCAAACATCTCCTGCCAAGCAGGTGTATGCTCAAAATCTCCATAGGCAACAACAGCATAGTCCATAATTGTTTGGTCGTGCGACACGTTACTGCCGCCTTTTACTTAGGCAGTGACATTCTCAATCGCTTTGCCATTAGTGTGGACATAACAAACTTCAAAGCTTGGTCCCGTTTAGCGGATAATCCCATGGGCTTTGAAGACCCAGCGAAAGCATTTAGGTCAGCTCAACTGCTGCCTTATGCAGTTGAAATTCAGATTGGAGAGGAAGTCACCATCCCAGAAAGGAGCCGACAATTCTCCCTGGAAGTGAAAGTTAAAAGAGGACAGAAATTGAAAAACCCTGATGCCTATATTCATCTAAATGCTTCTCTCCAACAGCAAGGGTTGGGGGTAAACACAACACCACTAGTCAATATAGAACATGACACCATTCCAATAGAGGTGGATAACAGCGACTTAAAGAGTATCACTCTAGCCGCAGGCACCATTATTGGAATGGTGGTTGATGTCCGACATTTTTCCATTGATTTAGGCAATGAAGTGTTTTGACAGTGACAGTGATGACAACACAACACCAGACAGGATCTTTAACCGGCATGGGGGGGAAGTTCCTGGTGTACACTTCCTGCCCTTATCGTAAGGAAGATGTGACTTGTGACTTCAGCAGGGATGAGGTGATCTTCCAGGTTTGTGAGGACTGCTTCCGCACCTGAAGCAACCAGTCCAAATCAGCACTCTGACCAGGGACTTTTCCACCCAGCTGGAGGAGGCCGCTGAGATAGCAAAACTAGAAGTCTTTCCAGGCTTCAGGCAGATGGTTGAAGAGAGAGTCAACCTAGCTGATGCTTGTGAGACTCTGGAGCAGAAGGAAAAGTTTAAACAAGTTTTCTTGGATTTTCAAGATCTCTTTGCGGTGGACTCGTATGACTGCGGTCGCACCGACATCCACACAACAACAATGCCTATGGACCCTGGCATGACTCCAGTGTTTTTGAAGCAATATCACTTGCCTCTCTCATCAATGGAGTCCCTTACTGAAATAATCAAGAACCTTGAGTCCCGTGGGATAATCCGTCCAGTCCACAGCACCTTCAATAATCCGGTGCTGGGGATATGGAAGCCAAACGGCCAGTCGAGACTCTGCGCCAAACTTAGGGAGCTCAACAAATGGGTCCATACTTCCAGATGGCCTCTTCCCTAATTTGACCAAGGGCTGGCCCAGATCCAGGGGTCACAGGTATTCACTGCAATAGACCTGACCAATGGATACTGAACTGTACCTGTCAGTAGGGAGGACCAATACAAGCTGGCTTTTACCTTTGGGGGTCAGCAGTACACATGGACCCGGACTCCCTTCGGATACATCAACTCCGGCAATTAATTCAACATTTTTCTACATAAGGCCATGCCCGACCTGGGTGAAAGGGGTAACCTGGCTTATATAGATGATGTCCTCATCAAGGGCTCAACTGTGGAGCAACACATAGTGAAGATCCGTCATGTTCTGACACAGTTGAGGGACGCCGGAGCAAAACTTTCCTTTCACAAGGCACAGTGGTATAGAACCCGTGTCAATTTCTTGGGGCATGAGATTACTCCTCAGGGTCTCTGTCCCCAGGAAAAGAAAGTGGAATCACTCCAGAAATTGAAAGACCCCACAACTCTGCGGGAACTCAGGAGCCTCCTTGGACTGACTAATTACAGTAGAAAGTTCATTGAGGGCTACACAGAGATCACAAGACCCCCGATTCATCTTTTGAAGGGGGGGTCAAATGGGAATGGGGTCCAGAACAAGCCGAGGCAGTATGACAACTCAAAAGAAGCCTCTCACAAGCACCTTGCCTAGCTTACCCTATCAAAAACAAGGAGTTCTTCTTGGAGACAGGGATCTCGAATACATGCTTGACTGCAGTATTATACGAAAAGCATGACAAGGTTAATAAAGCAATATCCTATGTGAGATTCTGTCAATGCAAGGCTCTCCTGTGGAGGTCAGATATGGCCAAAACAAGAAGAGTCCCCTCGTGCAAGGTCTGGCTGACTTGCATGATTGTGCCAGAGAAAACTGTCTAGAGGACGAGAGTCTAAAAATCAAGGACAACATGGAGGAATACCGCAATTCCCCACACAAAGTCTTTGAAGAAGACAAGTGTGAGGGAATGCCCACTGTCTATTTGGATGGATGCTCTTACCATGTTGACAACAACGGGGAAAAAGAACTTGTGGCCGGCATAGGGAATGCATGGGTGAACCAGATCCCAGAACCCTCCGCTAGGTACAAGATTGGTCCCCGAACTAGTCAAGTGGCAGAGTTGATGGCTGTGCATCAAGCCATCCTCACTGCTGTCCAACCTCAACTCCACGAACTGGTCATAATCACAGATTCGGATTACGTATGGAACGGGTTTGTGGTGCACCTGGTTAATTGGAAAACCAGAGGCATGCTATGTCCTAATAACAAACCCTTGAAACATGGGAAGTTAATCCAAAATATTGATGATCTGGTCACCTCGAATGGGATGACCATCTGTTGGAAAAAGATCAAGGGTCATTCCAAAGTAGAGGGACCAGACAAAACTGGAAATGACTTAGCTGATCAGCTGGCCAGAACTGGGGCCATCCAAGGGGATCTAATAGAGATCGAGTCCCTGTTGAGGGAAATCCAGGTCACTGCTATCACTAGGTCCCAGACAAATGCTCACAATGATCTCTCAACTGCACAATGGAGTAAGGAGACCCCAGATGCTGATTTGATTATGGCTCAGAAGGGGGATTCAATAATTGGTAAGTTTTATCAACACATTGAGGACCCTGAGAACTTTCCCCTGACGGATACCGATTACCTAGGGAAAGAGGACCTCAGAGTGTTGAGGAAATGTCCAAAAATGTTCCGAATCCAAGACGGTTTGTTGGTAAGGAGATCCCTAGCTGGCCATAAAGTGGGTGGTCCCTACCTCATTCCGATGCCTGATGTTAAGTCATGCCCATGATGCGGCCACAGCCGGTCATAGGGGGTTTCATACAACACTTGAAATCTCAAGAGAGGTTGCATACTGGCCACACATGGGGCAGGACCTCGACCAATACTTGAAGGGGTGTCTTGTGTGTGCACAATTTCAGGCAACATCCTTCACACACCATGCGCCTCTCCAAAAGAGGGGGATGACACTGCCATGGTCAGATGGACAAATTGATTTTATCGGGCCCATGATTCGCTGCTCTAAGGGAAACAAGTACATGTTGACCGTGACATGCTTGTTTACTAAATGGGTGGAATGTCTCCCGGCCCCAAACTGCAAGGCAGAAACAGCAGCTGCCCTGATGATCAACCACATCTTTTCACGTTTTGCACTACCCCAAAGGATCGAGTCAGACTGAGGTAGCCATTTCACCAGCGAAGTAATGACAAAGATGTGGGAGATACTTGGGGTTAAACAGAAGCTAAACATTGTTTACAAGCCAGCCTCTAGTGGTGTAGTGGAGAGATACAACAAAACCATTGTGAGCATATTAAAAAAAGTTTGTGGCAGATTCTGGGCCAAGTTGGGATATTTGTTTACCTCTTGTCCTAATGGCCATCAGATCTACCCTTTCATTTGCAACCAAAATGTCACAGTGTGAGCTGATGACTGGGCGCAGGATGGTGCTTCCCCAGCATCTGCTCTACAGGACCCAAGAGCAGACATTGATCAATGCCTCCATAACGCATGAGTATGTTGAAAATAAAAAAAACACCTTCAACATGCTTTTGCCTATGCTCAGCGAAGTCTAGAGAGATCTGCAGACAGCATGAAGACCCACTATGACTTAAAGACTACTAGAAAAGAATACAATGTAGGAGACCGGGTCTCCTTGTACAATTTCCAAAGGAACCAGGCCAAACAGCGCAAATGTTTGCCTACTTGGAGGGGTCCTTTTGGAATTTTAGACAAAATCTCACCAGTCGCCTACAAAATCTGCATCCCCAAAGGCAGTTTGGCAGAAGGGGAAGATAAGTGGGTTCATATTAATCAACTAAAGTGCTGCCATCCTAGGCACACTCTGCAGCAGCTAGAGGAGTCTTCTGGAACCCCAGAGGGGGCCACTCCAGCACCATAAAATTCCAACTCTAAAATACTCCATATATAGTCTATAAAATACAATAATAAAAATGCATCCTAATTTATCAAAATGTATGTGTCCGCCCCACTACATTAATAGTGGTGGGGAAATGTCTACAAATATGGTTTTGCTTTTTCATCCTAGGTCATCATAGTTGATTGGAAACCATGGAGACTAACCAAGGAGGACTACCTGGAGACCGGGAGGAAAGATCTGAGGGGCCCGGAGTATCGCTCAATACTCACATCAGGACTGGCAAGAAGAACCGATCGATCCACCTTTGATGGAGGAAAAGATGATGAACTTTGCCATTTGTTCAATCAGACGAGATAAAACTGACATCCGAGTCTTGCGAATTCCCATTGACGGAAGATCAATGGCAAATCTTAAGGGGGGGCTTGTGAGATGTTTCAACCCACTAGTTCAGGCCCTGCAACATTACTGTGCATTGCTTGCATCAGGAACATCAGAATGGCCTCTGGAAAGCATGCTGCTCGCTAAAAATCACCCAAAAGTGCGCAGTAAAAATCTGAAAAATAGGCCGCCATCCACTTTTGCCTCAGTGGTAACACAGGAGACCACTGCCAAAACACATCCTTTGGCTGCCCACATAGCAAGTCTGATTGCAAAAGAAACACAGATCTGTGTGAAAATCTGTTTTTCTTGGTTGTCAAATATGCAAAAATCATGTCTCACAAACCACCCAAAACATCCAACCTCCTTGTTGGGTGTTATATCATTTTTCTTCAAGAATCCACATAAATACAATGTACACAGAAGTACACTTATCAGAAGAAAATCCACATTGACGATTGCTTACTTGGAAAATTATGTTGAAAATGGGTGCAATACCGTTACTCGCCTCTGTCAGACACTGGCGATCTCTAAATCTGACAGGTGAAATTTGTGTCTCAAAAGCTAAATATGCCAGAGAAAGACTTGCTATGAGAAGCCTAAGAGGTGGATTCAATTCAAAACTATATTCTAAAAAGGCATGAATTAAGAAATTGATGTATTTGTTAAAAAATGTATTTTATATTTTAGGACAAGACAATTTCAGACATTGTGTTTAAAAGTTCATGTTAGCCACACTGAGCTTCAAAGACATTCCACACCTTCTCCCAAACAAAGGAATCTTCCCCCTGCTCTCTACTAAGAAACTGGCAGGCTGGTGTGAAAGGAACTGGGAGGGGCACTCTGGCATGTTGCTCTGAGTGTAGACAAAGGACTCCCTTGAGCTGAATGAAAATGCTAATTCAGGTGTGACTTACATCATCTGCCCTGGCAGGAAGAAGACCATGTGACTCTCTGACTCAGCCGAACCTTGGAGGCAGGCCAGACTGAAAATGTGGATTTGAAACTAAAGTAACTGTATGTTTTGGGAAAAGACTTATAAAATATTGTGCCAAACTGACAAAAATATGAAACTTAGAGATTATTAAAATGAAAAATGTGCTCACAGTTTAAAAACTAATCTGGAATCTGTGCGATGTTCTGAGACTGAATCACTACATTTTTAATATTGTGGCTATTGTGATTATGCTAGGAACATGAAAAATTACAGGAATATGCCCAGAGGGTATGTGCATGTATGTGTAAAAAATTGTACAGATCCGAAAATGTGTAACTAACCAAAAGTGTGAAAGACTGTCATTTGTGAACCAAAACTCGTAGGAACATGAGACTTTGACAGAAACGTACCTTAGTCGATCTATACTGTAAATATGTATTACGAACAAGTTGTGCATATTGAAAATATGATTTTTATGAAAAATAAGATATACTGTACAGAGACAAAGGGGAGGTTTTCTCCCTAAGCCATAAACATGACACATCATGACACATCATGACACACTGTTCCGTTCTCAAATCAGGAGAGGGGGAATTCTTTGACCTATCAGATCTTTAGAGGGTTGGGCATACACAATCAGCCTCCCCGCCCACTTTGGAAAATTGATAAATAGGGACTGCTGAGGACAGGCAAAACACACACACACATTCACTCATCAACTGATCCACTGGTGGAGCACCCTGCAGGAAGATCCAGACTCCAGAACCTAGATCCAGACTCCAGAACCAGACTCCAGAACCCTGAAGCAAAAGGCCCAATCCAAAAAGCTGAACACTTCTCAGCTGGCCTTTAAAATATTGCAATCTGATTTAACCCCTCAACTTCCAAGGGGCTCAAATCCAACAGCCGGGCTGAGCTGTTTTGCTGCTTCTGACCAAGAACCCTTGCTAGAACCCAAGATCCAGACCAGTCCAGCAGAGCTGTAACCAGAACCCGTCAGATCCAGTCCAAGAGACCGTGCAGACCAGAGTGCCTTGCTGAGAGCAGAACCCAGCGCCTGAGACCTGTCCGGTGGTGAGCGAATCCCAGCCAAACCCTTGACCAGATCTTTGACGTGCCCATTCCATTCCAAAGCCATGGTAGTGAGTATTTAGTATAGAACTGTCCATAGTCATCTCTTAGTTTAAAGTAATCCTATTCAATCCATTTCAACCTATCAGAACTGCATTATAGAATCTTGTGTCCATCCTGAATCCTTCTTATTATATAGTCTGTGATAATTATAGTGATAATCATCTGTGCGCTGATATATTTCTGAAGAAAGTCAAGTGTCCTGGCAGACAGAAGTCAGAGCGGAAGGCGCCCTGTTCAGGTGGCTGTCCCGTTGGGTATCTTGCACTTTCATAGCCCCTTAGTATAAGTCCATCTTGGTTCCTAATCTTTAAAGCGCATCTTTCATTTTGAAATTTTGACTCCTCTGAGAAAAATTGACCTTCACTAAAACCTCTGTAACCTTAGAACCGTACGTCCTAGAAATGAAATTTAAATGACATTTTGAAGCTAACATCCTCAGCTTTCAAAGGAACCCAAACCGACATTCCAATTCCTTATAGTTCTTCCCTAATCGCGTTTCTCGCAAACGGAAAAGTTGCAGCGAATTTGCATTTGGCTCAATTTCACTCTATATAAAATAGCTATTTCTTGATTTCAACTCCTGAATTTCATTTTCAATCTGCTAATCATCCTACAATCATTGCTAGTGTCTACCTGAACCAATCCAAAGCAACTCTCACTAGTTCTGAATCCCATTAGTAAATTAAAGTCAATTTTAGCATTTTTCCCATCCAATTCAAACCACATCTAAAAGCAATTGACCTGTTTTAAAATCATCACTGTTCTCTCTGAGCTTGCTGGGGGAGTCGGGATTGAAACTGCAATTGTTGATTGTTATTCCTGAAACCTGTGTGCCCTCATTCCATCTCTTCATATTGCATATTGGGGGGAGTGAGTAAGAACAGGGGGAAAGAGTGATTCCATTGTCTTTGATTGAAGTCATATCAAGTTTTATTTCTGTGTTGCATTCTTTCCTATCATTGCATTTCCTTGAACCATACAAAGTTATTCTCTGCCACATTATTCTTCCTATTTCTACTCCTAATTGATTAAAGAGATTGTTGATTATTGTAATACTACCCATTGCTGATTATTGTTCATAAGTGTGATATTCAGATATTATTCATATTCATAAAAGTGTAATCTATATATTGTTCAATTCTTCAAATAAATATTTTAACTTTGCAAAACAACCTTCTTCTTGGTTCAGTGAGACTGGGGGGATTCAAAGAGAGGGGCTTTATATAAGGGTACATCATCCAGAAATAAAAGAATTTTTGCCATAAAAATATATAAATAAGGGTTTCCATTGGGCATCCCATACTAGGCATTGACTTAGTTGGAGTGCTCGATTGAAGCCACTTACAGTATGGCATATTTGATGACATTTTTGGTTGTACAGGATTTTTGCACAGCCTAAATTCGGTCAAATGTACCATATGTTATTTCAAAATCTTTTCTGTTATTTCCATTGGAGAGTGCTGCTCATAAGCTGGTGTCTCCTTTTGGGCTTCCACATACAGCATACTTTATTAACCAGCAAAGAGTGCATGCAGATCAGGGTCGGGCAAGGTTCCTACCCCACATACTGGCAGAAACAGGTCAGGTCTGAATGAAACACGTGTGCACAATGTCATTAATCAGTATATTATGTTACTGCTGAAATCTGAAATTTTAAATGCAGTAAATCAGAAATATACCCCTGAAACAGAATAGAGGGATGGGTCGATGGGTACAAACCATACAAATAGAATGAATGAATGATGGATAAGTAGGAGTTCCTAGCCAGGTTTGGGTCTAAAGCTGGATTGTGCAGCCGGGGCCCTCCCATGTGAGTAGGTTCTGAAAGCAAGGGTAGGCATTGGAACTGTGACCCAAAAGCCAAATAGACCGGTCTGACCTCTGACCACACCCTTTTGTACGTGCGGTATATGCAGAATTTTTCTCTTTTTAGGAGTGGTAAATAAATTCAGAACGGTCTTAAGAAGTGCCAATTCCAATAAAAGGTCCACCTGATTATTTTATGTATACACATTATAATCATGACACATGCATGTTCTTAGTCCAGTACCAGGAGGATAGCTCAGGGGCAACGTGTGTGTCTTGGATGCAAGACAACATGGAGCAACACAGGTATGAATCACGGGCCGCTCTTAAGTATTGGGGGCACAATAAAAGATACATTAATGAGTGGATCTAAACTCCCAATTAAAGATATCTTTGATACGAGTAAATTAATGCATTAAAAAGGTACTCGATTGTAAAAAGGGTAACATTAATCCAGAAAAATTGGGCTTTTATATTGAAGGGTATGTGGAAGCCTCAACAAGAATTAACACATGCACAGAGAAAGGTGGACATCCCTTGCATTTACGTTTTGGACCTGCACTATCTCCAAACCAGATCCAGGAGAAAAAGGTGGAGGAACCAGCAGAAGAATGACAGATTATTTATGCAATTGGCAGGCACCCGTTTAGTCCGTTCTGCGCCAGCAAGCTGTTTTACACCTCTCCACTGAAAACATTATTGCAACAGCTGCTGCTGCCAAGCCCTTTGCCTATTTTCCAAATGGTGTAGAGGAAGCTTCGGCACTGTAGCCCGCATTGTTTACCCCTCTATTACTAGAAGTGAAATGCATTAAAGCCCAGAGAAGCTCCAACTCCAATCCCCTTTAAGACATTTACCAGAGACATCTGAGCATGTGGGAAATTTGGTCATTGGGCATGCCCCATGGATCCTAGCAAATCTTAGAAATGTGATAGCTTTAATGCATTTAAGAACTAGTATTTTGTGCCGCTGCAGAAGGATGTAGGACTGTAAATATGAACAGGAATGGTGGCCATTAATTGGCACTTACTGCTTCTGTTTGGGCGTGCAGCAGCAACATCATCATATAGGGATGCTACTGGCTCCCATACCATTTAATACATTCATCAAAATCACTGTGTTTAGTAATATAGAAAGATCATTAAGACGGTTTTGTGATAACAGCTTTTTCCCCCCTGATGAGCGCTTAGGATCAGAGTGTGAAACGTGTGTGTAGGCATACACGATTTAAATAAACACAACAACAGCATAACAAAATTCTGGGATCACCAGAATTTAATCTAACAATGTTTACACCACCAGATGCCAACATTATTTTGATATCCGTCTACTCACACAGGGCAGCATGTTTTGCACTTGGAAAAGAGAGTTGGTATAACAGAATTATTGCACAGCATAAGCGGTAGACAGGGGTGGGGAATACTGTACATTAAGAACTCTGGCATCAGAACTAGTATTGGTTGTAACCTATTAGTAAATATTACAGTAAATTTCACATGAACATAAATAAAAGTTATATTTCTATCTTCGTTGCTGTACGTTTCATCTTTATCAATGTAGCTCCTTTATCATCATAAATGCTTCTGTGACAGAAACAATGGCCAATGAATTTTGGACGTGGCATACTTCACAGGGCGATCCATTGCTGCAAAAAGAACTTGTAATGTCTCAATGGTTCAAATACAATCCCAGACAAAAAGGAAACTGTATTTGGCTATGTTGGGTGTAAAAATGCAGAAATACTGTCTTGGAAATGTGAAAGCACAATTTTGACTGGCAGACTGAAAGGACAGCAATTCAATTTCAAACTGCAAAACAGGAAAACAGTTCCTCTGATAAAACAGAGAGACAATGGAAAATGTGTGCATTCTGCAGCTTGAAACCAGGAACATGGAAAATGAAACAAATACATTTAAAGGCATATATTAAGGAAATGAGTGGCTTACCACAACTGTTTTGAAAGAAACTGCAAGTAGGAAGACTAAAATTAAGTGTATCATATGTGTGAATGACAAAGAACTAAAATCAGAGGTCTACCTTCCACTACAGTATGAACAAAATGAAAGGCACTTTTCACAAAAAGAGAGCAGCATGAGATCTGGGATTGAAAGGAGCTGTTTACCAGTGACAATCCAGTGCCTGTTCCAGCAGTTTAATATAAGGTATAATTTAAAGATGAACACCAATGGGACGGCACAGGAGAAATCTGCATATGATTTGAGGTCAAGTATTAAAAAGGCCTCCTGTGTAAAATAAATGTTAACGTGTAAAATAATCTGTTTCTATTCAGGAGAATTGGCATCAGTTTCTGTTCAGTAGAAATGGGTTTAGTTTCTGTTCAGAGCACTCAACCAGGGACCTTCCCCCTATCTTCCATTTCTTTAAAACAACTTTTGAAGCCACACCAGTGACCAAGAAGGAATGTATGATGGGTGGGGGCTGCTCTCAAAGATAAGCAACACAGATCCAATAGCCCTGGGAGAAAGAAAGCTAATGGATTTTAATTGCAGGAAAAACAAACAATGAAAGCAGATGTCCAGAATTCATGTTGAGTGATAAAATGAAACTTAATGTGCCATTGAAGTCAAAATATCCATATATGTTTAGATATTGCCATTAGTTTAGATGCATGATCATATTTTGTTAATTTTCTCAGGAACCCCAGGTTGCACAAGTAATGGTTAAACTATCATTAAATAGCAGATGAACAGGCTTATCTGTTGCTTTAACTCTCATAAAAATGTGACCTTAGTAACAAGAGTTACAACCTGAAATGTGGTTATGAATTCCCAGTAAATGTCAGGAAGAAGAGATTTGGGGGGATGATAGTTTATTAAATTGGATATCTGTATAGAAAATGCTGTGTTGATAACTGTTTTAATATTCAAATACATCTAGAAAACCCCTAATTTGAACCTGCAACCTCATGCAGTCATGGGACTCAATTCATTAGATCCAGCATGGGCAGACCATTTCACCCCCACCCCAGTTGGTGACCCCCACCCACTGTTTGTGGTGGCAAACAAAGAAATCGGCCAGACATTTTTTGGCAAAGTTGCCATTTGGGCAAAAAAGCAGAAATCATTCATAGAACCTCTTTTTCTCCATTTTAGGCTCCAAGATTGAAACAGACACTTTAACACAAAATGTGGCATTGCACATGTAACAGACCTGGTTCCAAATTATGTCAGAGAAGCTTTTGAATGAGATTATCAGTTTTAGACTGGTTCTCATATTGAATACAGGAACTTTGTGAATGGGGGCAGGGAGGTTGCAGTGGCACAATCTTGTGGCAGGATGCAGGAATGCCTACTTTAACTGTTTCGAATAGATCTTGCTCCTGCGCATCCTAGATGGTTTGCCCGCGGTATGAATTGTGTCCCCCCGCACCAGCACTTTCCTTTTCGCCCTTACATGCTATACTCATACTAAGTATGCCACTTGAGCACAGCAATGTAAAATCTCTCCCTACGGAAAAACAGCAGAAATCCACAACCAACTTGCCACAGCTTACTTTTGATCATGTGCTGCAGCAAGGTATGCCTGAAAGGGAATCCAGGATTCGATTTTTGCCACCTGGCCACAAACCCCCTCACAAAGACTCAAGGTCCTGTATCTTCTTAAGCTCTCTGCACACCACTCTACTCGGGGGAGCTGGGCCCCACCATCAAAATCATTCTTTCATGTGCAAAAGATCATGTGCATCCATAACCCCCAAACAGTAGACTCTAGCATAATATTCCACTGCCACCAGCCTTAGCAGTTCAAGTGTGGTCTCATGATCTTGCAATACCATTGCAGTTTCTGTCCTTTCAATGCAAGCTATAGCCTAACATTACATGCATGCACTTAAAAATCCACTAATCGAATCAAAGGAAAAGCTAAAAGTGGAGGGGGGCTAAATACATTAATATACACAAAATGCTAAACTTTATTTGAATAACAATCGATATAACGCATAAAAACACAAATTCATTTAAAATACAACCATGTGTACATTCTCAAACATATGGCATAATCAGAAAAAAACAGAACCCTAACAGGAAGCAAAAAAATGGAAGAGGTGACCCTAACACTCACTGAAATTAGTGGGCATTGGGGTCCGCATGTAAAGATATCATATAATTTCTTTGAAAGGCTTCAACTATGAACACTTTCAACCAATACACAAAATGTTCTGTATTAACGCTTACAAATGTACACCAGACCCAGAGAAGTCTCCCCTAAATGCTAAACTGCAGCACGATATCCAGACGCAGTGCGAGCCCACGTGAACAGCGCGTGATACTGCGAATTCACAAATAAGTGGATAAAGGGAGATGGGAAGTGTGGGCTGAACCAACATGCCTCCCACCCACTGGCATTGTTAGGGAGGGCCTGGTGGGGTTTGCCCCCCATGAAATCCAGGCCCATCCCCTCGTGCCCCCCCTTACCTAAGGCGAGCAGTGACCATGTTCTCTGTCCATGGTGTCATTTGTGACACTCAATAAGGCAAATGTCTGCATATCACACGGCAAAAACTCTCCTTTTGTCTGAAAGCTAGCAGTGATCTTGGTATGCATTCTGGCATCGGTAAGAACATGAGCACGAGCCACTTCTCAGACGTTCTTACCCAGCTCTGCACAACGACCCTCATAGTGTGCAGAGCAGCTTGCAGCCCCTCCCATCAGAATGTGGTGCAGGAAACTGCTAATGATGGGCCATTAGTTACTGAATGGTTTCGTGCCTGCATTCTGATGAGAGGGGAGGTGCAGTGGGGTGTAGGTAGTTGGTGTGCACAAAAGCCTCTCTGCAGGAGTGCTTGTGACGTCACACATTACCTTTCATAGCCCCCCCCCGCCTTTGTCTGTGCCCTCCTACTTTTGTCTTTGGCCCCCTCTGTGCCCCTCCTAAATTCGATTGCTGGCAACGCCACTGCTGCCACCTGCAATGCACTGCGTCTGCAGATGTGGTCTTGCACCAAACAGTCAGAGGGAATAGCCAAGCAGAACATTGCCCGATGCCTGTGCGAAGGACAAGATTCTTAAAGTTATTATCCAATTTTTTAAATTTTATTTAAGTGTTATGGTTTTACAAAAACCTTTCACAATCTAAAATAGCATGCACAAATGTCCCAAGAAAAACTAGGTGCATTAAACATAAGCTTAAACAATAAATACAGATAAATTGCATAGAATATCACTCATCTTACGTCAAACCATTATCCAAATGAACATTTTAAGACACCAAAAACAGAGTTGCCACACAAGAGCCACAGGTGTGCAACACACTCACAAGTACTTCCCTTTATTACACTACAATTCCAAGTGGGCGTGGACCCACCATTGGTTTGGACATGGAACAGTCGGCTGGTCGCCGCACCTTCCGAACTATTTTCACAAAATTTGGTTTGCAGTGTTTTGAATCTGGTAGATATTAACAATGTTGTGAAAATAAATCTGCGGCCTTTTATGCCAACAAAAAAAGTTTGACTCATTCTGCACCATTTTCCTTGGTGGGGATTCAAGGGTGGCGAATGGAATAAGCAAGTGTGTTGGCACAAGTATGGGCAAATGCCCAGCTTATGAGTAATACATATTAACCTTGAAACATGTTAATCTTTTTCATGATAAAAAGGTATAGAAAGTGTTTTGTGGTCAGTGTGCGTTTACAGCACCATGGCATGCCTCTCTTACTAGAACCGCGGGAAGCAGGTGCTCAGCCAGTGGCTTGACACCCAAGTTACTCATTTGTTGTCAAAGCACGTATACACAAAAGGGAGTCCCTGGCGAGCATCGATTTCTACTGAATTTGACCATTTTCAGTAGTTGCTTTAGCTCATGTCACGTGGGCGTTTGCTTTTCACTTGCGCGCCTTGTTGTTACCCAAGGCGACTCCCTGAAACAGTCGACATGGAAATCTCTAGGAAAATAGCTTTTTTGAACACAAAAACGCCTTGCGTCGTGCCTCAGCGCACACAGGAGAACACAATCATTTTATTTACTGCTCTGATAAAAAACTGCTAAGTAAATGCTCTGCCCTTTGCACCCTTGCAAGGGAAAGCGTTCAACTCCTAGAGCGCCACTGCCCTACCACCCAGAACAGCGTTTCTGTTTGTTTTCCGCTCTAGAACAGCAGACTTGGCCAGTGGTACCACAATGACAAATCTGTCCTCGCGTGTAGATGAACAACAGCACAGCAGAGGTGGTAAAAACCTTGCTTATACATGAGAGTCTGATACAGGCAACTGCAGTGTGTTGCAGGATCTATGCGATTATTGCAAAAATAAAATGTCGAATCCCAAAATACTATTTGTTTTACCCCTTTTTACCCCATTGTGGGGGTCACGTGATCGAGGGAGCACGGTCTCGTGAGAGAACGTTGCCGCCAGAAGTTGGCGGAGCGCCAGACTAGCGGTCTGGCAGACAGGGCTGCTCCTGATAAGCAGCCACAGAAGTTGAGACCCAGAAGAGCCTATGTCACTCAGCTTCCAAAGCGTAAATCCAAAGCCACAGGAGGCCTCATGGGGCCCGTGGAAGTTTACAGCGTGCCACCCGTGTGCATACCCTGCCACCAGTGAAGTAACTGGAGGGCCCAGACTGAACTGCGAGTAACTGCCCCTGACCTGCACAAGAACGATTCACGCTCACCAGTTTGTCTTTTAAATAAAGGCAATTAGAATCAATCTAAGCGTCCTGTCATCCTTAGAGGCCACCACACCCATGTATATGTAGGGTAGACCCTTACAGCCCACTATACCCCTCCACGTTTTTTTTTATTACCCCCCCCCTCACACACACACACAAACACACACGCATGTAGAGTAACAAGGGGGTTTCGAAATTCGATATTTTGAGATTCGAAATTATTTCATTCTCCATTTTTGTCTGATCCCCGACAGCCCGCCATGACATAGGGCAGCAACATGCACCGCTAGCTTCTCAGTCAACAGGCAGTAATAATTGTCTCGGGAAGATAGCTCAGGGGCAACATGCTCGCCTTGGAAGCAAGACAACACAGAGTAACATGGGTTTCGATCCCCGGGTCCGTGCTTAGAAACCTCTGGGTATTAAGCACGTTATAAATAACCTATCATATCAAATAGAGCAGCAGTGAAGCACCCCCTCACACACACAGCACACAGCCAATCGCCGCGTGCAGAATAGGCAGCCAGCCGTCAACGCTTTCGCCACACTTACAAAAACAGTACATGCACACATAGGCGCAAGCAATTGCAAACAGAAGCATTTCAATCTTCCCACACGGTTATAGCGGCCAGCAGAACAAGAAAAGCGTGCACTCTCAATTTAGCTCATGAACACGGTGGCGCCTCGAGGTGATCATACTAGCATGACAGCGCTAGATGCTCTGCAGAAAGCGGCGGTATCCTTTGCGAGGGATAGGTCAACAGATAATGTCAGTAGGTGAAGGCCAACTGACCCAGGTAGTCCGCACATCCAGTTCTATGCCTGCTAAAACGCAGTGCACCTTTCTTAGTTTCTAGCTGGGACTATATTCTTAAAATATGCACGCCGCGCCCATCTTTATCCTTATTAAAGGTATTAGGCAGGCCAGGGCTCCCATCCTTTTGATGTTACAGTCAATTCCGCTCTAACAACTTGTGTTCTTTGTAAATCGGTCTCTTGCACAATCACGATTAATGTACACGAGGCTGCGTGATTAACTTACGCTCTTGACTGCTTGCACGCGCGGCCAGGCGTTTCCTTAATGGTTGTTCTGTTCGATGGGGGCTCGCCTCTTCTCGGTCGTAGGGGCCCGGAGCAAGACCATGATATGGAAGTTACCGAGGAAGGTCATGGTGCAAAACGCCACAGTCCACTGAAGGAAGATGGCCCCGGTATAGCGTTTTCAACCTTTGACCCATTGTAAAATATGCAGGTCTCTCGGAGTATGTATGGCTTAAAGAAGGTGGGGGGAGGAAGCGACGAGAATGCGATAAGAGGCCCCTCCTGCCAAGCAGATGGCAGTGCCTTTAAGTATTGAGCAATATAACAAAGTCCCACAGACGGCAAAACTGAGCAACTTCAACAGTTACAGCCTGGAAATCAAAACAGTTCAACGTCCTTCTGTTGATTAGAAGAGCCTCCCAAATGAGACACGAGCTGCAAGCAAGACCGTGGCTGACGGCGAAGAGACTACCAGCAATCCAAACCAGGTCTACTCGGGGTCCAGAAACCAATCCAAATCAGGCCTTCTCAGAGCACTGTGGACATTCAAACATGGTCTCCTCTGACCCTACTGACACATACACATCAGGTCTCCTCTGAGCCCAGTGGGCATTCCCAACAGGGTCTCCTGTCCTCAGGGAACAATCCAAATCAGGCCTCCTCTGAGCTAAGCAGGCTTTCCAAGAGGGTCTCCTGTCCCCAGCGAACAATCCAAATCAGGACTCCTCTGAGCTCTGCAGGCTTTCCAACAGGGTCTCCTGTTCTCAGGGAACAATCCAAAGCAGGCTTCCTATGACCCCAGCAAATAATCCAAATCAGGCCTCCTCAAACCGCAGCAATCAATCCAAATCAGGCCTCCTATGAGGCCAGCAAACAATCCAAAGCAGGACTCCTTTGGCTCCAGTGACTAATCCAAAACAGGTCTCCTCAAAGCCATGCAGGCTTTCCAACAGGGTCTTCTCAGACCCCAGAAGCCAATCCAAATCAGGCCCTCAAGATCCCAGTGACCAATCCAAACCAGGCCTCATCAGACCCCAGCGGCCAGTCCAAATCAGGTCTCTTCTGAGCCCAGCAGGCAATCCAACAGGGTCTCCCATCCCCAGCAAACAATCCAAATCAGGCCTCCTACGACCCCAGGGAACAATCAAAATCAGGCCCCCTCTGGCTCCAGTGACCAATCCAAAACAGGCCTCCTCTGAGACCTACAGGCTTTCCAACATTGTCACCTCAGACCCTACCGACCAATCCAAATCAGATCTCCTCCGATCCCAGAGCATAACAGTCAAGTCCAGTCCCATTAGTCCATAACTATTACGTGTCAATTCTAGAAATCTATCAAACTGCAAAATGTCCCCAAAAGGAAGAGGTTACTTTGAATGCAGACTGGCTACGCAAGTCTAGACCAACTAACTAATTTCTCTAGACGGGTCTCTTCTTGAGATGTTACCTGGCTGGCTCACTGGCCAGTGCCAGGCACAACTGGCCGAATTAAAGACCTGATTTCTGAAGCATTCTGTGACAATCGATTGAATGTCAGGTTTTCCAATTGCGTAGGTCATTCCCCCAAAGCAGTTACAGCAAACAACATGTCGCAGGAAACTCTGCAACTAACAGTCACTCGAAGGGTTGATTGGAGTAAAAGACACTCATTAAGCGTCTCCTACTTTCTCCATCACCCAGCCTTTCTGCACAGGACACTTTTGCAATGTGTCACGCTACAGTCATTTTTAAGTCTTACGTTTGGCATCCATTCCATGTGATATTTAAGTCCTGGGGTACATAGGTACTGCATAAATATATTAAATATGGATCATTTACAGTAAGATAAACTAAAATGCACTTCGTTGTATAAGAATATTATGACCAGAATATATCATGATATTGCATGCCAGGCTTTGTTATGTTGTATTTGCACACCTGTGCTTAAGATGCTAGATAGTCTCTGCACATGGGCCTGCCCATGGACTGTTGCATGCTTTGTTGTCCTGATAGCCTGCCATGCATTATTTTACTGCCTCCCCGCCAATATCATTCTTTCCTATTGCATTCCAGTGGCTTGTTTGCCAATTCACTATTTCTTTATTGATGTATTTCTTTAAAGCAAACATAACCTGTAGGTATTTAGGCGCTAGTTCCATTGTGTCAGGGTAGGTTATTTATAACACGCTTGTTTTTATTTTATTTAGTTATTTTTATGTCACTGTAAGTTTTTTGAGGTTTCATGAAGTTGTTTTTCATTAATGTCTAATGTTAAAGCAGCTTGAAGCAGCCATAAGGTAGCAGGTAGCACTCCTCAAAACACCCAAATAGATAAGAAAAAACAGAGAAGCAGCATTCAGTCCATAAAAAGGGCACCAAAAGACTCAAAGAAGACCCGGAAATGTAATCGCGCAAGCAGACTCAGCACCCCTGTCTTGAACTGAAATGCAGTCCACATGGAAAGGACATGCACATTCGGGATTATACATATGTACTTGAGAGCTAAGCATTAGCATAAGATGAGCCATGCCTCATAGTCTGTTATTTGTGTTTATTTGTCATTATAAAGCCCTTTATGCCAAAGGGGGAACCCAAACAGAACAGAATTAAGATCCCAACAGACCTAAAAGTAAATCCAGGAAGCCCTGCCCAGGGCTTTGCTCCCAGAAGAGCAACTGCTGAAAACCAACTCTCATTTTAAAATGTGCATATTTCCTTCCAGGTTTCCTACCTAAACAACCCGGCTGTTCGTGGTTCTTTGAAAGGGTTCCATTCCTGACCACTGCTGAGCCAAAGGCAGTGCTCGGTGTCCTCAAACGCTGTCCACACAAGGACAAGCCTAGGCACTTTGAGACTATTGCAATGGTGGTTTGGGGCAGTTTGAAAAGTTTGCTCATTTTCAGGGAGTTGCAAACATAACAAATTCACATGTCTAGCATATAAGCCATAACACATGTTTTAAATGGTTCTCAGGTGTACACGCTTCACCAATCACCATTTCTCTTGTCTGCGAGTCTGTTTTGGAGCACTTTCCCTTCTGATGCATGTCCATTTTCTCCACTGTGGCTTTTTGACTGTCTGGCTGGCTTGGGAGACCGTCAGTTCAGATCTTTGGGGGCGCATGGGCTCACGTTATACGCTTACAACCTGAAGCATGCCCCTCAGTCCTATCACCTGGCTTTATTGTGGCATGAAAGCGCTGTTGAACAAAGTGTGTCATAACCGTAGGGCAACAGACAAAGCAGATAAACATAACATGGCAGAAGGGTGCCAGACTCTCACTGTAAACGGAAAGATAAATATCTACCTCTTCCCGCCACAACCCCCTCTGCCTTTCACACAATGAACTCAACATGCATTTGTAGCTCGAGCTATATGTTCTCTCTATAGATGCATATATATTACTAATACTACTAAACAGTGCAACACTATATTTGTTTCCAATACGTCAGAGATGGTCCCATAAACAATGAGGCTCATAGATGGTCACATTTTTTAATTAAGACTTCAATGGGCTCTATGAACACCCTCCTCCCTCTAGTCTAGAAAAAACACATCCTGCCTAATCCAGGGGTCGCTAGTCCCCATGTTAGTGGATCTTGATTATTTACCACCACTGTCTAGGGTCTGACGTGTGCTGCCTCTCGGAATTTGTATGCTGTCCCTACACTGTCCACTGATTAGTGCTATAAAGGGGTATTGGATTGTGCCTTTCTGACACTCCACCTGTCTCAGTCTACTTCCTATCGAAATCACATATTACTCTTGCTCTCCTTCTCTCCACTCCTCCCTTCAAACTCCACCAAGCCTCTCCTGCCCTACTCCTTAAATCTTCTGTTCCTCCGATGTATTCTTCTGTTGCTTCGCTCCTTCTAGGCATCACCTCCACCCTTTGTTTTTACCAATTTCTCCCTGGTACGGCTACTCCCTCCCCCACACCACTTTTCCTTTCTCCACAATACTGGTCCCTCCTCCACAACACTGCTCCCTCTTCCACACACTACTATTACCCCACACTCCACCTCACCCACCATCTACTCAAACACCCACCTTTCACTCACACAATCACTTCCAATTCACTCCCTAAACGTCCTATCCTAAATACGCTTGCCACTCTTACACACACTCACAATGCAGCACCACTTGCACCTATTAACCAATTCCTCACCTGTTGTAAATGTCACCTAAACACTGTACTCCACTGTCCTTGCTCCCGTTGCTTTCTCGCTCTGCCATTTCCTCCTCCTCCTACCTCTCCTGAACAAACCACAACATCATGCTTTCTAGAGTTGCCTTTAACCCCCTCCCTGTCCTCTGCTTTACCCTGGCCAATTTGGCCCAGTCTTCCCCACCTGGGAGGAAAAACTTTAAATAGCCCCTTAAGCATGGAGAGTTGATTTTCAGCAGTTCTGCAGAAAGAAGAAAAACGCTAACCCCCGCTTGGAGTTATAGGCCTGGGGTGATGCCAATGGGTACTGCTTAAGACCAAAGTGGCACATGGGGAAGGAAAGGAACGGAAAAAGTGCCCTCTCAACTGCCACTGTCCCTTCTGGGGTAGGACTGGCTCTAGATTGTTCCCCGGGAGACCACACACCGCAGGCTGAGAGGGATTCCCATTCCCCTTGACAAGGTCAGGTGACTGACCTGGTCACAAATATCAAACCTTTCTACTGAATTAAATTGTTCAAGAGTACAACTCTATATTCAACACTATGAGCAATATAAAAAATAATTTACACTGCATTAACTTAATGTTACAGACAAGCGGGCATGCACTGAAAGCATCTTCGACATAGCTGAGAAATCGACATGTCATTTGTATGCAACTGCATGTAATTCAGTCAGCATGTGTTCAGCATGTGATGTATAAGAGAACCCTCAACTGTACACAGTTGCCCTTTGGGGTTGATTTATAATAGCCCGTTCCGCCTTCAACACTTTGTACCATGGCAGAGAATATGGCAGAGTCCCACAAAATAATTCGTCTGGCGGTCACACAGTCACTGACATTGCAATGACCTTTCGCTGAACACTCTAGATTATATGGCTAGTGCAATACCTCTAAACTATTCGTCTAAATTCCAAATATTATTCGCATGTAATGTAAAGCTCTTTTATATTCATGTTTGTATGAACTACAGTCGGCTGAAACGCCATTCACCCCATAGTGCCTCGAGGCTACTAATGGCAGTAGGTGCTATACACATATCACGTAACAGAATACATTAATTTCCTCCTGCAAACCCTATACTGTAAATATCTTATGTTATCTCAACTCACAATCAGGTGCTATTTTAGAAAGGAGAGGTATTTCAAATAGCACATTGATACTGTTGCCACAATACACATAATGAGGTGTTTAATCTCCAGCAGTGGTGGTGGTATTTCTTGTGCCCACAAAACGTCTTGACTTTCACATCTGTGTGGTGTGAGGGTGCAGGAGAAAGGCTCAGATACAAATGTGGCATTGTTTTGGTTAGAAACTTGTATTCATAAAGGTAAAGGGGTTAGAGAAAGCCATTTTCTATCCCTAAAATTAAGAGCCGTTTCCCTGCCTCCAAGAAAACTAAGGAAATCTGTCAGAATGTCCAAATGAGAATAGTCCATCACTGTTGAGTTCCAACCCCCTACTTCTAACCCGAACACTATTAACAAATGCCCAATGTGCAAGGACTCCAAAACTCCAAAGTAAACTAATAGTAATAGCTCTTGCCACTTCAAAGTCTTTAAGTGTCAAAGGAAAAACACATGTTGGGCTTTTAAACAATCAGTGTCCCTGTAACCAGGGGGTGGGCCCTTTCCCCTGGCTTCTAACTGGTTATTCTCAGGGCTTCATATGGACTCAAATCCAGGACTAGCAAAGCTGTATCACAAAATATTGCTTTATTCCTTAGGCAAATATAGTGTTCCTTCTGGACAATTTCGGTTTCCTGTAGGGTCCTAGACCCTCTTATATTGTTCTCATGTGGGTGCAGGTCCTAGACTCGCAATGTAGCGACACCACGACTTGGTTTACTCTCCCGCCAAGTACATGTGCCCTTCTTAAATGTCTCAATGCTCTTCAGGGTCGCAGACCATCTTGTGCCTTTTGGAATTGGTTCCTTAAGTGGGTGAAGGTCCCAGACTCGCAATATCTGGTTACCATGGCTTGGTTCACTCTCCTGCCAAATCTGTGGTTCTTTTTCTCTTTCTTCGATTGCTTTTAAGGTACCAGGCCCTCTCTTTCTAGGTTTTTAACGGGATTGCATGTCCCAAACTGGCACGCTATTTTCAGGGTCCCCAACTCTTCTCAGCTTCTTTCCACTGTTCTCTCCAGCCTTCTACGGACCTGCAGCCTGTCTTAATATGCTCATGTACCCTTTCTCTTGGTTCGCGTCTCTCGTGGAACCAGGCTCTCTTGCACCTCCAGCCTGTCTTAATATGCTCATGGATCCTTTCTCTTGGTTCGCGTCTCTCGTGGAACAGGGCTCTCTTGCAAGGTGCTGGTAGCTCTCACGGGCATCCATTTCCGGAGCGGGAAGTGCTCACGGTTTTGCCTCGGGTACTTGCTTGCAGCATCCCTTCTTTCTGGACTTCCTGCACCGTACCTCTGTTTTCCGTGCATAGCATCTCCTACTTCTTTACGGACTTGTCAACGCGGTCCTCTCTGCGGCTTCCAGCAGCTCTCAGCTTTCCTCCTCGGAGGGTAGCTCTCCCTCTCTGTTACAGCTGATAGGGATTTGAACTGTTGGGTTGTTCCCGACCAATCACATTTCACAGAAGAATAGACCGTTCACTCCGATTCCCTGTAGTGATCGGTATTATCCTACGCATCTTCTTCTATATGGAAAACCAATAGTGTCCCCTGGCTTTTTAATCAGATCTGAGATGTTAGGTTGACTGTACAACATTGTTGCACAATCTAAAGATCGGAAAGAAGGGTTGGACTTTGGTAAAGAGGGGAGTTTGATATAAAGCAGGATTATACAATGTTCTCTGGGAAGGGTAGTCTCTAATCCCATAAGAGACTTCCGCTCTAGGGGAGAAGGGACGAAATCCTCAGATTAGTCACAGTGGACTATAAGGTACAAAAAGATGGGTGTCGCCTAAACCGTAGACATGGGGAGCAATATGATTCAAAAACAAGGCAAGGGGTCACACGGATAAATACTAAAGTTATTCAATTAATAATTGACTCTAGTAGGCGTGGAGGGGAAGAGAGGCCCAGTCAGGTAATCAATTGTATCATCATATTTTATTATTTATCAAAAAAAATCACAATAGAATAAAACATTCATTCACACAATAACATCATAAAATGTATATAAACATAGAAAACATCTAAACTCAACTTATCAGACACTGCTGGACGTAATTCTTTTCCATCTATATATATATATAGAGCAGTGTACAATAGTCAATATAAAGGTGCTGTCAAAAAGTGCTTAGTGTCTACTACAAGTATCTTATACATAATTGCAAGATATCATCTTAAGTGTAGTTTCGACAACAGAATTAATCTAGTTCTGTCATAAAAACTGATAGTCGTCTTTGTCAGGTAACGAAAAAGTGACATCTATTATTGGATAGCCCACAGCATGTTTGGCATACAAAATATAAATAAACATATAGGTCCCATAATAACACATAACATTTATTTCAAAACTGATTGTAGATCTGGACCTCTAGTTGAACGCCAACACAGTAAAATAACAAAAGAAAAAAGAGAAAACCAAAAAGAAAAACAACTGTTAAAACTAGAAATGAACCTGACGGGTACCTCAGAAACTCCCAACACCAATTTGAATTCAATTTTAAGGACTGCCAATGTCAAGTAAACAATGTTCACCTTGATGGGTCCATAAAGGGCACAGAAAACAATTGCTTCATTCATGCATCCCAATAGAACACAGATGATAAAAATTATTCATCTGTGGAGACAAAGTGAAACAACTGGGTTTAAACAATATCCCAAGTTCTAACCAAATTGTATAAAGAACTCGACTAAGGACGTGTAGTAGACTGCATGTATAAAGGCATACTAACCTTCCAAAATGTAAAAGTTGAAACATTCCAATGGATTTAACAGAGAAACAGGAGGCCATCTGGTATTCTGGGTAGGCCAAATTAGAAAGCGATGTGGTGCATCAATAGGTCACTCGACCAAAGTGAAAAATAAAATACACCAAAAGGTATCCACCCTATACAAATGAAAGGGGAAATACGAGAAGGATATATATAAAGAGACCCTAAATGTGGAACAGGAAAAGATAAGGACTCAACAGTCAGCATAATACATAGTGACTGTCTCCTACATGTTTAAGCAAAATAACTGAGTCTGCCACTTGTGGCAAAGATAGTTAATGCAGAAATTGCAAACTGCTGTAACTCTTAGGCCTAAATGGTATATGGCAAGAAAGCGCTACTTAGCTGGAGGAAATAATGTTAAAAAAAGTGTTAGGTAAAAACAGCCACCACATAAATATAGCTAATTTTTGCCTGGGCTTAGTTGCTAAAAACGCTCTACACCTGTGGTGTGGCTCACAAAGGCTCGCCCATAGAGAATAGATGGCAAGCGAGAACGGTGACACATCCTTATGAGAACAAACACCGGAAAGAGACCGCAAACCCTTACCATGCTGAATGACAGATGGACTGTCAACATCGATAGCGGGATGCTGTAAGTGAGCGTTCTCGGCGTTCAAAGGAATAATGCTGTCAATTCCTCGATCGTGCACTGTGAACAGCGGGACGCACAACGTAAATATGTTCCGTCCCTGGTTAAACGAGATAATGGAGAAAGAAATGGGACTAAACGCCAACTGAAAAAGAAATAATGAAAATAAACAGGGGACTGCATAACGTCCAGCAATAGGTCAGGGCTCGCAACGTGAAGACGTTTCAACCCTGATTACACGAGGTAGTGGAGAAAGAAATAGGACTAAACACCAACTGAAAAGAAAAAAAATAGTAAAGATAATGAAGATAGGCCAGGGACTGCATTAGCGTCCAACAAATAAGTAGACTGCATACCACAAACAAATTAGATTAATTAAACTAAAATTGTCAATAGCAGAAAGGATAAAAGAATAAACAGAAAGAACTGCTAAGAATGAAATACCCCAAGGGAGGCAGACTAAATGGCATAGCATCATCTAGTTAAGAAGAGCAAGGAAATGTCTTAGGGAACACAATGTAGCCACTCTTATTGACGATTGAGGCCTAAATCGTAGCTGTGGGTGTTATACATCCACCATTGTTCATGTTGTGCCAATCTAGAAGCTGTATTTTTAGAGTCGACACCTACTACTTTCTCGAGGACCCACCATTTCAAATCGTTGCAGCTATGGTTGTTTTCCCAAAAATGAGATACTAAAGGAGCTGTAAGAGTCTTAGTTCGTATTATAGATTTATGTTCTCCAATCCTCAACTTGATGGGTCTTGATGTTTTCCCGATATATGTCTTGAGGCATGGGCAAATTATGACATAAATTACATTTTTGGTACTACATCTAGTATGTTGCTTAAGCTGCCAGGTTTTGCCATTGATCGTAACAGATGTGCAAGCAGTGGTATATGCACATTGATTGCAGAAACCACATGGAAAATGGAAATGATGGCCTTGCCCCCCTCCCCATAGCCTTGTGAGAGTGTTCTGTTTAATGAGGGGCGATGCTCTGTCTGCTTTAATAAGCCCATTTTTCAAGTTTTCACCCTTTTTGAATGCATATAGTGGGCAATGCAAATTGGGATTATTTACTTGAGGGAGGTGCCAATGTTTCGCAATTATCTTTTTGATTTTTTGATGGTAAGTGTTGAAGGTCATGGCACATACTATCCGCTCCTTAGTGATATTATCCCGGTTCGGCTTGGCCAGTTGTTACGCTCACCTGGCTCCCACAGGGGCGTCGATCGGACCCGGACAGCTGCGACCTCCTCCAACTTGAAGCGTAGTGCAGATGATAGACTGGACTGGACCACCTAATCTCGCCTGCTTGACCCGTAGAAGTATTCTCCTGCAAGTGGAGAAAGGGATTTAGCCACCCGTGGATTTTTGTAATGGCACCCCACTGTTCTCCCCACTAATCACCACCGATATTCACTTTCAGTAAGCTCACCTTATGTTTGTAAATGATGAGCTCTCCATCCTGCGTGGAATGCAGGGGCGCGTAGATACCAGTTACTTCACTGGTTTGAAGGCGTTGGAAGAGTTCTGCATGAATATTGACTCCGAGGTTCCAGGCAAGAACCCGTAAGTATAAAGTTCAAAGAGTTCAATATGTCCGATGTTCACTCTTGTACCTTCCTTTCTTGTGTTGCAGTTGGGTCCAAGGGAAGATTGTCTTTTGGCAGCTGGTGGTGTTCAGGTAAGAGTCTGTATTACCCAACACTGTCCGGCAAAAGATGCGTGTGTTTAAATTGCTGGTTTCACTCTCCTTACAGGTGCGGCGTAAGAAGTTGCAGTTTGTTACGGAATAATGCCTCCGGTTGTTAATCAGGTAGGTCTATGGTGGAGAGGTTGTATTTGTTGGCTCTCTCGGCTCACCTTATGTTTCTTTTGTCCCCTAGATGGTGGAATTCGGCGGAGAAAATGATGGAGGCTGCGCCGGATCGAAAAATGCTGTGAGGACTGGTGAGTATGGCGCGGCGCTGCAGCTGGCGATGCGACGCGTGCAGAATAATGTCCTTTTCAAGTTCAAAGACGTGATGGATCCGGAATTCAGGTAAGGATTGAAATAATATCTGTTTTCTAACCTTTCCTTCTTCTTTCTTCTATTGCTAGGAGCTCTGGATTCGAGACGGGTGTGGCTGAAGACTGGATGCTGACTGCAGGCACGGTGAGCGTTACGCTGCTAGATGCAGAACAACGCGAAGCATGTGCTGCTGTTCGGGCGTGGTTCAAATAGCCTCCAAAGTAGTTCCAGATAAGAAGTCCCTAGAACCACACCCGAGTAAAAAATAGTCCCTGTAGTAAAATAGTCCCATCCAGGCCTCACGTTGGCTTGGATTAATTTGCAGCATGGTCTGCACGAGGTAAGTAAAGTCTATGAGCCTGGCGCCTATGGCCTATGGCGCCAGGACTGATTTCTATTATGAGCTTGGCGCCTAAGGCGCCAGGACTGAACCCAGACAGCCCCCAGCTGGGGCTGCTGAGGTTTTATTAAATATCTGGATGCCTGCTCCCGGGGCTGATGGGCTTGATCCGGATGCCCGGGGGTAGGCATCATGGCACCAGTAGTGTATCCTGCTGTTGGTATTTCGCCCTTTTACATGATTGTCTAAGTAAATGGGAGTGATAACCTCGTCCCTGCAGCCTATCTTGGATGATATCTGCCTGTGTCGTATAGTCTTCAGTCCTTGAACAATTACGCCTAGCTCTAAGAAACTGGCCAAAAGGAATGCTTTCCCGCAATGATTGAGGGTGGAACCTATCAAACCTCAGAAAAGTGTTACGGTCAGTTTCTTTGCGTTACAGGTCCACAATAATGTGGCCACCTCGATCTTTAATGAGAAGATCTAAAAATGGTGAAGATGAATTGCTGGCAGACATGGTGAATTCAAGATTTGTATTTAAAATATTCAACCATGTAAGAAACATAAGATTATCACTTTTAGGTTTGTCCCATACAATAATGATGTCGTCAATGTATCGCTTCTAAAGTCTAATGGCAGATCTAAAGGGGTTGGTATCTGTAAAAATAAACATATTTTCAAATTTCCACATGTAAAGCGTGGCGTAATTGGGGCCGAAAGTGGCGCTCATTGCCGTCCCCTTTACCTGTAGATAGTAGGTGGATTTGAAACGGAAATAATTCTTTGTTAAAGCTATTTCTAATAGTTCTATTTGCAATTCACTTGGAATTTGAGGGACCCCAGGTCTAAGATCAAGAAATTCTTTGATGACATTAAGAGATTCACATTGGGGTATATTGGAATAAAGAGATTCCACATCATGTGTTAATATAATATCTGTGTTCGAGTCAAAGGGTAGACCTTCTAGATGCATAATGGCATCCATAGCATCTGAAAGGTATGTGTCTGTAAATGTTGCCAAAGATTTAAGGAAAAAATCCCAAAATTGACCAATAGGTTCCAACACGGAGCTACAGAGAGACACAATGGGGCTACTGGGTGGGTTTAGTAGATTTTTATGAATTTTGGGTAAAATATATATGAGTGGAGTTCTGGTGCCTTTAGCCGTCAGAAATTGGAACTCTCTTCTCATTTATAGCCCCGTATCACGTGCACGTAGTGCAACTGACATCATTTCGTTCCTTATACTGTCTGTGGGGTCGCCTCTCAATTTGCAGTAGAATTCTGGATTAGTTTGAATGCAAGGACTGAATGTCAATATTGTACTTTAAGTTCACCATTCTTGTGTGGGAGGGTGTTTAAGTTCTGTTTATATACTGAAACTTGTAATGTCTTGTTTACTGATAATTTTCGTTCAATAAAAATGTGAATTCAAAAAAATAAGTGTTAACATATCGGCCAGTTCCGAAATACCAGGACACTTCCAAGCATTCCACTGTAGAAACTGAGACTGTGGATAAAGCAATTGCTGAATTTCTTTTACAGGTAAAAGAGGATGATCAGCAGAGAGGTATTGAAGAGTCACTGAGCAGAACGTATTGACTATGAAGAAGTCCTGCTCGAAATGGGGACAGTTGCAGACATTTGGGATCTTGCTATCGTTGGACAGTAAAATACAGTGTAGTAATTTGCAGATTTTTTAACAGGTTAATCCTCATATGGTCACCAGGTCGGATGGGCCTACTCCTTTTCTAAAGAAGATTTTATAAGAACCTATGCTCGTGGGTCCAATAATATTGAAATAGATACTTTGTTACAATATCATTCAGAGTTAAAACCATGAGATTATTCTGTTGATAAGGCGCATCTTTTTTCAATAAAAGTCAAAATAATTTTCGATTACTTTGGTTTACCGAACTAAGGAGTTTTATCTCTGCCTTCCATCCAAAGCTAACTTGATTAAGGAGGATTTGGGGTTGTTATGGCTTCTATTTTCCATAAGAAGCAGTAGGGGATGGTGAGAACGTGCAATGCGGCGATTCCAGCTGCGTATATAAAAGTATCAAGTCTACAAGAGAGTACACCACCGAGTTGGTGCTCAGACCATGTCCCCCACCAAAAACCCATGGGCTTGTCACTACCATTAGAGTTGATTCTGGGCTTTGGCACATTAGCACTAATGGGTATTGTTGTGATCTCTGTCTGAGGACTGTGCAGGTTACCGTTCCTTTAGATATTTTTTGTAAATGAGTCCACTTCACTACATTTAAATATTTAACCACTGCTGTTGAACTGGCCCCAACGTTTTTCTGTCCCGCACTTCACCTACTCAGATTGTTTCCGATCTCGCTCCACTGAATAGCCAGCTTTGGGTATCCGCTTATAAATCCCTGGAAACATTCTGTGAGGACTGGTGAGTATGGCGCGGCGCTGCAGCTGGCGATGCGACGCGTGCAGAATAATGTCCTTTTCAAGTTCAAAGACGTGATGGATCCGGAATTCAGGTAAGGATTGAAATAATATCTGTTTTCTAACCTTTCCTTCTTCTTTCTTCTATTGCTAGGAGCTCTGGATTCGAGACGGGTGTGGCTGAAGACTGGATGCTGACTGCAGGCACGGTGAGCGTTACGCTGCTAGATGCAGAACAACGCGAAGCATGTGCTGCTGTTCGGGCGTGGTTCAAATAGCCTCCAAAGTAGTTCCAGATAAGAAGTCCCTAGAACCACACCCGAGTAAAAAATAGTCCCTGTAGTAAAATAGTCCCATCCAGGCCTCACGTTGGCTTGGATTAATTTGCAGCATGGTCTGCACGAGGTAAGTAAAGTCTATGAGCCTGGCGCCTATGGCCTATGGCGCCAGGACTGATTTCTATTATGAGCTTGGCGCCTAAGGCGCCAGGACTGAACCCAGACAGCCCCCAGCTGGGGCTGCTGAGGTTTTATTAAATATCTGGATGCCTGCTCCCGGGGCTGATGGGCTTGATCCGGATGCCCGGGGGTAGGCATCATGGCACCAGTAGTGTATCCTGCTGTTGGTATTTCGCCCTTTTACATGATTGTCTAAGTAAATGGGAGTGATAACCTCGTCCCTGCAGCCTATCTTGGATGATATCTGCCTGTGTCGTATAGTCTTCAGTCCTTGAACAATTACGCCTAGCTCTAAGAAACTGGCCAAAAGGAATGCTTTCCCGCAATGATTGAGGGTGGAACCTATCAAACCTCAGAAAAGTGTTACGGTCAGTTTCTTTGCGTTACAGGTCCACAATAATGTGGCCACCTCGATCTTTAATGAGAAGATCTAAAAATGGTGAAGATGAATTGCTGGCAGACATGGTGAATTCAAGATTTGTATTTAAAATATTCAACCATGTAAGAAACATAAGATTATCACTTTTAGGTTTGTCCCATACAATAATGATGTCGTCAATGTATCGCTTCTAAAGTCTAATGGCAGATCTAAAGGGGTTGGTATCTGTAAAAATAAACATATTTTCAAATTTCCACATGTAAAGCGTGGCGTAATTGGGGCCGAAAGTGGCGCTCATTGCCGTCCCCTTTACCTGTAGATAGTAGGTGGATTTGAAACGGAAATAATTCTTTGTTAAAGCTATTTCTAATAGTTCTATTTGCAATTCACTTGGAATTTGAGGGACCCCAGGTCTAAGATCAAGAAATTCTTTGATGACATTAAGAGATTCACATTGGGGTATATTGGAATAAAGAGATTCCACATCATGTGTTAATATAATATCTGTGTTCGAGTCAAAGGGTAGACCTTCTAGATGCATAATGGCATCCATAGCATCTGAAAGGTATGTGTCTGTAAATGTTGCCAAAGATTTAAGGAAAAAATCCCAAAATTGACCAATAGGTTCCAACACGGAGCTACAGAGAGACACAATGGGGCTACTGGGTGGGTTTAGTAGATTTTTATGAATTTTGGGTAAAATATATATGAGTGGAGTTCTGGTGCCTTTAGCCGTCAGAAATTGGAACTCTCTTCTCATTTATAGCCCCGTATCACGTGCACGTAGTGCAACTGACATCATTTCGTTCCTTATACTGTCTGTGGGGTCGCCTCTCAATTTGCAGTAGAATTCTGGATTAGTTTGAATGCAAGGACTGAATGTCAATATTGTACTTTAAGTTCACCATTCTTGTGTGGGAGGGTGTTTAAGTTCTGTTTATATACTGAAACTTGTAATGTCTTGTTTACTGATAATTTTCGTTCAATAAAAATGTGAATTCAAAAAAATAAGTGTTAACATATCGGCCAGTTCCGAAATACCAGGACACTTCCAAGCATTCCACTGTAGAAACTGAGACTGTGGATAAAGCAATTGCTGAATTTCTTTTACAGGTAAAAGAGGATGATCAGCAGAGAGGTATTGAAGAGTCACTGAGCAGAACGTATTGACTATGAAGAAGTCCTGCTCGAAATGGGGACAGTTGCAGACATTTGGGATCTTGCTATCGTTGGACAGTAAAATACAGTGTAGTAATTTGCAGATTTTTTAACAGGTTAATCCTCATATGGTCACCAGGTCGGATGGGCCTACTCCTTTTCTAAAGAAGATTTTATAAGAACCTATGCTCGTGGGTCCAATAATATTGAAATAGATACTTTGTTACAATATCATTCAGAGTTAAAACCATGAGATTATTCTGTTGATAAGGCGCATCTTTTTTCAATAAAAGTCAAAATAATTTTCGATTACTTTGGTTTACCGAACTAAGGAGTTTTATCTCTGCCTTCCATCCAAAGCTAACTTGATTAAGGAGGATTTGGGGTTGTTATGGCTTCTATTTTCCATAAGAAGCAGTAGGGGATGGTGAGAACGTGCAATGCGGCGATTCCAGCTGCGTATATAAAAGTATCAAGTCTACAAGAGAGTACACCACCGAGTTGGTGCTCAGACCATGTCCCCCACCAAAAACCCATGGGCTTGTCACTACCATTAGAGTTGCTTCTGGGCTTTGGCACATTAGCACTAATGGGTATTGTTGTGATCTCTGTCTGAGGACTGTGCAGGTTACCGTTCCTTTAGATATTTTTTGTAAATGAGTCCACTTCACTACATTTAAATATTTAACCACTGCTGTTGAACTGGCCCCAACGTTTTTCTGTCCCGCACTTCACCTACTCAGATTGTTTCCGATCTCGCTCCACTGAATAGCCAGCTTTGGGTATCCGCTTATAAATCCCTGGAAACATTCTTTCTTTTGGCTGTCACCTTCATAACAATGGTCAGACAGACAAGATAACTGAGACATTGGAACAGTATATATTGTATCCTGTAAATGCTGATTAGAAGATTGGGTTACAAATGGCAGAGTTTGTAGGTAGCAATTATGAGCATGTGCGCACAACAATGTCTTCCTTTATCTTAATGTTGCATGAATCTATTGCACCCATGAGCTTTTCTTGCTGAAGTCTTTACCCAGCAGTTGATGCCCACTTGACTATGGTTGTCTTCATTTTCTGCCTTTTCTACAGCATATCGTCTTTTTACAGTGACTCAGAGTGTCAATCTTGTTCCTCTCTATGACAAATCAAATTCTGGGGCACCAGTGGGTCAGGGATGAATATTGGTTTCTAAACCATCAATCAGCTCCACACCTCTAGTACACCAGAAGGGATCTGAACAGATTCGAAACACAAGCAAATTATAAATCTCCTTGTCCAATTTTGGTAACGTGGATGGAAGGGCAGGCTTGTCTCAGAAAGGTTATGGATAGTTGGTTAGTTGCAACACAGCGAAAATACAATTATTAACCAATGATAAAAGGTACTGTCCAGATCAGGTTGTATAAATATATCAACTTTATTATTATCACAACAGACAGTTATTTCACACTACGGAAAACAACCCACCCTGCAAAGGAATGCAGAGGACAGACAGTTTCAAAGAGGGGAAAAGGGACGCATTCTGGATACTGACAGGAGGGTAGTCGGTATAGTAAATAATCAAAACATTTCAAGGATACTTGGCTTCGGCACAAAGGGAGCAATGGCTCTTAAAATTTCTCTAGGGGCCTTTGGAAAAGGACCATGGGGACAGAACCACAATGTACTTTGTGCTTGTAGGTGTTCTTGGTGCTCAACAAGGTTGACTTGGTTTCAGGGCACTCGGCAGCATCTGTGACAGAGTTCTAGATGACAGCTATGGGTTCAGGCGGCAAACAGTTTGTGGAACGAATTTGGATGGACAGCTGCAGGCTAGCCTACACAGCGGCTTTGGGTCAGGAATCGTTGTTTCAGTGCTGGTCGGTGGTTTTAAAGCACTG
The DNA here is from genome assembly GCF_040938575.1 of Ambystoma mexicanum. Lineage (NCBI taxonomy): Eukaryota > Metazoa > Chordata > Amphibia > Caudata > Ambystomatidae > Ambystoma > Ambystoma mexicanum. The sequence goes on along the minus strand of NC_090934.1, from coordinate 1,224,029,443 downwards.
GTCGAGACGTCTCAGATGGCTTTCAGCGACTGCAGCGTAACAACAGTAAGCGTTGCAGTTGATTGCAGCTTGAGAGACTCGACTGGCTCAAAAATGTCCTTTAGGGCAGACATCGGTAGATGCTTATTGATGCACTTCTCCTAGCTTCTTCACTTGGATGATGTCGTCCTTTAAGGAGAATGGCCCAAAGCTGAAGAGTGTGTTGCAGGCAGCTGCATTGTCCTTGATTTCAGGTTCAGAGACCTTCTGGCACTTCCTACCTAGGAAGCTTGCTACAGAGCCTAGCAGGACACGCTGTGTGCTGGCTGGGTACCATTTCTGGAGCAGATGGAGGGTTCTCCAGATTCGGTATCTCCCTCTGTTCCTTGGGAGAATTTGGGAGGTATCTTGCTTCCCTCTTAGAGGTCCTGGCCTTCCTTCACTGGTGGAAAATGTAAGGCAGAGGTACCTTCAGCAGGTTTTACGCTCACCTGGTATCCATGGGAACGCCACTCAGCCCTGGTTGGATGATATGCGCCTTGAACCCTCTTCGCGATCCCGGGTGGTGCCTCCGATGGAAGTTGAGCCTGAAATACAGGAGAGCTGTGTTCAAGACTGGCCCTCTCTGGTAGGGTCTCTCCCCACCTCCCTTGGATTCAAACCTTCCCTTGGTCCTCTCCTCACCTTGTTTCTGTATAAGGCGTGCTCTCTGTCCTGCTCTCTTTGGCAGGGGTGCGTAGTCTCAAGTGGGCGTGGGCAACTGAGTTACTTCACTGGTGCGGGCCCTTTCAAGTGTCTTTAAGGTAGGTCTTGCTGCCTTGCAGTCTTTGTATTCAATACGGTTCGTGGTTAATGTCTTTTCTCTTCTCTTTAGGTGTGCAAGAGATTTGGCGTTTTTGTGCAGCCTGGGTTGAGCACCTGCTGGTAATAGATGGCGCAGAGTGTTGCGATGCTGTCCGGTAGGTAATGCACAATGCGTGGTTCTGCTTCGCCTTGTATATGCTAACCTGTGTCTTCCTCTTTCTTTTGCAGGCCACAATGTTCTTTTCTGGCGTGTGTGATGTTCCGGGACGATGCTGATCAAGAGGCGACTAACCAGGTGAGATTCTTGTGATGTCCGTTGTTTGTGTGAAGCCGTTTGTATGCGTTCACTAATGCTGTCCTTCTCTCTCTCCTTTTCAGGTTGCTTCATTCTGGAAAGCATGCGGTGCCCAGAAGATGTAGTTCGCTGGATCGACTGTCCACAGTAAGCAGAATCATGAGTTAATGACGGGCTGAAGACAGGATGGTGTTCACAGGTAAGATTCCTATAATGATGTTCTTTTTCCCCTCTGCAGGTTCGCTGTTCCAAGGGTTGCTGGTATCAAGGACACTGGAGACCGGACTGGACATGGTGAGCGTTACGCTGCAAACTGCAGAATAATGCGTGTTCTGCTGCTTGGTTGTGGTTTAGCCTTCCAGTAAAGTAGTCCAGGTAAAGTAGTCCCAGGCCACCACACCCAAAACACTATACCACATAGCTCAGTTCTTGGGAACTAGGCTATGTGAGTGCTTCCATGTTGACTGCAGGCCCAAAGAAAGTAGTCCCAAGTAAATATTCCCGATTTAAAGATGTTCTCCATAATGAATATGAGCCTGGTGCCAAAGGCGCCAGGGCTGACTCCAAGAGAATCTCGAATGAGTTTGTAAGGCCTCCAAGGCCATGATGGAACCCCGAAACCTGGCCCTCCCTGGCAGGTTGACTTACCAGTGGGGGTCTGGGATAAGGGTCATTACAACTAGGGTCCAATGATGAGTTCTTCTTGTTACTCATTGCAAAGTCTTCAGATGATCTCTCCAAAAGAGGGGCTCAGTCCTCTTTTAAAGCAAACTGGGCCACAGTGATTTGTGTAGGCTAAGCCTACCTTAATGAACCAATCCTGAGGTCCCCACCAACAATCGCCTGTATCTGTGAAGTCATAACCAGAGTGCTTTGCAACAGAAAAGGTAAGGGGTGATAACATGTACTACTAAGTCCCACCCATCTTCCTGTCTGTTGTGGATCGAAGTGTCTCTCTAGTTAGTTGAGCTCTCTGTGGCTCCTGATCAAAGCACAGGTCTCCCTTGAGGTTTGGGTGAGAACAGACTTTCTGTCTCCATAAATCACATTCTTCTTCCCTCTGAAAAGGAGTCCCCCTGCAGGGGTTGCCTACAGTAAACATACGTCCCAGGAAAGTAAAGGGGGGACAACATGTACTACTAAGTGCCACCCATCTTCCTGTCTGTTGTGGATCAAAGTGTCTCTCTCCGGTTAATTGAGCTCATTGTGGTTCCTCATTAAAAGTGGCAGATCTCCCTTGAAGCAGTGGTCTGACCAGACTTATGGTCGTCGCCAAACCACATACTCATAGCTTCCTGAATGGGGCGCCCCTGCGGAGATGATCACTGTAAACAGTTGTTCCAGACATGACATTTCACTACCCTTGAAACTAAGAGGCGGTAGTTGACTTCAGGTTGACACAGATGCATATCAAAAGGGTGTGCGGTATCCTGTCCTTTGTCAGTCCTGTGACCAGGCATCTCGCAGGCCTGCTGCAATTAACTTCATCAGTATGCGCTGTCATGAGCAGGGTGGGCAATGGAGAGGGCGGATCCATGGAGCCTTTGTCAATTAATGAGTATGGCCAATGCAGGAGGAAGGTTTTCCCTTCCCCCTTCTTGAGATGCTTTGATGTACCTGTGGCTGTCACATTCCAGCTGAACATGACAGAAGGGTTGTGCCTGTAGGTGTGTCCACCCTTAGTACATGTATAGGAAAATGCATAGGAAAATGTGTGCGGATTAGCCCCACACATTTTCCGAAGGTTGATCTCTCATTCAATTTCCTTACAAAATTTCAAAAAAGCCCAGGTGAGCGCACACTCCTTGTGCGGATGGTCGAATTCCTCACACGTACCTTCTGATTGGCGTCCCCCTGAAGGGATGACTACTGTAAACACGCAGTCCCATACATGACATTTCACTGTCAATCGATACTGAGGGCGGGAGCTGGCATCAGGTGGACACATTTGCATATGCAAGGTTGTTGGGGTTTCCTGTCTCCTTTGTTAGCCTCTGTAGCCAGGCCCCATGGGGGCCTGATTGAATTACTTTCTTATTAGTATGCAACTTGCTGCCACCAGCTACATGGCCCAACAAAAGGACAGGGTGGATCCATGGAGACTTTGTTAGTTAATTAGGCTGGCCCTGGCAGGGGGAGTGTTTGGCTCTCCTCCTGTCATATCCCAACTAAATATGATGGGGGGGGGAGACTGCGCCTGTAGGCTGTGTCCATCCAGACTACACAGGTCTATGCATATGTCATGCAGTGTGTGCGGATTAGCCCACACATTTTCCAGAGGTTGAGCCGTCATCTTTCAATTTCATTTAAAATTTCAAAAAAGCCCATGCGAATGCACACCCACCGTGTGGATGGTCGAATTCCTCACACTCTCTTTCTTCACTTGTCTAGGTGAATAATCCATTTGCAGGTGAAATCAGTTGAGTGTTAGTCCACTGTATGTCTTGTTCTCTCAAACCTGTGCTTCCTGTGCCAGTGGAAAGTAATATGAAATGTAAGGTTTCTGGGATTTACAATTCTTGGGTGACTGTGCTAGCTGCGGTATCTGGCTCATCAGAAGGCTTATCTAGTTAGTGATAATTCAGAAGATCCCGCTTCCTTTGTTCATTCTCCTGTATTGGTATGACATGTGGATCTACTAGTTTCGAATCTACTCAAGGGTGGAGAAAGTATACTGTTATGCTGTCACTACCACATTTGCATGAAGTGCTCTCTGGTTGACCTTTTTGCTCAGTCCGTGGTCGTGAGACCTTGTGTCACAGTCTCTGGCATGGAACCTTGCATGTTGGACGTTGCTGCCTGTCTTAGACTCTTAAGTTGGCAGGCAGGCCTTTGTTGACCAACTGGTCACCTTTTCCTTAGTAGCTTTGGGTGGTAACATGGTTCTTCTATGTCATGTTCTCTGTTCGTCCGTTCTCTCCCCTCCATTTCCTTGGTTCTGGTGAACTCATTGGATTTGTGGTTGGGTGCTGAGGAGCTTGCTTAGCAGAGAGTCCTTCTGACACCATCTAAAACATGAAAGTCCCTAATGACTTCGTAGAGCAATCTAAATGGAATGGTTGCTAACCACAGAGACCACCCGAGACAGTGTTCACCGCCAACACCAGTAACAGTTACAGACAAGACATCCACTGAGTGGACAGACAATTCAAAAATGTCCTGCTCTGACTTTGGAGTCCCTCCAAGTATTTTTCCTTTGTTCCCCCAGTCTGATCTAGGAAGACACCAGAGTCCACCCAAAATGGCTTCTCACTTGACATCTAGTCAAAACTGGATGTCAACTTTCTACAAAAAACCCAAACAGAGGACTCTTCTTTGACCCACACACCGCTCCAAGGAGGGTCCCCTTAGACTCGGGTTAATACAAATAGTGTCTCCACTTGAGAGAGCAACCAAAATGGAGCCATTATAGAGACCACACACCAAGGGTCCCCTCTGACCACAGTACGCGCACCACTTTTGGCCGTAGTAAAGACTGTCTACAAAAGGGTCTTCTTAGACTGAAGAGGCCTACTGGATGCATTCTCCTCTGTTCCTGAAAAGCAATGTAAATTCTATGGCTTTTAGTCCAATTTGTTTGTTAAGTGTGCTGTAAAATCCACCATTTAGTTGCTTTGGTCTCACTCATCAGGGTACAGCACTGAAGTGTTCTTTCACAAGTCCCTAGGGGAGTCTTGGGACCCCATGACATATAATGGCAGAAATGTAAAATGTTCATAATACATAAAAAATGCTGGATATGGACAAGTCCATCCCATTAAATAATCTTTGGTGGAAGGGGTGGACATTATTATTTCAGCACCAAGGCAGGACATTTGGTGAGATTTCTTTTGGGGTTTGGTGCGTAGGTAGGGTGCCTTTACATCTTGTGCTGGGGCAACTTCTGGTAAAACATTAACCCCTCATTGCTTTACAAATTCATCAGCTGCCACTGGGAACCATACATTTAATGACACAGCAAATAAAACTAGAAAGAATAAAAATCAGCCGCCACTGGAAACCAGATATTCAACGAAACAGCAAATAAAACTAGAAAAAATCGAAATCATCCACTCTAGAAAAGTTTTCATTGGGGCTTCGAGCGGTGTAGGCGTCCCCTTAAGGAAATCACACTGAATATATCCATTAAACCTTCTGATCCCACCCACTCCACCGAATTACTTATTTTTTCTGATCCTTGCTTCACAGCCACTTCTGACACCTGGAAGCAGCCAATGATAATTCAGTTTGCACAGCATGAATGACTTTTTGGTCTTGATATGATAGGTTATTTATAACGCGCTTAAGTTCGGACCCGAAGATCGAACCCGTGCTGCTCCGTTTCGTCTTGCTTCCAAGGTAAGCACGTTGCCCCTGAGCTATCCTCCTCTCTTCTGCTATAGATCACCAGTTATGCATTATTTTAGCCAAGAGTAACATGACAATGTCTGTAACCAAGTGCCAAGGACGAGCATGCTCGACCTTTTTGCATAGAGTTGCATACTAGCCTGGCACTTATAAAATGGAACGTTTTAGTGTGCAGAAACCCTGGTATAAAGTGTTTATAACGGAAAAAAAGAAGCTTTTTCAATGAAACCTAAATAACGAAACAAATGTGGAATTTATTTTTTTGTCAAAGTATATATGGGGAGTGGGGTAAGAGACTTAAAGGATGGGCTGAGCTTTTAGCGGGGGTAAAAAAGCTGTGGAAATGGGGGGGGGGGGTTGAGGGTGACACACCCACATTTAAAAAAGGAAAAACAATATGTAGTTCTTTTTTATTTCACTGAAAACGTTTTTGTTATTTGTGTTTTCGTTATAAAGACATGGAACCGCAGAACCCACCACAGAAGACTTAACTCTTTGCTAGGTCCCCATGCCCGGGCACTTCCCATTTTCAAGTGTAGGCACTCAACCTGAGGATGAAGCTTCTTTCAGCAGTTGCTTATCCTCGCTCATGAAGAAGTACTGCTTGCCCTGGCTGGAAAGGTATGAATTATGCAGCTACTCCTCACCGGTACCTGGAGTCATTCATAAAGTGAAGCCTTTCCGTCTTGCCTCCAGCTGTCGCTTTCCATTTTGCGTCGTTGGTTTCATTAACGCGGAGTGGTGCCAGCGTGGATTTCATGCATAAGTCATTTTCAATGCGTTGATATGAAGATTCTTTGCAGGCAATTTCATGGATAGCTCGTCGAAGTTGATTTTTAATGAAATGGAGGGAGTGGGGGAGGGCACTGTCCATCATATTAGTCGGCATCAAGAGCACTGAAATAATACAAAGTCATCACTGAGCCTTGTAGCTGGGATTGTATTAATGTATTGGGTGTGTAATTCTAGGACTGAAGGTTCTTAGTCAGCCCTCCAGTCTGCCGGAGGCATGGTGTAAGTCCAGGTAAGTGCTAAGCCATATACCCTACCTTGAGCCTGGGGTATAGCACTGGCTTGTGGCAAGATAACCCCTCAGAAAAGCCATGCAGGAGAATAGTGCCTGTTCTTCATTTCAAGCCTTCCGCAAGCAAGTCCACAAGGGCACAGGCACTTGAAAATCATAACAGAACGTAAAAAGGAGGCACGCATCTGCAGAAGAAAGCTGAAGATGGTAAGGAAGCAGGAACAGACTGAAGAGATGAAAGAGCCGGTACGCGGAAGGCAAACCTAGAAGCACAGAACCAGGAGACAATGCAAACAAGTCAAGCAATAGAGTCGGAAGTGGTCTCTCAGAACTCAAGCAGCATGTCGGAGGGTGAGCACGAGGACGAAGGAGAGCGGCAATGAGAGAACCATGATACATGGCGGAGCAGACGTGGAGCATGGCGGAGGAAAGCCGAGTAGAGCAGAGCCTGAGAAAGTGGCCAAAAGACCCAGAGTTATCACAAACCTGCATCCGAGATCGTTGGTATCAGTCCAAAGGGGAGCAAAGTCCAGTAGCTTTAGCAAAGATGGCCAAGTACAAACAAGAGTGATAGCAAGGTCATGCTTTCTGGCCCACATAGTCAACCACCCAGTGAGACACTGACCAAGTGCATACTGTACTAGAAATTGCCCTCAAGGAAAATGGTGGGCGGGTTTACTACCTTTCTTTCTGATGAACATTTGTTTGATCCACTACCAATGATTACACATGCACCCCCATTATCCATGTTCATCTTTAGGTATAATCCAACTCATCTGGAAAGCTGACCCTCCAATAGAAGCCAGGCATACAAAATAGTGAGTGGGTCCTCCAGGTCATTTCCCTCTCGGAACAAGCCCGCAGAGCCACAGAACACTCCAAACAACTCAAGAATGAACAGACTGGGCGAGAGGTTGGAGCAGAATCATGCTGGTCTGGTGGGGAAGAGGAGTTGCTGGAACGAGCTTCATTACCTGGGGGTTCTGCAAGACCAGAACTGCTGCAAAGAGGATGTTAGGGAGACTGCAGAGTAAAAGACCCGCAGCGAATGGAGGAAGTCGCATGGCGAGAGGAACACCGAACAAATCTGCGGACAGAAATCTTGTAAACTCTGAGAAGGAGTGGAAAGCTGATAAAAAGTCCTAGATGCCTGAAAATCCACCAGGGAAAGTGTGTCCGAGATCAAGCACCGAGAGGCAAGTGGCGAGTAGGTCAATGAAGACGGAAGGAAAGAAAAGCTTTGAGTGAAGAGGGGACGGTGAGGACTGGAGAAACAGAAAGACCAGAGAATGACATAGTGCGTAAGCCAGTAGGACCCATAGGCATAGCAGCGAAAGCTTGGGGCAAGGTAACACGAGAACAAGGTGCAGTACCCTTAGTAAAAGGACTTTGCTTTGGTCCAGTAAACTTGAGCTTATAGGGTGGTAATGATGCTTGATATTCCATTTAAGTGCATGGTTAACGGACTAAAACAAAGTCTGACTATACTACGGGGTGTGGGCAACACCTCAACCACCAGCTACCTCGTAGCTCTACGAAACTCGTAGCACCCAATAAACTCTCAAGTGTAGCGCAAGTCGAGTCAAGATCTAATGCCCAACCAACCCCTACTTCCAAACCCCTTAGAAAACTGGATTGGGAGTACCACCAACAGAGAAAGAGAGGGGGTGGGAGCGTGTGTCGATATATGCTGGCACATGTAGTCCAACACACAGCATGATCCTAAGAGACAGAATAAAGAAAAGACTAGTATGAATTACACACTAGGAAATGAAGTCCAGTTCCCCAGGCCAAGGCAAGTCTGCATTGAAAGAGAGAGATTACAGATGCATGCTGTGATCCATAGTGCAATGCCCATTGCCAACCTAAGAGAAAGCATAAAGAAAAGACTTGAATAGTCCAATTCCACAAGCCTTGTTCAGCTACATTTGAAATTGAGATTATGGATACATGCTAGACCACAACCAAAGACTGTGAACAGAGAAAGGGGAGAGAATTAAGGAGCAGAACATCTCAGGTCTGTTGCAACAGTCTAAGGTATGTTAGAAAATGAAGTCCAAAAGGTTATTCTGGCAATCAAGTGCAATGCATATTCAGAAACAAAGTCTAAATGAAATCTAAGAACCATTGTTAAACCAAAGTATAGTCCTCATTGGGAAGCAAAGTCTAAAAGCAAATGGAAGATCCACTTTCATACCACACTCATGTTGTCAGCAAATACCAAAGCAGGGTGGGAAACCAAATCTAAAAGAAGTCTGAAGAATGGCTGCAAGGATGAAGTGAAACGTGCGATGAAAGAGCAAGTGCATACAAAAGATTAGAAACTGCTGAAAGAATAGAACTGACTACCCATTTGTCTCGGGAGGATAGCTTAGAGGCAACGTGCTCCCCTTGGAAGCAAGGCGACACGGAACACAGGTTCAATCCCCGTGTCCACACTTAGAAACCTCTGGGAATTAAGCACGTTATATAAATAACCTATCATATTATATAAAGTAAGGAGACTGAAAGAGTCCGCACGAACATGAGAGTCTAGAAAGAGCTGAAATGACCAAGGGCATTCACAGTGATGTGTATACTTTGAAAGCCAAGCTGAAGGCATATCTAAGAGACCAGGGAATTTCAAAGACTGCGAATTTCTTTAAGAACTTAGGACAGGTTGAGGAGTGGATTTCCATATTTCGGATGGAGAATGAAAATTCAAAGAGACTTAGTGCTAGAAAGACTAAAAGTCTGGTGAGGAAAAAGGAGTCCACAGAAGTAAGTGATGTTGCAAGAGAGAGGGAGGTAGAGGTTCCCACTTGAATTCCAAACACAGACTAACGAACTGAAGAGGGACTCCACTTTATCTTCAATAAAATGTTTTGTAGTCTATATCTTGAGTTTGGGTTTTGATGGTGACATGGTAAGGCCGAGCAAGGACACATTTGGCACATTGTCGGGGCGTGTCAACAGTGGCTTCATTGTGCTTTTTTCAGGGAATGGGCTGGACTAAATACTTACAGAATCCAGGGTTCACTCTATACACTAGAAGCGCTTTCTGAAGTACACAGTGTCAGGAATGGATCAACACAAAGTGTGGCTCTGACACCTTGAGAGTTCAGCACAGCGTTAATAAAGTTCTTGACCTATTCATCTAAGTTCTTTCCCCTCCTTGGGTCACTATTCTACAAAGCAGAGCCCAACGATGTGGCCAAAAGAAGGTCCAAAACCTAGTCTTATCAAGTCCTTTAGCCTCCTGGCTATTCAAAGGTCTCCACACAAATGTCCCAATGATTGGCCAAGAAAAGAGTTCTCAAAAGCCAAATCAAATCTAAATGACATTCCTGGAATAATAAAGTACAATTGACAATTTCTCCTGTGAAAGGTCTTCAAATTCTACACTTCTGGTCGTTCAGGTATCTGAAGACATCTCCTAGGTCTCAGGTTCCTTGATGCAGGTTCCTTCTCTGAAGCTTTCCCTCAGACTCGGGTTGCTCAAATGTGCCCTTCATATTTCACAACACTCCCCAGGTCTCTCCCAACCAGATTTCACAAATGGTCTTTCCCAGGCCTTGGCTTTTAGGCATTTTCACAATAGGTCTCTCCCAGACCTTGTTTCTGTTGGTATTACCCAAGTTGACTGGGGCTGATTTGCCCGCGACCAATTTGGCTGAATTTTTTGCGGCTGTTTTGACAGCAAATATATGTGGGGGTGGGTTTGAGGTGAGAAATAATGTAGAGGGATATGTGGAGGCTGCGAGGTGTTTCCCCCCACATATATTTGCGTTCAAAACAGTTAAAAAAAAAAAAAGCCAAATCGGCCACGGGCAAATTGATACGAACAAATTGTATACATTAGTTTCTGTCAACTTTCACGAGAGGTCTATCCCATACATTGGGTGTACAACATTGACTTCAATGTGCAGTTCTCTTAACCCTCATCAACGGCTCTCTTTCCGGAAGTAAATATGTCACCTACCCGCCAAGGGCCTCAGTTCAGGAAGCACTTCCCCTCAGGCATTGTCCTTGGCACATGTCTAACGGCTAGGATCTCTGCTTTGCAGCAGCCTGGCCTCTTGTGGGAATAAGCGCTAGCGTAGCCCTCTTTAGAAGCTGCAGGTTGGGTTATATTGGCCAATTGTAAAAGGCCACAATAAAGAGCACAACTGTTATGTACTCCTTTATATTAAAAATTAAAAAAAAATACATATTGCTGTTCTATGAAGGTAACCAGGCATTGAAGTACCTCAAAATTACCAAACTTACACCCATGCAGGATTGATGCATGTTGAATCTGTCATTGGCAAGACACCTTTTGCTACAACATGGTTTGCTATATCTGGCAAGTGCATACAAGTAAATTAACTCCTCTGACTTTCTTCATGCTGTTTCGGGGGAAACAGGATAACTTTAGGTAATCCCACTCTGTCCTTCACTTACCGCCTCATGGGGAGCATTACTCTCGGCCAACGTGTACAGTAACTCCTATGCGATCAGCTCTTTTCTTGGTAAACGAAAGTCGGTCAACGAATGTCGCTAGTTTAGTGAACGGAGGATAGCACAGGGGCAACGCGCTGGTCTTGGAAGCAAGACCACGCAGAGCAACAGAGGCTCGAATCCCAGATCTGTGCTCAGGAACCGAACTCAGGTATGGTATTAGGCACGTTATAAAAAATAACAATTATGTAAATAAATAAAATAAGTATTCAGCAAACATGAAGCGCCCATTCAATAGTCAATGTATCATCAACAAGGAAGAGGCAAACCGACAGGCGACCAACTGGGGAAAATATCCAACCCCTAAGTATGGGCAATGCTGCAGGCACCAAGAGAGCCTGATAACCTGTGCCCCATGGCAGCCAGGCAGCGGAGAGGGGGAGCAGCAGCCCAACAAATGGGCCAGTGCTCTCCCTCTCCCCAACCAAGCTACAAAGGTGACGCGCAGTCGCCAAACCGGGAAACACAGCGGTGTTAATCAACACCTTGCCATCCTCCCACAGGGATGCAATGCACCAGGGCCCCCAAAGACAGGAAGTAGGCGGGGGAGCAAGCCTCAGGTACCAGAAGGTGCAATTTGTTGTCGGCCTCAGCCGGCCAGGGGGCTGGCACCACAGCTCCCCACCACACAGAATGACCCAAGGGACAGCCCCTGGGTACGCTATATAAGGAGCTGCTGCAGCAGAAAACAAACCAGCTTGTGGTCCCTGCACGGGGACCCAAACCAAAGAGTGCACTCAGTGTGTCTTTTTCCCAGAACCCTCCCACCCTAAGAAAAAGGACGAGAAGAAAGAGAAAGACAACAGGTCACTATACGGTAACTACACTGTCGTGGGACAAGAATGGCAGCATTGGGCCAGAGGGGGTAACCCCGATGCCCAAAAGTACAGCATATTATGGTTACTGTAATTATGATTATGTGTGTTATGACCATAACTGTGCAATAAAATCCCACTGCCTTTTATTGCCAACCGTTACCTAATGCCTCGCGTACTACCTGGGTGGGGGGGGCATGGGGCGTATTGTCACCCAGGTCATTTTACCATTCCTTAGGCACATGGGTCCACTGGTTTTGCATGTTAGGCTACTTGCATAACGCTTTCCACTGCAGAGATCCCAGGCAACAGGACCACTTCCAAGAGCATAGATTGCTTTACAATGTATGCGTGGGGATTGGGGCGCCTTTATAAAGTGCAAACCTAGCTGGAGGCAATGGAACACTGTACCAAGGGGACGCACCAGGGCTCGGAAGTGGGACGCACGGGCAGCTGAGGAGCGACGACGGCAGGGAGGTCATTGTGTTGGAACGTCCAGCATCAGGTTGTATCAGGTTATTTATGGTACCTCATGTGTGCAAGGCCTTTTCTTGATGGTGTGTCCATCATCTATTCACCTTCTTTGGAACCCGGGCAGGGCGAGCGAAGTCCGCCTCTCAACGACCTCTGTAACCACGGCAACTAAGCAGCCTCCTTTGTGGATGTTGTTGGCGCAGATTACATTATCTGTGTTGTTCTTTTATGAGAGACACTCTTAAGACATTTGTAAATAAATGGACTATGAATAGACTTTGAAATCCTTGTGACTGCAGCTGGGAGGGAGTGGTTGTGCAACTCTGAAATCAAAAGAAAAGTATTTCTCGGTACACCTCTTCCGTGCCCCTTTGCTAGGTTGTTGTAGAAGGAGTGTCAAACCATGTATAAATAGCCTGGGTTAACATGCTTCTTCTGGGCAACACTACAGCACGATGCCGGGTAACAAGCATTGGCAAAGCCAATAGGTTTGGATGGTCATATGTCACGTGCATCCTCAAATGCTCCAAGAAACGTTATGCCGTGACTAAAGGACAGCAATATATTGCACACCATTGTGAGCGATAAAAAGATGAAAGAACCCAATGCAAAACAGGCACACACTTCAAATAAAAAGTAGATAGAAAACACTGTTCTGTCAAGCCTTAGACGTCTGAGACTTTCACTGAGAGTAGAGGCAACTAACTTCGACTAAGGCACTCACAGAACCAGAGATGTTTTTTTAAGGGCGGGCAAAAGGGGCATTTGCCCTGAGCCTCCACCTTGAAGGGGGGCCCCAGAAGGCTGTCTGATCTAAAGAAGTAAGACTACATTCTTCACAGACTTAAATATCACAAGTCAGGATATTTTATGGTGTGCTGCTGAGGCTTTAAACCTATTGCCTGTCTGTTTTGACAAGTACATTCTGCCTTGATCAATTCATCTCTATTGCTTTCTGTGTTCACTGTGGTTTACAGAGTTTGTGGGTTCCTTACGGCACAACTCTTGTAGCATGCTTTCCTTTCTGTGGGAATTATGTTGATCATGTGAAATAGCCAAATTTGAAATGCATATTGATAAATTGCGTGCCACGATGGTTCAGAAGTTAGCTCAGTGTGTTAAACACTCATTGCAGAAATATGTGTTCAAATGCAAGTTTAAAATAGCACTTTCCAGCAAAACTGACTGAGCATTTCCTTTGTGTGAAGTTTATAGACCTGCCTGCTTATGTACTTGGTTTTGCATCACAATATTATCAGCATTGTTCCTGCATCAGATAGGGGTTGCTATAAAAACTAACATCTCATCTGTTTGGTGAAGATCTAGAAATTGGTTTATTCAGATGGGGTGCTGTAAAACTGAGAAGTCACATTCAATTATGAGCATAAACTATTAGTCCACAAGGTAAGTATCCAAATTCAAGACTGTGGAAACAAAGCGCTCATTCTTGCATCCTGGCAGCAGACGATACAGTGATCCTGGTCAAATCATCTAATATCTCTTACCAGGGGTGTTGCCAGGTCAGGGATAGGTCTGGGGCTACGCTAATGTTGAGACTGTCAGGACTGGGGGCTAGCTAGCCTTTCGGTTGTAGCTCCTGGGCTTCTATCAGGGGCTACAACCAAAAGACCCGGGGCTATAGCCCCCTCAGCCTGCCCCCTAGCAACGCACATGACTCTTACATTACTGTGCTGTCTTCTGTTAGGTTTGCCTTTTCCCATGCTGGTGGCATCATTTGGCCCATGACTTGATCTTTCTTCTTATGTGGGCCACTTGAGAGGAAGGGGTGGTAGACAGAAAAGATAGCACGCCAGATGCTGCAGGCCTCGGGCAAGCATATTTAAGGTCTGCTCATTTGACACAACCAACCGTTTGCTTTTTTGTAAAAGTCAAAGGTTTTTCTGCATGTTTATAAATGACAGTTTCACAAGCCAGTGTTTTTGAAGTATTTAAAGCTTTAAAATACAAACTCATGTTAAATCTGTTAAATCACATGGATTGTATGCTGGTACTTATATACTTCACTTGATGATTGAGAGAATTGAGCTAGAATCATTCCCATTTTGCGTAACATCCTTCTATACTATTTTGCTTTTAAAAATGGTCATGTTTGGTCATTTGAATTGTGTACTTTCCAAGTCAGTGTTATAAAATATATATAAATTGAGATTATTTTAGTTAATGGTAAGGACTGGAAACAAAAGTGTTCAAATGCAGAAGTTTCAGAGTTGGCACAAATCCCAGCTTCACCCTTTAACAAATGTGTGATCCTGGGCATATCATTTAATGTTGTATTGCTTAACCTCTCAAAATTGCCAGTCCGTTAACCTTTCCAAATTAGGGGCCCCTTCGTGCTTAAAATGGACCTGCACAGAACGTTTGCATTTGAGAAAATCACAATGCCAGCAATATACAAAAGGTGGGACTCATTGCACATCCGTAAAGCGAGTGTGTGCGCATTGTGCTGCCACCTACCAATGCAACCACACACAGAACCACCTGTTCAACATAAACTACAATCATGGCTTGCAAGGCAAAAAACCTCGGTGTCATCTTTGACTCCACACTCTCCTTCTCTCCTCATATATCTGACGTCTCTAAGAAGTCACACTACCAGCTGCACCTCCTTAGAGGTATTCTTCCCTTCCTCTCCTTCCCCCAGAAGCTCACTGTCTCCCGAGCCCTGGTTCTCTCGAAGCTGGACTACTGTAACAGTCTCTATCTTAATCTGCCTGCCTCCACTCTCCGCCCTCTGCAACTCATCCAGAACAGAACTGCGAGACTTGTCCTTGGCCTCAAGCCCAGGGACCGTATCTCTCCAGGACTCAAATCTCTACACTGGCTCCCAGTGGCTGCGAGGATTAAGTTCAAAACCCTCTGCATTGTCCACAAGGCCTTCTGGGGTCTGGGGCCTAAATACCTGCAACTCTCTCTTCCTAAATATCTTCCTTCCCGAGCCCTTCGCTCATCCGTCTCCAACTCCCTCAGGGTCAGCCGCTTCTCGAAGCAACGAGCTGGGGGTAGATCTCTCTCTGCGGCAGGAGCCTCCCTCTGGAACAGCCTTCCTGCCTCCCTGAAACTTGAGGAGAACCATCTCCGGTTCCGGAAGCACCTCAAAACCTTCCTCTTTGCTTCTGCTTTCTCTCTCCCTCTCCCCTGCTAATTCTTCACTAAATTCTGCACTGAATCTGAAACTTGGCCACTCTCACCGACCTCGGTCCTGGGCCCAGCCACTCTCCACTTGCACTGCCTCCCTGGCAACCCCTGCACTGCGGGACTGTTCTCTGTATCCCTAAAGCCCCCCCCCTTCCCAGCACTTGTCTGCACTTACCTTGCACTTGCCACCAGCTGGCCCTATTTATTTATTTATCTATTTATTTCTATTCTACTTACCTTGTACTGCACTTTTCCCTTCCCCCTACCCCTGCACTTGCGCGGTCTGAATGACACCTGGCCTAGTAGGATCGTTGTCTGTCCTCCCCCTGTTCCCCCCTCCCTGCCTCGTCGCGCCTTGAAACACTTGTGTACAGGCGCGTTACAAATGCCATATCATATCATGGCCGTTAACGTGGGTACACTACAGCTAGATTATAAGGGGAAAAGTGCATGGCCACACACGCCAAACCTTCTTTAAATAATGACTACGTTGTTTTTCTAGCTGCACTTAGAATAAAAAAAGCACTATCCTTTAGTTCTTGATCTGCAATCCCACTGCGTTAGAACAACAACAAAAAAATGTTGAAACTTGCCAGCTGCCCTGCTTCAGGACAGGGAAATACTAAGACTCACACCACTACCTTGAAGTCAAGTGTTCTATAACAAAAATATATATATATGCCTGTCACAAGGTTTTAGGAAATCTGCTTCCTCCTAATTCGACTTTCCAAACCCTCAGATGTGCAAGGGTGAGACTTGATCCATGTCGTTTAAAGGAGGGGCGATGTGGGGGAGGGGGTGTTAGGTTTGTATGCAGAAGTGCGTACTTAGTTAATCAGTGTCCTAATTGTTTGATCCGCAGTGTGATTGTGAAGAGCGAGCGCGCGCACCTCCTTCCCCCCACCGCCCCCTTTAATATACATAAGGTGAATACGTTTACTGTAAACAAAAACTTGAAATTCAAAAGTGACATTTAGTTTCCGGTTTAAGGCACCTGAACACGCGGCGTTGTGACTGCTGTGCCGACTTTGCCACGAGCGTCCTCTTGTTCAGCCAATGAGCACACTGATGGCTTCTCCGATGACATAATTTATGACACAGGACGCTGCCGACAACTCATTAAGCCAGAAAAGTCCGCCCCAATGACAGTGCTGGCAAAGCCAACCGTTTCTGCTTGCGTATAGGTATCAGGCATTTGCCAGCAACTGCTATTAGGTGCCCAGGTACTGACACCAATTTGACCCTGGTGCCATCAATGGGCAGTTCATGCCAATACAGACGTGCCTTTCCCATGCCTACGCAAAAGCCCAAACTGTTGGTATTGCCAATGCTTGTTTTAAGTGCTTTCAAGCAGGAAGGTAAACTGAATTTTAACAACGGGGGCAACGCCCCGTATCCGCTTTGTAACCCCTTTCCAAAGGATCCTCGTTACAACCAGCAATGGGCGCCTCTTAAGGTGCTAAGCGTCCGGGTATGTAAGGGGCTTAAAGAGTCAGTCCAATTAAAGGGTAATTGCCTCAGGGCATACAGGGAACAAGCCTGTCAAGAAGTAGAAATCATTCATATAGTAAAGGAACAGGACTAGTGAGTACAGTTACTGAGCAGTGCTGACACTTGTCCCAAAACTTGCAAGTTGTCCCATTGTTTTTTTTCTTTGCATGCTGGTACGTGAAGTTTTGCGATTCTAACAGCAGAACTACAAGTCCCAGGGCACATTTGCCGAGCTAGAGAATACTGGCATTCATGGATCGGAGCACCTGCAGTGGGTCGATGAGTTCGAGCGGAGAATACGAAACAATGGATTAAATGAAGTTGCACGCACCTGAGTCTTGGGGGGGTTCAGCTATCCGTGAAGTCCGACGCGCTGGCCAGTCGGCGGAGGACCGACCCGTGAGATCTCGCTACGTGGTGTCAGGATGGTCAACTGCCGAGGACGGCCGCCGCCCCCTGCACCTTAGGATGCTGGAGAGGGAGGACCCCCGCCATTCCCGCTGCGTGGCCCGGGCACTTTCCTTCTCCTGGAGGCGGCCGTGCCAACTTCCAGGCAAAGTTCAGCGAGGATGCGGCGGAGGAGGAGGGGTCAGCGGGACTTATGCCTTCTCCTGGCTAGGCTTGGCTGAGCGCCAGCCGGCCGGTGCCCAGGGCTTTGATCCCGGCCCGCCATTGTATGCCACCGACGGCTGCTCTCTCGCTTCTCGTGGAGTGGCAGGGATGCAGGTGGTGGTCGAGGGAACCTGTGTGCGCGCAGGAAAACGCGAGGCGGGCATCGCTATTTAGAGCACCGCAGTGAATTTCTCTCACACAGCCACCCGCTTTATTCCAGTCGTCCTAGAATTGGCAATACACCGGCGCTCCGTGGCACCCCAGAAGCGGCCCGCCACCACTTCTCTCAGTCTCCATGAATGTGCGAGCACCTCCGGCGTGGGCGCTGCCAGGTCAGGCCTGCACCGCTCATTACACTGCAGGAAAGTTCCCTGCCCTGGAGGACTTCGGGCAGCAGAGCGCCGAAGCCAACACTTTCCACGGGTACCATTCTCATGTCTGTGCTGTCCCCAACGGTGATGTTCCCAGTGTGCGGTAATACAGCTCCCACACGGTCCCGGCAAAGGGTGTATTTTTGCTTTTTTGTTGCAGTCCTTGTTATTTAATTTGCGCAGCGAGTTGGATTAAGGTAATACAGCTCCCACACGGGCCCAGGTAAATTGTGGGATTCGGTCCAAATTGAATTTACTCCCACAGGTACTAAAACGTATAGGAGCGTTAGCTATAAAGTCATCTTACACCTGCAATGAGACTCTTTAAAAACTCAGGGCTGTATTAAAACGATTACCCAGATTGCACCACACATTACCCTTACAGTGCCTCTGCCGGGTTTCAGTGAACGCGAATTCACGGTAGATCCCCTTTGCAGAACTCTTTGAATCTTTGCTTCTGCCATGATGGGCTCTGCAATCTGTGGCCATGCACCAGTACTTAAAGGTACCTTTTGTCCACGTGCTAAAGTGTCAGGAGGACCCTCTGGCCTCATACGGTGGGACAGGCCGTTTCTCAGAGGTTCGAGGCCATGGCTCAACGTGATCACCCCAGGTGCAGTCATGGCTGGCAAGTAAATGAGTGAACTTTGGAAGTCAGCCTGTTCCTCTTTAACTTCTCGAGAAGGCCCAGGAGATGCAATGTGTTGTGCTGATATGAGTAAACACTCAGGGCCCGCTCAAGGGACGACCAAGTGGTGC
This sequence comes from Ambystoma mexicanum, assembly GCF_040938575.1. Lineage (NCBI taxonomy): Eukaryota > Metazoa > Chordata > Amphibia > Caudata > Ambystomatidae > Ambystoma > Ambystoma mexicanum. Next base: position 1,224,010,837 of record NC_090934.1, on the reverse strand, counting down.
AGTCACACAGGGACGCAGCAAATAAAGGGCGCCTCCAGCTCACACAACGTAAAGTGTCAGTCAATGACTTTCGATTAGTGAGTGATAGAGGCGTGGCGCCAGCGCCTTATGGTGCAGTCACACAGGGATGAAGCAAATAAAGGGCGCCTCCAGCTCACACAACGTAAAGTGTTGATCAATGACTTTCGATTAGTGAGTGACCGAGGCGTGGCTCAGCACCTTATTCAAGAATGACGCTGGGTCGGGCCCACCCCTAAACACACTATCAAAAACAGCTTTATTGGTGCATGGCTGTATTCAGCGAAGCCCCGACTGCAGTGACCCTCTTTTCATTTCTCTTCTGCATTTGTTTTTATTCGGATCGCCATGCTTCGTTAAGTGAAACGTATGATGCATTGGTGTCTAATTGCCTTCACTTTACAGTAGGATGGAACAGCACATACCTTTTGCTACCAGTCACCACCAGTCCTGTCAAAACCTTGGGTTGAGGGAATGAAGGGAGGACCCACCAAAAATCTCTCTGAGGGCGCCATTGGACCTTGGGCCCAAACTGTAAGCAGTCATAGGATTTCTCTAGTGATGAACGCTGAAACTCAGTTACTGATAACTAATCACATGGTCAAAGACAGCCCATCCCCTCGTTAGCACACTGTGCTACACAGTACTCTGGCCTGATGACTACACTTACTGTAGAGTTCCTAAATTGCCACATGCCATGCATGCCTAGCTGATCAAGTACATGTTTTTCCTTTGCATTCTGGGACTCGTAGTCATGGCCTTATAATGGAAGACAACCAAGTACAAGAAGCATGATGCAAAGAAGAAACCATTACTAGATGGGCTACTCAACGGCATGATGGCAGAGACAGGGAAGCTAGAAGCACGCAACGCATTGAAAGCAAGAAACTGCCAACGATCTAGTACCACCCGAAGGGAAGGCGAAGTAACGAGAAGCAGGGACTCTTTCACAGCCACATCCATGGCATACCAACAGGGTGAAAACCGGGTGATAATATCACAGGACCATCAGTGCAACAATAGATGCCAATACTTAAAGTAGAGTCATCAGAAGAATTGGCGTAGAAGGACTTTGAGAAGCTAACTACTTGAGTGATGAACAGATGAGACTCGTAAATTATGATCACTGCATCGAAGTGTGATATTTCAAATTGAGCCACACCATCTCAACATCAGAAGAAGGTGTTTTTCATCTGGCACCATTTATCTGAGTAGAAAATCCAAGTACAAGTACCCATTACTTCACATTTACATCGGAAATTGGGAGTTGTGACAACGTCACGTTTGAATATGGAACAGTCACTACAAATAGCAGATGAATGTATAAATGATGTACCAAGTGTATCAATAATTATTGAAAATCATGTATAATTTTTTGCTCCTGAAGAAGAGTCCCCTCTCGAAACGCGTAGAGCTCTTATTTTGTAATTTAGTTTGACTTGTTTTATTTATATTTTTGACTTTATGTATTTGGAATTGAAATCCAAAGGTAAATGAAAATTAACTTAAGTTAATACAACTGTTTATATTATGAATATAAAACAAAACAATTGTGTATGAAATTCTTTTTGTTAATTGGTAAATACATCTGTTTGACTCTAAGCACAAACGATATAATCTTCAATTGGAACTCGTTATTAAAAACATGTGACTATTTGTTTAAATAACCTCATTAAACTTTGACTGATATGTTTCCTTCAGTATTGACAGGTGTGCAGGGGACGCGAGTATCCATTGAATTATGGGTATTCTGTTTTTTTCATAGATGGGCTACTACTCACACATGACACTGCATACATGCAAATATGTTCCTATCCATTGCTGGTGAGGGGAATGCAGTACTATTTCTTTTCTTTTTTTGTTTTGCTCAGGTTTTGGTACTTGTAAGGATTTACAATGGGGGAAACATGGGATTTGTAGTCCCAGAATACAAAGTAAAACACAAGGCTGAACGTGTCTTTTGAATGGTATATCTATGCAACATTGCACACTTTGAGAGCAATGCTATTGCTGCTGAGATGTCTAGTGCTCCCTAATTAACTATCTAAGTGGAAGGAGCCTACAATGATTCCTTATGACGATTTAGGACTAACATACTCCCCTTAGAACTCAAGGAGTTACTCAGTTTTTATTTCCGAGCATCCAAGCCAAAATGCTTTCCTAATGCCATAACGCCAATTTAAATGCTGCTCTTCACATAAAAAGGGGGGCAAACACAGAAGTCTGCTGCCAGAGATAATACAGCGCAGAGGGTTTTCTTAAGTGAACAAGAGAAAAGCCTTTCGCAAAGTGTGAGAGAGGCACCATTCAAAAAAGTGTGCCTTCTGCTGGATTGCACACCTTGCTCGCTGCCATGATGAGACGGATGCCCCTGAAAAAATGCAAAACGTAATAAATGTGCACGTGTCCAAGGACTTGTTTCAGAAGAATAAAAGAGAATTTTAAAAGACTGCAACCATTTCCAAGGACTTCAAGTTGAAAATATTGACTGGCTGACAATCAAGTCCGAACTTTCACTTCATGTAGAAAAGTATTAAATCCCAAGTGTATGGTTATCAGCAAGATAACTCAGCCGATGTCCTAGAATACTTACATTCACAGCCTTGAAACTTAAAAAGAACTATCTTTCTCAGCATATTCCTATATTTGGATCCCATGGGAAGAGAAAAAAATAGCTGCAATTTAAAATGTGTGTATTTCTTTTCAATTACTATACTTGCTATCTATTTTGTTTAACCAAAATGGAACATGCCTGAACTGTATTCGGCGAGAAGTGTGGTACCCACCTAAAGAATGAAGTTATACGACAAAAAGCACAAGCTAAGGGCCCTGATTACTTCAAGTAAGAATAACATGTCCACTAGTGCTTGTTCAAACTGATTTTTTTCAGGCCTAAAGTCACAAAAAATTTTAAGATCAAGAAAAAAAGTATATTTTGGAAAATAGCCCATTTCCCATGCACTGCCAAAGCCATCTGCATGCCACAGCATTTCTTTAATTTCAAACTGAATAGGAAAATGAACACATGGCATTTAAATCAAAACTGTAACTATTTGAAAAATCATAACTTTTGAAAGCAAGCTCCTATCAATGTGGGACCAGTTGCAAATCGTACATAAAAAAGATCTTTCAGTCAATTTAAAATTCACCCAGGGAGTAATGGAAACATTTGGAGATAATTGGAGAAACATAATTATCTCTGGGGGTACACAGCACACCAGAATCTTTTGTGCATTTGATTGTGGACCTGATCTACATAATCTGTCGATTTTATTAATCCCACTTATTCACATCCATAGTTATGTGCCATACACAAAATGTCCATATTACATTAAAAGTGATTTTACCCGTCCCTTTCCAGTCATTGGACTGGTGTAGATACACCTAGTCACAAGGCTGGGTTGGTACCAAGGATTATAAAATAACATGCACACAGAATAGAGAGGGATCAACAGGCTAGGTTGACAATTGGTTTCCATACAGCCAGCTGGAAAAAGAGCTTGCTGAATGAATAATTTCAAATTGACTGGGTCCCTGCTGATTCCCCAGAAATGAAAAGCTACATTTCAAAACAGAGTAGAACCATGAGATGTACCCAGATTGTCCCTATATTATCCATTGTAAAATCCTGGGAAATAAAGGGTCTTAGAATTAAAGGGAAATACTAGTTTAATGAAGATGCATGTGACATGTTAAATATGGTGCCCTGTATCTTCCATTTACTTTGAATACTCAGTGAGATGCCATTTCCTTATAGCCCAATGCATTTTCCCATTGACGGGCACAATTTAGAACTGAATGCATTTGGGTGCGACTTACTTAAATGCATATTGTGTTTGTAGAATTAAGCACCATTAAATATGATCCTTTACTCATGCCAGTGTAGAATCACAAAGGCCATAGTGAAGTCATGACACACTATAGTCTGATGTGATATGCGATAAGGGGAGTCTAGTCTTAAATTGGATATTTGTGCAGCCGTAATTAGCACAGAGAATTTATTCTGTTCAACAGAAATAATGCACAGTGTTAAATTCCTTCAATCCCTTATTTTGAAATGCACAAGCAGACATAGGTGTAATATGATGGGGCAAGCGTGCTGGAAAATTGTACCTTTACCGGAGAATAGTACATCTCCATCCCAAAATGTATAGAGATGTAGTCAAATTAATAAGATTACATTAAAAGCTGAACATATAGACGTAGATTAAAATTGCACACACATATATGTACTTTGAAAGTTGCCCACACTTGTTAATCGAAGCTGTACATATTTTTTCTGAGAAGACTGCACACCCATGTCCAGAGCCAAATAAAAAATGTGTTCAGAGCCAATTAAAATAAAATTCCTGAGAATATTATTTTCTGAATCCAAACGTGTAGCAAGTTAGCCATTGTCTACATTTAAATGACCCTCATATAGCCAATACATTTACAACCCCACACAAATATAGGGGAACCAAGTGGAACAAACATTTTATAACTGTTCAAGTAAATGTTCTCCAATACAATACAGGTGTTCATGTAGAATGCTGAAATGTTTCCATTTAAACATGCATAGGCAGGCTGAAAAGCAGCAATGTATTTGTATTGAGTATTTATTGTGTTTTATATAGCGCCTTTAACCAAATCGCTTTACAGAGAACAATTAGCTGTACATTAAAATATGCAATGGAAATCGTTGTTCAGAATCAACCAGTAACAATCAAACAGACGACTGAAGTAAATGCGTTTTTAAAGAAGAGCAGAAGAGCGGAACGATGAATAGGAAGTAATGGATCAGAGAGAGGGAGAGAGAGGAAGAAGGTTCCAGTGAAAAGGAGCATGAAGTTGGAAGGATCGAAAACGAAATTGTGCACAAGGGGCGCGAGGGACATTAAGTCAAAAGTGAGCAGCAGAGTGGACGAGAGGGAGAATAGAATGAGAGGAGAGATGCAAGATTGTTAGGGGCAAGACCGTAGAGAGATTTGAAGACAAGACAGAGGAAGTTGTACTTGAGTTGACAGTGAAAAGAAAGCCATCCAAGTGAGGCAAGAGATGAAGAGATTGAGTCCCGATAGAAGAGAAGACATAGAAAACGTATGGAAGAATTATAGATTGATTTAAGAGGAGCAAGACGTGAGGAAGGAAGACCAAAGAAGAGAACAGAGCAGTAGAAGAGTCAAGAGAAGACTAAGGAAGATACTAGAAGCTTTGTGGCGTGGAAAGTAAGAAAAGGGTGAATTTTGCATATATTGTAGAGATGAAATCGGCAGGCACAGGAAGTAAGAGAGATATGGTGAGCAAAGGAAAGATTAGCATCAAAGTAGAGACCAAGATTGCGAGCTGTCGGGGAGATAGTGAGAGAGGAAAGAAAATGGGAGGAGGAGGCGCAGGGGGTGGGAGAACATTAGTGGGAAAAAATGTAACTTCTGTTTTACCAGCGTTCAGAGTAAGAAAGTGCAAGGCCATCCAGGATTTGATGGCAGTAAGGAAGGACGAGAGAGTGTGATGGATGTTAGGGGTGAAAGATGAGAAGGAAAGAAAAAGCTGAGTGTCATCAGCATAGAAGTGGTGTGAGACTCCAAAGGATGAGATAAGAGGAGCAAGAAAGGAGGTGTACAAAGAGAAAAGAGAAGGACCAAGAACTGAGCCTTGGGGGACCCCGTGGGTGAGAGGAAAGGAAGGAGAGGTGTTGCCAGCCCAAGAAATGGCAAAGGTTCGGTTAGATAGATAGGATGAGAACCAGGCAAAAACAGAACTACGGAAACCAAAGGAGGAGAGAGAGTCAAGAAGAATGAGGACAGAAGAGTGCTTTGAATAGTGCTTTGAATAGCGAGCTGTGAGAAGAGAGTTAAGAACGGAGGCAAGAGCTGTTGGGGTCGGAAACCAGATTGAGTAAGAGGAAGAAGAGATAGATCAGAGACGTGCGTTGAGATTTGAAAATAAACAAGGTGCTCAAGGAGCTTAGATAGAAGGAGCAAAAGAGATATGGGGCAAAAGTTTGACACAAGAAGGGGTTTTGCAGTGGGTTTCTTCAAGATAGGAATGATGATTGCATGTTTGAAGGCAGAGGGAATTGTAGAAGTAGCAAGACAGATATTGAAAACGGAGGTAAGGAAAGGTACCAGGAGTGGGTAGACTTTGGGAATAGGTGAGGTGGGAAGAGGATCACAGCGGGCAGCAGTAGGGTGGGTTTTAGACAGAAGAAGGGTGACATTGGAGTCCGAGACAGGTGCTAAATTAGAAACAGTGGTGGAGTGAGTTGGAAAAGATGGAGAAGAGGGATTGTATGAGGGTGATAGTAAGATATCTTGATGCAGAGTGTGTACTTTAGAGGAGAAAAAGTTAGCAAGATCAGTTGCTGATAGAGGTGATTCAATAGAAGGGTCAGGGGTAGGAGGAGAGAGAAGGTGAGTCAGAGTTTGAAAAAATGCAACGAGGGTGAGGTGATTGACTGTGGAGAAGAGCCGAAAAGTAAGTGCGCTTGGCAGATTTAATGCAGTTATCGTAGAGGGTGTGGTAGGAGACGTAAGTGGCCTGATTAGCTGGAGAGCAGTGTTTGTTTGAGCGCCTTTCAAGGTGGCAGAGAGGGCGGCACAAATATGATGGATGAAGAGAGAGCCAGGGTTGAGCAAGTTTGCGAGTGGGTCAAAAGGAGGAGAGAGGGTAGAGTTGGTCAAGGCTAGAAGTAAGAGATGAGGAAAGAGTGGACGTAGCTTCATCCACTGAGAGAGTAGAGAAATGAGTGAGAAGGGGAAGGGAGTTAGTGCAGGTGTCGTAGAAAAGTGAAGAATGGAAGTTGCGTAGATCGCACCCGGAGAAGGAAGTGGAGGGAGTGGGGAGAGTGGGAGGGGAAGTAGGGGGGAAAAGAGAGACTGAGAGTAGAGAATGGTCTGACAAATAGGTAGGGAGGGCCGATACAGGGGAAACAGTGAATGTGGAAACAAAGATCAGGTCAAGAGTGGAGCCGGAAGCATGAGTGGATGGAGTAGGAAGTGGGGTAAGTATGTAGGAGTCAAGTATAGAGAGGAAAGGGGAAGTTAGATGAGTGGAGTAAAGATGAAGATTAAAGTCTCCAAGCATGACAAGCGGTGTGGGACTAGGTGAAATGTGACGTTGGAGGTGGTCAATGTCCTCACAGAAAGACCCTAGCGGGCTAGGGGGACAGTAGATGATAAGAAAGGAAATAGTGTGAGTTGTGGTGAACATTTATTCGAAAGAGGAATAGTCAGGTAGCGATACAGGACAGGGAACAGATAGGTAGTTGGGATATAGTAGGCCAATGCCGCCACCACGTCCAGTGGCTCGTGGAATGTGGGCAAATGAAGAAAAGGCAGAAGTAAGTGAAACAGAAACTGTAGAATTGGGTGGAAAAATCCACATTTCAGTAACGCAGAGGAAGTGCAGATGTAAATGTAGGAATAGGTCTAAAACTGCGGTAGTCTTATTGCAAAGAGATCTTGCGTTCCATAGGGCAATGTCAATGACATTGGAAGTGTGAACAAGGTGGGGATAGATGAGATTGGGATTACGACTTCAGGCTTTGGAGTGACAGTCTGTCTGAGGGTTAAAGGGAGGCGAACAGTTGAGTATGGAGATGGTCAGGGTGAATATACACAGTACCTTGATGGACAGCCATGTAGCGGAACAGGTTGTCAGGGAGGGTACTGGGAGGAACAGGCAGGTGGGGTGTGGCATTCCTGTGTAGCCTTTACTCGCGGTACTGCCATGGACATTTTCAGACAGCTATGACCTGCCTCATCTGAGGGCGAGTTTTCCATGCCGCAGCAAGTGAGTAGAAACGAGGCAGGTGGGCGTGACCTCGTGTTGTTGGCCACGGTTACTAAGCAACTGGTACAAGCCCCTCAATGGAGCGCCGTCAGGGGGAGAGCCCACAGATGGGATTCGCTGTGCTCCTGCACAGCAAGTGGCCCAATCCAAAGGATGATGGTGCTGCAAGCAGGCAATGAGGAGCAGGTTCCAGTCTCCCGTCTGCAGCCAGCTGGCAGCTCACTTGGCTCACTTCGCCGTGGCTTTTCCTGAGGGCGGGTTTTCCAAGCCACGGCCAGTGAGTGGAAATGAGGCAGGTGGGCATGGCCTTGCGTTGTTGGCGGGGGTTACTAGGCAACTGGTACGAGTCCATCGATGGAGTGCCGGCAGGAGTAGGGCCCACAGATGGGATTCGCTGTGCTCTTGCAAAGCAAGTGGCCCAATCCAAAGGATGATGGTGCTGCAGGCAGGCAGTGAGGAGCAGGTTCCAGTCTCCTGTCTGCAGGCCATTCATCACTGAAGTAAACTTGTGTTGCTTAGAAAGAAGCAACCGTATGCGTGTATTTTAAAATGTCTAGTGTTTTTAGAGTATAATATATACCTAGAATTAATTCTGGAAATTAATGCTTACGTGAGAACCAGTAGTGATTTTGATGTAGGTAGGGAGAATGTTGTTGGTTGTATACGAATTGTTCGAACTGCAATTGTTCGAATTACAATTGATCTGTGCACAATTAACCGAAATTTGAAGGTCAATTAGTACATATATGCGGGGGGACAACCCGCAACCCCCCACCCAATGCAAATGCCCCCACCCAAACCCATTATATATATATATATATATATATATATATATATATATATATATATATATATATATACATACATACATATATATATATATATATCACATGGACGCGGTAGCGTCCATGTAGTTATGGTTAAGTTGGTGTTTCCATAGGAAGAGCATTTTTTGGGTAGCTTATAACTTCGCTCCCTCTGGACGAATCCTCACCAAACTTTGCAAAAAAAGTATATGGCCCACTCAGAATTGTATTTGCAAAGTTTGGAGAGGTTTGATCCAGGGGGTGCAAAGTTATAGGGGGGGTCCCAAAACTTTTGTTTTTTCCCATAGACATAATGGGAAAAAACTTTGCGCACGCCAACAGCCCAAACCGCTGGACGGATTTACACCAAATTTGCGGCAGGAGCGGGGACTTGGTCCCGAAAGCGTGCTTTTGCAAATTTGGTGTAAATCTGTCCAGTAGTTTCTTTTAAAATGACCAAAATGTAAGGCAAAAAAATGAGTGATATCTCAGTTCGCTTCGCGGACGGACTTCCCGGTTCGCTCTGCGGACAGTGCCCTGATTGGCCGAGCGGCTTGCGCGAAGTCCGCGAACATGCAACGTGTTCACTGATTGGACGGCGTGGGGCGTGGAGTGCGTCAGATTTTTTGTGGCGCCCGTCATCTTGTATTCGCCGATGACCGCGGACACCACGGTGAAACTTGGATTAAAAATTGTATTTAGTGGAGTGTGTTGGTGTGTAAGAGTGTTTGGGGAGGGTGGGGGAGTATGAGATAGGTTCAATGTTCTGTTTTTTTTATGTGCTAGACGTTTTTGTTGTGTTCGATTTTTCTGCGGACAACACGGCTGTTCTGAAATGTTCATAAATAAACAGAATGGATTCAGTGTCAGGTTGAAAGTGTTCTAAGAAGACTCGTGGGGTCCTGGAATGTTCGCAGGGGGTGTCCTGAAGACGATGTCTGTATTGTTCGTTGTCAAGCTAAAAGTTTTCTAAGAACACTCGCAGTGTCCTGAAATGTTCGTACATAAAGAAAATGGGGGTGTTCTGAGGACGTTGTCCGTATTGTTCGCTGGCAAGTTGAATGTGTTCTTAGAACACTCGCGGTGTCCTGAAATGTTCGAAAATAAACAAAATGGGGTGTTCTGAGGACGTTCTCCGTATTGTGTGCCTGCTTAGCTGTATCCAATGAGGGAATGGCACAGAGAGTGAAGTGGAAATGGTAGAAAGGCTGTCTAAAAGTTACGCGGTACGCGGACAGGGCGTGCTACATCCAGGGTTTTCCAGCAAATCCAGCATGGAAAGAAGACTGCAGGGATCAGCCAAGCAGATGTTGAGGTTGTGGATTTGTGTTCAAAGAGACTGTGTGTAGTGAAGATGGCAGAAGTGGAGAAAGTCAGGGTGTTGGTGCTTGGAGATATGTTTGTGCATGGTTTACAACAGTATGCTCAATTCAGGCATGTTGCAAAGAATTTTTATGTTAAAGAAGTGGAGGTGGTGTGGAGCACTGTGCCTGATTGCAATGTACAGGGAATTGTACAAGTTTGTGAAGATATGGGCAGGATGAACAGTCCCCATGTGGTAGATTTGCACTATGGTGCTTCCCATTTGGGCTATGTCAGTGCCCCTTCTTTGTTGGCAAATTTGAAAACTTGGTTCAAACAGTAATGAACATCCTTCCAAATGCCAAAGTCATTTTTTCTGGATTAGTACCTAGGCCAATATGGGACAATAGTTCAGTTTTTTGTCCTCAACAAAACAATGCTAGGTGTGTAATCAACCAAGGCATGTGTGCCTTCATGCTTACAGCTGGTATGTTCTTCTGTAGTAATGAGAATATTGATTCCAGTAATGCTGTTTATTTTAAAGAAGATGGCATTTCCTTATCTTTTATGGAAAATGCCATTCTGTTTTGGAATGTAAGGGTTGCTTTGGAGAACGTTATGTGAGGAGTAAAGTAAGAAAAAAAAATACAAAATAACAGGTGTCTGTCAAGCATCTGCAAACCCCCCCCCCAAAAACGGCTCTTTTCAGAGCCAACCTCAAAGGGGAAATGGGGCACATTATTTAAATTTACATTCACCATGCTCAGATTTTCGATATGTGCGCGGACATGGCGGTAGTCTGCGGACATCGTAATCACTAGCTAGGGGTTCAGTATGTTCTATGTTACATGTATATAAAGTCAGGGATATTATGGTTAAGTTGTGCTACTAAAAATATATGAAATTCAGTAAAAAAACTTTGTTAAAGGGATGTTATGGTTAAGTTGCGCTAATAAAAACCTATCAAATTCAATGAAAAAACTTTGTTAAAAGGGACGTTATGGTTCAAAGTAAACCCGAAAAACCCCTGAAATTCGGCAGTTATGATAAGATAAGAAACCATAACTCGCGCCACCGTGCACTGCTAACACTAACACTCAGGACATCAAAGATGACATCACAAATGTCATTGATGACATCACTGATGACATCATATGTCTGGCTCTCCCCTTTTTCCTTTAATGACATATCTAAGCCACATCGTTTTCTTCAGTAACAGTCAGGAAGTAAAAATTGAAAAGGTACTATATTTGTAGACTTAGGGTCAAGTCATATCATATGAAACATATATATAGCGGAAGACACAGGCTTGAAAGAGAGCAATCCTTTCTTTGCATGAAGATAATCATTAGAGTTATCAGCACTTTCTCATATTTTTATTTTTATTACTATACCTTCCCTGTATATGCTCATATTTGTATACATTGTACTCACACTCCTTTCCTTAGGTTTCAGTGGCATCATTTGATACACATACATACAGTAAGTAGCAGCTTTGAAACAGAGCAATCATTTCTCTGCATAAAGGTAATCAGTTAGGTTATGAACTCTTTTTGCTACTACTTCTGCTTTTTTGCTTACTTCTCTGTCCCTGTATATACTCATATTTGTATGTGTTGTTGTCTCTTTGTGTTTTGTCTGTAATAATGTAATTATGTATTAAGTGGGTTTTATTAGCTACTTATTACATGTTTTACAGTATGCAAAACTCTAATAAGAAAGCAGTTATCATTTCATTATTCTACATGGCAAGATTATGAATATTGCACCTTCATCATGTATACTGCACACACTGCCTAAGTTTCTGCATGAGTTGCTTAGTATACTGGATAGAACTTCATAATAGAATGCTATTTATATCAATGCATTGCTTAATGCACTAATTAGCTCATGATATTTATTCAAATGATCCTTGACACTTTTTGGTCAACATTATAAGAATCCCTCCTACAGAGTTTTCATGAAAAGTAAATGCACATGTGATGTCATCAGTGATGTCATCAATGACATTTGTGATGTCATTTTTGATGTCCTGGGTGTTAGTGTTAGCAGTGCACGGTGGCGTGAGTTATGGTTGCTTATCTTACCATAACTGCCGAATTTCAGGGGTTTTTCGGTTTTACTTTGAACCATAACGTCCCTTTAACAAAGTTTTTTTACTGAATTTGATAGGTTTTTAGTAGCGCAACTTAACCATAACGTCCCTTTTAACAACGTTTTTTCATTGAATATATATATATGTGCTACAAAAAAAACTTTGTTAAGGGGACGTCATGGTTAAGTTGCCCTACCAAAAACCTGTGCACTTCACTAAAAAACCCTTTCTAACGTCCCATTACGGTTCAAATTACAACCGAAAAACCCCTGAAATTCATCAGTTATGGTAGGCTAAGCACCCATTCCTGCCATCAACCCCTGTGCACTGCTAACATTACCAACCAGGACATGAAAGATGCCATCACAAATGTCATTGATGAAATCACTGACGACATCACATGTTTAGCCCCTTTGTTTTTCTTCACTGCCATATACACATATGTATATTCAGTGAAACTACTTTGTTAAAGGGTCTTTATACTTCACAGTAAAACGAAAAACACTAGACATTCCCTACATATAGGATGCTAAACAACCATAACTCGCGCCACCTACGTGCATTGCTAAGACTAATACCCAGAACATCAAAGATGACCTCACAAATGTCATTGATGACATCACTGATGACATCACATGTGCACGTAATTTTCATGCAGAGCCTCCACAAGGGATTGTCATTATAATATTGCCAGAAATGTGGCAGACATTATTGCAGAACTACCTTATGCCAAAAAGTTCATTACGCAATCCATTGCTCAACAATTCCATTGCAACACAGACTTCTTTCCGTGTATGAACGACCTCATGAAGACCTGAAGTCATTGTCTGCAGCATGTGCTATAGAGATACAATATTCTACATTTTCCCATTTTAGCTACTACATTGATATATCATTTGTGATGGCATCTTTCATGTCCTGGGTGGTAGTGTTAGCAGTGCACAGGGGTTGATGGCAGGAATGGGTGCTTAGCCTACCATAACTGACGAATTTCAGGGGTTTTTCGGTTGTAATTTGAACCGTAATGGGACGTTAGAAAGGGTTTTTTAGTGAAGTTGACAGGTTTTTGGTAGGGCAACTTAACCATAACGTCCCCTTAACAAAGTTTTTTGTAGTGAATTTTAGAGGTTTTTATTAGGGCAACGTAACCATAACATCCCTTTAGCAAAGTTGTTTGTGTGCTGCAGTTGACAGTTTTTGTGAAGGGGAACTTAATCATAACATCGTGGCAATAAAGTTTTTTTGTTGAATATATATTATCATGATGTGATCTTGGAAGATATATAGTGTAATTTACTTACTTTATATACATGTAACATAGAACATACAGAACCCCCTCGCTATGGATATTCGAAAGGCACGGACTGAGCGCCTGTTTGCGGACGGGCGCGGACATGGTCAACAGTGGCCAAACAGGCAGGGGGTACCTGAAATTTTACTATTGTCTCACACTAAAAATGCGCACCTAGGAAAAAGGACACATATAGACATTACAAGTACTAATGAAGAAGTAGGGAAACCTAAACGTGTGAAATTAAAACCATGCATTTAATGACCATGTAGAATGTATTGGATTGTACCATAAACAAAAAAGGTATGCCTCCAGCGTAATTACCTTACAGAAACTCTGCATCCAGGACCTACAGCAGACGCACACACTACAACGAAGGGAAAGTACAACAAAATAGTAAGGGAACTTCATTTTTCTTATATGTGAGTCTACCTTTTTTGGTATGTGGGGCAGAAAAAATAATTTCTTTCTGTTCTTTTGACACAGAAATGGCCAGTACTTTGGAGTGGTTGGAGGAGAATTGTCCGCTTGGGGAAATGTCCGAAGACAGTGACAATAATGGTACACACTGCTCTGCATAAGCAAAATAATGATCAGTATTTTATAGGCATTTAACATATGTATATTTATTTTTTAACAGAGCAGGGAAGAAATGAAGAAAGGGCAATAAACGACAGAGAGGAAGACAGGCTGAAAATGATTGAACTGAAAATGGAGACACTGAATGACAATTTTTAAAGTTTAAGGGAATTTTTTGGAGGACGTTGTGAGAGGGAAAGTACGTTATCACTGTTGCACCTGTGCCTGCCCCCTTCTCCATTCCCTAGTGAACCATCCCCAAACCTTCCAAAAGAACATAGACGTTTTGATGAAACATCCATCCCTTCTTCCCCACACAAATCATCCCCTCATAACCAGCCTGTGTTGAATCCTAATTCCCCTATATTTGTGTCAGTATCTGCTTCCCCCTGTTTTTCTCTTGACGGAACTGTGTGTGAGTTTTTGGAAAGTTTTTGTATATTTGTTGTTGTTGCAGAGGTGGAGGACATTATTTTTTAAAAAAAGACTTAAAATGTTCATGAACAGCGTGCCTGTTCGAGCTACCCATTAGCAATAGAACAGGAATGTTCTAATGACAACACACCTACCCGTACCAATATCAACCAAGATGGAACTGATCTTAGAACGCACCATCTGTGCAAGGTGTGTGTAAATAAACAAAGGGGCACCCTAATGATATTATACCCCTCAGTACTGCTTACAAACGAGATAGAACATGTCCGTAGAGCACGCCAGGTGTCCGGGATGTCTGTAAATGAGCAAAATGGGAATGTCTTAGGGACAGTATACCTGTCCATATCGGCCGCAGCCAAGATGGAACCGTCCGTAGAACAAGCGTGGTGGGCGGCATGTTCGTGGGCAAACAAAATGGAGGTGTCCTAAGGACAATAGACCTGTCCGTGCAGTCAGCAGATGATGTATGCACATGCGCAGTACATCCATAAGTACAATGAACATCGCGCCTGTCCCTAACTGTCCCTCTCACTTGTGGCACAATTGTAATTAGTTTGAGGACCCGAACACTGTCCATAGGACATTTTCACGCATGCGTACGTTTGTTAGTGTACATTTGCTGTCCACTGGCCACCCATTTCCCTCGCGGATGTGTTCAGGATGTCATCATGTGACCGTACCCATGCTGAGCGTGTGGACTAATTTGCGCTGTTTGTGTGCTTCCCCGACATTACAAAAGAACTTGTACATGCAAGGGAAGTTATTTTACAGTGTAAAATAAGCATTTCACATGACCCATACAATAGGTGTACCGGTGGATGTATTGTTTAAAATGTTTGGAACGCTTTTGAGTGATCAAGATGGTCATGAGGCGCACCCCTCCACCCCTATAAATGGCCACACCCTCAAGCGCATCTTCATTGTGCTTGTGGCTATAGCAGATTGAGTTGTGCTGCCTTTACTGCTGTAGCGACCAATAGGAAAGTATCCAGCATGGCATCCATGGCTACTACAGCTTCATTAGCCTCAGCAGCACCCCCAAACCCTCCACCACTACCACCTCCCTAAGGGCCTGCAGAGGGATATACGGGTGAGGATGTAGAGATTGAGGAGGAAGAAGAGAATGAGGTGGAGGAACTCCGCACTGCAAGCACTCGCTGGGAGTTGTGGGTGTGGCAGTGGTTTTCCATTTGTGGGAACGTACCAAAATCACTTGTGAACCTGGTGAGGTGTAACCAGTGCCAGTTGGTGCTGAGTCGCGGGAGACCTGGTGCATACAGCTTTGGTATGACAACCATGAAGTGACATCTAACTTTGTTCCACAGTGCAGACATTCGCAAGGTGGTGCCATGTGAAGAACGAAGTAGATTGAGTTCCTCCACAGCATCCTCTGTCTCCGATCCTCTCACCACAAGAGACACTCGGGTGGGGGAGCTCATCCCTCTAGCTGCCTCACAAGCCATTTGCGATGCTGTTGACCCTCACCTTTCGAATGTGACAATATTGTGTGTGTAATGCGATGCAGTACTCTGCAGGGGGAAGAATTTTCAAAGTGCTTTTGAGGCTACGGTCACGAAGCATCAGAAGAAGTACCTCCTAACCAAGTAAAGCTCACCCTATATCGTTCTCTCTCCTCCTGCCCCTTCTTATCCCCGGGGTTGGTGTCCCTTCGTTTCCCTCCTTTGACCTCCTCTCCTAGTGTGTCATGTGGCCAAAAGCAGTGAAGTGGAAAAGTACAACATTTTTTTAAAAATGGCTCTTTTCACAGCCGCCTTTCATAGTTTAACAATAGAACTATCAAGTGACCGTTGTAGGCCTCTGCGTACAAAACCAATGGACTGTACGCTGGGAATAAGTGGCGGCTCTGAAAAGAGCCTTTTGGTGGTGTTGTGTGTGCGTTAAAAAATGGAACATTTGAAAAAAGGGATTGTCAAATAGAGTACAGTCAATGCAAAAAAGGTTGCAATGAGGATTGTACATTGCGAAGAAAAATCTGATTGCCAGCATATATGTGAGATGGACTCCATCTCTGTGAAAAATGAAAGAGCTGCAAAACAAAATGTTTTAATTGTGGAAAGAGGACATGCCAACATCTCTTAGAAAGGCACAAACAGCCTCATTGACGTTGCACCTCGCTTTCTCCATTTGTGGACCAAATGCAGAAGAATGCAGCCATATTTGTCTTTGTGCAATACGGGAAAAGAGTATTTGACAATTTGGAAACAGGTCCATGACCTTCGCAAGTCCTTCTTTCATTGCAAATTGCAAAGAAATTCCAGAGACATTGCCTAAACTGTTTCCTCCACAATGAATGATAATTATGTCAGGATGTCACTCTTTTGTAAAGTGGTACAGAGAGGTACAAAGTCGAGCCACCTCATTCCACACACGCCATGCCAGTGTACTTCCACATGAGGAAATCCAAGATCTGTAGATAGACCACAACTTTCTGCATGCACCTTCAACCAATGTATCCAGGAGTCTCCCAACATCCAGATAATCTGTTTGCATGCACACAGAGCCATGGCTGTCTAGTCTGCTGTTAGGGAGAAGACGGTCTCAGTAAATTTCTTTGTTCAGAACACACCCACTGAACTTTACTGACCAATCCCTAGCTCTGCTCATTCTCATTTGCATACGACTCCACCCTAGAATCCCCCTTGTTGACATGCGCTGCCTGCAAACCACGGCCATGTCCACGGACATGTACAGGATCTGAGCGTGACAACTGTACATTTAAGTATTATTCCCCTTTTCCCCTTTAAGGTGGGCTCTGAAAAGAGCCGTTTTTGTTTTGTTTTTGGGCAGATGCCTTACAGACACCTGTTATTTTGTGTTTTTTTCATATAATTTTTGTATTGCGTTACTCCTACAACCATTATATAACCTTCTCTAAAGCAAGCCGTACATTCCAAAAGAACATGGCATTTCCCAAAGAAGACAACGCAACACCATCTGCTTCAAAATAATCGGCATTACTGGGCACAATGTTATCGTGGCTGCAGAAAAATATAACAGCTCATAACATGAAAGCACGCATGCCGCAATTGATGATACATCTCCCAATATTTTGATCAGGACAGAAAACAGAACTGTTGTCCCATTTTCCAAGTCTTTTAACAAAATACGTGAAGACACGTACCCCAAATGGCAAGCACCGTAGTGCAAAAAATACCAGATGCAGAGTGGTCATCATACGCATGTGTCGGCAAACTTCCAGAATTGCCTCAACATTGCGATCACTCTCAGCGCTCCACTCCTCTCACATCAAAATGGTGTGCCACATGCCTACTCTCGGCATAGTGCTGTAAACCATGGACAAAAATATCCCCATGCACCAAAACCCTTACTCTCTGCACCTCTGCCATCTTCAGTGTACGCACTGTCTTTCGACACAAAAGAGCAATGTGAACATCTGATTGACTGAAGCCTACAGTCCCCTTTCCATGCTGGATTTGCTGTAGAAACCTGTATGCGACACGCCCTACCCGCGGACAAGCGTTGTGTACGTGCGGAACGTGACTCTAACTCAGTCCTTCGACCCTTTCTACATCAATCGTGAATCCATTCCCTCATGGGACAGAACTAAGCAGTCACACAGCCATCCACCAATCACAATCATCTTCGCTAAATCAAACTCCGTCATCAACATTTCGCACTTCAGATGTACTACGATGACTCTGAGGGGAAGTTGCATATCATTGCAAAGCGCCTACTTCAAAAACTACTGTGCAAGTGTTGCGGATTTCTACGTACATCTCCATGCATGCACACATGCATGAGTATAAAGTACAGGTATACATATTTTAATCAGAAAACATGTGCAACCCTTATGAATTAATTTAAACAACTTAATGCCAATAATTCTGCATAGGCAATACATACCAACGCGCCCCCTTTATTTGCAAGATATGCGATTTTTCATTGACAAACCGCACTACTTCTTTATGTCTCCGGCATAACCTATACATACATCACAACCATCCCTATTGAGCGTGAAACTCTATTGTCCATTAGGAAATGTCTGAATTTTGTAACTTGTACCACCTACATTAATGCTACTTGCAGTGCGATCTTATGAGAAAAATAAATGCTCCCGATTGCTGTGGTGGCATCTCCCGCTGAGGGTCTTCCGATTTTTTGGATTCGTACTTATAATATGAAAGTTGAGGAATTTTTACCATCTACTATAATGACCTATCGCTTACAGACCTCTCTCGTATAGATAATACAGCTTTAAAAAAAGGCATTTTCATAACCTAAAAGGTGTACTCATTTCTGAAGCACGTGCAATTGACATATTGCAAATAACATATAGAGGTGGCACATGGGGAAGTGAAATGTTCACATGCACTATGTTGAAATATGAAAGGCGCATACTCTGATAAAAGAAGCAAAAGTAACGTATATAGTAACATCACTGCGTTAAGCACACAAAGGTAGTAATTTATTTTTTTCATTCACAGTGAAAACTACTCTCCTGAAAATCAACAGCATCTACACTGCAAACGACATATCCGAAGAAAACTGGTCATTCCGCAAAACAAAGTAAGTACAGTACTACCTTTATATTCTAATTATTACTCAAAGAGACTGTGTGGGTTATTTATTTAATTTGTACACCAAAGCAAACATTGATTTCGGAAACCATTTTACCCACAAATCCTCATTCATTATGTAAAGAATAACAGGCAGAATGGCTCAGAAATCCCTGTGTGTTTGAAACGCAAATAACAAAAAACATTGTTAGAATGTTAGTACTAGAAAACAATTAGATGTTTTAATTTTATGCCATTACGTTTACTATTAATACTTCTGCTCGCCACTAGTCCACTTTGTACTCTCATCTGAAGCACATTGTAGTATTATACAAACAGAAAAATAGCCTTCCCAAATCATTGTAAGAGGCCAATGCACATAGACACCACCACCACAAAGAGTTTCCCCATCAAAAGCATGCACTCATGCACACAGCACACATACATTGTACAACAGACCAAACCATGCCTTCTTTTTTTCAACAGACCCCAAAGAATGCCTACCAAAAGGCAAGTCCATAGAAAGGAATGCAGAAGTAGAGCAAATAAAAATAAAAGTGTCCAACCTAAGTATACATCTGTAGCAGAGTTTGTACAGAACGTTGGAACAAAACAGCTAATACAGTCGTTTAGGAAGACAAAGGAAGCTTCAACTACTGAAACTTTACCTCCTCCTTCAAAATGCACCATGAAACACAGAACTCTTCCCAAGAAATCGTCTACCAGTATTTCTAACAATGCTCCTTTTAATCCTGATATAGTAACAAGACCGCATAGTAAAAAAAATATTTTAGCAAAAGTGTTTCACCACAGAGTCCTTCAGAATCTAATAAGAACAAGTCCGAAATCATCGTCAACCCTTAAAACCTACCGTAGAAAATTAATCCTACAAGCTCTCGTGGACAGTGCAATCCTTCTCAAAAGGAAGTTGTTCATATTAGTGTTAAATAGAATGAAATCACTAACAAAACTAAGTACCAAACTACAAAAGTAACTTAGCAATAAACGGAATGTGAAAAGAAATAACTTCTTACATATTTGTTGAGGTGAATGGAGTCACACGACAACCACAGACACATATTTTAATGAAGAAGCATACAAACAAAATCAAACAAACACAATTACCATCATAGCAGTGGGCGAGGGTATGAAAAAAAACAATAATACCATTATGGAACAAGAAACAGTGCTTAGAAAAGTATCCCCTGAAAACTCAGAATTACCTAGCGATTTGACTGAACCAGACCGTCCAGTATACAAATGGCCGTGCACATCAATGTGTGCCATTCCTAACAAATCTTTCAAATCTTTACGTCAGTTCCTCAATCAGTATGTGAAAGGTAAAGACAAAATAAAAATAAAAGTGCTGCAAAATATGAATATCTGTCCAGTGCGCAAATACACAGGACTGCAAGGACATTCATTAGCCTGCATTTCTGGACCTATTTCTAAAAGCACTTTCCATGATATCAAAAGGATATCAATACATCATTCAAATGTAAGAAATCTAGTATATAAAATATACTATGCTAAAAGTCCAACTTCAGAATTAGCCAATTTAAATTATACTCTTCTGCATGGTACACCCAAATACCTACAAGAAGAAATTTACCGTATCCAGAGAAAATATTTTGGAAGTGAAAGTCACTCACAAAATGCAATAGCTTTAGAACAGAGTAGCAAAAAATCTGCACATAGCAACCTTCTATTACACACATACAAAAAAGAAATACTAAAATGTAAAAGTGCATCGGCTGAAGTACCAAACCATGTGTGTGTGTGTTGCCGCAGAACGTTTTACAAAAGGAGCACAAACAATGTAGACATAGCGTACACAATAAAAGACAATGAAGATTCCAATTGGTTTCAATTAGCTCTGTACCTTTTAGCAGAAAACAAATATGAAATAAGAGAACCCCCTAATTTATTGCAGTTACTGCACTATAAAACTAGACAACAACCAAAGTCCTTCACGTGCTATCACAAATAATTTGGAATTGTTTCCACTACCAAAAACCCTGCAACAGCTCAATTTGTATGAGAGCATCATAATTCAAACAGTTCACCCATTTCAAGCAATTATACGCCTTCATCCAAAAACAGCAAAATTATCCCACTCTGAATTGGTGAAAGGCATTCATGGCAAAGTAGTTTATTTGCCATTAGATCTAACCGAAAATGTACACACTATAGGAGTGCAACATTCAATAGAGCATTCTTTAATTGTCTTGGTAAATGGTGTTCCAACAAAGGATAACATTTGGCCACAACTGGTGGATTTACATAAAGTTAGACAAGCCTTGCAATATCTGAAAGACAATAAGGAGTACTACAAAGAGAAATAAATATTAAAGAAAACCTAAGGGAAGCAACTGAAATAATTCAAGAGCCATCAGAAACTGGACAATTCGAACTTCTGGATCCTGCTGCACTATGCACTCTTTTGGACCAGTACACAATTCATCCATTGCATTCCAATGAAAGCATAGATGATGCACTAGAAACTTACCAAATGAGACAAACCAAAGGTTCACCAACGAGTATATGGGAAAAAAGTATAGAAGCACCTGCTTTTCCACTGCTATGTCCTACTGGCAAAAGTGGAAGGTACGATGATAGACCCACTCAGATTACGGCATCATAATACCGCTCATTACGAATGTATTCGCAAGATTCCAGATTTAGACAAAATGTGGAGTACATATTTCACCTACTCTTTGAAAGTTAAATAGCAACGCTATGTTACAGAGTTGCACACATTTTGAAATCTAGAACCCACTTTCAAAATATGTCAGCTATACAATTAATACAAAAAGTATAGGAAAAAGATGAGGTTTTACAATCAAATAGAACAAATTTGTTTGCAAACGTGCGTGGTACAAAAGAATACTAGTTTTGATGGCGCGGACACGTACGTTGTATAATCAGAAACCTTGGACCACCGACTTGGTTTGTGACACTAAGTTGTGCAGAATATGCATGGGAAGATGTACATGAGTTCCTACGCATAGCAAACAACAACACAACCAACATAGATATGTTAACACCTGGAGAACTTTGCTCTCTAGATTCAGTTAATGTGTCAAGATATTTCCATCATTTTTTCATTGCTATGCTACACTTTATTTGCAATTAAACTGTTCCTCCCCTCAGAGAAGTGCAACACTTCTTTTGGAGAAAAGAATATCAAGCGAGAGGTGCACCACATATCCACATGCTTTTATGGATCAAAGGTGCACCTAAATTTGGTCACCACAGTGATGCCACTGT
Organism: Ambystoma mexicanum; assembly: GCF_040938575.1. NCBI lineage: Eukaryota > Metazoa > Chordata > Amphibia > Caudata > Ambystomatidae > Ambystoma > Ambystoma mexicanum. Next base: position 1,223,988,730 of record NC_090934.1, on the reverse strand, counting down.
TTTGCAGTTCATCCAAAAATATGTCACTTGTGAAATCCCGTCACAATGGACACATAGTGACCTGCATGGGCAGATTTTACAATTTCAAAGAAACAAATGTGGCAAATATTGTTGTTGCAAATACAAAAACAAAGGTAAGTACTACACCAAATGTCGCTTTGGTTTCCCTAGACCAGTTACAGAAACAGGTGAAGTGAACAACTTCATGTCTTCAGTTCGACATAGTGTTAAAGGTAAATCACCTAAGAACACGTATTACATAAAAAGAACAGAAGAAGCAAAATATATCAATGATTACAATGCAATAATTGCCCTGTTATGTAATGCAAACATAGATGTGCAGTACATTGCAGACAATTCTACTGCTGTTGCATGATATGTTACAGCCTACCTAACCAAAGCAGAAAAAACAGAGCTTCAAGACCTGTGAGATGACCTAGCATCAGACAAAACACTATCGCAGAAATTGTACAGCCTAGGCATAAAAATGCTCTCTCATAGAGAATGTGGTGCCTATGAAGCAGCAGATCATTTAACCAGTACAGCTTTGTATGGAAAATCAGACAACATATTATGGCTAAGTCTTGGTCCTCCTAAATCTAGAAAAAGAGTTCTGAAATCATATGAGGACATAGAAACAATTGCCAGAAATTATCCCAACAGCCAAGACATTTTAAAAAACAATTTACTGGACACATACTATCCGAACAGGAGTAGCCCTTTGGAAAGCATGTGTCTATACGACATAGTGCAAAACTTTGCATACAAAAATAGTGTAAAACCCGATGAAAGCAAAGGTAGATATGGAGTAACCGATTGTGAAGGCAGCTTAGTGAAACTTACGAAATGAAGCTTAATTAATCATGTTAAATTGTAATTAAAAACTCCTCAACAAAAATAATTTTATTACATGTCTCTGCTACAACTTTTTAAACCGTGGAGAAAAGAGGAAGAGATACTAGATAACTATGATTGCTATGAAGATGCTTTCAAAGCAAATGAGAGCGCTATCACCGATCTGAACTTTACGCAGTACAAAACAATGTTACACAATGAGCAGCAACACGAAGAAGAACTGCAGGCCCAACTAGATAAGGACTCTTCCGACAGTAGTCAACCTTCTGTAACAGGAAGCCAAGAACCACTAAGACAGCCACTAATGGCAAATGAGGCAGAATTAGCTATGACAGAAGTGGAAAACACCATGTGTCACTATCAAGAAGATATAGAAAACCTAACTGTACAACAAGCAAAACTTAACAAAGATCAGCGCAGCATTTTTGAAGACGTAACAAAACAAATTGTACATGGTGTGCAACACGAAAATAAAGAATGTACCTGCCAAAATTACAAACCTATACTTCTGTATGTCAGTGGTGAAGCTGGGTCAGGGAAAACATTCCTAATCAAAATCATCAGCAAGTTTCTTCAAAAATTAACAAACAACAAACTGTCGGCTGTTGTAACTGCCCCCACAAGTCTAGCTGCCTACAACATACGTGGTGTCACTTTACACCTATTACTACTCTTCCAGTAGAGCACCAAAACAAATTAGACGATTACAAACTTTCTGCAGAAGCTGCAATGGAACTACACAGAGTATTAAAACAAATGAAAATGCTACTAATAGATGAAGTGAGCATGGACTCCAACTTAATGTTGGCCTATATTCACCTCAGATTGCAAGAAGTACTTAAAACAAACTACGAGGAACTCTTTTCAGGAAAACACATTATTGTTTTCAGAGATCTTCTGCAATTGACACCAGTGAAAGGTGAACCTATTTTTAAAACTTTAGGACATAAACTCTGCCATAAAACTGTTGGCAGCATAGGAAATGTCAACCATTGGCAACATTTCCAATACAGAGAATTATCAGAAAACATGCAGCAATCTGCAGATTTCACTTATGCCAACATCTTAAAAAGTATTAGAGTTGGTGTACTGTCGCAAGAAGCACAGGCAATATTGAAAAACTGGCATATTAATGCACTTTATGGCGATAATGCATGTCCTACTGATGTTATGGAACAATTAGCGCACAAAAATGTCAATTGTATGGCCTTAATGCCAACTCTTGCAAGCTGTTTCAAATTCAATGAAACAATTTTAAATAAAGAAATGCAACCAATAATAGAAATTAGCGCCACAGACAAACTAGACATACATGGTATGACACTACCCATGTGTGAGCAAGCCACAACAAGACTAAATAGCTTAGAAATTTCAATCTCCAACACAGTTGGGTTGGAAAAAATATTTAAATTATCCTTACATTGTAGAGTAATGCTTAAAGGTAACATTGACGTGGAGCAAGGGCTAGTTAATGGGGCACTGGGTACAGTTGTTGGCTTTCAAGCATACCCATGTGACAACAACATTCAGTTTGTCAATATTCACTTCGACAAACTTTCAGAAGTGAAAAGGATAAGGCACTCAATTGCTCGATTCCTTCTCTTCAAAGACATGTATGTATGTAGAGAAAAATGTTCTCTAACTCTTGCATATGCAGTCACCATTCATAAATCCCAAGTTCTTACCCTTGACAAAGCATTGATAGATATAGGAAATACAGTCTTTAAAGAAGGCATGAGCTACGTAGCGCTATCATGCTTACGTACACTTGACGGTCTATTTCTAATGAACTTTGATGCAAGTAAAGTGAATGCTGATATTCCTTGCATTTTAGAGTACAATAGACTGTGTTCACTGCACACCCCACATCTGAACCAATATCCTGTTCCAGAAAAAGTAAAATGTGGTAAAAGAAAACTAAATCAAACAGAAATGCAAAAGAATCAGATAGCAAATCCTTCAAAGAAAACAAAAGAAGCTAAAGGTTCATCAAGTACCACAAGCAAATAAGCACCTATTAGGGAAAGTAAACCAGGTACTTCTTCAAAGAAGGAACAGAAAGACCGAAAAATGCACTCAGATACAGAACTAGCTGGTCCATTAAAATGTTCAAATGAAACTGGTGTAAGTTATTCGAATGTAGCAATGAATATTCTATTTCAATTGCCACCAATTGTTAACAATATTTACTTACACAGTACAGACCAATTGTGTTTGCAAATATTAGTCCTGCATAGAAATGCAACAAACGACCCTGACAACATGTACAGTGTTCACAGAATAAGACAAGAATTGGACTACTGTGCTGGAATGGTGTGAATCACTACAAACAGACAAGAAGATCCACAAGAATTTCTAATGTACTTACTACAAGTACTGGAAAACAAAAGCATACCTATAAATGAAATCTTTTAGATTTCATACATGTGGAAACATACATGCACTCTCTGTAGCAATGTGATACAGGAACAAATTCCAAATGAGCGATTTGTGTACGTATCCATACCTAGTTGTGAATCCATTCCATTTCAGCAACTTGTACAGAATGCAAACCATGGCAGATTGTGTACTATATGCAATTCAGACAATCGCTCCACCTTACTGATACAAGCACATAGTAACTACTTAATTCTTATGCTTCTATGTTATAATGCAGTCGGTACCAAAAACATCTGCAAGCTGACTGGATTCATACATGGTCAAGTGTCACTTGGAAAGAAAACCTTTACAACAATAGGTATAATTTACCATGCAGGAGCTACAACCAATGCTGGTCACTACACTGCTTACATTAAAAAGAAATGTGGATGGTTGGAATGTAATGATAGCACCATTACTCTAAAGCAGAGATTGCCAGCAAATCTCACAAATGCGTATTTAATCTCCTTAAAGCCAAAATTTAATAACTAATGTGTACGTCAACATTACCAAAATAATAAAGAGAAAGACTACAAACAGAATACGCCAACAGGTATCTAACTGCCCAAGAGTGTATAAGAACGACACAGATGAATGAATATCACAAATCCGTAACCATAAATGCACAGTTAGAATACGCCAACAGGTATCTAACTTTTGCTAGAAATCAGCAAGGCAACAAAGATAACATTAATCAGAAAGACGAAGGAAACACTCAAAGAAAACAAATAGTGTGTAGCACTGCAAATAAAGTTTTTTTATTTTTTATTCCAACAAATATTTTTCTCCCAGACCCAATGATTTGAATAACAAACACAGAAACTGAGCAAAATGCACAGTACACTGGTTTGTAAACTAAATATGAGGGTAAAAAAAAAGCTAAACTGTCTATTATACAATGTAAGAAGTCTTCATAAAATGCAAACACTAACATGCTTTTTTCTTTTATCACAGAAATTAAAAAAGGATAGTTCCGCCAAGTACTAAAGGCATGTAAGACATAAATGGATTCTGAACAAAGTAAACAGTAAGTATATTACAATCATCTCATACATATGCAAACACTAATATGCTGCAGCGGCTGTAGGCTAGCCCTAGCATCTTCGCTGTATAACCTACCACCTACACCATATGGCCAAGTTACCAAGACTATAGGTCCTACTCACAACCATCGCTGCATAGCAAAAGCCTGGGGCTTGCAATTTGACTACTTATAAGTTTACTCTTGGGTGCAGAGTCTGCAGCCATGGACGCAAGACTCAAGGACATGCACACAACTACCACACCACACCACACCCATTTTCACTTACAAACTCACTGCTTATGACTTCAGTCTTGGGTGCATGGGCTTTGGCCATGCACCCAAGAATTTGGGTCCTGGCCAGAACCACCACAGCATATGGCATCCATTGTGGCTTCTAATTTCACTATGTATAAAGTTCGTTTTGGGAGCATGGCCTTTGGCCATGTCCCAAAAACGCTATGCCCTCCCCACAACCACATCAATGATGTTTTACAGTACGAGTGTACGTATATCTGCGAAATGTTGCAATGGTTGTGGCCACAGGCTACAGACTCGGGTGTGAGGCCATAGATTTTCAATGTAGGGGTATGCAGTATATAAAATCCATAGTGGCTTATACCTCCAGTGCTTATAACTTTGTTCTTGGGTGCATGGCCTTCGGCCATGCATCCAAGACTGCACACACTCCCCACAACAAGCTAATCGATACTGAATACTACAGATGTAGCCAAGGCTGTGACATGCTGCAGTGGTTGTGGCCATGCATCCAAGACTCTAGGGCGCACCCAAACAATCTGACGCAGAACACGTCTCGCTACAGCCAATCGGCAGAGACGTCGCATGTTCGTGAGCATGACGCCAGCCCCTTAGCCAATTGATGTCTTGTCCGTGGACCGAACAGGAAAGTGTGACCGCGGAGCAGACATAGATATCACTAATTTTGTATGCCCTACTTTCTGGTCGTTTTAAAGAAAAGTACTACACGCAAGGTCACTAAATTTACAAAAGCACTCTTTCGGGATCAAGCCGCTTCTCCTGTTGCAAATCTTGTGAAAATCCGTCCAGCGGTTTGGCCTGTAGCCGTGCGCAAAGTTCTTTCTCCATTCACTCTATGTGAAAAACAGAAGTTTTGGGATCCCCCTATAACTTTGCCCCCCCTGGACCAAACCTCACCAAACTTTGCAAAATAAAATCAGAGTGACCCATATACTTATCTTGCGAAGTCCTGTAAAGATTCGTCCAGGGGGAGCGAAGTTATAAACCGCCCAAAAAGTTCTCTTCCTATGGAAACAGACACGTGGCCGTGTTTTATATATATATATATATACATGGTCAATTGTGCAAAGGTCAATTCGGACCCTTGAAATCCGGTCAATTCGGGCATTCTAACAATTGCGTTCGAACAATTTGGTAATACTGCTAATTACTTTACTAAGTGTTTATCAATACATAACGTTGTAGAGATTTCCTTGGTAAAGATGGAGACCACCTTTGTTTAAATTTGAGTCATGTATTTAAATGCGTTATGAGATTTGAGAAATGCGCTCTGTTTTGCTTTCCCAGAATTGTGCGGTGGTACCGTATTGCAGACCTTCCCTAGTTGGTAATAAAAGTCTCGTGTACATGCCCCATTTAATTCGTGAAATGCTTGTGCAGTCTGGTTTAATTTGCATTCTAAAATTTGTATTCCTGGATTTACAACAGTGAATGCAAATGTACATGTCTCAAAAAGCAAATAAAAATACATGACAGGGAATGCATCTCCTGAATGGAATGGGATATGTTCCCAGGCATTCTCTTGGTAGAATCAGGGATATGGTGAAGACTTGGTAAGAGCATCCCATTGGATGATGATGATGATGTGGCAGGGGGTGCTATTTAATCAAAAAGATAGGTTTGAAAATTCAGGAAAACTAAGGTAACATGAAATCTTGGCCTTGGGGACGGTCCACTTGGAGTTTGCATCAACGTTTGTCTGAACATCGCTGCTCCTAAAAGTCAGGTAGATCTGTAGGTCTCTTAAGGGATGGTTCATGACTCAAGCTAAAACGTAAGGGCACAGGGACGATCGATGGGAGGGTTAGTTGATAATTGCAGACAGATCATTTTATACCAGTTGGAAGACGTTTTTCCAGTCCTGGTCTTTCACTGGCAAACCTAATGTATCCTGGAAGCTAAAGACTTTGTGGAATTTAAGTGAACAAACTGGACTGGAGCACCGAGATAACTTCTAAATATAAAGAGGCCCTGTGTCGTGTAGCCATGCGGACTTCCTTTTTATTCTCCTATCTGTGGGTCATGACCCTAGTGTATCGACAGAAGGCTGCAAAGGGCTCTTCCGTTAGGTGCAATCCACCTATCACGTAACAAATAAGGCTATTCCAAATTGAGGAAGCAGGGACATAACTTGGGGTGCAACATATGCAACTTCTGTGAGCATGATTAGGGGAACTTTATAAACTTTTCACTTCACAATATCCTTAACTTCTTTTCAAATGATGCCTCTAGTGGTATTGCTGAAGAAGGAATCTTGTGAAATAAACGTGCAGCATTTTTTTAATTGGCAAAATAGTTCAAAACACTGGGGACATTTTTTTTGTAGTTTTCTGAGACAGTCTTTAGAATAAATTCTCAAGTAAAGCAAGTGAAAAACACAATTCTTTTTTCTTCAGCTGGATGATGGAGAAAGCTAAAGCAAAGTAAGGAAATCCCTTTTCCGACTTTTTTCCCGCAAGTTTTGAAAGTGGAAAACGCAATTTTTGCAGACCTTATTTTCCTCAAACCTACTTATTTTCATGTTCTTTCATTTCTCAACATTTGATGACGTTTGTGAAGTGAAACTGCTCAATTTTGAGCATCCCTGGTCACAGCACCTTCCATAGACGTAGTTTACTAAAGGACTATGGGGAGTATGGGGACCAGCATATGAAAAGCTTGAGAAAACTCACTTGAGGCGGGGGCAGCACAACGAGATGTAGCAGACTAGATAGCCCTGGCGACAGGGGCGTTGCTAGGGGGGGGCTAAGGGGGCTATAGCCCTTGATCTTTTGGGTGTAGCCCCGGATAGAATCTCAGGAGCTACAGCCAAAAGACTAGCTAGCCCCCAGTCCCAACAGTTTCGACATCAGCATAGCCCGGGTCTTTTCCAGACCTAGCAACTCCCCTGCCTGGCGACATATGCGGTCAGTATCTTTGTATACATGCATGATTTGATTTTGCGCATTTCTTACGCGCACCAAACGGACTCAACTGCATTCGGGCGCTGATGTTAACTATGCAAAAGAAGTAGAGTGTGTAGATATTGCATCTGGCTTGCGGGTTACTTCAATTATTTGAATAAAAAGGTTATTAGCCTCTTTCTATACACCTCCATGAATTGACATGCCCGGATCTCCCCTGGTGACTGATTCCACAGTCTGGGGCCAAATACCCCAAATCTCCTGTCGAATTTAGAGACCCTTTTACCTCGGTGTACGCATGTATCCTCTTTGTCAAAGTGCATATGTTATGAAACTGAGTTTGAGCACATAGAAGACAAAGCTCAGAATAAGATATGGTCTGAGAAACTAGATTTGGGTAACTGCACCGTGGGTGAGCGATTACATCTAAGTGAACACAAGGTGACAATCTCAAAATTCTCCTGCAATATTTTCAAGCGGTGACATTATTTTTAAACTCAGGACTTGTGTTGTTGTTGTTAAGGTATTTATTAAACGTGGTGCTAGCTTCGGGGAGCAAGTTGTGATTTACAATTTATAGGGCAAAGTACACGGCAAGGGAAGCAGATTGCAAGCGTCAATACAAATGAGCTGGGATCTAACACTGGGGAAAGGGAAGAGCAAGCCATTTGACAGCAAGAGATCTACAAGCAACCAAGGGAGCAGCTTGCCTAGTCTTGTGCTAGGTGGGGATTGGAGGGTGTGTGAACCTAGGGGTTGGGGAGGAGCCATTCCTTGAAGAGCAGGGTCTTAACTTCTCCCTGAAATGTGGAAGTGAGGGAGTGAGTCTGGCGTTGACTGGGAGGAGACTTCAGAGTCTTCTGGTTCTTTTCTTCCTGCAGTTCAAGTCTGCACATGTCCTCACTTCTCGTGGATCATAGATCTATAGAGATGCTGAACTTCTCACCAAGGTAGCTTGGGGGCTTGTGGATGACGGCCTTGTAGCTGATGCAGCAGGATTTGCAGGTGCTAGGTACTTGCAGCAGGAGCCATTGCAGTTCGATGAGGGTCGGGTGATGTGGTCCGCTTTCACCCCATGTAATTGCAATTACTTCTCTATCTTGCAACATGTCCTGCCCACCCCAAAACCTACACCAGATAATGATTTTGAAATGTGGCATCCCATTCCTGATGTCTATACGTGCTTGTGGTCTCGTGCAGAAGAGCTGTGACCTGGCAGTCCCCCCCCTGCACAAATGGGGGTGAGGCCAAGCTCGATTTGCACGTTGCCTTCCCTGTGTAACGATATGGCAGGTTGAATAAGAATGGTTCAGTGAGTTGTCCTGAGCAATGTCAGTGGTTTAGATTTGGTCAAATCTTACAACCATCACTCTTCTCTCTGGCATTACTCTCCTTTCTTTACAACCGTACATTAGGATGTAGCAACCCACATCCCCCATCGTCAATATTTCTGTTAAAGTGATTTAAGACATAATTGTTGCCCAATATCACTTTGCTGCCCTTTACTAATGGGAGAAGGAAAATGCCATCCAGGTAGAGAAGGGGGTGGAAATCTGGATTTTGCTGTTGGCTCCCAGAATGGGCCCAGGGGCATGTGTTGCGTTATAAATAAATAAATGGAAGAGGCCAGCCTAAGCCCAAGACGGGTGCAGCCCACTATAACTTTTTGCATATCTTCATACGGATCTCAGCAGGCCCCAAGATCTTCCAGGACGTTACTCTCACAGGAGCCACAGACTGAAGCCCTCCCTCCCTGGACAGTGCTTCAAGATCACCCATAGAGTGTGAACATAGCCATAGTCACTCTATCTACGACAGGAGGAACATTCAAGCGGACTAGATACGCAAAAACTGGCCAAGTGTGCAACAGAAGCCATTCGGCGGATAACTGTAGATATACACAGGGGTGTTGCTATGTCTGGAAAAGACCCGGGGCTATGCTGATGTCGGAACTGTTGAGACTGGGGGCTAGCTAGCCTTTTGGCTGTAGCTCCAGAGATTCTATCCGGGGCTACAACCAAAAGACCAGGGGCTATAGCCCCCTTAGCCCCCCCTTAGCAACGCCTCTGGATATACATAATGTAACTTCATACATCACAAAGAAATTGAAGCACCTGACACATACGTGTTACAAGACACGTACAAGTCAATCACGTGCCACCAACAAGAGGTGTCCTGAAGACAGGTCTGAGGGAGCACGCAAACTAGACTTATCCATGGGTGTGCGTTTACCCTTGGATCCAGAAACACCACTAAGTGTTGACAAGAGTGAAACCAAAATATAGAGGGTTAACATATTGAGACTTTTCACTCACTTTCAGTACTAACCTCACCTCCTGTCTCTGCACTAGTAAAAGATGACCTGTAGAGGTAGACATGCAAATTGGACAAAAATGTTTTGTTAGTCAGATATAATGCTCTTTTTTATATGTTTTTAGTATGTTGTTGTAGCAACTTTGTGTATATTGATTAAAATATGTATTTTTTTACTGGACCTCGTGCCTCTGTCTAAATGATTTAAGACAGATCTCTATACTTTTGCATGTGGATACCTGTGACCTGGGTGTGTCAAAGCTGGGTAGCTGTCTTGTGGAAACTGTTCTTTGACTTTTTCCATTATAGGCATGAAATATGTTGTCACAAAATGCAGCCAGGTTAAGAAGGTCAGAACTTCCCCCAGGTGTCCCACATGACATGGAGCAATATGGTAGCACTCCACAAATGTTCATGTCTTTGGTGGTGGCTAACAAGTCATAATGGGGTCACACACCATGTGGATAGACCACAACAAAGGAAGGCCCTTCAACAAGTTCATCTGGCCGTTACTTCACGGTATAGACTGCTAAGTGGGCCATTATAGCTATTAACACCCAGAGCCAAAATCTGGGGGGCTAATGGCCACTTGTAGAAAAGAACAGGCGGCAGCAAGATGACTACCATGGAAATGGAGGTTGGTGCTTCAGGAGAAGCTCCACTTCCGTTTCACTTTTGGTTGGAAGCAGAGGGAGGAGTGCGGAAAAAGTAGATGCTGGAGCCTGGTAGAGACCAGATAAGTGAGCTTTGAAAAAATGTGGGTATATGGTGTATGCACCAGTTGTGGGCTTAACGCCAGAAGCTGGTGGAATCCAGAGGCCGGGGGCTAATATGATATGATATGGTATATATAACGTGCGTGTACTCAAGTGTTTCTAGGTGCGACAAAACAAGGAGGGGGGAAACATAGGGAGGACAAAATTACAATCTTACTAGGCCTTGTGTCATTCAGATCGCGCAAGTGCAGGGAAGTGGAAGGGGTGAAGTGCCATGAGGGGGTGGGGCGGGCAGCAACTGGCTTGAAAAATGGACTTAATGGACTTATGCAGGTCGGTGTAGTCTGAGTTCTGTGAATTCTGATTGACTCTGGCCCCTTCCACCTCCCGCCCAGGATGCTTAAAGAAGTTTATGCATTGATGCATATGCAAGATTAATTACATCAAGAATGTTTTGGTGTGCAAAGCTGAATGTTTAATGGTATTTTCTTCTTAGTGATTGTGAACCCGTAGGCCCTTTAAGACGATGTAGCGCTATCTGCGATGGATGGGGATGCAGATCTTACTCATACATAAATAATCAGACCGACTCAGGAAGTTGGCAAAACACACCTGTTTTAATTGCAATTGTCTAAAACCGAGTACAATGAGCATCAATGGACGCCATACAATCATAAGTCTCAATGATTCACATGAAAAAACACATATTTATAACACAAACATGTCATAAGTGACGTCATGCTACGTGGCAAAATAAGAAAACCTACTAGGGGATGTGATGGGCTTAAGGGAAACATCTAGGTATACCTTCTATGGGGGACTGGACAGTGATTGGGTCTCTAAGATCAGGTGGACAGCTATGCCCACCCCTAGTGCAAGTCATCTTCTGTGTCATGAAAATACACAATGTTTCATTGGCTTTCAAACTATAGGGCTCTTTGCTACGTGGCCCTCTACAATTAGTTTGCACGCTTGTACCCTTCTGGAATATTCCACTCGCTAGCAGCACGCAAGCTGGTACCCCAGGTGCTGGAGGGTTGGCTTGGTCATGCCTCCCCACCCAATTATCACAACATCCATCATCACTCCTACTGCCTGCCATTCAATTAGTCCTTTGAACTCGGCCTTGCATGTGTCACTGCACCAGAGAATAAAAGGGAATGTGAGCATGGCCTTATCTTCTGATCTTGGTGTAGCTCTCCCCCAAGTTTATTTCCAACTTGACCATGTGACAGGAGTCTGTGTTTTGAGCTCCTTTGTTGTATTTAATACTATTAAATGAATAAAACCTGGCACTTCTAGTGTTTTTCCATTACACCTCAATAGGAGCTTGGCTTGCTTCTCACGTTCATTGTATCTTCTCCAATAGATAACCAGGTTTTTGGCGGCTCCAACCCTTGACACCGGGCCAGACAAGCCTTTTCGAATCTTCCTTCTTTGTCAGCTGTTTTATTCTACTGCGCCACACTTTCAGCCCTTCTGTTCTCGGGGTTGTAGTTTGCAAAAATGGCAAGTGGAACCTCCAGATTCTATACTATATATAGTAGATATATATTGGCGACACCGCCTACAGTCTATTCACTACGTATAGCCAGCCTTTATGATTACATATTCTACTTGCGTTTCAGCATCTGTACAATTGTAAAATGGCTTGCATTTTCTTCAGTGCTCTCTGCACGTGCAATCTTCATTTTGCTCAATTCTTTACTTTGCCATCAGATGCTATAAGGTCTGTTCACCTTCTTCATTGGTATCTCTTCTGGGTGCGTCATTTCTGCTTCATGTGACGTCACCAGTCTTCTCTTTCACTCATCTTCATGCTTCTTCCGGGAATTTCCTTCAGAAGACTGTCATTTCTCTGTGGATACATCATATAGGGTTTTCCCAATGGCTACCTTGTTTCAAGGACTCTTTGCAGTAAATGTACCACTACTGGCGTTGCACATGTCGCAATTTCCGGTTTCCATCATATAGGCAAAATGGGGGCGGGACTTCTGGTAGAGGCACTTGCCTCCTCCTCTACACTTGATTATATGAAGGAGGTATTTTGTGAAAAGTTAAAATTATTTTAAACTAAATCTCAATAAATATAATTGAAAGGAGGAGTGTAAGATGGCATTCCCGTTTATTTTTGTAATTCTGTTCCATCAGGGAACAATGAGAGCTCAATTGGAGATAAAATGCAATCTTCCTTTCATGCCTCCTCTGAACATTTCTTCTAGCTGAAGTTGTTGGAGCGGGCAATGTGCCAATTGCTTATTGAAAATAGAATGGGAGTAAACTGTCAAAATGAAACACATGGTGTCATTTCCTTTTCCCACTACCGTTTTGGACCTAAAGAAAAAGGGGCTTGTTTCAGCTATGAAAACAAGATGTCTAAACTGTTAATTTGCCTGGTATCCTTTTTAACGGCGTAGGCTAGTTCAACATTACAGAAAATGCTAGCTGAGATATTATCATTGGATCTAGAAGACTACTTCTTTGCATCCTGGTACTTGTAGTCCTGTTTTATACTTTACAACCTCCAGAACGCAAAGGGCAAAATAAAACATCAGCGTGACCTGCTCTTATTTTTCACGGGACCATCCGAGGTCTCTGTTGGAGGATCCACGCCAGGCATTGCTCTGAGGTTTCTCACGACCTTGTGAAGTTTTAGTTGGCCTGATTCGTTCTCCGAACAAGAAGAGCTGCCGTTTGCATACACTAAACCCGCATCTACACAGCAAAATTGTGACTCTAGGGCAGCCCGCTTCTGGTCATAGCCAGCCAATACCTGTGTCCACCAAATAAACTTGCTTATGGTAATAGCTGGCAAACTATAATATTTTATTACTGGGATTTATAAGGCACACCACTGTCATTTGATGGTCTCCAGTTGTTCTGATAGACCTGAAGGAGAACGGGAGGAAATTGAATGAATCAGACGGAGTCACTTCTGGCCCCGGTTAGCCAATGCCTGTACCTATTACACTGACTCACCTCCGGTAATAACTAGCAAACGTTATGTTACTGGGCATTATCAAGAGCACTGCATCCCAGTCACTTCCATGGTCTGCAGCCTCTTTGGTGGATCTGAAGGAGAGAGTTGGGAGACTGAATCCATCAGACTGAGTCACTTTTGGGCCTGGTTAGCCAATGCGTGTACCTATCACACATACTCACTCCGGTAATAACTAGCAAACATTATGTTACTGGGCATTATCAAGAGCACTGCACCCCAGTCACTTCCATCGTCTCCAGGCTCTTTGGTGGATCTGAAGGAGAGAGTTGGGAGAATGAATCCATTAGACTCTGTCACTTCTGGGCCTGGTTAGCTAATGCCTGTACCTATCACACTGACTCACTACGGTAATAACTAGCAAACGTTATATTACTGGGCATTATCAAGAGAGCTGCACCTCAGTCACTTCCATGGTCTCCAGGCTCTTTGGTGCATCTGAAGGAGGGTGTTGGGAGACTGAATCCATCAGACTGAGTCACTTCTGGTGCTGGTTAGCCAATGCCTGTACCTATCACACTGACTCACCTCTGGTAACAACTAACACACATTGTGATATTACTGGGATTTATTAAGCATACCACTGTCATTTGCAGGATCTCCAGGTGCTCTAGTGGACCTGAAGGAGAGTGGTGGGACTGAATCTGTCTTTACCCTTTAGAGGGACTCACTTCTAGGCATAGCCGGGCAATGTCTAACCATCAGACTGAGTCACTTCTGGTCACAACTTGCCAATGACTGTCCCCATCAGAAGGACTCCTTTCTGGTCATGGCGAACCAATGTCTTTACCCATCTGATTGATTCAATTTGGTCATAGCTAGCCATTGCATGCATCCTTCAGGTTTACTCGCCTTTGGTCATAGATAGCCACTGCATGTATTCTTCATAGTGACTTAGTATGGTCAAAGATAGCCACTGCGTTTGTCCTTCAGATTGACTCACTTGTGGTCATTGTAAGGAATTCGACCATCCACATGGCGGGTGTGCACTCGCCTTGGCTTTTTTGATATTTTTTAAGAAAGCGAAAGATGGGAGATCAACCTCGGAAAATGTGTGTGGCTAGACCACCCACATTTCCCTATGCTCACTGCACAACAAACACATAGATCTGTGTTATGTGGGGGGACAAGGCCTACAGGCGCAGTTCTCCCTGTCACATTTAGTTGGAATGTGATAGCCACGAGTAACTGAAAGCATCAGGAAGAGGAGGGCAACACCTTCCTCCTGCCATGGCCAGCCTAATTAAAAATAAAAGGCTCCATGGATCCGCCCTATTCATTGTCTGCCTGCTGGTGTCAGTGCCTACTGATGAGAAGTTAATTGAAACAGGCCTGTGGGAGGCCTAGTCGCAGAACTGACAAAGGACAGGATACCCAACACCCTTTTGATAAGCATCTGTGTCAACTTCAAGGCAGCTCCTGCCTCTTAGTTTCAAGGGCAGTAAAAAGTAATGTATGGTACAACCGTTTACAGTGGTCATCCCTGTATGGGGACCCCATTCAGGAAGGTACGAGTATGTGGTTTGGGGGAGACCATAATTCTGGTCTGACCGCCGCTTCAAGGGAGACCTGCCACTTTTAATCTGGAACCACAGCAAGCTCAATTAACCAGAGAGACATTTTGATCCAACAACAGACAGGAAGATGGGCGGGGCTTAATGGTACATGTTGTCACCCCTTTCCTTTCCTGTCGCAAAGCACTCTGGTTATGACCTCACGCGTATTAAAAGATTGTTGGTGGGGACCCACGATTGGTTCATTAAGGTAGGCTTAGTCTGCACCAATCACTGGGACCCATTTGGCTTTAAAAGAGGGCTGAGCCACTCTCTTAGCAGATCATCCGACGACGTCAAAAGGTGTAAAATGGACTCATTTAGACCCTGGCTGAAGGTACAGTCTGCCTTACAGCTTACTCTAGTGAAGGAAGGCCAGGATTTCCAAGAAGTTAGCAAGATCCCTCCCCTAAACATCTCCCAGGTAACAAAGGGAGATACTGAACCCAGAGGACCCATCCAGCAGCTCCACAACTGGTACCCAGCCAGCATACAACGTGCCCAGCTAGTTTCTGGCAGCAAGCTTCCTAGGTGGGACGTGCCAGAGAGTCTCTGAATAAGGCCTTTGCCTGCAAACACTCTCCTCAGCTTTGGGCCGTCTGCTTTAAAGGACGACAGGAAGCCAGCTAAGAAGCTAGGAGTGCCACGTCAAGCATCAACCAGCATCCATCTTTTAAGGACATTTACGAGGCAGTCGAGCCCTCGAACCTCGACAGGCTGTACCACTGACTGTTGTCACGCTGCAGTCACTAAAGCCGTCTGAGACACTTCGACCAGCGTTCCCTGATCAGCCAACCAGCACAGAGACAACGATTATTGACCCCGAGCCACCACACAGAGACAACGATTCTTGACCCTGAGCTGCCGTGCAGGCCTGCAGGCTTGCCATCCATCCAGCCTTAGTTGCCAAACTTCCTGCCGCCTGATACCAGCAGCTATCTCCCATCTTGAACTCTGTTGCAGCATCTGCAAAGTGTTCCGGAATAGATTTGACCATGTCTAGAATGCTGATCATCTCAAGCACCAGGTACATAGTGGTTCTGCCCTCCCTGGTCCTCTCTGTAGGCCTCTAGTGACATTTACGAGCCCTTACTCCCTTGGTGCTGAAACCAAGTAACCTTGAACAGTTAAGACTGATTTCTTATCTGACTACCCTTCTTCAATATCCAGAGTGCACCCCTTTCCTTCGTGAAACTTTCTGTCCTCTGTGTTCCTTTACAGCGTTGGTTGTATTTTGTAGTGTACAAGAACTGTCCTTTGTGATAATAATAAAGTCGATATTTTATACAACCTTTCCTGGACAGTCCCTTTTATAATTGGGTAATAATTGTATTTTCACTGTGTTGCAACTAACCAACGATCCACGACCTTGCGGAGAAAAGCCTGCTGTTCCGTCCACGTTACCAAAATTGGACAAGGTTTATAATTGACTGGTATTTCCAATCTGTTCGGATCCCTTCTGGTGCACTGGCGGTGTGGGCCTGATTGATGGTTTAGAAACCGATATTCATTCCTGGAATACTGGTGCCCCGGAGGTTGATTCGTCACAATCATTGCTGCCACTGTGTGTATCCTCAAGATTGACTCACTTTTGGTCATTGCTATCCATTGTGTGTATCCTTCAGATTGATTCACTTGTGGCCATAGCTAGCCACTGCATGTATGCTTCAGATTGACTCACTTTGGTCATAGCTAGCCATTGTGTCTATCCTTCAGATTGACTAATCTTTGGTCATAGCTAGCCACTGCATTTGTACTTCAGATTGATTAACTTGTGGTGATAGCTAGCCACTGCATTTATCCTTCAGATTGATTGACTTGTGGTCATAGCTAGCCACTTTGTGTACCCTTCAGATTGACTCACTTTAGTCATTGATAGTCACTGTGTGTATCTTTGAGATTGATTCACTTCTGATTGTAGCCATCCATTGCACTTATCCATGACATCAACTCGCTTTGGAGCTCATGTAGGTGACTTGTAAGTCTGCTAAACTGACTGCTCTTAGATTGCAGCTAGGCAATCCATCAGATCGACTTACCTCTTGTCATAGGACACTTTGATCACAGCTATCCAATGCATATATCCATCATCCTCATAGTAGCTCACTTCAGGTCACAGATAGAAGTCTGCGCTCTTGCTATACCATTCGTTCACCTCTGGTTAGGGGTGTACCGAACTTCGGCTTCGAGTAAGTATTCAGCTGAATTCCAGCTGAAAAAAAGCTATTCGGCTCTTGCCGAATACTTTGACATTCTCATTTGAATACAATGCAAAATGACCTCAGAAAGGCAAATATAGAGGCCGATTCATGGAATTAATGTGCGCTGAAAATTTCAGCGCAAGCATGCGAAAGTGTGCGAATCGCAGCACAAGTGAGAAAATCGTAGCGGAACCCGCGCACAGCGATTCATGGAAGTATGTGCGCATCTAAATCCATGGATGTGCGCTAAAATCCTGCGTGGCGCCCGCTGGTGCACACGTCTTCAAACAGCGTGCGCTACGCGCACAGTGAATGTGCACATAGCGAAGAACACACAACAAAAGTATGAGTAACAAGGGGCGTAACACGCAGAATGGGGAACAACGCGTGAAAATGTGTGTGTCACGGGGGAAGTACAGGAAGCAAATGCGCGGAACGCCCACACGCGCGCCTACAACACGTATTCATGGAATCGAACGGGGCTAATGCGTGCGCCAAAAAAGACGCGCTAATCCGGAAACACGTACGCCAGCAGGAAGCAGGCGTACGTGGACCCGCGCAGCATAAAAGTCCGCGCAAACAACAAACAAGCTCAGACGCCAAGATAAATATTTCGTTCCTCACAGCAGTGGTCGTGGGATACTGCAAGAGGAGGAGGATAGTCAGGGGCAGAATTTTTACACCCAGAACCAGCCTTTTTGGGATGCCTGATGACCAGGTGTATGGGAGGTACAGGTTTCCACCTCACATAATACTCGACCTGGTGAGTGAGTGGGAGGATGACCTCACATCACCCACCCTGTGCTCCCAAGCACTGATCCCCTTGGAAAAGGTGCTCAATGTACTGCACTTCTTGGCCACTGGTTCATTTCAGCGGACAAGTGCCATAGTGGGGGGGGGTTGTCCCAGGCCACGCAGTCACACTGCCTGCACCAGGTGTTGGCCATCATGACTGCACACCCATCAGTCCACAGGCACATATACCTGCCCAGAACACCTGCAGAAAGGCAGGCTGTCGTCCAGGATTTTTACGGGGTGGCACACTTCCCCAAAGTGCTAGGTGCCATTGACTGCACCCATGCGGCTCTACGTCCTCCCAGGGCAACTGAGCACATCTACAGAAACTGCAAGCACTAGCATTCCATCAACGTGCAGGTAGTATGTGATGCCAAGGGAATCTTCACCTCAGTATATGCCAACTATCCAGGGTCCCATTATGACAGTTTAATTTACAGAATGTCAACCGTAAACCGGGACCTAGAAGCTGGGCGGCATGGTGATACATGGCTGCTTGGTGAGTATAAATGCCCCTGCACATGCATGCATGTCAGATACTGAGTAATGTCACAACCCCATTAATGATACCCATCATCACCTCCCCAGGGGACAGTGCCTACCCACTGAGCACCCACATGATGACGCCAATTCAGAACTCCACCACACCACCCGAGGTAAGATACAACACAGCCCATTTTGCAACCCGGGGCATAGTGGAGCACACATTCGGAGTGCTCAAGTCACGCTTACGCTCCCTTGACCGCTCTGGTGGGCAGCTGCAATACGCGCCCCCAATAGTGTGCAGGATCATAGTGGCAGCATGTGTCCTGCACAACGTTGCAACTCGCCGGGGCCTGCCGGTGCACATGGTGGTGCCCCCACATCCCCAACCACAAGCATGGCCGCTGCGCATGGGAAGGGAAAGGGCACATGGTGAGGCAGCCCGTATGCAGCTGGTGGCTAATTACTTCACCTAAAATCACACCCCTGTGGAGTGCACACAGCCCTGGCACATACCAGCTGACAATCAATGATGATGACATAAGGGACAGTCAACTGTCACAACCATACCAGCCTGAGATTGGTCACCTGGAATTGTTACATTGTGTGCATCCCTACCTGCCGAAACGCAACCAATGTTGTGTCACAAAAAAACACACATTTATGCTGCATGAATGACTACCCCCTTGCAAAATACAACATGAAAATAGCGCCATGTCGCCCAATCCCTCCCAAGCTCCGCCACCCAACACACCATGGCATGTCATGCAATGTGAAAGCAAACAAGCAATGCACAAGACCTGACACAAGTGTCACAAAGTGCACTGTCCCAAATGGAAACTGCCCACAGACAATATGCTCCCAGTAATCAATAACAAACAGCACACATGATCAAATACTTACCACCAACACAATACAGCAACACACCATGAAACATTGCAAAAACATGACAGTACTAAGTCAAAGTATTCGTAGTTATACAACCTGAATAAGCCAGCACATCGACCCCTTCCAACTGTAGAGTGTTGCTGCCACGCAAATGTGTCAGTGTACTGCATACCACATGAACTCCATCTGCAAAGGAGACGGCCTTGTGAAGACATGAGGAAGGAACCTGCAAATTAGGAGGAAGACATGGATGCACAAGCACATATCAATACACCATGCAGTGTACAATAAAACAACAATTCCCACTAGGGATGTACACACAGTATTGACTACAGATTGCCCACACAGCTCATGGGAGCCCAATGTCACTGTGTAAGTCACTGTCACTTGGTCACACCCTTTTCAAGCCCATGGAAATGGGAAGCAGGAGGGGTGTGTGTGTCACGAACCCAAGCATCTAACAAAACTCAGGACAAGCCTGCATGTGCCCAGCCGGAATACAGTGGATGCCAACGGGAGCCACACAAGGCAACACACTGTAAAAAAAATTTAAAAAATTAAAAATGGCCATGAGGGGATTGGGGGGGCACCCAGGAGGTTCGAGGACAGGGTGCACACCAACACCCACCTGCGTGGAGGTTGCAAAAAAAAGAAATACCTCCATGGGCTCATGGCCTGCACGGCTATGCCATTGTAGGAGAACTGCTGTCGCTCTCTTCACCCTCTGCTGCTGCATCAGGAGGTGGTGGCACTATGGGAGGCAGCCCACACAAAGCCCTGGTATGGTCCTCCATGGCAGCAAGCATGCGGGTCTGGAAGGTCTGATTCTGGAGGATTAAAGTGCGGAGATCCCCATGCAGCACCTCACGGGTTGCCTGCACTTCTGCACGCTTGGCCTTGCGGGATGCCCGGATCTCCTCAAATGTTGCCTGCAGCTCAGCTGAGAGCAAACGTGTAAGCTGCTCCAGCTGCTGTTCTGCCCTAACATTTCGGGAAGCCTCAAGTTCAAGCAGACTTTGCCTGAGGTTATGGAGTTCTACCCTCAGGGCTTCCCTGTGGCCCTGTGACTCTATTGATATGGATTCGTGCAGAGTCTCCAGTGCCGCCCGTCGGTCCCTGTTGGACGCCAACATGTCTTCCCTGTGTGATTGGCAAATGGAGTCTGTTGCCTGCTGTTGTGGCTCCATCTGCCTTTCAGGAAGGATAATGGAAGTGGCCACCCTCTCCATTGCCTGAACCATCATTTCTACTCATGCTGCCTGTTGGGTTGCCATACCGTACATGGAGTTTTCCCATACAGTATTGCCTGGTAGCGCACGGCCACCACGTCGGCGGGCACCACACCTGTTCGGGACAAGGCGATCTGCACCTTGCTGTGCTGGCACTGCCTGAGGCTCCAGGACTGCATTCCCCCTCTGATTTGCTGGCCCAGGAACTGGATCAGATGCTGTGGAGTGTGACCATGCATCCGTAACCGCCAAAAGCGGACCTACCAACACTGATATCCCCATAGAGGGTTCTACCCCTGGTGCAGGTGGGTTGGACAGAACAGAATCCCTGCCAGAAGCACTGACCTGCGACAGCACATAAGTCTCGTCATCCGACTCAGCACCTGAATAGAGGTCTGGGGAGCTTCACCCAGAGACACCCCTCGACAGTGTGGTCTGCAGTACCAAAGTGTTTTCACCCATCCCCACACCACGTCCCCCACTGGTACCTGGTCGTGGCTGAGAATCCTCCTGGGTCTGCACCATCTCCTGAACCTCACCAGCATCAAGTGCGTCGTCACCTGCAAAAACATGAAATACAAGAAATGGAAACAGGCATGAGCACCATAGCACACACATAGGCCTGACAAGACAGAGATCCTGTACATGGTTTACACATGTCCCACATGACTATAACCCTGGCATCCATGCACTGTCAATGAGTTTGAAGGGGAGTCAAAAAGGCAGACAATGAGGACACCAAGATGGAAAAGCAACACATTCGAAGCATGTTGTGTAGCACTGGCATCACACATCAGCCTGTGAGTGGCATGTCCAATACACATACATGACACATGCCAGCACACAGATGTCATGTAGCATAGCCATGGTAAATTAGATAACTACAGCGATATGTCAGTGAATGAGTACTGTCACACATCCATGTCACATGGACATGATGAGAAGATTAATGCAGAATAGTGTTGCAAAATATGCATGTGCCACACACTGCAACACATCCAGTGTACAATAAGACAGTGATTGTAGGCAGATGTACACATCAATGGTTGGTCACTTCAACATGACAGGAAACAACTATCATGTTCCACATGCAAACAGGCCCTAAAAATAAATTTCAGCAGGCCAATACTCCCTCGCCCTGAATGGTCTAATCATTCACATAACCAGGTAACTAAAGTGGCACAATGTGGGGTGTAAACAATGACAGAAGCATGTCACATATGTGGCATTAGGGATGAAAAAAGCATATGAAAAATTGGATAATCTAAACAATCGGCCTGAATGAACACAGAAAAAATCAGAACAATGTTGTTGCAAGATGATAGTTCAAGTGCAACAGCAGTAATGTGGGGCTAATTGGCTACTGTGGGCAGAAGCGATACTGTCATACCCAAATCAAAGGCACGTGAATGTATTGGAGGAAGCACATGGGTGACCCATAACACTCAGAAGTACACACCCTCACCTGGCACTCAATCAGAACCCGTCACTCAAACAACATACACATGGATTACACACACATGCATGGGCACTCACGGGACAATGTGTCGTAATCAGGTAGGTCTCCTATGCCTTGGATCTGTTCCTCTGTGACGAAGGTCCCAGCAACAGACTCATGTTCAGTGAGTTTGTTGTCCTCTGGTGGAGACCCACCGCCAGTCACCAGAGTAGCGGCATGATTTGAGGCCAGCTTGTTCTTTGCTCTGCGTTTCAGGTCATTCCACCGCTTGTAGCAACCATCAGCTGTGCGCCTCACAAATCTAAGGGCACTTATGCGGTCCGTGATGGTCTGCCAGTGTGCCCTACGTTGACCAGATGTGGTCTTGCACCCTGCAGTCACCACCATTTCATGACTATGTGCCGACACATATGTCACAAGTGCATCAAGTTCGGCGTCATTAAAGCTAGGCTTCCTTGACATGCCGGACTGTGTAGCCGTGTCTGGGGTCTCAACCTGTAGTGCCAGAGCACCCTTCTTCCTCTTTTTCAAAGGTGGAGCGGAGCCTGAGTGGCTTGCACCGCTCTGGTCAGTAGGGGCAGAAGCGCCGGTGGACTGGGTACTGGAGTGTGCGAAGGCACAATGACCATAGGTCTTGGTGCAGGATTTGGCTAAAGTGTGATGTTGGCAGGGGCAACGTCAGTTTGATGGACCTGGACCGACACTGTCCCGGCTGGGAGACTCTGAGCTGGGGTGGATAGAGCTGCAGCTGCCCCTGCAGCCTCCCCACCCTGCCTACTTGGGGCAGCAGATGACATCGCTGCCCCAGATACACGTGGCCTGGTGACACCAACTTGCACCGCCACACGTGGCTTAGACTTGCTGACCTGTAAGTCAGCCTGGGAGTCATCCTGTGCCGGGTCAGGTGCCACAATGGGCTGGTCCAACAAGGGCTGAGCTGGGATGGTGTCAGCCACGTTTCCCTCAACCATGGGGGGGGCATGGGTGTCCCTGATTGGTCCTCTACACATTGGGGTCTAGGGACACCCTGCAAATCCTGGCCATGTCCACTACCGCACCCACCACGCCCACCTTTCGGAGGTCGGCCATCTTTGCCTCCCTTACCGCTTGGTCGCCTCCCAACCATGGCACTGATGTTGTTGTGCGTATGGGAGTTGCAGTAAACAATTGTCCTGGCCAATTGGGGGTGAAAGGGGTAGGGTACCAGATGGAATTCATACCCTAGTGCTCTAGCAAGGGTGTCTGTGACCCCTGGGGGAAGATGACGGGTCACGCAACGCACAGGCACCCCGAAAACAAAAAGTAACGTGCACGCAACCCCTCGTAGACCACGTGCATGGAAAAATGAACCCACACTACGCTGTGGCACCCAGAAACACAAAGATAAGCGTAAGTGTGTTACACGCAGCCTACAATGACCTCTGAAGGGGTACACGACACACAGGGCAAGCACAGTTGGTAAATACGTGCACGACTCACCGTCTGCCTGGAAAAAGAACTTAAAAAAGATGCGTGTGTGCGCGTTGGCAACACCCCCGCGAAAATAAGAATTGTACGCTGTCTGAGGAGACAGGACAAAAGAAGTAGTGAACGCTGTTTGAGGAAACAGACCCAACAAAAAAAATTAACGCTGTCAGAGGTAACAGGGAGTACGAACTTGAAACGATGTGAAGTAATCGCGTGTGAACCGACAAGAAGTACAGAATTCACCCACTCGCTCGCCACGAAAAGCACGTACAAGGAAATGGGGTCCTACACGTACCTTTTAAACCGGCCCACATGTACAACGTCACTTACGCGTGTACGCGCTAAGGCCCTTTCCTCCAATTACACAGCTGACACTGGGACGTGCAGTTCTTGGACGTGTACACATGCACCCATGCTGAGGGAAACGCCCGCGCGTCACGTCACAGACGCGTAGGCCCTTTCCTCGGATTACATGCATTCACACGCGGACGTGCAGTTTTTTCACGCGCCATGAGCCACTATGCACGAATTACTGCCCCCCCAGAGCCCCGAGCACGCTTTCACCTGCCATCTACTGCTGCCTGCCTGCCTGCCTGCTGCCCACGTGCCCTGGTATTTGGTGCCTGCACATCAGCCAGGGTTCCAGTTGCTGTGTCCACCTCTGCTGGAACAGAAGACTCCGACTGGGATACCATCACTCCACAGCCCAGCCCCAGGACCCAGTTGCCCACCAACGCCTGCCTCGGGGGTCGCCATGTTGGGACAAACACCATCTGAGACCACTGGCGACCCCCAGCCAGTGAGGCCACCAGCTTCAGTGTGAAGGAAGCTGGTGTCCTGGTGGAGCATGTCCTGGGGCAGTATGATGCCCTCTTCGGAACATCACGCGCCAACAAGGAAGGACGGGAGAGGATCTGGGACGACATAGTGGTTGCCATCAATGCAGAGGGGGTTGCAACCCGCGACATCAAGCACGTCAAGAAGCGCTGGGAGGACTTCAGGCCCAGGACCCTCCACAAATGTCCCGGGCCGGGTCAGCATGAGTGACATCCAGATGAGGGTCCTGGAACACGTATGCCCAGTGCTCCACGCCCAGATCCTTCAGAGGAAGACCCGTCTGGAGTTGAGCGGTAAGTGGCCAAGCATTGTTGTGTGAGACAGGGCATGTTGCAGTGTGCTGGTAGTCTGAAACTTGCCTGTATGTGTGACATGGGCCATGTATGGATGTGTGTGTGCAGGGACATCATGTTCATGCATGTGAGACCAGTAATGTGCGAACCACATGGTTGGTGCATGAGTTCCAATGCAACATGGGGAGCTGTATGGCAAATGCACACATGAAAGCATGTCAGTGTCTGTACTTGTACATGGTGGGGGTGTGAGGGAGGGGTGCTGCTGTCATGTCATGTACATGTATGGTGCACATGTGTGTGTGTCTGAGGGGTGTGTCTGTGACTTTGATATGCCATGACACATTTCCGTGATGATGTGTACATTTACTCATGCAGTGCGGTCACCGTTGTATGCACTGTGTCTATCCAATGTGTCTGTGGTGTACAAGGCATGATGCATGACCCTCCCGTGATGTGTGTGCATGGGATCAGTGTGAGCCATGATGCATGTGAGTTTGAAGGCAACATTTTGATTAATAGAGGCCCTTGTACATGGATGCTGATGTTGATTGCAGGCGCCGTGCCTGTTTATGCATATGTGTTGCGTGCATTCACCCATGTGTTGTGGAGGGACAGGATGGAAGTGACGCTAGACACTGCCACTCATGTGTTATTGCTTCCTGTCTAGGCGAATATTGTACTGTACCCTTGTGTTCTATGTCTCCCTCTATGCAGCGTCAAGTGAAGGAGAGGGTGGAGACGGTGCTGTGGATCCAATAGGTGGGGATGCCTCGACTGGGCAGCGACGCAAGGCCCAGCCACCCTCCCAGGACTTGCCATCATCTGGGAGCGAGGGGGCTGGTGCCGCATCTTCCACTACGGCTGTGGCGGAAGGGCTGGGTGAGCCCCCACAGGGGCTTGCAATGCCGGAAGACGGTACGGAGACATCCAGGTTGGTGGTCTCCACAAAGGAGGAGGAGCCCGCTACTGAGCCACACATGGGGCCTGTTGGGGGTAGTACCATTGGTGCAAGTGGTGCAGTCCAGGGCCAGGGTCAGGAGGCAGCACAGGTCACCGCGGAGGGGCCTGTGCATGTCCCTGTCCTTGACCCTGTGACTGCCCCACCATGCACCAGCAGGGATGCCCCGTCCCAGGCCCGTCCGCAGGTAGGAGAGAGTGCCATGTCATCTGCCTCTCCAATACTTACGGACGAGGGGTCCAATGAATGTATGGGCTCTGTCCTGATTGGTGTCGCATTGTGCACGCGTGACATTCGTGATGACGTGCATTCTTCCTGGGCGGAGAATGCACGCCATCACGAACAGCAGCGTCACGACGTGGCACTGTTGGGAGGGGCCCTGGTTGGTGGGTTCCTACATGTGATGCGCACTCTGGCGGACCTCTCCACCTCTGTGGAGACTATGTGCCAGTCGTTCTCCCTGCCGTCTTCCGGCCCAGATTCCACCAGGGCCCCCTGTGGACCTGGCCTGACCAAGACAGCCAGCTTGGTGGAGATCCCATCCCTGCCACAGTCGGGAGTCGGCGGTCCAGCAGGGGTGGACACCACAAATGGAGACCAGCTGATGGAGGATGTGCAGTCATCATCGGACAGGGCACATGGACAGCAGCAGCAGCAGGAGGAGCAGGCTCTAGGTGGGAGCAATGATGGCTCGGGGCCATCGACATCAGGGGGGCAGGCATCGGCCAGAGGGCAGGAGAAACCTGGAATGGATGTGTCTTCCGTGTGGCTGCGGTTGGGCCAGCGTATAGGTGCGGAGCGGCGGCGGGCGGAAAAGGCACGGCTCACCATGGTCAGGGCGGAGTTCTCCATGCGTCGGGCATT
This sequence comes from Ambystoma mexicanum, assembly GCF_040938575.1. Classification (NCBI taxonomy): domain Eukaryota; kingdom Metazoa; phylum Chordata; class Amphibia; order Caudata; family Ambystomatidae; genus Ambystoma; species Ambystoma mexicanum. The sequence continues at coordinate 1,223,962,197 of NC_090934.1, read as the reverse complement.
GAGGCAGCCAGAGTGCCTCGAGGCGACTCTCAGGGAGTTGGAACAGCCCATGAGTGCCTCCCTGTGAGACCTCGGGGCTAGGACTGAGGCCCGCCTCCAGCAAATAGACATGGAGTTCGATGATGCCCTGGTCGAAAACATCACTGAGTGAGCCGCAGGACTTGCCCATCGCCATTGTAAATAGTTTATAGTGTTAGGTTTCCTTTTTTTCTTTATTTTGGGGCTTTTGGACTATGCCCCACACTTTTGTAAATAGTTTTTTTGTTAGGTAGGTTATTAGATAAGTTTCATTTGTTTCGTTGGGCTCATGGACCCTTGGAAATTTGATTGTACGTAGTTGGACGTTGGATTGATTTTAACTTTTGATTTGATTTTGAACATGGATTAATGGATTTTTCTTTTGGACAATGGATTGTACATAGTTGGACAATGGATTATTTTCAAATTTTTCTTTTGATTGCACCATGGATCAATGGATTTATTTTTACGTTTCCTTTTGATTTGTGTTGGTGGAGGGAGAGTTTGGACTATTTTTCTTTTGGATTTCTTTGTGTTGGTCATACTTTTCATTTACTCTTCTTTTGCACATGCTTTTCATTTCATGTTTGCTATTTTGTTATGCTTTCATTTTATTGATTTATTTTTGTACATAATACATTTTCATATTTTAGTTCCATGTGTGGGATTTGCTCATTGGGTTAATGCATGTGAAAATGTGGGTTTACACAATCAATGCCAACGAGTGTGTGTGTGTGACGGACATGTGTTGATGTATATAGTTGACTTTTGGTTTGTGTCTTGAGATGGGCATGTCAGTGTGGGTTTGATTGGGAAATCATTGCATCTCAGAATGGGGTGGCGTGCTGTGGTATTTCGGTGTAGAAGTGGGCCATGATTGCCCATCTTTATTTTATGTAGGGGGGAGACATGTGTGGGGGCCTGCTGGCAGGTGCCCCTCACTGATGAGGGGTGGGGGTGCAGGGGGACATGTGTGGGACATGAGTGGGGGCCTGCTGGCAGGTGCCCCTCACTGATGGGGGGTGGGGATGCAGGGGGACATGTGTGGGACATGAGTGGGGGCCTGCTGGCAGGTGCCCCTCACTGAAGGGGGTGGGGGTGCAGGGGGACATGTGTGGGACATGAGTGGGGGCCTGCTGGCAGGTGCCCCTCACTGATGGGGGTGGGGATGCAGGGGGACATGTGTGGGACATGAGTGGGGGCCTGCTGGCAGGTGCCCCTCACAGATGGGGGGTGGGGTGCAGGGGTACATGAGTGGGGGCCTGCTGGCAGTTGCCCCTCACTGATGGGGGGTGGGGGAGCAGGGGGACATGAGTGGGGGCCTGCTGGCAGGTGCCCCTCACTGATGGGGGGTGGGGGTGCAGGGGGACATGTGTGGGACATGAGTGGGGGCCTGCTGGCAGGTGCCCCTCACTGATGGGGTGGGTGTGCAGGGGGACATGAGTGGGGGCCTGCTGGCAGGTGCCCCTCGCTGATGGGGGGTGGGGGTGCAGGGGGACATGAATGGGGGCCTGCTGGCAGGTGGCCCTCACTGACGGAGGTGGGGTTGCAGGGGGAAATGAGTGGGGGCCTGCTGGCAGGTGCCCCTCACTGATGGGGGTTGGGTGTGCAGGGGGACATGTGTGGGACATGGGTGGGGGCCTGCTGGCAGGTGCCCCTCACTGATGGGGGGTAGGGGTGCAGGGGGACATGAGTGGGGGCCTGCTGGCAGGTGCCCCTCACTGATGGGTGGTGGGGGTGCAGGGAGACATGTGTGGGACATGAGTGTGGGGCACCTCACTGATGGGGGTGGGGGTGCAGGGGAACATGAGTGGGGGCCTGCTGGCAGGTGACCCTCACTGATGGGGGGTGGGGGTGCAGGGGGACATGAGTGGGGGCCTGCTGGCAGGTGCCCCTCACTGATGGGGGTGGGGGTGCAGGGGGACATGTGTGGGGGCCTGCTGGCAGGTGCCCCTCACTGATGGGGGGTGGGGGTGCAGGGGGACATGAGTTGGTGATCACTAGTGCAAGGGTAGTCCCCTGTGGTGTAGACTGCCTGCAGGGGCCGTGGAGGGGGTAGAGGGGACACCTGGGAGGACCCACACTGCCAATTCACATGTAGGACTCCCCGCGCACCACACTGGATGCACGTAACCTGCTATGACAGCAAATTCACGTGTGAAACCTCCCGCGCACCCCAGTAACACACATACCCCACTCGCACAGGGCCAATCGCATGTGAAAGTTCCTGCACACCCCAGTAACACACGTACCCTGCTCGCACAGGGCCAATCGCGTGTGAAAGTTCCACTGCACCCCAGTAACACACGTAACCCGCTCGCACAGAGCCAATCGCGTGTGAAAGTTCCTGCGCACCCCAGCAACACACGTACCCCGCTCGCACAGGGCCAATCGTGTGTGAAAGTTCCCGTGCGCCCCAGTAACACACGTACCCCGCTCGCACAGGGCCAATCGCGTGTGAAAGTTCCCGCGCACCCCAGTAATACACGTACCCCGCTCGCACAGGGCCAATCGCGTGTGAAAGTTCCTGCACACCCCAGTAACACACGTACCCCGCTCGCACAGGGCCAATAGCATGGGAAAGTTCCCGCGCACCCCAGTAACACACGTACCCCGCTCGCACAGGGTCAATCGCGTGTGAAAGTTCCTGCGCACCCCAGTAATACACGTACCCCGCTTGCACAGGGCCAATCGCATTTGAAAGTTCCCGCACACCCAAGTAATACACGTACCCTGCTTGCACAGGGCCAATCGCGTGTGAAAGTTCCCGCGCACCCCAGTAACACACGTACCCTGCTCGCACAGGGCCAATCGCGTGTGAAAGTTCTCACGCACCCCAGTAATACACGTACCCCGCTCGCACAGGGCCAATCACGTGTGAAAGTTCCCGCGCACCCCAGTAACACACGTACCCCGCTCGCACAGGGCCAATCGCGTGGGAAAGTTCCCGTGCACCCCAGTAATACACGTACCCCGCTCGCACAGGGCCACAGGGCCAATCGCGTGGGGAACTCCCTGCGCCGGGGTGTACACGTATTCGGAGGGGTGCGCATGGATTTTTACTGGCGTTTTCGTGGTTCAGGGCGTGTGCGCCAAGTACAGGATTTGTGCGCTGTGCATGGCACATGGGGAGGGGTTGGGGGTGTAACTGGCGCTGCTGCAGGGTCGCTGCGCCACTTTGCGCCACGGCTGGTTTTGAATGCTAAAATCCATGAATACGCTGTGCGCGGAAATGGATTTTAGCGCACGCGGCTGGTGCAGAAAGTCGCGTGCGCACACTGTGCACTAAATTCTATGAATTACCCTGTTAGACTTCAGTTTGCAAAACTGAATAGAATTAGACCAGACAAATGCTATCACACAGCTGAAAAATATCTTATATTTTAATCTGCTCTTTAGTACATGTTTTGTTACAGATTCTTAGACATAAAAGGTGCTCATCTTTTATACTTAGCCTGCAACAATACAGGAAAATCTTTTTTTATGGCAAATGTTTATATGCAATGTGCACTTATTTCAGTTGGAAAAGACAAACTGAAAGAAATGTGCATAGATACTTTCAGTCCCTGTCATGTCGCTTCCCATTGCATATGTCATAGTCCCCCATTTCTTTTTTTACGGACTTGAGTCCTGAGTTATCTGATATTTTATCAGAAATGATCAGTTGCATATTTTTGTGTATTGGTGAGATGGAGTGGCTAGGATAAGTGAAAAGTGAGCAGCATTTGCTTGGGTGTGGTGAATAGTTGTGAGATGGAGTTCAAACATTTAAGATTTCCTCTTGACTTGTGCCCTGCATGAGCCGACATGAACCATTTTATACATTTCTATGTGAGCTGCAAAGAAGTTTCGAAACTAGACCGCATCGACTTTGCAACTGGATAGAGAATGCAATGCATCTTATTCACAAAGCCAGTCCTTTTGCATTTGTGAAGCCTCCTCCTTTAACTGGCATTGAATATGCAACAATCTTCTGTACATTTGGTCCCTTCATTTTGGTTAAATTTGCTTTTTTCTGGCTTTTATACTTTAAATAAAGATGCTACATTAATTCCAATGAAGAGAAATAAAAGTATAGAATGCATTTAAAATGATGCTTTATTTGTTTTTTTTAATAAGTGTGTTTTTTGAAGCTTGGAACATGATTTACTAAATAAGGCAACTATTCGGCTTCATATTCGGCTTTGGCCGAATAGTTGACAAACTATTCGATATTCGGCCGAATACTAAATATGCTATTCGGTACAGCCCTACCTCTGGTCATAGCTAGCCATTAGCTATCCTTTGCCCTTTACATCATAGTAGCTCACCTCAGGCCACTGACAGAAGTCTGTGCTCTTGCTATCCCATTGATTAACTTCAGGTTATAGCTAGCCATTAGCTATCCAGTGCCCTTTTCATCATAGTAGCTCACTTCAGGCCACTGACAGAAGTCTGTGCTCTTGCTATCCTATTGATTCACTTCTGGTCATAGCTCGCCATTAGCTATCTGGTGCCCTTTTCCATCATAGCAGCTCACGTCAGGTCACAGACACAAGTCTGGGCGTCCAGCTCACCCACTTATTCACTTCTGGACACAGCTAGCCATTAGCTATCTGGTGCCCTTTGCATCACAGTCGCTCACTTCAGGTCAAAGACAGAAATCTGCGCTCTTGCTATTCCATTGATTCACTTCTGGTCATAGCTAGCCATTAGCTATCCAGTACCCTTTTCATCATAGTAGCTCACTTCAGGCCACAGACAGAAGTCTATCCCATTGATTCACTTCGGGTCATAGCTAACTATTAGCTATACAGTGCCCTTTTCCATCCTAGCAGCTCACGTCAGGTCAGAGACACAAGTCTGGGCATCCAGCTCACCCACTTATTCACTTCTGGACATAGCTAGCCGTTAGCTATCCGGTGCCCTTTTCATCATAGTAGCTCACTTCAGGCCACAGACAGAAGTCTGCACTCTTGCTATCCCATTGATTCACTTTGGGTCATGGCTCGCCATTAGTTACCTGGTGCCCTTTTCCATCAAAGCAGCTCACTTCAGGCCACAGACACAAGTCTGGTCGTCAAGCTCGCCCACTTATTCAATTCAGGAAACAGAAAGCCATTAGCTATCCGGTGCTCTTTTCATCATAGTAGCTCACTTCAGGCCACAGACAGAACTCTGCGCTCTTGCTATCCCATTGATTTTCTTCTGGTCATAGCTCAGCATTAGCTGTCCGGTGCCCTTTTCATCATAGTAGCTCACTTCAGGCCACAGACAGAAGTCTGTGCTCTTGCTAGCCCATTGGTTCACTTCTGGTCATAGCTAGCCATTAGCTATCCAGTGCCCTTTTCATCATAATAGCGCACTTCAGGCCACAGACAGAAGTCTGCGCTCTTGCTATCCCATTGATGCATTTCTGGTCATAGCTCGCCATTAGCTATCCGGTGCCCTTTGCATCATAGTAGCTCACTTCAGGACACAGACAGAAGTCTGCACTCTTGCTTTCCCATTGATGCACTTCTGGTCATAGCTCACCATTAGCTATCCGGTGCCCTTTGCATCACAGTAGCTCACTTCAGGTCACAGACACAAGTCTGGGCGTCCAGCTCGCCCACTTATTCACTTCTGTGCACAGCTAGCCATTAGCTATCCGGTGCCCTTTTCATCATAGTAGCTCACTTCAGGCCACAGACAGAAGTCTGTGCTCTTGCTAGCCCATTGGTTCACTTCTGATCATAGCTAGCCATTAGCTATCCGGTGCCCTTTGCATCATAGTAGCTCACTTCAGGACACAGACAGAAGTCTGCACTCTTGCTTTCCCATTGATACACTTCTGGTCATAGCTAGTCATTAGCTATCCGGTGCCCTTTGCATCATAGTAACTCACTTCAGGTCACAGACAGAAGTCTGCGCTCTTGCTGTCCCATTGATGCACTTCTGGTCATAGCTCACCATTAGCTATCCAGTGCCCTTTGCATCATAGTAGCTCACTTCAGGCCACAGACAGAAGTCTGCACTCTTGCTATCCCATTGATTCACTTCGGGTCATAGCTCGCCATTAGCTATCCGGGGCCCTTTTCATCATAGTAGCTCATTTCAGGCCACAGACAAAAGTCTGTGTTCTTGCTAGCCCATTGATGTACTTCTGGTCATAGCACGCCATTAGCTATCGGGTGCCCTTTGCATCATAGTAGCTCACTTCAGGACACAGACAGAAGTCTGCACTCTTGCTTTCCCATTGATACACTTCTGGTCATAGCTAGCCATTAGCTATCCAGTGCCCTTTTCATCATAGTAGCGCACTTCAGGCCACAGACAGAAGTCTGCGCTTTTGCTGTCCCATTGCTGTACTTCTGGTCATAGCTCGCCTTTAGCTATCCGGTGCCCTTGCATCATAGTAGCTCACTTCAGGACACAGACAGAAGTCTGCACTCTTGCTTTCCCATTGATGCACTTCTGGTCATAGCTCACCATTAGCTATCCAGTGCCCTTTGCATCATAGCAGCTCACTTCAGGTCACAGACACAAGACTGGGCGTCCAGCTCGCCCACTTATTCACTTCTGTGCACAGCTAGCCATTAGCTGTCTGGTGCCCTTTTCATCATAGTAGCTCACTTCAGGCCACAGACAGAAGTCTGTGCTCTTGCTAGCCCATTGGTTCACTTCTGGTCATAGCTAGCTATTAGCTATCCAGTGCCCTTTTCATCATAGTAGCACACTTCTGGCCACGGACAGAAGTCTGCGCTCTTGCTATCCCATTGATTCACTTCTGGTCATAGCTCGCCATTAGCTATCCGGTGCCCTTTGCATCATAGTAGCTCACTTCAGGCCACAGACAAAAGTCTGCACTCTTGCTATCCCATTGATTCACTTCGGGTCATAGCTCGCCATTAGCTATCCAGTGCCCTTTTCATCATAGTAGCTCACGTCAGGTCACAGACAGAAGTCTGTGTTCTTGCTAGCCCATTGGTTGACTTCTGGTCATAGCTCGCCATTAGCTATCCGGTGCCCTTTGCATCATAGTAGCTCACTTCAGGACACAGACAGAAGTCTGCACTCTTGCTTTCCCATTGATGTACTTCTGGTCATAGCTCGCCATTAGCTATCCAGTGCCCTTTGCATCATAGTAGCTCACTTCAGGACACAGACAGAAGTCTGCACTCTTGCTTTCCCATTGATACACTTCTGGTCATAGCTAGCCATTAGCTATCCAGTGCCCTTTTCATCATAGTAGCGCACTTCAGGTCACAGACAGAAGTCTGTGTTCTTGCTAGCCCATTGATGTACTTCTGGTCATAGCTCGCCATTAGCTATCGGGTGCCCTTTGCATCATAGTAGCTCACTTCAGGCCACAGACAGAAGTCTGCACTCTTGCTATCCCATTGATTCACTTCGGGTCATAGCTCGCCATTAGCTATCCAGTGCCCTTTTCATCATAGTAGCTCACTTCAGGTCACAGACAGAAGTCTGTGTTCTTGCTAGCCCATTGGTTGACTTCTGGTCATAGCTCGCCATTAGCTATCCGGTGCCCTTTGCATCATAGTAGCTCACTTCAGGACACAGACAGAAGTCTGCACTCTTGCTTTCCCATTGATGTACTTCTGGTCATAGCTCGCCATTAGCTATCCAGTGCCCTTTGCATCATAGTAGCTCACTTCAGGACACAGACAGAAGTCTGCACTCTTGCTTTCCCATTGATACACTTCTGGTCATAGCTAGCCATTAGCTATCCAGTGCCCTTTTCATCATAGTAGCGCACTTCAGGTCACAGACAGAAGTCTGTGTTCTTGCTAGCCCATTGATGTACTTCTGGTCATAGCTCGCCATTAGCTATCGGGTGCCCTTTGCATCATAGTAGCTCACTTCAGGACACAGACAGAAGTCTGCACTCTTGCTTTCCCATTGATACACTTCTGGTCATAGCTCGCCATTAGCTATCCAGTGCCCTTTTCATCATAGTAGCGCACTTCAGGCCACAGACAGAAGTCTGCACTCTTGCTTTCCCATTGATGCACTTCTGGTCATAGCTCACCATTAGCTATCCAGTGCCCTTTGCATCATAGCAGCTCACTTCAGTTCACAGACACAAGTCTGGGCGTCCAGCTCGCCCACTTATTCACTTCTGTGCACAGCTAGCCATTAGCTGTCTGGTGCCCTTTTCATCATAGTAGCTCACTTCAGGCCACAGACAGAAGTCTGTGCTCTTGCTAGCCCATTGGTTCACTTCTGGTCATAGCTAGCTATTAGCTATCCAGTGCCCTTTTCATCATAGTAGCACACTTCTGGCCACGGACAGAAGTCTGCGCTCTTGCTATCCCATTGATTCACTTCTTGTCATAGCTCGCCATTAGCTATCCGGTGCCCTTTGCATCATAGTAGCTCACTTCAGGCCACAGACAGAAGTCTGCACTCTTGCTATCCCATTGATTCACTTCGGGTCATAGCTCGCCATTAGCTATCCAGTGCCCTTTTCATCATAGTAGCTCACTTCAGGTCACAGACAGAAGTCTGTGTTCTTGCTAGCCCATTGGTTGACTTCTGGTCATAGCTCGCCATTAGCTATCCGGTGCCCTTTGCATCATAGTAGCTCACTTCAGGACACAGACAGAAGTCTGCACTCTTGCTTTCCCATTGATGTACTTCTGGTCATAGCTCGCCATTAGCTATCCGGTGCCCTTTGCATCATAGTAGCTCACTTCAAGACACAGACAGAAGTCTGCACTCTTGCTTTCCCCTTGATACACTTCTGGTCATAGCTAGCCATTAGCTATCCAGTGCCCTTTTCATCATAGTAGCGCACTTCAGGCCACAGACAGATGTCTGCGCTCTTGCTATCCCATTGATGCACTTCTGGTCATAGCTCGCCATTAGCTATCCGGTGCCCTTTGCATCATAGTAGCTCACTTCTGGACACAGACAAAAGTCTGCACTCTTGCTTTCCCATTGAGCACTTCTGGTCATAGCTCACCATTAGCTATCCGGTGCCCTTTGCATCATAGCAGCTCACTTCAGGTCACAGACACAAGTCTGGGCGTCCAGCTCGCCCATTTATTCACTTCTGTGCACAGCTAGCCATTAGCTATCCGGTGCCCTTTTCATCATAGTAGCTCACTTCAGGACACAGACAGAAGTCTGCACTCTTGCTATCCCATTGATGCACTTCTGGTCATAGCTCACCATTAGCTATCCGGTGCCCTTTTCATCATAGTAGCTCACTTCAGGACACAGACAGAAGTCTGCACTCTTGCTATCCCATTGATGCACTTCTGGTCATAGCTCACCATTAGCTATCCGGTGCCCTTTTCATCATAGTAGCTCACTTCAGGACACAGACAGAAGTCTGCACTCTTGCTAACCCATTGATGCACTTCTGGTCATAGCTCACCATTAGCTATCCGGTGCCCTTTTCATCATAGCAGCTCACTTCAGGTCACAGACACAAGTCTGGGCGTCCAGCTCGCCCATTTATTCACTTCTGTGCACAGCTAGCCATTAGCTATCCGGTGCCCTTTTCATCATAGTAGCTCACTTCAGGACACAGACAGAAGTCTGCACTCTTGCTATCCCATTGATGCACTTCTGGTCATAGCTCACCATTAGCTATCCGGTGCCCTTTTCATCATAGTAGCTCACTTCAGGACACAGACAGAAGTCTGCACTCTTGCTATCCCATTGATGCACTTCTGGTTATAGCTCGCCATTAGCTATCCGGTGCCCTTTGCATCATAGTAGCTCACTTCTGGACACAGACAAAAGTCTGCACTCTTGCTTTCCCATTGAGCACTTCTGGTCATAGCTCACCATTAGCTATCCGGTGCCCTTTGCATCATAGCAGCTCACTTCAGGTCACAGACACAAGTCTGGGCGTCCAGCTCGCCCATTTATTCACTTCTGTGCACAGCTAGCCATTAGCTATCCGGTGCCCTTTTCATCATAGTAGCTCACTTCAGGACACAGACAGAAGTCTGCACTCTTGCTATCCCATTGATGCACTTCTGGTTATAGCTCACCATTAGCTATCCGGTGCCCTTTTCATCATAGTAGCTCACTTCAGGACACAGACAGAAGTCTGCACTCTTGCTATCCCATTGATGCACTTCTGGTCATAGCTCACCATTAGCTATCCGGTGCCCTTTTCATCATAGTAGCTCACTTCAGGACACAGACAGAAGTCTGCACTCTTGCTAACCCATTGATGCACTTCTGGTCATAGCTCACCATTAGCTATCCGGTGCCCTTTTCATCATAGCAGCTCACTTCAGGTCACAGACACAAGTCTGGGCGTCCAGCTCGCCCACTTATTCACTTCTGTGCACAGCTAGCCATTAGCTATCCGGTGCCCTTTTCATCATAGTAGCTCACTTCAGGACACAGACAGAAGTCTGTGCTCTTGCTAGCCCATTGGTTCACTTCTGATCATAGCTAGCCATTAGCTATCCAGTGCCCTTTTCATCATAGTAGCTCACTTCAGGACACAGAAAGAAGTCTGCACTCTTGCTTTCCCATTGATGCACTTCTGGTCATAGCTCACCATTAGCTATCCGGTGCCCTTTTCATCATAGTAGCTCACTTCAGGACACAGACAGAAGTCTGCACTCTTGCTAACCCATTGATGCACTTCTGGTCATAGCTCACCATTAGCTATCCGGTGCCCTTTTCATCATAGCAGCTCACTTCAGGACACAGACAGAAGTCTGCACTCTTGCTAACCCATTGATGCACTTCTGGTCATAGCTCACCATTAGCTATCCGGTGCCCTTTTCATCATAGCAGCTCACTTCAGGTCACAGACACAAGTCTGGGCGTCCAGCTCGCCCACTTATTCACTTCTGTGCACAGCTAGCCATTAGCTATCCGGTGCCCTTTTCATCATAGTAGCTCACTTCAGGACACAGACAGAAGTCTGTGCTCTTGCTAGCCCATTGGTTCACTTCTGATCATAGCTAGCCATTAGCTATCCAGTGCCCTTTTCATCATAGTAGCTCACTTCAGGACACAGAAAGAAGTCTGCACTCTTGCTTTCCCATTGATGCACTTCTGGTCATAGCTCACCATTAGCTATCCGGTGCCCTTTTCATCATAGTAGCTCACTTCAGGACACAGACAGAAGTCTGCACTCTTGCTAACCCATTGATGCACTTCTGGTCATAGCTCACCATTAGCTATCCGGTGCCCTTTTCATCATAGCAGCTCACTTCAGGTCACAGACACAAGTCTGGGCGTCCAGCTCGCCCACTTATTCACTTCTGTGCACAGCTAGCCATTAGCTATCCGGTGCCCTTTTCATCATAGTAGCTCACTTCAGGACACAGACAGAAGTCTGTGCTCTTGCTAGCCCATTGGTTCACTTCTGATCATAGCTAGCCATTAGCTATCCAGTGCCCTTTTCATCATAGTAGCTCACTTCAGGACACAGAAAGAAGTCTGCACTCTTGCTTTCCCATTGAGCACTTCTGGTCATAGCTAGCCGTTAGCAATCTGGTGCCCTTTTCCATCATAGTAGCTCACTTCAGGACACAGACAGAAGTCTGGTCGTCTGGCTCGGCCGCTTATTCACTTCTAGGCACAGCTTGGCATCCTTCCATGTTTCACTGAAGATGCATAAGAACTTTTAGCAACGCCTCAGAGACTGCATGCCTGCACAATCCTAGTGACTGCCATGGCAATTATACGGAAAGCCTGTCCTTTGATAACATGCTGGCCTAAGAGTTACAGAGTGTTGTTTTTAAAGGATTTCATAATACGAAAATATTTTCTGTTCAAATACTTTAAGGATTTGGGAAACGTGTGCCTAATAAGCGTTTTTTTTTAATATATACAAAGAACATTGCCAAAGACGACTGTGTTCTGACGGGAAAATATGGGAGGCGACGCCTTGCATCTTGGCTTGGTATGAGGCGGGGTGACGTCAGCTGCATGGCTTGTGTTATTGGGGATAGGTGTGGTGGAGGGCGTTTCGATGACTACCTAATTGCGGATTTTATGGCATATCTCCCATTATCTTATTGTGCTTGGAAGATAAGGTGTCCGCAGGGTCGTACTGGGGCCTACAATTGGCTCGATCAAAAATGAGAGTGGGCCGCCATTGCAAATGGCAGCTTGCGCCTTTTGTGAAATACTGTTTGAATAGTACGCACTGGGTGGTTTTTAGTCAGATGTGTTGCAAATTGTGCATTTTAAAGACTATTTGTTGAGTACTGCTGACTAGCTGCACAGTGACGTGACTTGTCAAGATGGCGCAGTTGGGCAAAACATGTGGCCCACACTAGCATCTTGGTCTGCACTTCGGGCATTGCCCTGTGCACCAGTCTGAGCCTGCGGGACAGTGGTGTTGCCACCTGGAAGGGTTGGGTGGAGAAACTCCTGGAGTGGGAGGGAGTATGGCTGAGAGGGTGGGCGGTGGGCACGCCTCTCTACTGTCCCTGTGTGGGCCGGACGGTCAGACATATCGTATGATGCTACATGCTCATCGGTACAAGGCGAGGGTAATGCGAGAAGAGGCCACGACAAGGCAGAAAAGACACCTGGAATTGCCAGACTGCGTCGGGGAGCATTTGGCGTGAGCGCGAGAGCTGCCTTGAGGAGCCTGCGAGTTTAGAAATGGGGGAAAATGAAAGAAACGGAATATAGTGTGTACATTGCTTTCAGTCTTTCGTTCGGCACTTTCATCCTTTTGTTCCATATTTCTTTCGTGTTCTTCCCTTTTATTCGAAACTATTTCTCTCTCGTACATTCTTTCTTCCATTTCTCTTTTCGCGTTGGTTTTTTTCTTCTTTATTTAATTGTTTTTAGTATTTTTTGCATCTCTGTGCCAGTTCCTGGCATGCTTGACATTTTTTGTCATTGCATTTCTTTTTCTATTCTTTCTTGTCTGTCTTTTCCACGTCTGTACCTCCTCCCTCCTCACTTCCATTCTACCTTGTCATTTCCCTATCCTTCATTCTGATGTTATTTCAGTCTGACCCTCCTCCCTCCTTTCTCACATTATTTCATTTGATCTGTTTGCACTATGCCCATTTCCCCTCTGTCCTTGCTTTAAACAATATATTCTTCTGTCAGACTGCACACCCTCGCTTCCCCTATCATTCCATAAAAAAAATCCCATGCTTTGTCTTACTTCCATCCTTCGATTTTTTTTTCTTCTTATGTCCTAACTTCATCGCTAATAGTTTTGGAACAATTACCCTTCTGAAAATGTATGTACTTCAGACCAGACATCAGATAGATCAACAAGCATGCAGAGATTTGCTCCTGTGAAACTGACCGCCAAACCCCATGTGGACCAGATATTGAATTCTTTTGTATTTCTTGGTCGAGCATCTCTAAACAACACAAGAATTGGCCCTGCTGTGGTAACCTAGAAAACCCTACCAGTCACTAACCAAGTCTGAGTTCATTCTATTAAACGACACTGGAAGTATTTCAAGATTAGACCTTGTAAACTCAAATTGGCAAATTATTCCTCCAACCCAACCCGCTCTGAGTTAAGCTGCATGACAATGAAGGTGGGCGTGAGCATCGGATCCTGCAAATACTACCAAGTCCCATCCATCAGAAGCAAACAATCAAAATCAGAAGTTCCTCGCAGTGGTAACAAACCCTCATCCTCATTGGGAAGAGCAAGCTTACAACCAGCCCGAGAAGGCGGCGTTCATTCCTAATCCTGCACATCCACTGTGGAGGCTGGAGTAGCATCTGTAGTTCAAGATGGAGGCCTGGGCCAACATGGCTGCGGATGCCAATGACTCGGATTATCCACTACCAGGATAATAATAAAGGCATCATGGCAGGATCCTCAATGGGCCAACATGGCATCCACAATCTAGAGACTCCAAAGAGAGGGTGTGGCATTTATTTCTCTCCTTGACTAATTCAAGCCATCTGTGCTGAGAACAACCCATCATCAATCAAAGATACTACAGATATTACTAATGTTATCATTCTCCTAGACCCGTTGGATTCAGGTGAAAGAACCTATGCAGGGTTGAGCTGTTTCACCCACATTCTAATCATTCATCATTGCATGCCGTGAATTCAGCATGGTCTCTGCCACGCACACATGCACAAGAAAAGGGGGGTCCTGGGAGTCTCTCTGCCGGACTTTAGTCCCGGTTATGCGAGCCCTATCCAGATTCTTTAGCTCACTCTCTTTCGCAGAGGAGAAATATCCCAAACATAGCCGTCTTTGTCCTGCCCAGGGGCAGTCCAGCACCGAAATACTAGGCAATTTTCCTCTGAACAAGAGGACCAACAGCAACGCCAGTCCATGTTTCGATCTTGTTGGACCTCATCAGTAGGGTGGAGCTGTGCCTCTCTAAGCACAGTAAGCAAGGGGTATGCGTCTGGATTCCCCTAGGAACTTAGGGTGAGACCAATAGTTACTTAAATATAAAACAAGGGGGGGGTACTGGGAGTGCACAGCAGAGCTCTGTAGTGGTAGCTGCCATGAATTAAATTGCGGCTATCATTGATTTCTGTGGACCTCACTTGTGTATTGCTGCGCGGGCAAAGAGGGCAGTCTCCAGAAATCAAACTGCTCCATGGTGATCAAAATACTGATCCCCCTTTGGAACTGCATAATGCCTGAAACCTGTACAGAAACTCCAGTTGGGAGCTTCCTCGCCAAGCAGGAAATCGCATTCAGAATGGGGCAGACGTGGAGGAAGGCGTGGAATGGCCTTTTCAGTGCTTTACGTCTGTGTCAGCTACTCTTAGGAGGTGGTTCTAATGAAGCAGATGCTTAGATCTGTTTGAACACCAACTACATTAGATTACAAGAAAGGTCTCGGGAAAACAGTTGACTGATTGAGGCCTTTTGCCACGCACTGAGAAGGTGGGAGAAATGGCTGCTTACGATTACCACTTTAAATGTGGTCCCTCTAGTAAGCACAATTGTAAGGTCCTTAGGGGGTAAAGATGAACTAGCCATGGTTTATTTCAGTCCTGGATCTGTTGGGTGTCATCTTGTTTCAGCTAACGGTTAGTTTTCCTGCCTTCCTCAGGATGAAGGAGACTTCATGGGTTTGCCAGTGGCTGCATTTCCAAATGTATGGGGGTGAATAGGTAATCCAAGCCCAGGTTTACTTTAGGTATTTGCCCCGCTACATAGTGGAGTCTGGCATTCTCTGGGGAAGCTGCACTTAAGTCAGGAAATACCCTGGTACAGTGTAGCTCATTAAAGCGCATGCTTGGCACACCTGATGCAGTCCCATCAAATAATCAGGCTCATCAAATAATGGAAGTTCTGAACCATACCCCAGAGCATGCACATCGGATCAGTAATAGAAAGCAGACGCTTCTCTGACCTGAACCAATCCAGCAGTATTTTTAATCCTGGATATTTTTTAAAAAATCCAGTCCAAGATATCCTCTTAAGTCCTCTCTCTCTCTCTCTCTCTCTCTCTCTCTCTCTCTCTCTCTCTCTCTCTCTCTCTCTCTCTCTCTCTCTCTCTCTCTCTTTCTCTCTCTTTCTCTCTTTCTCTCTCTCTCCCTTTATTTAGTTCATGTTTTCTCTCACAAAGTACTGGCCCTTGTCATGTCATATAAATGACAACTTGCAGTCTCGGGAAGATAGCTCAGGGGCAACTCGATCCTCGGTCCTCACTTAGGAGCAACACAGGTTCTATCTCCAGTCCGCGCTTAGAAACTTCTGAGTATTAAGTGCTTTATAAATAATCAGTTATGATATATATATAAATATATATATAAAAAAGAACCTCATACTTCAATTTCGGTCAGCTTAATTAGAAATCCTTCATTCAGAAGGTGACAGTGTTGCGAGGGTCAGGTCCTGGAAGAACAGAGTTTCCCCATTTTTAGATTTGATCATTCAAAAATGGAGGGAAGTTAAATACAACTTGTACAGAAAACCAACTGGGTAACCCTGCTCTCAATTTCCCAAGTCAACATCTGACTGCATTTTGAGAGGCTATGACATTTGGAGACCTAGTTCCACTCTGGAGGACTTTTATTCAAAAGCTAACATCATTATGTCACATTTGAAAAAGGTAGGTCAACCCAAGCCACTATCACTATTACAGCGGCCATTTAAAAGGGCTTTGTTTACAGCCAGAGATGCACTGCGATATTCCACCAAACAGGTGAAACTAACAACCACGAGGCACTAGGCTATTTGACAAGTGTATAGGGAGAGTTATTGTATATCCCTTAATTTTTTTTCTCATAAAAGTTGTGTTAGCTGACAAGTCAACTTTTTTAACATTAAGGGAACAACATAGTTTACAGGATTCTAAAAGTTATTCTAAAAAAGAGAATGACAACATATCATATCAATCCATTCTTATAGTATAGCTTAAGCATTTTCAGATCGTATCGAACTCAGTGAATGGAACAATGTTCAGGAAATCTAGTACACAATCGAATTTGCTATCATCAAATGTATATATTTCTGAGAATGTAAAAGAAATATGCAACTGATAACTCATATCTCACTGTTACTAAAAAGAAGCAAGAATTAAAGAAAGTAATGTAAATCTAGTACACATTCGAATTTACTATCATCGACTGTATATATTTTTTAAAAAGTAAAAGAAAATGTTTTATAATAAAATAATAATAATAAAAACTCGTATCTCGCTGTTAGCATATAGAGAAACTGGAAAAAAATGAATAAGGAAAAAACCAGTAGTCAAAAGTAAAAACAACTTGTTAAACAAGATTTAAAGTTCAGTTACGCAATCCATTCACGTTTTCTTAGCAAGCTCTTGTTGATGTTATTAACATTTTATGTCGAAAAACGTTTTAGATAAAGACTCATATAAGTATTTCGACTTGATTTTATCTAACATACACTTCAAGAGTGAAGAAGAATAATGTGAACTTTAAAAAAAAAAAAAAATTCTAAGCATTTTACCCATAATGTCTCTTGCACAATATCAAAGAAGAGCTGTTAGATGTATACAGGCAGGCAGAACATGGTCCCCGAGGTGGATTTAGTGTCCAAAATACATTGGACCCAGCTGTACATTTACTGCCTGTGTTGTAGTAATACAATTTTGTGTCACCAAGATTTGTTGTTTGTACCCATTCTATGGAAGACTATGGACATTGTATATCTCTTTGAAGACGATAAGATGATATAAGGAGACCTTCTATGTTCCTGCCTAAGGAGTAAGGACACAGTTCGTAATTCAAGTTAGCTCCCACTGCAAAGGGGGCCCTTTGGTTACAGGACCAGTGAGATTGTTTATTTGGGTCATATGTTCAAACGCTATCTTTGTGGTGCCCGCTCACACTTGCTTGTGTTAATCGAAAGACTACCTCATGAACGGGTAAACAAACTAAGAATCTAGCAGGGCTAAAGATGCCCATAGCCCACCCGGCGCAGAGAGGGCGACCACCCCCCGAAATGAGAATGAGCGAGATCAAGCATAGCTGAATAAGCCCAGCACTTATCCTAAGCCTCCAGGAAAGGGAGTTCAGGATGGCTCAAGAACAAACCTTCATGGACTGGGGAGTACTGACTTTCCTGGGTCAAGTCTGCATATCCCGGGAAATGGGATAAAATCTGAGTACCTGACTAGGATATTACTCTCATACAAGAAGGAACTTTGAGAGACATCTTTGTTTTGGGAAAGCCATTTCTTGTCTTTTGAACTAAAAGAGACTATCTGAACCATTTGGTGGAGGTCAGAAACCAGCCAGCAATATTTTTCATGGTGAAGTAACCCTAGACTGCGCACTCGCTTTAGATCCAATATTTTCTATGTTCTTTCTTTCCACCAGAGTTAGGATAGTGATAGGTCAGCATGGGTTTCAAGGATGGAGAACTGAACTTATTTTGTGAGCAATCCTGACTAGCACCCGTTTATTGTTTTATAGTGTAGGAAACCCATCTTAGTGGTAGGGATTAGTGAATGTTCTTTTAACTTTTTACTAATAAAGTATGTTTCAACTATGCCTCTGTGTCAGCCTTTTGTATTTGACCTACCACAAGTGACGTCAGAAGTGGGATTGGACTGACCCATCATAGTCAGGCCCATCAGATCCATTAATTTTAAAGCTTATCGACAGCCTCACCCTAATAGGCCAATCAGACCTTGCCTAGGGGCAGTCCAGAAACACTTTGGGGTAGAGGACACTGAACTACAACCAGTCCACCCAGCCTCTCCACTGATTAGCCAACTGACTAGCAAGTACAAAGAGGATGACAAATTGTACTCAGTCGGCCCCAAAAAATTGAAAACATCCAATGTAGTAATCCTAGGGATACTACAGCTGGGGCCTCTGGTGTAAAGATTGTAGTTCCACCATTACTTGAGATGCTCCTAGAGAGGCTTATCGAGAACCAGGTTAGGGCAGACAAATGTCACCAGGAGAGCTTTGACCACCTGAGTTTTAGACCCACAAATTGAGCCCTTCCCACAGTGTATTGCAATCTTACCGGGAGGGGGAAGACTTGGCAGCCTTTTTCACCAATTCTGAGAGTCTGGCTACCCAATTCCAGAGGGATGATGCCCTTAAACATGTTATCTCGTACCTCTACTGAAGGGGGAGCTACAACTGTCCTATCAAACCATCAACATAAATGAGACAACCCCTTTTAGTGACATAAAGACAACCCTCTTGGAAAAGGTTGGACAGACAGAATCTTTCTTTCAAATTAAATTCTGGAATAGCCAATTGCTCCCAAATGAGAACCCAATGGAACAGCAGGGGGGATCCAGGATTAAGCGAAACAATGGCAGGCAAGGAAGAGTTTGCAGAAGTTCTGGACGCCTTGACATTACAGCACATTTTCAATGGCTTTCCCCCTCTCCAGAAAGCTATTTATTTTATATAATTCTTCCCTGGAGATGGCCATCCAAATCGCATGCGTTCCAAAGCCTATACGTTTCTCAGACAACATCATGGGAGCCTCCTGAAACCAGGAAAAATCCCAGACCTCCAGTTAGGGAAATCCACCTTTCCCCAATCAAAGGCCAAAACCTTCCACAATCCTTTGTACTTAGAAAGATAGAAGAGGCATTCCAGCAACCATTACCCTTTCCTTCTGCAAACCCCCCTGGGCTAACTGAGAAAAAAGGGTAGCAGGACATGACCCATACACCCTACCCTTCCCAAATTCAACTCATTCAGGGAAAGAGGACATTTAGCCTGGGCCCTTCCTGGGAATAAACTGGCGGAACCCATGGATGTAGGTTGGGAGGGGACAGAAGAGTGGAGAGACTGGGAGGACACCAAGCAGGAAGATCCAGATGAAGCCAACATTGTGTTCTGCCATACCCTTCCCTTTCAAACTTGGGATCACATTTGAGTGAATAACACCTGGGCTGGAGCCTTAATTGACTCTAGAAGTTGGCAGACTGCTGTCCGGTCAGACTTAGTCTACCCCATGAACCTAGACCTGCACGCTGCAGTGAAAATAACTTGCATCCACGGAGACGCAGAGGTATACCCTAAGATCCCACTCATCCTAGAACTCGGAGGAGAAACAACCAACATGAAGGTGGCTGCCATCCACAGTCTACCTGAGGAAGTAATTTTCCCGACCTTCTACAACCAAGTACCAAAGAAACACATCCAGAGGGGCACTCCCCTTTATCATCATGGGAGGATTTTCCAGAGGGTGACAAACCATCATTGTTTGGGGGGAAAGGTGTTTTTACCCTTATAGATCCCCAAGAAGAGCAGGGCCTCACTTTAAGGGAATGGGTATGTGTCAGGCTGAGATCCTGGTGTCTGCAGAAGCTGCTGAGCCCCCGACAATCCACCCAAAATGTGGCACTCTGAGCTGATACTATAAACTACTCAGTTTACCTCACTTCCAGGGGAAAGGGGGAAGGGACAAATTAACAAACACCAGGCTGGAAGCTAAGACTAGCTGGTTCTTCACCTGTGGTAAAACATAAACATATAATACACCTTGTTATTCATGAGGCACTATACTAACCTTAGGTATCAATATCCTTTACCAAATAAAGTAAAAACCATACCTGGAACTTCTCTACAATATGCCCAGAGAAGTGATAAGCTGACTAGACTTCCTTACTAGTTGACTTGAATCTCAACGATCATTCAGCCTTCTTAGTAGGTCCATGAATGTGAAATTAACTTTGCAGGTAATCTTCTTTAAACTCAAGAAGCTTGAACAAAGTCTTAAGTTCATTAAAAGTAAATGGAAGTTCTAGTGTTTCTGGAAAGTATTTATATTTCTTCTTATAAATTTCTTTTTAGAGTGTTTTTACTTAAATTAACAGTTCTTGAAACTTGCGTCAAAAATCTCACGTGGAAATCTCTTGAACTCGCATAGGGATCCAAACGGAGTGAAGATCGTTGAAGCGCTGTAGATTAAACCGCGGGAAAAAAAAACCACACGCGCTAAATCGAAACCACAGAAAAAATCCACACGCGATTAAACGAAAGCACGCACACGCGCTGAAGTTCAACCGCGGGTAAAAATCCACACGCGCTTAGTCCAAGATGCGAGCACACGCGCTGACGACAAACCGCGGGTAAAAATCCACACGCGCTTAGTCCAATATGCGAGCACACGCGCTGACGACAAACCGCGGGTAAAAATCCACACGCGCTTAATCCAATATGCGAGCACACGCGCTGACGACAAACCGCGGGTAAAAATCCACACGCGCTTAGTCCAAGATGCGATCACACGCACACGCGCTAAAGTCGGAAAAACGGGAAAAATCCACACGCGCTTAAAACAAGATGCACACGCGCTGAAGTCCAACCGCGGGTAGAAAAAACACACGCACAAGAGTATCACGCGACACCAAAGAGCTTGCGCTAGATACTCAAGCGAAGTCTCTCACGCGCAGGCTTCTGTTAACGGAAAAACCACGCGCTTAATAGAAAACGTAGCGAAGCAAAGCCAAACATGCGACAACAATAAAGTTCTTAGTAAATATTTTTCATATGAACTTGAAAATCAGATTAAATCTTCTACAATGACATTATAGAAAGAGTCTTGAGTTTTAAAAGGACTTATCTTGTGAAGAGTCTTTGAAACCTTTCTTTTTTCTTGGATAACTCGAAATCTTCTTACTCCTGTTCAGTGCCAAAATGAATCTCCGCAAGATTCCTGATTGCTTTTCCAAATAAGCCGCTCGACCGCTTGAAACTTGAAACCCCTGAACAAGTTAAGCAGGAGCAGCTTAATACGCGACCTCTCAGCTGGGCAAAGACGATGAAAGGCAGTTTAGAATGTTCATTGTCTTCCCTATAAACAATCACCAGCCAATCAGAACTTAGACTGAGGACCTCCATCTTGGCTTGGGGCATTCTCCATAGACTGCAATGAATGTTAAGGGCAAAATTGGCTGTTTTAAAATTAAACTCATAATAACTTCCAAAAACCTTTCTATACTAATTTTCCCCAGACCTAATGTCTCAGATTATGTCACTGTATCCTAACAGTACCTGACAGTACCCCCCTTCTAACGCCCAGTCCCTGGGCCTTTTTTCAATGGAAATTTCTTATGGAATTTTTTAACCAAATGAGGAGCATGTACATCACTTGCTTTCTCCGAAGTGCGTTCTTCAGGACCAAAACCCTCCCAATCAAGGAGATACTGTAGCTTTCCTCTCACTATTCTAGAGTCCAGAATTTTCTTAACTACAAATTCTTCTGAATCATCTTCCTCAAATACCACTGGTGAAGGAGTAGGTGTCAATCTAGTTCCTTTAACCACTGGTTTCAACAAGCTAACATGAAAAGTTGGATGAGTTTTCATATGTCTTGGTAATCTAAGGCGAACAGCCACTGGATTTATCACCCTTTATCTAGTGGTAGATCCGTGATGAAATCTAAAGACACTGAATACCAAGGCCGCGGTGGAACTGGCAACGGTTCCAATAACCCAGAAGGCTTTCCGATGAGGTTCTTAGATCTAGCACAAACTTCACAGGTCTTAACAAAATTAAGAGTATCTTGTCGAATTTTCTCCCACCAAAAATGTCTTCTGACCAACTCAAGTGTTTTTCGATATCCTGGATGTCCTGCCAGAACTGAATCGTGACATTCCTTCAAAATCTTTTCTCTAAGTTCAATAGATGGTAAATAGAGTCTGTCGTCCAGATAAGGTAAACCATCTTTAATCTTGCGAGCTGGATCCAAACGAACCCAATGTTCAAGTTGTCTCTCAGATATGGATTCTCGTACTTGTTTAAAGATTTCGTTTTCTTTCTCAATTCCAGCAAGAACAAAACGTTCTGGAGCGATCAGAGGAAGTGACTCACAAACCGACTTAACTTCACTTTCTGGAAATTGTCGTGACAGAGCATCTGCTTTTTTATTTTGATTTCCTGGCTTAAAAGTAACTATAAAATCATAATCTGCAAAAAATAAAGACCACCTTAGTTGTCGAGGTGTCAGAGTTCTTGCTGTCTTCAAAAAGAGTAAGTTTCGGTGATCGGTTAATACTGTCACAGTGTGACGTGCTCCTTTTAAAAAATGTCGCCATTCTTCAAATGCTGCTTTGATAGCAAGAAGCTCGCGATCTGAAATGGTATAATTTTCTTCCGCTGGTGAGAACCTCTGAGAAAAGTAGGCCACAGGATGCAATTGTCCAGTAACATTATGCCTCTGCGACAACACTGCTCCCATTGCCACATTGGAAGCATCAGCCTCTACAAAAAATGGCTTGGAAGTATCAGGATGAATTAAGATAGGAGTAGTTATGAATTTCTCCTTCAATACTTTAAAAGCCTCATTAGCCTTAACGTCCCAAACAAAAGGAACTCCTTTCTTCAAAAGTCGAGTAATTGGAGTCACCAAACTGGAGAAGCCTTCAATGAATCTTCGGTAAAAGTTGGCAAATCCCAAAAAACTCTGGATCTCCTTCACCTTCGTTGGAATAGGCCAATCACGAACCGCTTCCACCTTTTTCGGATTCATTTCCAGACCACTAGGAGTGATCACAAAACCTAAAAATTCCACCGAATTCGTATGGAACTGACTCTTCTCCAATTTAGCGTAAAGATTATTCTCTCTCAATTTTCTCAAGACCTGTCGAACGTGAATTTTGTGTTTCTCCAAACTTTGGGAAAAAATCAAAATATCGTCAATATAAACAATAACAAAAATATCAAGAAATTCCCAAAGAACCTCATCGATAAAAAATTGAAAAGCCGCTGGGGCATTGCAAAGACCGAATGGCATCACTTGGTACTCGTACAGGCCAAATCTGGTCTTAAATGCCGTCTTCCACTCATCCCCCTCTCGAACTCGTACCAGATGATAAGCCCCCCTTAAATCCAATTTAGAAAAAATGGTGGCACCTTGAATTTGATTTAACATCTCAGAGATGAGAGGGAGCGGATACCTATTTTTTACTGTCATTCTATTTACCGCCCTATAATCTATACAAGTTCTGAGGGAACCGTCAGATTTTGGCACAAAAAACAATGGTGAGGCAGCCGGCGATTGAGAGTGCCGAATAAAACCCTTAGCCAGATTTTCCTTTAAGTATTCCTTCAAATAGTCATTCTCTTTTTCTGTCAGGGCATAAACCCTACTGCTAGGTAAAATAGCTCCAGGCTCCAAATCTATCTTGCAGTCAAACAGTCTATGAGGAGGCAACTCTCCAGCTTCCTTTTCATCAAATACATCCCAAAAATCTTGATAACAAGTAGGAAGTTCACCCACTACTGCTCCAACATCAAAACCTATTGCCCCTCTTTCTGCAAGTGAAAACAAAACAGAATTCACAAATCTTTCTTCCTCTCCATGACTTTTCCCTAAGAAACAATGTTCCTTACAAAAAGTTGATTCTAGGGATACAATTCTTGCACTCCAATCAATTCTAGGATTATGCAGAGTAAGCCAGGGCATACCCAAGATTATTTTCAAGATTGGAGCATCAATTAATTCAAAAGAGATAGTTTCCTTATGACCTCCAGTTAACTCCATCTCAAGTACCTCTGTATTATGAGTGATTGGACCTGAAGAAAGAGATGTACCATCAACTGCCCTTACCTGCTCAACTTCTTTCTTAGCCACTAAAGGAACACCTAAACTCTTTGCCAATCCTCTGTCCATAAAATTTCCTGTAGCCCCTGAATCAATAATAATTGGCCCAGAACCTAAGATTTTCTTTTCAAACATTAAGGATACGTTCACAGTTATATGAGGAACAGCTGTCTGTATCGTGTTAGCAACTTGTTGTACTCTGCCTGAAGAATTGAAGATCTTCTTGTAGGTAAAAGGACAGTTTTCAAGGAAATGACCACTCCTACCGCAGTATAGGCACAAATTATTCTCCCTTCTTCTTGTCTTCTCTTCCTTTGACAACGGACCTCTCACCCGACTCTGCAGCTCATTTCCCTTTGACTTAACTTCCCTGTTCACCACCTCAACCTTAGATCTCTCTACTCTTCCTGGAAACCTAACTTCCCCCTGAGAACGTCTACGCTCTAAACGTCTTTCGGTTAAACGAAAATCTAACCGAACCACCAAATCAATTAGAGCATCTAAAGTAGTTGGTCGTTCCAAAACACCAGCCAAAGCATCTTTCAATTCATCTTTTAAGCCCCGATAAAATAAGGAAGCCCTCTTCTCCTCTGGCCATCTACTCTCTAAAATTAAAGTTCTAAATTGAGTGATATAAGAAATCAACTCCTTTCCTCCCTGACGCAACTCCAGTAGTTCTCCATCTACCTCTAGAGATACCTGTCTCTTATCAAACATCTTTTTAAAATCGGCCTGGAACAGGGAATAATTATTCAAAGCCAAACTCTTTTGACTCACCAAGAGACTTCCCCACGCAGATGCTTCTCCTGATAAATAAGATAATGTAAATGTGACCTTGGAAGCATCCGTTGAAAATAACTCGGGACGACTTAAGAAATGTAATTCGCACTGAGTCTGAAAAATTTGAAACTTTCTCGGATCTCCCAAAAAACGCTCAGGAGCAGCCAAAGGAACAGGCATAACTAAAGTTCCTAAACCACCCACCACTTCCCTTGAAAGTCTATGTTCTTGTTCTTCCCCTACTCTCACCAGCTCAGGTGGGTTTCCTGCACCTTCCGAAACTTCCTTTTCTTGTATTTGTGTTACCTTTAAATTTAACTCATCTATTCTTTTATTAAGATTTGAGTATTCTCGATGAGCCACCCGTAACTCTTCTCTAATTTCCCTAACCATTTCTCCCAACGCCTCCATGGCTGTCTCGTCGGGGTTCATACAGCTTGGGCAGACTTTTTCTTTTTTATTGGCCTTTCATTCTGTCAGGCTGAGATCCTGGTGTCTGCAGAAGCTGCTGAGCCCCCGACAATCCACCCAAAATGTGGCACTCTGAGCTGATACTATAAACTACTCAGTTTACCTCACTTCCAGGGGAAAGGGGGAAGGGACAAATTAACAAACACCAGGCTGGAAGCTAAGACTAGCTGGTTCTTCACCTGTGGTAAAACATAAACATATAATACACCTTGTTATTCATGAGGCACTATACTAACCTTAAGTATCAATATCCTTTACCAAATAAAGTAAAAACCATACCTGGAACTTCTCTACAATATGCCCAGAGAAGTGATAAGCTGACTAGACTTCCTTACTAGTTGACTTGAATCTCAACGATCATTCAGCCTTCTTAGTAGGTCCATGAATGTGAAATTAACTTTGCAGGTAATCTTCTTTAAACTCAAGAAGCTTGAACAAAGTCTTAAGTTCATTAAAAGTAAATGGAAGTTCTAGTGTTTCTGGAAAGTATTTATATTTCTTCTTATAAATTTCTTTTTAGAGTGTTTTTACTTAAATTAACAGTTCTTGAAACTTGCGTCAAAAATCTCACGTGGAAATCTCTTGAACTCGCATAGGGATCCAAACGGAGTGAAGATCGTTGAAGCGCTGTAGATTAAACCGCGGGAAAAAAAAACCACACGCGCTAAATCGAAACCACAGAAAAAATCCACACGCGATTAAACGAAAGCACGCACACGCGCTGAAGTTCAACCGCGGGTAAAAATCCACACGCGCTTAGTCCAGGATGCGAACACACGCGCTGACGACAAACCGCGGGTAAAAATCCACACGCGCTTAGTCCAAGATGCGAGCACACGCGCTGACGACAAACCGCGGGTAAAAATCCACACACGCTTAATCCAATATGCGAGCACACGCACACGCGCTAAAGTCGGAAAAACGGGAAAAATCCACACGCGCTTAAAACAAGATGCACACGCGCTGAAGTTCAACCGTGGGTAGAAAAAACACACGCGCAAGAGTATCACGCGACACCAAAGAGCTTGCGCTAGATACTCAAGCGAAGTCTCTCACGCGCAGGCTTCTGTTAACGGAAAAACCACGCGCTTAATAAAAAACGTAGCGAAGCAAAGCCAAACATGCGACAACAATAAAGTTCTTAGTAAATATTTTTCATATGAACTTGAAAATCAGATTAAATCTTCTACAATGACATTATAGAAAGAGTCTTGAGTTTTAAAAGGACTTATCTTGTGAAGAGTCTTTGAAACCTTTCTTTTTTCTTGGATAACTCGAAATCTTCTTACTCCTGTTCAGTGCCAAAATGAATCTCCGCAAGATTCCTGATTGCTTTTCCAAATAAGCCGCTCGACCGCTTGAAACTTGAAACCCCTGAACAAGTTAAGCAGGAGCAGCTTAATACGCGACCTCTCAGCTGGGCAAAGACGATGAAAGGCAGTTTAGAATGTTCATTGTCTTCCCTATAAACAATCACCAGCCAATCAGAACTTAGACTGAGGACCTCCATCTTGGCTTGGGGCATTCTCCATAGACTGCAATGAATGTTAAGGGCAAAATTGGCTGTTTTAAAATTAAACTCATAATAACTTCCAAAAACCTTTCTATACTAATTTTCCCCAGACCTAATGTCTCAGATTATGTCACTGTATCCTAACAGTACCTGACAGTATGTCATGAAGCCAAAGAATTTGTCTCTTATCCCCAAGGTGGAATCACCCTTTTGAGTACTAGGGAGGTGAGCTTGCTATGCAATACCTTCCTAGGGGACGAACCAAGCCAAATTCCAGTAGGCTGATGCCCCCTCTGGAGACAAGGAATGCCTGAGTAAAGATTACAGCCCACTTCCCCTTACTCCTACATCTGACATGCTTGTTGGTTATTTGGGAAGTGAATAGGGCAATTATGTGCAGGGCACCTGTAATATGGATGGCTTGGTTTCTGACGTGTATTTGTCCCCACCTCTTTGTGGAAGCCAGGACCAACCAAATCTCTCATTCCAATCCAGGGAAGTACTTGTAGATCGACAGAATTTAGGTTCGGAGAGAGCATCTGCCGTAGATTGAGGGACACAGGCTTGTGAAGAGGAGCAGAGTCCCAGACAGATGTGGTGGTGGGTGGAGACCCAAGACAGTGTGCTGAATGCTTTAGCTTCGACAAAGGCAGAGCCCCCATCAAGCTAGCAGCTACTGAGGCAGGAAGCGTCACCACCACCGAGGTCGAGAGGTACCAGTGTCCCAGAGCACCGATGCTGATGCTCCCAGGAGGAGCGAACCATTCTGAGCCACAGCCACTTGGGGAGAGTCAAGTAGGAAGAGCCTGTAGCCCGCAAGAAGATAAGAAGTGATGTCATCAATGATATATGTGATGTCATCTTTGATGTCCTGGGTGTTAGTCTTAGCAGCGCACGGTAGTTGCGCGAGTTATGGTTGCTTAGCTTGCCATAACTTGAGAATTTCTGGGGTTTTTCGGTTTTACTTCGAACCATAACGTCCCTTTAACAATGTCCTTTTCACTGAATTTCATTGGTTTTTAGTAGCGCAACTTAACCATAACGTCCCTTTAACAAAGTTTTTTTCAGTGATAATAAATATAACCATGCTGACGAATGATGAGTGGTAACGGTCACATGGACAAGTTAAATAATAGAGGGGGCACAGCTGACCCTTGTAGAATGCTGCATACTAATGGTCTCAGGGGGGATTTGAAGTTCTTGATCTCCAACACTTGAATTCAACAAGACAGAAAGGATTGGACCCAGAGCAGAATTGTTCCCTTTAAACATTGAGGTTGTAACCGGTTCAGGAGGGTATGATCGTCGACTGTTTTAGAAGCTGCGGATAGGTCCAAGAGGATTGGGGTGCCTGCACTGCCAAAATGGACCTCTTCACTCAGTTTGTCCAGACAGGAGGTTGCCACCAGTTCGGTACTGAGACGGGGTCTGAATCCCAGCTGAGCAGGATTCAACAGCTCTGCCTGTCTGTAAAAGTTGGCATGTGAGATAACACAATTGGTTCACTTTGTTTGGTTCCCAAAAAAGGGGAGCTGTGAAATGTGTGTATAAAATTGTCCAGATCGCCTGGATCCAGTGATCAAATTTCAAAAGAGATTTCGACAATATACCTTAACAGCAGTCTCATACCAGTCCTAGAGTTAATGAGTTAAAAAGGGATTTTGTGTAATTACAAAATAAAGGTGAGATATCTTTCGCCAATTTCAGGTGCGGCAAAATCACGCAGGGAAACTGAACATTTTTGATGTTTTCATAATAGTCGGTTCACATTTTGTAATGTGGAAAGCGAGGATTGATCTAGAATTGGAATGGGTCTCAGCGAGTCAAGGATATGACTTTATTTAGGGAGTCCGAGTGTGACTTTAGAAACCTGACATGTACCCCAGGAATTGGAGATGAGAAGAATGCCCACCTTGAGTCTAGGCATCACAGCATTTAACCATGCCCTGAAAGTGTGGGCTTCTGGATAAATGCAGGCCTTTGTATCGCTCTTTCATAAGAGTTACATTGGAGACTGGTATCATGCATTGGCTATCTCAGGTCAGGATAGATATTGACATTAGTTCGGTGAAAACGAGTTTGGGTATAACTCTAATCTCCTGAAATTTGGTAGGAATTCAACTTTTCTTTGGCAAAAAGGTACAGGGGTGTTATTATGAATCAAATACATCAGGATTATAAGAATACTTGCAGGACAGGATTTCCCCAGTCACTGTAAAGGTGAGAGTGACACCATTCTTTTATAAACATGTAAGACGTTACCCGGGCATTCTCGCATTAAAGTTGACGAGGAAGCCAAGCAGCATGCCCAAGTGCCGCCAGCGACACTCTATTGCTTCCCAGATCTGTAAGCATGGAATGCCATCCACGCTGAGCCATGGGTGGTGGTGCCGCCCATTTTTGCTGACAGAATCAATGCTGCCCTTTTTTTCAGGAGAGCCTCCTACATGGTTGGGAGGGTGCTTAGCACGCATAGCACCCAACCAGCCCATGTAGGAAGACTTTGGTCTAAACGGCTTGTTGAATCTTCTTGCGGCCTTGGGTCAAGGATTGCATAAGTGAGCATTTCCGGTTCCTCACAGTGCAGTCTGTATTCCCAGGTTCTATGTTCTTACATCCCCCATTTTTTTGGATTCTTTTTTTCCCCCTGACAGTTTTTTTGCTGTAAAAACTAATTGAAAATGTGTATTTTGGGGGGGGCAGGAGGGGTTCCCCCAACACTCCCTCCCCTAAAATGTATTACCTATTCCCACCGCTTATGCCCCCTTAACCCCCCACTTTTTTAAAATATTTTGCCATGAGTCTTTTCTGCAAAAAACGGTAGGAAAAACCTCATGAGAAAAGCCAGGCGATGTAACAATGTCGAACCCAATCCGAAATGTTACCTTCCGCATAGCCATTTTGCTTGCACCCCCATGCCTCTCCGTCCGATACCAGCCTTAAGTGGGATGCAGACCAAAGAGCAGTTTCCTTGGTTTCGCTTCTTGCAACCTTCTCGTGTTACGATAATGGAACGTGCAATCTTCGTGATGGGTCCTGGAAGCAGACAAAAGGGCTTTTGTTGCTGATTTGTAAGGCACCTTTGTGGATTCTCCCTTTTGATTATGGGGTAATATTAGGACCCTTTTTCCAATTGGCAGCACATTGGACAGGTTTTGTAGGAGTCTAATAAGGTCTGATCAACAAAGGAACAATCTACTTCGCTAATTTACTTGTTTATTCTGAAAATAAGTCCAGTTGTTTTTTAGACTTCGGGCCTCATCACGAGTTGTGGGCTAACCCCGGTGGTATTACTGCCGGGGCTATTAGCCCTACCACCAAACCCCCGGTGCTATTAGCGCTGGATCAGGGGTTTGACGGAACGGTAAGTCCCCATTCGGGAATGGGGAATGTTCAGTGCTATTACCGCCGGCGGTATCACCGCCGGCGGAAATAACGCCAAATATCAGCAAAATCAGAGCTGGGGGTAAATCCGCCAAGCTTGTGATTTGGCGGACCGTTAAATGCGGCAGTAATAGCGTTACTGCCATATTTAAGGGTTACTGCCAAACTCGTGATGAGGCCCTTCATCTTTATTCATCCCTAGTGATTGCAATATGAGGTTTCATATATTTTGAACTTTCGACGTAGACAGGATACAGGTGCAGGCAATTGCCCTACAACAATTGATGCATCAATCACTACTACGGCAAACATTTAAAACAGTTTCAATACATAGACATAGTAAGTTGAAAGATATACCTGCATAATATTAGTTTTAGGGGCCAATATTCCAACAATTAGAGAAGACTTACAATGTATTTATTAATTTAATGTTTAAAGCGCACAAACAACCCAGAGGCAAGGAGCCGCTGGCAATTATAATATGATGAACAATTATACTTGTGCAATTATTATATGATGTACAAATATAATTGTACAATTATAATATGAGGTACCTTGAAGCGGAGAGATACTCAAGGGCCAAAAGAGAGGCAATGGCAAGAAGCAGTGTGATGACAATCCCCGACTCCAGGTGCAGAGAACCGAACCAATCATGAAGCGAATATACAGTTATGACGGTACAACCCAATGCAAACAATCATTCTATAGTTAAAGACGAATATCCCAAGGATGCAATTTGATTGGTCAAAAAGGATGATTGCAGTATACATTTTTAAAATGATACATTGTAAAGCCAGGGTGGTGTTCATTTAATTGTTTAAAAAATAATACATTTAAAGATTTACAAATAAGAAAAGTGATCCAGTTTATTCGACTCTTGAGGGTTATAGGTTTTTGAAAATTAACTTGAATCTTATTATTCTTTTCCTTTTTTTTATTCCAAGCTTTATTAATCGAAATCCAAGATGAGCTTTTTCCTCATTCTCTGCAGGGCTTTGAATTTGAGCTCCTGACAAATGTGGAAGCCTGCCACAAGTCACACACATTATAATGTAGTCTAGATTTCGGCTGGAATGCTATATGCGAAGCTCTAAAAGCTTTAGTTTTGATTTTTCTTTTAAATAACATGATGCTGATAATTCTGTTCTGAAAAGGGAGGTCTACTGATCAGACCCCCCCCTTACACAATGATCCATTACAAAATCGTAATCACGCACCTTTGACAATCTCCTGAAATCCCCAGCAGCAGCCCTGCAGTGGCAGCAGTGTTGGTTCAAAAGTCAAATGTGCATTTCTAACAACTGCTGGAGCACAAAGTTCAAACTGGCAGAGGTGGCTTTTTAATTATCTGCACCTCTGATTAAAACTAGAATAATTGTGCATCCTGGTCAGCCCGTGGCATTTTAAACTGTAAATATAACCCATACCTGGTTATGGCATGGTGGCTATTGGGGTCCCACAATTATACACTCACAACATTTGGATACCCTACTAGTGTCAGCTTGGTGAGAAGTTACTCCAGCTGCGACAGGGCTGATGTATATTAGCTGTCTGCCCGGACGCTGCTGGATCCCCCGAGGAATGCCACAGCTTCCTTCCAGGGGAGAGGAACCCTCCCCAGGATGCCCCCGAGATTCAGTGCTTCAAATGAAATCCTGACATAACAAAGCCTCACCCACACCAGGGTGGTGATCACTCTAGTGCTTTTCAAGTCAGCAGACATGTGAAGAGGTGGAGTTGAAGTATGCAAAGGAAAGGGGCAGGCTGAGAAAGGGATTCCTCCATCTTGGTTTATTCAGGGGCTCTCTACAACTTCCTCACTGTCCCACTTCCTGCAGACAAAGGACTCTGGGTATGATGCCAGAAGGAAAAGGATGCTTGTTAGAATAGCCTGGATTGAACCCCTGACAACAAGCTTGCTTTGGACCAGTCTCCTGGAACATTTTGGATGTATAAGGGATGGAAACCCTTCACTTAGTTGATTCCTCTTTTGTGTCTCAGAAGAAGAGGATCTGATGCAACTCTGTTGGGAAGACAGTCAATTACAAATTCCTCTTCCAGACAGTTTCCCCTCTGTCTTAAAGTTGTCTGTCTTCTCGACATAGAGCTCTAAGTCAGTGGAAAGAGCTGTCCCTCTGACCATTACCGGGGAACATTGGGGGTCACATTGCTATGGACCAAGGCCTCTCTGCTGCCTGTGCACTTGAACCCGTGTCCTGCTCACTGGAGTTGTAGACACCCCTGCTGGTGCCAGACAAACATCTTGGAGTAAAAGTGTGGAACTAAGTACTCACCTTTTCACTGCAAACCCTTGATTGGACATCCTAGCAACTCAAAAGTCCAGAAGCAGTTTACCATCTCAACACATCTTCGTACCAGATCAACTCACTGTGAACCACTCACTGTGAACCCCTAAATGAGCCATGGTGCTGCTATTGGCACTCTAAAGATTTAAAGCTGCTTGCCTGCTTCTTCGAGCTGTCTCAACTCCAACTCGACCCAGTGAGGTTCATCACCGCTGTGACTCCACTGCTTGCTCACTACTGTGGAAGCATCTGACTTGCCACATCCCGAGCGCCCACTCGACCCATCAGAAGCATTTTCTCGAACCACTGGAAGCCATTGACCCGCCAATCTTGCACTCGGACTATACCCAGCGGATGCATTGTTTCAACCTGCCTTTACCACAGACTCGCCTGTTGGAGCCAACGACTTGAACAGTCTTGAGCGCAAACTGTACAGATAGCCTGGTCTCGAACCTGTCTCACCACTGGATCAACATGACTCAAATATCTCAACCTCAGCTGGACGGCTGAAGCCCAACTCAATGCTCTGGAGCATGACAGATAAAAGACACATTTATTTGAAAAGGCCCTGTCCCCGGGACACCTTAAGGAACCACTGTGACTTTTAAGGCCCCCCTTCTTTGCTTTTAAAAGACATACACTTGAACATCGACATTGCTGCCGAAATCGTTTTGCCTGAACATCCCTGCCTATCAACCAATATTGCCCTTGTCTGTATTCCCTGAGTTGCTCTTTCAGGGGTAGGTCTTTAGCCTTTCTAATTAGTTGTGTGCATTGATTTATTTTATTAAAACTTCTATTCTTTTAGAACCTTGGTTGGACATGCTTGTATTTTGGTGATACTGCACTATTGTTGTTTGCGTTGCAACTGCATCGGACCACAACCCTCCTAGATGTAGCCCACCCTAGGCCTGCGTTACCAAAAGAGGCAAACACCTGTCAATCTGTGCATGCTACACCATTATGATTAGAAATACACAAACGGGTTGTCCTTTGCAAGAGTACATATCTTCCCATGTGTCGCCTGTTTTTCTAGTTTCACAAACAAGAGGAAACTACTTTGGATCTCTATTGTGCTTTTAAGTCGCTATTTGTGGTTCTCGGGAATAACTAAACTTTCCCTGTTATAGAGGCCGGGTCCTTATGGTTAACAGCGAACCCCGCCGAAACCAAGCATAAGCTTCGTTGAGGCTGCTTTGCCTGCAGATGCTTCGTATTCTTTTTTTGTTTCGGATGTGTCGGTTCACATTTCGTGTTTTGCACACCACATGTGATTCTCTTTCGTGCGCACATGCACAATGTCCCATTTCGGTTATGGTGCACGTGGGACGCAGATTTCGTGAACGCGCGCCCACGCTTTTCATCGCGTGTCAAGCCAAATGATGAACTACACATGACTGTACTATACTCATGCACAGTACATTGTGCATCCCGATTCCTGTTCCGCGTGCATGCGCAATACTAATGACACTCTGCGCATGCGCTTTGCAGAACGTTTCGCATCTGGGTTGTGAAACATCCCTTTCGACTGTGCATGACTGTGCACGAGTAGTGGGGAAAATACTGTAGCGTGATTCGCTAACTTGTTCGTGGCCCTGCCTACATAGCCTTACCTCCAAGTCTCCAACACATCTCTTCTGTTTGGGAGAGGAGCAGCAGAGCAGCAGAGCCACTGCCACCACCTTTTTGCAGCACCAGCAGCCAAGTGAACTATCAGCAGCACAACCAGCAGCAGGACCAGCAGGGAGCAGGAGGAACACCTTCAGCAGACAAGCACCATCCCATCATGATGACGACAGGAGGCAATTCCCCACCATTCACATCCAACTGCGGCGGAGGCACACCATCATTGGAGGAGCAGGACCTGCTATCTGGAAGAAGAGCGATGTCAGCAGCAGATGGCAGCTTTGGACTCCTACTGTCCGATGTGGGCTCCAGCAAGAGCATGTTTGGCAGCCCAGGATCACTGCCTGCAGTGCGCAGTGCCCCCGACCACTGCTGTAGAATCAGACTGCACCATCGTGGAGGAGGCCACCCTTGTTGGACAGCTCGATGAAGCAGAGGGGGAAGAGGTGGCATACCAGGACGCCACTCCTTCAACCTACCAGGTTGCAGCCCCAGACCTTCCATCACCAGTCAAGGGGACTAATGAGTACTCGCAGCTGCCACCAACTGTACATAAGCCACCACCATCATCCTGGCGGATGATGAGGATGAGGAGACAGGGCTTCACCTTTCTTTGCCAGTCAAGGGATCTGTAAGCAGGGTCTGCATCACCGGCAGCGAGCGGCAGGAAGAGGAGAACCCAGTCCCGCCAACGACACATAAGGGGAGAAGGGCAGGAACCACCACTGCTAGTCCAGAAGCCAGCACCAGCACCACCTGATCAACATTTTCCATACCCGCAGCCACTGTCCACACCACAGGACCAGCAGCTGCCGGACCATCAGCTACCACCAATGCCAGACCATCGGCCACCACCACTGCCGGACCATCGGCCACCACCACTGCCAGACCATCAGCCACCACAACTGCCAGACCATCAGCCACCACCACTGCCAGACCATCAGCCACCACCACCACAACCTCTGGACCAACATTTGTCAGACCAACAGTCCTCTGCACCACTGCTGGAGGCAAGTCATGGACCTGGAACCCCTTGACCCTTCCAACCGGCATCAAGTTGATCAAGGGTGCTGAAACTGTCATTTGCCTCCACTGCAGCCAATTATAATTATATTTGTTTTTTTATATAACGTGCTTAATTCCCAGAGGTTTCTAAGCGCAGACCTGGGGATCGAACTTGTGTTGCTCTGCGTCATCTTGCTTCCAAGGCGAGTGCGTTGCCCGTAAGGTATACCCCCGAGACAAGAAGTTAGAAGGGGGAGTTGTTCCTTGGCAAATGTTTGCTTGGCACATCGGCCATGTCCCTACACCTGGAAAGGCATCACAAGATACTCCAAGGTTCCAATGGCTCAGCACCAGCAGCACTACTGATGGGAATGACCACAAGCAGTGCATCCACCACCACTGCCACCACCTCAAGAACGATGTCGATGTCGATATGGGGGCTGCTTCTAAGGTATAGCGAGATGTTGCTTCAAAATGTGTTGTCTGTTGCCCACAAACACTTTAGGAAGTACCACCCTGAAGACTACCGGGCTATGCAGAATGAGGAGCGGAATGACGAGCAGCACATGAGACAGAGTGTAGCCCAGCCCCGCCGACATTCAGCAGAGCAGAGGAGGACAGGAACAGCAGGAGCTGGATGCCTCCGATAATTTCTCTAGGACCGAGAGCCTGGTGTGATGGATTGGTGGCATTGACAGGGCGAGGTGTGGTGATGGAGCCACACAGAAGAAAAAGCATCCCTGGCAGACCAGAAAGCCCAGGAAAGTATGGGTTCCTCTTAACTGTTTTGTTACCCTCTTTCGCATCGTCCTTTACACACATTCACAATTTCCCAACTAACCACCACTTTGTCTTTTTGTTTTTTCCCCCAGGACCGAGATACAGAAATTGAACTCACCTGCCACCCAGAACAAGTCACTAATGTAGGAGGGGATATTTTGGGGCATGTGGAAGCATGATGAGACAACACCAGCCAAGTACAAGCCCCCACACTGCATGAGCGATACACATTTGACATCACCCCGCCACGCAGCACAAGTCCCTAATGAAATTGACGGTATTTTTGGGCATGTGGAAGAATTATGAGATACAACACCAGCCAAGGACAAGCCCCCCACAATGCATGAGCTATGCACAAGTTGACCTCACCCCACCACTGAGCGCATGTCCCTAATGAAAGTGAGGATATTTGGGGGCATGTGGAAGCATAATAAGACACAACGCCAGCAAAGCACAAGCCCCCAACTGTACATGACCGGTACACAATTTGGCATCACACGGCACCCAACACAAATCCCAAATGAAAGTGGGGGTATTTTTGGGCATGCAAAAGCACAATGAGAGACACGACCAACCAACTACAAGCCCCCACGCAATGCATTAGGGATGACCTGCTTACTTGTTAACAATGCAACAAGGTGGCAAAGCAGCAGAAGCACATTGTGGTTGTCATGGCATGGTCCCTGGTCAGTGATCACAGAGAAAGCCAACTGCTGCTGACACACCAGGAAAAAACAGTCATATTTATGCTGGCCATGGTGAGGCATTACCTTTCCACCTCAACCGATTGGCCCAAAGGTAGCAGTTAAAATGAAAACACATTCAACTGATCTCAATACCACCACACCTAATGCTAGGATGCAGCTACCATCGGGTAATCGCATTCGGTGCTCACATGTTGAGTGCACCCAAGCACACTATTATACCCTACTCTCTCAACTAACCTGGACTACGGTCCCCGAAGCGTTCAACCCACAAGTGCTTTGAGGTCATACCAATGATATATAGAGCACTATATAAATGCCAAATAACATAACATCTCCTAATGGTTGCTGTTAAGGCCCAAAGGAGACCGGCCACGAAAAGACCCACGCAAAAGTTGTGCGTTCCGCCAGGACAAAACATGAAAAACAAAATGTTTTGCTCTTCCGCGGCTGCAAAATGTTCTGTTTTGGTGTGTTGTGTGGCCAAATGCATAGAGGGTGTGTGAAACATGCCGGAGGGGAGTGGGGGGTCAAATGGTGCATGACATTTCCAAAAAGGCACACAAAATACTGAACCATATAAAAATTGCTCTGCCTGTGAAATTTCTACATTGGCGGAACATCGGCCTGGATGCCCAGAGATGCAACCCGATGCACATTTTGCACGCTTCACCCGATGAGTGAACATTTCACTCAGCACCACCTATGTGTACATGCATATGCAAAGCTGCCAAGTTGCCCACTTCCATGTGTGACTCCTCGTGGCAGTGCTGGGGGTATTCCCATTGCATGCTGGGACTTGTAGGCCCATCTTTACAATGGTGAGAAAACAAAATTATAAGTTCCAGCAGGCAATTGGAAACAAAAACCAGGAATGGCTCCAGGTGTCAGGCATGGAACTGGGAAACTTAGCAGCTATGTACATGTTTTGTATCGGTGGGTGGGAAATCATGCCCTCGGGATGCCCTCTGCATTTAAGCATCCCCAGAGCTAGTGAACATGCCTAGCAAATGCTCGGGGACCCATTTAGAAGGTGGAAAGGAAGGTCGAAGGGACCATCAAAAGGGACGTCTCTGTGATGGTGGGGAGTGATGTTATATACTGTGCACACTCTCCTGAGTCTCCTCCCTCTGGTCGGGTTCATGTACCCTATAAAGGGTGGGTGCTTCCATGCCACACAGAGCCGTGCTACACTCTCCATGTTAATTTGGCTCAGGCGCGCAACGCTGATTAACTGGCGGTCTTCAAACCCAACCCCCCCCCACCCAAAATCCCCCCCGTAATTTGAGCTGAAGGACGGGGCTTTTGGTTTCTCAGAGAGGGGATAGAAGCGTTTGCTAAATCCAGCGGCTTTAAAGTGTTACTGTGTTTGTGCAGAAACATTTATTTGCACAAACGTAGCAAAACTTTAAAGGTGCTAGTTTCAAGAAAGGCTTCCATTGACGCACTGCCTAACAAAAATGAAATGCACACACCAGTACCCTGGCCACGGGCACAAGCGAACAGATAACATTTTGTTCTTTCACATCTGATGGGAAGGGGCTGATGTGCACACTTGCTTTTTGTGAGGCAGAGAGAGGAGGGAAGCCTTTTCTGAAACTAGCAGTGTGAAAGGGTGTTGCATGTTAGCTCATTAGGTATGTGTGCATGTGTGCAAGGAGTGTGCATGTAATGTATGTATGAATGAGTGTGTGTGAATGCTTGTATGATGTATGGGGGCTGGAAGCGCTTGTAAATGAGCGTGTGTATGGTCAATGGGATGTTTAAATGAGCGAGTGACTGTGTAATTGTGTGCGTGTGTGTGTGTGTGTGTGTGTGTGTCTCTGTATATT
Organism: Ambystoma mexicanum; assembly: GCF_040938575.1. Classification (NCBI taxonomy): domain Eukaryota; kingdom Metazoa; phylum Chordata; class Amphibia; order Caudata; family Ambystomatidae; genus Ambystoma; species Ambystoma mexicanum. The sequence goes on along the minus strand of NC_090934.1, from coordinate 1,223,923,849 downwards.
TTGTGTGCATATGTTTAATGCTGGACCGAGGAGCAGCATTGTTTCTGGCGTGTAGAGGGTGAGAGGTGGGGGTGTGTGGTGGTTGGCAGGAGAGGGACGGGTGGGCTCAAGTCGGGGGTACACGCGGGGGGGGACAGAGTCCACCCACTTTATCCAGAGGGTGGACACAGTCCCCCCCAGATAAAATGAGAAACATTGAGTGTCCTCTTTGAATTTATGGAGGAAAGCCGACATCAGAGATCAAACCACAATAATCAGGTTTGTAGGTAGGACACTTCACCACTGCACTATATAACCTGATGAAAGGGAACAAACAATTAAAGGTGAAATGCCCCATTTCGGTACTGCAAGTCCCAGGGAAAACATTTGTATTGGTTCTTGGAGTTTAAAACATGCACACATTTTAAAGTTTTGAAAAACACTGTTAGAACAAAATATCGTCTCTTGGTTTTGTGTGTGTGTGTCGATTTTATGAAAGGCAAATGCCATTCACCCTATTCAATTTGTGTGGCTATGCAAAGCCAATTTAATGAAATGTGCATATTTCACCTTGATATATTAATTTCTGGCGACGTCACATCCAACTGCGATTGTTGAGGAGTCCCCCCGCTTTAATTTTTAGGACTTGACCCCTGGATAGCATATATGGGCTCCCTGCAAGACAAGCCTTGGGGTTGAACAGAGGGGACGGATTCTCTAAGTTTGCCCCACCCTGTTTCTAAAGTTTCCCCGCCCATAACCAGTTATTCCCCCCAAAATGTAGGTTTCCTTACACTCCTGATTTGGGTGCAGCAGCAGCAGCATACTGAACCTGCCGCCTGTTACATCGTGCTGCGTCGCGCCCGTGCACTGTGGTGCGCGGCGCTACAGCGCCATTTCCTTTAGTCAGTGAGGCGCAATGCCCTAACTATATCTGGCTCATTATGTTTGTGGGCGGCAGGTGCAGCCCTTGGAATGAATGTTGGCATTGGCTTCAAGGTAGTCTAGTATTCCTTGCTTTCTCGCTGCCTTTGGAATTGCCGTCTTTTGTTGTGGCCTTTTAGTCCCGGCCTTCGCATCTGCAGTTGTTCTCGCACCTGCTTACGTCTGGAGCGGAAGCCGCGTGCGTTCTTTCATTGCTGCATGCCTTTCAGCGTGTGCTCTGAAGCCTGCCATTCATCCGTGAAAATCATTAGTAATGTTGTTTAAAATGAGCCAATTTTGCTTTTTGCAGAAGGGCTCTACTTATATTTCCTGGGTGGAGTCGTCCGCTTGCTCATTGAACGATTTGGTGTTGTCAACCAATGTCCTCTGTTATGGGAAGTACGCTAGATACATCTAGTCCTATTTTTGTGTTGCTGGTAATTTGATAAGTAAGAAGGGAACGCACACATTCAGCAGTTCTATTAGACTAATTGTGGGCAAGTACCCCCAAAATGGTTCCATGTAATAATGTCTCCTGACAAAATGTCTCCTGACAAAAATGTCGCCGTTTTTTGCAGAGACATTATTACATTGAACATGCAGGAGGCACCCCCGCAATCCCCGATTTTTCAATTTTTAAAATGTATTTATTTATTTATTTTCGAAGGGGAGCAGGGGAAATCTCAGCAACCCATCATCATACATAATGTCACCATATATAATGCCGCCAATGGCTTTTCCCGCCGACATTATTTATGGGGACATTATAACCTGATACCCCCAAAATGACCTACCAATATTTATGGGCTGCACTTTGGGAGCATGAGCCACACACTCCCACACCGCAAATGAAAAGATAAAGCTTGCAGACTTGGGAAGCCAGCTGAGTGTTCAACTCGCCACATTCAAAATCTACTGCCAGCAATGGGCAGGGTACCTGCAGACAATTCCCTACAACCGCCCAGGAGGATTCATGTACCATAAACAGGTCTTTGCACACCCATGTTAATTTTAATATCAAAAGTGCTGCGCTCTGGCCTTTGAGTCAGTGTTCAGAGTCCATTACACCTGGTGTGGCTCTCAGTCAGAATCTATAAAGCTTAATTAAAACCTTGGATTGTTGGCATGGCAACTGTGAACAATGTGTCGATCTGAGGGCCTTAACTACCGTTACAAAGCTAATGTTTCTATCCTAACAGTCCTCATCTATGCTCAGTGTCTTTTCTAGCCAACAATGCATTGGGACAATGCCAACTGCAAGGTTCTGAGCAACTTCTCCAACTTTTGCTTCTAACCGCTCTCAACATGTTTTTGTGATCTAATCATATTACAGTGGCAGTACAGCCCAGAATGAGAAGGCTGTAACAGGTGTTGTCTCCGGCCCATAACTCAGGTATGGACTGCTAACATCTGTTAACACCCCCACGCAAGGGCTGAAATGTCTCATTATATTTCTTGGAATGTATAAAGAGTATTCTCATTGGACAATCTATGGGATATATATTTAGGCCACGGTGCGGCATTTTTGGAATCTCTACACTTCACCTGATATATTTTCTTCTCCTCGTTTCATCATGAAGAACCTTCTGCGTGGTTGCAGATACCGAAGTCTTGGTGCCGTGCCGCCTCAAAACCTGTTGAGCTGTGGCTGTTGGGGGCAGAAGGAATGTGATTTGGCCTATGTGAGAAGAGTTTTGGAACTCGTGGCAGACAGCAGGCTAGACCGGTAGCTGAATCCGTTTTTGGTGCCTCGGGGGTGCACACAGATTCTAAATGACTCATGAGTGAGCCTTCACGGTCTGATGAATGTTTTCAGTGGAGATGCCTAAATGTTTCCTCAAATCGCAGTGTGCCTACCAATAGTGGAAGAAGGCTGCAATACAAAACCACTCATTATACTTTTTACACAAGTGCATGCGGACTTCTGTGAGGCCTACCTTGCTAATACTGTAACCAAATGCATGTGTGGTCTACTGTGAGGCATGTGTTGCCAATGCACAATAAGGTGTGCTGCAACAGTCAAGGTAAGAGATCTGTTCCATTCCTACTGCATGTGACCTCATATCATTCACTGTGCACATACACTGCATTTAGCACTCCGTCCCATAGCATACAGCTGAGTCCCACAAAGAATTTGGTGCAGCTGTCACGTAGTCTCTTGCCATATCAGGTACGATGCATGTAAAGTGTAGCAGACCCCTCAACAGTAGTTAGCTGCCCTAGGGGTTCATACACTGTTCATTCCTGCTAGATTCCTCTTATAAAGCTGTGCCCCGTAGCATACATCTGAATTCCACAACCGAAATGCAGTCCTGCTGTCCCATCGTTTCTATTATCGCTAATACACTCCTTGGGCCTCATTACGACCCTTGCGGTATGGGGTTAACAGCGCCGGTAGAGCTGCCGGTGCTGTAAACCCCATACCGCCTGATTACGAGGGCTGCTCGCGGGACCCGCTCAGGAGGCCTGGTTTTACCAGACGTCCTTAGCGGGGTCCCGCAAGCAGCCCAGCATGCTAACAACAAGCCCGTCATTAACAGGCCCATTGTTAGCATGCTCCCCATTCCCATTGAGCCCTATGGGGGCTCAAGTGGGAATGGGGATGTACCGGGTCCGGGTCCCTTGAATGGGGAAATACTGGGCCCTCCTAGGTCGGAATGGCCCGGTATTTCCCCATTCACGAATTCCCCTTATTAAGGGCATGGCTACCTCCAAACTCGTAATGAGGCCCCTTGTCTCTTCTCCATCCTCTCTTTGACTTCCCACGCCTCCACACTAGACTTCTCGGCCTTCTATAGAGTGCCTAAACTATAATTTCTGCTGCATGCATTGCGCTGCTTCTCTCTCTTGTCTTATCAGACTACGGTCTGCTTATGGGCCATGATTCCTAAAGCGCTTAAACCCCATTAGATGTGGCAGGAGCACTAAACAAATGTAACATAACATATATGAACCAGTGCATCTCTATAATGCTATATTTCAAGGCTACCAGGAGCTTGGATCGTATTCACAGCCAACGCCCTGTGACCGCCTAGTTGGATTTATGTATTAACACATTCTATATACTTATATGTACTATCAAGAGTGACGCAGGTTATAACAGCCGTCTGCCCCAATTTACAGATCCCTATCTTACCTACAGGTTACTCCTTTTTATTTATTTTTATTTATATATTGTATTTGTTGTCGGCGCCCAAACCTGTAAGTATCACAGCGCTGATACATTAGTGGACACGACAGAACACAAATACGGTACGTAAGCATGATAGTAAATGCTGCGGCGAGTCAGGCAGTGGGGGTGCCCCAATTTCAGGTTAGTCATCAAATATGATGTCCTTTCAGCCACCCACCTCCACTCCCTTTTCCGAACTTTGCCTGAACTTTGGCTTTCAATAACCTCGCACTGGAGGTGCTTGGAATGACTGTGCACAGCTGTAGAAGGAAGCCAGCGTGGAAGTAGGTGTTCCGGGGATGTTCCTCTGAGACTTTGGCCCTCGGTTGCAAAGGTTGCCAAATAAAGCTGCCCCAGGGCTTCTCATTCCATTTGCTCTATGCCACATGGACCCACCTCTACATTGGGAGTCCTGAAGCCTAGACATTGCTTCTTCCCACTAGAACCTACCCACAACCCCAACAGAACTAGAGTAGATCAAACCTCTGCAAACAGGGTATTGTTACTTCATCTCTGTAACCGTTCTTCTGGGCCAAACGTTCTCTGAATCATCTCTGTATTGGCATCACCTTGCAAATAAACTCATGTTGCCATGTACGTACTTGTTCCCGTATGTCTTGATTCAGTTCCCTGTGGTTCCCAGTGATTCCATCGACAGCCAAACCATCGACAACCATACAAATGACACACAATGCATCGAAAAAAAACAATTGAATGCATTTAAAAAAAAAGATTATGGGAGGCTTCCCCCCTCAACCCCATTTTTTAACCTTAAAAACCCATTTTTACTAAACTAAACCCTTTACCATTTAAAAAAATGCATTCAGTGTTTTTTTTTCGATGCATTTTTTTCAATGTTATGGTCTGTCGATGCTTTGGATTCGATGGAATGACCGGATACCGTTCCCCGTACCATGAGGTAAGGCAGTCCATACTCTGCATCTGAATTTATGTCGCCATGTACTTACTTGTCCCTGCATGTCTGGATTCAGTTTCCCCTTCCATGAGTTGAGGCTGTCCATACTATGTACCTGAACATACGTCTTGCCATGTACCTATTTCCACCCTTATGCTCTGAGTTATCTTCCTCTACTAATAGGGGAGACTGGCAAACGGTTGGCCCTAACTTAGATCAATATGTACTGCACGTTTTGATTTAGCTCCCCTACCAAGGGGAGGATGTCCATACCTGTAATGACTGTAACATGTAATCAACCATTGTAACCAATCCATTAAGCAATGCGCCTAGATGCCTCTGGGCTTTGAACGCTATATAAATGACGAATACAAACTTAAAAATAAAAGGGTGATACAAAAACACTAAATAAAGCGTATTTAGTTACGAGACTGCAACATATTTCAAGGAAATGTTGATGTTGAACATTTGCTGTCATATCTGTTCATGATATAGCTCCAGCGGGTGAAGCGACATATCACTTGCCAAATGTTCAGGGGTTCATCCGGCAATGTCTGATTAGGCTTAGGGTCTTCATGGAATATCAAAGCCTAATAGTGGCTCAGTCCACGCATCCAATGGGCACCAGGAAGGTTGAGCCTGGTGGCGCTGTCGAAATGTGGGTCCATTAGACAGAAGCAACTTGACTGCCAGTGTGGGTGATCTGCTTAAGATGCCCCAAGATGTGAAGTGGTCACTAAACAAATTACTCCCCCACTCGCAAGGAAAGTTCCACCAGTACATGGGGCCAGTCAGAACCTCAGAGTAATTTTAAACTACCAGATCCACCACATAAGGGGTCAAACAAATGAAAACCTGAATGACCTTGAAATCTACTGACAAGGGTGAGAGCCAAAAAAAGGTTTTTGATCACTCAGTTCATGTCCTTTTCTCGTATTACTTGGACGATAAGAAAGGGTTAGTATCTTGACAATGTATTTTTAAGTACAAAACAGCAGCTGAACAATAGGAAAAACAAATAGAGAGATTTGATCAGCAAAACTTTCATCCGTATTGACCATTCGGGCCAATGTTTCAATGTGTGTCCATCTATTTCTGCTTTGCATGTCCATGGGTAGCCTGGGCACCACCCACCCTAAAGGCGTTCATTCTTTTGTCATTTCGCTATCTATCTAAAAGATTTTTATATACCGCCACTTGCCCAAAGGCCTCAGGCAGCTCACAACATAAAACAAAAATATTGCGTAAAGCAACGCATGCTGGATCAAGGACATGGGTCCATCCAGGCCGGTGATCAGTTTGGAATCCCAGTTCAGCTTTTTATCAAAGAGAATTGTTTTTTAAACGTTTTCTGAAGAGCTGAGTGGAAGCACAGCCTTTAATGTCCAGTGGAAGCGAGTTCCAAAGAGACGGGGCCCAGGCGCTGAAGCTTACTCCACCAATCTTTTTTAGAATTATACGTGGCTGATCCAGTTTCATTCTGTTATTTAAAGCCAGGTTCCAATGTATAGGAGTTGCTTGCACTCTAGAGGAGAGATATCTCGATGCTTCACCCATAAAACTTTTAAACACCATGACAGCGCCTTTAAACTGAATGCACTGTTCAATCGAGAGCCAGCATAGTTTCCTGCGATATTCCGAGACATGAGATCGGCAGTCAAGTCCACAGACAGCTCGAACTGCACCATTTTGTGAAACTTGAAGTTTCTCAATGTTGCCTTGCGAGGCCCCCAACAGAAGACTGTTGCAGTAGTCCAGCTTCCTGTTTAGTATGGCTGCCGAAATCAGAGCCAAATTAGTTTCTGATAAGTAGGGACACATTTTTTCCACAACAAATGGATGTAGTATGAGCACGAAGATTTTAAGTAAGCAACATGTTTTTGAAAAGATCGATGAGAATCAAAGTAGACTGACAGTTTCTTTACTGAATCCGACAGTGCGATAATGTTCCCATTTATCTCAAAGCTTTTGTATTGTATGTCTAGGTTTTTGAGTCTGTATGGTGTTCCGAGAATGAGTAATTCAGGCTTCTAATCGTTTAAAGCCAGGGAGTTCAGGCCCTCCATTTCTGGATGGTCCTGAAGACTTTATTAACACATTCTACATCTTCTTTGTAGACTCCAGATAGCTTAAATACTATCATGCGCGTTATTAGCGAATTTCACTCCAAGGACTGGATAAGGTCACAGAGGCATTTAACATATATGTTAAATAGCAAAGGGGATAAACAAGATCCCTGAGGGACAGCACATGTTAGGGGTCTCCTCTGGGATTGGGCCTCTCTGCTAGCTACACAGGCCATTCTTGGACCTAAAAAGGATTTAAACCAAGATATTGCCATGGGGGATCATTTCTGGATGTGTGCTAATCTGTCCGCTAGCTGGTCGTGGTCAACCAAATCAAAAGCCGACAACAGATCTAATAATAGCAACAACGCCACATTTCCATCTTCGATAATTTCAGAGATGTTTGTCTTTAAAACCTATAGAGCTGTTTCCATTCCATGGTTAGCCCGGAAACACGTTTGCTCATTTGCCAAGGTATCTTGTGTTTCCACAAAGGCCTGATACTAAGAACATGACACCTTGTCAATGATTTTCAGGATAAAGGGCACGTTCGTTATTGGTCGGTAGTTACCAGGAACCAAAGGGTCAAGATTTTCCTTCTTCGGTAAAGGTGTGATTTCCTGGTGATATTTTGGGCCTTCCTCCTACTCCTTTATCTATCTGAGACTAACCTCTTTTTTAAGTTATGGACCTACTACCTTGTGCTGATGTGGAGTAAATCCTTGTGCTAAAAGTTTTAAGAGGTTGGGCATGAAAGATGTCACTTCAGGCAGAGGCTTTGGGTAAACAGTAATTCAGGCTCCATGTTGTTAACTCCTAGGCTTTGAAGTAAAAATCAGTGTTTAAGCACAGAAAGAATATCTATTGTACTTGGAATTACGTCATGCCCTAGGGGCAGTTTGCTCAATATTTGTTTAGCATAGTGACCAATGACTGGTTTTGGGGCTAAAATATTTTGTTTTCTGCCCAGGGGGGACTCAAGTTTAAAGTTGAAATGTTGTAACAGAACTGGGAAGTATACTGGGCACCTGATGTTTAAATATAGTTAGGAGCATGCCCACCTCTAAGCCCTGTGCACATTCCACCAAGTATTGCTCAAAATAAGAAGTCCACTCTACACTGGTGAGCAGCTGGTGGTCAGCATTGCTAGCTCTCTCGTCCAGTTACATGGTGACTCTATTCAAAATGCAAAAAGAACTGCCTCGTCTTTTTGTCACACTTGAGCCTTAATCTATCCATCTCCTGATCTTCTGGTGCTTGCCAACAATGTTGTTGTTAGGTATGAATTAGTGAAGTCCAACTGGTGTGGGACTACGCAAGACTTACATAACACTGTTGGCAGATGGTGGGATTGGTGTAGAGTGGATACAGTGACTATTGGTTGTACTTGTGTCAAAATAAACCATCCACAAGGCTAGCTCCACCAAAAAGAAAAGTAAACTTGTGACAAAAATTATGTCAAACAATCCCTTACTGAAATTACAATGGAACAATTGAAAGATTTATTTAGGACAAGAGGACTGTTTTTGAAGTGCAGAAAGAGTGATTTGATTGTAAAATTGTTAAATCACCAAAACCCTAGGAGTAGGCCCATAACCCTACTCCCCACATTAATATGGAAGACATTGATGAAACGGATAGTTTAGAGCTTAGCTACAATCTGCCAAATGGGTCAGAAGGTCAGGAGGATCCTCAAGGAGTTAGTAACTCCTGTCTTAAGCCTGCCCCTGTAATTCAACAGGCTCCTATCATAAGCTCTGTGGGTCACAATATAAGCCCAGAATATCTCTCACTTGAAAGAATGAGACTGGAACTAGAATTCAAGAAGCTTGCAGTACAGTCAAATGACAAAGACAAAGAGAGAAGGCTCAAAGAGAGGGAAATGCAGCATGAGTATGATATGAAAAGATGTCCCTTGATTCTGCTTCCTTCACAGGGTCCTCTCGGTCTACTTGTACCAATAGACCTCACTTACCAGAAGGGGCTGTAAATATGTATGATCCTGAACTTGATGTGTTGGATTGGTTGAGTACATTTGAATTCATATAGTTTGCAGAATATTTGTGGGAATGGTTTAGTTGGAAAGATCATCTCTGGGCTCCCCCAGAATGGATGTGATGGTATTACGGAATTGGGTGCCACAGACAGAACGATTATGAACTAGTCAAAAGGCTCTTATTGCCAGAATATCTTAAAAGTTTTAGAGACCATAAAAAGAAAGATAGTACCCCTTGGGCTACCTGGCTTTGTGAATGCCTGAAAAACATAGATGGTTGGGGTAAGTTTTACAAAGTAAATTCCTTTGAAGGAATGAGGAATATTTTTTTTACTCGAGAGTATTTTTGATGCCTGCTCTCCTGAGATGAGACAGCATGCACCTCGTTGACTCTAAGGAACTTTATCCCAAGAGACTAGCTCAATCTTCTGACTCATGGGTAGCCAACAGGGCCACTCATAATGGTTCTGGGCAACTCAGAAAAAGGATGAGGGGGAAAAGCACAAGAAATATAGTGAAGACAATTCTAATCCTCCACTACCTAAGGATGGCCCCCAAAACCAGAAAGGTACATTTTATGGGAAACCTTATAGGGCTAGTGAAAACTCTGGGGCCAAACCAGAGGGAGATTACCAGCGACCCCCTTCTAGAAAAGCTTTCGTAAATGTGTGGTTTGTGGGTCTAGTGACTATGTGAAAGGGGATCCCAGATGTACGGATAAACCTTCAGCGGTCCACACTGTCTCCTTAGCCTTTTCTCCAGAGGAGGAAGCTCCCATGACAGGTGCTCACTTTCACTTACTAGCTGTTGACCATTGGAGTTCAAGCTAGTGTTTCTTTAGTGTCCTTGGGTCTGTGGGAACAGCAGAATATAGATGTGTATAGCACAATACCTGACAACACAAAAGAATGTTATAAGGACAGCGTACTTGTAGATGGACAGGAGACTCCTGCCATCAGATATACTGGGGCCAGCATTACAGTGGTTGATGAAAGGTTCTTCAAACCTAAGGATGTAGCTAAGTCACCCAAAGGACCCACGAAAGTTGCTGGAAGCCCTATCGAAATGGTTCCTATTTTTGCCAGCCCTCATCCAATGCAATGTATTTATTTATTGTTTGCTTATTAGGTGCGTATACAATAAGAAAATACTGTTTCAAAGCACCCACAGGGCAGGGAGCGAGGGTGGAAAATACATTACAACACAAATATTTAAGAGCAGAAGGGGAGGGGCAAACCTATTATGCCTTGTGAGTATTCAGAATGTGCAAGTGCAGAAAGGAAGATGGAAGAGGGGGTAAGTGCTGTGGAGTCCAAGCTTGTGGGTGAGCCATAGACAATGTGCTAGGAATGTAGAGTGCTACATCGTCTGGGCTGCGGAAGGTGTAAGTGCGAGCCTCCAGATCAGTGGGTGTGCAAATTCAAAGTGCTGTGGATAGACAGCATCTGGGTAGAATTGGTGTGGGAGGTCAACGACCCGCAGATACATAAGGGCCAAAGACACCAATTCAGCAACTGTGGGATTAGCAGAAGGAGGGAAAGAGGAGGAAAAGAGGTAACAATAACATGACTACAAATTCCTGTTAGTGTGCAATCTGAAGTACCTGGGAGAGTTCTGTTGGGTAATGACTTGAACATTCTTGGAGTAGTCTCCAGCATAAAGAAGCAGGAACCGACCAGATTGGCCAGAGAGGCAGCCTTGAGAGACTCTCAGTTTGAGGTCAGGGAAAAATCCAGTACCTCAAACCAGCGGACAGGCTAACCTTCCACTTCTTGAAAAAAAAAGAGACCAATGAGAAATCCAGAGTCTCTGGAAAGAAAAAGGTCTCAAATCCAAACCTGCTCTGAAGACAAGGACTTCCCAGAGGGGACCGTCCCAGGTCACCCAAGTAACCCCATCCCCAGTGGAAACTGAGGGGGTGGACGAACCAACTCCTGAAAACCCAGATACTGGTGAACCAGAACAGGAGGAGATCCTTCCCTGCTTGGAAGATCTGGATCCTAGAGACCATCCTGAGCTGCAGACTTTGCTTGCAGAAGTTGGACCCTCTAGGGCAGATTTTAGCAGAGGGCAGAGAGAGTGTTCCTCTCTAGAAGGTCCGAGACAACAGACAGCTTCCCATCAGGAAGGGCAATAGCCAGAGAAGCATAGACTCTACTGGGAGGATGGACTCCTCTACGGTGAGCCTACAGAATCAGCCCCAGGGGCCTAAAAGGAACTGGTGGTACCCCAGGAGGTGAGATCCAAGCTAGCACAACTAGCACATGAGATACCTTTGGCTGGTTACTTGAGTTCCAAGAAGACCAAGAAGAGGCTTTATCTATACTTTTACTGGCCCAAGATGGGTGCAGATATTGGAAAACATTGTAGAACCTGCCACAGCTGTCAGACCTCTGGCAAATGTGGTGTCATGATCCACAGAACGCGCCCATTTTGGACTTCCTGGTCCTTGTCACAACGGGGCTTGCACTCTTTGGTACTCCCAACATGGCCGTCTAACGTGGTACGCCTTGCACCAGCTTCCACGTCGGACGTAGAGCATTCTACAAATAGACCAGGCCCCCGCGGCCCCGTTCATCTCAACGCTATCGCTGGTAGTGACTAGACGTGTGCTCTGTAGTTCGCTGAACTATTCCTGAACTGTTCCTGGTTCCTGGACCCTCTAAATTCCCTTTTCCTTCCTCCCTATTCTCTCTACCTTGCTTCCCGGATTTCGTGTACCATCTTCGTGTACTTTTCCTCGCTTCCTGGACTTCCTGAACATCCGAATATCCTGGAACGCTGAACACACGCTGGAGTTGGAGGAGGCTTGCGCAGTGTTGTACAAAACCCGATCCGTGCGCAAGAAGACTCCTTCCAAGAAATCCTGCAAGGATCGATCTCAGGTGAGAAAGGGGGAATTCCGTGACACGTGGAACCAAGAGGGTGGGGATTGATATTGTTGGTCCCCTAGACCCTGCTACTTCCCCAGGCAATTGATTTATATTGGATGCAGACCATGCTACCAGGTACCCTGAGGCTATACCTATGAGGGCTTTCACTGCCCAAGCAGTGGCTAAGGCCCTACTTGTTTTCTTTATTATTATTGTTCTTTTTTTGTTTTTTTTTTACCAGGGTTGGCTTACCTAAGGAAGTTATCTCTGACAGGGGATCTCATTTTATATCCCACTACATGCAGACCATGTGGAAGAACTGTAGAGTAACTTACAAGTTCTCAACTGCCTACCACCCCAAACAGACAGATTGGTAGAGAGGCTTAACAGAACAACGAAGAGCATGATAGGTGCCTTAGAAGAACCCATGAGAAGAAAGTGGGACCTTTTACTGCCATGCCTTTATTTGCTTACATAGAGGTGCCTCAAGCTGGAGTGTGATTCAGCTCCTATGAGCTCTTCTATGGTCATCCTGTCAGAGGCCCTTTGCCCCTGATTAAAGAGGGTTTGGAGAGTCTGCCATCCCTAAAGCCAGTCTGTGTCAGTGACTATGTGCTAGGCCTTAGGAGGAGGATGGCACTTTTGATGACAGAAGCAACAGAAAACATGAAGGCTGGTCAGGCTCTGGTCAAACATTGGCATGTTCAAACATCTAGCTTATAGCCTCTGATCAAGAGGAGGAGGAGGGTGAGCCTCTCCCTGATCTCCTCAGGGTACACCCTTCAGATGAGACAATTGAAGGAGTTAAACTCTCTTCAGATCTGACTCTGCAGCAACAGGAGGAGCGCAACGTTCTGTTAAGTGTGTTTGCCTCCCTGTTTTCTCTGACACCAGGCTTGACCTCTTGGGTCCAGCATGATATCCTCACTGGTGACAGTCTCCCTGTCAAGAGCAGGGGCTACAGAATGTCGATCATGCCAGAACCCATATAAAGGAGAAGGTTAACAAGATTCTTGACCTGGGGGTTATAGAACCCTCTACCAGTCCATGGGCTAGTCCAGTTGTACTAGTGCCAAAAGCACAAACCAAGGGATTGAGATTCTGCGGGGACCCTAGGGCTCTAAATGCAGTCACAAAGACTGATGCCCATCCTTTACCAAGGACAGATGAGCTAGTGGACAAACTTGGAGCTGCCAAGATCCTCAGCACATTTGACTTGACCTCAGGCTATTGACAAGAAGCACTGACAGATCATGCCAAAGAGAAAACTGCATTCTCCACCCCAGGAGGCTTATACCACTTTAGGGTTATGCCTTTTGGACTAAAGAATGCACATGCTACATTTCAAAGAATGGTGAACCAGGTTCTGAATGGGTTAGAGGACTTCTGTATGGCATACTTGGATGACATAGCAGTGTTCAGCACTATTTGGGAAGACCATCTTCATCACCTTGGAAGGAAGTGGCTCCAGGCAGGACATTCACTGCCCTTCCATACCAAGGAGGAGTGTTAGTACCAAGTTAACACATTGCATTACAAAGAGTTGTTGGTCTCTGGTCTCCATTGTCCCTACCTGCACTCAGGCCGTCCATGAGGTCTACTAATTGACATTCTTCAGTATTCGCCACCACCAGCAATGTGTAACAATGGTGATGCAAATCCATGGGGCCTTGATTTGCTAATCAGCCTGCCCACAGCCAGAGGATTCTGATGTACCCACAGCTGTTAGGTGTCAGCTACACATGACGGGGGGGAGCGGCGCTGGTAAGCTGTGTCCTCCCAGAGCACATTGCTATTTTTCTGTTGTGCGGTGAGTAGGGAAAATATGTGCGTGAATGGCCCCACATATTTTGCGGAGATTGATCTCCCATCATTCATTCTTTTAAATAAACAAAAAATCAAATAGCCGAGGCGAGTGCATGCTCCCTGTGCAGTTGGTCGAATTCCTCACATGCCCTCCTGCCTCAACATGTGAACTGCCCCACTACTGAATGTCTGGTTCGTCAACAAGGCAAAAGTACCGGCTGAGGCCATTTGCATTTCCATCCTGGGAGGCTGGTTTCTGCTGGATGTCCATATCTAGTCCCTGTAGAGATATGGCCCACCGCAAAAGCTTAGGGTTCTCCCCTTGAACCATCGCAGAGGCCTGTGGTCCACCTCGATTGTAAAGTGAGACCCAAAGATGTAGGGTTTCAGCTTCTTTATAGCCCACATGACTGCATACGCCTCTTTTTCTATGACAGGCCAGTTCCTTTCCCTTTTTGTCAACCGCCTGCTAATGTAGACGACAGGTTGCTCTAGCCCTTCAGAGTTCAGCTGTGCTTACACTGCGCCAATCCCCAAATCACAGGCGTCTGTCTGGATAATTAATTCCTGACCATAGTCTGGCACTTTCAGAACTGGGGCCCTGCACAATCCATCCTTTAAATCCTAAAAGGAGTTTTGACAGGCGGGAGTCCAAGTTACATTCTTTGGTATCTTTTTGGATGTTACATCATTCAGGGGCATGACAAGGGTCCAATACCCTCTGAGGAATGACCGGTAGTACTCGGTGAGACCTAGAAAGGCTCTCACTTGTGTCTGTGTGGTGGAGATGTCCCAGTCCTTCACAGCCTGTACCTTCGCTTCAAGAGGTTGTTTCTTACCTTTACCGACCAGGTGGCCCAGGTAAGTCATGGTACCCTCCTCTATCTGGCACTTCATGACCTTGATAGTCAGGCCTGCATTCTGCAGCTCCTGAAGCACTTGTTTCAGGTGGGATACATGATCCTCCCAGGTGTGGCTGAACACAGCAATGTGCGACGCTGAAGTTTTCCAGTCCAGGCAAAACCTGGTTAACCATCCTCTGAAAAGTGGCAGGGGCATTCTTCAATTCGAAGGGCATCACAGTGAACTGATAATGTCCTTCCGAGGCTGAGAATGCCGACCTCTCTTTTGCTCGATCTGTCAAGCCGACCTGCCAATACCCCCGCTGTGAGGTCAAAAGTACTCATGTACTTGGCAGCACTGAGTTTGTCAATGAGCTCACCTGCCCGAGGAATGGAGTGAGTATCTGTCTTCGTGACAGAATTGAGCCCCCTGTGGTCCACACAAAAACAAAACTTAAGTTTTCCCACTACTATTCTTTTTAGGGACCAGTACCACTGGCTAGCCCAGGGGCTGTGGGATGGCTCTATCAATTCTAGGGACAACATCTTGTAAACTTCCTCCTTGATGGTGTCCTTGACCTTATCGGATATCCGATGAATTCTGCTCGTCACCGGCTTACTGTCTCCCGTGTCCACATCATGGGTGCACCAATCTGCGTGACCAGAAGTCAGTGAAAACAGACCGGCAAACTGTCCCAGTAAACAGCGACAGTCTGTCAGTTGCTGTTCTGATAGGTCCGTTGCAAGGTTGACACATTCAACTGACCCATCTGTGGCTTCAGTGTGCAGAAGGTCTGACAGTCTCCTCAGTCTCTCCGTCAGTCACTAACGCCATGACCAAGTCATCCCGGCTATAATGGGGTTTTAGCCGGTTGACGTGAAAGACCCTGCACATCTGTTTAGATCCTTTTACATCAATGAGATAATTCATCTCACTGACCTTTTCCAGCACACAGTAAGGCCCTGTCCACTTGTCCTGAAGGGCATTGCGTGTCACATGCTCCAAAATCCACACCCACTGGCCTGGAGAATAGACTGTCACTGTCGCCTTTTGGACGTGCCAGTGCTTCATCAGCTCCTGACTGGCCTTTAGATTCTTGTTTGACTGTTCCATGTACTTTGCCAATCTAGACCAAAGGCTGAGTACATAGTCCACCACATCTTGTGACAGGGATGAGGGTTTGCTTTCCCATCCCTCCTTCACTAGACTGAGGGAACCTCATACAGGTTGTCGAAACAGGCGCTCAAAGGGGCTAAACCCTGCTCCGTTCTGTGGTACCTTCCTATAGGTGAACAGAAGGCATGGCGGGAGAATATCCCATTTTCTCCCCATGTGCACTTCCAAGCCACCTATCGTGCCTTTCAGAGTCTTGCTGAACCGCTCAACAAGCCTGTTTGTTTGTGGATGGAAGGATGCAGAGAACCGGTAGGTGAATCCACACTCTTCCCACATAGCCTTCATATATGCTGATATGAAGTTTGATCCACTGTCAAAAACGACTTCCTTGGGGAATCCAACATGGGAGAATATCCCAATCAGAGTCTTTGCAAGCACAGGGGCTTTGATGCTCCTCAGAGAGACAGCCTCAGGGTATCTGGTGGCGTGGTCCACCACCACCAAGATATATCTGTTCCCTGAGCTGGTTTGAGGATCCAAAGGACCCACAATGTCCATGCCCATTCTCTTGAAAGGCCGCCCAGGCATGGGTAGTGGAATTAAGGGGGCCTTTGTGGCACCACCTGATTTGCCAGATGCTTGACAAGTCAGGCAGGACCGGACAAATTCCTTAACTTTTATGCCGAACTGCGGCCAGTAAAAGTGTGCAGACAACCAGTCCGATGTCTGCTGTCCAGACAAGTGGTTGACTGTAAATTGGTCGAAAGACAAATGGTTGACGTAATTTGGTCAAAAACCAAATGGTGGTTTTTTTGTTTTATTTATATATGTCTTTTTTTGGTTTTCGTTTAGGGAAAAAAAGGGTTTTTTAGAAAAAAAAGGGGGTGGGGGGACCCCCCCAAAAAAGAAAAGGGGGTGAAAATAAAAAATAAAAAAATTCGACCATTTGGCTTTTGACCAAATTGGTTCGAGTATTTGTCCAGTCGACCACATTTTTTCGACCAAATGTCTGCCAATCCCGATGTCTTAGTCACTCCCAAGTGACCAGCTAAGAGAATTTGGTGAGCTAACTACAAAAGGAACGTTCTGTGGCATTGGGGAACCACCAACCTTCTGGTTTTCTCGCCGTCAGAATCCTTTGGCTCACTATACAGGAGGCCATCCTCCCAATACACTTTGAACAGTCCAAGGGCCTTGCACTTAGCCTGCTCCTTCACCTGGGACACTCTTTCTGGGCTGTGTAGAAGTCAGTCTGATCTGGGCCCCCAGCTGATGCAAACTCATTCAGCTTGGGCAGACTCTTCAGATCTGCACCCACCTGGTCCTCCAGCTCAGGTTCCTACGCTGCGCTCAGCAACTATGAAGTCACGGGGTAATCTGCTACCAAAGTAGCGTCTTCCGTGGCTACTAGCCCGTCTCCCGCACCAGTAGGTGACTCAGCAGTCTGTGGAACTGGACTAGGGTCTACCGGGCATGCCAGTCCTTCCAACAAGACTTCTGGAATCACTCCAGGCCCTAAGGCATTTAGAGCATTCAATCTGGTGTTCTCTTTGGCCCTCGATCATGTATCCGCTGCAACTATTTCGGGATCAGGAAGATCATTACTCAACCGACATGGGAGAGGGATGGAGTCTTTCACTGCTACACAGCGCTGGGTCATTACACCTCACCAGATGAACTCTGCTATCGCCAAGGGGCACTTACTCTTACCATCAAATGATAATGATAATGATGATGATAATGATGGGTTATTTATATAGCGCCTTAATCCAAAGCGCTTTACAGAGCACATATTTACATACAATATCACCCAACCGAAATTGGTACTCATTTATCGACCTCGGAAGGATGAATGGCTGAGTTGGCCTTGCTGGGATTCGTACCTGCGACCTGCAGATCATGCTCAGATCGCAGCAGCAAGCGCTCAACCCCCGAGCTAACATACCAGCAAATCCACTTACGCACAACTCAGGCCCATCAATATATTGGTCTGGCTGTACCCACTGCAGGGCGATAGAGGTGACGCTAGCCACAGTGTCTCGGACCGCAGGAGTTTTGTGTCCATTGATGTACACTTGCTCTAGATAGAGTTGAGTATTATTGGGAACTGGTGTTTCTTCTGGAGATCTGGTACCGTTCCCACTCAGTGTAACCAATCCACATTCGGCCACTCCCTGGCCTGGTGGGAAATCCTCCTCTGAGAGGCCCACACTAATGATGGCCTCCTTCATGAGTCCAACATTCACTATGGCTTGCTTGGGTAAGCCCTTGCAAGCAGGATCCCCTTTCCTCTGGCCCAGCTCCTTACACAGAAAACAACATTTGGGTAGTGAGAGCGCAGGTGTCCTAATGATAGGGATGCCCATGCTCTTCTTTTCGGTGTGCACGGATGAATTAGAGTTTGGAGGTTTCCCTTTGCTCTTTTGGGGACCTGGCTTTGAATAGGATTGGGTTGGACCTTTGTCCTTCCCATCCTTGTTTACTTTTTTGTCCGCTGATTTTTCTTCCGGTTTGGATGTGCTCGCCCGATCCTTGTTCTGGACTTGAGTACTCACAAACCTGTCAGCAGCCTTTTCAAGCTCGCTAGGATCTGTGATAGTCTTGTCCACTAGATGCTGGTATAGGTCAACCTCAAAATCTTTCAACACATGCTCACACCAATCAAATTGTATATCCCTTTAAATGTGTCAACTTTGTTACCAGTCACCCACCCGTTCAGATATTTCAACGACAAGTGTATGAACACTTCAAATGTCTGCCCACTTTTCTTTCTGAGCTCTCTGAAGCTCTTTAGATACTGTTCTGGGGTTTTACAGAACTTCCTGAGGCGGGCTGCCTTCATGCTCTCATAACCGGGCCTTTCCTCAGGAGTTAACTGAAGATTTGCATCAGTCCCTGGTGTCAGTAAGTGACTCATCAGGGCTGCACCCCACAGTACCTCATCCGCCTCCTGCAGCTGGAATGCCAGCTCGAGTGTTTCAAACCAGTACAAAAAAATCCTTCTCCACCTCATAAGCCTGTATGAAATCTTTGGGTATGTGCCGTCGAGGCTTATCCCAGGCACTCTGGTTTGAGCCACTACTGCTGTTCTCGCTACAGGCGTACCTGTTGGCCTCTTTCTGCTCTTCAAGCACCAGCTTGCACAGCTCTATGGTGACCATGTTCTGCTGTTTCTGTTCCTCTAGCGCTAGAGTCCTCTCCTCGAGCAGGAGCTTTCTAGCTGCTACCTCCTTAACAGGCGGAACAATTACTGGGCCGCTTAGAGACTGTGCTGATGCCTGGCACATGCGGGATGCTGCACTAGCCCCTGTCCTCACTGACACTCTTGAGGGTTAAGAAACCACCCTTGCCCTCCATTTGGATGATTGGTGAGAAACACTGCTCATGTGGTCGTCCTCATCATTTACCCCCTCCGGAAGGTGTTGTCCGTTCGGGTACATGGGGCCTAGCACATCCCCTGGGGTCTTCTCCCCAAGCACCCTTGTTTCTACCCAAGCTTGGAAGCTGGTCAGCAACTCAGGTTTATTAACCTTAGTGCTGTGGGGACGTCCCCTCTCTTGACATGAGACACTCAGGACATCCTTGGTCATGCCTTTTATAGTCTCCATGTCAAGCCTTTCCCTCGGAGTTGGCAAGAGGAGGATGTGCCTTTCCCACCCTGGAACCCTCAACTACTCCTGGACCTGTAATCTTTGCATCAGTCTACGAGACACAGCAAGATAGCCGCCGGAGCGACGCATCACCTTGACTGCCGCTGGATGCCTGATCAGAGGCACCCAGCAGTCCCCTGCTACTTGGTTGGCCCAGTCCCTTGGCAAATTGGAGGTTGGCTTCAAGCCAGGAGGCGAATCCAGCCCCAGCTACAAGGCCCAGCTCTAAGGCTGCTCGACCTGTCTTTCCCTGTCTTGCCAGGATGTCGGATTAGGTCCTTTCTGCGGTAAGATCTGCACCCATCCTTGCAGATTTGCCTGTCATCTCTCACTCTCTTCACCCTTGCATCCGTACACCACCTCTGAACTCCTTCCCTATGGTAACGCCTAACATGAACACTGTTGTCTTGGCCTTTCAGCTTGCACATCATCTGTTCAAGATATGCTGATTGTCATTGAACGTATGCCGATCATTGCAGTTTGCCTCAAAACTCATGCCAGTCACATCTCCGATCCTGCCTTCGATCACCCCGGCTGTCAATATATTGCGATCCAAGAGACTAGACTATGCATACATTTACCTACCTCACGTGTGCCCTCCTTAAGCAGCCCCTGCATCATGCGCGAGACGTTGTCAGCTTGCTTAACCACTCTTGTACTGAAGGCACCTAACTCCGTAGCCTGTGCTATGACTAATTGCACCTACCTGTGAGGAACTACCTATTACAATCTACTTAGCTGTGTGCTGTACCTGACGGCACCTACGTGTAACTACCTATCCTGCATATGTTTCAACCTCTTCTACTATACACATACCCGTATTCACCACACCCCATGTATGCAGTCCGATGTAGCCTCCCCTTTAACATGAGGAAGTAGCTTTCCCAGTCTGTTTATCTTTACCCATCATGTCCTCTTATATGCATTCTGATGTAACTCCCCACAATATGAGTAGCTTTCCGGTCTGTATATCCGTAACTATCATGTGCTTTTGTATGCATCCAGGTATAGCTCCTCTTAACAAGAGGAGTAGCTTTCCTAATCTGTATATCTGTACCTATCATTTCCTTTTGTATGCAATCTGATGTAGCTCCCCGTAACATGAGGAGTAGCCTTCCCAGTCTGTATTTCCATACCTATCATGTCCTTTTGTATGCATCCTGATGTAGTTCCTCGTAACAAGAGGAGTAGCTTTCCCAGTTTGTATATCTGTACCGATCATGGGCTTTGTTTGCAATCTGATGTAGCTCCCGTAACATGAGGAGTAGCTTTCCCAGTCAGTATATTTGCAACTACTATGTCCCATGTATGCACTTTCTGTAACTAGTGCCTAGATTCCTCAGGGTTTTGTGCGCTGCAATAAATGCTAAAATAAATAAAAATAAATAAACAAATAAGCTCCATGACTATTACAATTACCTAGCAGTGACTAAACATTGCCTGCACAGTACTTTTATCATTAGGTGACTAAGTTGTGTGCAAGGCTCCAACTATTCTGACCGCTTGCCACCAATGTGACAAATCAACTTCTGGGGCACCAGTGGTGATGGGATGAATATTGATTTCTAAACCATCAATCAACCCCACACTTCTAGTGCACCAGAAGGGATCCAAATAGATTGGAATACAAGTTAATTATAAGACTAAGACCTCCTTGTCCACTTTTGGTAACGTGGACGGAACGGCAGGTTTATCCCGGCAAGGTCGTGGATCGTTGGTTAGTTGCAACACAGCGAAAATACAATTATTACCCAAGGATAAAAGGGACTGTCCATTAAAGGTTGTATAAAAATATCTACTTTTTTTTGCTACAACAGACAGTTCTAGCACACAACAATTACAAACCACATTGTAAAGGAACACAGAGGACAGACAGTTTCACAAAGGAAAGGGATGCACTCAGGATACTGACAGGAGGGTAGTTGGTAAAGCAATCTCTTACTGTTCAAGGACATTTGGTTCCAACGCCAAAGGGGAAAAGGGTCGTAATTGTCTCTAGGGGCCTTCGGAGAAGGACCAGGGGGGCAGAACCACAATGTACCTTGTGCTGAAGAACTTCTTGGAGTTCGACAGCAGTGAGGCGGTTCCAGGGCATTTCTCAGCCCATGAGACAGAGTTAGTGGCGGGACACAGCTGTGGGTACCAGACGGCAGGCAGTTTGGCAAGCGAGGCTGGACGGACGTCTGCAGGCTGTCCGGTTCGGCCACTCAGGGCCAAGAATCGTTGTCTCTGTGCTGGTTGGTGGATCTGGAATGCTGATCGAGGCGTCTCTGATGGCTCTGGTGACAGCCGCATGACAACACTCAGCAGTGCAGCCAGATGCGGTTCGAGGTCTCGACTGTCTCGAAATTGTCCTTAAAAAGATGGACGCTGGATGATGCTTGAGTGGCACTCCTCTTAGCTTCTTGGCAGGGCTCGTGTCCTTTCAAGGCAGATGGCCCAAAGCTCAGGATGGTGTTACCAGGCAATGGCCTTGTCCTTTGTCCAGAGACTCTCCGGCACTTCCCACCTAGGAAGCTTGCAGTCAGAACCTAACAGGGCACACTGTGCTCGCTGGGTACCGGTTCTGGAGCTGCTGGACGGGTCCTCTGAGTCCAGTATCTCCCTCTGTTCCCTGGGAGATGTTTAGGGGAGGGAACTTGCTTACCTTTTGGAACTCCTGGCCTTCCTTCACTGGCGGAAGATGTAAGGTAGACTGTCCCTTCATCTCAGGTCCAAATGAGTCCTTCTTGTTACTCCTTGCAAAGTCTTCAGATAATCTGATCAGTGAGGGGCTCAGGCCACTTTTAAAGCCAAAACAGGCCCAGTGATTGGTGCAGGCTAAGCCCTCCTCAATGATCCAATCCTGAGTCCCCACCAACAATCTTCAGTGATGCTTCAGATCAGGATCAGAGCACTTGGCAAGAGACAAGGGAAGGATGACAACATATACTTCTAAGTCACACCCATCTTCCTGTATGATGTACATCAAAGTGTCTCCCTAATTAACTGAGCCCTATGCAGTGCTTGGTCACAACACAGGCCTCCTTTGAAGTAGGGGGGTGCAGGCAGACTTTCGTCTCCTACAATTCACATACTTCCCTGCTCTGAAAGGATTGGTTCCAGACAGGATATACACTGCCCTTTCATACAAAGGCAGGGTGTTAGTACCAACCTGACACATAGCATTACAAAGAGGTGTTGGTCTGTGGTCTCCATCATCACTCCCTGAACCCAACCTCCTTGAGGGCTGTTCATTAACATTCTTCAGTATTTGCTGCCACCAGCAAGGTGTACCAATGGAGATGCAAATTCATGGGGCCTTGAAAAGCTAATCAGGCTGGCCACGGCCAGAGGCTTTTGATGTACCCAAAGGTGTCAGGTATCAGCTACACATGACAGGGGAGGGCGGCGCGGGTAAGCTGTGTCCTCCCAGAGAACATGACTATTTCTCTGCTGTGCGGTGAGCATAGAAAATATGTGCAGGAATGCCCCCCACATATTTTCCGGTAGTTGAGCTCCCATCATTAATTCTTTTGAATAAAAAAAAATCAAATAGCCCAAGCGGGCGCACTCTCCAAGTGCAGATGGTCGAATTCCTCTCACCACTCTTAGTGGTTTTGTACATGTTTGCCCATATGACTCCATCAAGAAAATACAAGCTCACTTATTTAATGCAGATACTCAGGCCTCAAGATCATTTTTTAAATATAAAATAGGCACTCACAGAATTAAAATTATTTAGGCTGACCTGCAGTTAATGATAGGCCCAGGCAAATAAGCTGCCAAATCTTTTCGAAGCACGTCTTAATCCCATCATTCATCCACATATAATAATAATAAATATTACATACTGTACTAAATGTCCTCTTCTCTAAATCTCGCCTGAAACGAATTCCAATTAATCCCATACTCATTAGCAGAAAATACATCTTTTCTTTATCACAAATGCCATGGTCCACCTAACAGATCTGGCTTGCAGCCATGGCATCACCAAACACTCTCCCACTGGATCGTTTCTCCCTGATTTTGTCTGTGTTATTCACGGCTTCCTTCCGATCCTCATGACTTCCCCCTGTTCCTTTTCCTTCTGCAGACTATGATCTGAATACCCCTGGCATGCACGATATGCCAACCCTGGCCGAGCCTGGGTGCCCTGAGACTACTACGGTGGTGATTTGACGCAGTATAAAAATCGAACACACACAGAAATCCCCGCAGGGGGCTAATCTGGAACGAGGAGCTTTGAAGAAGCAGGCGGCACACTCTCGTCATGGTATTATTGATAGAGCACCAGGGCTGGCCTCAGAGGATTTATGTTATGAATTGTGACAACGATGTAAGATGAAAAGGGTGAGGCTATCGAGCTATTTTGACCTGCATCAATATAGTTAGTGTTATTAATATAATTATTCATATTTGTACTGGTAATAATGGTATTATTATTTGTAACGTGGTATCACAGGGTTTTGTAAATGCCTGTCTTTGAAAGTGTACGTGTAGGTGCCTTTATGCAAAACTACGGCTTTGTGTAGGTTCCCATCCCTGTGTCTTTCTAGGTGTATTATCATTCTGTGGCATCTGCATCTCGGCGTGCGTCACTGCGCATTTTATAAACACAACCTTGGAAATCATTTTCAAAGTGGCCTTATTTTACACATTTCCAGCAAACCCAACCCTTCACCAATGACAAAATGTGGAAATGAAATAGGTTACCACCAGTGGCGTACGAGCGGGGGAAGGCAAACTGCCCCCCACACAGGCTCTTTTGAGAGCCTGGCAGGAGTTGCTCAGTGGAACAGCCACTGAGCACAGAGACGCCTATTTTGTAGTGAATACTACTTCCAATTTGGTGTTATCAATAGTTCAGGTTTGTAATGCGTGTTGCACAGTCAATCAAAAAAAAGGGGATTGACTCGAATTCTTTAATCAAATTTCGTTCAATTTCAGATTTTTTCAGATTGCCTTTATTTATTCTTTAAATAGCAGAGGCCCTTGCCGATGCATATCGAACTGTGTCCTTCCTCAGGGCGGGCTCTAGAAAAACATTAACAGCATGGAGTTAACTTCACCCCTGGTTCCTTGAAACTCAAAAAAACATAGTGTATCTGAACATTCACATTGCCAAAATCCTTATTCATTACAACATAAAGTAACACATGCCTGGCAGTGAGTTGGGTGCTATGCTTCTTGGACAATCTTTCTATTCCCAGTTATATGCAACAATATGAGTTGCTGCAAAATAATCGTGTCTAGCACTACTATGTGGTGCTTCTGGTGAACCTCATCGCTTATATTGCAGCCGCTGTGTCACTGAATACGGTTAATTTGTCAGTACCTATGTGAGGATAATATCCTACAAAAAAATCAAAATGGCCATGCTTTAAAATCATGTCGCTATAGCTCCTTGTATAACTGCTTTCAAGTGCTGTGCCTAGTGATTACAGTATATTCGCTCACCTATACACGAAGGACGTTAGCAGCACTGGTTCTTATTTCAATGAATGGAAACAAGTTGTCAATCATGTTAAATCACTGTTCCCTTTAAAAAAACTAAAGGGACCACCATTCAGTTACAAACAATTTGTCTCGAGTAATCTAAAGTAAATCTATGGATTCGGCATGCAGTACTTACTTAATTTGTGATTGCATGTAGACCTACTCTAAGGGTCCGCGGCGTTGTGGTGTTCAGGGTAACCGGAGTTCCCCCTGGCAACAGAACGCTGCGACCCGCGAGCAATCGTTAAATGTGATACGTCATCATGTGTCCATGTGATGGCGCGGGCGCGCGGTGGCCCATGGTGCTGGGATTTGTAGTTTTATGGTCAGTCAGTGCAACAGATTGTACTCCAGCTCGAGCCAAAGATAGGTAAATTACTAATGCAGGTCCATTGGTCTACTTAAGACGTGTGGTACAGGAATGCCTATACGCGCTGAGTGTTAGTGTTACTAATATAATTATTCGTATTTGTACTGGTAATAATAGTATTATTATTTGTAACGTGGTATCACAGGGTTTTGTAAATGCCTGTCTTTGAAAGTGTACTTGTAGGTGCCTTTATGCAAAACTACGGCTTTGTGTAGGTTCCCATCCCTGTGTCTTTCTAGGTGTATTATCCTTCTGTGTCATCTGCATCTCGGCGTGCGTCACTGCGCATTTTCTAAACGCAACTCTGGAAATCATTTTCAAAATGGCCTCATATTACACATTTCCAGCAAGCCCAACCCTTTACCAATGACAAAATGTGGAAGTGAAATAGGTTACCACCAGTGGTGTACGAGCAGGGGGGCAAACTGCCCCCCACACAGGCTTTTTTGAGAACCTGAACAGGACGTTTGTCACTGGGACACCTCTCCCGTTCGGCACATCAATGAGGGTGCCCAACGGGAAAGGTGTCCCGCTGGGAGATCAATGTGTGCTGAGCAATTCCTGATCAGCACAGTCATTCTCCTGGCCACAGGACACCTTATCCTTTCCAAACGGGAGAGGTGTCCCGCTGCCAGGACAAAGGGAGGGAGCTAATAACGTTCTTGTTGATAACAGGGAGCCATTATTAGCTCCCTGGTCCCCTCGTGGGACCCACTAAGGACGCCTGGTTTTACCGCCATCCACTGAAATCCTTGTTCCCCCCTTGGGGCCCCCTACAGTGCATACCGAGGGACTGAGGGGGGCAGGGAAGGCAAGACCGAGATATTTGTCAGTGGGACACCTCTTCCGTTAGGCACTTCAATGAGGGTGCCTAACGCAAAAGGTGTCCCGTTGGCCAGGCAATGTGTGCTGAGCAATTCCTGCTCAGCACGCTTTTTGTCCTGGCAGCAGGATACCTTACTCTTTCCGCACAGGAGAGGTGTCCTGCTGCCAAGACAATGGGGGTCATTACGAGTAGGGTGGTAAGAGGTTAATGGCGCTGGTAAAGGTGCCGGAGCTGTCAACCCTTTACCGCCCTATTACGAGGTCTCCCTGTGGGACTCGCTAAGGCCTGCTGGTAAAACCAGGCGTCCTTAGCGGGTCCCACGAGGAGATCAGCATGCTAACAACGGCCCGTTATTAACATGCCCGTTGTTAGCATGCTCCCCATTCTCATTGAGCCCTATGGGGGCTCGAATGGGGATGTACCGGGTCCGGGTTCCTTGAATGAGGAATTACCGGGTCCTCCAAGATTGGAATGGCCCAGTAATTCCTCATTTAAGGAACCCGGACCCGGTACCCGCTAAGGGGGTAGCCATTGGGGCTAACAGCGACATGGCTACCGCCCAACTTGTAATGACTCCCAATGTCCCATGGAGCTACGGGCAGCAGAGGGGCTCTCACGTTGCTCTGTGTCAACAGAGCATTTAAATGTGAGCCATTAGGCACTGATGGAGGGGGGCTATCAGTGGGGACTTTTGTACCTTTAGAATGGGAATGGGAGGGAGTGAGAAGGGTGCATAATGTTGCATGCTTTATGAAATTACTATGACTTTAAAACCCAAGGGGGATTTGTTAGGCTACATTAATCTACATGATGCTATTGTGACTTTGCATGTTGATGGGGTGAATAAAATAAAGCCATGCTCTTATTGATCAACATATTTCCATGACAATGTATATAGTGTATAGTTAGTTTACTATGAAAGGATAGTTTATTATGTAATGTGGTTTGCTTCCAAGGCATTGCTGTACATTAAGTATTATTTACGCACATCAAATGCAAAGCGAAACCTTAATAAAAATCTACTTCAACTAAACTTGGGAAGATGTGCTTAGTTGCTTAAATTGTCCACATCCTGGTTCCACCTTTTAACCAAAGTGTGTGATCCGGGCAAATCATTTAATCACACTGGGCCCCATTACGAGGTTGCTGGTCCGTCAACAACGGTACCGGTATGCTTGCTGGTACAGTTGTTACCGGACCGGCAAACTCCGGGTTGTGCCGCTGGTGCCTTTCATTCCGCCAGGTCTGACCTGGCGGAATGAAAGGCACCCGCGAGCACAGCATACCTGTAGCACCGGCACCGTTATGAATGGTGCCCGTGCCACAGGCATCTTCATTCCAATTGAGCCCTATGGGGCTGAAATGGGAATGGGGATCTACCAGCACCTGCGAAAGGGCAATTACTGGGTCTGGCAGGTTCGGAATACCCCGGGAATTGCCCATTCGCGGGTGCCGGACTTTCATGCCAGCATTGATATTGATATTGACATTTTATTTCTATCGTGCTCGTACACAAGTGTTTCAGAGCGCGAAAATGGAGGAAGCCTTGGCGCTCTTACCTCCAGCCTCGTAATGAGGCCCACTGTGTCTTATCTGCAGCTCTGTAAGTGATTCACTTCATAGCTTATGTTACTATATCACACTGTTATTTTTAAAAAAGCCTATTCACTATAGAGTTCCTCAATATATAATAATAGTGCAATTTAGGTATTTTGCACCACAAAGTTATTTGGCACTTGGCTTACTCATGGCAACTTATTCTAAAGTCACTTCCATTTTGCACCCAAGTATCAAAGACTGACGATGCTTATTGCAATGTCCTGTTCTGTGAAGCCATTTCTGTTGGTGCAATCCATATGCAAATTAAGAGGTTTGCATGTAGTTTGCCCCAGAGCGCCTGGACAGAGCTCTAATAGATGAGTTTCCTGCATCTGTAATGATTCTAGAGTTTTATTTTTGTTGTTGTGCTAAAATGCCATCTGCCACTTGTTTTACCAAAAAAGTAGAATGGGGCAGAGGTGGGCGGTTTGGGAGCACGAATGAGGCAGTATGGAATTGGGCGCACTGCATTTGGGGGGAAAGTAGCAAGACTTTTTTCGTGGTCGCCCCCCCCCCACTCTTGCAATGCTAGATACTCCCCTGCCCCTGTACCTGGGCTACTCTCTCTGCAGTGCTGCCTGTGGTCTGCCTGCACGGCACACACACAGGGCTGTAATACACAATGCTGCCACCTGGGCAGGCTAGCGGCACTGCAAAAGCAGTGAGGAATGCACTGTAAAGGTGCACACAGAGCAGCGGCACAGGGGTGATGGTCATCAGTACAGGGCTTGCCATTGCCACTGCATATGTGCGCATGCATGCGCAGCTAGGTGAAAAGGCAAGCTTACCCTACCTGAGTGAGCTAGGGCACAGAGAAAAAAAGACACCAATTTGAATTTCAACAATAGGGCCGGCCAGGCTGTTGATTGCTGAAATTCAACTTGGGGTATTGACGGGTAGATCGCCCCTAACAAGGGTTTCCTGGCCGAGCCCACAGCTTTGCTGAGGGAACCAGGGGGCTCAGTGATCTAATCTGCTGTCCTCCTTTCCCCAGCGGTCACTTGCACGTTTGCAGGCTTTTAGCTTTGCCTGTTTTCTTTCTTCTAGCCTGAAAGGGACACACTGACCTCAAGACATCACAGTGGCTCCGTCTCTGCAGAAGACAGTGCTTTATAGGATAATTTCCTGTCGCTGGTTGACCGCTGTTATAGTGCGCGCACTGACACACACTGTGCTCCTCAAGTTCACATGCCTAGTCTGAATATTCTCAGTGCTCTTGCTACATTTGAACTATAAAATGTCTACACAAAGACACTGCTGAGAAAGGAATCCACATCCACAATTGTGATCTGCACAGACCTTTCAGTCAAGCACCCGCAGCCGGATGCGAGATACACAAAAAAGCCTTTACGAACCGTGGGTATTAATGGCACACTTGTGAAAGGCCCCCTACAGCAGATGCGATCGGGACACAATATGGACACTGTATCATTCGAAAGTGCAAAAAATGGCAGGTGTCCATTACCAGCCAATGACCACAGGCAACATCTGAACAAATTGCCCATGAAGGCCCGAAACCAGGAGTGAATTTAACTGGTGCTGGGCGATATGCCGAACTTTGTAGATATACCGATATATATTTTCAATATCGATATAGAATGAGACAATATCGGTAACATCAAGATATATACATACAACAGAATTGCTTGCTGTGTAAATGCATGATTTTTACCTCCCCCGGGCCACCTTGAACTACTTTGCCCATGTCAATTTAGGAAAAGCATACACATTGCTCTTTTATACGCGGCCCCCCTACTTTTGTCTGAGGCCCCCTCTGTGCGCCCCCCCTAAATTTGATTGCTGGAGACACCACCAAGCATGGGCAGATTATGTAATCATACAGTGTCGTATCTGCAGCTCTGTGATTCTCTTCAGAGCTTATGCTAATATATCAGGCTGTTATTTTAAAAAAAAGCCTGACTATAGAATTTCTCCAGAAACAACACCACAAAGTTGTTTGCCTCTTGGCTTACTTATGGCAACGTATTCTAAAGTCACATCCATGGTGCCTCCAAGCATCAAAGACTGATGATGCTTCTTGCAATGTCCTGTTCTGTGAAGTCACTTCTATTGGTGCAATCCATATGCAAATTAGGAGGTTTCCATGTAGTTTGCCCCAGAGCGCCTGGACAGAGCTCTAATAGATGAGTTTCCGGCATCTGTAATGATTATGCGGTTTTATATATTTCTGTTATGTCTTAAAATGCCACCTGCCACTAATGCTACCAACAAGTGGATTGGGGCAGGGGTGGGCAAAGTGTGTGCGTGAATGAGACCGTATGGAATTGTGCACACTGCATTTGGGGGGAAAGTAGCAGGACTTATTTGGTGGCTCGTCCCCCCCTCCTGTCTCCTCCCCCCACCCCTCTTGCAATGCTGGATACTCCCCTGGTTACCACGCACAAGTGGCCCACGGTGCAGAGGTCTACCAGGGGAATCTCGAGTTCCCTAAAGGCCAGTCCACCCCTGTATGCATGCATGGGTCTCTTTAAGCACATATGCTTAAAGGGCACAATATATCTGCCTGTGTGTCCAAATGCCTCTGTGTGTCGCTGTTTGGGACTGTGTCTTAAAATAAGTATTGTGAGTCATTGCACAGTAAAGCCCCGCAGGGATAACTGCCTCCGCTTGTCCGCCTGGTGTCCCGCTGTCTGGGTCGTGCCGGGGAGGGGGGGGGGGGAGAGGGGGTACTTCCCTGCCGGCTCTCCACCGGTCACCTCCCCTGTTTGCTGCTCTTATCTCATAGCCGCTGATTGTCTCTGAAAGGGATTTCTCGCGGTTACCTAGTTTCCCCAAACAAACTGCTGCCAGGTGAGAATGGATGACCGGCCTTCCTCCCGCGGTAAGGTGCGCGCGGGGAGGAGGAAGAGGAGCCCGGCTGCACCTGTACAACCGGCTCTTCGCTACTAACACAAACCGAGCCCTCTTCATTCTCAGGCGTCGACGGCTTCACACAGGGGCACGGGAACTCTCGCTGGAGTTTCTACTGAAGTCGCAAACCTGCGTAACTGGCCTACCTGACGTCGGTACTGGCTCGGTTCCGACCTCTTACTCATGCTACTACAAGACACCCTTTGGCTATTGCGCCTGCGGCCTGCACTTGTGGCGGAGACTAGTCCAGCTGGCAGAGGCCGCTGGAGGCAGCAGGGGACACACCCACTGGCTGGCACTACTGGTGGTGGCACAGGAGGCCGTTCCACAGAGGAGCCCTTTGCTAGCACTGCTGGAGGTGTCTGAACAAGCTCTGGTAGGCTCTGCAGGCAGCGCGAGAAGATCGGCCGGAAGTGGAGTCATTACCTATACAGCTCGTGGCCGAGGAGTCATTGGGGAGCACAGCTGTTGGTGGCGGAAGAGTGCTTGCCCAGCAGAGGAGTCGTTGGCTAGCCCTGCTGTTGTCAAAGGAGGCTGTGCGTGCCAGCAGACGTACCATTAGGTACTCCGGCAGGTGGCAGTGAAGGCTGGGCCAGCAAAGGAGGATTCTGCTAGCACTTTTGGTGGAGGTGGTTGTGGATCCCACTCGCATTGGAGGACGCTGGGGGCTAAGGAGGAGATTGTAGTAATCCCTGCTGACCGGTATTGCTCAGCCACTTGCCTGTTGACAGTTGGCAATTAAGGGACGCTGAAGATAGGCTTAGACTAGGGGCGTGGAGGGTCAGGCACGCGGCCATGCCGGGAAGAAGCGTACCGCCACCACTCCCGCCCATGCAGCGGACACGTCTGAAGCTGGAGGAGAAGGTGCTGGATTTCGAGTTTGAGGTTGTGAATGTCCAATTTAACCAGCTGGGGTACTACATGCTGCGACTCACCGTGGAGAACCCCCTTCTGGAGGGGTCTGAGGCTGGGGTGCAGCTGAGGATCAACGACGGGGACATGCTGTACACCAGCACAGGAACCACGGATGCCATTGAGCAGAGTGACCTCAATGACGTCTACGCCTTCGAAAGGAAGAAGTTTATCTTCACGCTACCACAAGGTAATGATACAGGCACAATAGGTTGCACTGACCACTCATCTACTGCAGTGGCAGATTGCAGGCAAAGGCCTCCCGTGGTCAAGATTGACAGAAAGCCCTGCGTAGGCGGAGGAGTTAATGGCTGTCACAAGTGCGACACTGATGAACGTTAGGGACACATGTTCCTGTATCGTAAGTGCTCCTTTCTACTATTTTGTGTTTTTTAGGGGTATCAACCCACACACCGGCTCTTGCTGCAAAGGGATTTCTCCAGGATCCCTCAATGTGTTCAAGTGGAAAATCCACTCTCCCCTTCCATCTGCTCATCCCTTCCAAAATCACATGCTCTCCCCTTCCATCTGCTCATCCCTTCCAAAATCACATGCTCTCCCCTTCCATCTGCTCACCGCTTCCAAAATCACATGCTCTCCCCTTCCATCTGCTCATCCCTTCCAAATCACATGCTCTCCCCTTCCATCTGCTCATCCCTTCCAAAATCACATGCTCTCCCCTTCCATCTGCTCATCCCTTCCAAAATCACATGCTCTCCCCTTCCATCTGCTCATCCCTTCCAAAATCACATGCTCTCCCCTTCCATCTGCTCACCGCTTCCAAAATCACATGCTCTCCCCTTCCATCTGCTCATCCCTTCCAAATCACATGCTCTCCCCTTCCATCTGCTCATCCCTTCCAAAATCACATGCTCTCCCCTTCCATCTGCTCATCCCTTCCAAAATCACATGCTCTCCCCTTCCATCTGCTCATCCCTTCCAAAATCACATGCTCTCCCCTTCCATCTGCTCACCGCTTCCAAAATCACATGCTCTCCCCTTCCATCTGCTCACCGCTTCCAAAATCACATGCTCTCCCCTTCCATCTGCTCATCCCTTCCAAAATCACATGCTCTCCACTTCTAGCCGCTCCCCCGCACTTTTTGACCTCCGTTCCCTATTATTTATCTTCCATCTGTCCCCCATCCCTTTCACCAATGATCCACTACTCTCATTACCTTCCACCCATTCTCCTCAACCCCACAAGGCACAGCTTAGACAAAGAAAACTGTACATATCTAGATCGCTGTAAAGAGCCTGAGAGGCGAAACCAAATTAATCATCCTGTAAGAATAAAAGGTGTTTACATTATACAATAAAAAAAAACCTGCAATTACTGTGCCCTGCAACATATCCTTCCCCTCTCTCTACAGTCTAACCACAAAAATGTGGGCTACTTACCAAATGAGCAAAACAGAAAGGTGATGGCTGCAAGGTCCTGATGCTATCATAACCACAGGCACACCTCTGGGCAACCCTCCAGACCATCGTTTTTCAGCCTGCCAAGCCATTACAGAAGGGGGAAAAGCATATGCAAATCAGGCTTGGGCTCACCCCTAAAGGGCAGTCCAGCCCAAACTGTTGGGTCACTTCCCTTCTGCACAAGAACACACGCATCCCCTGACATGTTTCGGCTTCAATGGGTATCATCAGCGAGGAGCAGCTTTTTCTCCAGACCCAGGAGGGGCGGGACCCACGTCTGGGTATACCCGTCCCACTCGGGGTGACTTTAAGCAAAACCAAAAGGTTTTGAATTAATCATAACCACAGCACAGCTCTGGGCAACCCTCCAGGCCATCGTTGTTCAGATTGGCAAGCCATTACGGAAGGGGAAAGACCATATGTGAATCAGTTTTGGTCTCACCCAAACCGAATCAGACCAGGAAGTGCCCAATGGCAATGCTGTCGTTCATGCCTTCTCTGGGGACGTTTCATCCTCAGCAGAATTAGGCTCCATGTAGTGAACAGTTTTAACCATCTAAAGAGGGTGGAGAGGAAACACATCTTTGTAGAATGCACAGGGCTTATTATTTAGTGGCACAATACCATTGGCCCTTAGTCAATTTAGTAAACAGGGAGTGGTAGGGTTGGCACATACACAGCCAGATTCAAACACATGGAACATTTCACTATCCCGTTTCATGACTTAATGCCTTTTTAAAATCATCTTCTGCTGGCCACGTTCATATTGACGGAGTTGCATGGACTACTTGTACTATTGGATGGTGAGGATGACAGCATTGTCAGAGCTGTGCATCACCCTATTATTATAATCAACATGTTTGATGCAAACCCAAATTGAGAATATAGTATCTAAGAAAATGTGGGCAAACAGTGTTAAAATAAGAAGTGTCACTGCAGGACAGGGTGGAGAGTGAGAGTCGTTTTAATTTTGCAATCCCAGTGGTTAGGTTGGACGAGCGAAGTTTACAGCTAAAACTTAAATCCAAGAAGAACGACTATACCAAAATTGTCAAGATGGGGTTTAAGGGCCTACCTAAAGGGTCACTGGGAGGATTGCTCAGCGGCAACGTGCTTGCCTTGGAAGCAAGGCAACACGGAGTGATACAGGTTCGATCACCGGGTCCGCGCTTCGAAACCTTTGGTTATTAAGCACGTTATAAATATCATATCATATCACTTCACCTGTCATTTCAGGATTACTTAATCTCACATAGAGTTTAAGGGATAAAGTGCCCATCGGTCTTCCCGAAACTCTTACCAGCAAGTATTTGCAATCCCTTGCTCAGCATACTAGCTTGGCATAGATATTCTCACCTTCTAGCCGAGGGTCACTTTCCCGTGTGGAACTCAGTGATACCCTAGACATACGGCCACAACCAATTACCTTGCTTAGGGCTTTCCTCAGGCTGTGATATTTTCATCCACCCATCATGTTTGGTCCACCAGGGCCAAAGCTATCTGTTCTAAACGTGTCTTGCATCTTCTGCTCCTCCCAGGTTCTGGGGTATAGCCCCCAGTGGGCTTGCAGAACTTTGTTTTCTTTTGGCCCAGATTCCAGCCTGTGTCTGAGGTATAGAGCGATATGGTGGGAGTGGACAATATCCAGAGAGCCAACCCTCTATGTTTATTAATTTTGAACGTGTTTACTTCTTGTTTCCAAAACGTATTTGAAAAATTGATCTGGCCTGGCAGCAGAACCCAGCAATGACTGTTATCCACTAGTCAGTAAGTAAGGTAGAACGCGTGGGATTGTTAGGCTGCTTGCACCTAGCCCTTTAATTAAAGCAAGAGTTCCTACCAGTGACATTTATAAATAGTATTTTATTGGTTTCTAACTGAAGTAAATTTCAATTGTTTAGAGGGTGCCAATTGTTTCGCCCTTACCCGGGCTTTCTCAAGGCACAGTTACAGTGATAATGTGTGCAATAAAATATTGTGTGTTTGACTCAGTTAGTACACTCCTGCACACATTTAACACATAATACATACCTCCAGTACTTTGAAATTTCTGTCTCATAGTAAACATGCTTTACACATGATACATACATCCAGTACTTTGAACTTTCTGTCTCATAGTAAACATGCATACAATTTTCATACTTAAATGTGCATTCTAGTCTGAGCAAATGATATTCAATGACTAAGCTTAATAGCTCTGTTTGTTGGAGATGGGGAAAAGAGGGAAACCTGGAGTAGAGTAGTGTTAGTTAGATTCAAAGTTGGGTATATCATGCGTCAGGTCAAAGGTTGTCAGATACTATGGTGAATCCTGATTGGGACTTACCTATAAAATTCAGGTTGGAATCTGTACTTTCTTCCAATATTGAGACCTTTATAGTTTTCAGGTCTTATTGTGCAGCTTAGGTCTGCTTTCACAATGATCCCAACATTGCATCTTTTGCTGCAAATTCTAAAGAAAAGGCAAAACCACGTTGGTCCAATCTTCTTTTTAAACATACAAAAGCAGTATCATCACGCCGATGGCTTCGTTTAATTCACCTGAAGTTATTCAGAGTCAGGGATTCTCATGGGTTATTTAGTTTATCTTCTCGGTACTAATTCCAAATGTTCCTTTGCAGAGTACATCTGAAGATAAGTCAGACTGAGCACGTCTGGTTGACTTGCATGATACTAGATTCAGAATTATCATTTGCCAATCTGGCTGCCTAGCATCATCTTACCTTGAATTCAACAGTAAGGTGTCTAAGTTTTTCTCATTGGATATGTCTGCAATTTGATTAGGCTATATGTTAATTTCAGTGAAATTAACTTAATCCCATTTACTTCCAAAAAAGCCTTAATACATATTTTCTGTTGGGTAATAAACCAGCTCCTCATTGGAGTTATTCTGTATTTGACATGATTAAGAATGTGTTCCATTAAGAGTAGTATAATCCCATTTTGAGCTAGAAAATCTTAAAGCAAAATGCAATTTTGCAAAGTAACATCCCCTTACCTTATGTAAACTTCATATTCCTTGTTAGGGTTGGCTTCTTTTAGGATGCCGGCGCTCCGCTTGTTGCTTGGTCGCTGCCATCCTGAAAGTGGATTTTAACGGGTCGGTGATGTGACAACATCAGCTGCCATAGCGTGGTGACATCATCACAGTCACCAACCGTCTTTGTTATTGCAACGATCGTGGGTGCAAACCAAAGTTTTAATTATGCATATTTACATTGGCACGAATTGGACCAGGCACGCCCTCATTCAAGAAGTCGAAGTTTCACAATATACAAGGCCCCAAGCCTGTTCTTTGCTATATTGTAAATACCTAAGTTATTTCAATTACCTCAATGGTTTAGTCCATCTTGGTTGATCTTACCTCAAAGAATTGTTCCTAATTGGTCCAGTATAGTTTGCCTGCAATTAATCCAATTATGTACCGTTTGCCTACAGTCTCATGTGTTAATGAAGTGATTGGCTGCATCTCGTTTTCTACCTTGGCTTGAAATTAAGAGTCAAATTAAAAGGATTTGTATATAGATTACGCCCCTTGGTGGTCTATATTGATAATATAGTCTTAGTGTCTGTCACACGCGAGTCAAATTCTTGACCAGTTATAGATTGTAAAACTCAGACCAATGATGCTCTATGTTGCTAATGACACTTTTTTATGTCCATCAGTTTTAATTACGTAAGGTTCATTGGTTACCCTGTGGGCTCATTGCGTTTTGTTCGAAGTTCAGCTTTATTGTTCATATTTTTTACAAATGTGTTATTCTGCCAGTGTAGCGTGGTGAGTATTAAATGGTTCTTAAGCGACAAAATGAGTAAAACTGCTATTCTTACTGTCTTGTTCATGGTTTTGCTTTATCATTGTCCGTCATGAGCTTTGGCTAATGCATCATTATGTAGGGTTCTGTACAGCCAATTCTAAGTATCTCTGGTCCAGATGCTTTGCAGACAGAGTAATCATGTTAAAGCTTGGGAAATATTAAATGGTGGTTGTGGTAGGTCGGATTGTCCTTCAGTCCTTTGATCTCTGGAAGGGATAACATGTCGTACGTCAAGGGAATGTGGATATTGTAGTTATTTTTGACATAGTCCTTTAGAGGTGTCTTAATATTAGTTGGGACCTGGTGTGTATGGCATCTTCAGTCCTTTGCATTTTTAGATATGGTCACTGTCCTCTTGTATAGAGACTGGACGTTGTAACAAACATCACAGGAAGTAATGCATTTCTTTATTAGTGTTGGGGCCTTCTAATATTGTTCTTAGATTACAAAATAATTTAGCTTCTTGCTGATGTAGGGTCTTTTATTGGTCCTCCAATTTAGCATCTAGTTTGATCTTTTTCACCGTGAAGAACTTGATGTCTTCTTTCTTGTTTCTGGTGTACTCCCAGTAGGGCTGATTTACATTCAGGTGCTGTTAGGTTCCCCAAATGTTTCCTAATCCTTATTCTTAGCTCGCAAATTGTACCACCCACATATATTTTACTGCATAAACAAACAATAATGTAAATTACATAGGATGTTCTACAATTGATGAATTCCTGTATTTTGATGGTTTTTCCATTGATGGTGTTATATGTGTGCATGTTGTTCGGGGCATACCTGCACATATTGCAATTACTGCATTTGTAGAAACCTTTAATAATGCTTCCAGTTAGTATACTAGACTGCAATTTGGGTTTAGTAATTTCCATAAAGTTAGGGCTTAGTTTTGTCCTCAATGTTGGGGCTTTGGTTTATGTAATCATTGGTCTCTCTGAAATATAGTCACTTAAGTTTGGGTCCAATTTCAGTAGGTGCCAATTTTTCTGGCAGATGTTTCGAACTGTTTGATTGTTTTTTAAACATTGGGTGATCATTCTTACTCTGTCCCTGTCCTGATCATTCTCCTTGCGTTTGGGTGTTAGGTATTCCAAACGCTGTTTGCTGTTTACTTTGATTTTATCTTTTTTAATACATTCCTGATCGTAGCTTCGGGATAGGACTTGCTCTTCAATGATACTACATTTTGTGCTGAATGTACTGTCTTTGCTACAATTCCTCCTAGCTCGTGTGAATTCTCCTATTGGAATTTTTTTGATGGTACTGCTCAGGTGACAGATGTCTGCATGTTGGGTGGCGTTGATTTCTGTTTCTTTGCAGAACGTTCTAGTGTGTAAGGTTCCATCTTCTACATAGATGTATAGATCAAGGAAGGTTACTTCTGTCCTACTCATCTCTATTGTAAATTGGAGGCGAAAGTTATTTCCATTTAGGTAGTCACATAATTTGCATAGTTTTCCCTCATTCCCATTCCATATAAGAGTATTGTCAATGTACCTTTGGCATTTTATTACTTTCTGAGACAGTAATGGGTGTACAAATGCATGCTTGTTCTCGAATTCTCCCACCAACAGATTAGCCATGGATGGTGCAAAGAACATGCCCATCTCTATTCCTTTCGTTTGTTGAAATAGTATATCATTAAACAAGAAAACATTGTCATTCAAGACAAATGCCAATAGTTCTTTTAACATTTCTATGAAAATGTAATGTGAGGCTGAGACATTCTGGTAGGTGTAATCAATGGTTTTGAGTGCAAAAGTGTTGTGGTCTATGAACGTATATAGGGGTTTTAAGTCCATGGTAGCCAATATATAGTGTTCTTTCCATTCTATTTTGCCTCTGTTGTCTAGCACATGCATAGTGTCCCTGGTATACGAGTGTAATTTGTAGACGTCTGGTCTGATGACAGTGTCGATATATTTATTTAGGTTTTCAGTGGCCGGCTGATGCCGCCAACAATTGGCCTTACTTCTGGAATGTCAGTATATTTCTTATGTACCTTTGGAAGAAATTAGATTGTTGGTATCCTTGGTTTGTTTATTATAAGGAAAGATTGTTCATAGTCATTGAGTAATTGCCTAGTGTGCCATTTGCATACTAATGTTTTGAGTTCCTGTATGGTGTTGGCTATGAAACCTTTGTTCACTTCCTTGTAACATCCTGGTGTGGCCAGATGTTCATTTGCCATTTTAATGTAGTCACATCTTTTGAGAATCACAATACTTCCTCCCTGGTCTGCCTCTTTAATAATTATTTCCCTGTCTGATTTCAGTTTATTGATAGCATGTCTTTCTCTGGCATTAAGGTTGTTGTGGCTTTCCCTGAGGGCAATGTGATCCTTGTCTATCCTCCTCTCTATATCTTTTGTAACTGCCTTATAGAATGCGTCTATGCTTTTTCACTGTTGAATAATATGGATACATTTTGATTTGGATTTAAGTTGACTTTGTTTTAATACACTGCTGTGTATCCCCAATTGGCTAATGAAGTTTAACTCTGGTATCTCTAGATTCTCTTCCAAGGATAGGAGTGTTCTAGTATCAATTATATCTTTTTATGGATAGTGCACTGATCAGTGTTTCAAGTGCCTCTTCTTCTCTGGCTGGCACCAGAGTATGAAATGCCTTTTAATTTAAGCTTGCATACAAATTTTACTATATCAATCTGTAGATTGGTATAATCCGTATCAACATTGGGTGCAAATGATAAGACCTTGTTAAGTCCTTTCATATCTGTGTCATCCAAGAGTTTGTTACAAAGGTTATGGACCAGGTTCATCTTCTTTCCGTCACCTCCCTCCTGTGTTCTGATTGAGTTCTCATCCTGGGTTTGGTCCCTCCTACTCCTCTTTCTTCCCCTTCCTCTCCCACTGCAACCTCTGGTGTGTGTCTTGAGGTTGTAATATTGTGTTCTACCGGGTCCTGGAATCTTACTTTTTTCATATTTGTTAATCTGTTGCTGCAGTGATATCTCTTGATTAGTTCCTAAAAAAAAACATTTTGTAGGTCTTAGATTGTCTGTTTGGTTACTATTTGAAGCCGAGGGGTTCTCGCCTTTACTATCCACATCCAAGCTGATTGGTGATGCTCCTGGAGTGCTAGTGTTTGAGGATGGTTTGCTTTTGTCATCATACACTCTGTCTTGTCTTTAATCTGTTGTCCCTATTTTTTTTTCTTCTTGTTTTTCTTAATTTAACCTCGCCCTGATGACTCTTTAAGATTGCATCCATTGTTTTAAAGCTTTTCTTTTTGGTTGCTTCTGGAGCATGCATTTCTAGGATTTCTTTTTCAATTTTCTCCATTTCTGTTTTTACTCTTTTGTGCTCGCTGTGGGTGTGCCGTGTGAGTAATTGTACTATTTTCTTGGAGCTGGTGTTTAGGTTAGATTCCCATTCCTCTGCTAGGTCTGTGTCTTCGGTATTATTGCAGTCTGGAAATATAAACATTCTTAAACAACGCTGCAATGGACCATTCTCCAAATAGTTCTGCAATGATAGTCTCTCCTCACATGTATTAGTTTCTCTGATTGAGAGTGTTCCTAGTTTTACAAATGCATCACTTAATGTGTCTGATGTATGGCCTCCAGTAGGTTTGATGCATTTTGTTTTCTTTTGGTCCTGAGTCCAGTCTGTGCAGGCTTCCAACTCCTTCTCTGGAGCTGGGCTGTGCGGCTGGCTTGCTGAAACCACCTTCCTCTTTGCTTCAACCTCGTTCCTCCTGCAGGTTGATATCCCAATCTGCTGTTTTCCCAGTCCCTAATTAGTTTTGCAATCTTGTAAGGCTCCTAATTGGTGTCCCTGGATTCCCATTTTCCTCCAGCTTTGAGTTTGGGTCTTCTCCATTCCCCCATTAGTGTGTTTAGGTGTACAGACACTCCCCTTGAATTTCTCTACTTACTGTATCATATCCTTCCCCTCTCCTCGAGAAATCGAATTAAACAGATTAACACATGTCCCTAGCTGCCATTTTATGATGGGCGGAAATGTCTGATTGGATGTGTGGTTCAGTGGCATAGCGTCCCGTTCTTTGGGACTCATTGCAAGTCAGGCGGTCTGCTAAAAAAAGTGCTGGTATTCATGGATACTGGCACTTTACCAGACCACCCGACTACGGGTTTGCCGGTGGGGCACCAGGGTTACCTCCAGCAGGAAAAAAAACAGCAGAAAAAGCCCTCATTACCAGCACCGGCGTTGCCGGTGCTGATATTGACAACATGGAGTCCATGAATGGGGATTAACTCCATCCCTCCGGGACTCGTAATTCGGCAGCAATGCCGCTGGACCGGGTGCTGGAAACAGTAACAGCCTTTGCCAGTATCCTCACGGGTTTACCGCCAGGATTCCAGCAAGGTTGGAATAAGGCCCTTTGGGACCCAGTTTGTGCTTCCCCTAGTTTTCAATCAGGTGAGGCTTTGCTATGTGGCTTATCGTGCTGGCACTCTGGGAACAAAGGATAATCGTTTTTGCGAGCACTAATGTCTCCTGAATCTGTCCCAGAAGGCTCAGAGAACAATCTACATGAGTACAGTGACAGCAGACGTCGCCCAGATAGTAGTAATGGAGAATTTGACTGTAACCCTGAGATCCGATGCTGGGGTCGGACTGGTGCCTGTGGGATTGGACAGTGGGTCACTGTCAGCACTACCAATGTACTTAATGTGATTTCTGATGTACCATTCTTTCCTAAGTGGTGCTTAGACTGGGTGCTGCTAGTTCTGGCTATTAGGATGCATGATGTTGCAGGGGCTGTGGAGGGGCTCTGTGGGTGTCCTCAGTATAGCATATCCGGGTAACTATTCACCTAGTTTGTGGGCATCCCCTGTCCTCCGACCCAGTCATGTTCTCACAGTCATCTCAAAGGGCATTGGCAGGCCCTTGTGGCACTACATACTGGAATAACTGGGGTCCTGAAGATTGGGATTTAGGGGTATTTGCAGAGCTGCATGGGAAACAGTATTGGAATAAGGGGGTATTTTGGGACAGAAAGTGGGCAATAGGAGAGCAGAAGTAGGACTCTAATGTTGAAATGATAGAAGTCACGTTGATTGAATATGGCAGAACCTCAATATTGGAGTATCCGGGGGTTGTGCAAGTCAGCAACAATGCCATTGGGAGATAAGCATGGTACCCAGTGCTTGAAATGGGCTCGGTCACAGATCTGCCAAAAATCAAAAAGGTTTTTGTGGTGGTTTAATTTGTGGAAAGAAAGCATGGACACAGAGGTACGTTATGCCGTGACACTCCATGGTTTATTCAAGGCAACTGACCAACCAACCAAGCACAAACATTCTAAGAACCTACACGGTGCGCGCACACATGCGCACCATCGCCGAGCTACCAAAACTGTGCAAGACATGTCCCCAAGAGGTCCCTCTGGGTTTCTGACACAGCTGTGAAGCTTCTTGATGCCTTGCAGCCATAGGCTGATCATGCACAAATATGCCTGCGAATGTAGACCACAACCATACTCATTTTCTCTACCTGAGTGAGTTAAGGGGATACCATTTTCAAGCTGAGAGTGGTTTCTGACTAAATTTAAATTACAATACCTGCATCCTATGTATCTCCCACACAATGTGAGGAGAGTGATAACAACTTTCCCAAATCCATTCATGTGAAAGCCGTCCAGTTCCAAGAAACACGCATGATGCAAGGGCTTTCTTAAGCATGGCCATGGGAAACTTGAGAGCTCTTTGACAGTGTTTTTTTCAAAAGACTGTGGGAGGGGGAGGTTGTTCTATACATTGAGCAGGCTAACGCACAGATAACCTCCAGCATCTAAGCCTCCATGGCAATAAACTGAGCAAGCGAACACCTAGCTAACCTCCAACAGTTAAGCCTTCAGAGCTGGCCCTCTGCTGATTTAAGTTGCCTCACTACATGATATCACTAGCCACCACTCTTCCACATCAAGCCCAGGACTGCCTCAACAGTGACAAAACAATACAATCACATGAGATTCGCATAATGGGAGGGTTTGTAAAGCACCCCTCGACACCTTAATCACTGTAAACAGACCGCTGATGACTAGACATCCACATCTACACAGCTCATGTTCGCTTACACTACATGCAGCTCATTGAGCTGTGTGTTGCTGCCAGGATCTGCGCTGACACTGCAGATCCCATGTTCAAGTCCCAAACCCAACTCTGTTTTTTGTCTTTCTGGTAGGGGTGTTGCTAGGTCTGGAAAAGATCTGGGGCTAAGCTAAGCTCGGGACTCGAGGCCAGCTAGCCTTTTGGTTGTAGACCCTGAGCTTCTATCGGGGGCTACAACCAAAATACCCAGGACAAGAGCCCCCACTGCCCCCCATGGCGACGCTGCTGCTTTCTGGGATTGCTAAATTTGTATACCATGAAAATGGCTACTGTTAATACCAGTGCTGCGAATGAAGGTAACAGGCATTTTATGGTGTCACCGATGGCATCAAGAATAATCCAACTCACAAAGCTGGTTCAAGGGTTTTTATTAGGAATTTCAAAGGGGGACTACTAAGGGACATCCCCCTCTTTCTTGTCTTTGACAGGTTTCCCTCCACCGTAGCCCAAGCTTCCTGGATCCCCACAACAGTCACTAGGGATTGGTAACCCTTACCGCCCAGACTCACTTGATTTTCTCCCTCTCACACTCTTGTGCTCCCTTTCTTCTACTCTCATCCTTTCTCTTTCTCCCACTCCATGCTTTCTCTCACTCTTTCTGTGTCCCTCTGATGTAATTTTGCCTCATGTTTACTCCTACTCACCTCCCTGCTACTCTCCACTATTCTCTACTCTCCACACACAATACTCTCCGCTATTCGCCTGCTCCCCACTCTCACTACTCTCCTCTCCACTACTCTTCTCCCATTACTATCCACTTCACCTACTTGTCACTCTATCGTACACTATCCTACTCTCCACTGTACACTACACTCTCGCACTCTACACCCTCACTACCCTCCACTACTCTGCACTCTACCCTTTCTCTCTGCCATCCCACTTCCACTCTCCCATCCACCATTCCCACTCTGCCTCACTTACTCTGCTACACTTCCACATAGTCTCATTCTCACCTTGTGCGTATGCATCTCACATCCAAGTACCACTTCCTCTTATCAACCAATGCCTGACCTTGCACACAGTCTCTGTAGGTTTCTGCCACACTCCGCTTCACCATCCTTCCTCCAACTGCTTCCTCAGTCTGCCTTGTCCTCCCTTGACCTGACTTGAACAATCCACACATCCTGGTTCTTTTCATCCCCTTTTATCTTATTGCTCCCTCTTCATTGTCTCTTCCCTTCAGCTGATTACGCAAACCAATCTCTGCCTTGCTCTTCCCCAGGAGCCAGGTTACAGAGAAGGTGAAAGCATGAAGCAACCTTTAAGCCCCACCCATTTTTAAAGGTGGGTCCACCCATGTCTCGCAGTGGCAGCTCTGGCAACAAGGAATGAAGAGACTGACCAAGTGGTGCCACAGTGATTGTGAAAGGATAAACCTATCTGTCCTTAACTCTAATGGGGTTTCCCTACCTAAACTAAAGAAACTCAGGTGCTTCATATACAATCAGACCAGCCCTCTTTCAGCCCACCTGAACATGGACATGTGGACTAATTAAGACCATCCCACACTACAGAAGTGCAATACATGCCCCAAAATGCCACCAAGAGGAAGGCAAGACCAGACTATAAAAGCTAGCCTGCTGAGTGAAAGAGGGTCAGAGTTTGAGTAGGAGCTGGAGGAATGTGTTTGGAGGAGATTGGAGAGTGAAAAGTCTGTTGAGAGGAGATCTGAAAGCAAAGCTTTGGTGATTGGAGGGAGAGTGTTGAGGAGGTTGGAGGAAGAATTGTTGCTATCTGGAGAGGAGGGGTCAGAGAGGTAGAAAAGAGGGTCCTTTACTATCTGGGACAGAGAGAAGATAAAGGGGAAGATACAGTTACAAGACCTTAGGAGGAGGGCGGGAGGAGGTACGAGATGATGAACTCTCACCAGGGGACATGGAGGCTATATGAGAGGTATAAAGGAGGACAGTGTCCCGAAGGGCCGGGACCATAGAACAGAGAGGTAGTCAGCTGACAGTGATCCCCCATATCTCTCCCTAAACACCGGAGAGAATTGGACTATTTTGCGAGAGCTATAACTCTGCCCCAAACCTTTGGAAGAAGACTTTAGACTCTGCC
Source organism: Ambystoma mexicanum (assembly GCF_040938575.1). Taxonomy (NCBI): domain Eukaryota; kingdom Metazoa; phylum Chordata; class Amphibia; order Caudata; family Ambystomatidae; genus Ambystoma; species Ambystoma mexicanum. Next base: position 1,223,879,055 of record NC_090934.1, on the reverse strand, counting down.
AAGACTGCGACAAGTTAGCTTCGGAAAGCTCTTACTAAAGTCTCTCTAGAAGTGGGTTCAGGCAACCCAAAAACCCAAAGAGAAAGATGAGAATGTTCCAAGGAACATTGGGCTGTGAATGAGTCAAAAGCCAGACACTATGCAAGGCTCCCTTTCCTTTGCTCACAATTATTAATGTTTGATTTCATGTTATTTTCTGTTTCTGTGGAACGATATGTTATGTTAAGTTGATTTATGCAGCGCACCACTGCCAGTTTCATGGTCGCCAGGTGCTCTTGTGGCTTTGTAAGGTAAAGTGGGGTGGGTCTGTTAGAGAGGAAGAGAGGGATAAGACAGGTGTTGTGCTCAGCTGCTGATGCCTGTAGAACTAGGAGTAACTGGCGTCTTTGCGTATGCACTTTCTGGGTGTGCTTTGTTTTGTATGCTGGAGGCTTCTTGTTTCCTCCGGATGGGCGGCATCCAGTGTTTGTGTTATTAGGTGTTGGGGTCTATTGGCGCTTGTGATTGGTTTAAGAGTAATGTGTGTCAACACAGGGTTTGCTAGCCACTTGAGCGTGTGTGGTAATTGCGTAGTAAGTGGAGTAAGGTTGGGGAAAGGAAAAGGTTAGTATGTTTTGGGTAGCCTCTGAATGTTGTGGGGCTATGCTATTATTTATTCTTTGTCTAGGGCGTTCACCATCGCATAGGCGTGTGGTGAGAGTAGTGATTTTAAGCTGTCTCTGGAGGGAGGCATTATCTAGTGGAGATCGGGTATGGGCTATAGGTGTTTAGGCTGACTAGGTCTTCTTGATCCATTAAACAAACTTGTGTGCATGTTTCTTGAGAACATCGGTAGGAGAGAAGGGGGTTTTAGGTTGGGGAACCTTTCCTTCGCCTTTTGGGTCTCATAGGCTCACAACTGAATAGTCTTCACCTATTGGTGTGAGGACATGAACAGCTGCGAGATTATTGGCTCAGCTGAACTCAAACCTACTTTTCATTAACTATTCCTACCCCTACAAGTTCGCCCTTTCCTACCTAAGCCACATCATATGTTGTTTAATACAAAACTTGGGGCAATTCCAACAACATGAGTGTCGTGTCCATACTCATGTGACATGAGGCAAACCGCTTCATGTTTTTGTAAAAAGTGTTTGGCTGCAGATTTTCTCAAATATGATATCAAATTTAAAACATCCAACACTAAGCAATCAGTATAAGTCCTGGCATGCTATTGCTAATGGCTAAACATAAATGCAGCAATGCACCTTTAATTATTTACAGACTTCCAACCAATACCAGATCCAAACCCCAAACCTTTACTGGGCAATCTGTGTCATCCCTGCCGGCGTCCACAGGTGTGAGCTAAGGTGTGAGCTAAGGCCATGGGAAGGAGGGTTGCCGGGACACACTACGTTATCCATTATTTCTGTGGAACCTGGCAGGCTGTGATCTTGGCCCATGCTGTGTTAAGCCTCTGAAGGGGTGAGGTTGCAAATCCCCTCTCTTTACTATTGTTTTTTGGGCTTCACTTGCTTGCCTGATCACTCCTGAGACCACCATGCCATAAAACGGGTTTGCCTCTTACAGCTCCCCTAAACTGGCTGCTTTAAACAAAACCTTATCTAGGACAGTAAAGAAAGGATGGTTGTCGGACTTTGTAGTTCTGCACCTTACTTATGCAAATTACCATACATTTTCCAGCATTAACAACATATACAACATATTTCTGGAGGTTTCATGTCTCTGAGAGTGAGCCCAAAACCTGGAACTCAAATATCACATTACACAACTAATTACTCTTTCACATGTGCACACCCAATCAGAACAAATAGAAATGTTGTAATCATATAACTAATGATCAAGTGTATTTAATAGAAATTAAAGTTTACTTTTACAATTCAGTACATATTCAATTTGTGAGCTAGTAACTGGTGAAAAAATGGAAAACACGTGCTTTCAGATAATAAATTCGTTTACATGTTGGCAACTGTATGGCCATCGAGTTTCGCCCATATTCAGCCTTTATCAAGGCATTCGATTCAAATATAATACATTTAGAATGTATGGAGACACTGTTGTCTCAGAGGAATTATGCATACCACCTGGATAGGCTCTTTCTCCGCTAAATAGTCTAAGTATTCTCTGCTATTGTCAATTAAAGAACTGCGCGGTCTCTTCTACGCTCACGTTGATTTGTTCATATATAAAGCATCTCTAATGAGGGTCTGTAGACTAAGGAATGATTCCTGGCAAAAGTTCAGATAATTACTACGAACATCTATAATGCAGTCCACAGTAATTATCAGAACTTTTGCCGGGAAACATTGTTCCCAGCAAAAGTTCTGATAATTACTACAGACAGCTATAATGCTGTCTGCAGTAATTATCAAAACTTTTGCTGGGAACCATCCCTTAGTCTACAGACCCTGATTAGAGATGCTTTATATATGAACAAATCAACATGAGCGGATTAGAGATAAGGCAATTCTTTAATTGGCAATAGCAGAGAATTCTTACACTATTTAACGGAGAAATCGTACCAGGCGGCATGCATAATCCCTCTGAGACAACAGTGTCTCCATACATTCTAAATGTTGAGTAATATAAATGTCATGATTGTAAGAAACATAACTGTTATATTAGGGAACAATCATGTGAGCTGTCAATTAATTTATATTTGAATCGTATTCCTTGATAAATCCGATTCTGGGCCATTGCGTTATATTGAGACAACCCTAATTAACCTAGGGAGATCCCCCCAAATCAAGCAGCCTAACAATGCTTGCTTACATTTATTAGCGCTGACCTTACTGAAGACTCATATAGAGTCACACAAATCTCCGCCCCTCTGCCCAAGGTGAGCCAAGAACCAGGTCCTGGTATAGGAAATATATTTATATTTATTTTAATCATAGATAATAGAAATCACACTAAACTACAAACGCCACCTTCTTTGTGGCTCACAATTAACTTCTTGTTACACAAGTGAATCACACCAATGAGTTAGAAAAAACACAAATTACAATACTTTTCTTTCTACAAATTTCAAATTAAATGATCATCAACACTGGTCCATGCATAAAATCACTTTACAGTTGCAATGCTGTACAATTTCTATTTTTCTGCACATTTAAAAGGCACGCAGTTGGGGTACAGATGTGTACCAATGTATGGGACAGTTATGATTTCACCCACACCTTGCTCAAAATAAGCACATGGGTGATTAAGTAGTGGGACCCCTCCCCCCTACTGTGGTCTGTGTTGGTGAAGTTAGACAGAAAAAATGGGATGATTGAAGAATTTTGGTATTTCATACCTCCCTCCACTTGTGTTGGGGGAGCTGACAGTTTAGGGATTTGTTTTAGTTTAGGGACAAAGACACCCCTCTTCCTAAAGCGGTCGGGGTTAACAAGACATATTAGATCACCCAATTAAATTACAGTGTTTAGTTTTCAGCGCACACCGGGAATGAGCTTTGTTAATTTCAAATTTTAACAAAAATCACCCTCCGGTGGTCCGCTGAAGGGAAATCATTAAATTAATATTTTTATTTAAATAGGCTAAGGATCTACACAGTTTTGCCCCACCCACCCCGCCAGCAGGTTCCTTCACCTTTTGGTAAATAAAGTGCTCAAGTCTACTTACATTGAAAACATCTGTTTAAAGTTCAGGACAGCCAGCTGGATTTTAGGGCCCTCTCGAAAAATAGGTCAGGGGTCTGGTCACTCCACTCTCAGGGATGGCCTCCCACTCTCCACCACAGGACTCAGTCAGCTTTAGGCCTTCTTAGAAATAGACAGCTCCACTCAGGGGCAAGCTCAGCAAAATCTCCTTTTGGTGTTTCCTGGCAGCTGTCAGATGGTAATTTTCAGCAGCACTCCCCGATGTTATATTTCATCAGCTCTCTCCTTTTATTTGTAGGGCAACCACTTTATATAGCAGGGAGGGCACCATCAAGTTTACAATCTTGGGAAGTACCGTGCAAGAGTTCTCGCAAATAGGATTGGACAGTTACCCTTCTATCTCTTCCCATCTCCTATGCCTCTCTAAGGATTGGTTTAGATGTCTGGAGCAGACATGTGGCAATAACCATTTGGAATCCCCTTTGTTCTCATATCAAATTTTGGGCAAAAACTAGTTATGTGTCAAAACTTCATAGTTTTATTAGCAACTGCCATAATATATATATTTTCTGATGCAGCTAATAATGGGAAATTTGACAAAACAACAGCCAGCTCTCCACCATGTTGCATGGCTATTTGGTAATTTTCTGTCATTTTTACAAAAAAGCATAATCGTAAGGAACATGCAATTTATTCACCACATAACTAATTTTACTCTCCACCAGCACACCAACTCTCACATTCGGGACATGTTAAAAACAGCCAGAAACCTAGTGTAGATGGCCATTGCAGTTCCCTGAGTTGCCGGTGGATGAATTTTATATCACTAAAATTGCCTGGAAATTATCTAAACAAATGAAACATACATGTGATCAGTGTGACAATGTGACACCTCTTAGCAGCCACACTTTAATTCAGCTGTAAACAGCTTGGGGATGTAAAAGCCAGGCATGCAGGGGGGGAGTTCTTTGTGAAGTTTGCCCAGAGCCCCACCATTTGTCCTTGGCTGAAATAGACTCCCCTATTGCATTTTCTAACATCAGTTTTGCTTGCTTGACATACAGTGTGTTTTCTGGGTCCACTTTGCATTTTCACTGAAAGTACAAGGCCGTTTCTTTCATTCATTATTAAAGTGTGTCTGAATTGTCACAGTGCACAACCTTTTGATGGGTGGCAGTTTCAGTGAAAATGCTGTAGTTGTTTCTCAGCCAGTAATGCAATGCTCTTTTCCAATCTGCACTTGGATTACATTTTTGTTTTAGCCTTTTCTGAATTTCCCATGCAGAAAGACCACCCGCATAGTCTGCCTAAAAAGGCCTACAGGATCTTTTCATGGCAACCAAGCTGGCTTTTCTTTTCAAATGTTTTGCCGGTATTTTACATGTTAAGCATAATCTACCTTACTTTTTGTCAACACACATACCATGTATTTTCCCTGACATCTTTATGTTGGCAGGGAACATTTTTCTCATGTCTTGCTTTAACTTGCAACAGAGGCCTTGCTAGGGGGGTTAAGGGGCTGTAGCCCCTGGTCTTTTGGTTGTAGCTCCGGATAGAATCTCAGGAGCTACAGCCAAAAGGCTAGCTAGCCCCGAGTCCCAACAGTTCCCACATCAGCGTAGTCCCAGGTCTTTTCCAGACCTAGCAACACCCCTGACTTGCAAACACACATGTAAAGCCATTTTTGTGTCAGTGTTTAAAAATCCTGTTTTTCATGCGAAAGGGACCTTTGAATTTCTTTTTCCTTTGTGAATTAAAATGCTGCTTTTCCTTTGGTAATGACAGGTGGGCATGTTCATATGGCCCTTCAGTTCCATTCGTTTGGGGCCTTCGATCACACCCCACCAGGCGAAACTGATGGCCATGCAGTCGGCATTCCATTTTTTCACCAGTTACTAACTCATACATTGAATATGTACTGAATTGTAAAAGTAAACTTTACGTTCTAATAAATCCACTTGATCTTTAGTTACATGATTACAACTTTTTTTTATCTAGGAGAGCATTTTGCAAGCTGAAAAATGACAATTATGTACATGCGTTTCAGTAAAAACAAAATCTCACTTTTACATGCATGTGGAAGGATTATCCATTCTTTAATAATATTAAGTCTTAAAGCTCAATATCTATAAAGCACCTGTACACTTTTACTATTTCCCATAGTGTGCAGACTGCGAGAGGACATCAGCTTAGCTTTAAGAGCTGGACGAAGAATCATTTGGTGAGAACAAGTTAAGCAGACAGAGGGCCTCATTACAAGTTAGGCAGTATCCCGGCGGTCTAACCGCAGGGATACTGCTTGGGCTATTAGCATTACCGCCAAGCCCCCCCCCGGTGCTATTAGCACAGGATCAAGGGTTTGGCGGAACGGTAATTCTCCATTCCCCATTGGGCCCATTCAGGAATTTCCCATTCCCCGTTGGGCCCAATGGGGAATTTTTGGTGCTTATACCGTTGGTGGTAGTACAGCACGGTAATAGCGCCAAAAATCGTCAAATTTGCAGCAGATTTACCCCCAGCTCAATGCTGGGGGTAAATCCAGCCAAACCCGTGTTTTGGCGGACCCTTAAATGCAGCAGTAATAGCGTTACCATCACATTTAAGGGTTACCGCCAAACTCGTGATGAGGCAGATAGTCTGCTCAAAATAAAGGAAACAGGAAAAATTGTTTTTATCAAAAAGATTGTCAGCCTTGGTTAGTGCTCAGTCTAACGCCTCAGTCTGACAATCACCCACCTGCCTCCAGCCACCCTGTTCTTAAAAGAAAACATGCTTTGAGCAAAGACAGAGGTGTAAACTAACTGTTCCTGTGTTTGTATAGGCCTTGTCCGTGGAGAAGCAGAGACTTGCTTTCGGTGGTGAGCAGGCTGAACTGGCTCAACACGGCTTCACAGTATTGCAGCAGTGACACATTGAAGCTCAAAGAGGTTGGTAACCAGGCAGGCAGTACCAAGATAAAGACACTAGAAGACCTGGCAGGTCTCTGATGTGGAGACGGAAGAGTTTTGGCATCAAGCAAAACTTAGGGATGCAGGAGGTACATGTGCATCAAAATCGAAGATGACTCCGGCAGTTTTTCTTCAGCAGCTTGGACACGTCGCATGTGCCCAAACAGCTTCAAGGCAGCTCAGAAGGGAGACCCAGTGGTCAGTTCCTTTTGTTCTTTGTTTATCTGGAGACCCTGTCCAGGGTCTCTGAGGGGAGATGTGTCCTTTCTTCTGCCCTTTCTGGCTTGGAAGGTTTGTAAAGAGCACTTGCAGGGTACTGTCACATGCAGTAAGCAGTGTCCTGGATAACAGTGGTCTCAGTTACAGCAGGCCTTGTCTTGCCAGCTGTCACCCTAAATATGCCACTGGAATGGTTGTGGTAAAGAGCTTGCATCCTCCTTCTAGCTCCTAGTCTTCACCTCTCTGGCAGAAGACTTTGGAGGAGACCCAATTAGATTCCAGATGAATCCTTCTTCGAGAATTGTCCAAAGAAGAATAAAAGGGGAGGGCCCCACGCTCCACCCATATATGCAAAAGGCCAGTGTCGATTTATTCCCTTCTAATCGATCGCAAGGAGTCCAATCCAGGCTTCGGTAACAAGTGTCCTTTGTCTTGTGATGTCATACCCAGAGCGCTGTGTCTGCAGGAAATAGGTACAGTATCAGAAAGTGTGGGAGGCCTAGAAAAAAACAATAGTCTGGGACTCTCCATGGACAGAAGCTCTCTCCGGGGATACTCTAACTCCACCTCCTTACTCTATCTGCCTAGTTCATTTATTTTACTGATTGGGTATTTATAATGCACCTATACACAATGTGTTTCTAGGTGCAAAAGGACTCCAGAAAAGAGAACCCTGATGAGTGGTCGTCATTCTAATGACAGGACTGTGTTTGAATACCATCTGCCAGTTGAACCTCCAGCGGGTGTTCCTGTCCCTAGTAGGATGTGACCAGCCTTCTCAGGGGGATCAAAGAGAGGATTTCCTGGGAGGGATTCACATAGTTTTGTGGGTAAAGCCAGTCCAAACAAGCAGAATACACACCAGGCCCTGTCATGAATGAATCACTGTCCACCAAGCTGAAAATGAAATGGCATCAAATACCTGTGGCTGTATAATTGTGTAATACCGGTAAACACCATGTCAAAACCAGACATGGCTTATATTTATTTTTTCCAACTTCAACCAGGCTTCTGGGGGGTGCACAATTATGTTATTTGCAACTAGAGGTGCTTGGAATTAAAAATACGCATCTGCTTGTTGGATTTTTCAGTTGCAGCAGCTGTGCTAGGAATGCATGTGGGACAAATAAACCTGTCCAGTTGCCACTGGAAGGCAGATGCTTTTGGATGTCAGTAGACAATCACAGCAATGGACAGTACTTTTTGGCACAGAACATTATGAACACTGGGTCTGATTAGCAGATTCCGCTTTCAGAAATAAAATTACTTGCATAGTTTTATTTTGAAAAATCAAAAAAGCAGAGGTTATTTCTTCTCTCACAGATAGCATATTGCCAGAGGAAACTTTCTACAGCCATAGATCCATGGCTTGCATGAATCCATACACTTGTGGGGTTTTCCTGCTTGCTGCCTCTTAGATGGTTTTGAATGGGCAGCCCTCTGACAGATGAGCAATGACATCTAGCCAGGCCAGGTCTCAGGTTGGCATCTTTGTGAAGAGTTAATGTTCCATGGCAGGGTTCTGTGGAGAAGTGTGTCTCTATGCTTCCCTTTTCTTCCCCTGTTCTTCTCGGGGTTCCCTTTTCTTCCCCTGTTGTGCCCGGTATACTATTGGGCTATCCTTTCTGTGCCATGGCATAGTTGCACCATCTTGGTCCTTCAGCCACCTTTCTACTCTCCCCCGATTCCGCGTGGTCCTCCTGGACCTCTCTGTCTTGGTAGTGAGTTTCCCTTTTTCTATCTTCTCTTTTTCTATCTTCGCATAAGTTTATGCCCCTCTGTAATCTTTCAATCCTTGCGTGCCTTTCTTGATGGTACCTGTATTTCAACTCCTAGCTGTCTTCCAACTTTTTGTCAACTCTTCCTTCTTTTCACAACAGCCCTCTTCCCTTCCAATATAGCCTTTCTCGTTCTTCTATGTGGTATTATCATCTAAAGTTTCCCCACTACACTCTCCCTTACATCTCTCACCGCTATGACCTGTCTCCGTCTCCTCTTTGACAATATTGCTTTTCTCCGCCTTGGAGTGGGTACCTTCCTTACCTTCAATACAACCATTTTCTGTCTCCCTTTATAATATTACCTCCCTCCCGAACTACCATCCTGTCTTCCTCTGTCTACATGATACCCTGACACTCATTGAACAGCACTGGTCCCCACCCCAAGCACATTGTATCCACAAATCTTGTGCATCCTCTAGAAGGCTGTTGGCCTGAAGCTCCCTTGTATCTCTGCTTCCCCCTATGATTCGTAAAGTGCTCTCTTGCTTCGCTCAATATATACCCTAATAAAAATGTGCCTCTCTCTCTCATACGTGGTATCCCTTTGTCACTATTCCAAACACACCTTTCTCTCTCTCTCCATGACTCTATCGCCTCCTCTTCTTCCAACTCAGTATCTGCCTTGCACACGAGATGAATTCCTCGCTATAAAACTTCCCGTCCTCAAAAGCCTGAAAATCGTCCCTCAAGGATTCCTACTCTGTGTCTTTCTCCCAACCACAAATTATCTATGAACAGCTTTCACTTTCTATCCTTAACTTCAGTTGCCCTTCCTTTTCCAGTTCAACCTTCTTCCCAACCAGATCAAGTCCTTTACTCAACAAATCTCTCTTTACTAAGCCCAATTCTCCCCAATCTTCTCACCTCGCCATACCCCAGTAACGGATGTAAAGGCTCCTCCTTTGGCCTCTCTGCTTGCCATGCCTTCTTGCTTGAGGTCTCTTCAGATCTGCCTGCTTCTTCCTTGCTGCTCTCTCATGGACTGCCAATTTGGCTTTGGGGTGGCTGCCTTTTAACAGGTAATTCCCCTTTCCCTCAGATGTTGTCTAGTAGCATTGGTTCCACCTGTGATGTAGGGGCTGGTCTGTTCCCTTATATGGCCCTGCGCTCAGGGTCATGTATTGAGTGAGAGGACCAGACTTAGGGTGTAAGAGGGCTGGCAGCGATATTGAATTCCACTCTGATTGCTGTATGCAGATGGACTGCTGTCTGCCTATCTGAACTGCCGTTTAAGGCATAGTACATACATAGGAGGATGTCTAGCATTGTTTCAATAATGTGTCAATTGATTTGCATATTTTTTCTGTTTTCCTGCATGTTCGCGGGTTCACAGACTTTTACAGCAACTTCGAAGACTTTTGCCACAGCTCAGCGAACCCAAAAAAAGTCTACAACTCCGAATCTACCTGTATCTACAAACGCACCCAAATTGGCATTGCGGGTGTTCTGCTGGTTGGGAACCCCTTATGGGAGTTTTCGGATGCAGAATGTGGCACTCCCAGAATTTAGGGCCTGGGAACTCGCCACAGCATACTGTAAAAAAGGTCTAGGTTCAGCCACACTACCAACCAGTGGGCTGCATCCAAAATGAAACATTGCCTTGGCTCTCACAGAAGAAACCGATCACTGGTTTTATTGCGAGCGCGCCTCTCTCAAAGAAGGAAGGGCATTTGGAGAGACCAAATGTAGTACACTCTCAGAAGAAACTATTGAACTTTAAATTACATGATTTAATTATAATAACATTAAAAACTGGCATGTTATAAAAAAAGATTATGATGTTCATTTCTAAAGCTCACATCCTGTATATATAGTAGTTGTAATAAGAACATTACACTTATTGCTGATCAAAGCACATTTTCAACCCTAGACTAACCATGTAAATCCTACTATGTTCCCTGGATGTATTTTATGGGAACTTTTGGATCCATTTGCTTCACGGTGGTTTTTTTAACTGTTGCATTTTGTGCATCTGTGTCTCTCATATGTTATATTATCTGGATGTATTTTTTATGGATTAATTCGTTTAATGATGGTATTTTAACTGTTATATGTTGTGTTTTTTGATGCTTTTATGGCAGCTAGCCAAAATAAAGCTGGACTGAGTGAAGCATGTAAATCATTTTCTGATATGAGGTTATTATTCCAAGATGAACAGTCTGGTACACTAGCATTGTACTAGTTCAAAATACCCATTTGAAAAAGGTGAAGGGGACATAGAGCACCAATATGTAGGGCCATTACAGTGTGGAAGCACTATCATTGTTCCTGGCTGCTTTGCATAAAATCAAAAAGCATGTTGGGAACACAGGAATGACCATAGATCTATGGATTTGACAAATATGTCTGCGATAATAGGGTTGTGTGCTTTAATCAAACAACACACAATGTGTACTGGGCTGTGTGCTCACTCCATTCTACACAACACTTACCCTAATATTAAAGTGTTTGTAACCATGAACCATAAATACTAATTCAAACAGATTCAGTGTTTGAATGTGACGATAAAAGAGTTGCATCACGTGGAATGTATAGAGCTTTGGGAGACTCTGAGTCATAGGGTAAGGATATCTCTCACAGACATCCTTAAACAATTTTATAGATTGTATAATTTTCTTCAAAGAAAGACTTCTGCGGAGAATCGATATGTGAATTTTCTTCAAAAAAGATTTCTGGGCAGAATCGATATGTGATTTTCTTCAAAAAAGATTTCTGGGCAGAATCGATATGTGAATTTTTCTGTCATAAACTTACTTTAAAGTGAGCATTTAAAAAAAAGGTTGTATTAACTCTTAGAAGAAACTTTTAGCACATTTTAATGTTTTTATTTTTAGTAAGTGTTTATGGTCACACTTGACCTTTACACTATACCCATCAAATGGTTCAGTTATTATAATTATCATACAAACAACCTGGTAAAAGAAAAGTATAACTTAAAAAACAGATCAATTTATTTGTGACAATTCAAATGTACCAATTAAAATAGTCAATTTTCATCTGGGTTCCAACCGTTAGCAAGTGCGAGCAAGAAAATTCGTTTCAAAATGGCAAATATCCAAAGTCCAATTTCCCTCATGTGCAAAGTCCAAAATTAGAAAAATGTCTCAATATGCGGCCAGTCGTTTTTCCACCTTTTGCCATATGTGAAATGCGGCCACGGTCAAGACCAGAGATTTTGCCCCATATATAGTGCTCCAGAATTGATCTGTTGTGTAATCCGCAAACTCACGATAACCCTTCTCATAGAGAGGAAGTAACATGATGCATTGCGTAAGCAAATGTCTTGCTGATTCAACTGTTGCTCATGTGGCAGAGCTGCTCGCTTTTTTCCAGCCCAGACTACACCCCTGTATTTTCATAAACCGGAAGGGTTTTGAGACGCAAGGAAAGAATGAAGTGCACCAGTTGAGGGGAATACTTTTTTACCAAATAGTCACGAGGGGCATTTACATTCATTCCCTGTGTAGAGTACAAATTGTATTTACGCTTGTGGGTGAGATAATCAATGGACTTCATGCGGTCGTAGTCCTTCGACTTCCTTTCGAAGTCCATCGCAAATACCTTACCCAGGGAATCTGATAAGCCCTGCATGCCATTTTCCAGGCGCTGGTTTAAAACAAGTTTTTGCATGTCGAAAAAGCCAACACTGCGCCTGCAGAATTGGTCACGACACTTAATTATGTTTGAGGGTCTACCTTTTTCACTAAAGTGTATAGTACCCCACCATTTACAAACAGGTAGCTGCCAAAGTATGTGTAGGGATGGCAGTCCAAGTTCTAGGCGTATAGCTTTGACAGGTACTGATTTTGGAAGGCCTAGCAACAATCTTAATAGCTTGCCCTTCAGCTAAGTCACCCACAAAACTGACCCAAGGGGCAGGGTTTCCCAGGCATGTTTGTTTGTTTGTTTATTTATTTGGTAATGCGCACCAAACCCCTGGGTAGCTGGGCGAAAACAGGACAAGTAGGCTTAAAGCTTAGTTACAGAGCATGTTAGATGCATACATACAGGGGATATACATTTACTGCCACTTCCAGGTTACAATAAGTGGTGGGGACTGGGATCACATATTACATATTACATATTGCAGTGGAATAATGTAGTGGATAGCAAGTAAGTTGAATAAGGTAGGGGTAACCGGTATCAGGTGGCAGGTGCAGTCAAGGTACAGGATGGAGCAAGTCAGGGGTCATTTGATCGTAGCCAATTTAGAATGTTACGTCTAAATTTAGGGTAGTGCGTTCCATGATTGCGCTGCTTTGACCGGGAAACTGGCACCTCCTGCTGTGGTGCGTTTGAATCTCGGGATCTCCAGGGTGTGGGCATTGGCAGATCTCATGGGGCGTGTAGTGAGTCTCTTGTTAATTCTTTCAGAGAGGTGTGGTGGTGCTAGGTTGTTCAGACATTTAGACGTAAGTGAGACTGTTTTAAGGAGGATCTTATTGTCTATTTTTAACCAGTGGACATCTCTTCTGAATTTGGAGATGTGCTCTCTGTTAGGAATATTCAGAGCTGCTCTTAGGGCATTGTTTTGCAGTCTTTGGATTTTGTCAGTGATGTATTTGTTAGCTCCTGAATACAGGGCATTACAATAATCCAGTCTGGATATTATGAGTGCATTGGCCAGGGTAATGCAACTATTTTCAGAGAGAAATGGTCTGCAGGCTCGGATGAGTCTGCAGATGTAAGCTGTTGTGGATGCTAGTGAGTTAACTTGTTTCTTAAGGGTAAGTGTGGAGTCAAGGTAGAAGCATAAAGTTTTCACTACGGGCATCACCTTGATGGGGTTGTTGTCAATGTTAAAGGAGGCATAGCTAGGGCTAAGTTCTTTGAGGTTTGTCACTGAGCCTAGGATCAGTCACTCCGGCAGAGGCCATGGGATGCCATCCATGCCTGAATGAGGAGGTATATCTTATTTACTAAGGCCGTGTCCTTAAGAAAGTTGCCCGAAAGGGGAATGAGGATCTGGGCGTCATCTGCATAATTTGTGTAGGTAACACCCAATATGTCCAACTTGTCGAACAAAGTCTTAGTAAAAATGTTGTACATGGTAGGTGAGACACAGGATCCCTGAGGTACACCGCAGGACATTAGTGTAGGGTCTGCTGAAGCTGAAGGGGAGAAGACTCTCACTGTACGGTTAGCTAGAAAGGACTGGACCCAGGTTATGGCATCACCTGAGAAATGGGCAGCCGACCTGAGGTGGTTGCATAAGACTGCATGGTCCACCAGGTCGAAGGCTGCAGATAGGTCAAGGAGGAGTAGCATAGCTGTTTTCCCATTGTCCTTTAACTCGTCCATTTGGGTCTTGAGGTCTATTAAGGCTGTTTCCGTACCATGAACAGGGCGGAAGCCAGATTGCCGTGATCCTAGTAGGTGATTGGCTTCTCCTGAATTTGAAGGTAAGCTACTCTATCGATGATTTTAAGTAAGAAGGGGACTCTGGTGATAGGTCTATAGTTGTTCGGGATGGTAGGGTCTAGCGTTTGTTTTTAAGCAGTGGGAGGACTCAAGATTCTTTAAGGTTATTGAGAACTGTGTTCCTCTTGAAGGAGGCATTAATAAGCTTAGAGATGAAAGGGGCTAGGTCTCTAGCTGCATCCTTTATGATTTGGGCTGGGCAACTGTCACCTTTGCAATTAGAAGGTTTTAGGAAGAGTATAATTTTCTCTGTTCCGCGGATGGACATTTTTTTGAAGCTGAAGGGGAATGTGCTTCTGTCTGGTGTAGGTTGGAGGGGTTGCTACTCAGATGGGAGCAGTGAGGCCTTCTTGTTGGCTATTTTGAGTTGGAGGGATGCAATTTTGTTTGACAAGGCATTTTGTATGTCAGTACACCAGAGCTTATCTTCAGGGACATTATCAACCGGAGGGATCAGTGATTACATTTCCCGAAGGATAGTGAATAGTTCCTTGTTGTCAGACTTAGCCTTTGAGATTATATCGTTAAATGTATTCTCTTTTGTGCTAATTATTTCTTTTTTGTAGAGTTTGGAATGGTCAGTTAACTTAGCTTTATTCTCTTCAGTCGGAGAGAGATGCCAAGTAGATTGGAGCTTTCTCTTTTGGAGTCTTAATTCTTTGAGTTGGGGCGTGAACCAGGCATTAAGATGAGATTTCTGTCTGCCTCTACGAAGTTTGACAGGTGCAATAATGTCAAGTGCCTTAGACATGGCGTTATGGAAGACCTCCACTAGTAAGTTAGGGTCTGTATTGCTATCAAGGTTGTTGATGGAAGGAAGGAGATGAGGGAGTAATTTTTCCGCTGTAATATCCTGGGAGTGGAGGTGGGAGTGGAGGTGCCATAACGATAGTTTTAGGGCTAAGGAGGTCCAGTATGGCAGAGAAGGTGATAAGATGGTGATCGGTCCAAGACTGCGGGGCAATATTGGTAATGGCAATGTTACAATTCAGGTCGGCCACCCAATCAAGGGTCCTTCCTTTGATATGGGTAGGGATAAGGGCCTTTTGTATGAGCCCATGATCCTTCAGTAAAGCTGCTACTGATTGGGCATTTTTGTTATCAGTGTTGTTAAATCCAAGATTATAATCCCCCAACAGCAGGATTTGTGAGTGGTCTTTAGTATTATTGGCTAGAAGGCTAGTTAGGTCCTCCTTGAAGGTTCCCAGCGGTCTTGGAGGTCTGTATATCAGATGGATGGTTAACGTGAGGTTCTTGGAGAGAGGAAGTTTAGCTGTGAGTATCTCACATGATTGGCAAGATGGTGATGTGGCAAGTCTAATGGGTAGATTACTTTTAGAAATGATAGCTAGTCCGCCACCTCTGGCATTAGGTCTGTCAGCTCTAAGTATCTGGTAGCTGTCTGGTACAACTATCATGAGGGTGGGTCCTGCTGCCTCGTGAAGCCAGGTCTCAGTTATGGCAAACAGGTCCAGGTTCTCGTTGGTTTCGATGTCTGGAATTTCCGTGGCGTGAGCCACCAGTGATCTGGCATTAATGAGCGATCCAGATAACGATAGGGTACTGTTAGTTTTGGGGCTAAGGAGGTGTTTAGTTATAGGTATATTAATCCTCGTGGGAGTTATCGGGGTATTGGAGACATGTGCGGTATTCAGATTTGTATTCCTGCTCTGCTGAGCTCGCTTAGTCGAGAGTTCATAGGCGAGGGTGGCATTTTGTATAGGAAGGCTATTTTTACTGTTTGTTTTTGGTTCGTACAGGCGAGGCAGTCTTGATCTAAGTCTCAACTTTCTGTCCTTAAGTGGGCATGTAGGGAAGGTGGAAAGGGCCATTGTAGTAAGGAGGCCGAGAAGGAATAGGCTAGACTGGCTCCTCTGGATTTTACTCATATTCATGTACTTGGCTAGGTCAGCTTATCACAAGGTAATCTGCTAGGGTAGTCGCAGAGTGGGCTAATTCCAATTCTCACTAGCGCGGGATAGGCTAATCTTAATAGACACTAAGTAGGCACTGAATAATCTAATTTAAATTTTCACAGAAATGGCTAAATTCACTCTTCACAGAATGGGCTAATGTGAGCTTCACAGAATAGGCTAATCTCAATAGACACAGAGTAGGCTATTTCAGTTTTCGCAAGAGTTGGTTAAAAACGGCTAGTGCATATCTGGCATGATTAGTGTGTGGCTATGATAAGGGGTGGGTGTCAAACCTGACCTGCATAGGTAGGTGTGTGACTAGTCGAGCTTTAGTGATATAACGATAGAGGAGAGGAAGTAGTTCTATCTGTAGGCTGGGCTGAACTAGACGCTAGTTAAGTGATTCAATATAGAATGGAGCCAGTAATTAAGTTGGTAACGAAAGCTGTATCGCCTTGTCCGGTCAGGATTGCTGACATGTTAGTAAAGTGGACAGTTTGACTTATAGAGGATATCTAGCTGAGCATAGTAGAGAATAGGCTGTTTTGACTCCAAGGCAAGTTAAATAACAACAATGGTAGTGTAGGCTAATTTCACTTCAAGGCAGACTTAGTAAACATGCATTGAAAATAGGCTGTTTTGACTTCAGGCAAGCTAAATTACCACAATGCTAGCGTAGGCTAATTTCAACTTCAAGGCAGATTCAGTGAACATTCGTTGAAATTAGGCTGTTTTGACTTCAGGGCAATCTGTGTAGTCACAATAGAGAAGTAGGCTGTTTCGCCTTTTCAAGGAACAATCGACACTGCATGTAAGTAGTGTAACTGTTTCTACATTTCATACGTAAGATAACCCACCAATGTTCAGCGCACGGTGGGACGCGTTGCGATAGGTACAGAGTAATCGGGTAAGGAGTACTGGCAAGTAGTGTAGGGTTAGATGCGGTCGAGGACGGTCGCGGTGATCAGTATGGATATAAAATAACAACTGCAAACAGTTAGCAGCTGAATCTGCGTTGCAGTGAGGCTTAACTGTGCTGGGTGGCTTTTACTCATCTAGCGCAAGCAGAGAGGGGCAGAAGCGTCTCATACCAGTAAATGTTTCCGTTATAACTGGCGCGGGAAGTTCACAGAGAGATAGCGGATGTCACTGTAGCATTACAGATCAGTTTACTTTGCATGGTGTCCGCTATTTGATGGGAACGAGGTGCAGGGGTCTGGGCCCCGGCCTCTGGCCAACTCAGGACAGACTCAAGACAGGTATCAGCCTTGCGATGGTGGGCCTTCCGGGATGTGAGCCGGCTCTCGCCTCCCGGCAGCGGGTTGGCCAGAAAATGCAGAATGAGAAGGGAAACAGTGCGGATGGTGCTCGGTTAAGCACGTCGTCGAGCGGCCACCTTGGAATATCAGGGGGCTTGTGGGAGGCTTGTGCAGTGTTGCTGTAATCAGAGCACAACACAGATATTTCAAATAAAATGTGAATGTTGCTGGACATCTGCAATGAAGGTCGACAGGGATGTGCTAGAATTGTATTTACCGCACCTAGTGCGCTAAGAGTAAATAGTTATAGGATCGAATCACTGAAGCCTAGGTGAGGCCCCAGGCCTACCTTGGAAATAATCCTGGTGGCTAGGGTACTGCTCCAGTAAAGAGGGGTAGCTCCTGCTCCTCCGCGTGCGTCCGGGCTATCTTTCTATCTATACTATGTAGTATGCCTGGATCTACGCATGACTTATATGCAGAGAGTTTAGCCTCCATGAATCTGCCTCCCTGCCTGTCGATCACAATTTTTTTATGACAGCCATTTGATCCATGCTGTGGAAGAGACCGCCTTCGCTTGGTAAGTGCTGTTCAGATTATGTGAGATGTACATACCAAGATATTTATAGGTCTCGACCTGTTCTAATCTTAACCCTCCCAATTGCAATTTGAACCTCTGACCATGGTAGGCTCCCTTACCTATGGACATGATCTTCGTCTTCCCTATGTTGACTCTATGGCCATTTAATGCATATTTCAATAAGGCGTCGAGTGAGCACTGGAGGCCCAAAGCTGTGTAGTCAAGTATAACTGTATTATCCACATAGGTAAATGCAGCCTATCTCTTTGCCCCCTTAACTCGGTGGGTGGGTATGTACAGCTTCAAGGGTTGAAGCAAAATCTGCCACGTAACGATCGTATAGCAGTGGCACGAGGACACAACCCTGCTTGAGACCAACGTTAGTGTGTAATGGTCTCGTGATAGTGCCGTCCTGAGCAAGCCTCACTCTTACCACAGTATCATCATGCAACTGATGAAATACAGCAATGAGGTATTCAGTCCCCAGCCTGTCAGTTTATTCCAGAGTCTGCCCATATCTACGGTATCAAACGCTGAGCTATAATCCACGAAGCACATATACAGACTTCTGCCTGGGTTGCGTAGTGTATCTGAAATCAGCATAAGGAGCATCCAGATAGCATGTTTTGTTCTGTACCCCTTCCTGAACCCCATCTGAGTAGGATTTAATATGGAATTTGCACGTGCCCATGAGGAGAGTATCTCCAGCAACAATCGTGAGAAAATCTTTGGGCTACTATCCAGCATGACTTGTAGATGGTAATTATTAGGGTCAGTTCACTGCCCTTTCTTGTACACTGGGATCAGAATTGATTCCAACCATGTAGGGGGATAGCAGCCAGTCTCACAAACACAGAGAAATAAGGACCGCAATCGTTCTGCCCAGTATATAGGATCGTTTTTGAGGATACAAAACCCTTCGGGGCCCATGGCTCTCGATGTTTTGGACCTCACAATTATTTGCACATTTTTACCTACTAAAAGAAAGGAAATGTTTTTCACATTAAACAAGGTAATTCATGGAAGAAATGTGCACCGAAATCAGGGGCACATCATGAAAATCGCAGCGCACGCGTGCGCCCGTTCCCGCAATCATGGAACACATTGTGCGCGGCTTACCCTCGACCTGCGCCGAATCCGCGTAGCTTCCACAGGTCATTGCAACATCATGGAAGCCCTGCATGAGACGCCCAGAGAAGGCACACACCGTCCAGCGCACACACCTAAAAAGGGGATGGAACACGCGCAATGGGGAACAACATGCAAAAATGTGGGCGTTATGGGGGGAAGTTCCGCTGCGAAAACCTCGCACTGCCAACACGCGTGCTAACACCGCGTATTCATGGAATTCAACAGGGCAAACCCACGCGCTCCAAAAGACGCGCAAAGCCTGAAACACGTACGCCAAGCGAAAGCAGGCGTAAGCGCCCCGCGCAGCATAAAAGTGCACGCAAACAACAAACAAGCATATACAGCTACGATGAATGTCCCATTTCTCGCAGCAGTGATCGTGGGACACCGCAGGAGGAGGAGGTTAGCCAGGACCAGCCTTTTTGGGATGCCTGATGACTAGGTCTGTGGCAGGTATAAGTTTCCACCCCATATCATCCTAGACCTGGTCACTGAGTGGGAGGATGACCTCACACTCACCTTGGCCACTGGTTCATTTCAGCAGACAACTGCCATAGTTGGGGGTGTCTCACAGCCCACGCAGTCACGCTGCCTACACCAGGTGTTGGCAATCATGATTGTATGCCCCTTAGTCTGCAGACATATATACATACCCTGCACATCCATAAAGGCAGGCCATGGTCCAGGACCTTTACAGGGTGGCATACTTCCCCTAAGTGCTTGGTGCCATTGATTGCACTCATGTGGCCCTACGTCCACCTAGGGCCAGTGAGCACATTTATCACAATTGCAAGCACTGGCATTCCATCAACGTGCAGGTTGTATGCAACACCAAGGGAATCATCAGCTCTGTCTATGCAAACTATCCCAGGTCCACCCATGACAGTTTCATATTCAGTAGGTCAGCCCTACACCGGGTCCTGGAAGCTGGGAGGCATGGCCCTACATGGCTCATTGGTGAGTACAAATGCCTGTGCACATGCATGCATGTCACACACAGACAAATACACAAACCCAACTAGAGACAACCATTTTCACCTCTCCAGGGGACAGTGCCTACCCTCTGAGCACCTACTTGATGACACCAATACGGTCCATGAATGAACACTCATGTCCACTGTGAGCCTGTGCCATCTGCACAGTGCAATTGAGACACCCTGCATCGAGGACAAAGGATGTACCATACAGTACAGGTCTGGCAGAGTTGCAGAGGTTAGTGTGCATATGCACAGAATTCTGGGACAGGCCATTTCATGAGTCCAACATTTGAATCACCAGTACAATGGAGACAGTGAGCTGCTGGGGGATAGAGAGGCATGCCCCTGAGGGTGACCAGCTCGCAGTGTGACCTTACAGAGATGACATTCATGTGACGACATAGGCTGAGTGTTGAGTGGAAGATCAGCACAGGCTATCAACAAACATGTCTGGGAGCAAGGATCTGGACAAGAGAGGCTGCCGAGTGTCTTGCATGTAAGGAGGGTGCAGGTGTGTAGAGGAGGATTGGCTCTGTATGCAGCACATGGCCTGCATGCAGACTGCATCACAACAAGCACGCATCAGTCAAGAATCGCATGGGTCACACATGGCACTCATGAATACATAGCCTGAACTGGCAGTCTATCACAACACATCACACAAGCTAAAGACTCATGGGCTGGACACACATGCATTAACACTCACCGGACGTTGCATCAAAATCCAGCATCTCTCCCACTCCTTGGATTAGAGGCAGTAGTGAGTACATCGCCCACTGATACTCGCCCACCGCCAGTCACCAGAGATGAGGTATAATTAGAAGTGTACTTGTTTTTTGCACAGTGTCAGAGGTCAGTCCGATGCTTATAGCAATCATCAACTGTGCGCTTCTCAAATCCCATGGCACTGACACTTTCCGCAATACACTGCCAGTGGGCCTTACGCTGGGCAGGCATAGTTTGGCACCCTGGCCTCACCAGCATTTTGCTGTTGTGTCCCGACACGGAGCCCACAAGTGCGTCCAGTTCCACTTATTGAAACTTCTCTTCTTTGACGTGCCGGAGGCCTGAGCCGTGCCTGTGGTCCTAGCCTCTTGCACAGAAACATGCTTCCTCCTCTTGGCGGGTTGTGCGGACCTTGAGTGGCTACTGCCACTCTGGTCAGTAAGGGCAGGGGTGCTGGTGGACTGGCCAATGGCAATAGGCAATGGTATGAGGAAGGAAGGCCTGACTTGAGTCATTGGCTGCTGGGTGCTGTTGCCAGGACCCAGCCGCACTATTGCCTCAGTGCCAAGGGCTGTCATCGACACAGTCCTGGCTGGCAGACTCACAGCTGGGGTGGTGTTAGCTGCATCTGCCCCTGCAGCTTCCATCACCTGGCTGCTCGGGGCAGCAGATGTCACCACTGCCCCAGAAACACGTGGCTTGGTCACAGCAATCTTAGGCACACGTGGCTTGACCTTCCTGACCTGAAAATCAGCCTGGGAGTCCTCCTGTGCCAATTCAGCCCACGCTGGCTGACCCCGAGACTGGGTGGTGGTAGCCGCAGCTGCACCTGTAGCTTCCACTACCTGGGGGCCTGTGACAGCAGATGACACTGCCTGTCGGGTCAGATGGGCACCGGGGATGTCTGCAGCAGCAGCATCTCCCTGAGCCACAGGGGGTGGTTTCATTGCTGTCCCAGCATGTGCTGGACATCCTGCCCCTGTGCAACACCCTGACCTTGTCCCCCTCTGTGGCCACCTTGGCCTCCCCGGACTCCCTGGCCACTCTGGCCATGTGCCCCAACACTCCCACCTCTTGGAGGTCACCCAGCTTTGCCGCCCTTACCTTTTGGTGGCCTCCCAACCATGGCACTGATAGACCAGTGCAGATGGGAGGTGCACACAATTGTCCTGGGCAATTGGGGTGAAGGGGGCAGGGTAGGTGATGGTAGACCCACCCCTGTGCTCCTGCGAGGCTGTCTGTGACCCCTGGGGGAAAATGACATGTCACACAACGCGCAGGCACCCCAAAAAACAAAACAAACGTGCACGCAACCCCCGGTAGCCCACATGCGTGGAATAAATGTCCTGCAGTATGCTGTGGCACCCAGAGACACAAAAAATGCGTACACGTGGAACACGCAAGCTACTCTGACCTCAACAATGGGGTACGTGACACACAGGGGAAACCACAGTGGGAAAAAAAGCGTGCGCGACTCACCATCTGCCTTGTGTGGAAAAGAAAAACACACACGCGTGTGCACTTAGGCAACTCCCCCGCCAAAACAAGAAGTACGAACTGTAACCGCAGAGAAGATATTGTGTGTGAAGCCCAAGAAGAAGTAACATGTGTTGGTCCCCACGAGTAGCACGTACAGTGAACTGGTGTCCTACATGGACCTTTAACCTGTGCCAAAAGCAACACTGCATGCATCACGTCACTTACGCGCTAAGGGCCTTTCCTCGAATAACACGCTAATGCACTGTTTTTTCACATGCAGAGTCACTCTGCATCAAGCTGGCCACGTGAAAACACACGGAAGACCTCGCTCCTGCCCACAAGGCCATTTACATGCCCCCCAATGCCCCGAGCTGACTCTTACGAGCCCTGCTATTTGGTGCCTGCACAGAAGACATTGCCAGAGGTTCTGTTGCTGCGACCACCTCTGCTGTAACAGAAGACTCCCGACTGCTGTACCATCGGTCCACAGCCTAGCCCCAGGACCCAGTTGCCCACCCACATCATTCCTCTGGGGTAGCCATGTCGGACCAAACACCATCTGGGGCCAGTGGCAACCTCCCAGCAGAGAGGCAGAGGGGTGCCAGTTTCACTGCCAATGAAGTTGGTATCCT
Organism: Ambystoma mexicanum; assembly: GCF_040938575.1. Taxonomy (NCBI): domain Eukaryota; kingdom Metazoa; phylum Chordata; class Amphibia; order Caudata; family Ambystomatidae; genus Ambystoma; species Ambystoma mexicanum. The sequence goes on along the minus strand of NC_090934.1, from coordinate 1,223,856,381 downwards.
GGTGGAGCAAGTTCTGGCCATTAAGATGCCCTCTTCTCAACATCACGCACCGACAAGGAAGGACAGAGGAGGATCTGGGAGGACATTGTGGGTGCCATCAATGAGGAGGGGGTGGCACCCCGCCACTACAAGCATGTCCCGAAGCGCTGGGAGGACTTCAGGTCCAGAACCCTCAACAAGGCCTTGTGCCTCAGTGAGGCTGAGGATGAATTGGGGCGCCGGGCCCAGTTGAGTAACAACCAGATGAGGGTGCTGGAGTCCATACGCCCAGCGCTTTACCACCAGGTCCTACTGTTGCAGACCCGTCTGGAGTCGAGTGGTAAGTGTCCATGTGTTCTTGTCCAATGTAGTGCATGTTGAGGTGTGGCTGGAGTGTACACCTTGGCCTTATGTCTGGCATGCCCCATGTATGGATGTCAGTGTGCAGGGACATGACAGTGCTGCATGTGAGTCCAGTCAAGCGTGTTCCACATCAAGGGTTCTGTGTTGCAATGCATGATGTGCACCAGCATGCGACGATGCATACATGTTTGCATGCCTGTGTCTGGACTTGGCCCTGCGAGGGGTGTGAGACATGGATGCTTATGTCACCTTCAAGGATATGCATGGTGTACATGTGCGTGTGTCTGAGTAGTGAGTGTGTCACTGAAAAACTCCATGGATGCATGACACATGAGCATCACAATGTGTGATTGACTGATGCAGCACAGTTGTCAATGAGTGCACTGTGATGGGAGGTAGACATGGCCAGATTCATGGCTGTCCGGTGGGGTGGGTGAATGTGATGTGCATGTCCCATGATGCATGTGAGGTCCAGCCCCCCTTCTGAAGTTCCCGCAGTGCCTTGGACATGGATGCGAATGTCTGTTGCATGTGCCATGCTTGTTTGTGCATGTGTGTTGCTTGCACTGACCTTTGTGTTGTTGAGGGGGCTGATAGTTATGACCTTTGACAGTGGCACTCATGTGCATTTACTTTGTGTCTGTCAGACATTTGTTCGGTGCACTGATGCTTGTTTTCAATGTCTCCCTATCTACAGCGCCGATGGAGGAAGAGGGCGGAGACGGCGCTGTGGAGCAAAGCAGCGGGGATGCCTCCACCAGCCAGAGACGCAAGGCCCGGTCCCCCTCCCAGGTTACGACATCTTCCGGGAGCGAGGAGACTGGTGCCGCATCCGCGACTACGGCTGCAGCTGCCGAGGGGATGCCCAAGAAGCCGAGGTTGAACGTGGGCTCCTCGGAAGGGGCAGGTGAGCAATCCAATGCGGAAGATGGTGCAGAGGCATCCAGGTTGGTGGTGGACAAGGAGGAGGAGTAGACCGCATTAGAACAGCAAATGGGGCCTGGAAGGGGTAATGCCAAAGATGCACTTAGTGCAGTCCAGGGGCAGGGGCAGGTCACCGCGGAGGGGCCTGTGCCTAATCCTGTCCCTGATCCTGTGACTGCATCAGTGGGCACCTGCAGGCATGGCTCAGTCCAAGCCGTTCCGCAGGTAGGGGATGGGTCCACGTCAACTGTCCCTCCTCTACCTGCAGACCTGACAATCCGTGACAGGGTTGAGCCAGTGCTAGTCGGTGTCTCGATGCGCACAGCCATCATTCGTGATGACGTGTGTGGTTCCTGGTGGGGGGTGTCATCCTCCCGGAGGCAGTCCTGGTGGAGCAGGCACAGGGCTTCAAGGCAGCAGCAGGCTCAACGTAGGAGGCGTCAACAACATCACAGGGGCAGGCAACGGCCGACGGGCAGCAGGACCCAGGAACAAGTGTGTCTTTCGTGTGGCAGCGGATGAGCCAGCAAATAGATGCAGAGCGGCGGCGGGCATGGGGGGCACGACTCACCATGGCCAGGGCGGAGAACTCCATGCGTCGGGCAGAGAGGCGGGCGGAGCTCCTCGAGGAGACTCGCAGGGAGTTGGAAAGGAGCATGGCAGCCTGCGAGCCCTCGAAGATAAAGCTGAGTCCCGCCTCTGGGAGATAGACACAGAGTTTGATGATGCCCTGGCCAACACTCTTGGTAACATCGGTGAGTCATAGGCGAGAGAGAGAGAATGAACAAGCGAGAACAAGAACAACTGCAGAGCGGAGAGACTTGGTATCCTCTTCCTGGGTGGTGTGTCAGTAGACACAGAGTGCGCACCAGGCATGGCAAGCCTAACTGCCGCAGACCCCGCTGAACACTGAGAGCCTTGCACACTAGAAGCCGGGAAGGACCTGCAGAGCAGAACCACACAAAACCAAAACATCCGAACAACTAGCGTGCCAAGCAACTGGCACCAGAGTAATGCAGACAGCCCGCCAGCCAGCTGTACCCGACGTGGAGCACCAAGAACAGGTTGCAGAGGTGTAAATGCAGAGGCCAAAATCTCTGAATCTCCTGAGGAGCACAGCCAAGAAAGCAGAGGTACAGGATTGCTGCGGGGAACTGGGAGAGTGGTGGTGAGGCAGAACAAGACCCCATGGCAGGGTGAGAGAATTCAGACTCGAAGGTGGGCTAAGAGATGAACATCCCCAAGGCAGGGTGAGCGGGACAAGCCTCCAAGGTGGGGTGACAGAATCCAGACCCCAAGGTGTGCAAGGGAAGTACAACCCCAAGGAGGGTTGACTGAGACAAGTCTGCCAGGCGGGATGAGAGAATTCAGGCCCCAAGGCAGGGTGAGAGACGGAGAACCCTAAGGCAAGCTGAGCGAGATAAGAATCCAAAGTAGGGTGACAGAACCCATATCTCAAGCCAGGGTGAGAGTAGTAAGACCGCAACATGGGTCGTGTTAGGGAGAATTCTCTTGAAAGGCTAATTTCCCTTACCTATAGAGTCCCCCAGCAGCTTTGCTGGATTTCCAGGGTTTATTTTTTACTCCTGCTAAGAGTGAGACTCTTTTTCCCACTCTTAGGCATATGTATGATGTGTGTTTCAGGCTATTTTTGTGCTTATGGGCTATGGAGTTTTTCTCACTCCCTAGGTATCATCTTTTTACATGTGTGTTACACAGCACCCTCAGTGCAGTAACACAGGGGTGTCATAGTGACCCCCAAACATAGACTCCATACCCTGGGACTGACTACTGTCTCCCAAGCCATGCAAAGTTACCATTGACTTTTCTAGTCAATTATTATGAACAAAACCAGTACAACCCATCTTAATATGGCGGTACTGGAAAGGGTTAATAGTTTTTTCCTGGTGTTCATTTTTGAGAGGGTACTGTCCAGTCCCTCTCTCGAAAGTTTCTGGCTGGTGGCAGTGGTTACTACCATAAATATTCGACCACAAATATTTTCCTATGGGATTTTCCCATCGTTCGAGGCTACCACTTTTACTGACAGCCTCTAACATGCCGCCGGGTTATTTTAATATTAACTTTACTCCGGTGGGGTTTTTGTGCCAGATATTTAATAATATTTATTTCTCGTGTCGCTCTCTGTAATCCAAACCGAGGTCGGGGCCCTTTGTTCGTCCTTTTGGTGGGACAGAAGCCCTCCTTTAGGCACCAGTGAGTCTGGGGTAGGCAGGATGTGTGGGAGGGGGAATAGGCACCCTGGACAGGGTTGCCTAAGCAACCCAAGTCACACTCTGCTCTGATAGGCTGGGGGGTTATCCCGCCAGGATAGCCACCCCATGTGTGAGTGACAGCTAGGCTGTATGAATGGGGGTTTTTCTGCATAAAAGCAGGGACCTGTGGACTGGAAGATAGACATCGCCACTGGACCTGAGAAATCCGAGGAGGAAAGAAGCCAAAGACATCTGCAACAACTGAACCACTGGTGAAGCCCTGCTGCAGATCCTCACCACTTTTTTCAACGACAAGATCTTCACCTGCAAGAGCCTTCTTCCCTTGAGCTGGTGGGGCCAACCAGTTTGCCAATCGCCTTCCAGGACCTGCCTTGGTCAAATCGCCAGTGCCAAGCACTAGGAGACCGGATAGCCAGGCACCCGTCCAACACGACCGCGATTTAAAGGAGCGTACCCTTTATTCCGTTTTGGCATCACCGCGGCTGGCTTCATCCCAGGGCAGTGCAGTAACTCAAACCTTCCTCTACGACGAGAGCATATCTTCCTCTGCTGGATCTCCCGAACTGCAGGAACTGCCAGGAACTACCGCCACGGCAGGAGCCTCTTCCACTTTTAAGGTACATTGTTCCGCCAGGCCTCCCGTTTGGTTGGGTACTGCTAAAGGTGTTTTAAATCCTTTACTTACCTTCTGGGCTGGCCGTCCCTATTGTCTGGCATTGTCTTTTTACCTTCTGCACCCTCCTTTTCAACCATTAAACAAAGACTTGACTGCAGCTACTAGAACCGTTTGAACCTGGGCATTTAGCCTTGTACCATTGACTCTGGCACAGGCCTATTGTCTCTGGCTATTTCAGTTACAACTGCCTTCTCTAGATTGCTTTTCATCAAGAAATGTGTTGGTGCACCCAATCTCTTATAACCACCTTTCCTTCCCCTTTATATATTGTTGAAGTGCCATTTTGCTCGGTTTTCACCTAAGTATTGCTTATGCTAAAGTACTACATTGCCTAACTTGTTCACAATCCAAATGGGAAGTCTTGCTGGTGTGTTTAGGAGTCTAACCCTGTATAACCTGACCTTTCCCTCCCTCTGAAGAAATTGTTAGAGTGCCATTTGTGCTTGGTTTACACTGTGCCATTTTGCTCAGTTTTCACTCTTGCTCAAACTTGTCTACAATTTAAATAGGGAGTTGTGCATACTTTTCCTGACTGTTTTAACTTGCTTTAATAATAGTGATTTGTGTGGAACTAAGAGTGTGTAAAATAAATATATATCTTCTTTTTGACACAAAGCTTTGGTCAGTGTTTCCTTGTTCCACAGTGCTGTAGTCGTATTGTGTAAACCCTGAATACTGCTCATCTCCCTCTTGAGATAAGTCTGACTGCTCATCCACAGCTACCAACTAAATCTTTGTGGTACAGTCTGATACCAAAGGGAATTTATTGCATATACCTGTAGTCCTAATCTTCTGTAGTGCTCCCTAAGGGAACTGCATAGGATTCTGCCTAACAGGTCGAGAGAGGGGATCCCAGCTGTGGTGGGAGCAACAGAGCCCCAACGCAGGGGAGAGTTACCAGACCACAGAGTGGGGTGCGAAGAACCAAAAAGCCAAGGCCGGTTGCAAGGAATGAACTGCCTCAAGGGTGAGAATGCTTAGATCATTCCTGGTACACTACACCAGAAACACTCTCCCAGAAGGGCGGGGACTAGAACCCGATTAAGGACACCTATCAGACTTGACCGTGTGCTAGGGAGAGAACAATTGAAAAGACATTCAGACCACTGGATCAATGGTGCATTAAGGGTGAGGATCCCTAGGAAGGAAACCATAACTGGGTGGGGCTCAGCAACCATTCCTGTGCAAGGGCCGGGACCCTAGTGCATTTTCTTTAGTTTTTTGTAAGTAGTAGGGACAGAATCTAGTTTAGCGTAGGCTTTCAGACAGAGGACTTTCTTGTTTTGTAACGACCTTCCTGACGACCACCCTTTGACACTTTCTTTTATAGAAAAGGGCCCAGATCTAGACATAGGGACACTGCAGGCTTGCAGCTGGCAGTAAAGGAAAGTCACTCGCAATGCCACTTTGACCGCCTCCTAATTCTAACCCATCAAACACGCAGTTTTTGTGAAAATGTAAATTATGAAACTGTACACAGCATTTCTAAAGCATTTTAGGTGCTTAGTTTTCCCGCACAGAAGTTGTTTACAGGTAGGATCAGCGCTGAGAGCCAAGACTAGGAGATGCGCCTTTGTCAAAATAGCATAGCATGGTATTGTCCACGATTACATTGCATAGGGTAGCCTAACACCAGAACAGCAAGGTTTAACACAACAACATAGCATACCATAACAAAACATAGCAGGCATCCTAGGTCCAGGTCCTTTGTATATTCGAGGGGTTGGGTGCTGCTGCCATAGTTGCGATAACTCTTTGGGGGAAATTGTTCAGAGGGTAGAGTCACACCAATGTTTTGAAGAGGAGGAAACATGATTGAATTGAATGGGGGTGTCAAGAACAGATCCGAGTTCAGACTGATTCTCCATTGTGGCCCATACAATTAAATACTGAACATTGGTACCCGGCAGTCCTATCCATGGGATTACACTGAAAGATGATTGGCTCATTTCCGAGCCCTACCTCATTGTAATCCTGTGGACGCACGAACGTTGTTCACGTACCGGTTCCACACTTTTTTCAAGGCAACCTTGGAAAGGGAGAAGGCACCACACATAGCCCCTTCTCCCATTTCCAAGGTGGCCTTTTTTTATTTTTAATTTTGTCCCATTCATTAGTACCTAGCAACTTTGCCCAAAATGGCGCCCTGTTGCTCCATACTAATGAAGCAGTACGTGCGGTCTAGTGTTCCTAGAACCAGCGCGTATTGCAACAAAACCTTTTCAAGCGGCAAAGACATGCCGCTTACAAGGGTTTCGTAAGCCATTAGTGTTCCAGGGCTGCAAACTCAGGAAAACCATGTATCCCAAGCCTGTAGACCCTGGAATTCTAATGGCAATAACCGCCTCGCCAGCGGTTATTGCCACAATAGTATTTTTCCATTGGTAATACAAATGTTTGTATTGCTGTATGCAGAACATGGACGTTTGTTTTTAAGCTCTGCTGCACCTTCCCCATTAGCAGTGAAATGATTAGAATGCATTTTCAAGAGCTTACTCGAGATATGAAACTAAGCAGAGCTCAGAGGGATTCCAGAGCAGAGGACCCAAGATGGGCAAAGGCCAGGCTCCTCTGGTTGTCTTTAGTAATTACTCAGAATTTCCGTAAAGCTGCTTCATGGTAATACAAAGTAGAGAAGGTTATCCTGCTATATCTTTGGTTTAACTGAAAAAGGGGAGGTGAGACATGCACTTGCCTTTTGTCATGTTCCTTGAAATAAAAGAAGCATTCAGCACAGTGAACGTTTACACCTGGGAAGTGCTGCAAGAGGACATTTTTAATACAGGGTGAATACTCAGTAATGTTAGATTCTGGGTTTGTGGTCTGCTTTTCAGTGATGCTCCAGCGAGTAAAAAAAGGATCCTTAGAAGGACATGACATCATCAATGACCACTGAGATCTCATGCGCCTTGTTGTTTTTAGTCAGACGCTTCAGGATATTGCGGCATGAAATGGCAAATTTTGCAGCACAAACATTTATTTATTGCAGAATTTTTGCAGCACATTTTCTATTGACTTGAGGGTGCAAGATTGGCACATTGCAGGAAAGAGGCAGCGTGCAAGGCTACGAGAGAGCCACTGTGTCATTGTTTGTAACTTTTGTATAAATTTAATAGGAAGAGCCCCAGATGTCGCTGGCTTGGGAGAACAGTTTTTGTTTTGGCTGTGTTTTTTGGTTTAATGTGCATTCCTGTTAAATATTATTAATGATATTGATCATTATAAGTAGCAATGCTGAAAATATTCCCCTTCTATGTTCTCCACTCCCCCAAACACCCACCCACCTCCCTCACCAACACACCTCACACGTCTCAACAATTCCCCATCACAACTTGTTTTCCCAAACCTCTCACTCAGTTATACATGCTTGCATGCTCTGTCACACTGCCAAGCCCCAATTTGCACTCTCCAGTCCCTGCCAAACTCCAAACCATACTCCCAGCTCACATCTTACGTTCCCCAATTCCTCCAGCAGTATACAGTCCTTCATTCTTTCATTCTACTTCTGCATCTTGCATCCTTTCTCCCATTCTATTTTCGATCTTCACTCATCCTTTTTCCCAATCTGCAGTTCACTGCCTCTTTCCAGCCACCCCCTCACTGTTTTTGGCCCCCAACAACCTTGAGCCCAAGCTCTTTCTACTTTCTGTACCTCTGCTCCCTCTCTGATTTCTGGCCAACCGCCCCACTGCTTCCTCTCTGCTCTCTTGCCCACCGCTTCCCACTCTGACCCACTGCTCTCCATCTGCTTTCTTGCCTACCACTCCACAGCTCACCCATCACTCCCCCTTTCTCTCCTTTCCCTCTCATATTGTGACAATTTTTGGCTCAGATCCTCAAAAAATGGGGCATCTAAAAATAGAGCAGAGGGTATGCTATTTTTTGATAACTTATTTTTGGAAATGAGCAGGTCAGCTTATTCTCAAAGGTCACCTACGCATTTCCGTGGGGCTGAGCTGTAGCGCAAATGATGCGCTGGGCATCCGCGTGGAATACGTTTGTGTTGGAACCGTTTCCTGACAATGTTCTACAGGCTCCATGCGCATTTCACTGTGACGAGACCTTAGGGCCTGCCACTGTAAAACACGACCCAAAAAAAAAAGACATTTCTATCCCGTTTGAGGAACAGAAATGTAAAACTTAAAAGTATTCCAGTAGTGAGAAGACCCTGTCTCCCTGTGCACCTATTCAAAGTGGGCGCATAGGGTTGCCTACAATTTCTGCACATTTAAAAGCGCATCTTGTCAATTTGAGATGTTTTAAATACACAGAAATGCCCCTGGATTTGCGCAAAGGGGTGAAATAGCCCATCTTAATAAGATGCTTCCTTTCAGATGTTGTTTTTTTATTTGGGCTGACGTGTTTGCGCATTTCATTTTTCTTGAGTCAAAAAATGTTTTGAGAAACTGGGCCCTTGATTTATTTATTTTTTTGTGTGCAAACACAGCAATTTCTGTGGGTGTTTTTACAAAAACTGCCATTTGTTATCGCTTTTTTCAAAAACGGCTGTTTTCGCTGCATTTTGCAGGATCGCAAAATCACTATAAGCTGGAGGGTCCATTCAGTAGGTCTTCCTTCCTCTTTCCTTGCATCCAGGGAACTGTAGTCCTGAATTTTGGTAATGGAAAGGCCAAACTAGTATTAGAATAGAGAAAAAAAGATCCAAACCAATCATAAGAGACAACATGGAAAAATGTGGAATCTCAGATTACTTCCTCCATGAAAATGGTTCAAATGTGATCAACAGGATTGAGCAGTGTGAGTGTTTAGTTACTCAAAGTTATATTAAATTAATTGTTAATGTGATTAAGTATTTTTTACTTCCCTCTTCTGGTAATATAGAGCACAGATCTTTAACACCAGAATCTATGGGCCTCATTACGACCCTGGAGGTAACCAATGCCGCTTTTTGCGGCATGGCTAACCCCATTCCGGGTACCGGGTCTGGGTTCCCTGAATGGGGAAATACTGGGCCATTCCGACCTTAGAGGGCCCGGTATTTCCCCATTCAGGGAACCCGGACCCAGTACATCCCCATTCCAGACCCCATAGGGCTCAATGGGAAAGGGGATGATCCTAACAATGGGCCCGTTAATGACGGGCCCGTTGTTAGCATCCTGGTCTGCTCACGGGACCCGCTAAGGACGCCTGGCTTTACCAGCATTTGATAATGTTCGGGAGGCCTGGCTTTACCAGGCGTCCTTAGCGGGTCCCGCCAGCGGACCTCGTAATGAGGCGGTAGGGGGTTAATGGGGCTGGCAGCTCTACCGGCCCTGTTGACCCCCTACCGTCAGGGTCATAATGAGGCCCTATATCTCCTATTGTTGTTTATGAGTTGCAAGCTGGTCTAAAGTCATAATATGTTGGTGTTTGGAAAACCTAACAAACATCTGATGAGTTGCAGGTTCTATAGGCCCATCGCACTGATGCACATCGATGCAAAACTGTAATCTATCATTCTGGCAGCGAGACTGGTGCTGTTGCTCCCGAAACAGATTAATCCTGATCAATCAGGATTTATCACAGGGCAGCAGGCTTTTGATAACACAAGAGGAATATCCCAACTAGTTGAGAAAGCTACGATACAGCAGATTCCATTGGTGGCAATCTCACTAGATGCTGAGAAGGCTTTCAACTGGGTAGAGTGACCATTCTTGTTCATCGCGGTGGAACATATGGGGGTGGGAGCCAAATTCATGCAGATGGTGAGAGGAGAGCCAATAATAGAAACCCCATGATGCGACTATCGGTCAATACCCACCTATCCCGAAGTATCCATATTCTTTGCAGGCACAAGGCAGGGGTGTCCTTTATCTCCGCTATTATATGTTATCTGCTGAGAGCGCTTCCTCATAAAACTCAGGCATAACCAGATAGTGAAGGGCATAATGTGGGAGGGGACATAAGGTAGTTGTGTTTGCCAATGACATGTTGATAACCCTGACACACCTGGAAACCTTGATACCTTCTTTGATAGCGGAATTTAAGATAATAGGACGGGTAGCCGGCCTCAAAATCAATTTGCAGAAGTCAGAATTACTAAGCCTGGCACTCACCCCGAATCATCTCACAGCTCTGCCGACATATTCTCCATTTGCGGTGGAAAATGGAAGCATGAGGTATTTAGGGGTTAATATAGTAAGCACATTATCACAGATGTATGACAGGAACTATGGAGAGGTGCTACGGAAGGTTAAGACGGACCTGGGAAAGTGGGCTCCTTTGCAAATATCGTGGTTGCCTCGTATTGCAAGTGTGAAAATGGTCACGCTGCCGAGGGTACTGTATCGCTTCCAGGATCTCCCCGTCCCAGTTTTTCGCTCCATCTTCTTGGTACTGAATAAGATGTTGTCTCGATTTATATTGCAGAACAAACACCTGCAAGCAGCACTACAGACCCAGGTGGCTCCCAGTGATAAGGGGGGGAGGGGTACGCCTCCCGAACATTATCAAATACTATGAGGAGGCAGTTGCGGGTAGTGCGAGAATGGTTATCAGGGGACATGCCCAAGCCAAGGGCATGGATGGATAAGGTGGTAACAGGGAACCCTCTGGAGGGGATTCTATGACTTTGTAGACACGATAGACCCCAGAACACCCGTTTAAGCGAGGTAGTAGAGGTGGTGTGTGCGATATATGGGACTGGTTGTTGGATCAGGGCTCGCTGTCCTCAGGGCCATCCCCCTTTACCCCACTATTCGGTAACCCACAATTCATGCCGGGGCCGATGCAGGGATCCTTTCGGTAATGGCACAAAGTGGAATGTAGGAAGCTGGAGGACATGATGCAGGGGTCAGACATTCAAACATTTGAAGATTGCAAACACCACATAGGGCTTTCGGAAGGTGACAGAATGGGATACTTCCAAATGAGACATTGGGTAATGAGCCCCGGGGTTAAACAAGCAGCGGGAAGAAAGCTGACGATGTTTGAGAAATGTATCACTACCCATGCAGGGAACAAGCAGATGGTGTCTAAGATTTATTCTATTCTAATGGAATCGGGGACCACTCCTCCATGGGGATACATGGAACAATGGGATGCCACAATGGAGGCGGACATTCCTAGGGAACACTGGGAAAAGTTATAAGGAACTATCCCTAAATTAACGTGATCGCTCCAGCTGAGAGAGACCTGGTACAAGGTTATGATGCAGTGGGCTACACCCGGATAAGGTGCATAGAATGCATGCTTCTACTTCACAGGAATGCTGGAGAGGGTGTGCGGGAAAGGGTGACTGGAAACACATATGGTGGGATTGCCTGCTGCTGGGCACATTTTGGGCAGACGTCATTGCTCAGATAAAGTCAATGATTATGTTTGATGCAGCTCTAACCGCCAGGGAGTGGATGTGTGCTTCGACCCAGGGATTAACTTGCCATCCAATGCCCAGTGTAAGCCTTTATGATGATGCTGATAGCTGCATGGCTGGTGATAGCGAAACATTGGAAGGAAAGACAACCTGTAATGGGTAAATACTGGCTTCAGAAATTGTGGGGGATGCTCGCAATTATGTGGGTCTCACATAGTACCCCCATAGGGACAGCAGGAAATTCTGGCAGGGCTGGGGAATGGCCCTGGAGTACCTCCAGGGGGGCTATACGAAACAATGGTGCCTGCACAACTTGCGTATACTGGACATTATGTAACTGAACATACATATGCATGGATGCGTTCGGGTAAAGCGGACCTGCGCAAGATGCTGCTGCCAGGGGAAACGGAGAGGGGGAGGTGGGAGGGATGAAATGTTATTGTTTTTATGTTTACAAAATGCCAATAAAAATGAAAAAACATTATTAGTATTATGGCATTTTGTTGAGCGTGCCGTTTTCTCTGAAATGCAACGGAGCAACAAAACTTAGGTATGCACCCTGTGGCAGGTCAGAAGGAGGAGGCAGACTCTCTGGTGACATTTCCAGCTAGGTTTATTAAATAATAAAAAACGCCTATCTCTCCCTATCGCTATGGGGTATTCCCTGCCTATATAAATAACTAAGGTTCTCTTCAGTCATCAGGAAATGTCCAAACAAATGAGTCCTCTGTCCCAAAGCTAATCCTAACTGACCCTACCAGTATTCAAACTGACTAAGGTAAGGAGAATGACTCCCTTCTCCTGACCAGGCAGCGTTCTGCTTTTACGTTAAAGTGTCTTTTAATATACTATTTTGAGAGTCTCTGGTTACCTTCTGTATCCAGGCGTGTAACTTCTTTACAATGGGCCTCATTATAAGTTTGCTAGTCCAGGAACTACAGTACCAGTAAGCTTCCCGGAATCGTAGTTCCCGAACCAGAAAACTGTGAGTTGTGCTTGCAGGTGCCTTTCTGCGTCGGACCTGGCGAGCAGAGTGGCATTCGCGAGCACAGCATGTCGGATGCACCGGCACTATTCATAACGGTGCCGGTGCATCCGTCTTCCCTAATTTGCCCATTCCTGGGCACCGGGAGAAGAATTTTCCCTGTGCCCAGGAATGGGCAAATACCGGGTCCGGCAAGTCCGTAATGACCTGGTAATTGCGCATTTCTGGGGGCCGTAAAAAATAGAATACCGGTGGCAGCCGTGCCTCTATTACAGGCATAGCTACCGCCAGCCTCGTAATGATGCCCAATGTCTTTGTGTTTTCTCTTATCTTTGGGGGTTGCTCTCCAGGGGTCTTTTCGTGAACTTTGTTTGTTCCCTTGATCTTGGCTGTTTGGCCTTGTATATTCTTCTGGACTATGTTTTCCTGGATGGGGTAACCTTTTAGGGTGACTACTGTTCCCTCCTTTTAGCTTTGGCGTATCCAGGTTATCGTTTATCTTGTCCACTTCTCTTGTCTGGACTTCATACTCTCCTTTCTCTAATATACGCCATTTGGTGACTCTTGAACACTCTTCCGAGGGTAGTCTTATCCAGTTTTTAGTAATCTCTCTCTCAGGTTTAAATATAATGTTCGTTTCAGTATTCTTACAATTAAAGTTCATTAACTTTGGATTTCGAATTTCATCAATTTCACTGGGGCGAGTTTCTCTGATTACATAATGAGTCCTTTTCGGCATCCCCGTCCTCCCATTACCTCTTTTATCACAGGAGAACGTCTCCGGCATCTGTACTCTCTCGGGACCTTCTCTCTCGCCTGGTTTCTCTGCTGGTTCATTCTCGCCGGCGTCTATCTCTCACTCTCTCTTCATTTGGCGTTCCAGTGTCCCTTTGTGTAAATCGTGCAGTGGCAGATGTCCCAGCGGGTTGGTGTTGGCGTACTTAGCTGGGCAGCCTGCCCACCATGACGTCTCTTTGGTCACGCCACCAATGGGTTTCAGGCTTCCAGACTTTTGGTTTGATGCCGATTCTGCACTCTGGCTCTCTAGCGTCTGCGGCTCCCGTTCGGAGCTGTTCTGAACTTTGTGGGCTCCACAGCCCTCATCAGCTCCGCCTCTTGCTTGTGTTACGCTCTAAGGGGGCCTCCCGTGCTGGTGTATGCATCTCTCTCCCTCTTGGCGTGTACTCTCTCTTGAACCTCCTTGTCGCAGTGAATTGGAGGTTTGTCCTTAAAGAGACAGATTCTGTTTCTTGATCCTCAAGGTATACGTTAACTTTGTCCTCTGTCCAATTTCTGGATTTATTGCTGTTAGGCATCCCAGATAATCCCATATGTGCCTTCATGGGGAGATCCTTCGAGGAACGGGAGGCCTTAGCCTGAAAAGGGGGAGTTTCTCCCAGTGAGGTCTCACTTGCCGAGGCCCCTAGGGAGGGTCTTGCGAAGCAAACTCACCTTCCGAGCCTCAAAGAGGGAGGCTCCCCCTGGGGAGAAGGGCCACATTCCCTCGATTCGGCACAACCCCCATATAGATGTTTCTGGTATATTTGCCTCATAAACTTGTATCCAGGCTGCTAACCCCTGGCAGTCTCCAAAGCAGCTACAGGGAGTGAGGATGAAGAAAACATTACATATCTCAGCGCCACTACCATCAGCAGCATATCATGGAAGGAACAAGTGTGATAAAATCCAGAACTATGCAGAATAAAGCAATCTCTGGGCCAAAGGCAACATTATGGATACTTTGAAAGTATGCTTCCTAGACCAGAGACATAAATTACATTGGAAAGTGACAATTTGTCTCATGCAGTGTTTAAGGGAAAATTGCACTGAGATATGTGTGGCATTAATTACACAATCGAACACTGAAAATGGATGACTGGAAAGTTTGGATTGATCAAAAACCACTGACAAGCCCCTCAAACCATTATTGTACAGGTTGCTAGGCCATTACAAAAGAGGGAAGCCCATAAACAAATCAGGCTTGGTTCAGCCCCAAAAAGGGAAGACCAGCATAAACCGTTAGGGTACAACCCTTTTGCAATGAATCAAGATTGTACGGATGAAAGGATGAGTTGGCTAGCTGGGATTCAAACCGGTGACAGCCTGCTGAATGAACTCAATTACAAGCAGAAAGCACTTTAACCTACCTAGAAATGAAAGTATCATACATAGAGAAAACTGCAAATAGAGATCACACACATATACACAAACACTATAGAGACACATTTTATTTTATTTTATTTTATTTTAATTCTTTATTTGTTTTGGATGTTAATCACAACCTTAAAACACTCATAAATAGCATAATGCTACAAACAAACACAAATTTCACAGAATCTAGATGACAAATATTCACCACATTTTAAAATCATGTCTCGAAGCATTAAAAATGTTTTAAAAGATTTTTAAGAGGCCCCTGCTGCAAACAGACCCTAAGTTACTAAACAATAAAACAATAAGGGGGTAATTCATAGAATTCAGCGCACAAGTGGCGCACGCGGCTGGCGCACAGTGTGCGCGTGCGAAACCCTGCGCCAGCCGCGTGCGCTAAAATCCATTTCCGCGCACAGCGTATTCATGGATTCCAGCCACCAAAACCAGCCGTGGCGCACAGTGGCGCAGCGACCCTGCAGCAGCGCCAGTTACGCCCCCAAGAACGCCTCTCGCGCAGGGAAAAGCCATCAATATACCCAATCCAGCGCAAAGGGCTGCGCTAACCATGTACCAGCACAGCAAGCGGGCTACGTGTATCACTGGGGTGCGCGGGAAGTACCTCACGCGATTGGCCCCGTGCGAGCAGGGTACGCATATTTCAGGGGTGCGCGGGAAGTTCCACACGCGATTACATCATGGTACGTGTATTTCAGGGGTGCGCGGGAATTTCCACACGCGATTGGGCCCGTGCGAGCAGGGTACGCGTATCTCAGGGGTGCGCGGGAAGTTCAACACACGATTCCATCAGGGTACGTGTATTTCGGGGTGCGCGTAAAGTTCCACACGCGATATCAGCAGAGTACGTGTATTTCAGGGTGCAGGGGAAGTTACACGCAATTTCAGCAGGGTACGTGTATTTCAGGGGTGCGCGGGAATTTCCACACGCGATTGGGCCCGTGCGAGCAGGGTACACGTATCTCAGGGCTGCGCGGGAAGTTCCACACGCGATTCCATCAGGGTACGTGTATTTCGGGGCGCGGGGGAAGTTTCACACGCGAAATCAGCAGGGTACGTGTATTCCAGGTGTGCGCGGGAAGTTCCACACGCGATTCCATCAGGGTATGTGTATTACAGGGGTGCGCAGGAATTTCCACACGCGATTGGGCCCTTGCGAGTAGGGTACGCGTATTTCAGGGGTGCGCGGGAAGTTCCACACGCGATTTCATCATGGTACGTGTATTTCAGGGGTGCGCGGAAGTTCCACACGCGATTCCATCAGGGTACGTGTATTACAGGGGTGCGCGGGAAGTTCCACACGCGATTGGGCCCTTGCGAGCAGGGTACGCGTATTTCAGGGGTGCGCGGGAAGTTCCACACGCGATTTCATCATGGTACGCGTATTTCAGGGGTGCGCGGGAATTTCCACACGCGATTGGGCCCTTGCGAGCAGGGTACGCGTATTTCAGGGGTGCGCGGGAAGTTCCACACGCGATTTCATCATGGTACGTGTATTTCAGGGGTGCGCGGGAAGTTCCACACGCGATTCCATCAGGGTACGTGTATTACAGGGGTGCGCGGGAAGTTCCACACGCGATTTCATCATGGTACGTGTATTTCAGGGGTGCGCGGGAATTTCCACACGCGATTGGGCCCTTGCGAGCAGGGTATGCGTATTTCAGGGGTGCGCGGGAAGTTCCACACGCGATTTCATCATGGTACGTGTATTTCAGGGGTGCGCGGGAAGTTCCACACGCGATTCCATCAGGGTACGTGTATTACAGGGGTGCGTGGGGAGCACCATACGCGATTCCATCAGGGTACGTGTATTACAGGGGTGCGCGGGGAGCACCACACGTGAATTGCACGTGTGGGTCCTCCCAGGTGTTCCCTCTACACCCTCCACGGCCCCTGCAGGTGGCTCACACCACAGGGGCCTACCCTGCACATGTCCTGCAGGCACCCCATCCACCATGGCCATGCCCCCCAGCCAACCCACATGTCAACTTGCACTACTGCCCACCAACGCATGTCCCCCTGCACCCCCAGCCACCAGGGGCAGCCTCCACTAGGCCCCCACCCATGTCTCCCAGCACCCCCACCCCCCAGCAGTGCAGGGGCACCCACCACCAGGCCCCCACCCATGTCTCCCACCACCCCACCCCCCAGCCAACAGGGGCAGCCTCCACCAGGCCCCCACCCATGTCTCCCAGCACCCCCACCCCCCAGCAGTGCAGGGGCACCCACCACCAGGCCCCCACCAATGTCTCCCACCACCCCCACCCCCCAGCAGTGCAGGGGCACCCACCACCAGGCCCCCACCCATGTCTCCCACCACCCCCACCCCCCAGCCACCAGGGGCAGCCTCCACCAGGCCCCCACCCATGTCTCCCAGCATCCCCACCCCCCAGCAGTGCAGGGGCACCCACCACCAGGCCCCCACCCATGTCTCCCACCACCCCAACCCCCCAGCACTGTGGGGCACCTGCCAGCAGGCCCCCACCCATGTCCAACTCATGTGCCCCACTCCCCCACCCCCCAGCACTGTGGGGCACCTGCCAGCAGGCCCCCACCCATGTCCAACTCATGTCTCCCACCACCCCCACCCCCCAGCACTGTGGGGCACCTGCCAGCAGGCCCCCACCCATGTCCAACTCATGTTCCACACCACCCCCACCCCCAGCACTGTGGGGCACCTGCCAGCAGGCCCCCACCCATGTCCAACTCATGTTCCCCACCCCCCAGCACTGTGGGGCACCTGCCAGCAGGCCCCCACCCATGTCCAACTCATGTCTCCCACCACCCCCACCCCCCAGCACTGTGGGGCACCTGCCAGCAGGCCCCCACCCATGTCTCATCCATGCCCCCCTGCACCTGGGTCCCACCAATCCCCAATCATGTCCGTAATGGCCCTCCTCCCCTGCCAAAAGGCCCAACCAACTATCACATGCACCCACATATCAAAGGCAATGACATGTTACACACCCAATGTAAATAATGCAAATGAACACATGTCTGTCACACACAATGGCTGCAAGTGAATGTTAAGACACCCAACATGACATGCATGAAAGCAATGAGATGATACGACACATTGAAGGATGAAAATAAAAATGTATTTAAAATCAACTTGAATGGAAATGAAATGAGAAAAACCACAAAGCAAAACAACCAAAAGAAGAAGAATGTCCATGAAAAAAATCAAAAACACACAGCACAATCCAAAAAAATGGTGTCCAAAGTCACAGTCAGAAAAGTAATCCAAGTGTAAATGATAAACAAAAACCATTGCTCCATGGCGATGAAAAAAATCCAAAAAATAGACAAATCCATTGAAGAACTATTTACAAGATAATCCCGGGTCCATGAGCCCAACCAAATGAAACCTAACTATGACAACTAACTAAAAACTGAACTACATACAAAAATGTGGCGCATTGTCCAATCACAACCAAATAAAAAAAATAAATAAAGGAAACCAAACACTAACTATATAACTATATACAAAGGCGGCGGGCAAGTCCAGCGGCTCACTCCGTGGTGTTCCGGGCCAGGGCATCATCGAACTCCTGTTCGATGTCCCGGAGGCGGTCCTGTTCCATGGCCCCGAGGGTCCGCAGGGACGACGCCGTCTCCTCCTCCAACCCCCTGCGGATCGCCTCGAGGCACTCGGCCCGCCTCAGGGCCCTCCGCATGGAGTTCTCCGCCCTGACCATTGTGAGCCGCGCCTCTTCCGCCCGCCGCCGCTCCGCACCTATCTGCTGGCCCAACCGCTGCCACACGGAAGACACTTCCCGTCCTGTGTCCTCCTGCCCTCTGGCCGATGCCTGCCCCTCCGATGTTGATAGCCCCGAGCCATGATGCCTTCCATGTTGACTCTGCTGCTGCCTCCGACGCCACTGCCTCTGCCAGCACGACGGCATCCAGGCTGATGGAATCCACCAACGCCGTCGTGCACGTGCCCTGCCTGATCATGCCGGCACATCCTCCATCTGCTGGGGTACAGTTGCTGTGGTGTCCACCCCTGCTGGACCTCTGACTCCCGACTGTGGCAGGGATGGGATCCCCACCGAGCTGGCTGCATTGGTCAGGGCAGGTCCACAGGGGGCCCTGGTGGCATCTGGGCCGGGAGACGGCAAGGAGAACGACTGGCGTATAGTCTCCACAGAGGAGGAGAGGGCCGCCAGATTGGCCGACACATGCAGGAAACCCCCGAACATGGACGATCCCAATTGGGCCACGTCGGCACGGTGCTCTTCGTGATGACGTGCGTGCTCCTCCTGGGAAGCACGCACGGCATCACGAATCACAGCCGTGCGCATCGCCACCCCAATCAGGACCTTCTCCATACGGCCACGGGTCCCCTCGTCCGCAGGTGGAGGGGAGTCAGATGACATGGACATCCCCTCTACCTGCGGACGGGCCTGGGACGGGGCATGCCTGCTGGTGCATGGTGGTGCACCCACAGGGTCAGGGACAGCGACATGCACAGGCCCCTCCACGGTGACCTGTGCTGCCTCCTGCCCCTGCCCCTGGACTGCACCACTTGCACCAGCAGGGATGCCCCCACCAGGCCCCATGTGCGCCTCAGTGGCGGCCTCCTCCTCCTCTGTGGAAACCACCAACCTGGATGGCTCCTCACCATCTCACCCACCCCTTCCGCTGCAGCCGTGGGGGCATCCCCGCCGCCTTGCTCCACAGCGCCGTCTCCGCCCTCTTCTTCACTAGCCGCTGCGTAGAGGGAGACATAGAACACAAGCATCAGGGTACTGTACAATGGTCCCCTAGACAGGAAGCAATAGCAGATGAGTGCCACTGTCAAAGTACACTTCCATCATGTCCCTCCACAACACATGTGTCAGTCCAGGCAAAACACACACAGTGACAGTCATGGTGCATGCCATGGACATTTCCATACATGTCCAATGGACTCTCGAAACATACAATGTAATGGAACTCACATGCATCATGGGTCATGCCTATCACATGGACACACTTCACCTCAGTCACATCCATCTGCCCCCGTACACCCCAATCACAGTGGATACAAGGATGACTAGGCTGCATCAGTGAATCTGTACATTGTCACAGACATGTGTCATGCATCCATGGCATTCACAAGTCACAGACACGCAGGTCAGGCACACAGACATGGATACCATATATGTACCTGGCATCAGCACCCATCCCTCACCCTCACCCATGTCCAGGAACAGAGACTGCCATGCTCTCATGTGTACAATCTGCATAGGGCTCTCCATGTCGCATTTAAACACATGCAACAACCGTGCGGTTCACACATTACTAGTCACACATGCATTACCATGATGTCCCTGAACACATACATGCATACATGGCCTATGTCACACATACAGGCAAGTATCAAACAACCAGCACACTGCAACATGCCCTGTCTCACACAGCAATGCTTGGCCACTTACCGCTCAACTCCAGATGGGTCTCCCTCTCAAGGACCTGGGCGTGGAGCGCTGGGTGTACGCGTTCCAGGACCCTCATCTGGATGGAACTCATGCGGCCCCGGCCCCCCTCCACGAGGCGCCGGGCCTTTATGAGGGTCCTGGACCTCAAGTCCTCCCAGCGCTTCTTGACCTTCTGGATGGTGCGGGTTGCCACCCCCTCCGCGTTGATGGCAACCACACAGTCGGCCCAGATCCTCTACCGTCCTTCCTTGTTGGCGCGGGACGATCCGAAGAGGGCATCATACTGCCCCAGGACTTGCTCCACCAGGACACCAACTTTGGTGGCAGTGAAGCTGGTGCCCCTCTGCCCCTCTGGCCGGGGGTTGCCACTGGTGGATGTGCCCGACATGGCAACCCCAGGGGCAGGAGTGGGTGGGCAACTGGGTCCTGGGGCTGGGCTGTGGAGCGATGTTATCCGAGTCGGGAGTCTTCTGTTCCAGCAGGGGTGGACACAGCAACTGGACCCCTGCAGATGTCTGATGTGCAGGCACCAAATGGCAGGGCACGGTGGCAGCAGGCAGGCAGTAGCAGATGGCACGTGGGAGGCTGCTCGGGGCACTGGGGGGCAGTAATTCGGCCTTCTGGGCAGGAGCGTGGTCTTCCGTGTGTTTTCGCGTGGCCAGCTTGATACGGAGTGATTTGGCACGTGAAAATCCTGCACGTCAGCGTGAAAATCGAGGAAAGGCCCTTAGCGCGTAAGCGCGTCAGCACACATACGTGATTTCATTGGACCAAAGGCCCTTACAGCGTAAGCGCGTCTGTGACGTTTTGCGCACGGGCGTTGCCCTGGCAGGGCTTGGAGATCCCGCGTGCCTTTACACTGTTCTGTACGTGCTTTTCGTGCGGTGCGTGTGTTTTCCATCCGTTGGGGTTCACACGCTATTACTTCACAGCGGGTGTTGGCTACGCGTTCTTCTACACGCAAGGCAGACGGTGAGTTGTACCCCGCTCCCCCAGGCCCGATCGCGTGAAAGAGTTCATGCGCACCCCTGAAATACACGTGCCCCGCTCGCACAGGCCCAATTGCTGTATGTTGCCACTTTTGTAATGCGCAGGGACGCTACCGCCTGCCTTCGTGTGGCGGACGTGTTTCGGCTTGTGCGTGTCTTTGGCTGTGCGTGGCTTTGCCCTATTCGATTCCATGAATACGTGTGGTTCGAGTGCGTGTGGGCGTTCCGTCTGCTTCCCTGCAGTACATCCCCAGTTACGCCCTTATTTTCGCGCATTGTTCCCCATTCCGCGCGTTATGCCCCGTGTCCCGCCCACTTTCTGGTGTATGCGCCGAGGTTGTGCGCTTTCACTGTGCGCGTCGCGCACGCCTTTCGGGATGTTGCAGTGACTTGTGCGCCAATCACGGGTTTGGCGCACATCCCGGGGTGTACACGCGCAGGGACTTCTATGAATCGCACGCGTGCGCCTGTTTTTTTCCGCTTGCGCCTGCTTGCGCCTGCTTGCGCGAAGATTTTCGGCGCACGTTTGTTCCATGAATCGGCCCCTAAATATTCAAGACCTTCTAAAACACATTTAAAACATATTTCAAAACTCTTGCTTCAAAGAGTTAAATGCAATCTTTCGGTTTGTAAAACATTACATTGTTAAGAGACTATATGGAGATACAGACATGAGTTACACAACACCAAAACAACAGATTTATGACCTTTTAACACACATTTTAAAACACATTTTAAAACTCATGCCTTGAGTAGTTAAATCCAATATTTTGATTTGAGGGACATTCAGGGCCTGATTCATGGATTGTTTTTCTATGGTATCGTGCCATTATAAAACACTTCCATGAATCAGGCCCTATATTGTTTAGAGACTACATGCAAATTCTACATGTCTCTATGTGTTAGCTATTTTCAAGAAAACTTCAAACAATTCAAGGCTCCAACTACACAGTGCTGGATAAAATACGCAATTTTGTGTAAGATTTAAGAGCATAAAACACTCATCAAATTACATATGGTAAAACCAGTCAATTCACAAATCATTAATCTAAAAGATGTTTTGTTGGAAGAAGTATTAATTGATGGGGCACGTCTTCTCCCCACTTGGTAGATGTAAAGCATTGACGCATTTAAAATGAAGGTCTTATTATCGTCTAACAAACTCAGTGTGATCAGCTTGACTAATCACTTTAACCCACAGTTACTACAGTGCTTACTTCACTAGGTTCATTCTGAATAGGTAATGCTAGTAGAGAATGAATGGCTGCAATATTTACAGATTTGTGAATCGCATTAAGGATTTTGAGCCAACGTTGTTGTTGAGATAACATTCCAAATTTACTAAAATATTTGTAGAAGAATTCTTTCCTTAATGAGCTTAATTGCGAGCATTCATCCAAGAAATGTTTCAGTTGGATTTATTTCATTGCAGAAACTACATGTTCTACAACAATGTGGAACTTTAGAACGACTTGCAATTTGTACGCTCGTAGGCCATAAATTAACCGTATTCTCATTAGGGTTGCGGCATATTTATTGTCAGGGAATTTTATTAGATATATTGAAAAAGATTGTATAGGTATTACATTTATCCCATGTAGCGCACCAATCCCACTGGCATCATTTTCTTGACTTGATTAGGATTCTCTAGAAATAATGTATCACTAATATCAGCATTTTTCATCGACATCATACAGTACAGTTTCCACGTATTTAAAGATTTGTCTTTATTTCTCTCGAGGGCAGCCATGAGAAGAGGAGTTAGATTTGCCTCCTGGGGTTTACTTATAAGACATTTCCAGAACAAGGATAGTGATTGCCACGATATCACAGATGCAAGAGATAAAATTCCAAGTTCATATCGAATGATGGCCATTGGTATTTTTTTCCAGTAGTGGCCTTCTATGTACTGCCATCTAGGATGATTCTCAGGGAGTTTTGCCTGCACTCCGTATGTAATAACGGGCACAACCTTTTGTTTATAGAAATTGATAACAGGACAAAGATAACATTTTCCAAACTTATTTTGTATTAGTTTGGCTAGAGAGGTCAATATTTGCATTTTGAATTTCAATTCAATTTTATAAGGTTGGTCCATTAGATTATTGTTAATATTTTGTCCCCGATATTAAAATTCATTCACAATATTGACATCTAGAGTGTCAATTGTCCACTTAAACTTTGGGCTATGCTTGCAGTTAGTGGGATGCATAATCAAGATATTTGATTTCAGCGTATTTATCAGTAACCCATTGCTTGCTGCACATAATGCCAAGGAGTTAGGTTTCCTTTTGAGCCCTATTGGGGTCTGATTGATTATCACAGGATCGTTAGCATAAAGGAGCCAAGATACAGGACAATAACCAACTTTAGCTGGAAATGATTTGGCAGGTCCAAAAATGTGTTATTATGCCTAATATAGAAGTTAAAAAGAGTTGAAGCTAAAATGCAGCCTTGTTTAAGACCAGAGAGTGTTGGAATAGATTTTGATAATAATCCATCTTGAGTCAGTTTTATCTTAATAGAAGTATTTGAATAAATTGGTGCAGCAAGTTTAAAATCAAAGTAGGGCAGCCTGTATCAATTAGTTTGGACCATAATAGGTTTCTCGAGGCAGAGTCAAATGCTTGTTTCAAATCTATAAAATCTAGGTAAATTGGTTGTTTTGTAATTATCGCTTGATTTTTTAAGGCTGACAAAAGGAGCACGTTAACTGATGTTCCCAATCCTTTGACAAAACCAGACGGGTGACTGTCTAACAAGGCAGCTGTTGTAAGCCATTCACTGAGCTCTCGAAATACTAGATGTGCAAACATTTTCACAGGAATGTCCAACAAGGCAATGGGGCGATAATTTGCAGGATCATTTCGATTCCCCTTCTTGAACAGTGGAATTATGATTAAATCTTTCCATGATCTCGGAATGCGACCCGTCAACAGTATGTTTCGAAATATGGTTTCTAGAATAGCAGCCCATTGATAAGGGTTGGCTTTAAGTGTGGAATTTGGGAGGCCATCCGGGCCAAGAGCGCTAGAGGTACTAAGTTTGTTAATTAGCAAGAGAATGTCTGTACAATCAAAACTTACTTTAGACAGGTCTGTTGTGAGAAGTTGAGGATGAACGGGCGGCCAGACACATTTGAAAACAGCTTAGAGAAGTGATTGAACCAACTTTGTTCACTTACTGTATTTAACAACAAGGAAGAGGAGACATTGGGATTGCCTTGCTTGAGTAAACCTCATATTTGGGCACTTGATTTATTAGTTATTGCAGCCAACATTAGTTCTCCATCGATTTGTTGTTTGGAGAACTTATATTGCTTTACCAAATTTTTATAATGTGTGCGAAGTCTCACAGTTTCCTTCTTTATGTCTTTAGAGGAATCTTTTTTGAGGTTCTTCAAGTTTGTACGCAGTTGCTCTTTGAGGGAATGTATGATCGGATTATAAGGTTGTTTATGTTTAAACATCGGTCGGAAACCCTGGATTTTTCAGTGAAAAGCTGCAAAGTATCTGTGCATGCCAGACATGTAGGCAATG
This sequence comes from Ambystoma mexicanum, assembly GCF_040938575.1. Lineage (NCBI taxonomy): Eukaryota > Metazoa > Chordata > Amphibia > Caudata > Ambystomatidae > Ambystoma > Ambystoma mexicanum. Next base: position 1,223,831,785 of record NC_090934.1, on the reverse strand, counting down.
ATGACATGGTAAGGCTGGTTTGTAGTTGATTTAAAAAGGATTCTAATTTAGGTACTGACAATTTTATTCTATTTCTACCCTCAGGATGTGCAATTGGGTGTTCATAGTATTCTTGCGGTAGGCTCTGAGGTAGCATCCATGTGATTTGAAATATGTTGTGATCGCTCGATACACATGGAAGAACAGTAAAACCTTTGATTCTGTTAACGGCACCAGCAGAGATAAAGACGTAATATAAAATTGCAGAAAATGATTCTCTTTTCCATGTAGCTGCCGGCGGGATATCACCTGTCACAGTGCCATTTAATATTGTAAGATTCCTTGCAGACATCAAATTAATCCATCTTTGTAGTCTCGATGCAGGGACTTTGTTAGAATTTGAAATGCATCTAATATTCAAGTCACCAACCACAAGTGTTGTTTGAATTTGGTTATCGTGTGCAATCAGATCTAGCATTTGATCTATAAGTTCAAAGAATCTATCATCTGAGCGCCAGGGGACCACTCCGGTGGTGATAGTGCACGGTACAAATGTCCTTTAACATTAACATTAACATTAACATTAACATTAACATTAACATCTGAAATCGCCTCTGGATTGCAGTAAAGGTTTAAGATCACTGTGTGTGTTACCAAGGGAAAGATGGGATTTGTTGAGGATAGTTCAGTTAATTGTATACCGGAATGCGGTGAAGCCCATGCCTCTAGTTTAATTCCCAAATCCAATTTTACCGCTGTCAACATTCCTGCAGCGGGTCGACCCTTGGCCTGCTTTTTTCAGAAGTTATCTCTTGCAAAGAAATGATGTCAAATTTGTTCTATCTTGTTGTAATAAATGTTTGAACCCTCTAGTATTCCAAACAGCCATTGTGAAATTCGGGTTTACCGCTGTCTCTTGGCGTTTATAATTATCAGTGTGATTGGTTCCTTAAAGGCTTTTTTGAGCCACAAACAATTTTGCTGACCTGTATTCGTGGGACAATCTTTAAAATAGATTTCCCTTGATAATTGACCTCTCTCCCCCTCACAATTAATAAGGAGAGATTCAAATGTAGGGCGTAGTGGGTAGTCAGTAGTAGAATGCTTGCGTTTTGTTAGCTGCTTCGCATTAGCTGAATTTATGGATCTTTGAGCATAATGTGCATCTATATCATGCTTGCAATATATCTGGTGCCCATTCGCTGAATTTATTTGTACATATAGTTCAAATCCATCACGCTGAAGTTTATAGACAGCCCCACCATATCCATCTTAGAGTTAATGATAAATTGTATATATTTAATGTCTTCCGATTGTATGCAGTTGAGATTTGGTACGGTCTTGAAAGCTGTCCGCAATGGTTTACAGTTAGGAAATGGATCATGTTTTGTCTGTTAATCATTTTTAACATTAGCGTGTCCACATTTCCCAGAAGAAACCTAGTAGAATTATTGTTATCGTTTCTGTTCTGCACTTCGAAATTGTTGAATCTCTCTGTATTGTCTCTCGCCCTTTGAGATGTATATTTCTTTTGATGCCATGGATCAATAGTATGAGGGTCTGCTCTATTGTGCCGACTATGATTGGTCTTTGTGGATTGAGTGGGTGGGAGAGATCTTTTTTGCTCCAAATTCATAAAGTGTGGATTAGCCTCCGTTGATTCCACTGCACTTTTTGGCTCATTGCTATTATTTACTAGCACATGAAGCTGAGGCAATGCCTCATGTGTTGCATTTATTTAATGGGACGTGATAGAATATGTCGAGAAATTCAAGAGTTTATCATGTTCCTCCTGATCTAGATTTTTTGGGGAGGAGTGTTATATAAGGGAATTGTGCATCTGTGTTTCTGCTATCAACTGCATAGTATTTGATTCCTTGGAAAGTAGGGTGAACTGGACTTGCCAGCCCTTTAATCCGAGTAGCAGTACCCTAAAGATGGATGGGGATGCAGATTGTATTCATACATCAATAATGGAAATGACTTGAGTAATTTGGCAAAAGGATAACTGTTTTCTTTTCAATTGTCTAAAACAGGGAGCATAACGAACATCAACAAACTAGCTTGATCCTCTTACTCAACAAATCTTATAAAAAACTGGGTTCTTATTCCCAAAATGAGTCATCAGTGACGTTAACCTGTGTCACTACCAACGTCATCCTACGTGGCAAACTACAAATACCTACTAAGGAAAGTGGTTGGCTCTCAGTGAATCATCTAAGTATATGATCTATATTAGTATGGGACAGTGAATGAATATGATTGGCTACTTAACATCAGGTGGGGCAACTAAGCCCTCCCTAAAAAATGACCACTATGAACGTCACTAAATGTACAACGTCCCATTGGTTACACAAACTATAGGACCCTTAATTACGTGGCCTTCTACAATTGGTTGGCTTCTAACCCCCATCCGTAGCTTTTCCACCTACCTACGTCTAGCAGAAAGCAGTCTGGCCGTCCAGGTGCTGGTGAGCTCGCCTTAGCCATTGCTTCCCACCAATTAGCATACAGATCCAACATCACCTCAATGGTCCACTGTCAATTAGGCATTGAAGCACGGCCTTGAGTTTGTTCTTCGCTCTGAGAAACTCAGGGAGTGAAGGCACAGTCTGCCCTCATGTGACTGTCTCGTTCGTCCAACTTCATCCTTCCACGTGACTATAGACCATGGAATCGAGCTTCTGGTGAATTTAAAATATTATTTTCCTCTAGACCTCTGATGTCTTTGTTATTTTGTTCATGCCTTTGGAAAAGGAGTTCTGTTCTTTCAAACAATTTGTATCCAATGTCAGTTTGCTCTGGTTTGATAAGACCTTGGCTTCTTGGTCATCCAACCTAACCTTTCCGAAATTCACTTGTTAATTCAAGCAGTTTTTCAACTGAGACACACTGAAATGAGGCCTTCTTGTTAGGGTCCAGCACTGCTATAATGCATAGTGGAAATATCCATCCTGTACTTGATTATATATATATGTGTAAATATTGGCGCTTGCCGCAATCTATTCACTATAAAGCTAGCCTCATGATTACTTCGTCTGCTTGCGTTTCTTGCATCTGTACACATGTAAAATGACTTAACATCTTCATCAGTTCTATGGCATAAGCTTTTTCACCTTGATCCCAAGATGTCACATATCCTCTTTCTTGATGCCTTATAGAAGATCTTCATTCTCTTATATCTCTGCATCTTCTACACCGTCAATTCAACTCTGTGTGACGTCACCATTCACCTTTGTCGTTCATTTGCTCTGCTTCTTCAGGAATCTCATTTAAACGACTGTCATACTTCCTTGAATACAAATATGGTTTTCTCAATGGGAATCTTGCCTCTAGGATTTCTTAGATATGGGTATTCTTACTGGTACTGCACAGAGTCCATACTCTGCCCTTTGTCGATTCAACTGCTCCATGTATGTTTCATATTTTGGTATAAAACCTATAGGCAATATGGACAATACAGGCAATGTAGGCGATATAGGTGAAGTGGTTGAGGGGGGTACTTGGCTCCTCCTCTGCAAGGGCAATCAGGGAAGTTTGGCTGCCACTACAGTGCGAGCTGGAGTAGTAAGTGCCTCTATTCATTTTTTAGATTTGTTATTGCTTATTCTAGCTACAGAGGACGGATTCTTATTTTTGTTTGTTGGTTTAAGACTTGTGTCTTTTGCTATTTTTTTGCATTTCAACGGGCAAAATAGATCAAACAGAGGTTCTTGATCCATTTCCTCGCAAATTGGTTATTTTTCCACTGCAGTTTCAATTATCTCAGTTGCGTTAGTTAGCGATGAAATATTTTGCGGTATGCATTTATTAATTACTCTTAGAAACATAATCTATCATCTCACATGTCTGGGAACCTACGCCAATAGTCATGAGAGATTCTGATACCCCACTTATTCATTCACATGGATTGAAGCTTAAAATAGAATGTGTATGTTTTAGACCCTGGTTGTCATACGTGTTGTTTCAAAAGCCAGCCAATCGATTTTCATGGATAGAGCCTTCAAAAGCATTGTATGTTGCTGAGTTTTCGTTTCTAGTGACTGGAACATTTTCATCAAACTAAAAATGCCAGTAATGATGGCTGCTAAGGTCGTTTCGTACATTTAGTTAGGTGGGTGGATCATCCCAAGTGAGAGTCTCGGGGTAGGTTTAACATATGACATGGCTGATGAAGCCAATGAGATAAATGATGACTTTACTGATTCCGGATATAAAATCGGCGAATTTGATCAATTTAGGGGAGGTTTGGTCGGGAAATCCTCAATTTGTGTTTTGCAAATAATATTGTGAGATTGACAGGAGGCAATAATAGATTGCTCCGGAATTACATTCTCACCACTCAATTTTGTACATATTGTATTTGGTGCTTGTAGTTGTTTGACATTATCAGGCTCTTGCATTAACTTCTTTACAATTTGGAAATATAAGGGCGGAATTTGTGAATTATCACTTATATGGATTTGGGCCTCACAGAGCTCAGGTGGTAAAATGTGCGCCGACATCTTGCACATTGATGCTTGTTGTCTCAATAGGGGCAGCCTCATTTATTTGTGTTGAATATGCAAGTAATTGAGAGTCAATTATTGGCTGGTTTAAAATTGTGGTGTTCCGAGGTTCAGTAGTAATAACAAGTGATCGTCGAAGACTTAGCTGGTTCAGAGGGGTTACAGAGAAATGCTGGTATCACTTGTGGTGTGGTTTGCTGCAATGCTGCATTTTCCTTGCCGATAGAACTGACTAATGTCACCAGATAATGATTTTGAGCACTGCGATTTCAGTTTCACCAGTCTCTCAGGGGCCCTTTGGAGATCTTCACAGTCTACGTTTAGCTTGGCCTTGTGATTATTAAACACGCTCAAAGCATGATCCGGCATGGTTGTGGTCAAAGTATAAAGCTCCATGGTAAATATATTTCAATATTGGAGGTGGGAGGGCTGCTCGCTGCCACACTGCTACGCTGAACAGCGCTCTCCAATGCACTGCCACAATGCATGCACGCTCCTCAATAAATGGGGAAACTGGGCAGACGGGCCGGGACTTAGCCCTCTGTTGAGAAAATGAGTAAAAGTTCATATTAGGACAAGACTGAGTAGGAATCCACTAAATAAAAATAATATAGTTTCAAGGCAGCACTTACCAATGCAGAGTCCAATGAAAATAAGGGTGTTGCTCCAAACGGTCCAAACGCTGTAGATAAAACAGAGAATCACACCAGGAGGAAGCAGTAGCATGGGACTCGGTCACAGCTGAACAGCACTCTCCAATGCACTCCCACAATGCGCAGCACCTTGCCTCTTGAAGACCTCTGCACTTTCAGTTGCGAGGATTCAGTGGTCGCTCTACTACGTCACAGACAAATACGACACCCTACACAACAGTAATTCTGAAGCTGCCATGGCAAGTCATATTGTAGAAAATATTTAATTTCCTTATGCCAAGGGATAAAACCCACATTTCAGCAGGAACGTCTTGCGATGGGGGCTTCTAATGAACACACAGTTGTACTTTTGAAAAGGTGAACAAGATCAGACACACTTACATTGTCAAAACCAACGTTTTTTTTATTTCTGGCAAATTTTGCTTTTTCACTGATTGATAAATCACTTCATGGCATCTATGAGTGACAGCCAGTAGGCAAGGGCAGTACCAGGGACACCCAGGGGATTGTCGGGAATAGCAGCTGCCCAATTCCTAAGTGATGTCCGTGTACTTATCCGCGAATGCAGTGAAGGGAATAAAAAAACAAAACTGGATAAGCATCTCACGATTGACATGGAGAATGTATGTTGACATGCTCTCGGCACCTCGACACCTGCCCTTCCTCACCTCACAATTACCCAAATAGAGTTGCCAACTTTTTCAGAAAAAAATGAGGACACTGGATGCCATTTTCTAAAAAACAGTCACTAAGCGAGCAAGATATGCCTTTTGAAAAGGAGTTTGGGGGTCCTACCCCCACTCAAGAAATGATTTGACAGGGCTAGTCCAAATTTTGCATTTTAAATCAAAATGTTCTAGGAATGTTGGTTAAAAATGTATTGGTTTAGAGACCCTCCACAATCCAGGATTTGGCCGGGGAAAGGGCTGTTCCTGAGGAGGGAATTATTCAAAGTCTGTGTTGGTTGATGGGCTGGTGAATCATTTCAGTAGAGGGGTATTATTTTTATTTGTATTTTATTTATTTATAAAGCATCACCCTCAAATTAGTGCAAGCAACTAAGCATAGTGAGGGAGCCCTAAACATGCTACAGTGGTTTGTGAGGCCCCTCACCTCCTCCGAGAACATGTTTAAAAGAATGGATAGAAAATGTGCATTTTGCAGCACAACGTTAGAGAGAAATGGAGTAAGAAGACATCCAGATAAAAATTGGTACGCAAGAGAAGATCCAATAGAAACGATGTCATCAACAGTACCTTTTCATGATGCCTGTATCAGCAATACATGCAAGTCTTGCCAGTGTAAATCACTTTCATGAAGCTGTACCCACAATATATGCCGGCATAACCCGTATCCAATCATTATAACGAAAGGAAAGAGCATAGTGATTTGTACCACCCAACACTTCCATTTGCATGGTCTCCAGGCACACCACTGGTGCATCTGAAAGAGAGTGGGCGAGTTTGGTTAGTCGGGAGTTGAGGAAAAATGCAAGATAGGGTTGCTCTTATGTTGATGCGTGCAGACCGGGATTATCCAAAAGTCTGCATGTCTGTGTGATTTTCTAGGAACATTGAAGCATTTCAGTACAGAAAGGAGACTTTGATTACCCGTACTGCTAGGATGCATTGGCCGGAGGTGGGGACTGTATGTAAATTAGTTACAGAAGTGTAGTGTTATGTTGTTTGCTGTCTGGTGAGAGGGGTATTAAGAAGCTGTGTGGAGGGTGGCTTCATTAGTACAAGTGTGCCACGTCTGGGTGTAGAATTTGAGTGATTAGAGGACAGTGCTAGGGAAGGCTGAAGTAAGACAAATGTCAGCATTGCAAATGTAAATCACTTTCATGAACCTGTGCAACAATATATACCAGCATCAACACTGCAAACTCTAATAGCAACTCTTGGGGCAAAATGACTCCTCTGCCAAAGCATATGCAGTGTACAAAAGACACTCCATCTCCACCATTCGTAAAACTGTGAATGGTAAATTTGAAGGGACGCATATATTGCTCATGCTCTGATGCTGTTAGGGTGGACATGTACAATAACCTTAAGCTCATATGAAAACCTACTAAGTAGCTTAAAAGCTGAATGTAGTAATGGGGTGGGACCAAGCCTGATTTGCATATGGTCTTTCCCCTTTTGTAATGGCTTGGCAGGCAAATAACGATGGTCTGGGGGGTTGCCCAGAGCAATGCTAGAGGTTAGGATTAATTCCAAACCTTCCAGCCATCACCTCTGTTGTTTTGCGTAAGTCACCCCGAGTGGGACGGGTATGCCCAGAAAGACCCAAACTACTCCTCACTGATGAGGTCCAACAAGGCAGAAACATGTTTGGGGATGCCTGTGGTCTCGTGCAGAAGGGATGTGACCTAAGAGTTCGGCCTGGACTGCCCTGTTTCGGGTGGGACCAAGCCTGATTTATACATGGTCTTTCACCTTCTGTAATGGCTTGGCAGGCAAAGAACGATGGTCTGGAAGGTTGCCCAGAGCAATACCAGAGGTTAAGATTCATTCTAAACCTTCCAGACATCACCTCTGTTGTTTTGTGTAGTATACTTTACGACAGACTTATTTAACTTTCCCATAACTTGAATACACCAAACGAACTCTAATTAATGTTCCAACATCCATTTCATTTTAATTAATAGCTCTAAACATATGGGAAAACCTTACCTCACCTGGCCAGGTGATACAAAAGCTTGAGAGGTATGTTTATTTTCAACCTAAATTAATAGTGCTGCAAAATAAGCAAAATGAAAATGATCACACATAATAGCAGGGTGCATGTGGTCTTTTAACAAATGGTTTTGTTTATTTTCTGGTCACGTCACTCAGCCATTACCTCAGGGCGATTAAGCAACGCTTGGAAATTCAGAATTGGCCATTTGGCGCGCCAATGCTGGCGGAAAGTTTCCCTCTACGGCGTTCACCCAAGCTAGATTGGAGTACAGTGACGTCACGCGCACATGGCGACACAATCTGCTCAATTCAGAACTTTGGTCGCTATAACGATATCCTTGCGCAGTTATTGCGGTATTACATTATTAGCTTGTGTGTCAGGTCGAACACGTTTCTAAGCATTTGAATTTCCGCAAACTGTAATTTTGCAGTGAATTAGGGAGATCGGACAAATTCAAAACATACACGTCGGAGACTGGGATTGAACCCAGTTTACATTTCTATAACGCAGCAGAGATTTTGACTTGGTGATAAGAGGCGCACCTGTAAGTAAGCAAGGTCAAGAGCACTCGGATGTTTTGCCAAATGGAAATGTGGATTTTGCTTATAACTTCGTAATCGTATCTGTTAGGGCGTTGCGTGATACTTTCAGGGGGGCATTACCTTTTTTACAATCTCCGTTGCAAAATGTTCTGCTCGCCTACCCCCTTTTCTGCCCCATCCGTACCTCATCCGAACTATAAAGGCAGTGCCGGATTAAACGCTATGGATGCCCCTAGGCAGTGGAAATTCTGGGGCCCCCTTCGCAAATGATCTCCTGTCGCTCTGCAGCTTGGGGGACCACAAGGTACCCAGGACCGACACATGCAGCTAGCAGGGGATCTCGGGAGCAAGTCACAGACCCACGCTCCCTGCAGGGGGCCTAGGATACCATCACAAGCCAGTGCACCTGCAGGGGACTACAGGGAGCCTGCCCTGAGCACCTCTCAGGGGACAGGGTCCCAGCACATGCCAGTTCTGCCGGCAGCAGCACACCCCAGAACCTGAGATCCCCACTGCATGGGGGCATTTCGAGCATCAATGCTAATCAGTGTTCCATGCACAGGAGCCCCCAGAATGAGACTGGTGACCCCATCACCATTTTAAGGTACATTAGAAGCCCATCACTGACGGGGGCCACAGACGTGTTTCCCATGTGGGCGCCAAGACCCCAGCGCTGACTTTTGCAGCCTGTTGGAGACACCAAGACTACAAAGTCACGTGGACACCTGCAGGTTTTCGGTTGAGGGGACAACAGCTTTATTTCCTTCTTGGTCCTCAAATACTAAGTAGATGTTGTACAATTATTATTTTACCTTCTAGCATTACACCATCTCTGCTGCGTTGTCTCCTCTGCAGCCTTTTCACCCAGTTGATCCTCCCTTTCTCGCCTCACTTTTGCTCGTCCTCTGTGGGCCCCTGATGACTTGACTTGCTGGTGGCGGCGCACTTGCCTGCCAGCCTGTGCGCACCAGCCAGGGTGTGTCTTAGAGTCACTGGGTCTGCACTTGGGCCCTGGCTGGCACACACAGCACGCAAGTAGAAAGTGAAACTGAAAAAAATAGAAAATGAGGACTCGGCAAGGAGGGCCCACACGCAGACACTGCGAGACAGAGAGCAATTATTTTCACACCAAAAACTGCAACCGCGGCGCAGGCTGCAAATAAATTAAATACAAAATCAAATTTTAAACCGAATTAAATACACAATCAAATTAAGCACTGGCGGGTGTGGTGTCCCTTAAAGGATTTGGGCCCATAGATCGGAGCCTACTTGGGCTAGTGGATAATCCGGCACTTTATGAAGGGATAACCCACTAAAACTGGCCTGCAAGCTAAGGTGCGAACGGCCAGCGGATTTTGTGGGTCAGTGACAGCTAGACATAGGGAGGGGAATAGATGGATATGTAAGGGTATGAATCAGAGGGGGCTGAGTCTTTGAAAGCTACATAATCCAACCTAACTTGGGGACTTTAGAGCCGGGATAACCTAGATTGTTCCCTGAGGGAGATTTAGATAAGACATTCTGCCTTTAGTTTAGACCATCATCGCTAGAGGAGATAGATTGTAGACTGTAGAGGTAACTGATCTCTAGTGGTTGAGTGACACCTGGTTTAGGGAAGGACTGCCTGTCCTTAGATGAGATAGAGCGTGATAGCCCATAGGGAGCCCCGGAACTACTAAATTAATAAAAACCCTGTACTGTCTTTTGGAGCTGGTGTGTTCTTGAACCATCTGTGACAAAGAACACACCTTTCACGCGCATTAAAGTATCACTCTCTGCCGCCAACCAATAACTCACCTTGCACACTCTCTTAATGATTTGCCTCCATGCTTCTCCACTCTGTCCTTCGTCCGTCTAGTCTCTCGTCCTATTGCGTCTCCATTGACCTCACCTGAATAACCCACACGTCGCTGATTCCTGTCCTCCCTTTTATCCTCCCTCTTTCCCTTCCACTGGCCCTCCACCTCAGCTGTTTCTCTGGGACAACCACTGACTTAAGGTACCTTTCCTTTCCCTGGGAGAGATGTTACAATTACAGAAAAATTCAAAAAAGGGGTCTTAAGCCCGAACCCTTTTCTATACACTGGTCCGCCAGTCTCGGGCAATGGCAGCCCCCAGCAGATAATTTCACAGTTCGTGTGAGGTCCTCGCGGCTGGTGAAAAATTCATGCACGACGATGGTGCTGCTTCACAGCCCCCGCACAGGTAAGTAACAATCAATATCCCTGAGCGAGCAACTCTAGCTTGGCCTGCCACACCCCGATTCACGTTGGCATGGTGCTGGTGTGGTTCGATGTTCCCAGGCGGGAGCAAATCAGTCCTCAGCGCTTCCTTCTCTTAGTCACGCTGCTATTCCAGCTGAGTTGTGCCACATAGCAGCTTACTACGATCAGCCCGCTGCTCAGGTCTATCTGCCCCTTGCTCGCTCAGCTTTCTTTATCTCTGGTTGTCAGGATGTTGTCCCGATGTTAAGGCTGCTGACATTGTAGATCCTGTGAGACAAAGAGAAAGACACTGGCTAGAACGGTGCTGTGCAGTTAAGGATGATAGGAATTGTTACTCTTGTCAAAAGACTCGGCACAATGAGAAAGAACATGGCCTCGAGTGCTTCCAACTCCCACATCCTGTCTCTGGGGTAGGAATGTTTATGGAGTAAACCCTGGTAGGCCTCCTACCCCATACTGAGAGTGATTTATCCCCCACCTCACGGGGAAAGATATCTGCCCCTATCATAATATATATAAGTCCTAACGGGAATTAAAGGAGATACTAGTATACTTCACTTCACTCCTTATCCATTCCACTACCTCCTGACTCTCAGTGTTACCTAATGACCAATAACTACTGGCCAGACATATGCACACACACCTAAGGAATGCACCTGCTTGAACATACACCTGACACACACAACGCTCAAACCTGACACTATACTGCCCAACCCATCCCTACTCCAACCATGTGCACTAGGCAGCAACGATCAATGAGAAAAGGATTGGGATCATAGATTATGAGAGGCTCATCTGGCAACATACACCTGCCTGAACCCAAATACCCACATCCAACTAGCACATAAGCCAATTTCTACAGACTAACATTTCATCACACGCAACTGGACTCCCACGCTTCTCCATTAAACTTTTCCTCCAGTCTCCTTCCAGGACCTAGCACCAAGAGGCCATCCAAAAATGTCAAGCTCGACTTTATAAGACTGAGTTACATTACTTTACACAGAGTCTGACATTTCGATATTGTGCATCTTAATTTTTCATAAATCAGACAATGATTTAGCAAGCGGAGTAGATGCATCCCAGTTATTAACTGCATAGAAGAGGTAACAATGACATAATTATATCACCAAACGGAATAAAAGATGTTCCACTAAAAATAAAAACCCCCAATAACTACCGGTCTTCATGTAATGTTCCATTCATGACATCATTAATCTCCATTTTAAAAACAGATATAAAAAGGTCAATAAAACTGTGACAAATTGACTTCTGTCCTTCAGGGGTACAAGGAAGAGTAGAGGCTCAAGAACCCACTAAGGCATCACACTTCTACAAACCGAGAGCCAGAACAGTCATGAAGGTAAATAAAGGCCCAGTCAAGAGATATACCTCCTTCACCTTTTGTGGTAACGTGGATTGAGGGAAGACTATACTCTTAAGAGAACTGTGAATGTGATTCAGTAGTGATTCAAACAGCAAAATATCACACCTCAAAATAAACGGAATGTCCAATCAAGGTTCTTTAAAAAAATATAAACTTTAATTTACCATCTGCAAGGAAACTAAATAGAAAAACTTAACAAAAACACACACCAGTAGAAATGATAGAGGAGATGCAAGAATAGAGAGAATGAAACACCCTGGTTCAGAATACAGGGGTGAGAAGTCAATTTCAACAACCACAATATTCTTTGTAAAAGGAAATGTCTTGTAAAAAAGGTATACAGGTGACCTTACCAGTCTCTAGGGCCTAAAATGGAGTAAGTTATCGGTCAATAGTACCTTCTTGGTGATTCGATTATGGCAAACCTGGTTGTTAGGTGCTGTTCATGTGGTTTGAGGCTCTTCAAGTGCAGCAGTTACGGTGTCCTAGACGGATAGCAGTGTCGAGTAGGGGTCGTATGGAGCTCATTGCTGTTCAAAGGCAATTTCGGGGAGATAAGCCGATCACCAGATTCGGTTTGATGGTCAGTTCAAAGAAGCTGGTTACTGGATATGCTGGTCAGCCGGATGGACGGTTTTGTTGAAGCGCTCAAGGCGCTACAAATCATGAGGACCACCAGGGTTGGTTTGATTGTTGAATATATGGTGGAAGATGCTGGCGACTGAAGGTTCAGGTTTGGTCCGAGTGATTCAATGCAGCATCTGATGCTCGGGGCTTGATTATCCAGAAGGGTCTGTTTGGCTGGTGTTGATCAGCAGGGAAGATGCTGGCGGTTTGGCAGCAGATGCAACAAAGGAGCTTATAGTTCAAACCAAGGCAGAGACGCACTAAGCCAGCGTGGTGCGGCGACAGACAGGTTCGAACAGCAGTTTGAGTTAGAAAACTTTGGTGAGTGCCAGATGCTTCTCTGGGGGGTAGTCCTGGTCCAAAAAGCGGCAAACCCAGCTCAACGACAGTTTGATGGGTTCAATGCAAAGAAGCAGAGGCCACTGGGCTGTCTTAGCTCTCTGGGTGCTGTGAGTCCCACTCGGTTGTCTCAGGGTCAAAATCAGTCATTGTTCTCTGGTTTCCAGCAAGGTAGGCTTTTGAACACCTTCAAAGGTCCTTCGCCAATTTGAAGTCCTGGCAGCAGTATGGCTGGCAGAGAGGCAGGTCTTGTTATAGCAGTAGGGTCACCCTCAATGGGCCCTGGGAATGAGTAGATACCATATCTCACTTCTGCCTTGGATGCTCAGTATTCACTTCACTGGTGGAGGGCTCTGGAAAGTATACTTTACCAACAAAGATCCAATGAAATCTTATTCCAAGTTTGGAGTCCAAAAGATGATCTGAAGAAGTGGTGGGTGACCCCTTCTTTTAACGGCCAAAGCATGTAGGTGGTTGTACTAAAGCCATTGTACTTTAGGGATCCAATCCCTGCGCTTGAAAGAAGTGGACTTTGCCCTTCTGACATCACACTCAAAATGTTTTGCTGTAGAGTAAGTGGAGGGGACAGGAAGGAGAGAGGTAGGGAGAAACAAGATGGTGTATGTTTTGCTCCACTGTATAGAGCTCTTCTGTCTACACTAACCCCACTACTTCTGTGTTCACGATGATGAACAGCCTTTAGAAATGCAGCACCCTCATGAATGGTTGTATGCCTTTGATGCATGGGCACAGGACAGTTTCCTATAGAGTGGGTGTCTAGCAAAGGGCCTTACCTACCCTCACAAAGTGATCAAAGAGGAGGCCTGGCCATTCATGTGCCTATCTTGTCAACTGGCAGGGTCAGCCTGTCTGACCAGAATACATAATACCTTCCACAGCTAAGCTGGCTCACAGGAGCTGTTACATGTGTGATATTAATTTGGATGTGGCTGCAAGTATCATGCACAGTGGCAGGCAATATGGCTTAATATAGGGTTCCACATCAACAAACACCTCTCCTTCAAGACACACATAGCAAAACAAAAACTCAGGCAGCTTGGTATCAGCTCTCCCTCCTGCAGGAAGTCCCTTCCCCCCCTCTGGACAGCTTTAGATCCACCATTCAAGCACTGGTCCTATCCCACCAGGATGGTGCATTGTCCTCCTTGAAGGCCTCCTGTAGTCCTCCCTTGTGCACCTGAGAAGTGTCCTACACATGGATGTCTGCCTCATCAAGGGTCTACGCTGATAAAACCACATCAACCCGGCCCTCTTCGACCTTCACTGGTTCCAACTGCACACAGGAATCACTTTCAAATCTTGCTGCATCATCTATGAAGCAGTCACCCTCAAGTCACCCAGCATCTCAGCATCTCAGCAAACTCAGTCACCCAGCAAACTCAGCATCTCTGGCGGACAGCACACCACAAGAAGCCCGGACACGTGCAGACTTGAAATCTGTCATTGCAGAAAGGAAAGGACCGAAAAACAAGCCTTCTCTGCCAACCCTCCAAGACTATGGAATTTCTTCCCGTCAGCGTCAGACTTGATCCCATGCTCCTTTAATTCACAAAAGAACACAAGACCCACCTCTTCATGGATTCTTTCCTCCTGAACATTTAGGCCATCACGTCACCACCCCCCCCCCCACGTCACCCGATCGCTAGATGCTGCCCACCCCTCTCCTTCCCACCACCCTGTACAGCTGTACCTCTCCCCTCTGTTCCCCTCTGTATTCTACTCCTGCTGTATATCTGTTCTGTTGTTACCTCTGAAAAGCACTCTTATGCATCTGTACTGTTGTATAGCTCTTTAAAATGCTCTGTTGTGTATCTGTATACTTGTATACCTCTGTAAAGCGCTCCGTTGCTTCTCGAAGCTAGGTCTGCGCTGAATAAATACAATAATAATAATAATAGGCATAGCTTACCCTGCCACCATCTTGGGCTACTTATGATCATCATATGTTGGTCCAGGGGTTCACATCTTAAATGCAGCCCCTGTGCTGCAGAGGCTTGGCTGTCACTGCAGCATTCAGATGGGCAACTATGATTTCTGAACCTGCTCTTTGCCACTGGTAGGGTAGGTGCTGCAGATCAGGAGACTGATGCAGCAGGGCATAAATACACACTATGCTTTTGCTATGGAGTTTAAGAAAGGGGAATCTGATCAGCAGTTTACCCTTTTAGAGATGGAATTTTCTTTATCATTTGTTTAATCAATAAAAATAAAAAGCCAGAGCTTTTGTTAAGACGGCACATGAAAGTCCTAAATTACCCAGAGTACACAAAGCCAATCGAAACCAGACTCAAAGACGAAACAGACAAAGTGCAAGGCAAAATCCAGCTTTATTATCATCCAAGTAAAGCATGGACTGCATACAAGCATTAAAATCTTTTTTCTCTACAAATTTGTCAGAGCTGACATCATAACATAATCTAGTTACAAAAACATATGGAATTGAGGATTGGTTAGTGGTGGTGACTGCATATAGACTCTATATGTACAGAACCTCTCATTGGGTTATGATAATGTGATGGCTTTACCTGGAACCACCTCTACATTGATAAAGGCAAAAAATACATCATCCGTACACCACGTGATTGGTTGGCAAGCTATTTCAGGGGTGGCGTACCATTGAGGGTTTCAATTGGTCGGTTTCTTACTATCCACCCTTGGGCACTTGACAGGTCGTCAAGACATGAGCCAGACAAGGGGTATGGAGATAGAGGCCCATGGACTGTTCATTGTTCGATAAAGAAGTTACCATCCCTCTTTCCTAGGCCATGGGCCAGGGTAATCTCTTTGTACTTGGCCTTGTGCAGCATCTCGTGTCTGTGTGTTCATGTAGGGAGTATGGCAGGTGTTCTATCTGTGTTCACTATTAATGAATAAACAGTGTCTTCCAATCATGGGTCATGTGTGATTAGACTGTGCGTGAAATTGAATTACCTCCCATTTATTAAAGTTTTAGCTAATATTACCATGCATGCTGTGTGTTCTGTTGCCTCTAAGGACTCTTTCTAGTTATCCTTCATGGGGCTTGTTGGCTTACCGTGTCCTTGCACCTGGCTAACAAAGACTGGTTGTGATTTGATGTGAATATATGGCTTGCATCTTGGGAATCATTATCTTGTGCTTTCTCTCTGCTGTTCCTATCCTTCCTCATTCATGATAACCTTGGCTTGGGTTTCTAGCTACTGTCTGAGCGCTGCATTGATAGACATCTTTGCAGATTCTGCGTTTTGAGTTCTCTTGAAATCTTGAGGCCTTTCATTTAATTAAAAGCATGGTGTGGCTTTCATTTTAAAGAATATGGCTGCCCAATTGCACTCTTGTTTCTATGTCAGTGAGCTATATTTGCGTGTTGTTTTTCCTTATAGATTAGGGATGATAGCATTGCTTATGTCTTGTGGATGATAGGCTAATATTGTTTATGCATATTTTACTTAGTGTCTGCATTTCTTCATGTCGAGTGCATGTGTGCTTCGTGTCTAATGCGTGCACTTGTTTCTGGTACAACATTAGTTTCTGCTTTTGCCATCTTCAACCTAAATGGTCTCTATGTCTTGCAGTACCTGCCTGGGATAGTGGCGGTACGGTTGCCTCAGTGAGTAATGTTTCTCACCTGTTCAGTATTGGGTCCGGGGAGGGGCAGAAGCTATGGATGACATACTCATCTGTCTCCCAACACTTTTATAACCTCGCCAGATGGCAATTCCCCACAAAAACATTCTGATTTAAAGCTTTGACTCCATAACTGATATTCAGAGCTATCAGTACCTCTAATCTGGCAGTGGTGGTAGCATTGTTAAGGACATCTGCCACCTCCCTCCACTCCTCCATAAATTGAACTGCATTTACTGCCACTCAGTTCATAGGAGTCGCTTTAACGTCTTAGAGGCGGCAGGCTAGAGAAGGTGCTTCCATCTGCAGATCTAAAGACAGTAGCCAAGATCTAAGGATTAGTGATCTCTGCTTTCTGTTAACTCCAAATTAGAAGCTTTGTCCCATTACAACCCTGCTTTAGTGGTTTTTCTCTCTTTCTATACCCTTTCTACCCCTCTGCCTTCCCTGCTTTATTGAATATATTTCACTAATTTGCCTGTCTTTCGCCCTAGCATGTTCGGGCTTTATTGCCCTCACCATCAATGTTACCTCTCTTAAGTATTAGCATTTTTCTTTCACATGTCAATTGAAAGGCTTTCCATGAAAGTTTGAAGGCCACAGCAAACCTTAATGTTGCTTTTGCTTCTAAGTATCCAGACGTTGCACCTCCTACTTGTTTAGGTCTTCCCTTCGAATCTTCTCAGATGTAGATCCACACAGTCAAGCACCTATTTCTTTCTCTTGTGCTCACTCTGCCACAGTCATTTAGTAACATCCATCCCTTTCTCTGGAGGAGCTTTTGTACACTGACTTCCATAACCTTGAACTCTCATGTGAAAACCTGTTGTATATAAGAAAAGCTACAAGCTGTAGAGACCCAGCTGGGCCAGTAGCATTAAGGAGCAAGTTATAATTTAATCTTGAGATGCATCGGTTACAGTCATTGGTCAGATCTTGTCACTTAATCAAGATTTTTTCCAGTAGCCGCACCCATCGGACATCCATTCACTCAGCTCACAGGATCAATTCACACTCACAGAACTCACATACTTCTGAAGTGTCCAGTGTTCCATTCATCATCCCATTCATGACATCATACACTCTATTACTCAATTGTGCATTTATACAGCATACACAAAGGCCCTTTTGTATAAATCTCCTATTTAAGGTATTATACATTGTTACTTTTGTATTATTTACTTATTTGAAGAACAGGGATGTCAATTTTGATCAGAAGTGACATACAATAACACACTTAGAGATGGCGGAACCATTCCCATTAAGGGTGCCTGCACAATAGCACAAATATGAAAACAAGTTGCAGGCCAGTTTATGAGGGTGTAAAAAGTGGAACATATACCAGGTACACAACAAAACAAACAGAAAATATATATTTATATAAGAAGACACTTGACATACAAATGTAACATTTGATTAAGGGGGCAAGTGCTTCAAATTATATAAGTATTCAAAAATTGCATTATTAAGCATCACTGGAGAGAGTGTTGGGGGGGGTCAGGTAGGGATGATGGTGGCAGGGGCAGGGGAAGTAAATAAGTGAAGTTTAAGCCATGTTTTGAAGAGATTCACAGTTGGGCTGGGTTTGATTGTGATGGGCAGTAGGTTTCAGTCGAGCAGGGTGCATATGGAGAAAGAGTGGAAGCGAGAGGAGGCATTTGGGAGGGTATGTGACAGTGAGGTTGAGTGCAGAAGAGGATCGGAGGGAACAAGATGATGAGTAGACTGAGATACAATCAGACAGAGACTGAGGTGCAAGACCATTGATCGCTTTGTAGGCCTGGAGAAGGAGCTTGAAAAGGGAGTGACTTTGCATTGAGAGCCAACCAGCATGTTGTCAGTAGGTAACTGTGGGGGAGGAAATTGATAGATTGTGGAGAGTGAGGGTAGCAAAGTTGAGAAGTTTGTCCAGAGGGAGGAAGGAGTAGATAGGAAGGCCAAGGAGTAGGTATGAGCAGTAGTCAAGTTTTCTGAGGAAAAGGGTGGAGATTAGAGTTTTTGTACAATGGGTACTAAGAAAATAACACCTTTTTTACGAATGTTGAGGAGGGTAATACAAGCAGCAGAGGCAGTGGTAGTGACAAATTGTTTCTATCTGAGATCACTATCAAAGAGGACCCCAAGACTGCAAGCCTTGCACAAGAGAGCAAGAAGCTCAGGTGGGAAGGCGATAAGAGAGGGGAGGAATGGCATTGGAGGTCAGGAGAAAGAGGACTTCCATTTTTGAAGAGTTCAGCGTGTGGTGCAGAGATCCATCCAGTGACTGATTGAGGCAGTTTGTAATCGTTTCAGAGATTGCTGGGGCAAAGAAGGGAAAGGAGAAACATATTGGAGTGTCGCCAGCCATAAGGTGGTAGTGAAAGCCAAAGGCCGAGATAAATCCTCCTAGGGCAGAGGTATAGAGGGTGAAGAAGAAGAGGTCCAAGGACTGATCCTTGGGGGACACCAATAGGGAGAGGGATGGGGGACAGAGGTATGCAAGTTCCAAGGGAATTTGAGGGATCGACCTTCCAGGGAGGAGGCAATCCAGACAAGAGCAGATTTGCAAACCCCAGGGTCCTGGAGAGCACGGAGGAGAAAGCAGTGTTTGACAGTGTCGAAAGCGACAGAGAGGTCTAAAAAGATGAGTATAGAAGGCAGTTTGGAGTGGTAAGAATCAGCGAGCATGTGGAGACACCGACAAGTGCAGTCTTGGTGTAGTTCTTTCTATGGAACCCAGATTGAAGGGGATCTCCAAGGCCAAGTACCCTTTGTGATCCAGTTGAAGAGCACCCACTCAAAGACCTCTGAATAATGGGGAAAGAGAGAAATTGCAATAATTTGGTGGGACATTTGGGTCAGCAGAGGGTTTCTTCAGTAGGGGTAAGACAGTTGCAGATTTGAAGGAGGCAAGAAAACCTCAATTGGAGAGAGAGAGAGAGAGAGTTTAAAGAGCTCAGAGAGATAAGGGCAAGTTATTAAGACAATGTCTTTGAACATTTGGGGAGAAAAAGGGTTGATAGGAGCACAAGATGCTTTGGTACTGCGAAGGATGGGTGTTAATTCAATTGGAGAGGTGGGGGAGAGATGGTGGACAGAAGGAGGGTTGGCGGGGGAAGAAGGAGGGCTGTGAGGTTTGGGGAGGGAGAGAAGATAGGGCTATGGGAGTGTCATGAATTTTAGAGGAACAGTCGTGAGAAAAGTCATTAGCAGAAAGGGAGGAAGGAATGGATTTACCCTTGGGAGGTGTGAGCATAGCTAGGAGGGTAAATTCATGTTCGCTGGGGGTGATTGCAAAGGGAGGGGAATAGTTTTGCAAAGTAGAAGGATTTGGAAGAGTCCAATGCAGAGATGAGGTCAGGAAGGACATTTTGATAGGCTAGGAGTATGGCAGGGCCCACAATTTATACCAGCATCGTAGATCACAGTGCATGTTTTTTTTGAGGGTCTGAATTTCAGAAGTGAGCCAACGCTGAAGACGTTGACAGGAATATGTGATTGTGTGATAATGACAGTGTTGGTCAAATGGAGTCATAAGTGCATAGCAAAAGTCAGAAAAAGGATGGTCAATGGAAGAGGCATGAATAGGGAGAGTGACAGGAGATCGGTCCTCACATCACCAAGGTTAGGAGCAAGTGAGACATCCCTGAGCTTCCTCTTAGTCATTGAAGAGGATGGAGGAGGAGTAGAGGGTGGAGGGACCCACATGTTAAAGTGAAGAATGAAGTGATCAGACCGACAGTGGTGAATGGAGAGGTCAGAAGAGGAGGAGAGTGAATTAGGGAGAAAGACAAGGTCAAGGGAGTTGCCACCGAAGTGGGTAGATGGTCATGGAGGAAGTAGAGGGAGTGGTTAGGCAGGGGGGAGTCATGAACAAGGCTGTTAGCCGCAGAGGGCTTGGGAAGGTTAAAGTCCCCCAGCATGATGATGTTTCTTTTGTATCCAAACTTTCTTTACTTGAAATTTGGCAAATGGAAAAGCAACAGTGCCAAATCCGTCCCCATACCAAACATTACTTGAAATAAAGAAGTGGTGAGCAGTAATTAAATGTAGCTCGCTGTATAGGAGGAGGACGAAGATGAGCTTCGTCTGGTGCACAAGGAGCTAGTAATGTGCATAGTGTGGATCAAATCTATGATCAGAATGAGATTCAACCAAAATCACTTGTTCCATCAAGTATAATAACATTTTTAACACTATGGCCCTCATTACGACCCTGGCGGAATTCGGAAAACGATGGCGGAAATGCAATACCGCCATCGAATAGCGCTCGGTGCGACTATGACCCGTCACCGCAAAGTACGAAGCCAATAGCGACACCGTAGTGAACGCCAACGCTAACTGCACCAAGCACAGAACCGCAGGGCCGTCCCAATGGGGAGGCACTAGTCCAGCTGAAAGGCCGAAATGTTGCTCCGAGCCACCAGTACTGCGTAAGGGCATGTGGGCCATTGGCGATCGTCCCATAAGATCGTAATGCTGCTCCACTGATTAACACGAAGCAGCAGGTGTCGGGAGTAAAAGCCATCTGCAGGAGTGGCATACAGATGGCAGTGGCAAAAGGGGAGGAGATACCTGTCAACCAAAAGAAAAGAAAAAGAACAGAATGGCCATCAGAACTACATTCGAACAACTCACTTCAATGATCACACTAAATCCACAGCCATATGCATGCTAGCCCACTCCAAAGGATCATCACCACCCCAAAACCACTTGCGACTCATAACCATCTATATCGAGGTGCAAACACCATCACAAACGAGTGTACCTGTGCATGCGTCTGTCAAAACAGAATCCATCAGATGGGAATGTTAACGTGCATGGACACAAGTGTCTGAGGGCGCGTCGAGACAGGGAGGGCTCAACAAGGCCAGATAGACGATGGTCCCACTATGGCAGCCCTGCATCACATAGCGTAGGGGAGGCGGATAGATCCCAAGAAGCCCTGTACATGGCAAACTCTGTATCAAATCACCTGCCCATGCATCCATTCATCATTCCCTCATCCCGGGATTAAAACGCCTGAATATTTACTCACATAACATTAGAAATATCCATTGAGTCTGTGCGTTATGCAGCCTGCAAAATCCACAGTGCCCCAGCCCGTAATTCCAGTGTAGTGAAGTAACATGTATTTGGGAACGTCCGGCCTCATCGCCCACGTCGCAATTGCGCATCCCAAACTATTCATATCAATCATTGCATCCTCGCCATGGCCCCTGTCTCAAGGACATTGAACAATAGTACGTTATATTTGCAGTCAGACCTGTGGGCATTTCCTCGCCGCTAGCTGAAAACCGAAAGCGCCGCCCTTCGAATTCCTCATTTGCAACATCACGTCGAAGAGGCATCTGTGGCCGTTTGAAATCACTAATTATTCCATCGAGTGCGGCTGTGTGTGAAAATGGCAACTGCCTTCACCCACAAATGGGACGCCCCGCCCGTCGTTGCAACTCGGTACAGTGATGCATGAGGGCCCACCGTTACTCGAGTACTACGTTCCACTGACCCTTCACAAGTCTGTTCGCGACTGCACAGATAGTATGTGAAACAATGGGACCACAGCAGAATGAACATATCAACCAATCTTACACGGCCATCGGGTACAAATACATGATTGCAATAGCAAGATGCCATTCCCCGAATTGCAGCGTTGTGCGCGGGACGTGCTCGGCCAAAAGGGAGAGCAGTTTGCACAGGTGGAATTAATCACCACAGGTGGAGGCCATACAGCCTGAAAACACATAAATTGCACAGCCAGTCTCCTCCCACAACCACACCGAAATGCTACCGGCAGGACTCGCGATGTTGGCCCTGGGGGACCTGATAGCACTGCAAGTACTCCAACTCCAAGAAGAAGACGAACACCAACTACAACCGGCCGCACGGAGGAGACGCAGGAGGAGGAGGAGGCCAAGGCAGGGCCAGCAAGGGCCGCCAGCACAGCCACTACCACCACGCAGGCAGCCCGCAATCCCACGCCTCCGAGCACATCCGTTCAACCTCACTGATGAGCAGATCCACACCCTCTACCGTCTGGACCGGGACACCATAGCCGCCATTGTGGACATGACACAGGCTGACCTTGTCAGCATGATAGATAGCCCAACCGCCATCCCACCCCTACTGAAGGTGGTGTCTGTACTCCACTTCCTGGCCACAGGCACCTACCAGCACACAGTCGGACAGTTGCATGGCATTTCTCAGCCACTGTTCTCACGGACACTATTTCAAGTGCTCGATGCCCTCCTCCAGCACGCAGACGACTACATCTCTCTACCACGCTCAGAGCAGGAAATCACCAACACAAAAGTGGGATTCCATGCACTTGCCGGGATAACGGGTTGCATTGGTGCCATCGACTGCACCCATGTGGAATTGGTCGTCCCACATGCCATGGAGGCCCAGTACCGCAACCGAAAACAATTTCATTCCCTGAATGTACAAATGGTGTGTGACTCCAACAGGATCATTACACATTGTTGTGCCAGATTCCCTGGATCAACCCATGATTCTATGGTCTTGAGGAACTCTACAATACCACGCTACATGGAGCGACACGCAGGGAACAGATCCTGGCTACTCGGTGAGTCTCATTACATGCATGATTATGTGGGGTATGTGATTTGGCAATGACCTGGCAGGAAGGGGGGGGGTGTGTGTACGTAGCAATGGCATTCCACATCATACGTTTCTCGTCCACATACAGGTGATGCTGGATATCCACTGAAGAGATGGCTCCTCACACCAGTCCGGAACCCACGGGACCAGCATGAGGAGGACTACAACCATGCCCACTCACGTACCCGTGTAGTCATTGAACAGGCATTCGGCCTACTGAAGGGTCGTTTCCGCTGCCTCAGCAGGTCTGGCGGGGCACTCCTGTACCGCCATGTGAAGGTTGCAAAGATGGTGATGGCATGTGTCATGCTCCACAACATGTGCGTACGTAGAAATGTGCCCATGCCCCCTGACGCAGAACTGCAAGCACCTGATGATGGTCATGATGAGGGTGGGGATGTGGCAGCACCTCATGGAGTCTGCGAGGCACCGGAGGCCCGTGACATTCGTCAGCATCTCATTGATGCATGCTTCTAGCACTCACGCCTGGTGGCTGATACATGGACACGGGACTCGTGGCACTGTGTGTGTCTGGGACATGCACAATATGGACTGTACGCCTATGATGGCCTAGTACACAAAGATCAATGTCCACACATCTCATTGGTTGATCGTGCACTGTTTATGGCATATGTGATATCATGTTGAACACCCTATCGACCCGCCACCCAAGTGAGCCCAACACACCCCCTCCACCCTCCTACCTCCCCCCCGAACACCAGTGTCCAAAGATGCTCATTGTCAGTGGGCTGTCGCTATTGCAAGCCCCCTCTGCGGGTATCAGGGGCACCCCTGCCTGTGGAGCGCAGGTTCCTCCCAGATCTACGTTGGGGGCTGCCCTGGACGGAACTTGCAACGGATGATGTGTCTGCCTGCTCACGTCCATGCATGTCCCTAAGGGTTTGCGAGAGCTCAGTGAGCACACGGCGCACTGCGGCAAGTTCGGCACATACGTCTTTGGACGTCGCATGCAGTTCCCCCCTCAGGCTCTCGGTGCTTCTCTCCATTTGTACTCTCAGGCTCTCGGTGCTACTCTCCATTTGGACTCTCAGGCTCTCGGTGCTACTCTCCATTTGTGCCCTTAGCGTCTCTGTACCTCTCTCCATTTCTGCCCTAAGTGTCTCAGTTGATGTTTCTATGTCTGCCTTAGTGCCCCCACATTCATCGGCATGGTCCTTGAGGAGCGTGGCCAGTTGCTGCTGTTGCACGATTAACTGGTCGAGGGACTGTTGCCTCTGCTGGGCCATGGCCATTTGCGGGGGTGTCACAGAGGGGCTGTTGTCCTCATGTTGCCTTGCCACAGGGCTTGTGGGGGATGGCCAGTCGTCGTCTTGTGGGTGCCCCTGCGTGGTATCCTCATGTTGTACGGGATGGGACAGACAGGGGGATTGGGACAGGTCATGGATGGATCTGACTTCGACATCCCCGTTTTCTGTGTCCGAGCATGCTGCCATCAATGGGGTGTCACCTATGGTGCTGCTGCCACCAGAGGCAGTGCCTTCTGTGGCATCCATTGGGGGGACCTGTGGTGGTGGTGGTGTGGGCATGCTGGCTGCTGGGGTGCCTGTTGATGTTCCCTCCTCTGTGCTGCCACCTGGTTTGTGCTGCTGCCGTGTCTTGATGCGTGCAGCTGAGGTGGAGGGTCTCTGGCCGTTGGTCTTGGCCCTCTTTGCAGGTGTGCTGGTAGGGGTGTCCTGTAGCTCGTCGTTTGGATCGGACCCTGTGGTGGAGTAAAGGAGGGCGAGGGTTATTGATGGGTCTGTGGGAATTGGAATGGCATTGTATCACATGCATTGGGGTGGTACCTGAGGGTGATTTGGGTCGGGGCCTTGGAGGTGCTTTCATTTGTGTGTGGAGTGAGGGTGCAGTTGTTTGGCAGCCTGCAGTTAGGGTGTGCCTGCTGCACGTGTAGTGCGTGTTTTAGGGGTTTTTAATTATTTATGTATTTATTGTGGGTTTTAACGTGCGCTATCAGGCCGATGTGTGTGGACGTTCTCCTGGACATGTGTTTCTGTTGCACTATGTGGACGCATGGTACTTCACATGGATGGACTGTGTGTATTTGGCATTGTTTTATTTGGCCCACCTACCTGAATCTTCGGATGTCTGCACTCCTTTCTCCATCCCTCCGACTCCCTCTATGCTCTCCATTCCGATGGTGGAGGCACAGATTTCTTCCCAGGGGGTCAACTTGATGGGTGATTCAGGACCTCCTCCGGTGGCTGTGGCAATGTTGCGGTTGGCAGAGAGTATGCTGCGGACGCGTATCCGCAGGTCGTCCCATCGCTTGCGGCATTGCTGTGGGGTGCGGGGTGCGGTCCCCACCGCACTTACCCGCTGTGCCACCAGAGCCCATATGGCCTTCTTGTTTGCAAGTGCCGTCCTGGTCATTTGCGTGGAGAAGACGACGGCAGCATTCTCCTGGAGGGTCTCTGTTAGCACGGTGAGTTCCTCACGGGAGAAGTGGACCTGCCGCTTGCGGTCGCACGCTTTCTTCGCTACTTTTCCCATTTTTCTTGGTTTCGCTAGGGTGGATGACGGGTTGGGGTGTGTTTCAGGGTAGTGATTTTAGTGGTTGTGTGGTTTTAGTGGTTTTATAGGTGTACGGCGGGATGTTTCCCGTTCCGGGCCCATGTTTTTGCTTCCGTTTCCGTATATTTCTGGTCACCGTACTTTCCGGTAGGCGCACACTGCGGTGACCGCTAAGAGGGGTGGCGGTATTGCACCTAGGGCGCCGTACGGCGGCGGTGTGGGCCGTTTTGGGGTCATTTCCGCCATCGCGGACTTTGCACTTCCGCCATGGCGTGGTGCTCGTGCCCGATGGGTCGGAATGGGCCGCACTTTGCTCCTTCGTGCAATGGCGGAAACGCTATTTACGCTGTGGCGGTCCGGTCAGTCACTTTCCGCCAGGGTCGTAATGAGGGCCTATATGTTTGTGAATATCTTATAGACGACTCCAAATGCAGTAATATAAAAATAAATGGAACGCCTTCTAATCCAGGTCCTACATATATGTGTGGTTAAAGCTAAGAGAAAAAGGGGAACATCTCAGTTGTAAATGTTATTAAGTTGTATGCATGGAATCTGTAAAGTGTGACCAGGGCTGGGAAACAACAAAGCACTGCACAGTAACGACATACCTAGGGGGTTACAGGTAGGTGCCAGGGTAGCAGAGCTAGCTTGGAAAGAATATGTGGAGCAGGGGAGGGGCGGGTTCCAGGTTCCAGATGGGCAAGAAGTAGGGTTGAGTGGAGTAAATTTGCATATTTATGGAAATCCCAAATGGCCAACACTTATGCAATGCTGCATGAACATATTTGTATAGCACCAGTTGGGTTGGAGTGTAAAAGAAGCTCAAGGTACTGGCCTGTGTTAATCTAATCAGACTCAAACTAGAGGCAGAGGCAAATAGATCCCAGTTATTTATATCCCTGATAAACAATGAAGATGTTTGCCACTGTCTAAGACATTGGGCCTCTTTACAAGTCTGGCGGTAACCCGCCGGTGTTGCCGCCAGACTTTAGCTCCGTTTCCGACACCTGATATCCTGGTGCCACCGAGACATTACAAGTCCTGGCAGATCGGGAAGTCAGGTGCCAAAAAATGTAAGTCGCCATTCCCGTGGAGTCTCACAGGACTCCACGGGAATGGGGACTCGGAAGCACTGGCTCCGTTGCTAACGGTGCCGGTGCTTCCATGACAACTCTGCTTTCTGGGGCCGTTGCGCCCGGCAGGTCAGACCTGCGGCCCCCCAGGAAAGCAGAATTGCAGTCTGCCGGTGTGGAAAGGGTGCCGGTACGTTGCTACCGGCACCCTTAATTCCGGTTCGGCAGACTCGTAATGAGACCCATTGAGCCCTTTAGATGGATTTCCGACTTATTTAGTTTAACTGCCTGCTAATGTGTACCATTCTGTGTGATCTTTTGCATGTTCTTTTAGCTCCCCTTGACTCCTCAAGATGTGTGGTAGTGGGACCGCCCCTAGAAATAGGCACTTAAGCCCATTCTAGCAATCTGATGTTAAATTTGACCATTTCCTCTCTCTCGCTCTCTGCAGGATTTTGCAAAAATGACAAGAACCATGATGTAAGACTGAAGATCGAAGTGCTGCGCCTCAGGAAAGTCTCTAGTAAGAATGGGGACAAGGTGGGAGAAGCCTTCTTTGCCATTTACCCCCGCACTAACCAGCCACGCATCAATCTGCTTGCTGGTAAGAACGAGGATTTGTACCGCTATGGCAACATCATGGCATTGCTCCGGGTACGCAATGAGGAGTTGGCGATGCATTGTGGTCGGCTGGCATACACAGTTTCCTTTCACGAACACCGCCCACCAAAGGCACGGCGTTCACCAACACCTTCACGCCAGACCACACCCTGGCCCAACCTCATGAACCATAAGGCCAAGGAGGGAGAGCTAACAGAAAGATCCACCATATCCAAGATGGAAGTTCCAGCTCCTGAGATTGGTCCCATAGAAACACAGAAGAAACAGGCTCCTTCCACGCCAGAAGTGTCTCGTGCACCGACCCCTGAGGTAAGCCGCATAAATATTATGAGAGAGAGCTTTATTCCACTCTCCAATCCACCAAGTGGCAGAGAGAGGGCCTTCTTACAACTCCGTACTGAGCACCGAAATACATATCAGGGTTACTGCAAAGTTCAAAATAACGCATACCTGAAAAAATGGTAGAGGCCTCAGGGTTATAGTTGATTGGCAAAATGATGTGTCAATCCTCAGTCAGGGACGTACCTGGTGCATTTGCATGTCAATATTGTGATGCATTGGAGGAGTCCTGTGTGGGTTGTCAGTAGCGCAACTGAAGGAGGCGCGTTATGAAAGATTAAGATTCACTGGTAGTGCTATTTCGATCCAGTAATGCAGTATCAGAGGTGCTGCACGTTGTCAGATAGAAGAGGTGTGGTGGTACTAATGTGTGTGTGGGGCAGTATGTGAAAAATTGGCCCTGCAGGTCCTGATTAAAGAGCACTAGTAGTAGAGTGGTGTCTGGGTGTCTAGTACTAGAATGCCAAAGGGTTTGCAATTTCAAGATAGTAGTGTGCAGAAGGAACTAGGGATCCTTTGGTATGTGCGGGTTCTCCAGGTCAGGAACAATGTGCACGGGTGCAATTGTGAGTGTATCCCAATACTGGAATATTGAGGGTGCTTCAGGTCAGCATTGTGTGCTGTAGACCTGTATGAGCCACAGTGGTGCTGCCGGTCAGCACTGAGTGCCCATAGTGTGTGTGTGTGACTGTGTGCGAGTGTGACTTTGTAGTGTGTGTGTCCATGCGCTGCTGAAGTGTGAGTGGGTGTTGCTGCAGGTCAGGGTGAAGGCACATTGACAGTGAAGTGGAGGCTTACGAAGAGTAGGGCTTCTTCAGGCCAGGAAAGAGGTGCACTGGAAACATGTATTGGGAAGGATGGTATCGAGCTAGTAGAGGTTTTCTGTCTGGACATTTGAGGGGCAGGACAGTGGTGAAGCCTGGGTACTAGAATCCTCTTTCTAGAACACTGCTATGCTTTGTTCTGAGAGTTTTCTCCATGTCGTTCCTCTAGGTGCCTGTTAAGGTGGCTCCTGCCGACCGTCCGGAGGCTGTGTGGGAGACCCCCAGAGAACCGTCCTCTCCTGAACCTTTGGTGGCTCCTCTGAAACGGTTGCCTAGTAATGCCAGCTTTCACCTTTCCACGCCCGGCTACAGTCCTGAGCCAGACTTCGACTCCTTTGTAAGTAAGAGAATCTCCACCCTTTGACTGCACGATGCGTGGGAAGCCATCTTGAATGTTTTCTTTTTAGTTTAAAATGTGCTACCCTGGAAAATACAGCTGGAACCGGGCATTCACGTGTCACCAGGACGCCATGTTCCAAGTTCTACTCTTTTACAGATGTTTTGAAACTGGTACTGGAGTTCAATTGGATCAATTAGCGCGAAATTAAGGCTGCATTTTCCAGAATGTATAATTCTTAGATGAAAGACCCGGACAGGAAATATGTGCCCCTAATGAGCCATGTGGTCTCCACGAGCTGGAATTGGTGTTGTTGGTAAAGGACATGATACGTGAGCACATGTCTAGGGAAACATGTTGTGTCTCAGCTCAATCGAGATTTTAAGAAGTGTAAATGTAATTCAGACTGGCTTCGTGGGTATTTCCAGTCCTGTGGTGGCCAGGGGGTGATGCGTGCCATTCTTAGTTCTGGCATTACTGGATGGGCAGTGTTGCTCGTCAGGCGTAGGTGTGGCAGGGCTGCAAGTCGGTCGGTACATGTCATGTTCAGGGTTGGCAGGTCTCTCTGTGGGGCAATACATCGCATGCTTAAGTTTTGCTGGTATGTTTGGTTAGTGTTGACTTGTTGACTGTCATGGTTATACATTTGGCAGGTCATTTCATGGGGTATGGCATGGCATTCTTAAGGTTGGCAGGACTGTATGTGAGGCAATGTATGTTATGACAGATTTGTATGTGGTGTGTTGTAAATCACTGTTTGTGGGGCATTGCGCATCATGCTTTGGGTTGGCAGGTATGCATAAGGGCCACTCTGTCATCTCAGGTTTGTATGTAGATTGCGGTTTGTCATCCTAGGTGGTGGCAGGCCAACATGTTGGACGATGCATGGCATGCTTGGGGTGGCCAGGTCTGTGTGGGGCTATGCATGTCATTCTTTGTGCAGTACTGGCACGGCTGTGTGGGTCTCAGTCTGGGGATGGAAAGGAACGGGGTATGGTAGGCTTTACGTGCATTTGGAATAATGTAACCAAGTTCTTAAGCTATGAAATGTAATGTAACCAATCTCTTAAGTATCTCTGCTCAGAAACTGGAGCCCAAGCAAACTTTGACTAAGAATGCAATGTAACCAACCTCTTAAGCAATCTAACCACAGCTTCTGTAACTGATTTTTTAAGCTCAAGTGCCTAGATGCCTAAGGGCTTGGTGCACTCTACAAATGCATACATAAATAAATAAATAAATAAATAAATAAATAAATAAGCATTGATCTGAGTGCTGGAATAGCTGCAGAGCTGCAGGATACGTTAGCGATGCTTACACTTAGCTATATGGAAGGTGCAAGCAGTGGAACAGCCAAATGGAGGAGCATTGCTAGAGCATGTGTAGCAAGAGACTGAGGAGTGCCCTTGCACTGAAATATGGAAATAATGCAGTTCCATGTACTCATGAACACTCACTTGTGCCACCAGTGCTTGAACAGTGTTTATATGTTGGGGGACAGGCAAGTCTTCAGTTGTTTTCAGTAGAGTAACAGGTTGGACCTGTGTAGCTCTTCAGCAGGCCGGTCAGTGGCTGCAAGAATTATTGCTTATGTGCACAGTTGAAAGTGGTTGTTGGTGTGTAGCTTAGTTTGGGGTCTCACGGTAGGAACATGCTATCTTTGATGGTCTTTGGCGCCTTTGGGCTGGTCGGTGCGATGGTGTGGGGTTTGTATGAGATGCATATTTGCACTTGGAGCCAGTGCATATGGTATAGAATTGGGGGAGGGGAGAATGCAGTATGGGGTCTCCTGATGATTTAGGTTATGTCCCTGGATTTGTTGTTTTCAAAACTTGCCTGCATTTGTCGATCTATATTGCTTTACTTCAGATTATCAAAACAATCCATAAAAGATACATCATACAAAAAGAAAAACTATTTGACGAAGAACACTTCCAGCTGTTAAAAAGCAGAGGGCAACAATTAATTTATAAAATCAGATGCATAGTAAAATCTCATCATTAGTAAAATCATGTGCATATTATAATTCGGCTGGCGAATCTGCATTCGACAGGTAATAGAGAGCCGGCCTGCACTGAGTGAAGCCCCTGCCCACAAACAGGTTTCAGGTACTTTTTCCAGTTGTTCCATTAGTAGCAGATTGCATTCTTAACTTTATAACTATTCATAAATATAAATATTCTTAACTATTCATAAACTAAATATCCATAGACTATTTTGAGCTTTCAATTATCAACTATTTTACTGGTTATCTTACACAGTGGTAGGAGAACCGTAACACGTACAGAACAGTACAAGATCGATAAGACACAGAGATACAACAGCACTGCTTCACCATTCCCTTCCCGCGCTTCAATCAAATTGCTGGTAATCACCCGAAACGGCCAAGTATATCATAATATTTTTTTGGGGGATTCTAACCCATACCAGGACCTGGGTGAAAACACAGTGTCTACCTCTAATCTCACTGGATTGATTTGGCATGTTCCTTTCCAAGTAGGGAAAACAGATATAATATATATTTTTTTATTTTTTATTTGGTTGGCTAATTAAATTGGCTAATTAAATTAATATAATATATCCAAATAACATACAGGCCAATAACCAATGTTGGGTGAAATTGAAGCCTCAAGATTTATCGAACCAAATGTGTATTACCTCAGACATAGATGATCTGAAGATATAACTCTGATTACATTAATTCAGTTGTGTTTGTTAAACATTCGGGATTTGTATATACTAAGTAATTCTTATTGTTTCTCTCTCTTTTTTGTTTCCTCTATCGTCGCTACTCAACCTGATGGACCCAACTTGCTTTCCAATTGCATTTATATATTGTTTTTTGTCCAAATGTTACATATGTAATGTGTCTAGTAGTGCTGCAATAATAATCATACGCCCTGAGGACGACCCTCAAGGGTTGAAACACGTGTTGGCGTGGCTTTATCCCAATTACCATTTAGGTTACCTCTAACTATTATCTATAGGTGTCAGAATCTTATGACGAGGCGTTATCTCAATTATCATTTGGGTTACATCTCACCATTACCCATAGGTGTTAGAATGTATATATATTTCTTTTGCCGATAATGTATCTTACTGACATGGAGACTTTGTACCTCTAATTGCAATTTGCAATACTAACTTTTAGGGAATCACCATAAACTGAATATCACATGTTGTTTGTTTTTCACATCAATAAAACTCACACCATTTTGTGTTTATAAGCCAACAAGTCAAACTATTCTTTGGCTTATCTTACTTCATAGCAGTGAGCGCGGATAGTGAGGATACCCCCAAGAGTTTCATTTAGCATTTGAGGTGACAGTGAAAAGTCATCTAGCTTTCCCCACCGCCGCAGCACACTGTTATACATGTCCTTTGCATACTAAATCTAGATAGGATAGCGCACCTCCGGCATAGGGTAGTTTTTCACAAACCCAAATATCAACATTAGTACGAGCTGTCACATTTTCTCTCAATATCGCTGGGCTAGGGCTAGTAGCGAACATTTCTTCTTTCGCTTGTTTCGCTGTCTCAGGAGTATAGCTCATCTGCAACACACTCGCCTTGGAAGCAAGATGACACGAAACAACACAGGTTCGATCACCGGGTTCGCGCTTAGAAACCTCTGGGTATTAAGCACGTTATAAATAACCTATCATATCATATCCATCATTTTCATCTTAGAGACAATGTGGGAGGCATTCACACAGGTAAGGGGTCATGCCTGGGGGACAAGTAGTTGGTTTTGGAAGAAACCCCAATATCAGAGCAACACCACACTCCCAGCTTCCCGTAAACCAGTACATTCTCCCTTGTCAGTGCACAATATATCATATCTTTGCAGGGTTGGACTGGGATTAAATTTGTCTCGGGCACCAATGAAAAAGTGGCCTACAGTTGCAAATGGCTATTCATTCCTTTTGTGACAGACTGTTTGAACAGTACCCAAGGGGGAGGTTATTGATCAAATGTGATGCAAATTGTGCAATTTAAAGAATATTCAGCAACACTGATTAAAACTACTAGCCGCATAGTGAACTAATTCATCAAACTGACTCACATTGGTCAAAAAGTTGGCCTACTTTGACCCAAAAACTGGCCCACACGAGCATCTTGAGTTTTTGTTTCGGGCATTGCCCTCTAGGCCATTCCGAGTCTGTATCTTTCTATAGTTATTTCAATTATTTAAACAATGCAAGTACTGTATTTGGTGCTGGCCAAAGCCTGGATTGCACTTTCCAGAGAAACAAAGTATGTGAAAGACTGGGGGTTCTCCACAAGTGTTGGCCGCACCTTTGTAGTGAATACTACTTCAAGATCTATACAGAATAATGAAAAACATTCCTCAATCTTCTCTGTTCTGTGTAACCATCTTTTATTGGTGTTGCTCCATCAGTATCATGGTTTGTTCAGTGTCGGAGGAAATGCGGCCAATGCATTTTCGGCTGTATTGTCCTTCATCAGGGAAATGTCTGTAATCGCTGTGAGGTATAGACTAATCTGTGTAATCGCTTGCACGTAGATTGTTCGGCATGACTGTTAGTTTAAATGTCCTAACAATTGGTCTAAAAGATTATTTCGTCCCAGGGGATAGCTCAGTGGCAACGTGCTCACCTTGAAAACAAGACGACACAAAGCAACACAGGTTCGATCCCCAGGTCTGTGCTTAGAAACCTCCACTTAATAAGCGCGTTATAAATGCGCAACTAAGACAAAAAAAAGAAATCCTGTAACAGCGCCTCGATGCCCCCGGGCTGTGTGAGCGCTGTAAAAATGCAAATAAATAAAAATAAATAAATTATAGTTCATACCTGATGTCAATGGGGAGCCTATTGCATGATAAAATGCCATAGCAGTATAGAAACAAAAAGTAGACTACCAGTGAGAAGATTGAACTTCGAGATAAACTTAACGCTGTTATTCCTAACAGAATGAGCGAGGAACTTAATCTTTCATGCTACTTTTACTTCTTTTCTGTTGGATATTATATTGAAATGATGTTTGGGCTTGAACAGTGACTTGTTTTTTTGTTTTTCTTAAATAATGATGATGCAAGATGCTCGTATCACCTAGAATATTTAGTAGGACAGAGTAGGACTATTTATGAGTTAGAATGATTTTATTTCTCACATGTACATTCTGACTGTATAAGTGCCCGTTGCCATTTGTATAATTCAGAAACTACCTCAGCCATGTCAATTTTCACCGACAATTGAAAACGGTCTTTTCTAGTAGTTTTCCTCAT
Organism: Ambystoma mexicanum; assembly: GCF_040938575.1. Taxonomy (NCBI): domain Eukaryota; kingdom Metazoa; phylum Chordata; class Amphibia; order Caudata; family Ambystomatidae; genus Ambystoma; species Ambystoma mexicanum. The sequence goes on along the minus strand of NC_090934.1, from coordinate 1,223,797,639 downwards.
CTCCTGGATAACCCAGCTGAGATGTCCTGTTGTTTTTGTCCATCGTATTGTGTTTTTTTTCTCCCCACCCAGCGCCCCGATGCCTGCAGGCTTTAGGCGCTATAGAAATAAGTAAATAAATAAATAAATAAAACAAATGAGACTTTTCACATGAGGGAGGATTACTACAATCCCTCTCTGGCGATTCCGTGTCCACTAAGGGGGAGTCGCCCACAGTGGGATCCCACTTGCCTTTTCCCCTAGTGGGTGTTAAGCTTAGTGGGCTCACCTTCATAGTCCCAAAACTGAAAGTACAAGAATGCAGAGACGCGAACAGTACAGGATGCACCAATTTCATCCTGGGGCATGACTGGATCGCTTGGTTATCTGCCTGCAGCTTGCACATCATCTTAAGTGTTCTCACCCCACCACCCCAGGGTATTTAACAAGCAATATTATATCACCCCACACAGCTTTTAAAAGTGGCGTACTAGTTATTGGAATACAATATCTGCTTTGCATTATTCCGTGTGGGGTAGGGACTTAATGTGATAAGCATGCCTAAGTAAGGTGGCAGAAATATTGGTCAACCGTGCCTCTAGAGTTTGTTAGGCATACTATACAAAGCTCCGCAGGGACTTTCGAAGATTGCTCTGGTATCAGAAATCGCCCAGGGACATGGGCTCTACCTCCAGAATGATGCTGCTTGGCCTCTCAGCGGTGACTCCAGCGGAGACTGTTGCCGCTGGCCTGTCTGAGTAGAACGAGTTACCCGATCTATGTGGGTGCAAGGACTGAGGTGAGGAAGTCATGCATGCATAAGGAAGACAGAACATAGCCGCAGGTGGAACCAAGCTTTGACACAAGCTATGGTTGTTTCTATGCTTTCCAAGGGTGCAGATGAACAAAGACTCAAAGTTGTAACAGTGAAGGGCTTTAAGTGGGAGACAGCTAGCCGGGGTGGAGAGCGCCGGCAGCCTCATAAAACTTCTTCCAAGTCAGAATGCGGCCGGCGTTCCCTCCAGCAATAACCATCCCAATCGATTTCGCTGATGTGTGTTGGAGTCTTGAAGCGCGAATGAGGATAATTAAGCAACTTATTTATGGAAAGTTAGAAGTGTGAAAGCCCAGCAAGGATCATTTACAAGCGTCACTGTGCTAAAGTTGAATCTAGAAAATGTGCCTAATAGCGTAACTGTGGTATTGATGAACTTAGAAATTGACGTGCTTGATCACAGGCGCTTTACTGATATTCACCATATCAAACTACTATGCTTACTCTCCCCTATACACCATCAGTCAAGTAGAACACAGCTGTACTATGACACATTCGGTCTAGCTGTTCTCATAATGAACATGGCCCCACAAACTCCACATCATCCTAATAAAACACAGCTAGCTGAGCACTTTCCGGCTAGCTTAAGCGTCTCTTCAGGCCTAACGCAGCCAGACTCAGTCTGGGAGTCCACCCTCCAGACTGAACACATCCAACTGATTTCCTCAGCACCACACCTACCGCTAAGAAGCAGCATTCATGCAACAACCACACCAGCTGCACACATATCCGGTGCGCCCACGCACCATACCACACTCTCTCTCTACTGACTGAACTGCGGTTCCCGAGGGTGTTCAACCTACCAGCGCTTTGAGGTCATACCTTTGAGACATTAGGCGCTAAATAAATACCAAGTAACATAACATAACAAGCAGTGAAATTAACACATTTTAGGGCTGTTAGGAGTATGAAAGAAGAACTGGGGTCATTTACAAGCAGTGAAATTAATGCATTTCAGGGCTGTTAGGAGTATGAAAGCAGAAGGATGGTCATTTACAAGCAGTGAAATGAACTCATTTCAGGGCTGTTAGGAGTATGAAAGCAGAACGAGGGTCATTTACAGGCAGTGAAATTAACTAATTTCACGGCTGTTAGGAGTATGAATGCATAACGAGGGTCCTTTACAAGCAGTGAAATGAACTCATTTCAGGGCAATTAGGAGTATGAAAGCAGAACGAGGGTCATTTACGGGCAGTGAAAAGACAGCATTTCAGGGCTTTTAGGATTATGAAAGCCTAACGAGGGTTATTTACAGGCAGTGAAATGAACTCATTTCAGAGCTGTTAGGAGTATGAAAGCAGAATGCAGAACGAGAGTCATTTACAAGCAGGGACATGAACGCATTTCAGGGCTGTTAGGTGTATGAAAGCAGAACAAGGGTCATTTACAAGCAACGAAATGAACTAAATTGAGGAGCTGTTGAGAGTATGAAAGCAGAACGAGGGTCATTCACAAGCAGTGAAATTAATGCTTTTCAGGGCTGTTAGGATTACGAAAGCCTAACGAGGGTCATTTACAGGCAGTGAAATGAACTCATTTCAGGGCTGTTAGGAGTATGAATGCAGAACTAGGGTCATTTACAGGCAGTGAAATGAACGCATTTCAGGGCTGTTAGGTGTTTGAAAGCAGAATGAGGGTCATTTACAAGCAGTGACATGAACGCATTTCAGAGCTGTTAGGAGTATGAAAGCAGAACAAGGGTCATTTACAAGAAGTGAAATGAAGGAATTTCAGGGCTGTTAGGAGTATAAAAGCTTAACGAGGGTCATTTACAGGCAGAGAAATGAACTAATTCCAGGGCTGTTAGGAGTATGAATGCAAAACGAGAGCCATTTACAAGCAGTGAAATGAACGCATTTCAGGCCTGTTAGGAGTATGGAAGCAGAATGCAGAACGAGGGTCATTTACAAGCAGTGAAATGAACTCATTTCAGGGCTGTTAGGTGTATGAAAGCGGACCAAGGGTCATTTACAAGCAGTTAAATGAAGGCATTCGAGGGCTGTTATGAGTTTGAATGCAGAACAAGGTTCATTTACAAGCAGTGAAATTAACTCATTTCAGGGCTGTTAGGATTATGAAAGCCTAAAGAGGGTCATTTACAGGCAGCAAAATGAACTCATTTAGGGCTGTTAGGAGTATGAATGCAGAACGAGGGTCATTTACAAGCAGTGAAATGAACGCATTTCAGACCTGTTATGAGTATGAAAGCAGAACAAGGGTCATTTACAAGCAGTGAAATTAACGCATTTCAGGGCTGTTAGGTGTATGAAAGCAGAAAGAGGGTCATTTACACGCAGTGAAATGAACTCATTTCAGGGCTGTTAGGAGTATGAAAGCAGAACGAGGGTCATTTACAAGCAGTGAAATGAACTCATTTCAGGGCTGTTAGGAGTATGAAAGCGGAACAAGGGTCATTTACAAGCAGTTAAATGAAGGCATTCGAGGGCTGTTAGGAGTTTGAATGCAGAACAAGGTTCATTTACAAGCAGTGAAATTAACTCATTTCAGGGCTGTTAGGATTATAAAAGCCTAACGAGGGTCATTTACAGGCAGCACAATGAACTCATTTAGGGTTGTTAGGAGTATGAATGCAGAACGAGGGTCATTTACAAGCAGTGAAATGAACGCATTTCAGGCCTGTTATGAGTATTAAAGCAGAATGCAGAACAAGGGTCAATTTCAAGCAGTGAAATTAACGCATTTCAGGGCTGTTAGAGGTATGAAAGCAGAACAAGGGTCATTTACAAGCAGTGAAATTAACTAATTTCAGGGCTGTTGGGAGTATGAAAGCAAAACAAGGGTTATTTACAGGCAGTGAAATTTATGCATTTCAGGGCTGTTAGGAGTATGAATGCAGAACGAGGGTCATTTACAGGCAGTGAAATGAACGCATTTCAGGCCTGTTAGGTGTATGAAAGCAGACAGAGGGTCATTTACAAGCAGTGAAATTAACGCATTTCAGAGCTGTTAGGTGTATGAAAGCAGAACGAGGGTCATTTACAAGCAGTGAAATGAACTCATTTCAGGGCTGTTAGGAGTATGAATGCAGAACCAGGGTCATTTGCAAGCAGTGAAATGAACACATTTCAGGCCTGTTAGGAGTATGAAAGCAGAATGCAGAATGAGGGTCATTTACAAGCAGTGAAATTAACACATTTCAGGGATGTTAGGAGTATGAAAGCAGAACGAGGGTCATTTACATGCAGTGAAATGAACTCATTTCAGGGATGTTAGGAGTATGAAAGCAGAACGAGCGTCATTTAGAAGCAGTGAAATGAACTCATTTCAGGGCTGTTAGGAGTATGAAAGCAGAACGAGGGTCATTTACACGCAGTGAAACTAACTAATTTCAGGGATGTTAGGAGTATGAAAGCGGAACAAGGGTCATTTACAAGCAGTGAAATGAACTCATTTCAGGGCAGTTAGGAGTATGAATGCAGAACGAGGGTCATTTGCAAGCAGTGAAATGAACACATTTCAGGCCTGTTAGGTGTATGAAAGCAGAATGCAGAATGAGGGTCATTTACAAGCAGTGAAATTAACACATTTCAGGGATGTTAGGAGTATGAAAGCAGAACGAGGGTCATTTACATGCAGTGAAATGAACTCATTTCAGGGAGGTTAGGAGTATGAAAGCAGAACGAGCGTCATTTACAAGCAGTGAAATGAACTCATTTCAGGGCTGTTAGGAGTATGAAAGCAGAACGAGGGTCATTTACACGCAGTGAAACTAACTAATTTCAGGGAGGTTAGGAGTATGAAAGCGGAACAAGGGTCATTTACAAGCAGTGAAATGAAGGCATTTGAGGGCTGTTAGGAGTATGAATGCAGAACAAGGGTCATTTACAAGCAGTGAAATTAACTCATGTCAGGCCTGTTAGGATTATGAAAGCCTAACGAGGTTCATTTACAGGCAGCAAAATGAACTAATTTCAGGGCTGTTAGGAGTATGAATGCAGAACGAGGGTCATTTACAAGCAGTGAAATGAACGCATTTCAGGCCTGCTATGAGTATGAAAGCAGAATGCAGAACGAGGGTCATTTACAAGCAGTGAAATTAACGCATTTCAGGGCTGTTGGGAGTATGAAAGTAGAACAAGGGTCATTTACAAGCAGTGAAATTAACTCATTTCAGGCCTGTTTGGAGTATGAAAGCAGAACAAGGGTTATTTACAGGGAGTGAAATTAACGCATTTCAGGGCTGTTAGGAGTATGAAAGCCTAACGATGGACATTTACAGGAGTGAAATGAACTATTTTCAGGGCTGTTAGGAGTATGAATGCAGAACCAGGGTCTTTCACAAGCAGTGAAATGAGCGCATGTCAGGGCTGTTAGGAGTATGAAAGCAGAACAAGGGTCATTTACAGGCAGTGAAATGAACTTATTTCACGGCTGTTAGGAGTATGAATGCAGAACGAGGGTCATTTACAAGCAGTGAAATTAACGCATTTCAGGCCTGTTAGGAGTATGAAAGCAGAATGCAAACGAGGGTCATTTACAAGCAGTGAAATCCATGCATTTCTGGGCTGTTAGGTGTATGAAAGCATAACGAGGGTCATTTACAAGCAGTGAAATGAACGCACGTCAAAGATATTAGGAGTATGAAAGCAGAACGAGGGTTCTTTAACAAGTAGTGAAATGAACGCATTTCAGGGCTGTTAGGAGTATGAAAGCAGAATGAGGGTCATTTACAGGCAGTGAAATGAATGCATTTCAGGGCTGTTAGGATTTTGAAAGCCTAACGAGGGTCATTTACAGGCAGTGAAATGAACTCATTTCAGGGCTGTTAGGAGTATGAATGCAGAACGAGGGCCATTTACAGGCAGTGAAATGAACGCATTTCAGGCCTGTTAGGTGTATGAAAACAGAATGAGGGTCATTTACAAGCAGTGAAATCAACGCATTTCAGGACTGTTAGGTGTATGAAAGCAGAACGAGGGTCATTTACAAGAAGTGACATGAACACATTTCAGGGCTGTTAGGTGTATGAAAGCAGAACAAGGGTCATTTACAAGCAGTGAACTGAAGGCATTTCAGGGCTGTTAGGAGTATGAATGCAGAACAAGGGTCATTTACAAGCAGTTAAATGAACTCATTTCAGGGCTGGTAGGATTATGAAAGCCTAACGAGGGTCAATTACAGGCAGCAAAATGAACTCTCATTTACAAGCAGTGAAATGAACGCATTTCAGGCCTGTTATGGGTATGAAAGGAGAATGCAGAACAAGTCTGATTTACAAGCAGTGAAATTAACGCATTTCAGGGCTGTTGGGAGCATGAAAGCAAAACAAGGGTTATTTACAAGCAGTGAAATGAACGCATTTCAGGACTGTTAGGAGTATGAAAGCAGAATGCAGAACAAGGGTCAATTACAAGCAGTGAAATGAACGCATTTCAGGGCTGATAGGTGTATGAAAGCAGAACGAGGGTCATTTACAAGCAGTGAAATGAACTCATTTTAGGGCTGTTTGGAGTTTGATAGCAGAACGAGCGTCATCTACAGGCAGTGAAATTAACGCATTTCAGGGCTGTTGGGATTATGAAAGCCTAACGAGGGTAATTTACAGGCAGTGAAATTAACTCATTTCAGGGCTGTTAGGAGTATGAATGCAGAACGAGGGTCATTTACAAGCAGTGACATGAACACATTTCAGACCTGTTATGAGTATGAAAGCAGAACAAGGGTCATTTACAAGCAGTGAAATTAACTCATTTCAGGGCTGTTGGGAGTATGAAAGCAGAACAAGGGTCATTTACAAGCAGTGAAATTAATGCATTTCAGGGCTGTTGGGAGTATGAAAGCAGAACAAGGGTCATTTACAAGCAGTGAAATTAATGCATTTCAGGGCTGTTAGGATTATGAAAGCCTAACGAGGGTCATTTACAAGCAGTGAAATGAACACATTTCAGGGCTGTTAGGAGTATGAAAGCAGAATGAGGGTCATTTACAGGCAGTGGAACACATTTCAGGGCTGTTAGGATTATGAAAGCCTAACGAGGGTCATTTACAGGCAGTGAAATTAACCCATTTCAGGGCTGTTAGGAGTATGAACGCCTAACGAGGGTCATTTACAGGCAGTGAAATTAACGCATTTCAGGCCTGTTAGGAGCATGAAAGCAGAACGAGGGTCATTCATAAGCAGTGAAATTAATGCATTTAAGGGGTGTTACGATTCTGACAGCTGAACAAGGATCGTTTACAAGCAGTAAAAGCAACATATTAGGGAGTCTCTTATTAGTGTGAAAACCGAGAAGGATCATGGACAAGCAGTGAAAGGAGCGTTCTGCTCTAGCAGTACAGCCCACGCCTCACATACAAACCTCAAAGTTGACCAAAGGAGTACATATGGCTCATGATTTGCAAATGTTTTACCTTTGGGTGAGTGTTGTGACCAATGACATCAGCCGCAAATCCACGGTTTGTGTTTTTTTATTTATTTTACATTTGTGTGGTGACTATACACAAGTGTTTCCAGGTGCCACAAGGCAAAAAAGGGATGGGGACGTAGGTAAAACCAACAGTAACAGTTGCACTAGGCCTTGTGACGTTCTTACTGTGCAAGTGCAGAGGCAATAAGTGCAGGGGATGGTGGATGGGGCAGGGGACGGTGGATGGGGGGAGTGCAGGAGTGGGGGCGCAGGGGGCTGAACAAGTGATAAGGGGGCACGAAGGGCAAGTGCTGGGGAAGTTGTAATGGGAGAAGTGGGAGGGGTGGGGTCCAGATGCAGACTAGCCCAGGAAGGGTGTCCGGGGGCACGTGCTGGTAGGGATGCTGAAGGGGCCGGGGGTGGAACTGGTCAAGGAGGGCCTGGCCCCTGTAAGACTCATAAGGGACCAGGCACTCAGAAAGGTTGCATGCTGGAATCACATTCACACACATAGTTGTTCAATATAAAAACACGAGCGTATCCCCATGGTCCCACAATGCTCTTTCATTTTATGCAAAGGAGCAAGTAGCCCACATTGGTGATTTACCCCCCCCCCCCCACATTTTCTCAAAAGAGATGTATTTACAGGGTTAGGCTGGTTTACTCACTTGATGAATTGCTTCTATAACGAGAGAGTCCTTTATTTACAGACAGTAATGTATTGCCTACCGAATCAGAGGGAGATTGTTTTTACAGTATCCACACTGGATGCAAAGAAGAACATCTAAGCCCCTCCTTAGTGACCCAAAATAAATGTTTCCAGGTACTCATGATGTAATGTTTGGGGCGGCCCTTGCCTAAGCCACCCCCCCCCCCACCTCCGTTCTTTAGGTCATGCCCAGCATGCGGTGGGCCATGCCCATCACTTAGGCCACACCCCTTTGTACAGCTCCCACTCGATTTTGCATCCCACTTAAAGCACTCTAGCAGGGTATGGTAAAAAAGAGGTAATGTAGACATGTGCTCATAAGACCCCTGCTTGCCTCTAAACATCTAAAATGGTCAGAAACCTCTGGTCAGTTGCTCCTCTCCAGGGACAGCATCGGGCCTTTCAACTGTTTTAGTGGAAATGGGACCCTGGGCTCTCACAGCTTCCCCGTATTGGCAGTCTTATGGCACAGAAACATAGTCCTTTAATTTGCCACATTAAAAATGCATAGCGTGCATGTTACAGGCTGCTTTTTGTTGGTGCCCCTCGGGCCGTCACCCCCCCTCTTGCTGTATCCATCAACATTCTTCTCACCTCCTTGTCTTTTAACTCTGTTTTCCTCAATATTAGAACCCTGCTGCCAAAGAGAGATTCATAGCTTTTCACCAGCCACTCGGAGTTACAGCTCCCTGCTGGCTGCCCTGTGATAATCTGCAGCGATTAACCGCCAGGCTGCATTTTTTTGCCTTCATTATAATTGCAGCACCCCAGGTGCCTCTGACTGTTTTTCCCAGTTGTAAGTCAAGGAGGGTCCCACAGCGCCATATTGAAATGGGCCTTCACCACCATCCTGCCCACTTCCTGCCCTCTCACCCACTGAACCTACAGAGGTCTTTGATTCAGGACTATTTGACTGGCTTCTGATGCCAGTTCTAGGTTGGTACTAGGCATAACATTGGAGCAGTGAAATTTTAGTCCTACACCGCCCAGATTCTTGAACTGCGTCTATATTGTCCCATGTCCTTGGGTCTGTGTTAAATATATAAAATAAATAAATAAAAAGAACAGATGCGCGTTGACAGAGCTGTTCCTGTTTGTTGTTTACAGCAGGTTGGTGTCCTCTGAGGGCGCAAGTCTACGGTTCTGTGCTGGAAACGCATGGGAGTTTCAGGACATGGTCGGTGTGTGAATGGGCTGGATGGCTACAGGAGACTAGTGTGGATTTCCACGGTGTTGTGTTCATCTCAGGGCTGGAAAAGCACGCCAGCTTCAGGGCAGAGCTGATAGGCGTCAGCAGCGCCGTGTGTTGATCTTCACACAGGGTGGCAGAGGGCGCGCCGCTCCCTCTTCTGGTAAAGACGATGATGTGCTGCTTGGCCAGTGGTGGCGAAAGAGCAACACATCTGTAAAAGGCAGAACGTTCACAGGGGCGGGATTTTAAATCACCCAAGCCCGAGCAGTCAGGCAAAGAAAACATTATCAGAGCAAAAATCAATAGCAATCAGCGGAGGGAAATTAAAACCGCGAGCGTGGAGGCAGGAGGCCGTGTGAGGGCGCAATAGTGCGTTTTACTTACAGTTTTAGATCACACCGTACCCTCGGGGGGCTGGGGTGTGGGGAGAGGGGGCGTCTGATGGATGGAGCGTTTGGTGATGTCACTTTCAGGCGCTCTTTCAGCTCAATCACCCTTAAAGTGGCCGCCTGCCTCGGTGAGCGGAGAACATCTCACTAAACGGTCTCACCTCTCAGGTTTATTCCTTTAGGACCCAGGGGGGCAGAGCTTCTCGACCCCAGGGCCCCAGACAACGAGTGTCACTATCACAGCCGCTTACAACAGCCTCTCAGGGTCTGGGGAACCTGTGATAATGCTTCCCAGAAAAGGGAAAGACCATGTGAAAATCAGGCTTGGTCCCACCCCATAAGTACTGTGTCTGACACATACTTTCATAGCCTGAGGGTCACATGCACTGGTCATCATAACCTCTGAGGATAACCAACAGTCGAGTGACGAGTACAAACCTGCATAGCCAGTGATAATCCACCTCATGCAAACATTAAATATTCTTCCAGTATTGCCATGGTAACATTTGTGCGGCATACCCTTTTGGATTGTCCCCATGCCCTTGATGTCTACAATATCACCCTTCTTGTAGATGCGCATGTAGGTTGAAAGAGGGGTGTTGCTAGGTCTGGAAAGGATCCAAGTCTATGCTAATGTTTGGACTGTCGGACTCGGGGAAAGCTAGCCTTTTGGTTGCAGCCCCTGAGCTTCTATCCAGGGCTACAACCAAAAGACCCGGGGCTATAGCCCCCTCAGCCCCCCGCCTAGCAACGCCCTCAGCTCCATGCTCGGGGTTTTGGACAGAGAGCTTCATAATCTCTGGGTTTTAGACCCAGACCCTCAAAATCTCTGGGGATAATCACTTCAAACACTCTGCTCTGCAGCCGGTGCTTCTCCACATTAGTGTATCAGTCACAGAGCTTATCCACCCCAGGCTACTGATCAGGCATCCATCATAATTGCCTCTGGGCATAAACATTTTAGGGTCTCGGGACAGAACGTTATAATCTCCGGGTTTCGGGTCGTAGCTTTGTAACCTGTGCTGATCCATCTCGTTGCCTCAGGGAGAGGACAGAGTTTGGGGCAGAACACTTCCTCAGGACTTGGGTGCACCAGTTACAGACTTTGAATATTAGCTATCATGTATACAAACACTTCTAGATTTAATGATCCATTCCCGGGCCTCTAGCACAGAGCTTATATCTGGTGATGTGTTATTTTCAGACCTTCCCAATTTCAGTAAAATATCACCCATTCTGTGCAAAGATAGGAATTACCCCAGGGAAATGTTATGCTAATAGGCTAAACCATGGCAGTTCATCAATGAATCTCTGAAGATCTCAGACACTTGGGGATCATTACGAGTTTGGCGGTGTGGGGAAAAAAGTAGAGGTAATCCTGTTTTGCACTGCTAAATTACATGTTTTCAGGTATTACCTCCGGTGGAATTATCGGATGGTAATACTGCTGATTTTTGGAGCTAAAGTGGAGGAATGATTCCTCCATTTTACCCCGAAAAATCGCCTGTATTACCATCTGGTAATTCCATTGGTGGTAATACCTGCAAAAATCTCTAATGGAGTCCTCTGGACTCCATAAAAAGGGGATTTACACCGCCAAATCACCACTTGTAATCCGGCAGTATTACCGCTGAAGCTAATACCTCCAGTGGTAATAGCACCGAACCAAGTTACGGCAACAGTAAAATCGTTTGTTGGTATCTCAGTGGTATTACTGCCAAGATACCACCAAACTCATAATGAGCCCCACTGACCTTATCCACCTTTGAGTGAAATACTCCATCTCAGGGACAAGAATTCTCAGGGTCGAAGAGGATACTCATGTAAGCTTCTTTGTTTATATTTATTTGTAAAGCGCCCAAACCCATGGGCATAATAGCGCTGCAAGAGAAAGTAAAAAAAAAATGATAGCTCTCACTTTACAACTACGGGCTATGATTTGCCATCCCAGTCCTCCCTTGCCGAAGAATTCATCTCATAGAACCCAGCGCTGACCTGCCTAGCCTCAGGTGATTGCAATTCTTCTCGAATGAGAACTATCGGACCCTAATGTATGCTTCATCATACATTATATACAGTATATACTATTGTATCCCGATGCATGGAGTTATACCTGCCTTTATTTCCCTCCCCACAAGTCAACAATAAGAAGGACCTTAATCACTGGTATAACCTGAAGCAGAAGGGCTCCAGTGCTATTCAAAGATTTCCCCCATTGGGGTGGAATGTGCTGCTTGAAACAAGAAGAGACAAAGGAAAGCTGTGGAATGTTGGGAGAGATGGCCTCTACCTACCATTATTGCCCTTTTCCACTGCATTGCTTCAATAGAGCTGCAATTATTTCCGGTGCTCTCTCTCTCTATGGCCCCTCCACCCTCCACCCCCATTTTATGGATTGGACATTTGTATGGCACCTATACACAAGTGTTTCCAGGCACCACAAGACAAGTTGGAGGTGCGGGGGGACATAGGAGAACAACAAACGGTTATATTGGCCTAGTGACAATCCTACCGTGCAAGTGCAAGAAGGTAGTAAGTGTAAGGGGGTTTAGAGGAAGAAGTGCAAGAGAGGGGTGCCCAAATGGAGGGGGGTGGGAACGTGCTGGTGGGGGCAAGAAGGCAAGTGCAAGGGGAAAGGGAGAGGGAAGGGAGGGTAAGTACAGTGGACAGGGGTGGACCAGGTTAGGTCGAGTCCAGGGAAGGGAGCCCAAGGGCAAGTGCTGGCGAGGGATGCTGGGAGGACTGGTAGAGGGATGGTCGGGCCCCTGTATGACTCTGCGTGAGAGAGGGAATTGTTAGCTTGGGAGGGGGAGAGGGAAGGAAGAGGACAAAAGGAAAGTCTTGAGAAGTTTCTGGAGCTTAAGAAGATCCGGCTCAAGTCTGAGGGGGTAAGGAAGGCCGTTCCAGAGGGAGGAACCAGCTGTGGAAAGGGATCTACCTCCCACTCTCTGCTTGGAGAAACATGTGACCTGCAGGGAGTTGGAGTCAGAGGACCGAAGGACTCTGGCAGGGAGGGATTTAGGGAGGGAAAACTGGATGTAGAGAGGTCCCAGGCCCCAGAAGAGCTTTGTGGATGATGAAAGGGTCTTGAATGTGAGCCTTGTGGTCACTGGGAGACAGTGGAGAGATTTTAGTGCTGCGGTCCCTAGGCTTGAGGCCAAGGATAAAGCTTGCAGTCCTATTCTGGATTAGTTGAAGGGGGCGAAGGGAGGAAAGAGGCAGATTGAGGAAGAGGCTGTTGCAGTAGTCCAGCCTAGAGAGAACTCGGGCTCTGGAGATGTTGAGCTTCTGGAGGGAGGTGAGGAAAGGGAGAATGCCCATGCAGAGGTGGAGCTGAAAGTTGGACTTCATGGAAAGGTCAGTGATGTGTGGAGAGAAAGAAAGAGAGGAGTCAGCGAGGATCCCAAGGTTTTTTGCCTCACAAGTGGGTGAGGGGAGGGGACCCAGGGAGGCCAGCCGGAGAGTGGGGGGAAACAAGGAGCAGGCATCCCAATGAGAAGGATCTCCGTCTTACTAGCATTAAGGCAGAGATCATTGGCAGAACACCATGCCTGAAAAGCAGTCAGGCAGTCAGGTATGGGAGAGGAGGGAGAGGAGGTAGTGGATGGCAGCTTGAAGGAAGCAGGTAGATGTTGAAGAGCCATAGCGAAAGGATAGAGCCCTGAGGGACTCCACAGGTAGAGAGTTTGGTACAGGATAGAAAATAACACATTTGCACGTAGGAGGGTCTCTTTGAAAGGCAGGAGGTCAGCCACACCAGTGCCTGGTCTGTGATGCCTACGGTATTATGGAGACGGTTTATGAGGATGGAGTGGTTGACTGTACCAAAGGCAGAAGAAATATTGAGGAGGATCAGAACGGAGGGAGTGTTTGGGTCCAGGTGAGAGAGCAGGCCTTCATGGGTGTTCAGGAGAGCAGTTGTCATGCCTCTGGCTGCCCTGAAACCAGACTGGTGGTTATGGAGGCAGCAAGCCATTTTGTTGTGGAGGGTCAGTTGGGGGATGACCAGCTTCTCCAAGAATTTGCCTAAAAAGGGGGTGATGGAGATAGGGCGATAGTTAGCCAGGCATGGAGGGTCAGCAGACAGCTCTTTTAGGAGATGATGCACAAGAGAGTGCTTAAGGGGTTGTGGGAAGGAGCCAGTGGCAAAAGAGTTGTTCCTATTCTTTTAAAAACGTGGTTGGAATACGGTGTTAGCCAGACAAAGGGCACAGCTTATTGTTTAAAAAAAACTGTGCAGGATAATGCAATGATGCTACTTCTGTTAGGTTAGCTTATAATTTTGTCTTGCAAGATCACATGGGTCTCCTACTTCGTGCAGAGTACATCTGAGGCATGAGGGAAGAGAAGTGATATGTATTGTGCTTGTCTGTCATCTTATGGGTTTTCTTTTCGCCTTCTGCCTGCCTTTCTCTGTATCCTGGCTTCGTTTGCCGGCTCTCGCCGCCCCAGTGACTGCTTCAGCCCTGCGAAGGATGATGAATGCCTGCTGATGAAACTCCGCAAGGGGCCATTTATCTTGTCCTCCTGCGGCTTTGCGTGTCATGCACTGAGTATTCATAACCCTCCGAAGCATTGTTAGGCGGAGAATGAAGGGCTCCGTTGTTCAGAGTAGACAGGCCATGGTGGTAACTAGACAGAGGGGTCCAGAGGGATTCCCGCCCGGGATAAATGGGGAACGTGCAGCGTTTACCAACCTGTGGGTTGAAAGAGCACGTGGTGTCGGTTTTAAATGACCGAGGGGCTACCTTGACTAGCACACGCAACCACGGTGGACTGGGAACCAAAAGACGCCATGGAATTCTTTTTCAAAATGACCCCATATTACAAATGTTCAGCAAGCCCAACCCTTTTCTTATGGGAACATTTGGAAATACCACACAAAAGAGGCCCAGTGTGCAGCGGCCTACCAGGAAATCTCCAGAGTTTCCTATAGGCCAGTCCACCCCTGCACGCAACCTCGGAATCCGCCCATGCGTGCTGCTGTTGCTTCTTGTATTGGCTGGCCAGGATTGGGGGAGCCAGCAAGTAAGGCTGTGTCTAATAAAGGAAGTGGGGGAGCATCTTGAACACCCTTGCAAAGGGAGCAAAGTCTGAATGCGAAACTGATGGAGGTGGGTTGCAGAATTGTTTGAGGCGTCCCCAGCACTGGCCCTGACTAACTAATTGAAGGACATCGCCACAAATATATGCACACCTTCACTAGTAACAACCGCATAGCATGCAGCAAATAACTTGTTTTCCTAGGAAACGAGTGATGGGCCTGTAGGCAACATTTTAGTTTTCACATTGGCCCTAAACAATCGGACAGAACTTAAGAAGGTTTAAATCGTATTTTACAAAGGCTCTTTGGAGATCCTATCTCTGTGAATGTCTGGGTTACTTAGTAACCGATGGACTTTGGTAACGCATATTGAGTCAGGGTGAGGGATAATCAATGTACGGTATTTAAACATGAGCTTTATGGTTTTAAGACACCAAACAAGTACATGTTTTAAATTGTTGTCTACATACCAAAAAATTAAGCACATTGGACCAATAAAATGCACACACTATTATGGGACTTAAAGGCTCTTTTATCAGGAAGATTGGGGGGTCCACAGATGCCTAGAAAAGTTGAATACTACGTGTCATGTATAGCCTATGCTAGCGTCTCGAGTTATATGTGCTGCCAGTTGCCAACATATGCAATAACTGCTATTACAGTTCTCCTCATACCCACTAAGAGGGAATTTCCAGTCTCCATATCCACAAAACCAAATGTGATTTTTCCCCGCAGAAATAAGAGGTTTGGGAATGTTCCTCTTGCCCTATCACTGGCACTGCCACCATGCATCTATCCAGTAACAGGTACTGCCCGCTCCCACATACTCAATAAGAGACACCGCCAGCTCACACTTGCGCGGTAAGAAGTGCTGCCACTTTGCCCACACCCAGTAGCTTTTATAGCCAGTGCCTATAATCTCATTAACTGGTATTTCTGGATCTTGTTTAGTCAATAAGAAGCGTTGTCAAATGCACTGTGCCTAGTAAGATGTATTGCCAGTTCCTTGGCATTATCGGTCTCCACATGGGCGGTAAGAGATACTGCAAGTTCCCAAATTCCACGTATACGGTCTGGACAATTCTTATACGCCTGGTCAAAGGTATTGCTAGTCCTCACGTCTTTAATAACAATAATGGGGATGCTTGTGGTCTTGTGCAGAAAGGATGTGACCTAGCAGTTCGGGCTGGACTGCCCCTTTTGGGGTAGGACCAAGCCTGATTTGCATATGGTCTTTCACCTTCTGTAATGGCTTGGCAGTTGAAGCACGATGGTCTGGAGTTTAACCAGAGCAATGCCAGATGTTCAGATTCATTCTAAACCTTCCAGCCATCATTCCTTGTTTTTGCTTTGTCACCCCGAGTTTGACAGGTATGCCCAGACCTGGGTCCCGTGCCTGCTGGGCCCAGAGACACAAGTAACTCCTCACTGATTGCGGATGCTTGTGGTCTTGTGCAGAAAGGATGTGACCTAGATGTTCGGGCTGGACTGCTCCTTTAGGGTAGGACCACGCCTGATTTGCATATGGTCTTTCTCCTTCTATAATGGCTTGGCAGGTGAAGAACAATGGTTTGGAGCAGGGGTGTTGCTAGGTCTGGATGTCGGGACTGTCGGCACTCAGGGCTGGCTATAGACTTTTGGTTGTAGCCCCTGAGCTTCTATCCGGGGCTACAACCAAAAGACCCGGGGCTATAGCCCCCGTAGCCCCCCCGTAGCAATGTCTCTGGTTTGGAGGGTTGCCCAGAGCAATGCCAGAGGTTAAGATTCATTAGAAACCATCCAGCCATCACCTCTTTTGCTTCAATACCAAGTGTGGCAGGGCAGCCAGGCTCATTATGGGAGGCAGAAACATTGGGCACGTGGCTCCAATTTTACACCAACTCTATTCATTGCTCCTCAGCACTGCATTCATTTCAGACTGGCATGCTTAACTTAGAAGGCCATCAGCATGTATTTAATTATTTATACCGCCATTGCCATTTTTTGGGATGGATAGACACCATTGCCCTGCTGTCTATCCATCCCCAAAAAATGAGTGTTAGAAGAGATTTACTGAGTATGACGTTACTCTGTCTAAAGGTCCCTAAGCTTTGGAAATAAGTCACGAGGAACCGAGCTTTTGTTTTATCTTCCTCAGCATTTTTGTCAAACACCATCAAAGTTAGGATGGGTTTCAAAATGTATGAGAAATCCCTTCTACCTGAAATGTGAGAGTTGACTAGGCCGTTTCAGGTATCGAGCACATATGCCACAGCGCCATGGAGACGCCATTGTTGGAAGTCCACCTCCCAGGTCTGAAACACTGAGCAATGCATTGTTTGAAAGCAAATTACCTTATTTATTTTATTTATTTATCAGTTAATATACATTCAACCACATGGCTTTAGTATATACAGTTTCACATTAACAATTTACCTTATGCCTATAGAGTATTAGGTATACCTTATAGAGCAAGTATAATTATAGGTATACCTATATACCTATATAAGTATGGGTATACCTTAAGAGTATACCTTTTTACTCCATGTGAGAAAATGCTCCTTGTTTTATAGGGCAGACCTATGGTACACATTGGCCGATAAACCAAAGATGGATAGCTCTCTAGGTTGCAGACAACCCCATATGCAAATTAAGAGGAACACAGAGAGGAGACAAAGCAGGAGAGCACAATACATATTGGCCAAACAAAAAGGGACACCCAGCGGTAGGGGTAAGAAAGAAAATTGGCTAGGCTGGTGGAGCCAGAACTTGGGAGATGCATGCTTAAAAGGCAAGGCCATAGGGAAAAGGCTGCTGAGAACCTTCGGCCAGTTACTAGCAAGTGCCACAACACAGATCCCCGAATCAGGGAAAGTGAAGCTAGCTTCGGTCTGTAGTGGAGACCTTGGTGGTATTTGGGAGCTAGCCCAACCAAATAAGCCTTGCTAACCTTGAGACCTTGGTGAGGGTTGCGAGACCACTAGCCCAACGAAAGAAGCCTTGCTAACCTTGAGACCTTGGTGAGGGTTGCAAGACCACTAGTCCAACTAAAGAAGAAGCCTTGCTAACCTTGAGACCTTGGTGAGGGTTTGCGAGACCACTAGACCAAGTAAAGAAACCTTACTAACTTTGCAAGGCTAGGTGTGGGGAGTAAATCCTGCATGAAAGTATCCAGCGGGAGAGTGTGGAGAATGACAACCAGCCATACTCACTGAGAAATCCCTGAGGCAACGGGATCCCATACAAGTCTTTACCACATACCTGTGGCAATGCTGTCACCTTGTTCTTTTATTTTAACCATTTTATTTTTCAATAAGACCTTCACATATGGCAGTCGTGCACTGCATCATCAAGATCATTACATTAAGTTCAACTTACATTTTTAACAAAGCATCAAACCGGTCTTCCGTTTTCAACATTAACTCCCCCAACCTTTTAATCTTCCCCTCCACCCTCACCCCCCCCATTCCCACAGATTTAACCAAGATTCTTTAATCAAGTTCCTGCTCCCTTCATGGAGCCCGGGTTTGGGCCCTGGGCGCTCCTTGACCCTTATCGAACATGTATCATCCTGAGCAGGTTTGGTTTGAAGAAACGGGCTTCGCTTTCTCCTACGTAGTCCTGGAGTGGATCCCATATTGCCAAGAACTTCAGGTATTCACCCAGCTTTAGTAGCACAAATGTTTTCCATCGCCATGACCCACCAGACTTTGACCCACCACGAGGGCGTGGTGGGCCCTTTGATTGTTTTCCAATGTTGGGCAATTGTCATTCTAGCTGCCGTCAGCAGGTTTGTTATCAGAACCGCCTTGTTTCCTGATCCAGCGTATTTACCCTCTGACACTGCACCCAGCAGAATTACTTTCGGGGACCATGGCAGATCTGATCCAGTTATGTCCTTGATGAGCCCCAAGATTTCTTTCCAAAAGATGATCACTTTCGGGCACGTCCACCACATGTGGTACATATCCCCCCTATTACCGCATTGACGCCAGCACATTGGGGGGTATGCTGGGTTCATTTTGTGTAGGCGATTAGAGGCCAGGTACCATCGGTAGCAGATTTTGTGCGCCGATTCTTTGATCGATGCTGATTTGGAAAGTTTATGCACTCTAGTTCATATTTGGCTCCATTCCTCTTCCAAGATCTCTTCCAATATGTCTTTTTCCCATTCTTTCTTATATTGCAGCTGGTCTGATGCTTGTGACCTGTCCAGTAGACTATATAGACGAGTGATACCTTTCTTAGTGGAGCCCTCTCGTATGGAAAGTTCTAGGCCCAGCGGTGTTCGCAACCCTGCCTTCTTTGTCTCTGGATGGGAGAGCCAATGGCACAATTGCAGATATTTGTATCTGTGTTGTTCTCCAATCTTGAATTTCTGCTTGCATGCCTCGAATGATATAGGGGTGTTTTCTTGATATACGTCTTGGAGCATCAATGTTTCGGCTTCACTCCATCCCTCCCAAAACTTTGGGTCCAGTCCAGGGGAGAAGTCTGCATTATATGCTATTGGTGAGAGTGGGCCCAGACCCTTATGAATCTTGCTCCTGCGGGCGGCTTGGCCCCAGCTCCGTAGGGTTTGCTTGGTGGTTTCGAGTAGCACTCCTCCATTTTCTTGTGTTTCAGATTTCAAGAATGGTATGTTTTTTAACGGGGTCGTTGTAGCTGCTTGTTCCAGCTTGCACCAGCCAGGCGTGGACCCAGGGCTTGCCCACTTTAGTATTGGTGTCAGGTGTGCTGCTACTATGTACCTCTCTATGTCCGGGACTCCCAACCCCCCCAGTAGCGTCGGACATATCATGATTCACCGTTGGATTCGAGGCTTCTTGTTGTGCCATATAAATTTAAGGATTGCTCCTTGTAGCTCTGTAATAAGCCTTGGTGGAATGTTTACCGGAATTGATCTCACTACATACAGGTGTCTAGGAAGTAGCGTCATTTTTGTGGCTGCTATTCTCGCACACCAGGAGAGTTCCTGGGTGTCCCATCTCTTCAGGTCTTCCTGCAGGCGTTTCCAAAGCGGAATTATGTTTGCTTTGAAGAGCTTTCCTAGAGTTTTGGTGATGTGTACCCCTAAGTATCTCAGAGATTGTTTTTGCCATTGCAGGGGGTAGAGGCGCTCCAAGGGTTTTATCTCCTCCTTCTTCTCTGTGATGTTTAATGCCTTAGATTTTGTTTAATTTATTGTGAATCCTGAGGCCTCTGCAAATCTCTGTAGTTCTGCTATTATCCTTGGTAGGGTGTTTTCGGTATCTGACATTTAGAGCATGATTTCATCTGCGTAGAGTGCTACCTTATGATGAGTTTCCCCACTGATCACCCCCTTGATATTCGGATCTTCTCTGATGTGGATTGCAAAGGGTTCCATTGCCATTGCGAAGACCAGTGGTGAAGGGGGGCATCCCTGACGAGTGCTTCTTCTAATATCAACTTGCTGTGAGGTATGGCCATTGACAAGGAAGATCGTGTACAGTAGCTGAAAGTTTGCCAATACCATTTTAGTAAAAGTTGGTCCACATCCGAATCCCTCCAGCACCAGCCTTAAATATTCCCAATCAAACTGTCAAAAGCCTGCATAGCGTCTAGGGCCGCTATTGAGAATTTTTGATTCTTTTCTTGTTCTACAACTAGTGTCCAAGACACAGAGCAAGCCATGACAAAGACCACAGCCAAGACCCTGAAAAACGACAAGGACAGTGTCATTGTGAACAATGTGTGTGGGGACACTCCAAAAACCCTGTGACTGCAAGTAACTTGAAAAACACTGTCATTAGTGGGCAACCAGGATTTATTGTTGCTTTAGATTAGAGCTAGTCTTTTAGATAAAGCCCTTTCACAAATGTTACTTTAATCTTCCTTCCTCCAACTCCTTTGCTTAGATTTCTCATTTGAGTTGCATACCCATTCTGCATAGGCCATCCTCCAACCCTACAGAACTCAGCAGAAGCATGGCCGAGTTGGGAGAACTATTGCCCAGAGATTAAACCTATCCCTAATCCTGAGGGAGGACATTTAGAGAGGTGTCCAGTTCCTCTAGAATAGGAGATTTGGTGAATCCAAGAGAAGGAGGCTAAGCAGGACGTCATATGTTTTATTTTCCATTCTTCTTTTATCTACCCAAAACATTTTTTAATTCAAATATTGCTTATCTGAGTCTTCGGCTCAGCCCTACCTGTGTCAATAGGTATTTATCAGTCTTCGATAATTATAACACCCTGCCCTCCAAGCCACAAATCTTCTGCAAGAATGCAAACTTCATAAATTGGTCTGGTGGCATTGCAGCTACCACCAGTATTATGGCTAGAGCTCCCAGAAGGTTATACTCATTCTCTTTCTTCTCAGGTCCTGGCTTCTGCCAGCATTTAGGGCATAGTGCTATTGATATTTTAGCTTTCCCTCCAAGTCTTGTCCTTTCAATGCTGTTGTCACTGGTCTCAGCCACCTCCTTTTCTGTAGCTCTCCCAATAGGTGGCCTTTTCGACTTGACTGCCACAGGTTCTTCCTGTCTATCTCTCCTACTCCTTCGCTCATTATTCTCACACCAACACTATGGAAAGACTGCCTAACACTCTCACAATCAGGAGATGGTGGGTCTGTTTCCCCATTCAGGTTTATCAAAGAAAAAACAAAGAGGTGATGGCTGAAAGGTTTTATAATTAATCTTAAACCTCTGGCAATTGCTCTGCGCAACCCTCAAGACCACCGTTGTTCTCCTGCCAAGCCGTTACAGAGAGGGGGGAAAACCATATGCAAATCAGGCTGGGAGCCACCCCCAAGGGGGCAGTCCAACCCAGACTGCAATGTTCCATCCGTTCTGCACGAGACCCGAAGCATCCCCAGACATGTTTCGGCCTCATTGGGCATCATCGGTGAGCTTGGGTCTCTAGGCTCAGCAGGCATGGGACCCACATCTGGGCACACCCATCCCACTCGGGGTGAAATAGCAAAAACAAAGAGGTGATGGATGGAAGGTTTAGAATTAATCTTAAACCGTAGGCAATTGCTCTGGGCCATAGGGAACCAAGCTGCACCTCACTGAGGAGGCCCAACAAGTCCGAAATATGTCTGTGTTTGCTTGTGTTTCCATGCAGAGGGGACCTGGCCTAACAGTTCGGGCAAAGCTACTCCCATTGGTGGCAGTACCTGACTGATTTGCATATGACTGGACCCCGTTTGCAATGGCGCAGATAGGTTAACACACGGTGGTGTGGAAGGTTGCTCAGAGCAATGCCAGTGGTACAGATTATTTCAAAACCTTCCAGCTATCAATTCTTTGGTTTTAGTTTGTCTCCCTATGTGAGAGAGGGTATGCCCAGGCACGCAAGCTGCACCTCACTGAGGAGGTCCAACAAGGCCCGAAACATGTCTGGGGTTGCTTGTGTTTCCGTCCAGAGGGAAGCCAGCATAGCAGTTTGAGCAGGGCTGCTCCCATTGGTGACAGTACCTGCCTGATTTGAATATGGTCGGACCCCTTTTGCAATGGCATAGAAAGGCTAAAATGTGTTGGTGTGTGCGGTTGCCTAGAGCAATGCCAGTGGTTCTGATTAATTCTAAACCTTCCACCCATCACTTTTTTGGTTCCCATTTAGGTGTATGCCTGTTGTTTCAACTTGTGTTCAGGTGTGTTCTGATAAACTACTTTGGCGCTTAAACTGTCCTACAGCAGACAAAGCTTTCAAAAAACCTATCCAATTTCTTGGAATCAGGCAGTTGTCTCCCAGTGGTCAGCCACTTCAGCTTTCATGATGAAAATGCTTCAGGTATGTTTATTTGTTCATGGTTAGCAGATGCACGCAGATGGTTGTAGGTCAAATGATCGAATCTAAATGGTCGACAGGACAAATGGTCGACACCAAAAGGTCGACAGGTCAAATGATCGAATTTTGGTTCCCATTCAGGTGTATGCCTGGTTTTTCAACTTGTGTTCAGGTGTGTTCTGATAAACTACTTTGGCGCTTAATCTGTTCTACAGCAGTCAAAGCTTTCAAAAAAACCTATCCAATTTCTTGGAATCAGGCAGTTGTCTCCCAGTGGTCAGCCACTTCAGCTTTCATGCTGAAAATGCTTCAGGTACGTTTATTTGTTCATGGTTAGCAGATGCCACAGATGGTTGTAGGTCAAATGATCGAATCTAAATGGTCGAAAGGACAAATGTTCGACACCAAAAGGTCGACAGGTCAAATGATCGAATTATTTATTTTTTTCACTTTTTTTTTTTTGGGGGGGTCCCCACAACCCCTTTTTTGCTAAAAACAACTTTTTTCCCCTAAACAAAAACCTTAAAAAATATATATAACTAAAAAAAAAAATTCGATCATTTGACCTGTCGACCAAATTGTGTCGACCTTTTGACTGTCGACCCTTTGTCGTCCGACCATTTGACTAGACACCACGCAGATCATATTAATTGTTTTTCTAAGTTGGCATATCTTTTTTTCTCTGGGCTTTGGTTTTGCAGACTCTGGCTCCGCTGGTGGATCTGCAATCTGGGTAGCTGCCCTCATTTCACATGAGACATATTTCCTCCTGGGGAGTATTACAGTACTTTAACTGTGGGTTTCATTGGGTGGCATGTAATGAGATGCCCAAGGAAATACTGGGGGAGTTCTTAGGGATTTTGCTCTTGGAGTATTTGTGTGCAATAGAAGTAAGCAAAGCCAAACATGTTCAATACAAAAACTCTGAGATGAAGTTCCAGTTGATGATGAATAAGTGTTTGTTGGACCTTATGTTATTCACCATTTTGGACCCAGTTCTTTCCTTGAATCACTTGGAATGGGAGATTAGTGACACCAAATAGCAGCTAGAACAATGAGGCATATTTCAAGAATGGTCTTTAATCAGAGAGGATTTGTATAAAAACACTGTTATACAGATCAGCAATTTTAGAAAACAAAACTTTGCAATATTTCAGGGATTCCTTTAACTGTGAGATTGATCGGGTATACATATGGCTGAAGGAGTTACGACTCAAAACTCTTGTTTCTTAAACAAAAGCAGTCAACCAATAGAGAATGGTAGGAAGAATCAACTTCCCCCATGAAGATATTGCATCTGGTAACGAAAACTTCAGGATTTAAGAGGTTGGCCCATTAACATCTTCTTGCAAAACTACCAATCCTATCTTTTTCAGAGGTAAGACCTACAAAAGACCGGAAGGGGAGGAGAACAACAAAGCAGTCAGCACACACTGTTATGGGTATACCCTGTTAGAATAAATGGAACCCGAGACTACTTCCCTAAAGCAAACTGATCCCGAAAACTGCGAATGGTGCTGCTTCTCTTAAGTGTGAGGCAGATGGCTTAGTGCTGGGGGAGCCAAAGACAATGGAGATGATTTCATATTTTACTAAGAAATGCACCAGAAAAATGCAACATTTTATTCATGGTTTCTGCCTCTTACTCGCTACTACGACATGGGTGCACCTGTGGAATGCAGGTAGTCATCTGCGTGCCCGAGACTGGTATACATCTACCGCCCAGCAGAACTCCCCTACATCATCAAACCACATCTCAGCAGTCACCAAAATAATGGCTGCGCTGTTTTACCAGCCACACATGGGGCGAGATGAAACACCAAATACCCCGAGAATTGCTGCCAGTAGTTTCTTCAATTGCACCAAAGAAAATAATTCAAAGGCAGCACTGCTATGCTGCCAGCTCGAAACTTTTTCACTAAGAAAATATTCTGCCTTTTAAAATGACTGCACCCTGATGCTCTTTTTCATCTGTTCAACAGTACACAGTTCTGATTCAGTGAGACTCAGCTAGGTCCCTCATATTCAGGTGTGCTCCAGCAAAAAGGGGGCAATTCTCCTTGAATGACAGGTTGTGTCAGGCAAGATCTGTGAAATAACAAAGCCATACGCAAAATGCTTTCCTGTTTGCAACACAATGGCACAAATCA
The DNA here is from genome assembly GCF_040938575.1 of Ambystoma mexicanum. Lineage (NCBI taxonomy): Eukaryota > Metazoa > Chordata > Amphibia > Caudata > Ambystomatidae > Ambystoma > Ambystoma mexicanum. The sequence goes on along the minus strand of NC_090934.1, from coordinate 1,223,773,237 downwards.
ACTCTTCATAAGAAGTATTCTCTCTCTTTGCTCATGTCAGTTTCATTGGACTCTTGCTTTGAACAAATTGCTGTGTAGTAGAAATTGACTATGGCCCTGGAAATGCTCAGATTAAAGATACCAGGGAAAACCGCATTTGAAAGTGACAGCAAAGCAAAATTAACCACGTGTAAAATGGTGCTTGTCACGAACAAGAAAATATCTGTTTAAAAGTGAAATGTTAAATTAAGACACTGTCCTTGCATAGGAATGTGATGGGGGTTTGTTTTAAAACATATATAGGATGTTTAATACCAACAGTCTTGCTTCTGGTTCAGGAATGAATAAATACATTTACTGTGAAACCAGCAGGACAGGTTTTTAGGCTCAGGCTTCAAAGGACTGACTACAGGATCTACCATTCCCCCAAGTGTACCAGCATCTGGGGCATATGGATAGGCAGGGGTGAAGCATCTCATGCCCTCATCAGGCTCGGTGGCAGTCCTCCAGCTGGGTACAATGGATTTCTGGGACATGTAGGTATGACTTTTTAAGCAGCACCTCCCCTCAACTTAAACTGGGAGCTTCAACGACAAATCCATGGCACACAGGGCTAGTGTCTGACAGTTGGCTTTTGGTTGAAAACAATGCCCTTATTTGGAAGACAATGTTGGCCCATTTGGAGAAAGGACTGTTCTGAATTAATAAACTGTAGGACTTTTATTTCTTCAACCAGAAAACGCAGGAATGCAAAACTTTAACAGTTTAAGTGTAATTTTTGTGGCATTAAAACAAGATATTGTGGCTTCCCTAGCATGTCTCGGGAGGGTAGCTCAGGGGCAACGTGCTTGCCTTGGAAACAAGACAACATGGAGCACCACAGGTTCGATCCCCGGGTCCATGCTTAGAAACCTCTGGGTATTAAGCACGTTATAAATAACCTGTCATATCATATTATGTATGGGACACGAATGGCAAAAAAATGTAATTCATGTTAAAAGTGTACGTGGTGCAACTTAATTTAATGCAAACTTGCTCTGTGATAATAGGTACACATTTGTAAAATTTTAGGTGAAATATTTCCCACTGAAAAGTGCGAAAGATTATTAGGGGGCGAAATGACAAAGTACAGATTTAGGAGTTGGAATGCCATGCTCTGTATGAAATGTGTCATTTGCCTATGTGGTTTTCAAAAATGCCACAACTGTAAAAATGTGCAATTTATGTCATAACTGATTTTTGGGAAAAATGACTGTGGGAGGGCATGGGCAATTTAAGCCCACACCATAAAACTGATGTCATGTCCTTGAAGCCCAACCAGTTGACAGGAAGGCTGGAACAGTAAACTCTGACCAATCCAGTTGTTAGAGGCATGTCAAGCCAAAGGCCTGCCCCCATTGTAAATCCTGTGATGTCACCCACCTTATAAAAGGGGGGACTCAGAGAGACAAAGGACACTCTCTTCTGAATTTTCCAGCTCCTGCGCATTCAGAGATTCCATCTTCACTCTGCAAGATTCCAGGTTCCTCTGCCAGGCCAGAGAATAGCTGACCCTGTCCAGGCAGGCCCATTGATCCAAAATAAAAAAATAAACACTAAAAATAATTCCAATAACTCCTCAGTGGGATTATCCAGTGCTGCCTGCTTGCCCTGCTATACGCTTTATCCAGCTGAGGGGCTGCTGTGCCGTGACCAGACCTTTGCCCAGCTTATTTCTTCTGGGAGAGCTTGCCGCTGTGACCAGTAACCAGATATTGCCTTGCTGTCCAGAAACCTGGTGCGCTGTCCAAAATACCCCATTCAAGTGCTTGTTGTGAGTATTTCCCTTCCCTAACAACCACAGACTGCATCCTTTGCCCTGTTACATTGTATTAGGTCCAATCCCATAGAAATTCCATGACTGCCTTAGCAGAAATCCTTAAAACGCTCAGAGTTCTCTGTGCATCCTGTCCTTGATCTCCAAGTGTTAGCACCATTCTTCCACTCATTTCTGTCTTGTGTAAGTCCTTAGTACTATTTTGATTAAACTAATTAATTCCCACATAAAGAGCCACACGGAGCGAAGGGGTTACACTTTCAAAGTAACCTGTGTCACGGACGGCGTCTCTCTTTTCTAGCCACTAAAATATAGTTTCTGTAAAACTAGTCCTTTTCCTTCCAAACTGATTTTCTCTGTCAACTGCTTTTATTTTTAAAACCCAATTTCCTTTCCCATTGAGAATCTCATCCTGTCATTAATTTAGCGTCACTTTTTCACTTGCATATTATCCCTGTGATGTACATCTGTCATTCAGCATAAAAACCGCATTCCGATTCTGTCTATTTCACCCGTTTTTCAAACCATTTTGACATTTAAATTGGGTAAATTAGAAAAATGCAATTTCTATGCGTGTGATTTGGCTGCACTGTGTTGTCACTTCAAAGTTGAATTTTGAACTGGATGCCCGTTGTTGGTAGCTTGCCTTGTAGTTGCTAGCATTCTTACATCCCTGATACTGTTATAACTCATATTTATCTAATTCATTTAACTGCACATTTGAATTAAATATTTAGTAATTCCGAGTGCTATTTTATGCAATTGCAAAGGTTTTGGTGGGGGAAGGTCGGATTTTAATTCTATTTGCTGGCTAGCTTTCTAGCAGAGATCTTCAAGGACACCCTCACCCATGCCATCAACACCGCAGCTCCTCCTGAAAACAAAAAAGAAAAAAAATCGTTTCACTCCAACTCATGGTTCACAGAGGACTTATTAAATCTATGCCAATGCAAGCGCCAAGCCCTCAAAACATGGCAGGCCAATCCCTGTGATGCCACCAAAGCAGACTTTCTTTGTATTTCTAAAAAATACAAAAGTGCCATATTTAAGGCGAAGTCAGAAACCGACAACAAACATATCCTGGAAGCCAACTCCCACTCTAAAGAGCTTTTCGCCATCTTTAAAGAGCTCACCGTCCCCCCAATCTGTACAGATGAGATTGTTAAGGACGAAGCCTGGTGCAATAGCATCCAAACAGCGATGTTAAATAAAATAGACCTTCTTCAAAATAAAATAGCAGAACACTTCAAGGCTCTGCACCCTCAACATCCCCTCTCTACCAATACCGCTAAAGACAAGCACACCCCCAAATTCAATGTTTCTCCAATCACCGAATCAGATACTCTCCACATCCTCAAACAGCTCAAACCATCTCAATGCAAAGGCGATATATGCCGCCCCAACATCATTAGAGAGTGTGCGCACACCTCACACCGATCATCACAGCATTCATTAACGCCTCATTCAAGACGGGCAAAGTCCCTGACAGCCTTAAAGAGGCGTGGGTGCGCCCGCTCTTAAAGAAGCCAACCTTGGACCCTGCCCAACCTAACAACTACCAGCCCATTACAACGGTCCCATTTCTTCTAAAATTTTAGATAAAGCTGCACACATGCAGATACAGTCCTACCTGGAAAACAACTCTGTCTTAGGTAAAAGGCAGTCCGGATTCGGCAAAGGTCATGGCACTGAAACCGCTTTATTAGATCTAAAGAACCAAATTACCCTAATTTTAGATAAAGGCAAGCCAGCCCTTCTACCACTCCTAGACTTGTCGGCGGCATTTGATTTAGTCGATCATGCCATCCTCACGAACCATCTCACTAAAGCTGCACATTTCTCCAAACAAGCCACAAACTGGATCACCTCCTTCCTCGAAGGAAGAGTGATGAAAGTGTTTTCCAATATAGCGAACGCAGAGCCTACCACCATCAGGTATGGAGTCCCTCAGGGCTCATGTACGGCTCCTACCCTCTATAATCTTTTTACCAAACCTCTATTTGATAAACTGGACACACTTGGGATCACATACACCAACTACGCTGACGATACCCAAGTACTCCTCCCGCTCACAGGACTCTACCATCAGGACGCTGCCACCCTCCAGAATATATACGCCACCATCCAAGCATGGATGGCCACGAACGGCCTACGTCTCAACGGAGATAAGACCGAAATTCTCATCCTTGGTCAAAAATCCACTCTCACTAACCTCGACCCACTGTACACTAACTTCTGCATAGACAACTGTGTCATCCTAGTTCTACCTTCTGTTAAAACTCTTGGAGTCCACATTGACGCCTCACTCTCTATGGACAAATAAGTCAACTCCATTGTTTCTGGCTCCGCCCTGAGCACCAAGCTCATTAATGCCATCAAACCATTCTTATCCAAAGATAATTGCCTTTCTATTGCCAGAGCCACCATTGGAGCCAAGCTAGATTATTGTAATGCGCTACTAGCTGGCACCTCCAACTCCAATCTCAATAAACTCCAAACTACTCAGAATAATGCACTAAGGGCAGCCCTCAATATACCAAAAAGGGACCACATCGTGCAAGCTAGAAAGCCAGCACACTGGCTACCTGTCAAAGAGCGCATTACGTTCAAAATACTTACCACCGCACACAAATGTATCAACCTGTCTACACCCTCATACCTGTCTGATACGCTAGAAAGATCTCACTCCACCAGACCAACTAGGCAATGCCACACCAACCAACTTAGGGTCCCACGCTTCAAACAAACTAGAGCAGGTGGAATAAGTTTCCCTTACATTGCCCCTAAGCTATGGAACGCACTACCAAGCACACTCAGGGCAGAAACCTCTCTCACTGCCTTCCGAAAAAAGCTGAAAACCACCTTGTTTAACTAACTCCTCTTCCCTCATCTCGTTTACTCTCTCCTCCTCCTCTCCTCTCTCGCATCCTCTCCTGTAGTTACTACTCTTCTCCTGCAACTAAGTAAGGACTTCACTGAATGTACAACAAGTCTTTTTCATATCTGTAAAAAGCGCCACGATGCCCAATGGGCTGCCTGTGCGCCAAACAAATGTGAATAAATAAATAAATAAATAGTATACCTTACTCCTTACTGCTCCTTTCTATCCACTCAGAAATCGATTAATATGGATTTGAGGAAGCATTACAGGGGAAAATCTTAACTCAGGTGCTATCTACCCGAGCAATGATATTGCTCCCATTCATTTGTGCTTTGTGCTTTGGGCATGTTATAGTAGGTCAAACTAATGTATTTCATCAATTTACCGTGTAATTATCACCCCATTGGCGATTGCTGCACAATATTAAATTTGTGTGATTTACATTGAATTTAAAATAAATAAATATTGTATTACTACCCACCGGCCTGGTTCATGGTCCATTGTGACCCAGGGTATTTGTAAAAGGTGGTGTGAGACTGGTTGGGTGCCAGCTCAATACGAATTCTAGGAAATTAAGTTAAAGTGTTTTAGTTGTGCGCTGCATCCTAGGCTAGTGCCAAGAGTCCTGGTCTGGTGGGTGACACCATATTAGAATCCTTAACAAGACAGAGTATGCGACATATGACACAGATTTTGCCACAAAGCGTGAACATTTATGGATATGCACATCTAAAAATGAAAGTAAGCCAAAGAACGGGCGCCTATGTTTTGTTACCTGGAAACACTGCCAAGTTTATAAAGAGGAACTTATTTGTAATGCTGCAAGATCTAGTTTAAAGACTACACCTGCCAATGCCTTCACTTGTGATTTTCTAAACTAACTTGTTATTTGTTTTCAAATGGAGTACAGCTAACTGATAATTTGGGTAACTAGATGGCAACTAGAAAAGAGTGCCAGATTTTGCCTGATATGCAAATGCCATAATAATGCTGAATCTATGAGACACGTATTTACGGAATGCCCTAGTTTAGGGCCTGTATAGTGACTATCTTTGGAAATCTGGTGCATAATTATGAATCTATTAAATCGCCAGAATTTTGAATTTATTGCCTGAACACTGACTTTCTTTCCACACACCTTGCACTGTTTCGCTTGTGGCAATCTATTGGACCTTGCTTTAAAGATAATGCATCAAGAGGAAAGTACTATATCATAGGAAAGGTGAAGCATGGTCTATAAACTGAATCAAACTTTCTAAATGATGTGATAAGTTACATTTGCAAATTTTAGTAAAAGTTTTAAATTATGTGCATTATATATATGATGCAGTAGTTTATATATCTGTGTAACCACATTTCTCCTTTTTCTGTTTATGTAAAGTTTGTAATGGCTTCACGGGAGAATTGACCACGGTCAATTCGGCCGTGAACAATTGTGCCACGGCCAAACCATATACAACCATCCTGACAGCGGTTCTCCTGCTGTCTGCTCGGCTGGTCCTCTGGCATTCCAAATTGCCTTGCCTGCTTCTCGGAGTGCTGCGGGCTCCACAACTGCTCTCTGCTTCGCCGGCTTTCTGATATCAGGGGGCTTTCCCTACGTACCGTTCTCTCTCTTTCGTTTGGACAGAAGAAGGACACAGTGGGCCTCATTACGAGTTGGGCGCAAAGGGATACCGGGCTCAGGTAAGGACACTGGTGCCGGTAATCCCTTTGCGCCCTATTCCGAGGTCCCTGTGTGAGTCCCGTAAAATGCGGTACCGTTATTTGTACCTTCCCCATTCCCATTGAGCCCTACAGGGAATGGTATTTTCAACGGGGAGTTACCGGTCCCGCAAAGGTCCGACTGGACCGTTAAGTCTCCAATGAGTGAGGGCGGACTTGGTACTGTTATTGGAGGCAGCCATGGCACTATTAGGCGGGTGCATATATGTTTTGCAGTGTCAGCTTGACATTTTCAATATGCCCAACTAATATAATCCACCGGCCTGATTAATCTGCCAATTTCTTACTGAATCTAAAACCTATCGACGATTTATGAACCACGGCGATAACTTCCCTAGTCTGACAAATAATGACAGGCATTTCCCCATGATTGGTATTCGCTTTATGTGTTGACGTTAGAAGATCTGTCTCCTGGGGCATTACCAGGTTAACTGCATGATGATGCAGGTATGCCAAACCTTTACAGGTTTTTCAATGCAAACGTTTTAAGTGCATTCTGCTTCACCGTTGCATATAGACCAGATATGTGTGATTTTGGAACTTGTAACAAGGTTTAATGGCCCTAGGTTGGAATAGCTTCTTATGTGAATAGTCTTGTCCATGTAGCAGCTTGTGACCAGATCTTACTTTTCTCCAACCACGCTCTGCGCAAGCCTCCTCCATCTCTCACACTAACTTACTCAAAATTGTTATTGAAACACCCAAGTGTTCAACAACACTGACAAAACAAAAATGCATTGGCAAAGCAAACGTTGAGGATTTTGAGTAGGCTTAGGATATGCATTTTCCAAACACTGTCATAGTGGTACTAGCTGGCAACAGCTGGCAAATGGTGTGAGTGCCTCGGCGTAACATGGCAGTGGATGGCAAATGTTTATCTATTACTTATACAAGAGACAATAATGTTGGTCTTGCCAATGCTTGTTTAAATAATAATGTATGTATTCTACACACTCCTAGGTCTCAGATCACTGAAATAACAGAAGACATTATTATACCACAGAGTGGTACTCAATTTATTGACCTTGGAAGGATGAGTTAACCCTGACAGGATTCGAGAGGAGAGTGTCAAGTTTTGTGACAGAGGTGGCCGTGAACCTTGTCTTGGTGCCACAGCAGACAGTGCACAGATATCAGGGGATATCAGGGGTGAGCGCTTAGCTCACAGTGCTATCTGACCAGCTACGAAGTGCAAGGAATGGATGTAAGGCCACACATGTTAAATATAATTCAAGTGGCTGAAGGGAGACTTAGTTAGGACATATTTATTATACTAGAAGCTAGTTTATGGCGTCTATTAAGCCATTACCCTTTAGAAGGCTGCTCGGGGAGCACTGAGCTAGCCCAAAGAGATCCCAGCAGGAGTGATTTAGGAGAGGAGGGGCCGGTGCTGGGTGGGAATGGCTTTAGCGACTAGCATGTCCGGAGGAGGTCAATGGGTGGATAAAAAGCCCAACAACTCCTACACACTGTGACACAGTGGGTGTAGTGTCACCAGCCTATACTAAAAATATTGTATTATATGGCATAAAGTGCCAGTTGAGTTCCTTCATAAAGGAATGGGACTCTGAGGTGACTTGATATATCCTTTTTGCATACAGTATTATAGGTTATTTATAACATGCTTAACAACCAGAGTTTTCTAAGCACGGACCGGGGGATCGAACCTGTGTTGCTTCATCGTGTCTTGCTTCCAAAGCGAGCACATTGCCCCTCAGCTATCCTTCCAAGACAGGTGATGTTTGATTCCTTATAACACACTGTCATCCCCTTTCATATCTGGCATCTAGTGTAATGTAACAGATCCTCCAGTTACTGATACACATAATCACTGTAGAATCGGTGTAGGTTAGACAAAGCAAATATGCAGCATCATGTGTTGCAGCGAATAATGTTACCCTGTTTAATAACATGCATCTAAAAACGTTTTTCTGTTTCGTGCTCTAAAATAAATAGCATGCAGATTCACACTCTCAGGTGTTGAACTTCAGCAGTGCGCACAATAAACCCACTTCCATAAACGGTTCTCTATCAGTTAATGACTGTAAAGTATCACAGAGAAAGGAATATGAAAAGTTTGCTGTGGCTTTAATTAAGTGCTGCAGTGGCAGCTGGAATTCTGCTTAGGGCTGGATGGTTACCAGACATTTGGTCGAAAAAAATTGGTCGAACCAATTTGGTCGAAAACCAAATGGTCGAATTTTTTTTTATTTTAATTTTCACCTTTTTTTTTTTTTTTGGGTGGGGGTCCCCCCCAACCCCCTTTTTTTAATCTAAAAACCCATTTTTGTAAAAAACGAAAACCCGAAAAATAATTATATAATTTAAAAAAAAAATCGACCAATTGGTTTTCGACCAAATTGCGTCGACCAAATGTCATTCGACCAGTTTTAGGTCGACCAAATGTCTGGACACCGGGCTGGATCAAGCAGCGGGCATTGTGACATCACAAAGCAGCTGTATTTACTGATTACAGAGGAGTAGTGGTGTAATTTCCCTATTGCAGGTCAATAGGGATGTTGCAAACGTTCGTCCTTGTAACTAAGACATGTTCTTGCAACAGCGCCTCGATGCCCCAGGACTGTTAGTGGGCTTTAGAAATGTAAAAATTAAAATATAAATAAATAAACAACCAGGCTGTAATAAGAGCATTATAGGGGTATTTCAGCTGCCATGCATTATATATATGCAAATGGTGACAAGCAAACGAGGGGCCATCCATGTGATAGAGAGTTCGGCCATCTTAAGGAACCTCTGTTTTTTTCTGGATCCACAAAGAATACGTTTAAATATAGTATTTTGATTAGTGTAACCAGACGTCAAGGGTTTTTTTAGTGGGGGGGTGGGGGCGGGGAGGGGGTTTGTCCTGTTTTTTTCACATGTCCCTGTGTATCAACAAGACCTTTGCAAAATAATTACATGATGACTTCTCTGGCTAATGGTGAATTCATATGCATTTAAAGGTGCAGGGAAAGTCTGTCTGAGCGTGAGGCAGTGACAGTGTGAACAGTGCCAGGTTTAAATGCAGCCACACGGCCACGGGAGGATAGCTCAGGCGCAACGTGCTTGCCTTGAAGGCAAGACAACACAGAGCAGCACAGGTTCTATCCCCGGGTCCGTGCTTAGAAACCTCTGGGTATTAAGCGCGTTATAAATGACCCCAATTATGATTACAAAGAAAAAACAGTGTTTGTTTTTCGTGATGTGAAGGGAAAGAAGGAGGAATCTGGGAGAAATTATAAAAAGGTGGAGAAAGGGAAGGATGGGGTTGAGATGAGGAATGTGTTGAAGCAGTCCACGTGCATGACGGACAAAGGAATATAATTTACATAAAATGTATAATGTGACAGGAGGAAAAAGAAGGTAAACGTAATGCATGATGGAGAAGAGACAGCAATAGGATTGAAAGGAATTGTGTGCTAAGAGAGAAAGGAATGCACGATAACGAAAATGAATAGTGGGTGAGTGAAAGGAATACATACAAAGGAAGTGCAATATGGAGCAAAATGACAAAGGATGTGAGAATGTTATAGAAATGAATGAAAAGGGAGTATGGAAAAGTAAAAGAAATTGAAGCGGATCAAAGATCTGGAGGCACAATGAAGGTCCAGGAGAGGAAGGAAATGCATCAGTGGGAAGAATGGATATAATACAAAAGAGGAAGTAAAGAAGTGGGAGAAGCGAGAGGAGAGTGGAACACTTCTGTACACCCAGTGTTACAATACAGCATCTTCATTGTGCCATTCTGCAATGCCGTAGCTGTGCCAGAGCTCAGCGATGTGTGTCCTTTTCCTATGGCAAATGGTCCTTCTCTGTGTTCCCTGCCTAGCACTGTTTTCAGTTCTTCTATACTTTCCTGTCCTGTCTTATCATCTATCCCTTGTGACAGATTGCTATCTACGAAGGTGGGATAACCTATGTTTTTAAAATGAAGTGGGTAAATCTGTTGCTAAAAAAGGAGGTCTGCTAATCAGACCCCCTTTCATAAATGCTTCATACCAAAGTTATAGGTCACACACGTGCCTTTGTGGAGACAGCCTACAGGCGCCCTCAGTCCCAGATCTGTAGTGGCACATGGCAGGTCGCATGTGCATCTCTGACAGCTGATGCGACACAAAGCTCTTTCAGACAGAGGTGGCTTTTTAATTGTATGCACCTTTCATCTAAATTGAAATACTTGTATGTCTTAGTCGTCAGCCTGGTGGCATGTAAATATAAGCTGTGTCTAGTTGTGGCATTATGATTGATAAGAACACAGAATTATATAGCCACAGCAGTTTGATAGAACACAGTGCCAACTCTGAGAGCAAAGCTAGCTATGACAGAGCTGATGTTTGTCAGCGTCTAGTCTGACTGTCTCCACTATGGACCCCTGCTGGAAGGCTAACTCCTTCTCTCAAGGCAAAGCAATACCCGCTCGTCAGAAGATCTTGTGGGAACCAGTGTTTCAGAGGCAGCACTAACATGACTACTGGAGTCCCTTTGACAACATCAGGCATGGGAATGGGGTTGTGATGGCGTAGCCAAAGAGGGAGGTTGGCCTAGAGAAGAGTCACATCATTTTGGTTTCCTCTCCATTTCCTGAGGGCAAGGTACTCTGGTTGTGATGCCACACGGCAAAAGGGTCTTGTTACAATAAGAGGCATTGGAAACCTTACAACAATCTTTCTTTGGACCAATCCCCTGTGATATTTTACCTTTAAAAGGAGAGGTGCACCCACTAATTCTTTGATCCACCTTTGGCCCATCAAAACAAGAAGTTACACTGTTGGTCCTCTGTTGGGAGTGCAATACATTCCAGAGTCCTCTGCCATAGAGGTGAAGAGAGAAGTCATCCAAGGGAGAGGTGAGCAGTGTCCCCTAAACCATACCCAGGGAACAGTGGGGGCGACTGCTGCTGTACCAAAGTCTCCTCTATAGTGGCTGCACTGAAACCAGGCTCCTGTTTACTGGAGGTGAAAGATCCACTGTAGGTGCAAGCCATGCTCCCTGGATTGGGAATTCAGAAGGACTTGTCTTGTCCTGGAGTCCCTGGATTGGAACTCCTTGCAACCAAAGAACCAACGATGTCACCCCCTGGCACTCCCTGCATCTCCACTGGTTTGAGAAGCTGCTGGACAGTAGCAGCAGATGCCCTCTCTGACCTAGACAACCAACCAACTCGCTTTCTCTGATTTTCCATCAACGCTGATGTTGAGGCTCTGCCGTCTCAGCATTCCGAGACCCCTGTGTGTTCTGTGTCCCTTATTCGCCACTGCCGCCTGGCCACTAGCTTCTTTGAGCTTCAAGCCTATGCTGCTGCAGTACGCCAATGCTGTGCTGAGCCGGCCAAGTCTGCTAGCCCCCAGAGTTCAGTCTATGCTTCTCCGCACCTGAGGCCGCCAACTCTTCCAATGTCGCCGACCTGACGTCACCTGCAGTCCTCAGCATCTTTGACCTGCAAGCTGTTGCCACTGCTGAACAATGCTGCATCGTTGGACCCGGCTCTGTCGCTCCTCTACTCGTCACCAGCCTGGCACCAAAAGCACCCAGACTCCTAGTTGAACACTGAAAAGCCTGGCATAATGCCTTTGAGCCCCAAAGATAAGAACATAGGGTACTGTGATGGGGCCCTGTCCCCAGCTCCACTTTTGGGACCATAGTGACTTTAAAGCACCACCCTTACCTTGTTCTTAAAAACATATCCTTTGAACTGTGAGATTGTGCCCTGCTCATCTCCCCAGAGTGTCATTGCACAAAGGTCTGTATTCTCTATGCTTCTTTTACGTGATGGGTTTTCATTGTGTTTTTTGATCAGTTGTTTGCATCTTAGTGTTTAATTAAATGTCTATTTTTCTATAACCTTGAATGGACATTCTTTTGCTTAGGACTATTGTACTTAAGTTGTTTGGGTTGCTACTGTTATCAGCTCACACCTCTCCTAACGGTTTAGCTTGCACTTTGCCTGCGCTACCACAAAAGGCGGAGGAGGTATACGTGTGGGTTTGTGTCTTTTGCACCTTCATGATTGGGATCACTGCTGCTTTAGTAGTAGTGTAGGGCTGAGTAGGGCAGCTTAGCCACTATTCATCCCTGCACTGCTGCAGAGCAGGGGTCATCTCGTCAGAACTCTCCGGCCCACTTTTCTCTCCTGCCCATTTGTCCCATCGAGCCCAGTGCAGCCTCTTATACTTTGCTCATCTCGATCACATCTTTTTCTCTGTCCTCTGCCGTCCTTTACACCTCGAACTCCCTGCTGCCTACTGACTTTCCAGCCCACCTGTTTTCTGCCTCTTGCTTCCCAGTGTTCTGCTCTGCCTCTCCCTGCCCCCTCCTGTATCTCACCAGCTGTTCTCTAGTGCGCTCTTATCCGCTGCTTGCTCCCGCCTTCAGCCCTTGTGCTCCTCTTTGCTCTGCAATGTTTTCTTGCTCGAGTCTCATGCATCCACTTGCTCTCTGACCTCTGCCGCCCCGCCCCCTCTTGTATCCGCTTCCTTTTCTGCCCTCTGCTGGCCCGCCCCGTCTTGTATCCGGCATTCCTCTCCTGCCCTCTGCTCGCCCGCCCCCTCTTGTATCCGGCTTCCTCTCCTGTCCTCTGCTCCCATCGTCCCCCTCTCCTCTTCTCTGTCTGACTTCTGCTGCTTCTATCCAATCTATTTCTCCCCCCCCCCCCCACATGACCCCCTCTTGTCCTCTGCCCCCAGCAGAGCTGCTGCTGTGGGAGATGTTCCTCGGGAAGGTACATGACAAGTGCTGAGCGGCTTCTCTGCCTCGGCGCCCCTTAACAAGCTCTTCAGCTGTCATCTTCCTTGTTCGGGGAGACAAGAAAATGGGTTTTGAGTGCAAGAAATTTTGTTTTTAGGTGAAATAATCAGTGAGAAATGGAAATTCTTTAATGGGCTATTGTGATGTGAGGAGAAGAAAGTGCTAGGAATTAAACTGGTAAGTTATATATAGGGGTGAGATGGAGCAGGGAGAGTGTAGCAGCTGTAGGTGGGAGACGACAGAAAAGAATGCAAAGAAAGAGAAGGCAAGCAGGGCAAATGTGTGCACAAACCTATTCCTGCTTCTACCGGACCCCACTCTTTCCCTGCTTTCCTTTCTTCTTCCTCCACAGTTATCCCCGGCGGGACACAGTCCACAATTTATTTGCACAAGGAACTCAGCCCTGTAAATCAACTATGGTGATTATTGGCGCATTATAAACGTTTTATAGCATGACATAATGTATGAGAGATCTCTGCGACACAACACAGGGCACATAGAGAGACTTAAGGAGGCAGCCATGTTGACCTGCTGGATTTAAGAGATGAGCAAGGCCCAAAGGTGCTCTGAGAGCAAAGAGATTAAGCCGGGAGCAAGGAACTAGTAAATAGCGAGCTAAAATCGTTTTTCCGTCCGAGGTGGGTTATGCCTATTATATAGGAGGCATTAGGCTTTAAATGTCGCCCAGAAGTGTCCTGATGCACCTTCATACACATTCCCAAACACACACTGTGAACGTTATATAGTCCTGTTTTTATGCCGCCAGTTGGTGGTGGAAGTCTAAAGCAGCTCCCAATAGGCTCCAGGTAACTGGATCTGTGCCTTTTTACAGGATAACTGAACGCTGCACATGGCCATAGCTTGATAACAATGGACCTCCTCTCCTCCCCCACGTGCCCCACACCCCACAGGTCCTGTGCACTGGAAATCAAATTCTTAAAAAAAAGAATTCTGGGAATTCTGTCTCTTTGCCTAATTCATTTTTTATTCGTATCTGTGTCTTTCGGTTTGACTTTCTACTTGCCTATCTATCTCTCTCCACCCCTCCCCCTCTTCCTCCCTCCCCTTCACGCTCCCTCTTGCTTACCAGGGGGGACCTGTCTGTGGCACAATTATCAGGAACTGATTGTGTCGGAGGCTCTGGGCCAGCCTGCGGAGGTGTCGGAAATGACTCGCTGATGAACTTGGCTACAAGTCCCCGATGTGGGAAATGGTTCTTCTGTATTAAAGGCTGTTGTCGCTCATCATGTGAGAGAGAGGGGGAGGGGAACCTAGAATAAAGGAACACCTGTGGGAGACACATATATTTCTTGTGACTCTGGCCAGCCATCTATCCTCATCGTTCTCACTCAGTCACACTCCCTTCAGAAAAGTTCTACCTGCATAAACATTACAGTGCTTAATGGTTTAAAATACACAAGTAAATGGAAGGCAAAATCACCACCCTCCAAGACCATACTGGCCACACTTCTCTCGAAGACATGCCAACTAGAACGAGACGCCTTTAAAAGACAGGCGGGTGTTAAGCCAGGGAGAGGGGATCGATACTGGGAACTTCTGGAACTGTATATCTGAGCCTGACCCCAAACATGTAGCATGCAATATGGAAGGGAAAATTAGTACTACCCCGACACATACCGCAGGACCACCGGGCGGAATATGCAACAACCAATGCTAGGGTTTGCGACTACACACCTATCCACACTGACGTGATGTACAGGAGGGCGGAGCGTCCTCTGACGGGCCCATAGGTCAGAGCTCACCCTCGAGTACCTGTAAAACAAGATAGCTGCACCATGAGGGGGATGGGGAGCAGGATTTACTTACTCCAACACAATTCAATAAGGACAACTCAATAGTTTGGCAAATGGAAGTCCGTTTAATGACAAGTACAAAAAACGGGGAAACAAATGGTAATCAACAGTGTCGCGATCGCCTGTCTCGCTTCAACTTCCATGTCTTCATTCAGACAGCAACAGTTATACCCAAAATTCATCAACATTGACGTATAACACTCATAAATTTGTCATGCAATTCTATTGGTTGGAAAAGGTAACTTAAGTATAGGTGCTATATCTGTATATGGTAACAGAGCGTGAGGATTGGATAACTCTTATCGGGTGGGCGTCTACGCCCATCCCTCTACATCACTTGTGATAGACGTCACTATAACTACGACGTCTCATTGGTTCTACTAGCTATAGGACGCTAGATTATTTGGTCCATTGTGATTGGGCAGGTTACACCCCTAGGAAATAAATCTCCACTTTAATTAGCAGCATGCAGAATGGACACCCAGGTGCCTAATGCCCCAAGATTCACCCTGCCTCTTTTCCATCAATCAGTACTTTAAGGACTATGTGTCAATTAGTTGGCTGAGGATGGCCTCGGAACTGTAGCTTCTTATCTGGAAAAGTTATGGCAACCTGGGTTCTGGGTGACATCAGACGTTGGTACCTCTTTGCCCTTGGCTGGTCACGTGTCTGTTCACAGTGAATCTGCTTCATTCTCCTGTTATTTGTGTATTTGATTCCTCTGTAGCCTCGCCACTTGCTTGGGGCCTCTTTATCTCCACCTTCAGTGGCTGACTGGTATGCTCTGAAGTTTCAATTCTCAGCGGCTGCCTCTCCTCCCTTCCTTAGGTTGACCTCGACTTCCCAGGCATTGAGCTAACTCTTACTGAGTTTCGATTCCGCTCTCTCCTTTGGCTTTGCTGGAATATGAATCTTGGCCTTCTTAGACCCTTGCAGCCTGGGCTAAATTCTGCTTTTACAAAATGGAGTCGCACTTGTATAATGTGCTTCATTGATGTAGATATATGATTGGCGCCTGCCGCTCTATTCTTCTACTAAGCATTGCAAGCAGTTCCGTTTACTTAGCTTCTTGCATTACAAGCCTATTTACACATGTTTAGGTGGTTGAATGCTTCCATCTTGCTTTATAGCTACATTTCCTCACGTCTCTTTATGTATCAATATTGTTTCTTCTTATAAATCTGTTACATCATTATTCGATCCATTTCGTCCTTGTACGTCATCTTTCGATTGTTGTTTATGTTCATGTTGTCCTTTTCACATGTTGTTTTATGTGCATCTGTACGACTGTCTAGGTTCTTACTGTCGTCACCATTTATCTTCCATTGGGGCTCTTTGGGTCTCTTCATGGACGTCCTGTAGGTAATTTTCACTTTGGGCCAGCTGCTGGTACGGTTGCCTCAGAGGGTACCGAGCTGCCCATGGTTGTCTGGTTATAGGCAACAGGTATTGCTCTTCTGATGGACACCGGGCATAGGCCCAGTATTGCTCTCTGTTGGTTTAATTGTTCCTCATACGTCATGTACTTTGGCAAGTATGTTCCTGGAACCTCAAACTCTGAGGTTGGGGTGTAGGTCATGTCTGGGACCTCCTCTACAGTAATACGATCACAGCCAGGTGCGGGGCAGAGGTGGCCCATAAAAGGCCAATTAGGTGGGAGGGGGTGGGAATGCTGATTGAAATGTACAATGCCATGATTGTGTAACACAGCACGCCCGAACACCGTTTACAATTAATGATGCAATGGGTACACATGGACACAGTTTGTCTGTGACTGTTTTGTTTGTTGAAAATAAAAACAGAGTTGAAAAAAAAGTAAATGTAGTTATTGTATAAGAAATATTTTAAAAACTGACTGGCATCAAAAAACAGTTTCAAGTCCACTCTCCGGCTATTTTTCACAGAAATGGATGATGGGGTTGGTAAAAGTGACTCTGAAGACAGCTTAAAACAGAAATATTACACTTAACAATGAAATCACTTTTCTTATTACACAGACACTTGTTAGGACTTGTCACCTCAATGCCTTTCCTCTGGCCATTAACAATATCCACAGCCTACTGCAATATTTTCTTCAGGCCAAGTGACAGTGGCAGGCACATGACAATCTAAACTAACTTTCAAAGGTCATGTGTTCTGTCTTAGACCTGCATATCTTTGCTTTAATGCATTGTGTATTACACAAACAAAAAACAGTGTCATGTGCCTTTATTGGCAGAACACATGTGACTGCTGATGGCAGTCCCTTAAAGGGATACACCACACACCTCCCTTTTCATATTTGTTTTTCAAAGGAACCACAAACAGAACATAGGCACTTATTGTGTTACACCAACATTTGTAAAACCAGCACATCAAACAAACACAAATGTATATGTTCAACGATACCAACTGATGAACGGCACCAACGGGTGCCCTCCGGCATCAGGGCAAGTCTACTTCAAAGTCATGCAGGTAGCTGGGCTGCCTGTGGCACTCTCCTACAGGGTAGCGCCTCTCCCCTTCCGGGTCGTCCTCTGCCGAGGGCAAGCCTCCTCCTTGGTCAGTCGGGCTCTCTTTCCTATCGCTGGATGCCAGGTCTTCCTAGCTCATCCCTTCTTTTCCACTGTCGAGGCTCGGCCACCTCCAAATGGATTCGGTCCCTCAGCGTTGCTCGGGGCTTGATTCTGGGACTGTCCCATCTTCCCGAAGAAACAGGAGTTCCTGTTCACTATCATGTTGCCATCTGATGCGGTCACCATTGATCCTTTGATATCCATCACCCTGAGGGGAGTTAGCTATTGGGGCAAAGACAATTTCCCTTGCACATTTCTTGTTCTCACCAGTACCCGATCCCCTATCTCGAGGCTGTCGCTCCGTAGATTCCTCCGGTCACTCTCCCTTTCGTATGCTCTTCTCCTTCCGTCAGATACTGCATCATTATCGATGACTCCTGGTGTACGGGGTGTGTGGTCTGGGAGAAGTCCTCGCAGGCACCAGTGAAATAGTGCTTCGGCGGGGGCCACCCTGTGGAGCAGTGTGGAGTTGCACGGTACTCCGCCAAGAACTGGTATAGGGCACGCTTCTCGCACTCCCCTTGTCCATGGGCTATTCGGAAGACTTTGTTCAATGTCCTCATTAGTCTCTTGACTTCCCTGTTTGCTCTCGGCCACAGTGGCTTGAACTCACTGTGGGCGACACTGTGGTTGCACAGATATTCTGCAAATCCTCTGCCTTGAAATGGAGGCCCATTGTCGGAGCATATTTTGATTGGGAGTTCAGGCGTGGCAAAGACTCTCTCCAATGACGGTACATGGAGTCAAAGAACTCGACCTCAGGGTATCTTGAGCACTGATCGACGAGGACCACAAAGTGGTTGTCTCTGCAGGTCGATCCAAAGTCCATGTGTATCGTGCCCCATGGCACACAGCTCCTCTCCATTGACTCAATCCGGGGTTCTCGTCAGTGTGGCAGCGCCGCCTGGCACCACACACAGTTGTGGACAAAGTCTTCCACCTGCTCTTCTAGGCTCGGAAACCACACCTTCATGCAGAGCCAGGCCTTCGTCTTGGCAACACCCTGGTGTCCTTTTTGTGCCAGTTCCAGCACTTAACCTACAAGGCTGGCGGGAACCACCATCTTCGTGCCCCTTAGCACAAGGCCATCTACCAGAAATGTGAGTTCTCGTCTCACACTCCACATCTGCTCTAGTGCCATTCTTGCCTCTGTGGTCTGTGCCTCAAGCTTTTTCGAGGACTCTCCGCCATTGGCCTTCTGTTCCAGCGGCTTGCATAATTCTGAAGCACTCATCATCGACTGAAGCCTTTCTAATATTGTCGATTTCCATGAGGGTTGGGGGTCATTAGATCTGCTAGACTGTTCAGGTATTCTTCTGTTTCCCCCTCATCAGTGCTCTCGATCTCCGGTCTAGGGTGTCGTGACAAGTAGTCCGCCGTGTTGGTGTTCCCCCGGTGAAATGTGAGTTTCACATCATACTCTTGTAGAGCGAGCAGCCACTTTTTGATTCTCACCAGTGGTTTGGAGGAAGAGCCTGTCATGAATGGTATCAGGGGCTTATGGTCTGTGACGGCCATCGCAGGTTTGACGTAAATATACAGATGGTAATGTCTGCAACTCCAGAGCACCGCCAGTGCTTCTCTTTCAATTTGTGAGTATCTCTGCTCGGTCACTGAAAGTATCCAGCTGGCGAACGCCACTGGCCGGTCCACTCCGTTCTCGCACGGCTGCATAAGCACAGCCCCTAAGCTGAATGGGCTTATGTCCACTATGTTCGCTGAACTCTTTTCTGGGTCAAAAAACACCATTGGGTCCTCTGCTTTCAAAGCCCCCTTTATGTCGTCGAATGCGCTCTGTTCAAGCGCCGTCTACCTCCACGTGCATTCTTTCTACGTTAGGCTCTGGAGTGGTTCGGCCAGTGTTGTTAGGTTCTGTATAAACCTGACACAGTACATGGCCATCCCCGGAAAGCTATGCACTTCCGACACGTTCACCGGGCACGCGCTTCCCTTATGTCCTTTACTTTTGCCAGATTAGGGGAGATGCCACCCTCCTGGAACGCGAAACTCAATCTTCCTCTGCATAAGTGAACATTTTGCCTGGTGCAGGGTGAGACCCAGATGTTGGATGCACTGCAGTACACTCTCCAGCCTCTCCAGATGCTCCTGCTCTGACCTCAAATAGACCATGATGTCGTTGCTGATGTTATTTGCTTCTTTTAGTCAATTGAGCACCCCCCTGATAGTGTTTTGGAAGACCTACACAGCCGATGATATCCCAAAGCTCAGGCGCTTGTACCTGTAAAGGCCTTTGTGTGTGCTGTAGGTAGTGATATAGCGTGATTCCGGATCTAGATTGAGCTGATGGTATCCGGCAAGGAGGTCCAACTTGGAAAAATAACAGGCACCCTGGCGATCTGCCAGGATGTCGTCCAGGGTGGGTGTGATGTGTCTCTCCCAACTGATTTCTTTGTTTGGGAGGCGCATGTCCAGGCAGATGCCTATGGTCTCCGGCTATTTGGGCTTCCTTGCAATTACAATTGGTGAAACCCATGGAGTCGGACCTTCCACCTTCTCGATAATGTCTAGTTTGATCAGGTTGTCGAGCTCTTGTTCCATGCGGTCCCTCATGTGAAATGGCACCCTGTGATGCTTCATGCGACGGGTTGGACCGTGTTGTTGATGTGCAGCCACACCGGGTCTCCCACCAGTTTCCCAATTCCAGTAAAGACACTCGCATATCTGGCGAGCAGCATCGGGATGTCCTCAAGGTAAACCCCAAAGGCGAAGTTTAAAATGGGCAACGCCTCGGCGGCGGCGCACCCAATTAGAGTCACCTCGCTCACCTGGGTGACAAAAAAATGTGCCCTGATGAACGTGTCTTCGTGACGGACCCAGGCCACGAACGCGCCTTCCAGGGGCAAAGCTTGTTTCCCGCCAAACGTGAAGATTCACACGTTTGTCTTGCTTAGGGGTGGCACGTTATCCAGCTGTTGGTAGTGGTCCTCCACCATGACTCTCACAGAGGCGCCGGTGTCAAACAACACGGAAATCAGGGAGTCGCAGATGCAAACTACGCACCTGGGCTGGCGCCATTCCGACCTTTGCAGCACTGACATGCTTGAAATAAAGAAGACATCCTCCTCATCTTCTTCCTGCTCCTCGGGCTCGTCCTCCTCTGCTGTTGGTTGTTCGACTTTGGCCACTTTGCACTGCGATCTCTGCGTCACCGGTCTCGTGGATGCCTGGCCTCTTGAATGAGTTGACGGTGTAGGTGCTCTGCAGACACGAGCAAATTGGTTTGCTATGCCACAGTGACCACACACATGGCCCTTTGCCGGAGAGTCTTTGGGGGGCAGGTCATAACTGCAGTTGAAGCACAGGGGTGTATCCGCCTTTGTCTTCTTTCCTGCTCCACTGCTGGCACCAGTCCTTTCTTTGAAACTTCCTCCGGCCTACCGCACATGCGTCCTTGAGCTTGACGGCTTTCAAAGCCAAGCACATCTTGTTCGCCCTGACATCTGCTAGCTCGTGGGACCGTCCCAGCTCCAGTATACGCGTGAACGTGATTCATGATTTGCGCACTATATGTCGCCGCAGCTTGATCTCGAGGCAGCCCTGTATGACTTGTTGATGCACATCATGCTCCATGTCAGGCCAGGCACATGCCACTGACATGCATTGTAGCATGCTGTGAAAGGCGTCAAGAGATTCACCCTCTTTCTGCACCACAGTCCTCCTGGGGGTCCTCTCGTAGTCCACATTCGCCATGGGCGCAAAGCACTCCAGCAGAGCCGCCTTGGCTGCAGCGAAAGAATTGTCCACGGGCCATAAGAGTCTCAAAGGTGTTGTGTACACCCGGGCCGGCTGAGTACAGCATGATAGACTTCATTGTTTCATTTTCATCTTCTCCCGTGGCCTTGAAAAAAATGTCCAACCTCTTTACCCATGCAATCCATCTGGGGCCCAGCGATGAAGGGGCTCCCGAAATGTCAAACTCTTGTAAAGGGGCGAGTTGCACTGATGAGCGTGGTAATCTAGCAGCCAGCGGTGCCTCATTTTCCTCCCCCATGATTATTTGCTGTGGTGCTCCTATGTAGAAGTAAGCCCAGTGCTGCCTGGCGAGGGATGCACCAGTGACACGGGGTCAGGGAGCACAGGCACACACCTCATGAGCTGCAACCCTGCCCAGCGTTGACCTCCTGGGCGGTGGCGGTACACCAGGACGCACAGGCACTCCACTGAGGAGCTGCAACCCACAATGGCGGTGGCAGCGCGTTGCGCTGGAATGGGGGCCGTATCGCCCTGCACTGGAAGCTGGTGGAAAGAGGTGCACAACGACGGGTTGCCCCTCTAGGAAGAAATGCTGGGTGCTGCGTGGAGTGCGTAGCACCAGGCCACATGTGGCAGGACCAGGCCTGCGCATGTGTATGTCAATGTCTTCCCGTCTTTGAAGAAATAATGGAGAAAGAGAGATCTTTTTTTCTGAAGTCCCCAGTCTGTGTACCGAAGCGGGGTAATGCTGGGTTCCCATGCGAACACGGGAAACCTGCCGCGGCCAGTAATTGCGGTCCGCCCGCACGAGCGGGATGATCCCACCTCGTCACCAATTTGGTGTGGGGCCTGGTTCAGGTCAGGCCCCGGAGCGAGCAGCAAAGACACAGAAGCAGCTGAGGTGTCAAATCAGGGACCCGCCTTTATAGGTAGAACACACGTGACTGCTGACGGCAGTCCCTTAAAGGATACACCATACTACAGGTGTGTGAATGAGGTGGGAGGATGACTGGGTGCCTGATGAGCAGGCAAGGAGCTAGGGCATAGTGAGAATAGGTGCCAGAAAGAGGTCGACTTGAGCTTATGTCTGGTTGCTGAGGAAGGCATAGCATAAGAATGGGCCTATGACCTGTACAGGAAGGCGATCAAGAACCTAAACTCCAGCCAGTCGTACCTCCAACCCGGCATAACCTTTTCGTGGGGATTGTGGGCCCTGTGGCTACAGCAGACAAGGAGGTTCAAATTTCGAACTATCCGTCAACACATGGATGCCCCTGATACGTTTGATAGGCATTACTTTTCTGACCTAGAGAACTGGGAGGTTACAGAGATTGCCATTCTGACCCATTGCTTGAGTTTGAGTTATCGGTTTGCAACCCAGTAAACCCTCGTTTTTGAAATTCAGATTATCTTTGTGTCGTTTTTGAATACCACAATAGTTGGGCATTGTCTCAGCCCCATTTGGAGTTGGGGAGACCTGTGATTCCATTTAGGTACCCAGGCAATTTACTGAAAATAATGAATAGTGGTACATTTCAACAAAAACCATAATACCGAAAATTACTGAAAATATTAAATAAATATATAAAGGGTTGGTGGGTGAAGGGTTAAAATGGGCCAGGATGGGGGTTGGGGTGGGGTAATAAGGATGGAAAATTGGGAGGGACACCCCTAAATGTAAAACCTCTGAAATGTACCACTCTGAATTTTGCGTCAGAAAGATCACATACCTTCCCTGTAGGGCTGCTCCTCAAGCAGTCAGTAACAGAGTCCTTTCGGGACGATACAATTATACAGCCATCCTTCCCAAGCAGTGCATAGCACGGATATGATGCTATAGGGGCATGTTTAAGCCGGTGGCCAGCTAGGAGTTTCACATTAAGAGCAAGAGGGCACTCAGCTGATACTAAGGCAAAATAATCTAAGGGAGACCCAACAAGAAGGCAGATCTTTGATTTTGTGACAGCTGCCCTCGGTTGTATAGACACGTTCTAATTTCCATAGGAGATCATTGCAGGCCCAGCATTGAAATGCTTATAAGCACAAATGAGGGATGTGTGTGGAGGATGGTAGTATTGTTGGATGTCTAGTAATTATATATAAAAAACGATGGAGTCCACAGAAGGGGACAGAAATAATGAGGACAAAAATGTCAGCATTTCTATAACTTTTTTTTTTTTAAAGTGTTGTCTATTTGCATTTATAAAGCGGATCAATCACCTTGTATCTTGGCGCTGGGAACCAGGTGAAATGTCATGTGGACAAAGGCTTATTGCCATGAAACAGGATAATCTCAGGCTTGAATTAATGACGAAAAGGATTAAGATCAGATGTCGCTCTAGTACGCAAAGGTAGTAGGTTCCAAAAAGTAGATACCGGAGCACTGAATCTCTCCCTGTCCCCTCACGTCCATCCAATGGACTAATAGACGTGGCAGCACTGCTATTACAAATGATAAAAACTGCATTTAATTGATGAGGGTGCTCCAATATCCTTAGAAATATCGCGGTATAAGGGTAATGTCACGGAAGTTACATTTCAGACAAAGGTACTAGATTGAGGAGGAGCACTGGAAGTGATCTATTTAGACTTCCATGAAGCCTGTGGTCCTGTCCGACATAGATTAGTAAAGAGGTTGATAAAATGGGCCAGCCACTGGCCAACAGTCCATGGCTAGAGGTGCCATGACGTTTACTACAGGGACATGAGAAAGGTGGTGAGGAGGCCGAAGCCACGGGGGGAGTTGCAAGCCTACTGCCCTGCACAGCAATTACAAGCAATGCAATGTGAAGTGGTCCGGCTTAACACCCTTCTCCCATTCTGGTGGCCTTGCTGCATGTGACTTTGTAAGAAAAGTGTGGCATGAGGATTGTTAGTGGGATAGAGTGACGGGCAGGTGCAAAATCTTGAATGTTGATGGGTGCAGGCCAGAAGTACCGGAATCCTGTGTGCCGCTATATTGATATGGGTATGGCAAAATGTGGTGGATTGCCATCTGGTGAGGGCGTGAAAGCCCTGATTTAGTTTACATTTGTATTAAATAATACAACCGTGCGTGTAATGCAGTCTCAGAAACGGTTGTCTGCTAATGAGATCTACCTTTTCTTAAATCTTTATGCCAAAATCACAGTGCACACATGTGCCCTGTTTTTAGTGGCACGGGGCAGGTTTAAAGATCACCTGTGCATTCCTGGTAGCTGTTCTGTGACCCCCAAGTCACCAGAGACAGAGGCTGATAAGCACCCACAATCATTACAGCCACCTGAAATTGGTGTCATACAAGTGTTAACCCTGTGATCCCAGGTCATCGATGTGAAGGCTATGTGGATTCAGGACTGGCCTGTCTGTCTCCACTTCAGCAGTTGGAACCGCTTGACTGAAAACAAGCATGGCCAAATAATCTTTTCTATGGTTTGGTTCCCAAACAAAAGGCTATACAACCACATTTCAGATCCTGTACATTTAGTAAACCTTTTGGTTTAATCATAGGCCACTAAGAGTAATCTAGATGTGAACCCCTTGCTCGCTGTAATGTTTTGTAATGTAATGTAATTTGACATTTGTATAGCATTGTATAGTACCTATTCCTATTGGTATGGCCTCAAAGCGCTGTAGGTGAACACCATCTGTGGACCGAAGTCCATGGAATGGGAGATTCGTCAGAGGTGTATAGAATGCGTGTGAGCCTTTTAGCCAATTCGAGGTAAGTAGAGGTGGCCAAGTCCCTGCTAGCGATCTGTGAGGAATGTGACCATCCGCACGGCGGGAGTGCGCTCGCCTGGGCTTTTTAAAAATGTTAAATGAAAATGAATGATGGTAGATCTACCTATGGATAATGTGTGGCGCTAATCCGCGCACATTTTCTTATGCTCACTGCACAACATACACATAGACCTGTGTACTCTGGGTACTCTGGGCGCCGTCCCCCTGTCATATTTAGTTGGAATATGACAGCCACGAGTACATCAAGGCACCTCAGAAGGGTGAAGGAAAAACCTTCCTCCTGCCATGGTCAGCCTAATTAACTAACAAAGGCTCCATGGATCAGCCCTCTCCTTTGTTAGCTACAGGTTTCAGCCTCGCATACTAATCAGAGTTAATTCAAACAGGCCCATGGGAGGCCTGGTCACAGGACTAAAAGGACGGGATAACCCCAAAAACCTTTGGTATGCAATGTGCCAAACTGAAGCCAGCTCCCGCCAC
Source organism: Ambystoma mexicanum (assembly GCF_040938575.1). NCBI lineage: Eukaryota > Metazoa > Chordata > Amphibia > Caudata > Ambystomatidae > Ambystoma > Ambystoma mexicanum. The sequence goes on along the minus strand of NC_090934.1, from coordinate 1,223,747,806 downwards.
TCAGTATCAAGGGCAGTGACCTGTCATGTCTGCTCAGAGGATAGGAGTATGTGATTTGATGGAGACAGATTGTCTGTTCTCACCACAGCTTCAAGGAAGACCTGCTGCTTTTATCAGCAACCACAGAGAGCTCAATTAACCAGAGAGACCCTTTGATCCACAACATACAGGAACATGGGTGGGATTTAAGTATTACATATGTTCACCCCTTTACCTTTTCTGTTGCAAAGCAATCTGGTTATAACCTCAGGCATACAGGAGATTGCTGGTGGGGACCCATAATTGATCCATTAAGGTAGGCTTAAGCTACACCAATCACTGTGGCCCAGTTGGCTTTAAAAGAGGGCTGAGCCCCTCTTTTGGGCAGATCATCTGAAGACTTTGCAAGGAGTAACATGAAGAACTCATTTGTACCCTGGCTGAAGGTACTGTCTGCCTTACAGCTTCTGCCAGTGAAGGAAGGCCAGGATTTCCAAAGAGGGAAGCAAGATCCCTCCCCTAAACATCTCCCAGGAAAAGGAGGGAGATACTGAATCCAGAGGACCTTCCAGAAGCTCCAGAACCGATACTACAGAGTCTCTGTACTTAAACCAAGGACAAGGCCGTTGCCTGCAACACTCTCCTCACCTTTGGGCCGTCCACCTTAAACCATGACACGAGCCCAGTAAAGAAGCTAAGAGGAGTGCATCGACAAGCATCAACCAGCGTCTGCCTTAAAGGTCGAGCCCCTCAAGCTGTAACCGACTGCACCACTGACTGTTGTCACACCGCAGAAGCTAACGTCGTCTGAGACACCTCGACTTGTGTTTCAGACCCGCCAACCAGCACTCAGACAACGATATCTAAGCCTGAGCTGCTGTGTAGGCCAGCCAGCAGCCGTTCGCTCAGCCTTGCTCGCAAAACTGCCTGCCGACTGATACTCACAGGTGTCAACCATCTTGAACTCTGTTGCAGGAGCTGCAAAGCGCCCTGAAACTGACTCGACCTCGTCGAGCCCAAATAACTTCTACAAGCACAAGGTACATTGTGGTTCTGTCACCCTGGTCCTTCTCCGAAGGCCCCTAGTGAGATTGTACTCCCCATTGCTGCCTTTGTGCTGAAACCAAGTATCCTTGAACTACTGCGATTAAATACTTTACTGACTACCCTCCTGTCAGTATCCAGAGTGCATCCCTTTTTGTTCTTGAAACTGTCTGTCCTCTGCATTCCTTTACAGGGTTGGTTGTATTTTGTAGTGTACTAGAGCAGTCTGTTGTCATAATAATAAAACTAGACATTTGTATACAACCTTGACTTGACAGTCTCTTTTATCATTGGGTAACAATTGTATTTTCGTTGTGGTGCAACTAACCAACGATCCACGACCTTGCAGAAATTCAGCCTGGCGTTCCGTCCACGTTACCAAAATTGGGCAAGGAGGTTTATAATTTGCTTGTGTTTCCAATCTGTTCGGATCCTTTCTCGTGTACTAGAGGTGTTGGGCTGATTGATGGTTTAGAAACCAATATTCCTCCCTGGACCACTGGTGCCCCGAAAGTTGATGTGTCACATGATCCATATCGAGATGTGCTTAAAGAGGCTCAGCTTTACCTCACTGATGAGGCCTAACAAGACTGAAACACATATCTGGGGCTGCTGATGATACTCTTGTTCAGAACAGAATTGCTTGGCATTTTGGTGCTGGATTTACCTAGTGGGTGGCACCAGACTGATGTATTCTCCTCTGTTAAAGGTACAATGAGCTAAAACACAGTTGTTGTCCCTCCTGAGTGGGAAACATCCCATACAAAATCAGAGATTAGTAAACCACCTCTACTGTGAACTAAGTCTTCTACTCATTAAAGGAAAGGAGATTATAGTGTGAGTAGGAGCGGTAGGAACCAAGGTGCACGTCACTGATGAGGCCATACAAGTCTGAAACATGGCTGGAAATTTCCCATTGGTGGCAGTACCAAGGGTGATTTGCATATGGTTGTTTCCCCTTCTGCAATCATGCAGATGGGCTCAAATACAGTGGTGTGGAAGGTTGCCCAGAGCAATGCCTGTGGTTAAGGTTAAGTTGAACTTTCCACCCATTCAAATGTGTTGTAGGAGAGCACCATTCATTGTATTTAGGGCATTATAATAAGCGTATTTTTCCCCAATACGTGTGGAACGAGAGGCTACAATCGGTATTGGGTCTAGGAGCAAAAATTCAAGGGAGATATTTCAATACATTTTAGTAGGACTGGGTAGTGAGCGAGGGGTACAACTTCCATATGAAGGCGTGGGACACAAACAGAAATATAATCAGAAAGACCGAGATCAGATGTAACAAAACATTTTAATAAAACTATTCAAATGCAGGGTGAACGGCGAGTACATGTAGTGTGACAAGAATTGTCATCGAAATGAGTAAACTGTGAGATCCTGTCAGCCATTTTCTCTGATAAATTACCTTGTTTCTTGAGAGTTGGCCATAGATCGGGATGAACATTGGATCACAGTAGAGGGAAGGGTCAGGGTAGAAATGAGACAGGAGTGGGAGTGGACAGAGAGAGAGAGTCAAGAGGAAGAGAGCAAGGAGGAGGAATAATAATAAGAAAGAAGGAGTGTACGAGGGAAATGGTGGGAAGGGATGGCTCCCTGTGTAGGAATGAGCAAGAGATACAGACAGGACTGTGGCACGATTATGTGCCATATTGTGGCCCTGACTTTCTTGCAATGGAGCCAGATTTGGCGATTTGAGGGCCACCTCGTATTCACATATTGTGGCTTTGGCCCTGGGTACAGATGGGCGACAGGAAAGGGGACGGGAGAGGAGTCAAGGACTGGACAAGAAAAGCATTCTTTTGGGGGAGTCAGCACGAGTCTGGAGAGAAGAGGCGGCGCAAAGCTTGAGTAAAGAAGATGCCCAGTGATTTGAATTAGCTCTTAAAATGCACCCCCTGGACCTGGAAGGCACTGCCTTGCCATCAACAAACATACATTACACTTTGCCTGAACCCCCTTTCTTGCTATGTAGATGTCTGTTAATCATGGACAGTCTTGTACATCGGGCTCGGCAGCTTGTCTGCTTGTCTGTATGTCCCATTTGTGCATAGCATGATGTCACTTGACATTTGTATAGCGCCTCTCTGCCATTGTTATGACTTTGAAGCACTGTGGCGTGAGTAGCCCGTCGGCAGACCATAATCTGAGCCAACATGAAACAAAAAAGAGCATTAGATTGCATTCAAATGGTGTTTATATTTCCAAGCACCTGTTCAGGTGTCAGCTGAAATGACTCGTGGAGTGGCATTTTTATAGCCACCGTATGAAGACAGGCACAGGCTGGACTACAGGACAATAGGGAACCAAAACAGCAAAATGCTAATGTGGGCCTGTTTTTGTGTGTGTGTCAAGCTGGGCCACTTTTTTGGGCAATGTGGTCCAGTTGATGAGTTACTTCACCATGAGGCTAGGCATTTTGACCAGTGTTGCTGAATAAACATTCTTTCAAATGCACGCTTTGCATCACATTTTATCAAAAAACTCCCCCTTGGGTACTGTTCAAAAACCGTTTATCACAAAAGCAATCAATTGCAACTGTGGGCTGCTTTTTTATTGGTGCCTACGACAAATGTATACCCCAGTCGGCGAAGAGAGTCATATTGTGGTCTTGATTGATAATGCGGTGACTATGTGAAAGCTGGAGCGAATATTGAGGGGGATTCAGTTGTTTTCTGTAATTGGTTATTGATAACTTCTATGCGCGGGAACCAAACCTGTGTGCTTCGCGTCGTTGTGTTTCCAAGGCGAGCGCGGTGCCCCTGAGCTATCCTCCCGAGACTCTGCAGTGCGCAATTCCCCGTCCCTCAACTGATCGGTATTCCATAATGACCTTGACCACTAAAGTAAAGCCACCGTGTGGGGGAATGCTCTATTCTGTGAGGTCATCACGGCGAAGTGTTTCCAGTCCAAGCTTTCCTTCCCCATCTCTTTAAGTAAACACTAATGAAATCAGTGGTGTAAACAGGCGTGGGCGTGTGATGCTGGGAGGCGGAAGAGCACAGAGGAAGCGAGAAAGAGGCGCGCGCCATCGACAGGCCATTAGGGAATTCCCCTCATCCGCGCTCCCCGGAAGGTGCCCCCCCCCCTCCCTGCATATTTCTGCAGCATGAATTTTTATGATGGATCTTAATCGCGCCCTCCGGGGAGGGCTCTCATCTCCTCCCTGAACCGCCCATTTCTGAACCAGCAAAGAAGACAAAAGAAGTGGGGGGGGGCGGCGGTGCGTGAAAGAGGCAGAGCGCTAATGGGGTCCCGCAGGCCCCTCGGAGAATCCCAACCCCGAGGGGACCTTTGAAAGCACCATCTGAACTGACCTGCCATACCTCCCGCCCGCGGCCTCGCTGAAGCGCGCACTGAGCCAACAGGCTGCCCAGGGCTCTGTCTGTCTGGAGAGCAACCCCTCCTTTCTTCATATGCTGTGATCAGCGCCTCCGCGTGGAGAGGGTTGCCTTCACAGCATTATGCATGGCTCAGGCCCACGCGTCATCTACGTGCAGGAGCTTTCATTCAGCTCCACTGCCTCAGGTTCCTCACACGTGCATTCCTGTAATAGCATAGCCTATATTTATTTTATGATGGCAATTAAAACAATATTAAGTCCTCAAACGAGGCACTATATTACTGTTTAATAGCCATCAACGAGGATGTAAATAGGGGACACTGTGAAAGTGTCTGCAACGTGCACCCCAAGCTCAGCGCAGGGTGAAAACCGAACTGAAGCTGCCAACAGGACACCACCTTTTTTCTCACTTTCCTACTCCCTCTTCACCCTACTAACCCCCACCCCTCCATCTTGTTTGCATATCCGCCCGAGCGCCTGGGGACCAAGTCCGTAACATTAACTTTAACATTGTATAAACTACCTGCACATCTTTTTCAGTCCAATGCCGTCTGTGACCTTCTGTGTCACAAACGTCTTTACAACACGTAGTCAGGTGGTGGGTATGTTGCGCCTAACATCGGGTGGCATCACACATGCACTGTGTCCTGGCCAGTTCTGAGTAGTGCACACAGTGGAGTAACTTTGCTGAAAATGTTGGGGGAGAGGGGGACATGACATCTGAAGAAAAGGTGCCTCAGCCAAATGAATGGGGACAAAATGGTGTGCCATGAAAGTGGGGGGGGCAAACATCCCTGTCCCCTCTAAAATTACGCCATGAGTGCACAGTTGTGTGTGTTATCGGTCCTTTAATGGTACTATAATAACATCATGCTTTTTATATAGGGCTTCAGGCGGGATTCCCCCGATTCTAAGCACTGCGCCAATGGCTTCTTACGGCCCCAATTGATTGCCCCCCCCCCCCACAATGTGTTCATCTCAGAGAAATCAAGGGCTGATTCAGCTAAGAACAGGGTTTGGCTTTGTTTGGGATGTGCTTGGGGCACACCTCTCCGGATGTTTGGGGCAGCCCTCTCCGGATGTTGGTCTACTAGTTTGTTTTGTTATTTTTCATAGTGCTTAAATGCTGTCTAGTGGCTGTTTCTGAGTGCTTTAAGACTGTAACGCCAAAAGAAAGGCCCCGAGCAGAGCGCTGCAGCACATTAAGAGAGGCCCTTGGAAATCCTTTCTCCGCCGAGCACTCTCCTCTCTTCTGCAGGCCGGATTCCTGCTTGGAAGTCCACCTGGCTCCACCGCACTGCGCCCACTCTCTTGCAGCGATGCTACCACTACCTCATTTTGCTGTGGAGGTTCCGCTGGTGCTGTGAAGGCCGGACACTCTCATAAGATTATAGAAACCATCTACTTATATCACTTCACCCCAGGCTGCCACCCTGAGCTGCAGTTGCCTCCTTTCATTAAAAGGTGTCTGCATGGTGACCTCTGAATACGCCCCCAGACACTCTGGGACCTTTCCTAACTTGAGGAAATCCTGGAGTAAAATTCTACACTGTGAGCAGCTGGATAGTCTGTCCTCCTCATCTCAGAGTCCAGTGCACGGTTTCATTGGTTATTTATAAAGCGCTTAATACCCAGACAGAGGTTTCTAAGCACAAACCCAGGGATCGAACCTGTGTTGCTCCTCGTCTTCTTTGCCTGATGTCCGACATTCAACAACAAGTAATTTATCGTTGAGGACATGCAACTGTTGCATCCCACAGTTAGTTTCCCCCCAAACCCGAAGGCCACAGTTGGCAATGGGCACCTTGTCATACTGGGGGTGCGCACCAATGTCACCCCCTTGCTGTTGGTTGACCAGATTAATTCTGCATCGCCGAAAAACTCTTGTTTCCGGTCTTGGGCGTCCATTTTACAAACCACGGATGTCAAGTGCTTGAGTATAATTATCTTTCATTGAAGTCAGCCTAGACGCCAGCTCCTAAAGTAGCAGGTGTAAATAACACAGCAGGTGTATTGGTAGAATGCATGTTCACCAAACTGGGTCATCTTGGTGCTGATATCAGATGTTTATTGCGACCCAACTGATAGTCCTCGTTCGACTCGCCTTCGCCTTGCTGGTAATGTTTAGTTCTAATGCGCCTATCCACAAGGAAAGTGTTTCAAAGCGTTCAAGGAGGGTGGGAACGACAACATGCGAATCAGAGCCCTTGAAATTTTGAGACCGTAATAGTCTGCACAGGCAGAGTAAGTGCATGTAATACAATTACAGTAGAGACACAGCAAATAGGCCTGGCGGCGACTCTGCAGTTTTACCAAGTGCAAACGCGGGGTGAAGATAGTGGCGAGCAGACAGACGATCTTCCGGCATGGTACATTCGGATCGCGCAAGTGCACCTTGGAAGGATAACCGGCTGAGTGGACCTGCTGGGATTCAAATGTCTGACCTCGATGTCAAACGCTGGTCAGTGTAGTCACCTGAGCGCCAGGTCCATGAAAGCCCAGGAACGTAAGAGCGGTGTCTGGGTGTTGCACGGAGTCAGTCACCTCGCCTCCCTGCCGGCTGGCTGCCGAGCACAGACCCCGCCCTATTCCCCATCAGCGCCTCCTAGCTGACCAGCCTAGGCCTGCTGTTTCATGGGCGCGGACACCCACAACAAGCCCCTCCCCCCCATGCTTTCAGCCGCTAGTCCTATGATGATCTATATAATGACAACAGTATACAGAGAGGTCTCCTTAGTAAAGGCGATTAATAGGTTTGGTCTCGTGTGACACCTGTGGTTTTGTGATTTACGAGGATGAACAGAGGCAAGTCGTTTATCAGTTGCTTGGCGCCGTAGAGCAGCTCGTGCGCACACGATTACCGTTGCTTCCGCGTCTGGGCTGCGCACAGGGTCGGCCAGGGGCATAGATTTGTCCCGTGCACCAATGAAAAAGTGGCCCACGGTTGAAAATGGCAATTCATTCCTTTTGTGAGACTGTTTGAGTGGTACCCAAGGGGAGGTGTTTGATAAAATGTGATGCAAATTGGGCCCAGTCTTTAGAATACACTTTCGGTTTTGAAGCGTTACACGCAGTGCTTTAAGTGGGATTGGAAATCGAAGGTGGGCTCTCGTTAGTGGGTGTGGCATAAGGACACGCCCTGTAACGAGAGCCCCCCCCCCCTCGATTCAGGGTGAGGGGGGTGGGCTGGAAAAAGAGGTGGAGCTGGGACACACTGGCATTATTACCTTTGGTGTGCCCAGTACCTCCTTTTAAACAAAAGAAGGGGCGGGTAAGTAATTGTCTGAGCCGGAGGCAATGGGAGCCTCTCACACCAACCATCTCTATGACACCAGGAAGAGGTCTGGCGCGTGTTTGGTACATTTTATAGTCTCGCCCACCAGGGGATGATCTATTGGATGCCTCTGAGGGGCCATTTAGCAGCATGGGCAGCACGTGATATTAGATACAGGTTGCATTCTCTGCTTAAAGTGAGATTAGAGATACATGCTGCATACTCTGTTTAAAATGAGATTAGAGATACAGGTGGCATACTCTGTTTAAAGTGAGATTAGAGATTCAGGCGGCATACTCTGTTTAAAGTGAGATTAGAGATACAGGCTGCATACTCTGTTTAAAGTGAGATTAGAGATACAGGCTGCATACTCTGCTTAAAGTGAGATTAGAGATACAGGCTGCATACTCTGCTTAAAGTGAGATTAGAGATACAGGCTGCATACTCTGCTTAAAGTGAGATTAGAGATACAGGCTGCATACTCTGCTTAAAGTGAGATTAGAGATTCAGGCTGCATACCCTTCTTAAAGTGAGATTAGAGATACAGGTTGCATACTCTGTTTAAAGTGAGATTAGAGATACAGGCTGCATAATCTCTTTAAAGTGAGATTAGAGATACAGGCTGCATGTTCTGCTTAAAGTGAGATTAGAGATACAGGTTGCACACTATATGTTGCATACTCTTCTTAAAGTGAGATTAGAGATACAGGCTGCATACTCTGCTTAAAGTGAGATTAGAGATACAGGCTGCATACTCTGCTTAAAGTGAGATTAGAGATTCAGGCTGCACACGCTGCTTAAAGTGAAATTATAGATACAGGTTGCATACTCTGCTTAAAGGAAAGTATGCTAAAATATCACCATGACCAGCCTCAACATCCTCCCATGACCTGCCACAACATGAGGGTCAGGCCATTCCTAATCGCGACTTGTGCCTCAGGAACTCACCTGCCAGCTGAACACCTCCAATCTCTCTGTATTTAATCAAGATAGGCTCTGAAGACTCACCGATCCCTTGCTGCAAAAACATCCTAGTCTGAATCCCAGGACAGGAATGAGGTGTTTCATGTGACATAGTTTCATCTGGTCACTTTACTTTTGCTCCCGAACCCCCCTGATTGGTGAGAGAATTTGAAGAATATTGCAAGCCCCTAACTTCGCATCAAGCAAACTGCGGGTTCAAGCGCTGCACTGATTTCCTGGCAAGAATTCCACAGGTCACGAGTTTATTTTGGAAAACATTTACCCCGGTTAACATTTTATTCTCCATCTTTGAAACGTGTAAGAAAGGAATTAAAAAGAGAAAATTGCCGCCCGGCTACTAAGTGCATTCTCGAACGAAGCTGATTTTCATGAGCAGTCAGCCTGCGACTGTCAGATTTTATTTCCTGTCCCTCCTAACCTCCTTCAGGGCTTTTCTCACCTGCACTCCTGATCGATTTAGATATATAGCCTACTGTTTTTTAATAGTTTTCATTGTATTCTTTAATCCCAAACAACCCCTTGTAAATGACTGGTTTTCATACTTTTTTTTATGAAAGGGATTAAGGGATTTAAAAAAAGTTTGAATTTCTTCCATTTCATCCCAGATGTTTTTAGTGTTAATTCCGAATACATTCTAACTGTTTATGTGAATAAGTTTGTTTGGACATCGGTTGAACTCCTAATTGTATTGTACTTTGTTTGTTTGTGACTGTCATATGCCTACTCTCCCCAGCACCTTTGCCCGAGTTCAGTCTTGAGCTCTGCTAAGCTATCAGGGACTTTCCCAAGGAGTGCAACTTTCGGCTGCACCTCTGCAGAGGCATTCTCCCTTCCCTCTCCTTCCCCCAGAAGCTCAGTGTCTCCAGAGCTCCGGTTCCCTCTAGGCTGGACTACTGCAGTAGGCTCTTCCTCAGTCCATCTCTTTCCTCCCTTGCCCTCTTCAACTAATCCAGAGAAGGGCTGCAAGGCTTATCCTTGGCCTCAAGCCCAGGGACCTCATCTCTCCAGCCCTAAATTCTCTCCACTGACTCCCGGTGGCTGCAAGGATCAAATTCAACACCCATTGCATCATCCACAAGGCTTTCTGGGGCCTGGGACCCGGCTACATCCAGATTTCTCTCCCCAAATACCTCCCTGTTAGAGTCCTTCGGTCCTGTAGCTCCAAATCTCTGCAGATCAGATGTTTCTCCAGGCAGAGAGTGTGGGTAGACCTCTTTCTTCGGCAGGAGCCTCCCTGCCCCTCTCAGAATTGAACCAGATCTCCTTAAGTTCCAGAAACGTCTCAAGATTTTCCTTTTCTCCTCCTCCTTCCCTTTCCACCTCCCTTGCTAACGTCCGCCTGCCGCTGCAACTGGTGCCTTGTCCCTTATGAGTCTTACAGGGGCCAGGCCCTCCTCGTCCAGTCTACCCCAGCACCCCTTATGCTGCACTTCGGCACCCTTCCCAGACTAGCCTGAATCTGGTCCACCCCGTCCTTGCACTCGCTGGCCCCTACCCCCTGTTCCCCTGGCACTTGCCCTCCTGGGCTCCCCTCAGCACTTGCCCAGCCCCTAGGGCCCTTCGCCTTTCCCTTATCCCAGCCCTTCCGCCCTGACCTGCCCCCTCTCCCTGCACTTATTGTCACTGCACTTGTACTGTCAAAAGGCACCATACAAATGTCTTATATATAAAATAAGCAATTTAAAGGTGGGCTAAAGATACCTCCTGCAGGCTTTGCGCCTGCTGCCCGGATGTTCAATTGGGTGTTAGTCCCAGGGCTTCCGCTGGATGAGTCATGTTTCTGATGGGCTCATAAATGAATTTCCTGCTGCCGAGCAATAATGCTTCTCGGTACTGTGGAGATTCCTGAACGATAGGATGATTTCATTATCTCCCGTTTAGCCTTTCTCTAAAACCCATAGATACGTTGTTAGTCAGAGCATGTGTGCTCTCAGATACCGTCGCCCCTTTCGGAACGGGCTGCACCGCACCAAGGCCGGCTGAAGATGTGTCAGGGTTGGTGGCGGCCCATTTCAATGTAATGTTTGGGGGCCCCCTTGCTTTACAGCTAGGAAAAACAGTCAGATGTGCCGGTGGGGTATTTAAATTATTATAAAGTCAAAAGAATGCAGCAAGGTAATTAATAGCTGCAGATTATTATGGGACAGGAAGCTAGCAGCGGTCTGAAACACTAAATGTCTGCTAAAAGGCTATTCATCTCTCTTTGCCAGCAGGGTGCTAATGTTAGGGGAGCCTGACTGACTAAAGAGGCATTGAGGTGCTAAGAACATTGCTAGAGAGAGAGGTGATGGCCTGAAGGCGCCATCAAAGGCAGTCCGTAACGGGCTCGCTATGCACATTTAATTTTGTGCATTAAAGGTGTTTGTTTCTGTGCCATAAGATTGCCAAAACAGGCTTGAGCCTCCCAGAGCTCTGTGGCCCATTTCAACTAAAAATGGTGAAAGGCTTTAAAACCGTCGCTTCACCATGAAGAACCACGCTCATTAGGCTTCAATACAAGGTTGCCGGTCCGGTAACAATGGTACTGGTAAGCTTGCCGGTACCGTTGTTACCGGACCAGCAAACGAGGAGGTCTGCTCGCGGGTGCCTGCCGGACGGAACAGCATCCGTGAGCCGACCTATACGGTAGCACCGGCGCCATTATTAATGGCGCCGGTGCTACCGGCCTCCCCATTCCCATTGAGCCCATGGGGCTCGAATGCGAATGGGGAGAATTTTTTACCGGCGGCCGGGAATTTGAGATCATATTTTGCCAGCCATGTCAAGGCTGTAATGACCCGGTAATAGCCCATTCCCAGGCGCCGGTATTAAAACGACTCCGGCTACCGCCATAGTGGTAATGAGGGCCATTGTCTAATCTGAAGACAGTGCAAAGCCCACATGACTGAGATGAGAGGAGGCCTCCCAAAGCAGCATTTGAATCTTGAAGTACACACATTATGGAGAGCCCTTAAAAAGTCTCACTCACATTACATATGAGATCATGTTTTACCAGCCATGTCACGTATGTGATTGAACAATGCATGGTTCCTGTGAATGTGATAGTATGCAGGGGTTTCCATGTACTATCCTTCAGAGCTAAAGCCAACCCATGCTATCAGGATACCCACAAATAATGCAGTGAATCTAAATGGGAGGTATTTCCATTATAGTAGACATCCTGAAAACCTGGTGTGGCCGCGGCTCTCACAGAACGGACTTTGAAGACCTCTGGTAAAGAAGGTGATATAGGGTCATTTAAGGCACGGTCCATTGTTAGCACGACTTCAGAGTGAACCATTGTAATTGCCACGTCTTTGGCAGGCAATGAGAAGGGTGGATGCAATGATGGAATTGTGGGGAGCAAACCTTCCTCTTCCGAAGGTCTACTCCACATTGGAAAGACAGGTCTACTTGGCGACCAAACCCTTGGGTTTAGAGTGATTGCCTCGACAGCCAAATCACCGACAGCCATACTCTTGAAAAAAAAGCATCGACAAAAAAAACATCAAATGCATTTTTTTAAATTCTTTTTTTTTCATGGTGGTGTTCCCCCTACCCCCCCGGCCCCCCATTTTTTAACATTTAAAACCCATTTTTGCTAAACTAAACCCTTTACCTTTGAAAAAAATGCATTCAATGCATTTTTTCCAAGGCTATGGTTGTCGATGATTTGGCTGTCGAGGCAATGACTGGATACTCTTTTAGGCCTTGAGCCCACAGGTGATGTACAGGGCCCGCCTAAACACTTCTCCCTTCTTACAGTGCCAGTGCGTGTGCTGGGGAAGAGAACACGTGGGTAGGTGAGGTACATGAAAGGGGTTTGAACACGCCCCCCCGTGGTGCATGGAGTTTGTCAGAGCTCTGCGTCATCTGGGATGATGTAGCTCGTGCACAGCCTCCTCTGCGCTTGCATGCGTGCTAGCTCGCTCGCCTTTTCCGTGTCTTCTGCACCGCATCGCTGTCGTGCTGGCATAACACTGTTCTTTTGATAGGAGGTGGTCTGTTTACATTTGATTTTTGTTTTTTAGGGCTATAAAGTGTGTGTGGAAGAGTGTGTATACTATCACACCAACTCAAGGTGTTGTTAACTGGTGCATGGGAGGCACGCAGCATCGTATCCTGATTGTTGTGATCTTCTGTGAATGACTGTCCATGGGAGGGTTTTCCCTTTGGTGCACCGTAAAATACCCCCATACACAGTGCTGGTCATTGGGCCGCCTCTTGGCGGATCCGAGATCCGGCACCAGATATGGAGCCGGTTCTCGGGATCCGGCCTGAGTCAGCCGCCCAAGCCCATGAACGTGCTGGAATACTTTAAAAACAAAAAAAGGAAAAAAAAAAGAGCCCACGACGGCAGCATTTCCTTTTACCGCGGCTTTGCCACTGGTGTGTAATGCACAATGCTCGTACATGTAGCATTGTGCATTACACACAGCGAGCATTGTGCATTACACACCAGTGCCAAAACTGGTGGCAAAAGGCAATGCTGCCGTTGCAGGCGCTTTGTTTTCTTTTTTTTTTTAAGTATTCCAGCATTGCTGGATTTCCACGACGAGCCCCGCCCCCTGTAAACCACACCCCCTGGGCACCGCCCCCCGCCCTTGGGTTGTGGGATCCACCAACACCTTTTTTCCATTTCCACCACTGCCCATACATGAGTCAGTGTTTTCAAGATCCTGGGGTGACTGAAGGGCTCGAGCAATACTAAAGTATTTAGAGTGACAAAAAGAACGTCTAAGATGCTTCAAACAACCACGTACTCGTATCCCCCCGCCACTAGACTATTGGAACGTATGCTTCACGTTGGTCTGCAAAACAAAGTGCCAAATTGCGCTCTTGTTCTCTGGCCACGCAGCCTTCAATCTAGAATCTTACACACAGGCAGAGCTCAGGGTCCTTCCGATCTGCAACCTCAACACAAAGTACAGCAACCTTGCCGTTCTCTGCTTGCCAACTAACCAACCCCACCCACCCTCTTCCAGAGCAGCCAGTTTGAATAGAGATTGTACTACAGCAAGGCAATACTATTCAGTAGCCTACGATGGCACCAGCAGTGTGGCATGGGTGGCACACCAAATCACCCAAAGAAGGACACATTCAGTCCACATTGCCGGGGAGCTGGACACAAAAATGGCACTTCACCTTAGATGGCAGACAAATTTGCACGGGCCCTTGGTTGGAAAAGGAAAATGCAGTGTTGTGGGATTGCACAATGTTTTAGGTGAACCGCAGGGCGCTGCTAGCTCATTGCTTCTCACCACAGCGTCAATAAAAAAAGAGGGATTCAGTGGCAGGACCCTCGAAGCTGCTGGCATAACTTGCTGTTTATCCTCTGAGCTCTGAGATTAAGGGAGCAATTAACATCGTAAAGCGTGTGATACTCGACTGTTTTCGACTATTTCGCCTGTCCCCCTTCTGTACTTTTTGTGTTGCACTGTTCTTGGTAATCAGAGGTAGGAGGAACACCACACTTAAAAAATGGGCTGCCAAAGACCCTCCCAGTGGATTCCACACATCTGTCAAAATGTTGCCCTCCCCTGTAAACCCTACAACGCTGATTTCACCTCTGATAATCAGCTATGAGATGATTATCAGATTATAAGATTATAAATCTCGTTAGGATAGCTCAGGGGCAACGTGCTCGCCCCTGGAAGCAAGACGCCCCAGAGCAACACAGAAACCTCAGGGTATTAAGTGCGTTATAAATAACCTATCATATCATATCATAGCATCAAGACCTTTATGTCAATACGTCTGACATTTGCACCAATGTATCTGCCTAATGTTGTTCTCTGATGACTGAACTGTGTTGAACCCTTGCACTGTTCATGGTGCCCCTCTACATTCCCCACTGCATTTGACTCATCTGTGAAGCCCCAAAGACTGTGATCAGACCATTGCTGCCTCCCCACCCTCCATGACCGTCTCCTTGCTCCCTTCCACCTTACCCCACCCATCACTTTCAGCACCACACAGCGATTGTTTTTCCAGTGAGCGCCTTGCAAAAGAACAATAAATACATCACAATCCCTTTCCCCCTGCCCCCAGTTATCACTCTTAGCCCTGCCAATGGGCACAAATCTTGTAGTCTGACACACACCCAGTGGATCTCAAGAACACCCAAGTTGATTGGCTCACACATGCATCACACAGCTGGGCCGTTCACAAGGAACCCCTTTTACACAAATGGCAGTATCCAGTGGAGGAACCTTAATCATTCAAGGGCAATATGAAGAGCACAGGTTTCAACAACTGAATGGGCAAGACCGAGTCCTCTTTGCAACAAGATCCTACTCAACTGGGCAAGGAAAGGTCTCAATGCTCTCCATTGATTAACCAGATTCTGAAGGAAGTGACTGACTGCATTTATATGACATCTCCACAGACCTAAGCGCTTCTACGTGTACACGTGTCCATTCTGCTAGACAATTCTAATATCTTCAAGGTGTGAGCAAAGGATGTGGTTCTTGCAACTCACACTCCTATTAACCTCTGGGACAGCAGTGCTCTTTCTGAGCAGGGATGGGTTCAAATATTAGAACGTTCTCCTGTATCGCTGAGCGTGAGCGCCTGGTTCCCAAGATATTAAGCAGGACCTATTCAAGCGCCATCTTGGAGTTTTATCTACACCGTCCTAAACAGAAGCAAGTGTCTTCCATGTTGCCCCTGTGCGCTACCGCAAATGTCAAACCATTATTATATATCTGTGACCATATATCTTCATTTGCTTCTAACTAAGATAGATCTTGTGTCGGCTGGAAGTCTGACATTAATTGGCACCTATATGAATTCTGAAATAGACTCCCCCTCCACCTAAACTGAAGATTTTACGATACCGCCAACCATGGACGTCATTTAGGAGTCGCCAGGAGTCGCAATTGAGACCCCTGTGGTCTTCCTTGCTACCCACGTGGTCTCACTTGCTACCCCTAAAAAAAATGTTTTGAAAAAAAAATCATTAAAATAAAAAATGTTTACATTGAGGCTCATGGGCTGTGGCCTACACAATGCGGCTCTTTTTGTTTCTGGAATGGCCGGTTTTCTGATGGCTATAGCCGATAAGATAGCTCAGTGGGTTGAGTGCTGGCTGCTGCAATGTGTGTGTGATCTGCAGGTTCGACTCCCAGCAAGATCAACTCAGCCTTTCACCCTGCTGAGGTTGATAAATGAGTACCAACACCAGTTGGGTGATATTGTGTGTATATTTGTTCTATATGAAGGTGATGAAGGGGTGCAGGGGCATGATAGGTGGAATTTTGTATTTTTATATAGTGCCTCACACCAAAGCGCTTTACAAACTGAAAAATTGCAAAATACAGTGTAACATAGATTCAATAACAAGTCACTCAAATGGAAAGAAGATCACCCCTAATACGGGATTTAAAGAGAGGAAGAGAGAAGAGCGAGCAAAGGGAAAAAAGAAAGGTTCTTCCGGTGCTTAGGGGCTAGTTTGGAAAAAAATAAAAAGTGGGAGGACGCACGAGGAACAGACAGAGGAAATTGAGACTGGGAACGGAGGTAACGAGGTGGAGGGTAGAAGGGCACAAGAGAACAAAGATAAGGATTGGCCAGGCCATGGAGACACTTGAAGACAATACAGAGAAAGTTGAACAGTAAGCGTGAGTCAAAAGAAAGCCAACATAGAGAAAGAAGAGCAGACAGGATGGATTCACAAGAAGTCGCACAGAAGAATTGTAGATAGAGTAAAGAGGAGCAAGTCGGTAAGCAGTAAGATCCAGGCAAAGGCTGGAGCAGTAAAATAGATGAAAGAACACAAGAGAGGAAAGAAGAGACTCTGTAGCTTGAGTGGCTGAGTGGAAACGATAGGAGCGTGCAATAGGGGAGATGTGAGCAGGAAAAGATAAGGAGGAGTCAAAGATGACGCCCGGGTTACGGGAGTCAGGAAAAGGTAGAATGGAAGATGGGGGAAAAGAGATAGCAGCAGGAGGGAGAGGTGGGGAATAGTGCAAGCAGGGAAAAAGATAACCTTGGTCTTAGGGTGATTAAGGTGAAGACAATGAGCAGCCATCCAGGATTGGATAGCAAGAAGGCAAGAGGAGAGAGTAGACTGCAGAGAAGGGGTAAAGGGAGAGAAAGACAGTAAGATCTGGTATTCAAGAACTGCAGACGGTGGGAGAATCCGAAGGAATAGACTATAGAAGCCAACAGGAAAGTGTAGAGAGAAAAAAGTAAGGGACCTAGGACTGAGCTTTGAGGTACACTATAAGAAAGAAAGATACCAGAATTGGGGGCTTGCCCCCATGAAAAAAAGACTGCAAAAATATGGTGAAAAGGCCACCAAGGTGGAATATCCCAGATTCGCTGTGACATACTCCACAGGTAACCAGTGGTCAAGCTTAGAATTAAATGTGTTGTTATCTATTTTGGGCTGTGTTTTATATTGTGATCTTAGGTATTAGGGCATTTGATAAACTTTAATCTGCTTCCTCTGGGGAGTCCTATCTGGGATTTCATAGGGAAAAAGGTGATCTTAGAGCTCAACCCTCTTAGTTAAGCAAAAGTTATCGCAGATTTTCCAATGAATCAGGAAAGAGTTCTCTTCTTTTTCCTCAAATTCTGCTGAAGTGCTTGAGACGATTGTCCATAAACTTGATGTCATGAAATTCTTACATTTTACCTGCAAAACAAAGAGGTGATGCTGGAAAGTTTTGAATGAATCGTAACCTTTGGTATTTCTCGATGCAGCCAACCACACCATTGTTTTTCACCCTACCATGCCATTACAGAGGGGGAAAGAGCATATGCAAATCAGGCTTGGTCCCACTCCCAAAGGGCAGTCTAGGCCTCACTGCTGGGTCACATCCCTTCTGCACGAGACCAGAAGCATCCCCAAACATGTTTTACTTGCATCACACGAAGATTTTCACATACATGCATAGACCTTTTGTCACTTAAGTTGGCTGCAAACTAAGGAAAGAGGCCTTCAAAAGGTTCACTGATTGTTGAGTTGCCTTGTTGGAGGTTTCCTCCCACAAACGCTGTCACTGTTCACAGTGTCATAGCCAAAACAGTGACAGCAAAGCTGTCATTAGTGTTCATGTGAAATTGATTTGAAACTGCTGGGGTTAACCCTTCCTTCTGTAGAAGCACCATGGATGGAATGCCCTCTCCAGAGCATGTTCTTTGCTTGGCAAAGTCGTGCTGAGAAATGTGGTAGGCTGAGTTTGAGACTGCAAGTGTTCTGATATACCTGGCAATCATACCAATAGCCTTGGAGGAGTGGGGTTCAGCAAATGAGTATGTGCACATTATTCAAATGTTGCCCATCGTACTGCCAGTGCACTGTAACCTTGCCATAGAGGACCCCCGCTAGCAGCCCTGGATTATTCTTTGTATAAATATATTGTCGATTTAGACCAGGAGAAGGATATGTTTTAATGGAAACAATATGGGTTGGGAGGGGCTGTGGCCACACCCGCGCCTGCCCTTACAAAGTCTTTTTTCATGTGTTGTAATACATTCCCTGGGACCTTCCCCAACTGGGGGAGCACACCACTAAACTAGAGGAAGGGAAATGTAGGATTTTCGGTACAGACGAGGGCTTTGTGTGCTACTGAAGTCGCATAAACCTAGAAGAAGAGAACCAGGAGTGATTCTTGCAGTGTGTACCAGAAGTGTCCTGCCTAGTTGTGTGCTGCAGAACCTGATATGGAAGGGCAATGATCTAGGCAATGGGTTCCCAGAGTACATGGTTGACTCTGGCAGATGTTTTTAGTAAAAATAAGCCATACCTTCAGGTGAGAAGACAATCCAGCAGATGTTTGTCCAATTGAGCTCTTATAAATTTGAAGCACATTTCTAAAGCATCCTCACATTTTAAATCCCAGGATCTCATTTGAAAAGGATAAGGGGATGTTCTGCATCTATTGGCTTTGACCAATAGCTGCATTGCGTTACATGTGCAGGCCCTTTGATTACAGATTAGTGAATACCAATTCAAGTGCCTTTTTAGGTTTTGGCTCAACTACTGGAATGGATAGTGGTAGTAGAAGACAAATGTCCCTACTCCACCCTTGTGCATGTTTCTAGCATTGTGGTTTGATGAAAGAGGGACATTCTGTGTGTTCCTAGTTGCAACTGATTGCATGGATGGGCATAGTAAAAGAAAGAGTCCCAGATGCAAGAGGCTTGGCCTAACAGTGTTTATTCTGCTCTAATGTTTTTCGTTTGAAGTGTGTACCTGTTCTCTGTTAAGTATTTTAATTATTGTTATCCCTTGTGTGCTTTATTGCTGCCCTTTAGTGATGGCGTAAAGTTTATTAGAACATTTGAGGCTTCACTTGATGCATGACTTGGTCTTTGCCAATTTTTGTTAACTATATATTTGTCACATTGGCAAGCTCTGTCAATGTACCCGCTTCCAGAGAGTACTCCTTTGTTTATTTTGGACCTTTCTCCATGTCACAAGAGTCGTCAAGCAATAGTAGACTCCCTGTTCCCTCCCTCTGCAAGCACCCAGCCCAGCATCACCTAGGTCTCAAGCCTGTCAAGCGAGGTCAGCTTCATTCATGCGGCCCTCCTTCCACTTCAGCACCTTTCCCTTCCTTTCTTTGCAGACCAGAGGGAGCCTTTTCCTCTCATCAGGCCCGCAGACTGGGCTCAAATGTGATTGTCTTGTCCCAAATGTGATTTCCTCTGCTCAGAGTGGGCTCCCAGGCTCTTGCTGCCGACTGATTGGCTGGATGCATTTCCAGGAATGAAGAGGGAAACTAGGGACGCTGAACGGGGTTTCCTGCATTAGAAGAACAGGGGGCGGTAGGTGCGGGGGAGAGGGAGACGGCCGCTTTGCACACAGAAGTGAAATAAAGCAACACACAGCATAATGAGTTTTTAGCTGTTTGTGTTAAGGGTTCCTAGTGATTCCATCGACAGCCAAACCATCAACAACCATACCATTGACAAAAAAAGCATCTAAAAAAAACATTGAATGCCTTTTTTTAAATTTTTTTTTAAATGGGGGGTTCCCTCCTACCCCCCCTTTTTTAAAACATCAAAACATATTTTTACTAAACTAAACCCTTTACCATTTAAAACAATGCATTCAATGTTTTTTTTGATGCATTTTTTTCAATGGTCTGTCGATGCTTGGATTCGATACAATGACCGGATACCTGTGTAAAGCACGCTGCCCAGTACAAAGAGATACTTCACCCACCTAATTATTATAGTTTAGGAGATAGGCTATAATTTTGTCTATAATCAGAGTTCTTGATAACTGCTGCTACTTACTGAAATCATTATTGCTCACAATATGGTACTCAATGTTTCACCTTGGTGAAGCGAAGGACAGCCGAGGTATCAAACCCATGATGCACGATATCGTCCTGTTTGTGCTCTTGAGCTACCCTTCTTAGTTGCACCCCTGCAAGAATTGAGTCCCTGTGTGAAAAATTAATTCATGTCTGTAGCATTTCAAAAAATAGCCTGACTGCTCTAAAAAGAAGCAAGCAATTGCAGAAATATATTGAAACTAGCTGCTCCTGGCATAACATAAACCGTTCTAGCATATCTTAAACGTCAATATCGGTCGGTAGTACATAGGTTCACTTCTGTACCTCTAGATAAATATTGGGTTTCCACCGATCGATTCAAGGGGGTGTAGGTCCCTGTGACTTAGTAATGGTCATTGAAAAGGCTAAACGTATAGAAAACTGTCTTCTTTTGAATTTGAAAGGCATATTTGTATCAGATGGAATGAGAGAGGTATGTGCAGTATAAGAACGGTATCTAAGTTCCATTGATTACATGGGCCTCAATGCTGTGTCTTTGTAGACGTGTAATTGTCAACCTTGTTCCATTGCAAAGCCCCTGTGATGGCATACGATCGCAAAATAGCAACATTACAGCATCCACTTTCAGTTTTAGCTCATGAGAAGGCATTCCTCCTACAGCATTTCACTCTTTATGATATGATATTTTATTTATATCGCGCTCATACACAGGTGTTTTAGAGTGCAACCAGGCAAAGGGAGGGGAACAGGGGAGAAAACAAAAAAAAGAAAATGTTCTTACTAGGCCCACATGACATTGAGAACTGAAACGTTCAGCCGGTAATTAACTGTTCATTGACATTGGAACAACTGTGCCCTGTATGAAAAGAAGTGGGGGTGAAAAAAAGTAACTTGAAATTATTCCGAATGTTTGCGATAGTGGGAGGTGAGGGTGACCACATAGAAACATGCTCATTCTGTTTCTTAAAATGATAGCTATTGTTGAAGTGGGCACACAGAGGTTCACATTGCCATTTGGACAGCAGAGGGTAACCTAGCACTGATAAATTTCATCAGCTGAGTACGGAAACATACCTAAGCATTTTCAGTTCGTGCTTCTGCCTGCTGCCTCTCCCGTGTTATCAACTGAAAGGCATTTAGATGTTTACAGGCCCCGCTCAGGAGTTTGTTATCACAACTAGACCGATCACAACACTTGATTAACTCTGAGCCCCTCTTCCTTGTCTGCGTACTAGGAGCATTATGGTACTTGAAGTGCATAATGCTCTTGTTTAATTTTATATCAAAATTGTCAGTTTTACAATAAGCCATTAAGACTGTATGATTATTAGGGAAGTTATGTAGAGGAGTCTCCCATTTTCCCTGGCCTGAGTCCCCTCCCATGTGATCCTCCTGCATAAAATCACCCCCAGCGTCAGGATCAGGAAGCATCTGCCTTTCCCTGGCCCCACATGAGAAGAGGTCCAGGTCAGGGTTTTTGGGATGATCACCTCAGATTCATCACAATAGTCATGTATTTAATATTGTACAATGTCACATCAGTTTTAACCTTCATTTTTCTGGAGGGGAAACACTAATGTTTGTAATGGTTTAAAACATGCATGTCATGTTTATTTGTACATAAAAGTGATTGCTGAACACAGTGTATGTGTGTGTTAATTAGAAATAACTCCAATGATAATGGGGTGTTGCACCAGTAATACCAATGAACATAAGAATGACAAAAGCTTTACTCCTGTCATACGTCTGTGAGAGTTGTATGGCTGAATCACAAAATACCTAATGCACACTGGGTTTGTTACACATTTTGTTTATTTTTTACTACTAAACAAACGTCACCCTAACAATAATATTTTAGTAAACGTCAAGCATATATGCAAGTTTGGCCAGCAAAGACATTAGTTGTCAGAGTGAAATAGCTGCTGACTGCTCAAAACAAAACAAATTTTATGTCTAAAGAATGACAACATTGAACATAAACTGCTATAAAATACAGCGCTTGTGACAATCTTTCACCTTAGGCCAGGGCCTAGTAGGCGTTATTGTAAATATGTCTCTGCTCCTGTTAAACACGTCTCAGTGAAATGTTTTGAACCCTGCTGTCATCTACTTAGAGTACCGCTGTGAGGAATTCGACCATCCGCACAGTTTGTGTGAGATCGCCTGGGCATTTTTGAAATTTTAAATGAAATTGAATGATGGTAGATCACCTCTGGAAAATGTGTGGGGCTAATCCGTGCACATTTTCCTATGCTCACGGCACAACATACACATAGAACTGTGTACTCTGTGTGGACACAGCCTACAGGCGCCGCCCCCCCCAGCCATATTTATTTGGAATATGACAACCAAGAGTACATTAACGCATCTCAGAGAGAGAGCAAAATCTTCCTTCAGCCATGGCCGGCCTAATTAACTAACAAAGGTTCCATGGATCTGCACTGTTCTTTTGTTAGCTCTGCTGGTGGCAGCTTCACATACTAATCAGGGTATATTCAAACAACTGGCCACAGGATTAACAAAAGACAGGAAAACCCCAACAACCTTTGATGTGCACTGTGTCAACCTGAAGCCAGCTCCCGCCTCTCAGTATAAAGGGCAGTAACCTGTCATGTCTGGGTCTATGTATTTATAGTAGTCATCCCTGCAGGGGGACCACATTGAGAAGGTACAAGTATATGGTTTGGTGGTGACCAAAAGTCTGGTCTCGCTGCAAGTTGAAGGGAGACCTACCGCTTTAATCGGGAACCACAGAGAGCTCCATTAAATAGAGAGACCCTTTGATTCACAACAGACAGGAAGATGAATGGGACTTAGTACAACATGTTTTAACCCCTTAACCTTTTTTGTCTCAAAGCACTCTGGTTATGACCTCATGCATACAGGAGAATGTTGGTGGGGACCCAGGAATGGTTCATTAATGTAGACTTAGTCTACACCAATCACTGTGGCCCATTTGGCTTTATAAGAGGGTCGAGCCCCTCTTTTGGGCAGATCATCTGGAGACTTTGCAAGGAGTAAAAAGAAGAGCTCATTGGGACCCTGGCTGAAGGTACAGTCTGACTTGCAGCATCTGCCAGTGAAGGAAGGCCAGGATTTCCAATGAGGGGAGCGAGATCCCCCCCAAAACATTGCCCAGGGAACAGAGGGATATATTGAATCCAGAGGACCCTCCATCAGCTCCAGGACCGGTACCCAGCCAGCTCACAGCCTGCCCTGCTAGGCTCTGCAAGCAAGCTTCCTAGGTCAGAAGTGCCAGAGAGTCTCTGAACCAAGCCCAGGACAAGGCAATTACTTACAACACTCTCCTCATTTCTGGGCCATCCGCCTTAAAGGACAACACAAGCACAGTTAATAAGGTAGGGGGCATGCATCAACAAGCATCCACCAGTGTCTGCCTTAAAGGACATTTTCGAGCCAGTTGAGCCCCTCAACTGCAACCGACTGCACCGCTGACTGTTGTCACGCCGCAGTCACTAACATTGTCCAAGATGCCTTCACCTGTGCTACAGACCCACCAACCAGCATTAAGACAACGATTCCTGACCCCGAGCCACTGTGTAGGGCAGCCTGCAGCAGTCCTTCCAGCCTCGCTTGCCAAACTGCTTGCCGCCTGATACTCGCAGCTGTCTCCCGTTTTGAACTCTGTCACAGGAGCTGAAAAGCGTCATGAAACCAACTCAACCCTGCCGATCACCAAGAACTTCTAGAAGCATAAGGTACTTTGTGGTTCCGTCCCCCTGGTCCTTTTCTGAAGGCTCCTGGTGTGACAGTTTACGACACATTGCTCCCCTTGTGTTGAAACCAAGTATCCTTGACCTATTGAGATTAATTACTTTACTGACTAACCTCCTGTCAATATCCAGAGTGCATCCCATTTCCTTCTTGAAACTGTCGGTCCTCTGCATTCATTTACAGAATGGGTTGTATTTTGTAGTGTGCTAGATCTGTCTGTTGTGATAATAATAAAGTAGATATATCTATACAACCTTGACTGGATAGTCCCTTATATCATTGGAAATAATTGTATTTTTTCTGTCTTGCATCTTACCTACGATCTACGACCGTGCAGAGATAAGCCTGCAATTCCGTCCATGTTACCAACATTGGAAGAGGAGGATTATAATTTGCTTTTGTTTCCAATCTGTCCGGAGCCCTTCTGGTGTACTAGAGGTGTGGGGCTGATTGGTGGTTTAGAAACCCATATTCATCCCTGGACCACTGGTGCCCCGGAAGTAGATTCATCACACCCGTTCTGCAAAGTGCTCACACTATTTGAGACTGTGTTTTCCTCTCATATAGCCTTGAGAGGAGGAGCTTCTCTCACCCTGGCTGGTGCTTGAAGCGCTGTCTTGAAAAGCCCAACCACATCTGGGTGCGGTCCTGTGGTGAAGCAAGCCCTGGTGTCTAGAGGCAGAGGTGTTGCTAGGGGGGGAAGGCTGAGGGGGCTATAGCCCCGGGTCTTTTGGTTGTAGCCCCGGAAAGAGGCTCAAGTGCTACAACCAAAATGCTACCTAGCCCCGAGTACCGCCAGTCCTGACATTATCTTAGCCCCTGATCTTTTCCAGACCTAGCCGCACCCCCGTCTATAGGTAACTATCAGGTGAATATTTAGTGCATGGTACCATGCTAGCAGTAGCTACAAGCCCCTGACCTGCACCTCTATATAAAAATCCTTGTGTGCTGAGCAGGCAGCAGCATGCACAGACAGAAACCCACACTAGGCAGTCTTTGGCTGTAAATCTGGCCACATGTGTTACACATCAAACAACTTAAATGCGACATGAAGTTTCCATAATACCAAAACATCTCAGAGTAGGAAAAGCATTACATACATCAAACCAGTGTACCAGACAAATGGGGTTACGTCATCAATACATGAATTCTCTTCATGACAGGTGGCCCACTCCAACCCCCATGGTGGTGCACTACGGTGAGCCGCCACCACTGCCTTTGCGACATGCCCTTTTGGAAGCGTTACCAGGAGGCCTCAGGCCCAGGACCTACACCAACTGCCTCCTGATCCCACCCCCCCCTGATCTCTGTGACCCCTACCGGCCCAAAGTCCTCCAGCAAGAGTCAGCCGTCCTACACCACTGGGGCCCCCAGAAGGTGCCAATCACCATCCTATTGGGCTGTCCCCACCAGCCACATGGACCCGGACCTAACGGTTCTGGGAACTCCCCCAATCCCAAGCGGTACTTATAAAAGTCAAGAAATTCCTTAACAACATATCAGTTACTTGTTCCGACAGGTGCTCTCGGTCATGATGATAATAACCCTCAATAGTCCATTGGCAATATTCGTGAAACGCCCGTGGCAGGATGCCAACCGGGCAAGTCCATTGTTCAGTTTGCGGGTAGAGATGATTAAAGTTTGTACTAGCATGCCCGGTCCCCATGCTGTCTGTGGGATGATCTGTGACCAGGCAATGATTGCCCCAGGGCAAAACCTACCCATCCATGAAAAGACAGACCCCAGGCCTTCTATCAGGCCCTTCCTACCGGAGGGAACCAGGTTGTTTCCCCCTATGTTCAGTATGACCAAATCCAGGTCTGGCACCCCTTTCTTAGCACACGACATACCAAAATGGATGCAGATCCCGACTCCAATCCACCAAACGGACACCTCAGAACCCGCTGTCAGACACTGCTTCTCTCGAACCCATCACTCCATCCGCTTGATGAATGAATGACCGATGATCCTCACCACGCGCCTTGGTGGCATCTTCTAGGAAGTGGTAGAAAACAGAAAAATTGAGACACACAGTGATTGGCACCACAGAAGGCCCCAACCCACCTTGAGCAGCAACGAAAAGAAAGAACATCTACTCCATGCATCCCAGAAATACGCTGCCCTGACCCTGAACTGTTAACATAACAGGTGGGGCCATATGCAGCTCTTGAATGCTTTGGATCGCCATCTGCCCAGATTCAAAATCTGTACAGGTTCTAAGCCCAAACTGTCTGCCGCGGTGGCCTCCCCTATCCTGAAGGAATGAAGAGCAAAACTTAAGTCCCCACCCAAGTCCTGCCCCCACTAAAGCCTTCTCGAAACCCGTCCGAAATTGGAAGTGAGACAAACTGGAGCCATCCTGGTGCAAAAACAAGGGCCCCGCACAGTCGCCCTATGCTAAAATGAACTCAGATAGTCCCCATACGGGACAAATCAGGCCTTCTTCCCATGTGCCCAAGGATACCCTAGGCCCTTTACCTTCCTGATCAGTCTTAGACCGCCTTTCCCACAGGTGTACCATTGTACTGCCACAGACATCTACATCCCTGTATGCTAGCCTGCCAGACCTGTCCTGAGTGGATGCCCCCACTAATTCACCTCTACAAAATGCCCCGAAAAAGGCAGTAAAAAGTTTTGCCCTGAAGAGCGAATACTTGTATTTATCCCAGCAAATCCCCTTCAAGGTTTATACATTATCCTCTAATTTAGGATCCAGAGGCCTCTTGCTTTCCTTCTTCGTCCCCTGCAACCCGCAGCCTCCTGTCAGTACCTTGAGTATGGCAAAATCTGCTGCTGGTTTGGGCACCCTCTGAAGACCCACCAAAAAACATGTAACAGCCACATTTCTCTGAGCGAGAGCACTGGATGCCCCCTGACTATGCAGGTACTCTGGATAGTGGCATAACACAACATTGGGGGGGCCCTGCAAGCCATGCTGAGGCCCCCCCATCGCGGCAACAAATCGCAGGTCGTGCCACACTTTGGGTTGGCCTAGATTTCCACACTTGCACAATACGCACGAACGTGCTGCTGCAGGGGTACGCCGCACACTGCACTAGGAGAAAGATATAAATATGTGTTTTAATGCATTATACTCTATTCTCATACGGGCATAGCCCACTGCCGGGTAATAGACCTTCCTGCTTAGTGGGTAGCTATCTATTAAATAAACCGAAACATGGCCTCAGGTAATGGTCAATCAGTGTACCCTATCTAATACTTCTGAAAGTCAGAGAAAAGCCTAGCAACAAATATAAGCCAAAGTTTCCAACTAATGTTATGTAAAACACAGGTACTTTTATTATACAATACAAAAATACAGTGGTGTTGCCACTTGAAATTCAAACAATTTAAAAAATCATCAGTATTCAACATCTGATGGTACAAACAATATATACTATAAGTACAATGATGTAACACTGCATGTGTCTTTGGCACAATAGAAAACGAAGGAACTAAAACCCGATTGCTTATAGTGTCAGTCCTGTGACCCCAAATCTTCCACTATGGTTCTCTTTGCCCTACTTATATACGTTTCTGTCTTCAGTGTCTGCTCAATGCCGGACATTCATCAGGGGCAGTGTATAGATGTCTTTAAGTAGCTTCTGATGACTTCCACTGTTCTTTCCCATGTGTTTTCCTGAGGATCCCTGTAAGGTGTCGCTGCTTCTTTGCGCTTTCCACCAAAAATGCAACCTTAAGTGTTGCTTTAGCTATCGCACAAATAACAGCTCTTCTTCCTGCGCCTCACTTTCTTGATGGATGAAGGTGGGGTGAACATAATCTGTCCTCCCTCCATATGGCTAATTTCTTGGTTCAATCACTGGATTATCCTAGTTGACATTATCCCCTTTTAAGGCATTCAATCACTGGGTCTCTGATGACTAAGACGGAAGGAAACCCTGGGTTAGTCAAGAACTCTGTGGGTCTGGCCTTGTATGCCCTCAAACACACGGTCACCATTGTTATCCCTAAAGCCTTGGTGTAAAAGTGCCCATGTTTATGTGACATTAGTTTGAGACTTTGAGGCGGCTTACATTTGTTCCAATGCTTTTCTCTGAGTTTCATGAGGATTAGATAGGGTACACTGGTTCACCATTACCTGAGACCTTCTTTCGGTTTATGTAATTAATGCGTTGTACAACACACTTTCTGAGAAAAACTGGCTAAAAGGCCAGAGAGTTTGCAATTGTTTTGTAGGGTAACACCAATCTAAAAATCCAATACATGTAAGTCACCAACAGTGCACAGGAACATTAATGCTTTAATCAATATAATGCTTTGTTATTAAAAATGCCATGCCACAGTGAAAACATGTCCAACTGGCTGCACAATGTAGACCAGTCTAGACACGTAATAACTTATTACAGTAAAGCATGCCAGGCCACATTTAAACATACCTAGACAGGTTGCACCAAAATGCCAGTCAAAGCAATAACACTTCTCATGGTTATTTTATCACAGATGCCCAGAAACATATACAATGCTGCAGTAGAAAATGTTAGACTGGCAGCACACAAATGCCAGCCTAGCCAGGTAATTACACTTAGCAGGACTGCTTTATCAGAGATGCCCAGTAAAAAAAGTCAAGTCAAACAAAGAAATGGCTAGACTGGCTGCTCCAAGATGCCTCTCTAGCCCCTTATACCACATCGAAACCCTGTTTACCCTGGACATGGATGACCATTAGGATTTATTGCACAGTCTCCATCCCACCCCACCCCACACACCCCTCTCCCTCCCACCTCCTACCCCAACTGCCAAAATCAGCTTCTTGGTCCAGAATTACATCCACATCCCTTTTCCTTGTTCCAGTGCTTACGTATGAGGCTCCTTGCCTCATAGGTAAGTACTCGGATGAGGAAGAGTGGCACTAGGAGTATTGAAGATTACATGTAACTAAGCCAGGCATTACCTCCATGTCCATCTACCTCATCTCTGTACTTGTGTATGAGTCAAAGTGCCTCATACACAAGTACTGGGACCAGGAAGAATAGGGCTATGAGTAATGAAGATTATCAATAGGTACCCAAGGGATTAAACACAAGTAGTGGTGCAACACCATTGAGTTGGCTGGGCTTCAGTCCTCCTCCCCCACCCCACCCCCCCTTTACATTGTGGGCTATGTTGACTTGACCTGGTTGACCTACAGAGCCATTGCCTGCCGGACAGAACAGAACACAGATGATAAACAGCACCTGGGTTTCACTGTTAACAAAGGCCCAGCAATTACTAACGTAAGGCATGTCACAGTTTAGTACCTGCAATCCAATGCATAATTCTTTAGGCAATTGAAATCTTGTGGGTTTAGTACTTGCATGCCAGGGAAGTTATTGGAAGGGTAGAGAGGGGACAGGAGACGGCTCCTTCTCACAGCAGGCCATAAGTGGGTTCTGTCAGACTGAAAGGAGAGAGTTAACTGCTTGTAAGGTTGAAGCTGCACTAGAATAGACTCATTAGAATGCATAAAAAGTTAGATGCCCCACCCAAATAAGTTTGCCCCTCCCCCACCACCAGTGAAGTTAGCACCTCTCACAAGACTGAAGGGTTATTACCCTCACCACCCGGAATGTAGGTTTTGTTGCGCCCCTGATCACAAGCACACACACCATTCAACGTACACACACCCAGTGACCCAAACATTTAAGTATGCACCCTTTTACCATACACTCACACACACGGACACGTCATGGGGTTGAGGGGAGCCCTAGTACTTCAAAAAGAAATGGTTTCATTTTGAAGTCACTCCGACCTCATAAAGAAATTATTTCATTAAGGACTGATCCATAATGGAAATACTTTCTTTATGAAGGCAGAGTGACTTCAAAAAGATTTGGTTTCCTTTGAATTAATAGAGCTCTCTCACCTCATGACATGGAGGCTTCCAGCATAAAGGTTTCCATGTCATGGGGTGGGAGGAGGCTGTAGACTTAAAGAAATAGTTTATTTTTGTAGTCACTCTGCCTTCACAAAGAAATTATTTCTGTTACGCTGTTTTTTGTTCAAGGGGGCTCCCTCCCATGCCAGGACATGTGGTGGTGAGGCCCCCCGCACCATGGAGTTGTGGGGGCCCCCATTACACCACTGACTCTTGATACTGTAGCAGGGCAGCTCTGTGAAACAATGACCCAAAACTCCACTGCTGGCAGAACGTTCGAAACTCTCTGAAGGCCCCCCTCATACACCACTTTAGTTTCTGCTGCTACAGACCCAGACCCTCAATGGAGAGAGTGCTGGGCACCAAGCTCCCCTAGAATCTCCAGGAATGGGGTCATCCAGTCTCTGCTTTCGGGTGCCATTGACGGAACTCCTGCATCTTGGAACGAGACAAAGCATTGGCTGCATTACTGTTAACACCAGGGACGTGTCTAGCACATAAACGTATGTCGGGCACCAAGCACAACAAAAGCAGATTCTTTAGCCATCTCAAGACCATCCGACACTCTGCTCGCTGATTGTTGAGGGCCTGGACACCGACATGCTGTCCACCCAAAAGACCCCATTCTTGTTTTGCATTGCCCCCTTGCAGATCATCCAGGCCACCACAATAGGCAACAGTCCAAATAGGTCATATTTCGCACCAGACCGGACTCAATCACACTGAATACCATTTATGCCCGCACCACGTAGCACCCAGGATTTCCCCGAAACCCAAGCTGCCAGCTGCATCTGTAAAGAAACCCAGCTGGCTATTTGATTCTTCTCTCTGAGCCCAATTCATCACCCATAAAAGTTGCCCATATCTCCAAACCACCTCCCTCTCACTTCCTGAGACAGCAGTGTATGATGATGTTTCTTAGTCACACCTCTCAGGGCCCCAGCGACAGACCCTGAGAAGAGCCAGTCGATGGGAATAATACGCATGGCACAATTCATATGCCCCACCAACTTCTGAAAGCTGCCCCAAGGTTACCTTCTTGACTAGAATGCAATGCTCCACCAACTCACAGGAGTCCTGTTCATCCCCAAAGGCAAACGACCCATCTCCCCCCGCACAGAGTCAATCTCAATTACCCAGAAATCTGAAGGTGGTCACCGGACCTTCCATTTAGTCTGCAGCCAATTGCACTCCCAGCCTGCTGGCTACCTCTTGGGCACCATGGACAAATAAGAACAAACTAAATTATGCAATTAGCGTTTGAGAAAGGGCTGGTCACCTTCCCAAACACTTTCTCAACCTTAGCCCTGACAACATCAGGCGGCCTAAACTGAACCCTGGTTCCTCGTGATGACCGAAATAAGACATCCCTTTTACTGGAATATTAAAACCACATGAAAAACCTGACACCAACAGCAAAGCATCTTCGTCCGTTGGATACTCATACAACAACACTCGCAAGAGGTCACCCCGAAATGGATTAGGCAGCCCTCCTGTTGTCTGCCTCATGGCAACCATCCCACCTCCTCCCACCCCGGAATCATGTCCTACCTCACCTATGCTCTTTTTCCTTTTCCCGTTTGCGGAATTGCACCCCAGGGTGGTCACTTAGACCACAGAACTGCCACAGATGCTTAAACTTGCAGGTGGATCTACTCCATGCTATGTTGTTAAATTCCCAGCATGTCCCCTTCCTATCGGGTGAGTGCGTACCCAATGCAGAGCTGCAGCGGAGCTCTGGCGGGAGGAGACAGGCGGCGCGGCGGCAATGGGTCCCTGAGGAGGAAGCACTGCTTTCCTCCTCCCCCGGATGCCCTTTGAATGGCAGTTTTCCTGCCGCCGAAGCTTCCTCTCCTTACCTCCGCTACCTTCACATGGCCCAGTTGGGGTGCCCATGCAGTGTTACTAGCCTTGCAGGCAGGAGTGTTGCTAGGTCTTGAAACGATTGCGGTGTACTCTAATGTCAGGACTGCCAGGACTCGGGGCTAGCTAGCCTTTTGGTTGTTGCCTCTGAGCTTCTATCCGGGGATACAACCAAAAGACCAGGTTCTATAAACCCCTTCAGCCCCCTGCTTCCAGGACCCTGGTGGTTGGGTGTCGATGCAGCATCGTTAGCTTCCAAGGGACCAGCTTTCTGGAGGCCAATTCACAAGTGCTTACATCACTGACCCTGCCTGGGTGCCCACGTCCCAGCGGTAGCTTCCAAGGGCTCTGTCTGGGTGCCAGTACATGCAAGACCCCCGTCTGGGTGCCTTGATGCTTGGGATCAATGTTGGCAGAGGCCCTTCTGTGTATCCATGATGAACCTTTGCCACCCTGCTGCAGGGCAGTCTCTGTGCCTATGCTCTCGCTTGCCAAAGATCAGTCTATGTGCTCCTGCAGCAGCGCTATGCTGAGTCGTATCAGCAGTGACCGACCCCGTCCTGGGTGAGTGCTTGTGCACTTGTGTAAGGCCCTTTGTTCACATCCCTGACCCTGGATCCTATCGGTAATGTCCTGCTATTGAAGGCCTATCTGCTGCCTCTCCATGCGGGGAGTTTAAATAGTCAGCGAGGCGTTTAATCAGCAACAGACTGGCGGTCAAAGGGGACAGTAAAGGAATGAGCAACATTTATCTAACTCCGGAATCTGCATCCGTGCCCCCTGGACCCGAGGGCACCACGAAGACCGAACCCGTGCTGACAGATGACACTGTTTATGCCTGGTTACTAGCTTGCAGCTTGAAAGTGTGCCCCCTGGTGTTATACTACCCTTCAAACGTTATACACATAAGAAATGGCATTGGCAATGCCAACCGTTTTTGCTTTTGTGTAGGCATGGGAAATTGTCATATTAACTGGCCATCGATGGTAGCAGCTGCAACATGGTGTGAGTACCTGGGCATATGACAGCAGTGCCTGCTACTTATACACAAGACAAAAATGTGGGCTCTGCCAAGATTTCTGTTTAACAGGACTTCAGGGATGGACACACATAGTGTTTATAAATAGAGAGACTGAAGGCAGACCTGGTTAAGAAATTTGTATTATATCAGGAGCCGCAATTACAGTTCCAATTCATTTCTTAACTCTTAGAAGACTGCTTTGAAAAAACACTGATAGGCACTTCGAGCATGTTTGATGGAAAGTCTTGATAAAGCTAGCTCAAAGTGATCCCATGAGTTTGCATTTTGGGTAGGAGGGGCAGGGAGTGGGTGGGAATGGCTATAGGGATTAGCATGGACATGGGCAGTCACTGGGGTGGTAAATAACCAAACAGCACCTACAAGCTTTGTGCCCCTCCCCGATGCCATTTCTCCCCAGCTGTACCCTAATGGAATAGTTTTGGCTTTTAGGAAGCGCTTTAGTTATGTTATGTTATGTTATTTTGCACTTATATAGCGCCTTATATACCATTGGTATGGTCTGAAGGCGCTGGTAGGTTGAACGCCCTTCGGAACCGAAGTTCAGGTCAGTAGAGAGAGTAGGGAGATTCAACGGCGCGTGTGCGCATCGGTTATGTGTGCAGCTGGTGTGGTATTCGTGTAATAGCTGCTTCTTAGCGGTAGGTGTGGTGGTTGAGATCAGCGGTATGTGTTCGTTCTGGCAGGATTTATCCAGACCGACAGTGGCTGCGTTAGTTCCTGAGGAGAACGCCTGGCTGGGGGGTGTGTAACCAGCAGTGTTTACTTAGAATGATGGGGAGTGTTAAGACGGATTTCTGAACTCTGTCCTGGTGGCGCAGAAGTTCAGAAGGCCAACCTAATTACTTGGAACAGGGTAACCTCTGGAGGAGCCAGACCAATCAATGTAGCGATCGCGGCGGTCAAGACTAGGTCTCAAGAGGGGTGAGGGTGACTGAAAGCCCGCAATGAGCACACAAAGAAAGATCACTTACAAACTACTCCAAACAGTTGTTATATTAAAAATATATACACATTTATTCCAAGGCCTTTAAAACAATGACCGTAGCGAGAAAATCACAATATAACGATAGTAAACCAACACATACCATATCAAGACAATATATATACAAATACGACAGTCTCAAGCGTTAGATGCACGAAATGGGTAGTCCACCTAAAAGGGAAGGAAGACAGGCAGTGCGAAATAATGCTTAGACCCAGTTCGCCTTCAGAGGCACCTAACTAGATGGAAGTCCGAGCCCTGCGAAGAGTGGAGCCTTGTGCTCAAAAGTACCTGCACGCGCTGGTGCCAACGGGCAAAAGGAGAAGCTCTTCGAGGGAAATCAGGCAGTTCAGTTTAGTGCACAAAAGAAGAAGAACACGTTCCGCGACTCAAGTGCAGCCTCCACAGTGGGCAGAAGCAGAGCGCGAGTACGGAAAAGGGTGCTGTTTGTCACAGCGGGGAAAAGCAATGGGCTCCTGCAGGAGGGCGACCAGATCCTAGCTATGCTACTCACCGGTCCCCGATGCAAGCAGACCCAGGCTTCTCCGCGTCCGTTTCAGTAGCTGGCAGGTTCAGAAGAGCAGGGAACGCCTCGTCGTCGTGTTGAGTAAAAAGACGTCCCAATCGAAGAAACCCGCACAGTTTGTTACCACAGCAGGGCAACGGAGCGGCCGTGTGTATCTGAGCCAAATGTACACTACTCACTTCAGACCTGGGAACGCCAAGTGTACGAAGCGTGTGAGAGTGTAAGCTGGTCAGTCAGCTGGATGGCCCAGAGACGCTTCCGAAGGCTTACTGGCAGGAGATGGTGAAGATGCCGAGAATAGCTGTTCCCGCTATTCCAAGGGTCGAAGTACCAGTACAGGCCTTCTGGTTAGATCAAAGGTGAAAAGGGTTTCACAAGGCGACAGCAGTGCAGAGGAGAAGTCCTTCAGCGGGTCACCAGCGATTCCTCGGTCCAGCCTCTTGGTTGCAGGATACTTGGCTCCTGTATTCCTTCGTTCGTGAGAACTCAGGAGATCGACATGGTA
Organism: Ambystoma mexicanum; assembly: GCF_040938575.1. Classification (NCBI taxonomy): domain Eukaryota; kingdom Metazoa; phylum Chordata; class Amphibia; order Caudata; family Ambystomatidae; genus Ambystoma; species Ambystoma mexicanum. Next base: position 1,223,713,411 of record NC_090934.1, on the reverse strand, counting down.
GTGGTGTTTCCAGCCCCCTCTTATCCACGGTTCCCTTTGCGCCAAAACGGAGGGGACCCAATGGGAGATCCGCTCATGAACACTCACACCATTCGTGGACCAATCACGGTCCACGGTGGTCCCAGGCATTCACACCACCCTAGACTCTCTGGCACCCAGGATGTGTATTGGGACCAGACATCCCAGCCCACATCCTGGAAGCACACACAAGACATGTAGAAGCCCGCGAAAGCATCCGTGTTTCGCGGGAAAGTACATGCCCAAATAAGGAAGGCCCTGGATCGGCTCGACCTGGGGAAGGTGAAGGGAGCAAGACGGTCAGCGGACAGGACAAAGGAGCCTCGTGGTCTGGCCATTTTGGGAGCCAGGCCACTATTTTGGGTTAAGCGCGAGAAACGCGCTTAGAACGCCAAAAGGAGCTCAAAACACAAGAAACGATCGCTGCCACCATTCCCGTCCCTGAATCACTTGCACCGATCAGATACAATCCTAAACGAGTATCTAGGGCCTGTAGAAGGCTAGAGACCCAAGAGAGCTGTATCTTAGCTTACAGTGCCCTCTTGTGTCATGTTGCACGAAAGCCGCAACATGATAAAAGAAACTACGGGAAACAGCGTTCCCCGGTACTGACTGTCTTAAGGGCATGTCAGTTTCCCCGTATGAAAGGAGCGAAAGCCCCGAGGAGTGCGGCAGAAGGCTGCACTTCTCTGGCAAAGTCGAGAACAAGGTGAAAAACAACAGCAAAAAGTTTAGGGGTTGCCACATGGAAGGAAAATTACCTACAATTACGAAATCTTTCCTAACAGGGAGTGAGCGGGAGATGTTGGTATGAGAACAGTTATACCGAATGGTGTCATAGTATCTCTGTGTTCTAGTTGAGTGGTGGTGTAAAGAAGAGAGTAAGCGTGGGGTGTCATATGATGGGTTACATGCTCTTTCAAACGTTCTCTGCATTCCAGACCATACTATTTACGTCGTGCGGTTCTATGCGCTCCAGTCCATTCTATGGACTTTTATTTATTCCATGCGTCCCCGTCTGCTACACACTCCGGTCTGCTCGACGCATTCATGCACTCCAGTCCGCCCAGCACGCTCCAGTCTGCCCCACGCATACACTCCTGTCTGCCCCTGTATTTTGCATTCACCCACCTTACGCAGTCACCTGTTCCCCGCATTCACCCGTTCCCCGCATTCACCAGCTCTCCGCATTCATCTGCTCCCCGCACTCATCCGCTCCCCTCATTCATCAGCTCTCCTCACTTCTCCGCTCAATGCACTCATACGCTCTATGTACTCATCTGCTCTATGCACTCGTGCATTTCCACGCTCCCCGCACTCATTCGCTCGCTTCACTCATTCGCTCCCCGCGCTCATCAGTTCCCCATACTCATCTGCTCCCCATACACATCCGCTCCCGGTACTCATGCGCGCTCAATGTACTCATCCGCTCAATGTACTCATCCGCTCAATGTACTCATCCGCTCAATGCACTTGTGCTTTCCATGCATTCAACTCATCCGCTCCCCGCACTCATCCGCTCTATGCACTCATCAGCTCTATGCATTTGCGCTTTCCCCGCATTCAACGTGGGGTGTGATATGATGGGTTACATGCTCTTTAAAATGTTCCCTGCATTCCAAACCATACTATTTACGTTGTGCAGTTCTATACGCTCCATTCCGTTCTATGGACTTTTATTTATTCAATGCGTCCCCGTCTGCTACACACTCCGGTCTGCTCGACGCATTCATTCACTCGAGTCCGCCCCGTGCGCTCCAGTCTGCCCCATGCATACACTCCTGTCTGTCCCTGTATTTCGCATTCACCAACCTTACGCAGTCACCCGTTCCCCGCATTCACCAGTTCCCTGCATTCACCAGCTCTCCGCACTCATTCGCTCCCCACACTCATCCGCTCCCCACACTCATCCGCTCCCCACACTCATCCGCTCTCCTCACTTCTCCGCTCAATGCACTCATCCGCTCTATGTACTCATTTGCTTTATGCACTCGTGCTTTCCACGCATTCAACTCATCCGCTCCCCGCACTCATTCGCTCGCTTCACTCATCTGCTCCCTGCGCTCATCAGTTCCCTGTACTCATCCGCTCCCGTTACTCACCTGCTCCCCGTACTCATCCACTCCCCATACTCATCCGCTCCCCATACTCATCTGCTTCCCATACTCATCTGCTCCCCATACTCATCTGCTCTATGTACTCATCCGCTCTATGCACTTGTGCTTTCCATGCATTCACCTCATCCGCTCCCCGCACTCATCCGCTCCGCACACTCATCCACTCTATGCACTCATCCGCTCTATGCATTCGCGCTTTCCCCGCATTCAACATTAATATGCACTCATCAGGCCCTTAGAGTCATTCGCTAATACGCAGTAATCCTGTTCTATAAATTCATTTGCTCTCTACAATCATCCGCTCTATATACTCGTCTGCTCTATACACTCGTCCGCTCTATACACTCGTCCGCTCTATACACTCGTCCGCTCTATAACCTCATCCGCTCTATAACCTCATCCGCTCTATAACCTCATCCGCTCTATAACCTCATCCGCTCAGTGTACTCATCGGCTCTATATGCTTGTCCGCTCTATACACTCATCCGCTCTGTACACTCATCCTCTCTACACACTCTGCACTTCCATACTCATCCGCTCTACGTACTCATCCGCTTTACATACTCATCCGCTCTACATACTCATCCGCTCTGCATGCTCCTCCACTCTACATGCTCCTCCACTCTACATGCTCCTCCACTCTACACGCTCATACGTTCTATGCATTCATCAGTTCTACACGCTCGTGCGTTCTATTGGCTTCTATGTATTTATGCACTCATCAGCCATACACGCTCGTCCGCTCTACACACTCAACCACTCTATACGCTCATCCGCTTAACATGTTCATCCATTCTATACCCTCATCCGATCTACATACTCATTCGATTTACACACTCATTCGATCTATGTAGTCATCTGTTCTTCCACTCATGCATTCTTCCAATCAGTGCATTTATCTGTTTACACTCAACCACTCTACACCCTCAACCGCTTAACATGTTCATCCATTCTATACACTTATCCGATGTACATACTCATTCGATTTACACACTCATTCAATCTATATAGTCATCTATTCTTCCACTCATGCATTCTTTCACTCAGTGCATTCATCTGTTCAACACGCTTCATCCATTCTAACTATTTCATCCACGCCATTCACTTCGTTCCCTCCTCATGCATTATGTGCCTTTCATCAGTTTACATTTCCTTACTGTTTCCCTATGATATATTCTTATTATGCCCTTCACTATTTTGATCTACTTTACTCGTTTAATTCTGTTTGTCTTTCTAGTTTATATTCGGGGTTATTGGCTGTCAATTTCTCGCATCAGGTAGTTTGTTGGGGTGATGTCGTTGAGATGCTGTTTGTCTGTTTGGGTTAGTTTGGCATCGGTTGGTTTTAGGGGAAGAGCCAGGTTTTCAGCAGTTTGCTGAAAGATGTAAAATCCTCAGTTTGGTGGATTTGGGGTGGGAGTGAGTTCCACAGGGTAGGGTCCAAGGCTGGGAATGATGATCCACCTAATCTGACTGAGTTTGTTTTAGGTAAGACTAGGAGACCGGCTGAGTTTGATCTTAGGGTGCGAGGGGGGTGGTAGGGTTTTAGTTTGTCTTGAAGATATTGAGGTCCTGTTTTATGCAGTGCTCGATGGGAGATGCATAAGGTTTTGAAAGTCACCCTTCGGGCTACTGGAAGCCAGTGCAGCGTCTTAAGGGCTGGGGAGATGTGGTCTCTTGGGCCGAGTGCAAGTAGCATTTTGGCTGCTGCGTTATGTGCCATTTAGAGTTTATTCAGTTGGTACGCGTGGATTCCGAGGTATAGGGGGTTTGCATAGTCCACTCTTGATGTAACGATTGATTGGACCACGGAGAGTCTGTTAGGAAAGGAGAGATATGGAAAGATACGCCTATGAGTTTTAAGGTGGTAGTGGCAGGATTTTGAGACGTTGTTGACTTGGCGCGAGAGTGTTAGGTCATAGTCAAGGGTGCATCCAAGATTTTTCACTGAGTTGCAGGCGGTTGGTGAGCTGCCCTGGGCGGATGGCCAGGGTAGTGGATGCGGAAGAAGCTCAGAGTTGCCACATACCATGATTTCCGTTTTGGAGGGGTTTAACAAGAGGTGGCTTTGGGTCATCCAGAGTTCTATGTCGAGGAGGCAGGAGGCCAGGTCAGGTCGGGAGTTGGGATTTGAGTTCATTAGTTTTAGAATTAGTTGAGTGTCGTCGGTGTTGTTGTAACACAGGATGTTGTGTGAACAAATTATTGGAGGTAGGGTGATCAGGTAGAGATTGAACAGGAGGGCAGATAGGCATGCTCCTTGTGGGACTACTGTGTCGACTGGTCGGGCTTGGGAGGTATAGGTGAAGAGTATCGTTACCTATTTTTAAGGAATGAAGCTATCCATTTAAGAGCGGTTCCACGCTTTAGCCAAAACAAATAAACTAGACCAGCTGAGTGCTTTAATCAAGGACGGTGTGTTGGGGATGCTGTATTGCTTTCAAATAAAGTGGTTGAAGGCACACTTGTTTAATTACAGCAGGATTGCCTGGCACCTGCGACTGTCATAATCCATCTGACATGTCCTTTCCACAATGCATTGTCTGCGAGGGTGGCTGGGCTGGGCCAGTGGAGCTGGGAAGAGGTGGTGAGTGAAGGGGAAATGGGACTAACAGAGGTGGGGGGAGTGGACTAGGGAGTGGAAAGGGTTTCCCTTGGGTTTGGGGAATGAACCGCGGGGAGGTTGAGGGCTCCTGGGTGTCCCAGAGAGGAGGAGCCGACAGACATATCGGTGACCAGGAGGACAGCAACGTGGAAGGATGGATCCATTTAGCAATTCCTGTCTCCCTGGTCTTGCTGCAATGAGAGTTGTGAAATTGAGTACTTTCGCAAAGATCACTTAGGGCCACACCCAATGTATGTCTCTTCCTGCCCAAAACACATCCTTCTGGGGTGTCTTTGAGCTAGCTCTAGCAAGCAATAACCTGACACTTTGTGATGTATAGGGCCAGTCAGTTTTATTTCTAGGCAACCTCTGTGGGGTTAATGGCTTAATTTCAGTTGTAAATGTGTTCCTGTTGTAAGCAATATGTGTGTACTCTTATCTGTTCCTCGACCTGGACATATTAAATACAAGCACTGGCAAAAGCCACCAGTTTTGTCTTGTGTATAGTATTAGATCTGCATTTGCCAGCCACTACTATCATTTGCCGAAATTACTAACACCATTCGGTGGGCAGTTAGTACCATTATAGTAGTAGTGCCTGGCAAATACCTATCCCATGCTTACACGTCATTTTTCAGTGTTTTATTCTCATGCAGGTAACTAGCACCATGTCAGTGAACTAAAACTTTGACAAAGTGTCACAGTCAAAAGCACATAGAGCACCGACCCTCTCCTTACTGCCAAATGATCGCTCATTAGCATCCATATGTGTGGACGCAGGGGTCACCTCACGAGGGATGCTGTAGTATAATTTACCCCACGCAGTAGGGAGCTAGACTCTTATTTACTCATATGTTAGTAGCTCGGTATCTAAAATATCTCTCAGGTTATACAATATGATACACCCTTGTGTTCTAGATGGCAGGGCCATTTGTTTTGTAACACGAGGCTTACAGGCATTATACAACATTATACACATGGTTTCTCAACACTCTAGAGTGTCAGTGAGGTCAGGGGCTAGTGCAGCATGCCGCAGGTCCCAGGCCTCAGCACAGTAAGTGGCCCAGTAATTGTTCCGACTGTTAACGAAGTAGCGGCTAGAAAGCTGCTGCTCGAGGAGAGGAGACTAGTGCTAGAGAAACAGAAATAGCCGGACACGGTCACCATAGAGCTGCACAAGCTGGTGCTCGAAGAGAAGAAGGCGGCCAACAGATCCACCTCTAGCGAAAGCAGAAGTAGTGGCTCAAGCCAGAGTGCCCGTGATAAGCCCCAACGGCACATCCCCAAAGACTTAGGGGCTTGCGAAGTGGAGAAGGATATTTTTGACTGGGTTGAAGCACTTGAGCTGGCTTTCCAGCTACAGGAGGTGGACGAGATACTGTGGGGTGCAGCCCGGATGAGTTGCTTACCAACACCAGGGACTCATGCAATTCTTTAGCTAACTCCTGAGGAAAGGCCTGTTTATGAAAGCATGACGGCAGCTCTCCGCAGGAAGTTATATAAAACCCTAGAACAGTATCTCAAGAGCTTCAGAGAGCACAGAAAGAAAAGTGGGCAGACATTCGAAGCGTTCGCACGCTTTTTGAAATATCTGAGCGGGTGGGTCGCTGGTAACAAAGTTGACACATTTAAAGGGGTGTACAATTTGATTGTGTGTGAGCATGTCTTGAAGAATTGTGAGGTTGACATACACCAGTATCTTGTGGACAAGACTATCACAGACCCTAGGGAGCTTGAAAAGGCTGCCGACAGGTTTGTGAGTACTCCAGTCCAGAAAAAGGCTCAGGTGAGCACACCCAAGCCGGAAGAAAAATCTTCAGACAAAAATGTAAACAAGGATGGAAGGCCAAAGGTCCAACCCAATCCTCTTCGAAGTCAGGTCCCCAAAAGAATGAAGGGAAATCCCAAAAATGTAGTTCAGCTGTACACACTGAAAGAAGAGCGCAGGCACCCCTAACACTGGGATGCTTGCATTCTCACCACCCAAAGGTTGTTTCATGTGTAAGGAGCTGGGCCATAGGAAAGGGGATCCTGCTTGCAAGGCTTACCCAAGCAAGCCATAGCGAATGTGGGACTTGTGGAAGAGGCCATCATTAGTGTGGGCCTCTTAGAGGAGGACTTCCCACTAGGCCAGGGAGTGGCTTAATGTGGATTGGTTACACTGAGTGGGAACGGTACCAGGTCTCCAGAAGAGATCCCAGTTTCCAATAATGCTCACCTCTATTTAGAACATGTGTATATCAATGGATACAAAACTCCTGCAGTCCGAGACACAGCGACTAGCATCACTGCTGTCACCCGGCAGTGGGTACAGCCATGCCAATATATTGATGGGCCAGATTTGTGCATCAGTGGGTTTGACGGAAAGAGTAAGTGCCCCTTGGCGATAGTATAGTTCAGCTGGCGAGATGAAACGCTGTGTAACGGTGAAAGACTCCATCCCTGTCCCATGTCTGTTGGGTAATGATCTTCCTGATCCCGAGATAGTCGCATTGGCTACCTGATCGAGGGCCAATGAGATCACCAGATTGAACACTCTCAGAGCCCTAGGGCCTGGAGTGCTTCCAGAGGGCTTGTTGGAAGGACTGGCATGGCCGGTAGCCCATAGTCCAGTTTCACAGACTGCTGAGTCGCCTACTCCTGCAGGAGAGGGGCCAGTTGCCACTGAGGACCCTACTTTGGTAGCAGGGGACTCAGTGACTTCAGAGTTACCTGGCAGAGTGCAGGAACCTGAGATGGAGGACCAGGTGGGCACAAATCTGAAGGGCCTGCCCAAGCTGGATGAGTTCGTATCAGGGGGCTCAGGTCAGACTGACTTCTTCACAGACCAGAAAGAGTGTCCCACTATGGTGGGCATGCATAAGCCAGCGCAGGAGCAGGCTAAGGGCGATGCCCATGGACTGTTCAAGGTGGACTGGGAGGATGGACCCCTGTACAGTGAGCCAAAATACTCTGAGGACGAGGGCATCAGAAGGTTGGTGATTCCCCAGTGCCACAGAAAGTTCCTTTTGGATTTGGCTCACCAAATTCCTTTAGCGGGTCACTTGGGAGGTGACTAAGACATTGGACTGGTTGTCTGCACACTTTTACTGGCCACAGTTTGGTGTAAAGGTTAAGGAATTTGTCCAGTCCTGCCCGACTTGTCAAGCTTCTGGCAAGTCAGATGGTGCCACAAGGCCCCCTTAATTACACTACCTGTGGTTTGGCAGCCTTTCGAGAGAAAAGTCCTGGATATTGTGGGTCCTTTGGATCCTCAAACCAGCTCAGGGAACAGATACATCTTGGTGGTGGTGGACCATGCCACAAGATACCCTGAGGCTGGCCCTCTGAGGGGCATCAAAGCACCTTTGGTTGCAAAGGCTCTGATTGGGATATTCTCCCATGTTGGATTCCCCAAGGAAGTTGTTTCTGACGGGATCAAACTTCATATCAGCATATATGACAGCTATGTGGGAAGAGTGTGGAGTCTCCTACCGGTTCTCTTCATCCCTCCAACCACAAACAAATGGGGTTGTTGAGCAGTTCCACAAGACCCTGAAAGGCATGATAGGTGGTTTGAAACAGCACCTGAGGAGAAAATGGGATATTCTCCTGTCATGCCTTCTGTTCGCCTACAGGAAGGTGCCACAGAACGTAGCAGGGTTTAGTCCCTTTTAGATTTTGTTTGTACACCCTGTACGTGGTCCCCTCAGTCTAGTGAAAGAGGAATGGGAGGGCAACCCCTCATCCCCTACACAAGATGTGGTGGACTATGTACTTGGCCTTTGGTCTAGAATGGCAAAGTACATGAAACCGTCAACGAGAAACAAAGGCCAGTCAGGAGCTTATGAAGCACTGGCACGATCAGAAGGCCACAATGACAGTCTATTCTCCAGGCCAGTGGGCGTGGGTTATGCAGCCTGTCAAACCCAGTGCCCTTCCGTACGAGTGGACTGGGCCATACTGTGTGTGGGAAAAGGTCAGTGAGATAAATTATCTCATTGATGTGAAAGGACCTAAACAGATGTGCAGGGTCTATCACGTCAACCGGCTAAAACCCCATTATAGCCGGGATGACATAGTCATGGCATTAGTGACTGATGGAGAGACTGAGGAGAAGAACGATCCCCTCCCAGACCTCCTGCACACTGAAACCACAGAGGGGCCAGTTGAAGGTGTCGCTGCTTACTGGCACAGTTTGCGGTTCTGTTTTCTCTAACTCCAGGTCGCGCAGAGTGGTGCACCCATGATGTGGACACCGGAGGCATTACCCCGGTGAAGAGTAGAATTCATCAGATCTCTGCTAAGGTCAGGCACACTGTCAAGGCAAAAGTTTCCAAGAGGCTGTCCTTTGGAGTAATAGAGCCATCCCACAGCCCCTGGGCTAGCCCAGTGGTACTGGTCCCCAACAAGACCAGTGGTGGGAAGACTCAAGTTCGCTTTTGTGTGGACTACATGGAGCTCAATTCTGTCACGAAGACAGATGCTCACCCCATTCCTTGGGCAGATGAGCTAATTGACAAGCTCAGCGCTGCCAAGTACATGAGTACCTTTGACCTCACGGCAGGGTACTGGCAGGTCGGCTTGACAGATGGAGTGAGAGAGAGGTCAGCATTCTCAACCCCAGAAGGATATTATCAGACCACTGTGATGTCCTTCGGATTGAAGAATGCCCCTGCCACCTTTCAGCGGATGGTTAACTAGGTTTTGTCTTGGTTGGGAAACTTCCCCCCTCTAAGATCTCCGACCAACTTACAATACATGCACACATACTGCCATCACCACTAACCAAACAATGACTAAGCTCTCCTCTTTATCTCTATCACCGTCTCCCACACCAGCGGTAAACCAGACCCAAAGCACTCTGGTCTAGCAGATGTTCGGTTCTTCCCTGTGGATAACATACTCCAAAGAGTCTCTGCCAAGCCCATAGCAGATTGGCACACAGGAACCAGGTACTTCTGACCTGCCCCCATCAACACCACGGGTTTCACATTTGTCTCCTCCAGTGTCCCATTAATGACCCCCTCCTATTTGTCTTGTGCAATTACCCTACCAATGATGGCAGAAGGCTGCTGTACAAGACCACAAACATTCTCTTTCACTGGTTCATGTTTTTTCATGCATTTTCTCCTTTGGCCTTTGTTTCACCCTTCCTCTATCTTGTGTTCAGGCACACAAATGCTCACTTTCCCTCTTATTTCTCTAAGTCACTGTTGGAGTCCCTCTTCTTTGTTCACTTTGCTTTTTTCTCACCCTTGCCTGCCCCTTCTCCTTTCCTTTTGTATCTGGTTTTTCTTCATTCTTACTCCCTCGCTCTCTCACTAACTGCCCCTCGGTCTCTCATTGTGTTTCTCGAGGCCACTCACTTTCCTACTCATCGTTCCTCTCCCGATTTTTATATGTCTGTTCTTATTCATGTATTAACTTTATTGCATCATTCTAATGTCAAGACTTTAATACTTTCATACAATAATATGATTCAATAGTTCGATTTTTGTTTCTCTATATTAGGGATGTTGGAGAGTATTACAACACAAATAATCAGAGTCCAAATGTCAAACTGATAATGTGATTCTAGACATGGGTGGTAGTCACATCTACTGGGAAAAAGCAGTATGGCTGCTCATCATCTTTTCATGTACTTTTAGCACAGAGAAATCTGGGTGGCGACCCCTGATCCCCAAGGCTCAAAGGCGATTTTTGGACCATCTCCAGGCTGAGCCCGCGCTAGCCCCAGCCCTCTTAAAGCATTGAACCTGGCTGCAATCCTGTTCATCCCAGTGAATTGGCCTGCAGATTTTACATTACAGAAAATTGTCTGAGCAAAGCGCTTTTGCAAGGCCAGCTCCAGTGCTCTCATTGTAGGCATGGAGGCTCTTTCCTGCGCTGGGCCAGGCGAGCATATAAATTGCTTGTCAGGTGCCGGTTCTGTGCTATTGGGAACCAAGGCTAGTTCAGGGTATTCAGTAAAATAGAGAGTGGTGTACACTCGTTTGCAGGTGCGCTGAGACATAAAACTATAAAATAGTGAGGCCAGCCGGCAGCCGCGTGGCTAGTAAACTGTGGATATCCCCAAACCACAAGACATGAACAGTATGGGAAAGTTACTAGCTCTTCGCGCTTAGCCACATGCTAATTGGAACCTGAGTTAATTCGAAGATTGGAAAAACATATCACGTTTGATAAAATGACTACCCTTAGAATGTATCAACAACACTCCAAGTACCTTTGTACTGAACTATAACATATAGGTTATTTAAGATTAGGTGCTTTGTTCTTTGATACTAAGTTTTTCCATTCTTCCTTATTTGTTTTCTGTCTATTCTCCCGTCGATTTACAATCATGGTATGTATTTATGATTTGCATTAATTGTGACAAATGTATTTTGTTTTAATGTCGAAACTCGTGTAGGCTGTGACTACCTCCATTCCGGAGAAAATTCAATATTTATTTTTGAACATCATTGCAATTATCGAACTGTCTTTGTATTTACACAAATTAAATCAAGTTACAATTAGCATATGGATAAGCGCAAAGAGCTAGTAACATTCCTATATAGTTCAGGGTAATGGGCACTGAAGCCCACACAGTCATTGGGTTTCCTCAAAGCCTCTGCTCACCTCCATTATGATGCCAGTGATAAGGACATTGCTCACCCGGTTTAGCAGGGAGTGTCATTGGGGGTACAGTGAATATCTTTTTAACACTTCCCTTTGTTATTGGCAGCCCATATATTTAAATGATAAGCTATTTATGTGGATGGGCAAAGAATAGGCAACTGTCTGTGACAAGCTCTACTATTAAGTGTGAATGTTGCCTGATGAGAACAAGATGGGCACATTCGTACCTGATCTTGACAATGCAGGTGTGTAGCGGGATCCGATTCACCCCCTCCACTCTTAAAATGCATGTCTAATGGTTGGTTCCAGGTCTTTATTTTGGCTATGAATACACCAGCAGTCTTCATTGGCACAAAAGTAAGGTTTTTGAAGTGCTTTACTGGCTCTTTAATATGGCTTTTTTCTGGACCTAAAAATGCCAACATATGATTTGACTGAAGCACTGTACTGGGTTGTTGGCAAACCAACCTGCTGCTGGAGTGCCACCAGTAAATCCACGCTTCCTCAAGGACTGCAAGGCAGCAATCTAGGAGGTTATTCAAAGACTCATCAGTCCTCTTAGCATTCTGGCAAAGACGCGGCTCCACGATTGCTTGTGTGGATAGTAGGAGTCAGAAACCTTTTTTTTTTGCGATTGCATCAACTTGCTTGTTGTTCTCTGCCACATTGCCTTCTATAGTGTACATACAAATAGTGGGCCTGACTTCCTAAAGCTTTATGGAAATCCCATGTTTGTTTTCAATACAGGTTTTCATATACCTGAGGAGGCTTACATCTTTGATCGAGCCAAATCTTTCTTTGATTTATGAACCCACCTTCTAGCCTCAAACCCTCAGCATTCCGGCTAGGTGGGTGCATACCTCCTGGTGTTATCAGATCTCTCAACGTCCCTTGATATAATCAGCCATTCTGTCCATGCCTGTGGAACTGGGGGCATTAGGGCTCAGAATGCTTCTTCTCCTTCTTTTCCCACAGGCTGCAATATGCTAAACTTGATGGTCAAGAACATCTCCTTTGCTGTTCCATGTGGCGTGCACCACGCTCCAATCATTTTATGAAATTCTGTTTAACATATATATTGGCCCGCTGACGGTGCGAGATCTACTCGCCAGAAGGGGCGTGGAGGGAGGGACCACATCTCTGCATTTGTATGGGGACCATACACTATGAAGTATCGGTGATGTTCCCTACATTGATGTCGTGATCGTGCGTGTGTACCTGTTGTTCTCCCCTCCCTCAAACTTCTCGTCATTTGATGCTGCATCACCGAATGCTGTGCTACTCTCAGTTACCGTTTGCTACCTTTCTTGAATAAAACAGTTGCTGGTGTGTCTAACTTTCATCATTTTGGTAATTGGCGCGCCAAATACATTGCAGGATTTCTTCTATACATTGCAGGCTTAATCTGTCCAACACCCAGTTTGCTCTTTTCTCTTCGTGATCTCTTAAATTGGTCTCCAAAAGGAAATAAACTGGAACATATTTGTTGATCCCTGTCCCTCCCATTTACAAATTACGTCTCGGGGAGGTCCTAAGCTTCTGCTACTGACTTGTGATCGAACTTCGAGGTTTTGGACGATAGCTCAGGGGCAACGTGCTCGCATTGGAAGCAAGACGGCGGCGAGCAACACAGATTTGATCCCTGGGTCCGTGCTTAGAAACCTCTGGGTATTAATTGTGTTATAAATAACCAATTAGTATTATTGAAATCTGCAGACCTTCGAACTCCAATTCATCATGTTGGTTTCCTCCTCATCGGGGACCACCCCACGTTAATTTGTCTTCTTCTGACTGCCCAGCACCGCTTAAATGCAGCATTAGGATCATTGCCTTGCTTGATTGACCAACAAATAGTTTGTCTCTATGTTTCTAGTCCTTCGGTGGCTGCCTATTCCTGCTACACTGCATTTAAGACCTGCTGTCTGGTCTATAAGGGACTTTGTAGAGGATCCCTAAGCACGTAAAGGATGAACTATTCGCTACAGGTGTCCCTAGCCGATTTATGGATGCCCGCTCTCTCGTGTTGGAGGTCCACTCAACAAGAGCGCATAATCAAACGTGTCCGTCAGGTGTGCCCTGACTCCTTACTTGTCTTCTGGCTGACTTAGGGTGCACTCCTTGTTTGATTACCTTAAGGAGGGGGCTAACAACTTACCCTTTATAAAATGAACTGAGTTATTGCCTCAGATATCTATCCTCTCAATTGCTGAATTCCTTCGGGAGAGACAGATGGTTGCTACCCTTGGTTTAGGGTGTTTTTTTCTAATTTGCTTTTGTGTCTGTTGTTGTTATTGGATGCTGAGTTGATGTGGTCGTTAGTGTATGCTTCATTTTGACTAGTTCTTCGAACAGAGCCCCCCTTTTTTTTACGCCCGCCTTATGTTAACCATCTCATCAATACATATTGGGACCACACGATTATTTATACCTTTAAAACCAGGCATGCAATATTTTTTTTCCCCCCGGGAACATTGCCACAACTTTCCATTGACCTATCCCGGCTGGTAGTCAGGGTTCCATGCAAAATGTCTGCAGTGTTAAAAATGGACCTTTTTTGACAACTCCTTTTATGACAAATTGGGTTTTTTTAATAGCACGGTTGTCTACTCCAAACCCCTTTTATCCTTGTCAAAACTTTGAAACATTTTTGTACTTGTCTTTCCTGTGACCCTGTCTGTTTATGGTTGTCTGTCTAATTTCTCTTTAACCCCTTAAGTGCCAAGGACGAGTATGCTCGTCCTTTTTGCATAGACTTGCATTATAGCCTGGCAACAGTGAAGGCAAACTGGCTGATGAGGATTGTAGCCTGGCTTCGCCTAATCACGGGTCTGTGTCCTGAGCAGGAGCTGGGCCGGCTAAGTTAGAGTCAGGCAAAATAATTTATCATTATTCTATGGGGGGGAAAGAAGGCGAGCGTGGCAGGCCCATGCGCGCCCAGCCATTCCCCGTGTAACCCTTGCACTAGTACTGTCCCTGGCGACAAACCGCAGGCGCTTTAACCATAGATCATAAGCTTCCCCGTGCCAGGCACGAGTACCCACGCCAGATCTGTTTGATTAGCATTCCAAGACATGGAGTCTTGCACTTAAAATAGGAAACTCAAAGCTGAAACTACCAGGGCCTTCATTACACGACAGTTCTCACCCGTGCAATGCATTGTTGCACATATGCACGAGGTCTGACATTGCACCGGTGCAAAAATGCATTGAACCTATGTATATTCAATATATGCACATTTATGTCACCATGCAAAGCAAAGGGCATGTAAAAGTGGGCATGCGTGTTAACAATATTTACCTAAAGTGTACCCTGAATGCAGATATAAAACAATCACAGGGTTAGACGGGCCAGTGACGTATGACATCGAACAGCTTAAAGGTTGCATTTTACGACGCAGGGCCGCAGCTTCATCTTTACAGAGTGCAGGTCAATACCCCGGAATTGTCACGGCCTGCCCCATCCCTCTCCGGCTCAGCCATCCGTTTTACAGCCACTCGTCTTCATTTCCACAGTGCGGTGGTCGCGTCGCCCAATGCAGACGCCACACTCCTCTCCATCTCGTTTCAGGGCCGCCCTGGGAACCATTTCTTTGGAGCACATCGTTTGACGGCCCCGCGAGCGATCATATTTTTATGGGCTCTCTGGAGGGGGATAATGCCAACCGCGTGCTTCAAACGCCCGTCATAAACGGCTGGCAGCAAAACTCATTGTGGACATGATTGTGCGGCCGCCCCTTTGCAAACAGAGGACGCGCGCCGACAGGGAAGGCGAGGACACGCTGAGTGCGCGAGACTTCGGCGAAAGTATGGGAGCTGGAGGCGGAGGTGGCCGCAGCCTGTGATCCTGCAGGGCTCAAATAACACAAAACAAGCATTGGCAGTGCCAACAGTTTGGGCTTTCGTGTAGGCATGGGAAACACACTTTCCAGGCACTGCCATAGTCGTATTAACTGGCTTTTGATGGGAGCAGGTGCAAAATGGTGCGATGCTTGTTAACAGGACTTCAGTGAAAAGGGAGACCTGGCTAAGACATTTTTATTACACCAGCAGTGGGTTTACAACTCCAAGTAAGTCATTAACTATCAGAAGACCACTTTGAGAAAACACTGGCAGGCAATTCCAGTGGCAAGTTTGATGGCGAGGATTCATTAAAGTGAACACAAAGAGTTCCCGTGAGGAGGTGTTTTGGGTGTTGAGAGACAGGAACTGCGTGGGCATGGCCATCGGGATTAACATGGCCATAGGAAGTCAATGGGTGGCAAATAACCAAACAGCACCTAAAAGCATTGTGCCCCTCCCCATTTGCCATTTCTCCCCATCTGTACACGAATGCAATAGTTTTGGCTTGTAGGTGACACAAGCACAACCTAATAGCCCACACTAATAATTGGGGTACTCGTTAATGGGTGCTGACATCACAGGAAGTGAACATGTCCTAAAGTAAAACATGACTTTTCATTTAATTTGTCTTTCCCAGTAAAAATAAAGTGCACAAGCCCAATAACATTTTACATAGAGAACATAAGTTCTTGTGACGTTCCTAGCGAAGTATAAACGGTGTGCCCCTTTTACACGTAAGAATCGAACAAAACGTGTCCTGGTTGGCAGAATGCCAATATGAGACATTGTACAGCCTCGGGATGGGAGATTCCTGTGGTCTTGTGGCTGTTTGCCCTCATAGTCACGTGACCCGGGCTCGAATCCTGGCATGGGTGGCACAAAAAATTATTTTAAATTCCTTTTAAACACACAGGGGGGGGGGGCGACACCCGCCTGCTGAAAAAAGTGGGCGGATGCCATCCACCCACGTGTTCCCTCGACTTGTGCCCTGGCGATCTGTCTTTGGTCTTCCCTATGTGCGCTCTGTCGACCTGCCCCCTCGTGAGAGCCAGACTTTGAGGTGTGCCTTAGGTTCTGCTCTGTGATCTCTGCAAGACCGAACGGCCAACCCCACCACATTCGGACGAGGCGACCCCTGTGACTTTTTCTGATTTTCACACTGGCTCACCTGTATTTTTCCATATCAGTCCTCATCTGTGGCCTGAACGGAGGCCCGGGTACTGAATGCCCCCCACACCCCAGTGACCCCATACTTCTCAGGAAAAGGATCTACAATGTACCCTGATTTCCCTGTGCAAGTCTCCTTTCTCGATCATCTTGACTGGTTGGTGGCAGCCTTTTTGTAGTCTTAGTCAGATATAGTTTGCTGAACCCCGGGGTTTTCCCGACTGGGATCCCCCATGTAAAGTCCCGCACCAAGTCTAACGATCAGAAATTGAGAGCAATTTCGATACCAGTGCAAACACATATGGTCATGGCTACCGCATGTCTCGGAGAGGAAGTGTGGGCTACGGTGTATAGGACCAGCTATAGCCAGTTTGCAGATGTTATCTGGATTTAATCATCAATCCACACCTGGGCAAAAGCCTGTAAAGCATTGGCAATATATGAATGTAGCACCCCCTCTGACTGGACGGTAGCCAGAAGATTTGAATGGGTCGAAACCTGTGATTGGGACCTGGGAACCTTTTCTAACCCCAACTCCCAATTAGATTGAATGTCATCTCCCTTCCCTTGAAACACCTGGGGATCCGTCTGAAAGCCCAGAAGATGATGGCAGCCCAAAGACTTATAGTGAAGCTGCGAGCTGCTAAGACCCCTCTGCTCTGCCCCAGTATCGACTGCACTGGGCTTCTACTTACGAGAGAGAGACCAAGTGTGGTGCTTACCTCCCATAATCTTGCAGGACTGGTCGAGTCGCAGTCCCTCAAAACTCCTCTCTCCACCGAGTGCTTGATGTCCCTTTCTTCTGCAGACCCATCATGGAGGGGCGAGAGCACCTTACAGCGAGCACACGGCTGCCAACGGCATCTAAGGCTTGCAACTGCTAAAGAACTGGACTTCCAGATAACTACTAAGAACGCGCAAAATGCACAAGGCTGTGCTCCACCAGCAGCACACACAGTGCTCCTTTCACTCGTTGAGCTGGAACTCAGCCATCTCGACAGCCTCTAGACACCCACACATTCCTCCTCTTTCCACTAGAAATCCTAGCCTCCTCTGGCTCCACAGCTGTCCTGCTTTACTGAGCACCCGCTAACAGGCGCTCTTTTGCTGTTATAGGACTAAAACAGTTTGAACTTCCCCTGTTACCTCACCTGGACCCCAGCATTGACTAACTACAGCCGGAAATGTCTGTAGTTATCAAACCAAGAGACTCCTACCCGTCACTGATATGATATGATAGGTCATTTATAACGCGCTTACTACCCAGAGGTTTCTAAGTGTGGACCCAGTGATCGAACCTGTGGTGCTCTGTGTCATCGTGCTTCCAAGGTAAGCATGTTGCCCCTGAGCTATCCTCCCGAGACCTTTGAGAAGGTGACAGCCAAGGTATGATATGATAGGTTATTTATAACACGCTTACTACCCAGAGGCTTCTAAGCACGGACCCGGGGATCGAACCTGTGGTGCTCCGTGACGTCTTGCTTCCAGGGCGAGCACATTGCCCCTGAGCTATCCTCCTGAGATCAAAGATGTTTTAAAGGGTTCTGCAACAACGGGCAAGGGAGCACCAACCATGAGATCAAACCCTCCTGAGGAATTATCAGATTTTGGCACAGGGTACATTTCTAAAGCATGCGTTGCCCAATTGCTATCCACATCCTGAATGATATCCCATGCAGTATCGTCTATATTCCCTAAGTCGTAAATATCGGAAACAATCCCATCCCACAATTGGGTGGTATTTTTAAAATAGGATGCCTATCAAATACTACGTTTTTACTTTTACTACCCTCCTCCGAAGAAGGCCCTAGGCAGGGCTGCAAACATTGCAATGGGTACGCAGTGAATATATCGAATACAAAACAACTAATGAAAAAATAATGAATGAAAAAACAATACAAAAATAACTAATTTTGGAAAAAACTAAAAATGGAGTTGTGAAAGAGAATAGTGGTTTTGGGGTTGTGGAAAAATATTTTTAAAAACAAAGGGGGGTTTGGCGAGAACCCCCCTTAAGATAAATGAAATAAATGGCAACCCAGCATGATGCCCTGTTTGGGGTGCATGGCTCGACTAGCTTACAGAGGGCACACTGTCCCCTCCACTCCATGTAAGAGGACAGGGTGCCCATTCTACTATTCGCATTCACGCCCATCTTCTACTTGTGCCCTGCTGTGGTGGCTTCATTCTGCATCCTAGCAGGGTTTGGATGCATAGAGTTGGCAGATGCCAGGTCGAGAGCTTCGTCGAGCTGAGAACCATGGACTAAAAGCATTGTGCCCACATCGCAGTAAGAGGCGGACCATGGCACTGTGTGTGCATGGGAGCAAGACTCTGTCACCCGGTGCCAGGGTTTGAAGACCTGAAGAATGGGTAACAGTTTAAACTTCCTTACATGGCACCAAGAACTGCGGAGCCCGAGCAACCCTAAAGGTGCAGTCTTGTGTATCAATTTGTATTGTGTACTTTTCAGTCATCCTCTCATCATCTGGCCTGTGAGACATTTGCTTCAAAACGTGTTGCCCAGGGCAACGAACTATCTTTTGACCTTCAGAGACAATCTGCTTGTCCTCCTTCAACCATCGTTCTAACCAGAGAATTAGGAGGGTGATGCAGGGGCAAAGTGTTTACCTTGGAGGCAAGGCAACGCTGAGCAGCATGGGTTCAATACCCGTTCTTGCAACGCTGAGAAGCATGTGTTCGATACCCGGTCTCGGAACGCTGAGCAGCATGGGTTCAATACCCGTCTCGCAACGCTGAGCAGCATGGGTTCAATACCCGTCTCGCAACGCTGAGCAGCATGAGTTCAATACCCGGTCTTGCAACGCTGAGAAGCATGTGTTCGATACCCGGTCTCGGAACGCTGAGCAGCATGGGTTTGATACCCGGTCTTGTGCAACCCTGAACAGCATGGGTTTGATACCAGGTCTCGTGCAACCCTGAACAGCATTTATTTATTTATTTATTTATTCGGATTTGTAGAGCGCGCAGCAGCTCAAAAGCATTGTGGCACTTTTTACAGTGAAAGATCAAAACTTAGTTACATACATAACAGACAGGCATACATATTGTACTAATTGTACAGTTTGTACAGCAGCATGAATAGGGTGAAGGAAGAGACGTGGAGGGAAAGTAGAGAGTGGTTAGTTAAAGAGGGCAGTTTTAAGGTTTTTACGAAAGGCAGGGTGAGAAGTTCTGCTCTGAGGGCAGTGGGGAGCACGTTCCAGAGATTAGGGGCTAGATATGGGAAACCTAGTCCTCCTGCTTTGGCTCTCTTGGCATGGGTTTGATACCCGGTCTCACGCAACCCTGTACAGCTTGGGTCGATACCAGGTCTCAGGCAACGATGAGCAACGTGGGTTTGAAACCAGGTCCCGCATTTAGAGGCTGTATTTCGGCATGAAGCGTGAGATAAAAGCCCAATATTTTTGTTCCTTTTTTAAAAAATGAGACCTTCCCACGGCGATGGATTAGTATTCAAACACCTGCACTTATTTGAGCTGGTAGTGGGGCAGTGAAGTGACATGACAGCTCATAGACCCCTGCCCTAGTGAGGCTGCTATGGTAGTGACTGTCATCCCCACTGGGGTGTCCTTTCATAGCCCAATGCACCCCACCTGCCATCTGCAAAGCAGGGAAATGGTATCGACCAGTGCCCAATGAGGAGCCCGATGAGGAGCCCTCCAGCCCCTCTAGCACCAACGTTTGTCCACACCACTGCTCAGGCCTCAATTCTTTTCACATACTGTTGACCTAAAGGCTTGCAAAATTGATATTTTGACTCCTAACTCACTGTTTACTTTACTTTGAAAGAATTGCTGAGGTCTAATGTGGCGGGAGTGCGCATGACGCGCACTCCCCGCCACATTGAACCTCAGCAATTCTTTCAAGTAAAGTAAACAGTGAGTGGGGTAATTGAAGAAAACAGACTAGGCATACTTTCGAAGGGCCACCTAAGACCAGAAGAAGAGAGCTTCCTCACACACAGCTAAGTGACTCCTCTGTCTCCTGTGTAAAGCAGCCTGATGCTGAGTGGCCCCTATGCATGCTAGGCCCGACTGAAGTTGTGTGGGGGCCCATTACAAAATGATGGTTGGGGGGCCCCTCTGCTTAGAGTAAAAAGCAGCCCGGGACACTGTGGGGGTGTACATTATAATGGAGATAAAGATAAGGTTAATAGCTGCCAATTATCACGAGACAGCCAGCAGGAAGCTGAAACACTGAATGCCCGCTGAATAGCTATGCATCGGGCAAGGAATCCTTCTTTGTAAGCAAGTGGCTGATGTGCAAGAACCAGTGTGGAGAAGCAACGAGGTAATAACACTCCTATTTTCCCCAATGGAAGTGACGACCGAATGGTCCGCAGTAAAAGCAGCTTGTAAGGCGAGCGTTGCAAAGCGCACACTGTAAGCCCCAGAACATAAGCGATATGCAAAGGAATACATTGATGTTATTAGACTGCTGACTGGCAACATGGGCGCAGTTGCTGGAGGCCCCCCTAAAGGCTTGTGGCTCCTTTATTTGAAAAAGTTGAAAGGCCCTGGTGGCGTCTTTGTGTCAAGCCTAACCCGCTGTAGCCTTGTGGTGAACTTTTGCACTATTTCTTATGAGTTCTCTTCTTTTTATTGATTTATTTTAGTAATAAAGTTTTGGGCTATTTATCTTAACTGGAATACTTTGTGACGACTTACTTTTCATAGTTTCTTAAAAAACATGTTTAGTTGTGTTATTTTTCAGAGGTTTTTAGTGTTAACTTAGTAATTGTCACTATTTCTTACAAATCTGGTTGGTTTATACCATAGATTATTTAGCTAATGAGTATTGTATTTTATTTATTACATTTGTAAAGAGCCTTAGCCCAGGGGTATCAAGGCGCTGTTGCGAACCAGTTACATGTGATGTATAGTTGTAGAGATAGTACATTGTGTCAAGGTGGAGCCAAAGCCTCAGGTGAGTGTCTCTGAAGCTGTGTGCTACCACCACGTCAATGTTTAGGCAAAGAGACACGTTTTTAAAGCTTTTCTGAAGGCACCGTGGGATTTTGTTTGTTTAATGGCTACTTGTCCCATAGCCTTTGATGAAACCCAGTCTTGGGCTTGGCCCACACTACTTAAGTGAGCTAAACGTCCTGTTTGGAGGCTTATGGGCAGCCTCCATTTGCAAATAGCTGTTTAGGGTGTTGTGGTCAAGTTTTGTAAGCATACAACTGTAGTAACCCTCATGCCATTCTCCCACTACCCTCCTCCCGGTGTATTCCTGCACTTGCAATGTGTTTGCTGTGCACTCCTGCTGGTCATACAGTATTTTTGCTGATCTGCATCCATATGAGCCGTGCTGTGTGTGGTGCTGTGCACTTAAGTTAGCCACTGTCTTTCCATCTAGGATCTATGCTATTAGTCACCACGTGTTGGCTGCCCAGGTTCTCCTATTAGTCATGCTGTGCGTCATGCTGTGCAGTGGCGTTGCTGCCTGCTCCCTGCTGAGCATTTCTTTTAGCCAGACTGAGTGTATGCAATAATTGCCCATCATGCTTAGAATGGCCTGTTGATTGCTGCTGCTTGTTGTGATTGCTGAGGCAAAGGATGATCATGGGATGTCCAGTAAATTCAGACTCCCTTGCTGCTGACTTCATAACCACCAGAGCATCCAGAGAGCGCCTAGAACTGGGAAACCTGAGAAGGCATCTCATGAACGGCTGCAGTGCTTAATGTGTAACAAAATAAGTGCCAGGGCCCAAATATTTTCTAGCACACTGCAGGCAGGCAGTTCCCCACCATTCCTGCCATCCCCCAGAGCTGCTCCCCACAGTGTCACACATTTGGGGTTAAACTACAGCTCACACTTGTTCATTGGGGTTGATGGATGTTCTGGCTGTCATCACTTCATAATCAATATGAGTCTGAGACAATAAGTGGTGGGGCTTAGAAATAAGTGCCAGGGCTGGGCCCTGCCAAACACCCCCACATATTAAGCACTGAACGCCTGCAATTACAGTGAAGTTGAGGCCCAAACCAGGGAAGGAGAAAGACTGGTTTGGTGTGTCAGGTGACACTGGTGTGAAATTGAACAAGACCCTGGTGACACGGGTGAGACCAGCTATGTGCTATGAGTGTGACTCAATTGTTATTTATTCGTACAACAAAAAGCCTCACTGATCATCCGACATGTGAGTCTCTTGCTGATGAAATGGGTGAGATGCTATTGAAAAGACAACTGCCTCAGTGAGTATCCCTTGGGTGGTTGCCTCCAGTAATGCCAGGATGAGAAAAAAGGGACCAGCCCCGAATTCTGCACTATCGTCATCCAGTTTTTCCCACCGCCCCACTGTATGGTCAGAGTGTAGAACAAGGTTGTCCAACTCCGGGCCGTGACTGCCGGATCCATGTCTGGTTTTCAGGATACCCCTCATTACTATTCATGAGATAAATTTGCATGCAATGATTCTAAATGTATGCAAATGTGTCCTCATGAATATTAATGATGGATATCCTGAAAAACGGTCAGGATTCCGGCCCTCGAAGCCCAGAGTTGGACAACCTTGGTGTACAATGAGAGGACATCTGGAGGCGGGGGGGTGATACTGTGTGTGTCAATGTGCCTATTCAGGAGGGTACTTAGGGTGAGGGAAGTTGTCACAATTTGTCAGTCCCTGCTAGTGAAGTGTCCGATGGAGGCTGTCTAATTTGGCAGAGTACAGTGGTAGGTATGGTGCCATAAGTCCTTATCCTAGGGGTCTGGTGGGGACGGGGGTCCTTCGGACTTAGTTCTTTACAGCTGACAGACATTGTATGGGGTCTGGAATCTCTGATACAAGGGAGTGGGGGTTGGGTTTAGAGTCTGGGAAATACCCATTGCCATCCACCAGCATAAAAATATTAGGAGTTATGTTTTGAGGGATCTGTGTATGAAATGAGGGAATTGTCATTTTGTAAAAAATGTGCGTCCAGAAGGTTTTTCCCAATGGAAGATGTGTGTCATGTTTCTCCTTGGTGGCACTACCCAGCAACACCAAGTCTTTACAGTGTTAGCTGGAAATGTTGTTTGTTGTTGACTGTGGTTCACCCAGTGTTCCAGGCAAGATTTAGAAGTGAGTGTAGTTTACTATCTATTTTTTAAATTGAGAGTAACATGTTTTTTTACAGGGTACAACCAGTATCCACCATGCCATAACCAGACATGGCTTATAGTTACTGTTTAGTGTGCCACCAGGTAGACTAGGGTTCACAATTATTTAGTTTTGAAGCAGGGGTGCAGAACATTAAAAAGCCACCTCTGGCTGTTGGAGCTTTGTGTTCCTGCAGGTGTCAGGAATGCACATGTGATGTTTGTACCTGCCTTCTTCCACTGCAGGGTTGGTGCTGGGAGACTGTCAGCGAAGTCACAATTACGCTATCATTTTGGCATGGAGGATTATAAATGGGACTGACTAACAGACGTCCTTTGCAGAAACAGAATTACCTGAAAAAGGTCAAGCTACCCAACCCTCACCACATGGCTGCCGCACCCAGTGCCAAACTTTTAATTGCATTTCACTAAAACATATAATTCTGAATTACAATTTTTCATATATTTTTCTAAATGGGAGTATTAAGAGTTAGAAAAATGTTGTTTTCTCTGGCAATTGGGATTGTCAAGAAAATACGGGTTTTCCCTTTCTGAACACGGCAGTCTCTGCGAGAGTATGCCATGCTTCGGAGGTATAGCTGCATCTGGGGGAGAGCCTCTTCTTTCAGTCAGCAAAGCTATCTCTGTGAGTGCGTGGGCTGTCTCTGGCAGAGCTCTCTCTTTCGACAGGCTGCAGATACAGAGCGGATAATGATCGTGTTCCAAGGCTGCTCTCGCACCGTGTAATTTCTCGCCATCAGTGTCAGCTCTGATTGTCTTGGGGAGGTGGGACTGCGGCAGCGATGGAAATGATTAAAGCCCCCAGGAGGCCCACGCCAATCTGTGCTGCTGGCCCTCCGCTGATTCCTTCCCTGCCCCGAGTATGCTATACCCTCTCCCACCTCTTTTCAGAATGCATTCCGTGTGCCACTTCCCCTCACTCCGTGTTTGCTTTCCCTGTCTCGTGCCTTTTTTTGCTCATTCTCTCACTCTACTTTTGTATCCCTTCCGTGTTTATTGTTGCTACTCTGGCAGGCTCGGACTGGCCTATACGGCAATAGGCCAATCAATGCGCAAACCAAAAACTCAAAATGCTAGTTTGGGCCAGTGTTTTTGGGTCAAAGTGAGCCATATTTTTGCCCAATGTGTGCCAGTTTTGACCAGTGTTGCTGAATAAATATTCTTTAAAATGCACAATTTGCATCACATTTTCCCCCCAAAAAACTTTGGGTACTGTTCAAAACAGTCTGTCCAAAAGGAATGAATTGCCATTTGCAACTAGGGGCCATTTTTTCATTGGTGCCCGAAACAATGTTATGCCCCAGTCCGACACTGTACTTTGATAATTGATCCTGTGCTCTTTGCCAACTCCCTAAAAGCCTGAACCAACCCCCCCAGACCCACAGCTCTTTTAGTGCATAACCTGCACCAATGCATGGTGTTCAGGTGGTAGGACCAGTCTCGGATTGTCATATAGAGAAATAGGCCCATGACCGAACCAAAAACACAAATGCTGGTGTGGGGCAGTTTTTTTAGTCAAGATGGGCCACTTTTCTTGCCAATTTGGACCAGTTCCATGAATTGATTCACTCTGCGGCTAGTAGTTTTGACCAGTGTTGCAGAATAAATATTCTTTAAAATGCACAATTTTCATCAAACGTTGTAAAAAAAAAAAACCTTGGTTACTATTCAAACAGTGTCAAAAAAGGAATGAATTACCATTTGCAACTGTGGGTCACTTTTTCATTGGTGCCCGAGACAATTTTATGGCCCAGTCCGACACTGGGTAGGACCCCCGCTGATCGCCAC
Source organism: Ambystoma mexicanum (assembly GCF_040938575.1). Taxonomy (NCBI): domain Eukaryota; kingdom Metazoa; phylum Chordata; class Amphibia; order Caudata; family Ambystomatidae; genus Ambystoma; species Ambystoma mexicanum. Next base: position 1,223,688,149 of record NC_090934.1, on the reverse strand, counting down.
CAGTGCCCTTACTGCCCTAGACAAGTACTATGCCTGACCCCACAGTGGCACCGAAATGGTCTACCGGCACTGGGATTGCTCTTATTTGAGACATGTAGATGGGGAAGGCGGATACCAAGCTGGGCGTATAGCTCCAGTGCACAGGTACATATCGCTTCTAGGAGCCTGCCAACATTCCAGCGACCTTTGGCAGATGCCAAAACCCCTTTCTACTATTTCCACTAGTCTTGTTGGCTTACCAATAAGAGAAAAGGAGGCAGGACACAAAATGCATCTGCTGACACAGTGTAGGTACATACAGCTCTGCCAAAGCGCATCCGTCATAATACACCAGACTCACTGCTTATGAATTGGGAGACCCTTAACTCACCCGCACCTCCACACACCTTTGCTAAACCTCAATCATCCTGCACATGTGGATATCGGCCTCAACTACACCACACCACATAGCTCTGCCCTAGCATTTCTACCCTAAAACACAGCTGATAATGGCTTGTTACCCCATTCTGCAGCTTTTTAAAAGCGCTTCTTTCTTGACCTGCACATACTGCTAAAGGACTGCGAACCGACATGCACACCACTCTTAGAACACCTCTCGATCTGACCTGTGGTTCTCATGGTAATGGGCTGTGACCCCAGTGAGGAATTAGAACATCTGCATGCTGGGCTGGCACTCGCCTGGGCTTTTTTGAAACATTTAATCAAATGGAATTATGGTAGACCAACCAACCTCAGGAAAATGTGTGGGGCTAATACACACACATTTTCCTATGCTCACACCATGACAAACGCCTAGACCTGTGTACTCTGGGTGGACACAGCCTACTTGCACAGTTCGCCCTGTCATATTTAGTTGGAATGTGACAGCAAGGAGTGCACTATGTCTTCTCCAGGAAGGGGATTGCCCAACCTTTCCTCAGCTATTGCCAGCACGATTAACTAAAAAAGGCTACATGGAACCACCTGCTCTTTTGTTAGGCCCTGCAGCTTGTGGCATCAATTAACATACCATTAGAGGGTACTTCAAACAGGCCCACATGGGGCCTGTCTACAGAGGTTAACAAAGGAGACAGGAAACCCAGCAACTTTTCATATGGAACTGTGTGAATGTGAAGCCAGCTCCCGCCCGCAGTATCAATGACCGTGAACTGTAATGTTTGGGACTGCTGTTTGCAGTGAGCGACCCTGCTACGGGGACCCCATTCATAAGGTACGATAATGTGGTTTGCAGCTGCCAGAGGGACTGGTCTTGCTGCTGGCTCATGGGAGACCTACCACTTTAACAGGGACCACATAGGGAGGACCATTAACCAGAGAGACTCATTGATCAAGAACAGACAGGAAGATGACTGGGACGTTGTATCACAAGGGAGTGCAGCCTGAGATATTTTCCACCATTTTAGTTTAGAGGCACACCTTGGTCCTGTTTTCACCCCATTATCTTTCCTGTTGCAGATCACTCTGGTTATGACCTCACACATACATGAGATTGTTGGTAGGGACCAGAGGATTAGCCTAAACCAATCACTGTCGCCCACTTGGCTTTAAAAAAGGGCTGAGCCCCTCTTTTGGCAAATAATTTGAGGATTTCGCAAGAAGCAGCAAAAAAGAACTTCAGAGCCACGGACCAGCACAGAGACAACGATTCCGAACCTCGAGCCGTCATGTAGGCCAGCCTGCAGCCCTTCGTCCAGCTTTGCTTGCCCAACCATCTTGCCGCCTGATACCCGCAGTTGACTCCGGTCTTGAATTCTGCCACAGAACCGGCGAAGGGCCCTGAAGCTGACTCGACCCTGTCAAGCACCAAGAACATCTACAGCCAAAGGTACATTGTATCTCTGTCCCCCGGTCCTTCCCAGAAGGCGCCTTGAGGCAATTAAAGACCCATTGCTCTCTTTGTGCTGCAGCCAAGAAACCTCAATCTGTAGTGGTTATTTACCATACCGACTACCCTCCTGTCAGTATCTACAATGCATCCCATTTCCTTCTTTAAAACTGTCTGTCCTCTACATTACTTTACACGGTGGGTTGTATTTCGTAGTGGGTGACCATGGAACTGCAACACAAACAAGGCATTCATTAGGAGCAAAGGGCCCTTTCAGGGCCTCTGATCGAGCTGCAATGTCAACTAAAGCATTTCCTACAGCAGTAAAGGACTGTGAGGGGTTGTGCCCTCGGTACTTCACTATAGCTATGGCAGCAGGGAGTAGCCATGCATCTAAAAGATCTTCAACGTATTTTCCATTTTGGATTTGGAGACCAGTGGAGGTTAAGTATCCACATTGTTTCCCCAGGATAGCAAAGTCGTGAACCACCCTGTGGGCGTACCTGGAGTCTGTGTAGATTGTTACTGAGATTGTTACTGGTCTACGCCGAGCCAGAGGTCATGCACGTGCGAGGGCTACGAGCTTGGCTACTTGTGCCAACTTGGCTGTGGGCAGTTTGTAAGCTTCTAGGACCGAATGTGGTGTACACACAGCATATCCTGGATGCAGGAACCATCCATGAAGAGAATGAGCGCTGAGTTCAACAGGGGTACATCAACCAAATCAATGCGAGGGGACAACAGCGTTTCTACAACCACCTGACAGTCATGTGGCTCTCCATCTTCAGGGGTCAATAACAATGATTCAGGGTTAAGGACAGGGCAGTGACTTAGGGTCATATTGGTGCAGAAATTAGCAGTTTTTCATACCTCGTGAGGCGGGAGTTTGACACGTGTTGTGTTTTTCCATATAGCAGTAATGACAGTACAGCATGGGGGACAGAAATATTGACAGGATGTCCTTGGACCAGGGAATCAGTTTTCTCAATCAGTAAGGCAGTGACTGCCCTCAGGCAAGCTGGGAGCCACGCAGACAATGGGTCTAAGACTATGCTGTGGTAGGATGCTGGTCAGTATTTATCAATGTGTAACTGGGTCAACACACCTTGAGCAAACCAAATGCACTTATCGCAAAATAAGACAAAAGCTTTGTGTTCTCGCACCTGTACCAAATCTTGTGCTAGATGGGATTACCAATACAGATCTCAGTCCAAATAACCGCGCAGGCTCAAATATGTGGCAAAGTACTACTTTGTTCTAAATTTAATAAAGCAGGGTAATCTGGCAGACATCGTACTGATGTTTGCACACATACTTGATTTCTCATGGATCTTATACCCCAATGTGCGTCATCTATGATGTCATCCTATGTGGCAAACCATAAAACCTATTAGCGGGAGGGATTGGTTAGGGGGACATGTCTACTTATAGAAGGTATACAGGTTTGTACTACATTGGCTGTCTTTTATCTGTAAAACAACCCTCAAACTACCTCGAAATACGTATAATACTGATCATAGCAAAGAAAATGACAGCGGATTGGTCTATGCAACATTGTATAGCAGGTTGCCCTATAGACCGACTGATTAGCATTCCCAACCAACCTTAGACTTTCAACTCAGCTAGCAGCACGTAAGGAAACTGAAATCCAGGTGCTTGAATCACATCAGATTACTCACGACTTTCCCAATTTGTCCAGCATCTCTCATCAGTACGGCCATGAGCCAAAGTTTCCCATCTGTAGTTTACCTTGTAGCCTGTTCTCTGTTTTAGGACATTCATGGGAGTGTAAGCAGATCACTATCTTCTTTAGAGGCTTAATGAATAGCCCTTGTTTTCGACTTCTGGGTCAAAAGTGAAGAGACCACTAATCTGTCCATGTCAGCCTCCGATTTACTGCTATTTAATTTAATTTTACCAGGTGTCATTGCTCATCTTGCCTTCTAGAGACTTGCTCACTCTACCTTGCATAGACTTTATACACTTGTAATTGTCCAATACTTGGCTCTTGTAGATGTTTTCTCCTTCTTTGATTTTAGGGAAATATGTCTTACGTCCATGACTCATCTGACTGCCCCCTTTCTGCTTTTCAACTATTCCTTATAAATAGCCCCCTTGATCAGAAGCCAACATCAATTCCTCTTTGTTTTGCACACAAAGCTGTTCTTCCAGCATCTCCTGACTCTTCAACTCTAGTCTGTTTCTGAGTTAGTTGAGTTGAATCGTTGCACGAGCCGGTGTCCACTTGTCAATAAGGACCGTCCTTGCCACGTTATATATTCCTCTATACCAAGCTTCTATATATCTTCTCTACCTTGGTTTACTGCGTATTTAAACTCATTGGTCAGCAAGTTACTTTATCTTCTTTTTGATTCATGATTACATTATCACTTTGTGCATGTTCCTCTTGTCACTTCAGTTGCATCAAATTAACAAGGGGGGTCCTGGGAGTCCCTCTGCCAGACATTAGTCCTGGTTATGAGAGACATACCTAAAGTCTTTAGCTCACTATCTTTCACAGAGAAGAAATATCCCAAACATATCAGTCTTTGCCCTGCCCTGGGGCAGTCCAGCACCGAAATGCTAGGCAATTCTCCTCTGAACAAAAGTACAAGCAACAACCCCAGACACGTGTTTCGGTCTGGTTGGGCCTCATCAGTAGGGTGGAGCTGTGCCTCTCTAAGAATAGTGAGCCAGGGGTCCATGTCTGGATTCCCCTAGTAACTTAGGGTGAGACCCAAAGTTACTTAAATATGCAAATGAACAAGGGGGCCCTGGGAGACCCTCTGCCAGACATTAGTACTGGTTATGAGAGACTTACCCAGAGTCTTTAGCTCACTATCTTTCACAGAGAAGAAATATCTCAAACATATCAGTCTTTGTCCTGCCCGGGGTAGTCCAGTACCGAAATGCTAGGCAATTCTCCTCTGGACAAGAGTACCAACAACAACCCCACGAACCGCCTTGTTAATTTGTATATTTAAGTAACTTTGGGTCTCACCCTAAGTTACTAGGGGAATCCAGACGTGGAACCTTGCTCACTATTCTTAGAGAGGCACAGCTCCACCCTACTGATGAGGTCCAACCAGACCGAAACACGTGTCTGGGGTTACTGTTGGTACTCTTGTTCAGAGGAGAGCTGCCTAGCATTTCGGTGCTGACTGCGCCAGGGCAGGACAAAGACTGATGTGTTTGGGATATTTCTTCTCTGTGAAAGATAGTGAGCTAAAGACTCTGGGTAAGTCTCTCGTAACCAGGACTAATGTCTGGCAGAGGGACTCCCAGGGCCCCCTTGTTAATTTACTTCAGTTACATCAGCACTTTTCAGTATGCTCATATTGTTTCAGTATGGCTTCGTATATCTTCTTTATGTCATCACTCTGCCCATGCCAGGTTTCCCTCAGATTTCCATGATGTCCAATAGTGCGAGCTGCCATCCTTCCATACCTCATCCTTCCACACTTTCAGTGCAAGGGTACATTCAATATGTTTGTCTAAGTGCATGTTTCGTCTCTCATACACTCAATGTGGTATAGGAACAACACATGAGGTGCCATACAGAGCCCTTCTCCTACTGTTCCAGTATGACGGTGATGAGGGGGCCGGAGTTAGGAATAATGCATCCAACTTCTCCTCTACAGCTTGCTATAATCCGGCATACCTAAAGCCGGAGCAGTTGCGAGCGATGGCTTAATGGCGACAAAGGCATCTTCTGCTTCCTGGGCCAATGGCAGTGATTCGGGTGGCGAATCATGTGTGAGGTTTTGAAGGGGTTTAATGATGGCTACAAGCCTGGGGACCAATTGTCGATAGTAACTAACAATCCCAATGAACCCTCTCATCTGTATCTTGGTCGGTGGGTTATGCACTTTCTGGATCGTGGAAATTTGATCCTAGGACATGTGTCTTTCCCCAGCAGAAATCTCATGGCCCAGGTACCGCACTCGAGGCAGACATAACTGTAACTTGTCTTTAGATGTCTTATGACCTTTTTCAGAAAGTGCTTCCAACAGATCCAGTGTGTCCTCCACAAATGCTTCCAAGGAGGGGGAGGCTATGAGCAGATCATCTACGTAATACACCAGCGTCAACCCTCCTGGGAATTGCACCAGATCTAGATCTCTTTTCAAGATTTGGGAAAACAGAGTAGGGCTTTCTACGTGCCCCATTGGGAGACGAGTGAATGTATACTGAGTCATTTTATGGATGAACACGAAGAGATACTGACTGTCCGGGTGTATGAGTATTCAGAAAAATGCAGAACATAAATCTACAATAGCAAAATATTTGGCAGTGTAGGGAATACATGACAAAATAGTAGCTGGATTGGGTACCAAAAGAAAGGATGGCAGTACGGCAGCATTTACCGTGCGCTGGCAGTGAATAAAACGATACACCTCTTTGCCTGCCTTCTTTGTGGGCAGTGTGAGAGTATTACACGTTCTGCAGGTAGGCAAAACTATGCCTTGTTGGAGATGGCATTCTATCACAGGAAAGATGCCTTCTTTTGCCCATCGGGAAAAAGGGTACACAGGGCAAGGGTTTGGCAGGATTCTGTGTGATTTTAACTGGTTCAGCATTTACCATGTACCCAGTATCATTTGTATGGGTTGACCATGAACAGGCCGAGTCATGGTCCAGCAGCCCCTGTCGTGGACAAAACGTGCATGCTCTGCGAGTGGAGTGTGGTGCCCCCATATTTACTAAACATGAACCCTTTTGGCCAGCCACATTACATTAATCATAAAGGGCAACAGGATCAATTAATATGAGTGGTGCAAAAAGCTCGGGCATTAATTGGCAGTCATATACATCGGTCATAAGTAATGACAGTGGAGGCGGACCTCATACCGCCACGCCTTGGGCAGTCGTCTGTCCGCCTCGATCATCGTACTGAGGCCGATTCGGCACTCAGCTTTCCAGTGCCCAAACTCCTTGCAATAGTTGCACTGAACAATATTCGTGTTTGAATAACACCTTTCAGCAAATTTCTCCACCTGGAATGCTTGCAGCGCTCCTCTTCCCCGGCACCACTCTCTTGTTTTATGGCGGCATCCTCCCCTATCTGGAGAGGGTTGCAAGCTCGGTATTTGTAGTGCCATAAGCTTGGCTTCTGTTGTTTCCTTTTGCCTCTCAAACTTTTCATGAAAATGTGCTGCCAGCAAAACTTCAACCAACTGCATTCCTTCCCATCACATCATTACAGCTTTAATACCTTCTGCTACCTTGAGTTGTAAGCCCATAATAAACTGCCTCAACAGGCTGCAGTGCTGCAAGCACGCGCGGCATATACAGTCCCAAGAATGTTTTTCAAAATATAATTTTAGATGTACAAGGTACTCCGCTGGGTGTTTTTCTTGGCCTATTTGCACGCATTTATTTTAGCGCAAACAGTTTGTCGAGGACACATTTCAAAAGCAGTTTGCACTAGTCTGTCAGTAAAGTTTATAAATATCTAGCCGTAGCTGGTTCTTTGTTTGGCCAATTTGCACGCATCTTAAGTAACGCAAATGTGTCAGGGGGCAACACTGCTCGCAATAACTTAAATCAAAAAAAGTGGGGTGATAGCAGTCTACTATTACCTGGAGCTGATCCTGGGATTTCACAGGGTCTTCTCGTATCTTGGAGAACCTCTGGACCAGGTTAAATGAATCAGTGGTGCTCCATGCGGAATGCACTGTGACTAGGGTGTCACCCCCCTCCCAGGAGTTGTCTGAGTGGAAATACGCTAGTGCTGGAATTCATTGCTGAGTTTAGGAAACCTTTGAACGGTGTGTGAGGATTGTGAAAACAATTTAGAAATCTGAGCTCGAATTTCAGGAGTAAACGGGCCATCCATTTGCTGCTTGGGTGTAGATTGGTGGTAGGTAGGTGGTTGAGAGGAATCGGGGCTGTTGGCTCGCTGGTTGGGCAGGTTATTAAAGATGGCTCCTCTATAAGTGTCCAAAGACAAGGTATGGCTTATTTCGGATCCAGGTCTGTTCCTAACCCCGTCTGCATCGGAACGCTATCGAGTCCTGTGGCTGGCAGTGTGGGTATGGCTCATTAACTCAACCTCTCTGCCATGCTATTCGGCGGCTCGAGTATCACCTGGGCCCCTTTCCTCCACCCGTACAGAAATTTCAAAGACACCCGCAGGTGTTGGTCAGATTCAGATGACTGCTGTTTCACAGCCTATATCCCTATTATTCTACCCACAATGCAGAGCAGTTTTTTTTAGTTCTTCACGGAAGTAGGTAGGTAAAGGTCAAAGACAAGACACAAAATCAGTGGAAATACTGCCTGTTACAGCTTCCATACTAGGAAAGAGGAGAGTGTGAAATATAAAGCAGGGTCGCTACTTGCATGCACATTTGGGGTTTCAAGTAACAAGGTCTGGCTTTTGGCAAGACAATCACATGGTTCTCATCCAAAATGTTGTCTTCGCACACATACAGAACACATTGCTCCTTGTCCCTGTTCCGTCCCACACTGACCAACATCGTGGTCTCATGTCTTCAGTCAGTAGGAAGCATGGATACACTGCTTTTAAACTGCGGTGAACAACCGCATTAGTCTTCTTACTTCAGATAACCAGTTTTGTTAGGCAGGCTACTTTCCCTTCTATTACTGTAGACAGATTCTATACTTTAAATCCAAGCACAGATATTTTGACCAGTTTCAGACAACACGATACATGACATCACAACACATTGATGCAGTTACCTTTGTTCACAACCCACGATTTTCCGATCGGCTCTTGATTCCACATCTGCTCTGTCCGCCACCCTCCGGGTGATACAGCCAGCTCCCACCTCAGATGAAATCATCCTTTCTGGGCTCAAGGTGATCACCGGGAAATGCGCCTGGCAGCCCAGGTGCAGGCTGCAGAGCAGTGGGTATCCAACGTCTAAAGGCACCAAATAGCCATGGAAAATAATGACCACTCACGAGTCCAGTGGGTTGATGAACACTTTATTAGCAAAGCAGGCAAATAACCAATGGCAATCATCCCGGGAGGATAGCTCAGAGGCAACATGCTCGACCTTGGAAACAAGACGGCACGAAGCAGCACAGGGTCGCTCCCCGGGTCCGTTCTTAAAACCTCCAGGCATTAAGCGCGTTATAAATGCGCAACTAAGTCATATTTCTGTAACAGCGCCTAAATGCCCCGGGCTGTGTGAGCGCTTTAAAAATTCAAATAAAATAAATAAATTAATAAACGTGAGACTTCAGTGCAAATGAACCCCCTCCTTCCTGTGCCCACGTCTCTTATACCCACAGGAATACATCATTTTCAATGGAAGGGAGGTGGTCTCAGCCTGGCAAGGTCACACCTTGCAACTTTATTGCTGACCGAGAACAAATCCTCATTATACAGCCTTTTGAGGCCAGCCGCACTCTGCAGAGCTTGTTAGTGTTTTATCAGTAAAGACAGAATAGCGTAAAATGCATTTCTTCAAGGTGAATATACTCCCTAAAGATTTGCACACGCTTCGAGGCCAGGGGAGCTCTTTTAATATGACGGCATCCGCCAGCTAAAGCTGCCCTTCACTAAAAAGTGAGAAGACGCTTAGCTATGTCAAAAAGGATATACGTCAGAAGCGTGAACAGTGAACGTGAGCATTCTGTAGTGGTGGGCAAAGCGCTTTTCTGAAGGTGACATGCGCCATTCAGTGCACTATCTTGCTTCATGCGGGCAGAGACAGTGGTTTAAACATGGCGAGTGGCAAACAGAATATAATGGTGCACAGTGACTTTATAACAGGGGGGTACATAAATGAGCATACCTTATTACTTATATTTTTCGTGCACACCGCAAACCCATTAGATTACGAGTTGCGTTTCCTGCGGTACACAGAGGTTGGGGAGTACCAAATTCAGCCCACCTCAAATCTCCCTTAGACTCACTGATCAACTCAGGATCTCAAAGAGGTCCCCTACACAGCTCTTCCAAAGCAACTCTGCTCATTCATTGGGTGGATCCCCCCCACTCACCCACATCTTTCTTTACATACTGTTCTGGTGGTGCAGTTTTTCCTAATGTTAGGTGGTGCCTCTCGTCCCACCTCAATACAAACACATACAACTTTGCTAAATGACTTCCCTCGTGTCGAGTTACATTGTGAGTCACTCCCTTTAACGAAACTCTCTTAAATGAATTAATTAATGTTTTATAATGCGCTCAATACCAGAGACTAGTCTCTAAGACCTGGACCAGGATTCAAACTTGGGTTACTCTGCGTTGCCTTCCACCAAAGGCAAGCACGTTGCCCCAGAGCTATCCTCCTGGCCGAAGCACTCAAATTGTGAACCCAACGCACACTCATGATTTTAGTAAAGCACCTTTAGCTGTCAAATTTGGGTAAATCATTGCATTACACATATTGCTTAGTACATTGAGTCACAGAAGTCCTCAAAACCGAGATAGACCACATCAATCAACGGTGCAGTGTGAAATAATTGCTATTGGGATTGTGTACAATCAACTGGATTTGTTTTCACTGGCTGGCTTCTTAATGACTATGCAGGAAACTAGCATCTTTTTCCCATCAAATCTCACTCATGATGCCCACACCAGGATGTTGCTCCAAGAAGGAGGATATCTTGAACGTTAGTGAACGGAGGCTAGCACAGGGGCAATGTGCTGGTCTTGGAAACAAGACCATATAGAGCAACAGAGGTTTGAATCCCGGATCCGCGCTTAGAAACCAAATCCAGGTATGGTATTGGGCGTGTTTATAAAAAATAAACAATGGAAACCAATTAATTAAAACTGGTGTCCTTTTCTCGCTCTGTGAACACCTCAGGAGGCACCAGATTCACAGTGGTCTTCAAATTGTGGTGCTTCCCATGGGAAGATGATGAAAGCTTTGACTAGAACACTTAAGCTGGTCTGGCATTTGGGGGGCCACCAACAGTATTTTTACTCAAGAGTTGGCTCAGCATAAATATTTTGGGCTACCACTGCACTCGAAAGACCCGGCTGAGGTGTGGGACGATCAGACCAAATGTATGAGTGAAGTAAAACCACTGATCTAAAGGCCCAACAGAGCCCTCACTCCGCACCCCGCCAACCCCACTGCCCATTGTGTTAAAGATTGTCTTCCTTGATAAAGCATATATCAACCTTGTACGAACATAAACCTCTTTCATACAATAGGCAAACTCCCTACACGGCTTGCCACCCTTACCTACTGTGCTACCTATTACCTCCTTCCTTCATGTCTTTGCCTCCTCCACCTTGCACTTGCCCCGCTGGCACCTGGGGACTGTTTTCCTTATTTTAAAGGCGATCATCATTCCTCAGAAATGTTAGTGTTAGGTTTATTAGGCTGAAAGTTCTAAGCTGTGATGTAACTGTAGTGTTTCACTTTTTAACCCGCTATATCACCCTGTTACCTGATTTCATACAACTAAGCCTCTGCTCCCCAAATCCGAAGGAGTGGAAGTTCATTATGTGCACCCCAGAAACCCCAGGCTTCTGTGGTTTGGGTTTTAATCATGCTCGCCTGGCAGCATGTAAGGGAGAACCTGGTTGTTGGCAACATTATGACCGTTTAGTTTAGTTTAGTTTAGTTTAGTTTAGTTTAGTTTAGTTTAGTTTAGTTTAGTGTAGTTTGTTTATTTATAAAGCGCGGCCAAACCCTCAGGTAACTGGGCGCATTAGTCTTGAGGAACAACATAGTTACAGAAAGGTTGCACATAAGAGCAGCATAAGGCAAATACAGTAGGTAGCATAAAGGCAAATACAGTAGGTAGCACATAGGTAGATGCAGTGGGTAGCATAAGGACCGGGTTACAGAGTGGTCCAATTTGTGGTACTGGCTAAGTTACAATGTACGGAATGGAAGTTGCAAAAAGCAGTATAGGTATGCATGCAGGTATCATTTTATTGAGTAATGAGCCAGGATTTCACCATTGCTCTGAAAGGCCAGAAGGATTCTTCAGACCTGATTGTCAAGGGCAGCATGTTCCAACATTTCGCTGCTAGCACAGGGAAGCTAGATCCTCCTGCTGTTTTCAGATTGAATTTGGGCATGTTCAGTTGGTGCATGTACGGTGTTCTGGTGGGTCTAGAGGTGCTGTGTCTGGAGAATTTGTCTGATAAATAGCACGGAGCTGTCCGAGAGATGCATTTGTGTATGATGACAAGCGATCTTAGTTTAATTCTGTCCCCGATGAGGAGACAATGGACTTCCTTATTGACGGTGGAAATGTGGGCTTTACTAGAAAGGTTGAGAGCGCATCTCAGGGCATTGTTCTGTAGGACATCGAGTCTGCTCAGATTACTATTAGTGGTGCCAAGGAAAAGTGTATTACAGTAGTCTAGTCTAGATAATATCAGTGCTCTAGACAGGGTGAGGCAGCTAGTGGTGGATAGAAATGGCCTGCAGGCATTAATGAGTTTGTTCATATAGGCCGTAGATGAAATGGTGGCGTTTATTTGTTTTTTTGAGCGATAGAGTAGAGTCAAGGTACATGACCAGCGTTTTGACTTCTTTTAAGACTTTTATGATGTTGCCATCAATGGTGAATGATTGGTATCTAGTGTCCAGTTTGCTGAGGCGGGCACTGAGAGCCTACGATGAGCAATTCAGTCTTGTCATCGTTCAAGCAGAGGCTGTGGGTGGCCATCCATGCTTGAATTTCAAGGTAGATTTCGTTGAGTTTTGCAGCATCTCTCTCATAACACCCCGTGAGTGTGATGAGGACCTGGGTGTCGTCCGCGTAATTAGTATAAGTGACGCCCAGATCGTCAAGACGGTCGAAAAGGAGCTTAGTGAAGATGTTATAAAGCGTAGGTTAAATACAGGAACCTTGGGGTACTCCACATTGGATTGGGACAGGGTCAGCTGCAGCCGAGGGAGAGAAGACCTTGGTCGACCTATCAGACAAGAAGGACTGAATGCAATTGGTGGCATTCTGTGAGAATGCAGCAGCCGAAGAGAGGTGTTGCGTGCGAATTTGGTGGTCAACTAGGTCGAAGGCCGTGGATAGATCCATCAGGAGCAATATGGCCAAATTGCCCTTGTCTTTGGCTTCATCCATTTGGATTTTTAGATCCAGGAGCGCAGTTTCGGTCCCGTGCCTGGGTCTAAAGCCGGATTGTCGCAGGCCTCAGATATTATTGTCTTCCAAATGTTGTTGTATTTGGAGGTAAACCACTCTGTCTAGTATTTTAAGGAGAAAAGGGGCGGTCCTGATGAGCCTGTAGTTCGTGGGTATATTGGGGTCTAAATTAGGTTTTTTGAGGAGGGGAAGGACCCAAGCTTCTTTGATGTTGTTGGGTACTGCTGAATTTTCAAACGAAGAGTTAATCAGTGAGGTAATGAATGGGGCTAGATCTTTAGCTCCGTCCTTGATGACTGAGGCAGGGCATAAGTCACCTTGGCAGTTAGGTTTAAGGCTGGCAATTATATTTATTACTTCGTCCTCAGTGACTGGGTAGAAGTGGAAAGGAGGGCAGTCAGGGGTGGTAAGGCTTTTTTTATTACTACTAAGGTGGTTTTTGGAGGCAAGGCTAGCTTTTTTAGACTCTTTTTTAGCTTGTAGGAAGGCTATTTTGTTCGATAATGCTAGTTGGATATTATTGCACCAGGCTTTATCGTTGATGTAGTCCTCTGTGGGTGGCACTGGTGATTCGGGTTCTCTTAGAATGTAGAATAACTCTTTCGTGCCAGATTTGGCATTGTGTATTCTCAAGTTGCGATCTCTTTTTTAGCGTTTGTGATGGCAGTTTTATAGGTAGAAGCTGCAGATGAGAATTTATCTTTAGATGAGAGGGAAGGGGCTTTTCTCCAGTTAGTTTCTGAAGCTCTTTTAATATTACGAAGAGCTTTTAATTCTGCTGAGAACCCTTTATTCATGTGGGCAGTTGGTTTGGCCTTTATTAATTTGAGGGGAGATATGTGGTTGAGGGCTATTTCCAGAGTGTTGTTATAGAGTTCTCCAAGGGCAGTCGGGTTTGCATTCAGTGCGGGAAGGTTAGCATTTGTAATTGGCGTTAGGAAAGGTTTGAGGTTGTCTATGGTAATATTTCATTTATTCCTAGATGTGGTTTGGAGTGCCCTGATAGACCGTACGGTTTTTGGCGAGTCTCTGGGTAACGAAAAGGGGATGAGATGATGGTCTGTCCATGCACAAGGAGTAATGTCAATCAAAGATAGGTTGCAATTGGTGTCAGCTTGCCAATCCAAGGATCTCCCTTTAGTGTGTGTAGGCCTCTTGATGTGTTGTGTAAGATCTGAGTGAGTGATAGTGTCATTAAGAGAGGTGGCGTTAGTGTCATTAGGGTCATAAAGTTAAAATCACCCATGAGAATAATTTGTGAGCCTGGTTTAGTATTAGTCGTCAATAAAAGTGAGACGTCCTCCTCGAAGGTGGAGATGGAACCTGGTGGTCTGTATATGAGGTGTAAAAGTATGGTTTGGGTGTGAGATAGTGGTAGTTTGAGGGAAAGAAGTTCAGCAGATGGTAAAGCTGTGTTAGTGACTTCTCTAATGTTCAGGTTGGTTTTAGCAATAAGGGCCACTCCACCCCCAATCCGGTTTTTCTATCAGAGAGGATGATGTTGTAGTTCGCTGGGATGGCAATAGCTAGTGCAGGGCCAGGTGCTTGGTGGAACCATGTTTCTGTGACCACAAGTAAGTCTAAATGGTTTGCAATGATTTAGAAACAGCATCTTGGCTTGACCAGTGGGGCAAAGTCTACTGGCTGTCCTCTAAGCATGCAGGTACTCCAAGCAGCCGGATATTGAAGGCTGCGATCAATTGCATGCAATACACATGTCTACATTGTTTTGAGTTACTCTGCCATCGTCCCAATGCCAACATTAAAATGCAGCCCCAGGGGGAAGGAAGAGAGAAGAGGAGTGCAGAAGGGGGCTCCCCTTGTAAACAAGGAAAAGAACAAAGAGAATACCAGTGGAAACATTTGTTTCCAGTGGTATTCAGAGAGGGGCATTGTGACCTAAAACGGGCCACATATGGACTTGGAGCTGACCTTCCCATTTACAGGCCACATCGGCCAGATATCAGGAGTGTCTGGCACTGCCTGGTTTATTAATGGAATCTGCATGTCTGCATGATGATTCCTAGTTATTTCATCGAATCTGTAGCATCGAAATGCCACAGCATCGAAACCAAAGCATTTTCCATCTAAGCCAGTCCATCGAAAATATAAATGGACTGGTTACAATGGAAATGCACTTTTACATGTAAAAGATAGGATTTCAATGCATTTTTGTAACGTTAAAACATCACATGGAGCTGTCAGCACTGAATGTCAGCAATGGCCAGCTCCTTGTAACATTTTAATGTTTTTTTTGTATATTGGGGGGGTTCTCCCCCCAACCCACCAATCCCCACGCCCACCCCCTAAACCTAACCCTAATGTAACCCTTAATCTAACCCTAGCCCCAACCCTAACCCTTATGTAACCCTTAATCTAACCCTAATGTAACCCTTAATCTAACCCTAGCCCTAACCCTAACCCATATGTAACCCTTAACGTAACCCTAGCCCCATCTCTAACCTTAGCCCCAAACCTAACCCTAGCCCTAATGTAGCCCCATCCCTAACCCTAATGTAACCCTTAATCTAACCCTAGCCCCAACCCTAACCCTAATGTAACCCTACTGCAATAAAACAAATATTATTAATTCCGATACTACTATCAAATTATAGTCAACAAAAGGGTACTTCGTGGATTCGGCTGTCTTTTAATGGCTTATTTGTCTAGGTGCTATGGATGGGGCCACATGCAGGGATTTAAGGCTAACACAACGCTTCAGAGCACAAAATGCAGGGCAGTGAGATGGGTGGAGGTGAAGGGGGAGAAGGAAGCGGGATACGCTACAGAGATGGGGGGGAGATCCAGGCAGAGGTGTCCCTAACTACTCCCCTATGCCGAGAAAGCAATCTGGAACTCCTGAACCGACCCGGATCCAATGAAGAGTGTTAGAGTGTTTCTGGAGGCTGTGACTGCCTTCTTTTGCTGGTTCAGGGTGGGTGTCTGCTTCTCTTGTCAAAGACCCCTCCCTGCACTGTGGGGACTACCCATCAGTCTCCACCAGATCACAGGTCCCTCTTCATTTCATAGCATCTTAGGCCTGGCTGCCGACAGGAAGTCTCCAACCAGCAGTCTTGAGAATTGCAAGAGCGAGGTAAAGGACTCTCCAGGGACCTGGGTCAGGGTGGAGAGCCTGCCTGTGAGGTTCTGATGTTGTATGTATGTTTTGTGCTCGTTTTCTTTGCACACAGTTATTTGTGTTGTATCTGATATGTTGTGTAGCATTAGCTGTCTGAACAAAGATCAATTTTCTCATAATATTAATGACATCTGGCTGGACATTCTTCTTCATTGTGTATGTTGATGGTCTTGTTGCCCTGCGTTTGGCGCTTCTCCGCACGTCTTCCTAAAAGCCACGACTACCATAGTCGAGCCAAGGAAACTGTAACGACCTGCTTAGGCCACAACAGAGACACTACCTAGTCCGTGCTGGTTCCGTGCCAATCAATACTGGTTTAAACTTCGAGTTGCCAGCATCGATGCCACGGTTTGGAAGAACAATCTGCTAGGGAACTGCATTTTATTGCCCGCTGTGGCCCATCGTGACATGGGAGCGAGTTGGAAAAGTTGTAGGGGTAGGTGGCAGAAAAGTGCTTTGATAGTTTAAAGCCCCCATTGACTTTTTATGCTTACCTAGTTTGCACCAAATTTGACAGACAAATTGATCGTGTCTTCCTTTGGTGGCTTTTGCAAGACTTGCGCGTTTTTGCAAGATTGGTGGGCTTTTGCAAGACTGGCAAGCTTTTGCAAGATTGCCGCTCTTTTGCAAGATTGGTATGCTTTTGCAAGATTGGTGGGCTTTTGCAAGACTGGCAAGCTTTTGCAAGATTGCCACTCTTTTGCAAGATTGGTATGCTTTTGCAAGATTGGCGCGCTTTTGCAAGATTGGCAGGCTTTTCCAAAATTAGTGCGCTTTTGCAGGATTGGCATGCTTTTGCAAGATTGGCAGGCTTTTGCAAGACTGGCAGGCTTTTGCAAGATTGGCCCTCTTTTGCAAGATTGGCAGGCTTTTGCAAAATTGGCACACTTTTGCAAGATTGGCAGGCTTTTGGATGATTGGCGCGCTTCAGTTCAGTGATTCTTTCCTAAAAAAAATCCCCAAATGCCTCGTAGTGTGCAAGCAGGCCCGTTTCTTGGCCCGGGCAAGGAGGGCAGCTGCCGGGGCACAATAGCCCGGGGGGGCGCAATAGAGGGGATCAAATTCCCCAGTTTGTGAGTCGGTGCATTTCTGTGGAGAAGTTCCGTGGGTCAGGTGCTGGCGCTGCCCTGACATTACATGAGTCAGAGGCTCACTCTGACCACTTTCGCGCGGGGGGGTGGCGGTTACAACGGCATAAGCACAACAATGAAAACACTTGATGTCCCCCTGCAGTTAAGACCAGCCCCTCCCAAACGATGCCAGCAGGAAACTGCTAATAGTGGGCCATTAATCACGGAATGGTTTCTTGCTGGCATCGTGATGGGAGGAGAGGTGCACTGGGCTGTGGTGAGTGGGCGTGCCTTGTAGGGACGTACTGTGGGCCCCGACATTGTACAAATGTAGACCCGTTTCGGCCCATGGTGCGTCCCTGCAACCCCAGAAAATGGCAAAAATAATATTTTAAAGCGGCGCTATTTCTTTCATGCTGCTTCTTTGCCAAACTATATATGAATTAGACTTTAAACCACTTCCATGGCACTGGTGATGAGTTACTTCATTATCCTGATAATAGTTTTGACCAGTGTTGCGGAGTAAATATTCTTTAAGCCACGACCCTGTTTATTTATCTATGCAATGTTTGTCGGGTACATGCATCCGACAAACATTGCATAAATAAATATACAGGTACCCGACAAACATTGCATGAATAAATAAATAATCCGGGTCCATGTATCCTTATAACAAGTCAGACTTTACTGTATCAAAGCATACACTTGATTCCCATTCAAATCATTTTAAAGTGATTGTTTATTGGGCTCAGGTGTCTCCTTGTCATTGCCCTTTTGGCTTAGGTTGCCTCCAAAGCCCCTTCAGCATCTTGTGTTCATTGCTGGTTATATATACTGCATCCTGTGCCATATTCATGGTCTCTTGGTGTGCCCAGTACTCATGATCTGCAGCCTAAGTGGGACTGGGGCATACAACTGTCTTGGGCACCAATGAAAAAGTGGCTCACCGCAATTAATTCTTTGTGTGACAGACTGTTTGACTTTGGGTAGGAGTTGCTGAACGGTGTAGTTTGGCAGTGGCGTGTGGGGTGCGGTGGGAGTGGGGCGTGGGATGGGGTGTGGGGGGGGGCGCATTCCTAGTGTTTTGCCCTGGGCACCAAATGGACTAGAAACTGCCCTGTGTGCATGGGTGCGTTATATATATATCCTGAACATGAAACCTATGTCATGTGGCGCTGCAGGCAGCCTGCCTTGCGTGCGCTACATAAAGAATAGGGTTTCAGGCTTTGCACTCTGTGTCATATACCTCTCTGTGGTGAGTTCATAAGGCATGGCCAAAGGCCACCATGCCCTCTGCACGCCCCATGTGGTCCATGGGCGCTGGCCATGACTGCTGTGCGCTATGCCGCCTTTTGTAGTGTACACCTGGTATGGCCTATGGCCATTCCCAGTGGGCTCCAAATGCAGGGCATGGATACGCAATCTTTCCATTGGCGATGCCACAAGCAATGTCCGCAGGAAAATCTCTGGTGGTGTCATGTGATTTCTCCTGTGCTGGCATTTTTTGGGTGACGACAAGTGCATTGAATTGTATCGGATTTGGTTGATTATAAAAGCTTTGCAAAGCGCCTGCTGTTTGACTTGTAAATCCATCCTTCGCTGGCCTTGTTTGGAGAGGCCTGGACTTCATTATCACTCTAACGCTTATGGCACATGGGTGTGTGTGTGTCAAGATCTCGGGGCCTATGGATGACTCCACAATCTACCTAAATGCATGCAGGAGGTCACCACCTGCATGCTCACCACCCACTTACCACTGAACCCGTCTAACACTGCTGTATTGAGGCCAACACGTCTGGTTAAGAATACTTCTTGTGTTCCGTCTGCTCGTTTTCTTTTGTGTTGCCTGCTGCCTATTCTGAGAAAATCAAGAATCACAGTGTTTTTGACAGTTCAATCTGGGTGCCAGCTTGCAGATTACAAAGGTGGTTAATACCGCATCTTGTACTGTGCCAGCTTTGCAACATTGTCCCTAATGCTGCTCATACCGAGCATGCAAGTATGGTCGGTTCTCTTGTAAATTAACAGCTAGATCACGTGAATGCATTGTAGGCAGGCCTTCCTAAGTATCAACCAATCACCTAAAAGCTGTCCACAACGTTGCTGTTTAGTTTAGACTTCCTAAATCTTGCCAGTATCTGTCTTCAGGCAATTGGCAAAAAAAACTGCCCTTGCAGATTTCAGACTGAGAAGACTGCCTCCACAAAGCTCACCGTTAATTTCTGGCCCTTTTCTGGTGCCTTTCGGCGGGTTCCCCCCACAACACTACTTTACTGTGCAGCACCCTCTCCTGCATGAACCCTAGTACCCACCCTACTTACCTGATGTGCTCCGGCACACTCTTACAGCTTGCTTCCAGGTCACGCCCCCTACAGACCTACTGTCAAGCGCACTGCAGCCGCAGCACCATGCCCTCAGTGTGTCTCCGGGCACCGCAGGAGGCAGCGCGTCCACAAACCACCCTTGTCATGGCCTCGCCTATGGTGCTTGGTGTAAAGATTGCGTTTAAGGTTCCCTCCAAGGGACCTCGGAATCGGGCAGTATGGGATTACCGGCACCGGTCTCCTTACTGGTGCCCGGTATCCCTTACCGCCCGACTTGTAATGACCCCCAAAACTTCACTTTACATACAAACAGGTGGAAGACAACATTTCGTGTTGATTATAACTGTAATTCTATTAACATATAGGACACATCCACAAGCACAGTTTTCATTTTTACTCTCTAGTCCCCCCTATTGACATGTAAAAAGGAAACACAGTAGTGCTGAAGAATACTTCAGAGACTTGGGACACTCATAGGACTACCCCCCCAATGTAAGAATAATGAAGGCAGCACCCTAGACTAGCTATTTTCACTTTGCGTAACTTGTAGGCACTTTTCTGCACAGCACAGACCAGGAGATTCCGTTTATCATTCAGATCCCCTTTGCTGCAAAGCAGGATCTGGGGAATGGAGAACAGTTGGGAATATAGTTTGTTTGAAAACGGTCATATAATTTTGTTCTTGCTGGCTGCTGGTTTTCATTTTCAATTGTTGTACTGTGATTATATTTATGTAAAGCACATTTCATAAAAGTGCTGTATAAGCACCAATAAGATAAATACAATTCAAACATTCATGGAGGACCAGTCTGGCAATCTGCGGAATGCTTCGGCAACACTGATAGCTTCCAATTTGCTCGAACAGAAATCCCAGCATTGTCGCGTTCATCAATGCAGCCAGGTTGGTGTTGGTCCCTGTTGGGTTGCCCCTTCTGTTGGAGGTTAAAATGGCACCTTACACAAAAGCAATAGCCTCCACCTCCCAGCCTTTGTAGCCACCCAGTTCGAATGGCGAGCCTGAACTTTGTTCACACTCTGCTTGAAATCTCCCCGGTTTGGCCTTGCTGGATTTTTTTCATTTTGCATTGATCCCACCACTGCTTCTTTGGGTCCATGGGAGTCTTAATCGCCTATTTTAAGAAGCCGCAGACTTCAAGCTTCTCGCAGTTGGCCACAGCGTTATCTCACGCCGCACGGCGCCGAGCCGCTTCTGTCGGCCTGAGCTTTTTCTGTAGGATCTTTCGATGTGTGGGAAGAACATTTACAAACGATCCTCAGAAGGAACAGTTCTAAGCAGGCAGACTTCTCTCCCTCTGCTAAATCCCACTGTCTGATCCTTTAATCCAGGATTTCAGAACGCGTGCCTATTCCCCACTGCTGTCCGTGTCCTTGCTATCCAAAACACAGTAAGCAGGGAATGCTGAGGGATAGAGGGATGAAGGATTGGGAGAAAATTCAGAAGGATCCAGTAGGCAGTATCGAAACGAAGGGTGTTTCCAGCAAGCGATTTAGGGTGTAGTGCTACAAGCTGCAGGATAACGAGGGAGTATGTAGTGTTGCCATATAGTGATTAAATCCTACTTCAGACTGCTTCAAAACACCACAAGGGAAGAGTAGAAAGGGAAGGCGGAAGAGGAGGGCATGAGGTTGGGAGAGAAATTGAGGGTTGACGCCAAAAAGAAAAAGGTTCTGACGTTGAGTTAAAAGATAGAGAGCACAAAGAGAAGGCGATAGGAGAGGGAGAGAGGGATCCAAGACGACCAGTTCTCTCCCTCTTCACCCGTGGTGTCTGTAGAAAGGCCCAGAGATGGAAATGTAGTATGAATAACTGGTACGCCCACCACTAGTTTGTTGCTTTTTATAGAGCATGCCTTTAGTTCAAAGGTTCAAGAAACGCGTTTGGGTGCTTTTTCTTTCTCCCGGGCCAAATATAGAATCGGCTCAGGCCAGACATTCAAGCACTGCCAGTTTCCCAAGTCTCAGCTAGGCAGATACACATACAGCATTGGTGGCTATGCGCGTCGTTAAGGTGCTCAGGTTGCAAACACATTTCTTTTATAAGTGGCAGAGTCTTTCATATGCACGATGGAACATTTCCAACTCAAAGAGCTCGCAAAGCACACGTTAACTTGCATATCTGTCATAGTTAAAGTGAGCAACACAAAGCACCCATTTAAAGATTTGTTTATATCCATGGTGACTAATATCTTGACATGCAAACAAATAAAGTTACTTTATGTCACTGATCAAATGTTTTCAACATCATGAGTAATGAGGAGCTGAAGGTTTGTTGCAAAGAATCTCATTCACAACTTGTTTTATTACATGTCCTAAATCACTGAAAGTACAGTGGGGTTAACTAGATTGATCAGGTTGGCATTATCTTGCATTCTGGGACTTTTACCATTCAGGATGTGAAAATGAAAGCC
Source organism: Ambystoma mexicanum (assembly GCF_040938575.1). Taxonomy (NCBI): domain Eukaryota; kingdom Metazoa; phylum Chordata; class Amphibia; order Caudata; family Ambystomatidae; genus Ambystoma; species Ambystoma mexicanum. The sequence continues at coordinate 1,223,666,310 of NC_090934.1, read as the reverse complement.
ACAATGATATTCTTTTGGCTTAACATGTTGCTATAAAGATTAACATGTTGTCATGTGGCTTTATTATGCAATTTGTGTTTTTGTAAGTAAACTCTATAAGACATTGCTGTAGGCCTTGAAATCCAAACTATTTCAACTGAGTAAAGCTCGTAAGGTATATAGTTAAATCTGCAGACTGGATTAAAACCCCGGCTTCTCTGATCAGCAGCCATGGTTTGTGATCCTGGCCCTCCCTAAAGACCCTTCCACCCCCATCCCTGCCAACTGTCCGGCCACCCCACTCCCTCATTTTTGGATACAGTCAGAATACCACTGGTTAACTTTTTCCACTTCCACCACTGGAAAGGCCTGACTCCCTCACACACTGATGGTTACAATTACCTGGGGTTAGGTAAACCAAGTAAGGTGGGGGAAGACGTGAGGACACTACCTGGTGCAGGTCTCTTCAATTTCCCAAGGTGCACTGGGAGGGCAAGGACAGCAAGGTGCTCAAAAAGGTCCCTTTTGCCAGGGTGGCCAGGGACAGGCAGCGGCATTCGCCTAACACGTAGCAAGCAGACCTAAGCTTCTGATCCCAACACCTAGCCTTGGCTGCTTGAGGGACTGCACCGCAGAGGCTCCATTGTAGCAAGCGTGTGTCTGCGGAGGTCTGGGGTTGCCTTTGGGAACCGTGGGACGCATGGAGGCTGCACAGTGCAGAATGCTTCCTGCTAAGCTGCACGGATAGGTCCCTGCTGTGCTGGGGGAAAGCAGAAAAGAGAGGGAGTTTCTGAGCCTGGCACATGTTACTTGAAGGCTGGATAACACAGCATGTAGTGGACAACTGGGGGGTTTCTCCCGCTTTAACAGACGTTTAAGAACTCTAAATAAATAGACATAGGTTCTAGTTGACCCTGATTTGGAGGGCTCAGCCAAAATTGACCATTAATTCTCCATCAACAATATGACAAGTGTCCTTCTGTGACCCTTCAGGATGTCTATACTGGATGCTTTCTATGCAAAGTTGGACATGCATTTGAACATCCGTTGGCCCTGATTGGTACTTTGAAAGGTACCATCTGAGCGTATTTTGCATCAGCGCAGCATATCTCCCCCACCCATTTGGACCTAGACAGCAAATACACCCAAGCTGGCCACAGCCTCAATCTCACCCTTACATTCTAAATGACACCAAGCTCCCCCACGTACAGGTACCCCCTCTTACCCATTTGGTGGCAGAGCATCCCCGAGTGGGCGTGTGCCCTAATCTGTTAAGACCTGGGGGAAGATGAGGCTGCACCTGTCCAGGGTCAAAAGTCCAGGGTTCAGGGAAGGGAGGCAGGATTCTAAAAGTGTTGCTGCTGCTAATGGGCTTGTTTCAGAAGTCTCTGGGCCCGATTCATGGAAGTGAATTTGCACTACTGAAAAGTGACTTTCCACTGCCAACACAAACCCTGAATCATGGAACTGTGCAAAGCGTTTGTTTGCTGTGCAAAGTCAGTGCATAGTCATTTTTGCAGTATAAATGGCTTTGTCCAGATTTTGCACGGCAAAAATACACTTTGCACGGTTCCATGAATCAGGGTGTGTGTCGGCAGGGGAAAGTCACTTTTCAGTAGTGCAAATTCACTTTGAACCGGGCAAATATTCCCTGAATCGGGCACTATGTGTTTATAAATGACAAGCCTGGGCAGAGGGTTTACCGGGGGATGGGCGGGAGGGTCCCAGGCTCCCTTTCAAACGGCAGGACGAGCAGGTCCGGCTTAGGGCTCACTGGAGAGTGACAGTGCTGATAACCCAGCTGGCATTCGAGTATGTGTGGGAGAGGGGGGCGGGCATAGGCTCGATAGCCCCTGAGTCTTGGAGGGAACAGCCATAGAGTACAGCATCTGGGAAAGGAGTGCCCTTTTCCTGAGCACCACCTGCACTTCCTCCGGGCACCACAGAAGGGTGCCAACTTGCCCACATTTGATTCCTCTATGGTATGAGGATGTGAGCCAGATCTCAATAGCTTCACGACTGGGGGAACAGGGGGATTTTCCATGGGGCTCCCAGCAGTCACCCACATACATGTGACAAGTGTGACATTTACTCTAAGATCTCCTTGTCAATGCTTTGCTCTGATCCCAGGGCGGTCAGCTCTCCTCCCAGGTGTATAGTCCTCTATTCACCTACCCTCGCCTGGCTTTTGGTCTCTTCCTCAGTTCTAAGGTACCTGCTTGCAGGATTGCTGTGGCTCCAGTATTTTATTTATTTATTTATTTTAATTCGTATAAAGCGCCCCACGCCCATGGGCCTCAGAGTATGTGTCTCTGTAAGTCCTTCTTACAGGAAAACCGTGGACTAATGAATGCACATACAAAAAACAGTGACTGCTGACCTGGATAGCAGTGGATGCTGCAGGTTTTACCATGTAAAGCCGAAGGCGGCTGCAGTGAGTGTTAGCCTTGAGTGCTGGACGGAGTTGAAACGAAGCGTAAGCTGAAGAGTGTGGTATGAACGGTTGAAAGATGCTAAAACGTCAGCTTTTTTTTCCCTTCAAGCGTGGAATCCAGCTGAGCACTCTAGCAACCCCAGGGAAACGTGATGGAATTCAGTGCGAGCACAGGCGCAACATTCTGCGCGCTGCGGGAAGTACCCATCCATCCTTTCACCGTGAATCCCACACATTTCGGGCATTGGTGCAATGGAGAGAACGGAGGAATAACTACAGGAAAGGCGTCCAGGGCTTGCCAAAGGCATGGACCCCCCTGTACGGTGGCCTAGGGTCTGGTTCTCCAAGGGGACGCACAACCTCCCACCACCACTCCCCTCCAGAACCGGGATTGGGAGTAGGACGTGTGTCCCAAAATTCACACCTTTCCCAGCACCTGGCATTCCGGTCCCGTTAATGCGTTGCCGCGCTTCTAAAGGGCCGCTCTGTATCAGGTGGGAATGGCAGCCAAGCACCCTAGATTAGTGTTAATGTTGGGATGATAAGAGCCGCTAGGCGATTTTGCATCTGAGAGCCCCCGCACAGCTCCAGGTGGCTATCGAAATCTGTCTCTCTTGTAACCGGAAATAGTCACAAAATGGCCCCTGCCCCCCATTATAAACGCACTCCTCCTTCCTTGTAGACTTCCCTTCAGAATTGAAAAAACAAAACGACAATCCTGTTCTTTTGGTGATGTATGTGTGTGGCAGCCTGGCTTGTTATACATAGCATAAAAGATATATGTGGTCAGCCATGGCCTTCATTGTAGATTCGGCTCAAATCCCATCAGGACCGCTTAACTAGGAGTACGGCCGTGGGCCAATAACTTTCTCTTATGGGGCCTTATCTGACAGCATTTGAGATCTGTAGAAGCGATTCCATTTATAGTGTAGCCTTAATTTAAAAAAAAAAAAACGTTTTTACAGACTATAGTGTTATTCTATTCTTACTAATAGTGACGATCATATCACAGAGTTATTTGTCTCTTGTAATGTACATTTCCCATGATGCACTAGACTAGCAAGGCATGACCTTACTCCCTAGGCCATTCTATGCTTGGTCACTCCAGCGATGCCAAGGCGAATGAAAATTAGGATCCCCGCAATTCTTGCCTGGAACGGGCCCTCAAGGTATGCCAGAGCTGCCTCTGGGATTGCCACCTGCCAGGCTGTCCTCCACGGTCACTGAGACTCCTCTGCAGAGGCAAGTGTTCTCCAACCTGCTGGGCGAACCCACCATTACAAGGCGTGGGCATGGCTTCAGCACCAATAGTGAAGGCTGCGGTATTGAGGCAGCTGTGGCTGCTACGTAAACCCTGAGGTCGTGTCCTGGGCACACACCATGGACCAGTTCAAGGTGTCTCCTTAGTTTTGCCTATTAGGTGGTACTGTAAGCGCTGCCCATAGGCCGAAACTATTGGCATAGGAAGTGAAGCTAGGAGAGAGATGGGATGTGAGAAGGAACACTCAGCCTGTGTTTGTTTTACCCCCGCGTTTAATGCCCAATTCCATACTGGTTCCTATGTCCATTCCCAACCACTACCCATCCCTCCCCAACAAATACAAACCTCTCTGGCATCTCTTTCAGCTAGCTTTGAGCTTTGAAGAGGGTGCCAAAGTATCTAATATATCCATCGAATGCCTTTGCATCGAGGGCTTTGCAACGAAAAAATATGCTTCGAATGCATGTTTTTGAGGGGTAAAGGGTCCATTTTTGGATGGGTTTTAAAGGGTAAAAAACAGGAGGTTGGGAGGACCCCCCCATTAAAGCAAAAAAAAACAAAAAAAATGCATTCGATGGAAATATTTTCGTTGCAAAAAAAATTCGATGGAAATGTCCCCCGATGCAAAAAATGTGATGGAAAGACCAGAAACCGGGTGCCAATGTTATTTGTATACAGTGTTCTCAAGGGTATTGCCTTAATTGCAGATGTAAAGAAGTTCTTGGTGTCATAAAAATGTCTTAAGTCTGCCTTGAGCCACTTGATTTGTATGCAATAAGTATGTCCTCGCATCTGTTTTCTGTACTGAATTCCTGTTAAAAACAAGCACTGGCAAAGTCAACTGTGTTGACTCTTGTATAAGCATTAAATAGTCATTTGCCAGGCGCTTCCATAAGATGCCTAGGTACTAATACAGATACTGTAAGAGTGTCACTAACACTTTGCGCTTAGCCACATGTCAGTTGTAGCCTAAATTGTCAGAATGAATACATGTACAAATACAGCTGGATAATTGAATGACCATTATTAACACCACCCTGGCGAGACTCTTCACTCACGCGAGTCGCCTGGGTGATGCCGTACAGGACACCCTCACCTAATTAGGAATGATATACACTTAGCTTTATGGACTAACACTTTTGAAGCAATTGTGCCAATTAAGTTATTGGGAAGAAGCTAATATGCAAGGAAGGCGATACCACAGTGTCTTAACTCATACTTAACTGTATACTGGCAGCACTGGGTCTGATAACACAGCAACACACTAGCCTTGACAAAGACAAAGTGTCGAAACACGTGTAGACTGGGACTATCATCATTTTTGAGAGAATTAAATACTGATTTATGAATATTAATTCAATTATCCAGCTGTACGATATAATATGATTGGTTATTTATAACATGCTTAATACCCAGAGCTTTCTAAGTACGACCCGGGGATCAAACCTGTGTTGCTCCGTGTCGTCTTGCTTCCAAGGCGAGCACGTTGCCCGTGAGATATCCCCCCCGAGACAATATTTGTACTTGTATTAATTCTGGCAATTTAGGCTACAACTGACATGTGGCTAAGCGCAAAATGTTAGTGACAGTCTTACACTGGCTGTATTAGTACCTAGGCATGTTATGGAAGTGCCTGGCAAATGGCTATCTAATGCTTATGCACGCTTTGCCACTACTTGTTTTTAACAGGAATTCAGTGCAAAGAACAGATGCGGGTACAGACATATTGCATACAAATCAAGTGGCTCAAGACAGACTTGATTAAGAAGCGAAGTGTTAGTGAAAGTCTCACACTGTCTTTTAGCTTTGTGGTTTGGGGATTACCGCAGTTCACTAGCCACGCGGCTGGCCTTAGTCTCTGTAGTACTGTGTCTTGGCGCGTGGTACAAGCGGTCGTACCGTAGCCCTAATATTCTAGATACTAATACCGTAAGCTGTTGTCGTCTTATGACCCGGTAGTACAATTATGACCGTGCCTGGAAAATGCCTGTCCCATGCTTACACAGAAGCCAAAGGGTTGGATTTGCTCATGCTTGACTGTTGTGTAACGGAGTGTGAAGGGGGGCGGAGATGGATTTCTTTCCTGCTAGGCCTGTGGCACTGATAGTTCAGTAGGGATGCGAGCAGGGTTAGGGCCAATGAAATAACAGCACATTTGTTGGATTAAACACAGCTACATAATCGGTGCACACTAATCCGTTGCATCCATTCGATACTTACGGCGCACAATACACCAGGCGCTTTATATACATAGGAGCCACTGTCGGGGTGCAGATAACAGAAAGAACAGTGTGTCTACAATTACCACTAAATAGACAGGCATCAAGCCTCGACTTAGTAATTATCCTCGGATTTCTCCTGAATATGTTTACAAAGCTGGCACTGAGCGGCAAGGTGGCGCAAGCGGGAACCCAGGACTGCAGAAACCTGGGCACAGATCAGATGCTGGTCTGAAGTGGTGCAGGGTGGGTGAAAGAAGCACATGGAATGGCATCTACTATAGGTCTTTGTCCCCAGGCTAGGTCTTCTCTCCTAGTATATTCTTTGAGTCTTGGGGCTCCAATACAGTAGATTGTGTGGGTCTCGCTCAGCTCCTGCAGGTGCTATAATTCTCACAGGTCTGCTCTTGTAGGGCCCTTGAGTGCCACAGCTCGGCTCCTTTGGGTACTCTGAGTCTCTGCGCTCTGCTCCTGTAGTGTCTGTGAGTGCTGCAGCTCGGCTCCTTTGGGTTCTCTGAGGCTCTGCACTCTGCTCCTGTAGGGTCTTTAAGTGCCAGAGCTCGGCTCCTTTGGGTTCTCTGCGCTCTGCTCCTGTAGGGCCTTTAAGTGCCACAGCTCAGCTCCGTTGGGTCCTCTGAGGCTCTGCGCTCTGCTCCTGTAGTGTCTTTGAGTGCCACAGCTTGGCTCCTTTGGGTTCTCTGAGGCTCTGCACTCTGCTCCTGTAGGGTCTTTAAGTGCCACAGCTCGGCTCCTTTGGGTTCTCTGTTCTCTGCTCCTGTAGGGCCTTTGAGTGCCACAGCTCAGCTCCGTTGGGTTCTCCGAGGCTCTGCGCTCTGCTACTGTAGGGTCTTTAAGTGCCACAGCTCAGCTCCGTTGGGTTCTCTGAGGCTCTGCACTCTGCTCCTGTAGGGTCTTTAAGTGCCACAGCTCTGCTCCTTTGGGTTCTCTGAGGCTCTGCACTCTCCACTCTGCTCCTGTAGGGCCTTTGAGTGCCACAGCTCAGCTCCGTTGGGTTCTCCGAGGCTCTGCGCTCTGCTACTGTAGGGTCTTTAAGTGCCACAGCTCAGCTCCGTTGGGTTCTCCGAGGCTCTGCGCTCTGCTACTGTAGGGTCTTTAAGTGCCACAGCTCGGCTCCTTTGGGTTCTCTGAGTCTCTGCGCTCTGCTCCTATAGTGTCTTTGAGTGCCACAGCTCGGCCCCTTTGGGTTCTCTGAGGCTCTGCACTCTGCTCCTGTAGGGCCATTGAGTGCCACAGTTCGGCTCCTTTGGGTACTCTGAGTCTCTGCGCTCTGCTCCTGTAGTGTCTTTGAGTGCCACAGCTCGTCTGAGTCTCTGCGCTCTGCTCCTGTAGGGTCTTTAAGTGCCACAGCTTGGCTCCTTTGGGTTCTCTGAGGCTCTGCACTCTGCTCCTGTAGGGCCTTTGAGTTCCACAGCTCGGCTCCTTTGGGTTCTCATCGCTCTGCTCCTGTAGGGCCTTTGAGTGCCACAGCTCGGCTCCGTTGGGTTCTCTGAGGCTCTGCTCTCTGCTCCTGTAGGGTCTTTGAGTGCCACAGCTCGGCTCCTTTGGGTACTCTGAGTCTCTGCGCTCTGCACCTGTAGTGTCTTTGAGTGCCGCAGCTCGGCTCCTTTGGGTTCTCTGAGGCTCTGCACTCTGCTCCTGTAGGGCCCTTGAGTGCCACAGCTCGGCTCCTTTGGCTACTCTGAGTCTCTGCGCTCTGCTCCTGTAGTGTCTTTGAGTGCTGCAGCTTGGCTCCTTTGGGTTCTCTGAGGCTCTGCACTCTGCTCCTGTAGGGTCTTTAAGTGCCACAGCTCGGCTCCTTTGGGTTCTCTGCGCTCTGCTCCTGTAGGGCCTTTTAGTGCCACAGCTCAGCTCCGTTGGGTTCTCTGAGGCTCTGCGCTCTGCTCCTGTAGGGTCCTTAAGTGCCACAGCTCGGCTCCTTTGGGTTCTCTGAGGCTCTGCACTCTGCTCCTGTAGGGTCTTTAAGTGCCACAGCTTGGCTCCTTTGGGTTCTCTGAGGCTTTGCACTCTGCTCCTGTAGGGTCTTTAAGTGCCACAGTTCGGCTCCTTTGGGTTCTCTGAGGCTCTGCACTCTGCTCCTGTAGGGTCTTTAAGTGCCACAGCTCGGCCCCTTTGGGTTCTCTGCGCTCTGCTCCTGTGGGGCCTTTAAGTGCCACAGCTCAGCTCCGTTGGGTTCTCTGAGGCTCTGCACTCTGCTCCTGTAGGGTCTTTAAGTGCCACAGCTCTGCTCCTTTGGGTTCTCTGAGGCTCTGCACTCTGCACTCTGCTCCTGTAGGGTCTTTAAGTGCCACAGCTCAGCTCCTTTGGGTTCTCTGAGTCTCTGCGCTCTGCTCCTATAGTGTCTTTGAGTGCCACAGCTCAGCCCCTTTGGGTTCTCTTAGGCTCTGCACTCTGCTCCTGTAGGGCCCTTGAGTGCCACAGCTCGGCTCCTTTGGGTACTCTGAGTGTCTGCGCCCTGCTCCTGTAGTGTCTTTGAGTGCCACAGCTCGTCTGAGTCTCTGCGCTAGAGGGCAGTTTTCGCAGGATCCCCAACAACCTTTTTCACAGGATAATCAGACTTTGAGTCTACCAGGGCCCTCTACACCCGGGCGACCTCTGGATCGTCTACCCATATTCCCAAATGTGTTATTCGACCTCTGTCGAAGGACGGGGCATTGTGCACGCCAATGACCCTCCTGGCGACAATAGGCACACTGGTTAATATTCACAGGACCCAAGGGCACATTCCCTTGTGGAACATACTGACCTCTAATCTGCGAACTACCCCCTCTGGGGCCTCTAACAATTTGCTGTAACAATACTTTAGTCTTCAAATCACCTTTTCTCTTCTCGACTCTATCTTTTTCATTATTGACACGGTTCTCGTAGTACTGAGCCATGTGCAGTACTTCTGATTGGGATTTCGCCTGCCAAGCGCTCTCAGAAGACATAATTTGTGACTGGATGTCAGGCAGCAATCCACGTACAAATTTGTCCACAAATAATCTTTTCCCAGACTCTGTGCCTAAGTCTTGTCCACTGAAATCCGAGAATACCTGTTCGAACCGATTAAAGAACTCGGTAGCACCCTCAGATTTTCCTTGGACACAGGCCGTAAGCTTGTCCCAAATAATTCTCTTTTCGGGGATTATAGTTTTCAGTTTTGCAATGATTCTGTCAGGCAAAGTTAGTATCACCTGAGGTGGTCTCTCACCAGCTGGCCTTTCCCCATCAAGCCTAACTATGTTAGCCCATGTATCTCCCAACCCTGGTACATCGTCTATAGTTCTAACTTGTTTCCACAAATCTACAGGCAGGAGTACAGGGAATAGCAAATCAATGTCGCCTAGGGTAAACACTGAGGACTGCAAAACAGACTCTATCTCTTTATAGAACCCTGTCGGATTTTTCCTAATGTTAGGAATAGTTTGTCTAATAGTATTCACTTCCTGTCGTGAAAACGGGACGTGAACAAACTGCGATACATAATGTGCAGGAATGTCCACAGCAGGTGCACCTGCTGCAGCATTAGCAGGAATCTCAACCTTTGGGACAAATGTCAGAGGAACCTCTCTCATAGGCAACTGAGATGTAGGCAACTCCGAACGCTTACTAAGCAACAGAGCTAAGTCGAGCGATAAAGCAGTTGAAGAAGTGTCAAGTGAAAAAGCTCTCTTATAAATGCTCAATAACTCTGTGGGACAACTAACCTTTCTCTTTAAAGATTCATCCCGCAGGTACTCTACCATTACCTGTATCACTTTCCTCTGCATTTCTAGCGTATATTGACTGTATGTGTCATATACCTCAACTGGAGTTATTGATATGTCTGAAATCCATCTAATCGCATCTTTTGTACAAATTCGCGCCTCCTCAGATGTCGATTTACGACACGGAAGAAATCGTTTCTGTACATACATACTTTCTTCTTCGTCATCCTCATTCCGTAACCTTTCCAACTCCTTTCTATACTCAAATATCCTCTCAACATGCTCATGTACCTTCTCCACAGTGTCTCTTGAAAACGCTAAAGTATTCAGGTCCCTCAACCCTCGTGGGAGGTCTGCATTATTTAATTTACCCCACATTACACATAAATGAATCCCTAAACCTTCAATGAAAACATTTTTCTCAGGAAAATTATCCATATTAGAAAGTGTGGCAAGAACATTAGCTCAATCATCTCTCTCCATACAATGCTTAGCCCATGCAAACAAATCCTGTTTCTTTTCTGTAGGAACAGTATTACGAGTAACAATCCTCGACCCCGCACCCTGATCAACTACAAGCGGTACAGAACTACTTGGGAGTGAGGGTGCAGGCAAATTCAATGGAGGTACTATTACTGGTGCAATGGGAAGAGGCAGAGGAGCAGGTGGAGGAACAACAACCGGAGGAATAGGAACAACAGGTTGAGCAGGAAGAGCAGGAATAACAGCAGGAAGAGGTACAGCAGGAGGAAGGGGAACATACGGAGGTGGTGCAGAGGCACCAGGCCTTCGTTCATTTAACAATTTGTCGATAAACTCATCAGAAACATGAAGATCTTTAGAAGGATAGATTTTCTGAATAACGAGTGAGAAAGCCCTGTCCATATTCCTAACCGACTCAAACTGTTTGTCCTAATCATATAGCAACGCCTTTTCAGCATTTGTTTTATGACGGCGCGCATGTTTTTCCCTACTTTTAAGCTGCTGCAACGCTTCTCTTTTCCAATTTTGCAAAAAATCAAATGCTGCAGGTCTGGCCTTCTTTTTTAACAAGACTGACTCTAAATATTCAATACGAGGGATCTCAAAACTACCATTGACTGGCCACTGAAGTTCGGAGGCATGTCTGGTTTGTCTGTGCCAAATTTTACTAAATACTACACTTCCAATGCCATGCTTACAGTACATAGTACATGCCGGTGACCCCTCCTGTGGTGCCGGACGGCTAAATTCCAAAGATTGTCTATCGCTGCGGAATAATGCCCTAACGCAGCTAGACAATTTCCCAGGCATTTCTCAAATACTCGGTGTTACCTGGTCAATAATTGTGTCTGCAGCTACAATGCGCCAAATTCAAATTGTCAGGGTTGAATTAAGAGTCGGGTAACGACTCACCTGACCAAACCTAAGGAGGACCGATCGATTTACAAAGGACTTACCTAATGAATTTTACCTTGTGTATGGTGATTTCGGCAAATCTGCCCGCCTCAAAAAATTGACCCTCGTCAAGATGCCGTCTCAGACCACACGGCTATCGTCCAGGGAACGGATCGTGCAGCGCTGTTGAGGTGTCGCGTCTCGTTCAGTCGGGCCCGTTACGTCACACCGTCCGATCCCGGTCCGATAGCGTGCGTCAACCTTCAATAATCCGGCATCAATCTTGAGGGTCCCTATTCCGGGCGCCAACTGTGAAAACAAGGAAATAATATGAGACAGGGTAACCAAAAAGGAAACACACCAAACACAGGTTACAAAGGATCATACAAAGCACTTTATTTTATACTGAATCCAGTTACAAAAGAACAGAACAAAATTCAGATAGCTATCGACCCTCAGTACAACACAGCGAACTCCAGCGTGGTTCGGTGTGCTCAGTGAGTGCAAAAATTCATTGAAACAGTCAGGTTTTTATACATTTCAAGCCTGCTGTTCAGCCCTCCTTTGGGTTAACCATTCCATAAATAAGTTACTGCTCTAGGGTCCCTTACCAGGTCAAATCTAGTTCATCTTAGGTTTATACATTAACAAGAAGAAATGGTAATAATGTGTGCTCTAAGCCTAACATTACAATGCGGGACATAATTTATACAATATAGTTAAGCAGGTGTTCTCATTCAATTATAGATCAGTTTCGGTGATACAGGTAATCCATTGCACACAGGTCAGCAGAAGGACAAGGTCTCAGCTCATGACCATAACAAGTGGCCTGCAGGCAAGTTATACATTAGCTGTACAGAGGTCATGACAATCGAATTCTGTTCTGAATAACATAGGCTACCATTTTAGCTCACATAGTGACTTTATAGAGCAAGAAAACCTAAAATGGCGGCTTGACCCAAAATGACAGTTTACATGGTTTCTAAGGTCAGGACCTTACAATGCGGGTTTATTCACATGTAGTTTATAAGCAGCTTGTTAGCAGCTTGGCGTAGGCCAATATACATATATTCATAGCAATAGGAGGCACGATATAATTTCTAGTTTGACACTGTGGGGTCTTTAAGTGCCACAGCTCGGCTCCTTTGGGTTCTCTGTGCTCTGCTCCTGTGGGGCCTTTGAGTGTCACAGCTCAGCTCTGTTGGGTTCTCTGGTGCTCTGCGCTCTGCTCCTGTAGGGTCTTTGAGTGTCACATCTCGTCTGAGTCTCTGCGCTCTACTCAGTAGGGTCTTTTAAGTGCCATAGCTCAGCTCCTTTGGGTTCTCTGAGTCTCTGCGCTCTGCTCCTATAGTGTCTTTGAGTGCCACAGCTCGGCCCCTTTGGGTTCTCTGAGGCTCTGCACTCTGCTCCTGTAGGGCCCTTGAGTGCCACAGCTCGGCTCCTTTGGGTACTCTGAGTCTCTGCGCTCTGCTCCTGTAGTGTCTTTGAGTGCCACAGCTCGTCTGAGTCTCTGCGCTCTGCTCCTGTAGGGTCTTTAAGTGCCACAGCTCGGCTCCTTGGGTTCTCTGCGCTCTGCTCCTGTAGGGCCTTTGAGTGCCACAGCTCGGCTCCGTTGGGTTCTCTGAGGCTCTGCGCTCTGCTCCTGTAGGGTCTTTGAGTGCCCCAGCTCAGCTCCTTTGGGTTTGCTGAGTCTCTGCAGTCTGCTCCTGTAGGGTCTTTGTGTGCCAGAGCTCGGCTCCTGTAGGGTTCTCTGAGTCTCTGCACTCTGCTCCTGTAGGGCCTTTGAGTGCCACAGCTCGGCTCCTTTGGGTACTCTGAGTCTCTGCACTCTTCTCCTGTAGGGCCTTTGAGAGCCACAGCTCGGCTCATTTGGGTTTTCTGAGTCTCTGCGCTCTGCTCCTGTAGGTCCTTTGAGTGCCACAGCTTGGCTCATTTGGGTTCTCTGAGTCTCTGCGCTCTGCTCCTGTAGGCTCTTTGAGTGCCACAGCTCAGCTCCTTTGGGTTCTCTGAGTCTCTGCGCTCTGCTCCTGGAGGTCCTTTGAGTGCCACAGCTCGGCTCCTTTGGGTTCTCTGAGTCTCTGCGCTCTGCTCCTGTAGACTCTTTGAGTGCCACAGCTCGGCTCCTTTCGGTTCTCTGAGGCGCTGCACTCTGCTCCTCTAGGGCCTTTGAGTGCCACAGCTCGGCTCCTTTGGGTTCTCTGCACTCTGCTCCTTTAGGGCCTTTGAGTGCCACAGATCCGCTCCATTGGGTTCTCTGAGGCTCTGCGCTCTGCTCCTGTAGGTTCTGTGAGTGCCACAGCTCAGCTCCTTTGGGTTTTCTGAGTCTCTGCAGTCTGCTGCTGTAGGGACTTTGAGTGCCACCGCTCGGCTCCTTTGGGTTCTCTGAGTCTCTGCACCCTGCTCCTGTAGGGCCTTTGAGTGCCACAGGCAGCTCGTCTGAGTCTCTGCGCTCTGCTCCTGTAGGGCCTTTGTGAGCCACAGCTGGGCTCCTTTGGGTTTTCTGAGTCTCTGCGCTCTGCTCCTGTAGGTCCTTTGAGTGCCACAGCTCGGCTCCTTTGGGTTCTCTGAGTCTCTGCGCTCTGCCCCTGTAGGCTCTTTGAGTGCCACAGCTCGGCTCCTTTGGGTTCTCTGCACTCTGCTCCTGTAGGGCCTTTGAGTGCCACAGCTCAGCTTTGTTGGGTTCTCTGAGGCTCTGCGCTCTGCTCCTGTAGGGTCTTTGAGTGCCACAGCTCGGTTCCTTTGGGTTTTCTGATTCTCTGCAGTCTACTCCTATAGGGTCTTTAAGTGCCACAGCTTGGCTCCTTTAGGTTCTCTGAGTTTCTGCGCTCTGCTCCTGTTGGGTCTTTGAGTGCCACAGCTCGTCTGAGTCTGCGCTCTGCTCCTGTAGCGTCTTTGAGTGCCACAGCTCGGCTCCTTTGGGTTTTCTGAGTCTCTGCGCGCTGCTCCTGTAGGGTCTTTGAGTGCCACAGCTCGGCTCCTTTGGGTTCTCTGAGTCTCTGCGCTGTGCTCCTGTAGGTCCTTTGAGAGCCAAAGTTCATCTGAGTCTCTGCGCTCTGCTCCTGTAGGCTCTTTGAGTGCCACAGCTTGTCTGAGTCTCTGTCCTCTGCTCCTGTAGCGTCTTTGAGTGCCACAGCTTGGCTCCTTATGGTTCTCTGAGGCTCTACGCTCTGCTCCTGTAGGGTCTTTGAGTGCCACAGCTCTGCACCTTTGGGTTTTCTGTGTTCCTTTACAGGGTGGGTTGCATTTTGTAGTGTGCTAGAACTGTCAGTTGTAATAATAATAAAGTAGATATTTTCATACAACCTCGACTGGACAGTCCCTTTTATCATTGAGTAATAACTGTATTTTCACTGTGTTGCAACTAACCAACAATCCACGACCTAGCAGAGATAAGCCTGCCGTTCCGTCCACGTTACCAAAATTGGACAGGAGGTTTATAATTTACTTGTGTTTCCAATCTGTTCGGATCCTTTCTAGTGTACTAGAGTTGTGGGTCAAATTCATAGTTCAGAAACCGATATTCATCCCTGGACCACTGGTACCCCAGAAGTAGATTTGTCACAACTGGTCAAAACTACTAGCCGCATGGTGAAGTAACTTATCAAACTGGCCCACATGGACCAAAAAAGTGGCCCACTTTGACCCAAAAAACTGGCCCAAACTAGCATTTTGTGTTTTTGGTTCATGCATTGTACTATAGCCATATACGCCAGTCCACCTGGTTAGAGGGTTGTTATTTTGGAGCTCAATGGAAGGCAGTGTTGGGAAATATATCTGTATTGAGGTTTGCAGGGGTGGACCGGGAACCAAAAGAGGCCCTGGAATTAATTACTGACCCCATATTACACATTTTCACCAAGCCCAACCATTTTCCTATGACAACTACTGGAAATAAAATGGGTTATGACACAAAGAGACCCAGGGTACAGAGGCCTACTGGGAAATCTCCAGAGTTCCCTATAGGCCAGTCCACCCCTCGTTCAAAGACGGACTACATTAACGAGTCGATCTAGAAAGTTAATGCCACCCCTGCTACCTTCTACATGCACTCCCACAGGCAGACACCTCTGTGCGCCTTGCTCACCAGCACAAAGATGGACGCGTGAATAAAGCACTGCATTTAAGAGTTGGGAGTCAAAAGCCAAGTTCTAGCACAGCCAATTTAATAGCACTATATGATATGTGGCAAATCAACACACCTCTGCTCCTGCCCCCTTTTGCAAAGCGTGGTCAATGAACCTTGACCTAACACTGCCCGCCAGGCCTCTCTGAGCACGTCATTGGAACATGATCAGTCTTCTGTTGCTATGGCAATAGTAATAATCATAATACGCGTTTGTTTTCTCCAGGCGCGTCGCCTTGTCGCGCTGTGCATTACGCAGGCCACAGATACTCTCGCTTTAGCGACCGTTGGGGCTTGAATGTCTGAGTCGAAGGCAGGTTTCTGTAACAGATGTTTCCTCCAGCGAAGATAATGTACTGCCATTCGCTTTCATCACTGGAAATAACACAGCACGACATCTTTGAGAACGTTACTGTTTTTAGACATCGCCTCTATTTCGGGAAAGGACCAGAGTACGAAGCTTTTTGTAAAATGAATGTACCACTTAAGTTAGAAGCGGCCTGCATTGGGCACTGCGTGAATGCCCTGTCTGCGCTGACCAATGTCTCTCTGCCTTCTTCCAGGTCACAGAGGAACCTTACAAGGAAAACGTGCCGCTGCCCGGCAGCCACGGGGGGCCTGAGAGGAAGCACGCCGGGCACCTGTCCGCTCCAGGCAAGGAGAGAATCAGCATCACCCTGCATGGCGCCGCCAACCTGCCGGCCCTCGGGGACGGGACTGTGCCGCAGCCGTTCGCCTTCGTGTAAGTACGCACCTCTCTATCACCTCCCAGAAACAGACCACGTGACCCCGGTCTGGCAGTGGCACTCTTGTGTGGAAGCAGCCTAGGGGGTGCAGCCAGGCTCAGACGGTGTGCCCATGGCCTGGCACGCTTGCGCACAAGCAGCAGAGTGGGCCATCATCATATACATGTGGCTCTGGTCTGACATTCTTGTTTGCCTGCAGCAAAGCTGGCCTTGGGTGAGGTGCAGCCAGACCGCTCGTATTCATTTGCCAGGGTAGGCCAATGTTTCTTCCAGAAGTGCAGCATGTAACATCCTAATACTGACAGAGGTGGCCTTCCCTAGGCAGGATGCCTTTGTTATATAGATGCAGTGAGTGCTCCAGATAGGAATGTGAAGTCAGAGTAGTTTACTCTATAGTGTTGGCAGTGCAATTACTTTTAGGGAACTAAAAAGAAGTTCCCTTTTCCAGTAGCATTATTTTTTTTTTAGGAAAAGGAAAATACAAGTTACTCTAAAAATAGGTATATTGTTTACATCCATACTTGCATGTAAATTAAAAGGGGTTTCCCATGCCGCTGCTCTGCTGATAAGGAAGCTGCAGCTGGGCTGTGTGGGTGGCAGCAGGGGCAGTTTCATGTGTGTGGATGCTTCCTATTTTTTTGCTGGGGATATTTGTACCCCCTATTTTGTTTTTTTGGGGAGTATTTGCATGTTTTAGCGAATAAAAGTGTCTGGCATGCCACGTACCTGTGGGGCTGGATGCATGGTTATATCAGGGAGGGCGAGCAGTGAGGGGTTAATGCGTGTGCCCATGGAAAGGGGACACATCTACATATGGGGTATACATTTAACCAAGGGGCCAGTATTTACATGCATGTACATGCAATTCATTTAGTGTGTTTCAAAGCGCTTCAATGCAAGGGAGGGAGCAAGGGAAGCTACAATGACATTCTATCAAGGCCTTGAGGCATTAAGAATGTGAAATTAACTATTATACTAGGCCTGGCGACATTTCAGATAGTGCAAGAGCTTAGACAAAGAGAGGGAGGGGAGGAAGGAGATGAGAACAGACAAGCGACTATCGTACTAGGCCTGACAACATTTATGGTAGTGCCGGAGATTGACAGGAGGTGCGAGAGGGGGGAGGAGAGGAACAAAACAAGGGACTATCGTACTAGGCCTGGCAACATTTCTGGTAGTGCCGGAGATTGACAGGAGGTGCGAGAGGGGGGAGGAGAGGAACAAAACAAGGGACTATCGTACTAGGCCTGGCAACATTTCTGATAGTGCCGGAGATTGAGAGGAGGTGCGAGAGGGGGGAGGAGAGGAACAAAACAAGTGACTATTGTACTAGGCCTGGCAACATTTCTGGTAGTGCCGGAGATTGAGAGGAGGTGCGAGAGGGGGGAGGAGAGGAACAAAACAAGGGACTATCGTACTAGGCCTGACAACATTTCTGGTAGTGCCGGAGATTGACAGGAGGTGCGAGAGGGGGGAGGAGAGGAACAAAACAAGGGACTATCGTACTAGGCCTGGCAACATTTCTGGTAGTGCCGGAGATTGAGAGGAGGGAGGAGAGGAACAAAACAAGTGACTATCGTACTAGGCCTGACGACATTTCTGGTAGTGCTGGAGAGGGAGGGGGAGAAACATGGTTGAGGAGGCAGAGTGGGGGTTGTGGGGTTGAAGATCCGAGTCAGCGAGGGAGAGCAGGAAGGGATGCAGACTGCAAGGAAGGTTATGGGAGACCAGCCTGTAACTGCATTTAGAGACCAGGAGAAGAAGCCTGAACAGGGAGCGATGTTGCATTGCTGGCCTTCCAGCCTGGTGACGCTGCGCTGAGATGGCCAGCATCTAGGTAGTTGATAAAGGGTGCACGTGGAACATGTAATTACTCTGTTGGTTGATGCAGAGGCTCAGGAGCATGCTAGAGCAGTAATCAAGTTTTCTGAGCACCAGGTTGGAGATTAGAGTCAGACCACATGAGATATAACCCTGGAAACCGTGGGATCAGAAAAGCAATTCATTGCCAAGTTGCATCCAGATTTGATGCTGAGATCTAAACATGAGAATAACAAGACCCCCTCAGTTGTACAATGGGTTATGTTTACAGGACTAGGTGAGGTCAAGGTTTAGAAAAGCAGGGCTGCAAATGGCTGAAAATTGAAATGTGCCTGCACTGTGGGTGTTTAAACAAAATATGTTTGCATTGGTGTTTTTTAAAGTGCTAACATGGTACCTTATTGCTACTTCCTAGCACTTTGGTCTCCCAAAGCGTGGTCCATGAACATTGAACATTGGCCTAGCTCTGGCACATGGCTGTGCCAGAAAAAGATATAGTTCCAAGAATCAAAGTATACATAATGTGCATCGGTACATGCTAGGGCCTGTGCTGGGCCCACAGTCTATATGGCCTTACACAAACCTGGGAATGTCTGAAGCATCCAAACGCGGTGTTCTATAGGTGGAAGATCATGCAGATAGGCACAAAAGAGGGTAAGCTTTAATGTGCAAGTTCCCACTGAACCAATTTCGCTTAGCCTGCTGTTTTTACATCGCTCTGAACCCTTCTAGGTCCTTATGGGGCTTTTACTGGGGTTATGAAAGCAGGGTTTCTCCTAATCCAGTGCAAGTCTCTTCTAGGCATTATCTGCACATGCAAGAGGTACAACTAGACCAAAACCTTTAGGGTTGTTTGGCTAACCCTTTAAATAGTATAGGGTGAGACTTGCATCAAAACTACTCGATGGGAGCCCTACCCTAGGGAATATCGGAGCCCTTCCCTAGGGAATATCGGTGGAAAAGTGTGTTTCTAAAGTACATGTTGAGCCCCATCGCCTATTCTGTTCCCCCTCATGAACTCTGAATGTCCTAATCCTGTATATGCACACCCATCCACTCTGCCTTGACCAACGTTTTTCGCCTTCATGTGAACTTTTTTCACACTGTGCCCAACTTACTTATTCTGTACTCACCCCATTCATTAGGTGCCTCTTTTACTATTTGCCTACTTCAGCCATTCGGTCTCATCATACATTTTGCACACCTCTTACCCACTCGTTGCTCAGTTCGCCTCCTCAATGCCCCCAGGACTCACTTTGTGCCATCACCCAGTAGATGCCTAATAAGCACGCTAGACTTGCAGTTAGAGTAACTTAGTTTCACCACCCAACCTAAGAGAAATACACTCTACCCACAGTGACCGGTGACAAAAATGTCACCTGCACTTTCTGTAAAATGGTCCTTGTTACCATAAACCCACTTCATGTTTAGCGCACTGCTGCAACCCGGAAGCCAGAACAGTGAAACTTGTATTTGACATTTGCTGCAAACAAAGTTTGTTTGCAGTAAACATCAAATAAATGTTTCAAACTTCACATAATTTCATTGTACTCGCCAGCAAGCTTGAGTACCACAGAAAAACTACAAGCATCAGTGTTTTTTCATATACCGTTTTTAATGTGAAAAGAGTGTGTGTGCTTTGGGGTACTATGGTTTATTTTTGCTTTACCATTTAAACTGTGAAAAGCTAGCTGTCTCATTTCCATGTGATAATGTTTTGGCAAAAAGGCTGAGTGGCCAAAAATCGCTGCAAAAAGGCTGTTTGCGGGGACATTATCACTGTGAACCTGCGGGGGACACCCAGCAACCCCTGTTTTTACATTTTTTTTGTTTAACATTTTTTTCTTACATTTATTGTTTTACCTAAGAGGAGCAGCAGACAGACCCGCTCCAGTTACAAATGGTCACCATACATAAAGTCACCACATCCTTTTCCCGGCAACTATATGTATGGCGACCATGTGTGTGGGTAATCTTACCGAATACCGCTGTCTCATTGAGGCATTTAAAATGTCAGAGGGAAAGACGGGGCGCTGCATAGCAGCCTACAAGATGGCTTCCAACTGCTGAGCCTTTGCTTTCACCATCCCCTTCCACCATCCCTTTAATGCCGTTCTGCCCTGATAGAACTTGGGTAATACCACAGCAAACTACAAAATCCAACTTGAATAGCTGCAGGGAAGAATCGTTGTAAGTTTGGAACTCCTAGATCTACCCCCGGCAGAGATACCCGGTTCTGGGAGGTCCCGAAGTGAGGCCTGCAGGTAGTGAGCCAGGAAGCACAAGGACGCAGTCACGCTGAGAGAAGGTGCAGCTGTGAGGATCTAGGCGTACCATGGTCGGAATCAGGTGTGCAACGGGAAAGGCACAGATACAGCAGAGGTGGGAGCGGTGCAGCAGTCGTGAGCATGCAAGGTCTCGGCTGCGATGCATAAGTGAAAAGGGGCACAAGGTCCCAGGGACCTAGCGCGGCCTGGACCAAACAGGGTTGTGACACCTCACGTGGCGCAGGCAAACTGGGCAGCACAGGGCAGCAGCAAATGCCGTGCCCCCTTGAGATCAGAAGCTCTGATCCATGCCTGGTCACATAACCACACCATGCCCCAAGAAAAGTGGATTACCTGCCAGTGGAGAGTCTGCGGCCCCAGGCAGGGGAAAGGCAGACATAGAAACCTCACGGCAACACCTAGATGGCCCTTCTCACCATGGTGAGAGTGGACGGACCGCCGGGTGGCCCACTCACTATGCTGAAGATAGGGTCTGGTGCCAATGAGGGGATATGCAGCGCCGTAGTGGAGATACCTCGACTTGAAGCAGAGACGAGCTGCAGAATTCTATGTGACATTAGCCCCAGAGTTCAACCCCTGAAGCACAACTGTGTGGAGGAACAGAACCCTAACGGCACAAACTCATCCACCAAGGCCACTTTGCAAGTGTTCTACACACGGAGGGACAGGCAGGAAGCACATAGGATAACTTGGCACGCCGCTCCTTCATGGTCCCAGGATCACCATATCCCGGACAAGCTCTGCACTCATATCCTGCTTCCCAGCCTGGGAAAACACCAAGACTGAGTGCACCAGACTCTCCAGATTTAGGTAAATACTGGAAAGAATGCAGTCAGGCTTTGCCTCCATAAGTGATAAACTGGACAGCATCACATCAAACATAAGCACCCTTAACACCCAGATGGAATGGGAGCGTGCAAGGGTGACAGAGGCCAAGACCCGAATAAGCATGGCCAAAGATGGCATCCAGGGGGCTCTACAGAAATGCAATGACCTAGAATCACGGTCTAGGTGCAATAACATCTGGATTGTGGGGCTGCTCGAGAGGTTTGGCCAGTGCCACATGGAGGAAGCGGTGGAAGCACTACACAATAAGTATTGGGGAATCTAGCCTTCTCAGCAACATTTGTATTTGAAAGGGCACACAGGACAGCAGTGATGAGGCTGAGGCCGGGGGCGCCCCCCAAGCCAGTGGTCACATGACTACTGCACTATAGGGATTGGGACAATATCCTGCGACTGGCAAGAGAGAGAGAGGCCCTCTGCATTTCGAATCCAGCAATGTGCACATATACCCTGACTTCTCCACAGTGGTCCAGATGCAACGCAGTTCATTCCTGGTGGTTAAAAATCTCCAGAGAGAAAGAGTAGTAAAATACGTAATGTTCTTTCCAGCTACATTGAGGATCCAACACAAGGTCAAGGCCTACTACTTCACATTATCGGAGGAAGCAATGTCTTCATTGAAGCCAACATTCCCGTCCCTCGTGAAACAGCTAGTAGTGGAACAATTTGCACACAGACTCAGGGATTTAGAAAATAAATACACAGCTACCCCAAGTGCCACACTGCTAGCAGATATACAGACAAACCTAAAACAGTTTAGAGATCATGCGAATAGAGAAGTTAAATACTTTGCGAGACCCACCGCAGCCAGAAAATATGGCAAGGGTGATTGTACGGGTAGGGGGTTGTCAAGATTGATTCAAGCAGAGAAAAGGACCAGTGAAGGTGGGCTGCATTCATGATGACCAGGGGGAGTAGGTACACCGACCACAACATTAATAATGTATATAGAACATTCTATGAATCCTGCAGAGTCATCACTGATCCCCGGCCTAAAATATCCTCTCATGCGGCCTGGGGAAGGCAGATGCTACCTGATCCTAACCCTGGGGGTGGTATCATGAGGGAGGATCACATGGGATGAGATGGCTGTCAGGACGAAGTGGAGACTCCTTTGGGAGGGATGCGGTATTCATCCTCTTGTGAGGATGAGAGTCCTGTAATCCCCAAATATCTACTGGCATACTGTCATTGTGAACATCCCTCTCATGAGGAAACCCAAAGAGCCTTCTGTGAAAAGGTTACCTAGGCAGAATAAGTTGTATACCTTGGAAGTTCCTGAATTAGATGTGACTTCCTCTAATGGTCATGATTCTGTCCTGGGTAGACATTTTATCCCTAATGTTAAATCACACATCCCTCATATAACATCTCCTAACTCTAATGACATCCAGTGCAACAATCAAACAGGAATGGGTAGACATAAAAGACTTAAATACATTATGGACTGTGGTACTGGGACGAGGAGGAAGACCAAGAGTAAATGAGGATCAAAAGTGCCACTGAAGAGAAAATGCAGTCTAGTTGTTTGAAGATTAGGCACTTCAGTGGGACATTTAAACCTGAACATGGACCACAGCTGTGTGGAATAGGAAGGGAAGATACCAAAGTGGTTGAAGCTTCAGGTGAAACAAGAAGAGACATGACTCTCCCAAGCTTTGGCTTGGGGTTGGATCGTGTACGGAACAGCAGGTGTGTAGAAAGGTGAGGAAGCGGATGAGATGGTGTGTACGAGGAGGACGGGAAATCGGCAGAGCTATGGTCACTGAAAGCAGAGCAGCAGAGGCTTGCAGAGAGAGAGAGACCCAGCCGGCGAGAGAACCGAAGAGGTGACCCAAAATGCTTAAGAGAAGAATCACTGTGCCGTGGTGGCTAAAAGCAGAGGAGACGCTCCCAAAGAGAGAGAGACCCAGACAGCAAGAGAACCGAAGAGGTACCCGAGATGCTGAGACACCACAGAGATGTCTGCGGGGCCGTGCAGCACATGAGGAGGGCGCTGAATCTGCTGTCACGACGCGTCCGTCCTGGAAACTGTGGAATCGATGGAGGAAACACTAACGGAACCATACACTGCGGTCTAGTGTCCGGACTGCCGTGCCACGCCCCCTGAGGCTCAACGTTATCTACGCACCGAACAGCTACGCCGGTGCGTTGCAACCCTCAGTTTCCGCTTCGGGTTAACATGCTGAAGTTCCTTCCTTCGCGCTCCGTGTGAGTATTTCTCTGCCCTCCAGCTGTTTCCCCGCTGGGGTCTGTCTCCCGCATTCCTCCGCCTTACCTTGCTTGCTTACCTTGTTTGTCTTCTGGTCCATGTACTACAACTCTCGTTTCCCGCTTCCCTTCGTGTACGAATCTTGCTTCCACTCAGCTGCATTCACTCACCTTCCGCTTTGTTGTGCCTGGATTTCGCTTCGCTTTGTTTGATTCTTGGAAGAGTCTTTTGGGAATCACGTTCTACGCTCTCCTGCATTCCATCCCGCAGCAGTTAACCATCATGCAAGGGTTTTTTCCGGCATACGCCTTTTTCCCTGGAATTAGGAGCGGACTCCCTGAGGGTCCCACTGCCGAGCAATCTGCGAACTGGCAAGGTGGCCTCCAGACGAGTTCGTCCCAAAACCTACAAGGAGAGAGAAGAGGGAACTTGGAGAAATAGAAGGACGATATCTACTGAGAGCTCATCTGAGGAACAAGAAACAGGTGAGAAGAAAGAGAGGGAGGATCCTGGTATTAACCTTAACAAAGAACCCCCTAAATCTGAGAGATTGCAACGCCCAAGGATGGCCAGTTTGGAGCAATATCAGGAACTTGTCAATGCTATTCAGGGAATTACAGCCGAACTGCAGGCAGTAAAGGTCGATAATAATGCATTAAAGACGGATAATGCTGCTCTACGCCTACAAGTTACACAAAGGGAGGAGGTACGAGATGACCTTCCTCCTATGCCCTTGCCATGTGGCAAGTACGAAGGTAATCCCAAAGGAATGAAAGAATTTCTTGATGCCTGTCGGGTTTACTTTACCTTTCGCCCTCGGATGTTTGTATCTGACAGAGCCAAGGTCGGTTTTCTTATCTCCAATCTAGGAGGTAATGCCCTTGCTTGGGCAACTCCGTTGGTGACTAACGCCGACCCAATTCTAGCTGATTATGGAGCCTTTATTCAACAGTTCCACAGAAGATTCGAAAGACCCGAAGTTCTATTCTCCTCATATGAGAACCTAGTGGATATTAAACAGGGTTCTCAAGACGTACAGACGTACTTGTCAACCTTTCAAAGGATTGCAGCGGAAACAGGATGGCCGGATTCTGCCAAACAGACCCTCTTCAGACGGGGTTTACTAGATGAACTTAAAGATGAACTCTCGAGGGTCGCTAGACCAGAGACCTTCCAGGAACTGGTTACTCTGGCTCTTCAGATAGAGTACCGCATGGCCGAGAGACACACTGAAAGACGAAGATACAAGTCTGGAATATCACCCTCCTCATCCTTCTCCTTTATTCCTACAACACCTGAAAGAACCGTGCGACAAACAGAAGAACCCATGCAGGTCGGAACTGCACGAGGGCCTCTAACTGTAATAGAGAGAAAGAGACGTAAAGACTTGAACTTATGTATGTATTGTGGTTCTGAGAAACACCTACTGCGAGATTGTCCGCATGTACCTCCCAGGAGATCGGGAAACGAAAGACCCCGACCCTGAACAGGGACAAGGAAGGGGTTCAAACGGCAGATCCCTGTATTACTAATACACCCCAAGTACCAAATGCCTCACATCAGTTGATGGTTTTACCTGTGGTTCTAGAATGGAAAGGAGGACACTCTGTAGAATGTCTGGCCATGTTGGATTGTGGAGCGGCCGGGAACTTCATGGACGATCAATGGGCTCTAGATCATGCTATCCCCAGAAGAGCGAAACCTATCCCAATCCCTGTAGAAGGGGTGGATGGTACCCCTTTGTCCTCGGGCCTTATCAGGCAGGAAACTCAAGAACTGGAAGTAAAGATGAAATTACATCAGGCAATAATGGTGTCCGATCTCATAAGAACAGCGCACTTTACTATTATCCTAGGCATCCCATGGTTAAGAAGGCATAATCCTGGCATTGACTGGACAGCCAATGTAGTGGAATTCCGCTCTGAACGATGACTTCGATCCTGCCTATCCAATGAGGAACAATCATGTCCTCAAGCGTCTACTCTCTCTGTAAGAAGTATCAACACCATACCAAGATACTATCAAGATTACGCTGATGTGTTTGCAGACGTTCAACCCAGACCTTTCCCACCAAGTCGCAATGAGGATTGTAAGATCGATCTGGTACCGGATGCTGTAGTACCTTTTGGACGTATGTTTCCATTGTCTCTGCCTGAAAGGGAACCTCTAAGAGATTATTTGGACACCAATATTCAAAATGGTCTTATCCAAGAATCCACCTCCTCAGCCGGAGCATCTTTATTTTTTATCCCCAAGAAAGGCACCAAGGAGCTCCTACCTTGTATTGACTATAGGGGTCTTAATAGCTTGACCATTCGGGATCGGTACCCCATGCCCTTGATTAAAGATATAATGGAAGCAGTGCAAGGAGCCAAGTGGTTTACTAAGTTAGACCTAAGAGGAGCATATCATATCTTGAGGGTACGAAAAGGAGACGAATGGAAGACCGCTTTCCGGACTCCCTTGGGTCATTACGAGTACAAAGTGATGCCTTTTGGGTTGGTGAATGCTCCAGCTCAATTCCAGAGATTTATGGATAAGATTTTCTGTGATCTTTTGTTCAATTCAGTAGTGGTCTATCTGGATGACATTTTGGTATTTTCATCAACCCTTACACAACATCGTCAGCAGGTATCAGAGGTACTTCAAAGGCTCAGTATTCATCATCTGCTAGCCAAACCAGAAAAATGTTTGTTTGAGGCTGTTACAGTCCCTTATCTGGGATTTATCCTGTCAGAAGGAAGGGTAGAAATGGATCCCAACAAGACCTCAGCCATCCAATACTGGCCCACTCCAAACTCTGTAAAAGATATACAGAGGTTCCTAGGACTGACACATTTTTACCGTAAATTTATCCCGGGTTTTTCCAACATTGTTCTACCCATCACAGCCTTACTAAAGAAAGGCACACGATTTTCCTGGAATACAGAGGCTGATATGGCTTTCAAACATCTCAAGGAGGCTTTCATTTCCGCACCCATCCTCAGGCAACCTGATCAAACCTTACCTTTTATTGTAGAGACAGATGCCTCACAAGGAGCGATTGGAGCTGCTCTCCTCCAAAAGAAGGAAGATCAACTGGAGCATCCTGTTGCTTATTATTCTAGGACACTCTCCCCGAGTGAAAAGAATTACTCTGTAGTAGAAAAGGAACTGTTGGCCATCAGACAGACATGTGAAGAATGGAGACACCTTTTACAAGGAGCGAACTTCCCGTTCCAAGTACGAACTGATCACCGGAATCTTAGTGTACTCAAGAGTATGGAATGTCGAAATTCCCGCCATGCCAGGTGGGCATACTTCTTCGCTCAGTATGATTTCGAACTAACTTACTTACCAGGAAAGGAGAATCACCTAGCGGATGCCCTCTCCCGAAGTTTTGGGGAAGAATCGGGTTCATACTCCAATCACGAACAGTTACTTCAAGGGAAGAAATTCATAGGAACAGTCAACACCTTTTTACAACAAGTGTTAGAAGCCCAAACAAGATCCATAGTCACACGTTTTCCATCCTTAACCAAGAAGGCTGAATACTTGTTTAAAGATGACCAGCTGTTCTTACCAAATACCGGTCTACAGTCTCAA
This sequence comes from Ambystoma mexicanum, assembly GCF_040938575.1. NCBI lineage: Eukaryota > Metazoa > Chordata > Amphibia > Caudata > Ambystomatidae > Ambystoma > Ambystoma mexicanum. The sequence goes on along the minus strand of NC_090934.1, from coordinate 1,223,639,712 downwards.
GCACTAGCCTGGTGTCACGATCTACCCACAGCAGGACATAAGGGTCGAGCAGCCACACTACACCTACTAAAGAGAAACTTTTGGTGGCCGACAATGGTCAAGGATGTGGCAGCATATATCCATGGATTTTATCGTGGACTTACCTCCTTCAGAAGAATTCACAGCCATCATGGTTGTAGTGGACTCATTTAGTAAACTTGCTCATTTTTCCCCCCTCCAGGGTACTCCATCTGCTACTAAGACTGCAGAAGTATTTCTGAAAGACATAGTCAAACTACATGGTCTACCACATACAATAGTCTCGGATCGAGGGACTCAGTTTACCTCAAAATTTTGGTCCTCGTTGTGTAAACAAGTACAGATCCAAAGGGCATTGTCTTCCGGATTCCATCCCGAGAGCAATGGACAAACCGAACGACTAAATGCTACCCTGGAATAATACCTCAGATGTTACTGCAACCAGACACAGGATAACTGGAGCCAACTTCTATCCATAGCCGAGTTCTCCTATAATAATACAGTACATTCGGCGATTGATATGAGCCCTTTCAAATGTACTTATGGATACGAACCTCGACATATCCCACAGTCAGTGATTCCAACCACTAACATACCTACTGTAGACCAATTGTTGAATACTCTCAAACAAACCCACTTGAGAGCTCAGGAAACATTAACAGCTAGCCGTCAATCCTATAAGAAATGGGCCGACAGAAAGCGACGAGCAAATCCGATCTGGAAGCCTGGAGATAAGGTTTAGTTATCCACAAAATACTTACCAAGGCGTATACGTCCAGGAAAATTCACTCCAAGGTATATTGGCCCATACATCATTGAACAGCAGATCAATCCAGTAGCTTTTCGACTTAAGCTACCCTCTTTCTTACGAAGGATCCATCCAGTGTTTCATGTGTCCCTTCTCAAGGCTTACAAAAAAGATCCATATCAAAGACCGATCAAGAAATGCATCCCAAACTTAGAAGAAGATCCCGAATATGAAGTCTCTCAAATCTTGGACTCTCGTTACAGACACGGGGTTCTCCAGTACCTCATACTTTGGAAGGGATACCCTTGGACCGAAAGGTCCTGGGAACCTGCAAGAAACCTCAGTGCACCTCGACTACTACGTCTCTTCCATAGAAACCATCCAGGGAAACCCGGAGGAGTCCAGAGGAGAAGAGGTTATACTGTCACGACGCGTCCATCCTGGAAACTGTGGAATCGATGGAGGAAACACTAACGGAACCATACACTGCGGTCTAGTGTCCGGACTGCCGTGCCACGCCCCCTGAGGCTCAACGTTATCTACGCACCGAACAGCTACGCCGGTGCGTTGCAACCCTCAGTTTCCGCTTCGGGTTAACACGCTGAAGTTCCTTCCTTCGCGCACCGTGTGAGTATTTCTCTGCCCTCCAGCTGTTTCCCCGCTGGGGTTCTGTCTCCCGCATTCCTCCGCCTTACCTTGCTTGCTTACCTTGTTTGTCTTCCGTCCCCGCTCTGTGCTTCACTTCTCTGGTCTATGTACTACAACTCTCGTTTCCCGCTTCCCTTCGTGTACGAATCCTGCTTCCACTCAGCTGCATTCACTCACCTGCCGCCTTGTTGTGCCTTGATTTCGCTTCGCTTTGTTTGATTCTTGGAAGAGTCTTTTGGGAATCACGTTCTACGCTCTCCTGCATTCCATCCCGCAGCAGTTAACCATCACGCCAGGGTTTTTTCCGGCAAACGCCTTTTTCCCTGGAATTAGGGGCGGACTCCCTGAGGGTCCCACTGCCGAGCAATCTGCGAACTGGCAAGGTGGCCTCCAGACGAGTTCGTCCCAAAACCTACAAGGAGAGAGAAGAGGGAACTTGGAGAAATAGAAGGACGATATCTACTGAGAGCTCATCTGAGGAACAAGAAACAGGTGAGAAGGAAGAGAGGGAGGATCCTGGTATTAACCTTAACAAAGAACCCCCTAAATCTGAGATCTGCCAACAGTAATGGGTGAGCCTTAGAAGAGATACATGGCACTGTAACCCGCATTGCCAACAGCCAAGATGCTATTTAGAAGAAATAAGAGGGCAAAAAGGGCGCAATTCTCAATTTTCCCCCTGAACTTGGTGTTGTTGCACTTGCACGAACTGAATGACACAAGGCCTATCAAGATCATTTGTCTTGTATGCCATCTGTCTTCCCTCCTTTGTCTTGTTGTGCCTAGAAACACTTGCCTTCCTGGAGATCCGTGGCCCCCACCGGCAGACTCAGAGTGAGCCGGTCCGAAAAAGGTGACGGTTACTTTTAACTGGCACCTTTATTTCCGGACTAGCTCACTTGTAATGAGTGCCATTGTGTGGAGGAAAACAATTGCCTGGGTTTATGAACACGTGTTTTGTGAAAGAGACATTTGCAGAATGCAGTGCCCAGACCTTTTCTTCATGGATACAAAACTGTGAATGATATTGTTATATTTTGTACACAGGAGCTCGCAGCGTGTATTTCATTATTTCTTATGATGACATATGACTTTGTTACCTTACCAGTATTCCTGACGTTTACCGTGGCCCCCATGTGTTCCCCACCTGCGTAGACGCCACTGCTCCTGCCATGCGAGCCATGTCCTGAGCTGGCTGCATTCTGGGATGGGGTGTGGGGGATGGGCGCAAGCCGCGGCTGCGGCCACATCTCTTGATCCCCAGATTGATGAAAAATGTATGGATTTGAGAAGCACGCTCATAAATCTAACATGAGCAGCTCGCGCCGTGCATGCAGTCTGGCGTGGTGGATCTGCGCATGCTCGGCAGGCAGGAGTGTTGCACCTGCGCATCAGGGCCTTGGATTGAGTACAGAATGGTCGGGCCGATGGATCTTTCATAAGAGGGAGCGGGGAGAGGAAGTACAGGGACACGTGGGGCCGGAGGGCCGGGGTGGCGGATAAAAGAAGTAGGGGATTGGGGTAACAAACAGATTCTATGTAGGCAGATATATGGATGGGAGAGTCAGAAGCGGGTGACACCGGGAGTGCAGAAAAGGATGGGCTGGAGTAAGAGCATAAGAGAAGAACAGAAGGTTCTGAGGGAGAAGCGGAAAGGGATAAGGGAGTGAAGGAAGGTGAGCAAGAAGAGGGAAAGAGTGTGAAGGTAGGACACAGGAGGAAAGGGTGGGGAAGAAAAGAGACGTATGGGCGGTGGAGAGAGAGGGGGACATGCATAGAGTGTGAGATGGGTGGGAGAGCGAAGGAAAAGACATTTGGAGTAAGGGCGGCGACTAGGTGAATAGTGGGGCGGTAACATGATGAGGGAATGAATGGAGAAGGGAAAGTAAGGTTGTGGCAGGAGTCAGGGGTCCCGTGTTCAGACTGCCCCTCTACCGGTAGTGCTGGACATCACGTAGCACGTAACCCCGACACAAACATAGGCGCCAGAATAATTGCTCCGTTATTGGAAGAAGGACACTTGAAATGGGCTTGGGTTTAAAATGGACCACTACTAGTCTGTTATTGTTAAAGCTAGAGGGTCCAGTAATAAGGGGAGAGAAGCCTGCCTTATACATTACTTGCTTTCTCCTTCCCCAAAGATAGAGTCCTGCTCAAAGAACTCCCAGGATATTTAGTGTTTCTGTAGTTATTCCACCGTCCCTGCTCACTAATGCGTCCTGCATTCTCGCTACCACCACTCTACCCACTGGGCTTACCTCTTATTTTGTGTTTGTGGCCTTATGTTTGGGTTGCTTGAAGGGTCAAACCAATGTATGTGACCAACTAGGATCATACAGATCTTGGATAATAGTGTTACTTGCCCTCTGATTGCCTGCAGCTTTTTGCGCCTTCTCCTGGTTGGTGCCAAATAGGAGCTCATTTGACTCCGGGAAGTTGGTGGTGCCAGGTGCATTATCTGGTACAACCCCATCCACTTCTTTGATTACATCATTAAAACTCTCCACTGGGCAATATCTTCTTCTAAAGGCCGGTCAGATAGCACAGCGAGTAGAGCGCTCGCTTTGACATCTGTGCAGAGTCTGCTGACGCAGGTTCGGATTCCGGCAGGGCCAAACTCAGCCTTTCATCCTTCCAAGGTCGATAAATGAGCACCACACACTGTGGGTAATAATAAGCAGCGCGCAGATACCTGAGGGTTCGTAGCGCTACAAAAATGCTAAATTATTATTAATAAAGTGGAAAGCAAATGACCTTGCCGTGAGACACAACCTGAAAGGTCTCTGTGGTGTTTGGCAGTCCCCTAATACACAGCCTGGTACGGGGCAATGATGTCCTCACACCGGGCTGCGGGTGCCATTTGAACATCAAATGGGGCCCTCGCAAGCATAGTTGCCAACATGATCCATTCCAATCTGTAAGTGCTTATTCAGTCCTGATATTTTTCTTTGCATCATGGCACTTGGAGTTCCACTTTTCCCATGATGAAACTTGGACTACGAATCCCAGAGTGCAAAGAAAAAAAAACAGGACTGGATAAGCACCTACAGATTGGAAAGGGCCATGTTGGCAACTATGCTTGCAAGAGATCCTGCCATCAGGGTTGGAGCTGGGTCTGGATTTCTCTGCGTACCTCTCACTTCCTGCTGGGAGGAGATCTTATCTCTCATTGTCAAGGCCAGGGCATTGGCCTTGGCCGACAGTGATATTAGGCCGACCGCAATATAGGTTTTTCTGCACAAGGTCATTGGGTGAAACCGCAGTGTCTTTGTATTTGGTTAGCCATGCAGGACCTGGCTAACATAGAATTGGTGCTATTTATTTTGTGGTTTTAGTTTAGAAAGTTGCCTTTGTCTTAATTGGAGTTCAACCTTTGTGCACCCTGAGGCCTGCGGGCATGTGGCACAGTATATACAAATTCAAATAAATAATAAATAAATAAACAGGCTGAAAAATATATAATAGAGACCGAGTCCAGCGATACAGGTTATCATGGAGGGAGTGTAGGTTGCTGAAGAACACTGGGTCCTTTTTCTTTGGATTTTTGTTCAGGATATGCTGCCTAATGATACAATCCTCTGGCAAGCAAATCCTGCTCTGGTGCCAATGTGTCTCTCCCACTATGCTTCGGGCACATCCCCTCCAAGACATAATGGCGTTCTGCTCATTTCTACCCAATAAAGGTCTTCTTTTGATCTCTCAAGACTGGAGGGGGTGGATACCATAGCGTCGAACCGCTTCCCCACAGCCCACAAAGCACTTAGGCCTGTGATCAAGCAGTCCCAGCCTTCAATGCCGAATTGCAGGGGTGCCCCCATGCGCCTCGTGTCCAAAACCGGATGGAGGGCGTACTCTCCTGGAACAGAACGTTAAGCTGTCGGAAATACTAGGAAGAAAAGCAAAGCAAAGGTCTTCTGGTAGGGAGGCTGGGCCCACCCCTGGAAATGGAACAGATGTATTCTGGGAACCCATCACTGGTTGAGTGGCATGGCATGAGTGAATGGAGCAGGACAGGGCCTGGCATGAAATTGACAGGCTGAGCATGAGAGAGGCGTGCTGCCTTTCTTTAAACACATATGCTGCGTTTCCATGTCTCTGCGCATTGGCGCTGCCGGTTCCATGTAATTTCATTGTGCAATGTTTTTTTGCAGTGGATTTTTTTTAATGAAAAAACGCATCAAATTTTTTGTTTTTTTTATTTTTGGGGGGATTCTCTCCCAGTCCCCCAATCACCTTTAATTTTTTATATGTTCCCGAACACCTACACCCAGTATATATATTTTTGCAAACCCCCAAAAAATGTGATGAGTTTTTCAGCAAAAAAATCGTGGTAAAAAAACCCGCAAAAAAACATCCCGTGATGAAAGGACGTCGTACCGGCGCTGCCATCTTTTCTGCTTTTGCCTGATCTGCCTGTGTTTGGTGTAGCTGGGCTAGCTCTCAACACATATGCTTTCCACTGCCTTTGCATAGCACATCTGTATAAGCCCTTTCTGTCTGTGGTAAATCAGTGATGTCTCTGCTTTATTATCCAGAGTTATCCGTCTTCTCTTTTTGGTGGGGTAATGGTATCTCTTCTTTTCAGTGACACTCAGCGTTTGCCAGAGTAGTATTCACTTGCCTCTGTTCCGTGTAACAGGGCTCTTGCTCACGCTGTGTTACGCAGCATTGCAATATCTCTGATTGGTAAAGTATAGGGTGACCAGATAAAAAAAACAAAAAACGGGAAGGCGAAAGACATAGAAGTAGGACTACAGTAAACACAAATATGACTCTGATAAAACTGTAGTCCTACTTCTATGTTGCTGGCCTGTTACGGGGGGGGTGGGGGGGGGGTGTGCTCACAGGCACACTCCTCTCAGTGGAGGAGAGGGGCCAGGGAGTGGAATAGGAGCACCCGCAGGAAGTGTCACGCCGGGCCCGATTTTGTATTTTCGGAATCGGTGCCCGGCAAAAAACGGGCCTATAGCCACCCAGCCATTTAATCCCAGGACAGGGTTTATGAAATTAAAAAGCTCCCTGGAACCCGGGAAGGAGGGCGATTTCCCGGGACTTTCCCAGGAAATCCAGGACCTCTGGTTACCCTAGTAAAGTAGTGCTGTCACATGCACATGTCCTAGTTTGTCTGGGTTTGGTACACCCCTAGTATTCCACTTGCACATCGCCCACAATGTCCATCTCTGCATTTGTCGCACCAGTGCCACCTCGCCTCCACATGGCCATTGTGAGTAAGGTCAGCAGTGCTATGAATTTTGTGCGTGATTGATAGTTCTCGTTGGTTTGTTAGAGTGATGCTGGGAATAACCGTATCATGCCTGCACATTTTATTTATTTATTCATTTATTTAATTTATAACACACACAAAAACCAAACAAGCATCAAGGCGCAGCGCTTAAGGGGTAAAACGGGGTGTGGCGGAGATGCGGGAGAAAGGAGAGCATTACAGTACCAAGTTCATGACGAGCATAGCGAGGAGCGGGGGCAACAAGTCAAGAAGTATGGGCCAGCGTCAGTTGAAGAGACAGGTTTTTAGTTGTTTCCTGAACGGCCAGTAGCGAGGCTGGGCCCGCAAGTGGGAGGGAAGGTTGTTCCAGAGGCGTGTGTGTTTGTTTGGCACAGCACGTCTAAGCGTCCTTCAAAAGTGCCTCTGTTTGGAACAGCAGTGCTATCCTTCCTGCATATTTTCGGTTGTCTCTCAGTCATGGTACAGCAGCGGTATGTCTCCTGCACAGGTTCGGCTGGAGATGTGTTGAGGTCCATTTCAACATGACGGTTGGTGGCTCCCCTCATCGTGGAAAACACTCTGAGGCACCTGTGGGGTGCATACATTATAGTGGAGACAAAGAAATACAGCCAGGAGTTAATAGCCGCCGATTATCACGAAACTGCCGGCCAGCTGAGACCTGAAACATTGAATGCCCACTGAAAAGCAATACATCCTTCTTTGTCAGTGAGTGGCTGATGCGGAGGAACCAATGTTAAAAGGTAATGAGTTGATAACACTTCTGTATACCGCGAGGAAAGTCGCGGCCAGAAGGGCTCGGGCAAGTGCAGCCTGTAAGGTAAGCACTGCAAAGAGCACATTTAAAGCCCCAGAACAAAAGTAATATAACAAAGGATATATTGCAGGATTCTAAGACTGCTGGCTGTCAACATGGGGGCAGTTGCTTAGGGTGACCAGACGTCCCGCTTTTTCAGGGCTCGTCCCGGAGTTAAGCGCCTGCCCCCGTCCCGAGAGTCTTTTTAATTCAAAAACCACGTCCCGGGTTTGTGAAGAGGAGGGTGGCCACTGCAGACATAAGATTAAAGTTTACATAATATACAGTTGAGCAGTTCCCCCGCATCATATCTATGACACCCCAGGGCAGCCTAGAACCTACAACCTTCTTGCTCATAGCCACCTGCATATAATAATTGCACCACGGAGTACCATGAATAACCGCCCATAGCAATGCCTGTAACAACAATGAAAGCAAAAGCGCTCGAGTGTCGAATAATTGTACAATTCCGCAGTTAATATATAGAAGTGCTGGAAAAACTCATTTTGATGTGTATGGTGGGGGCATGAGATAGGATGGCGGGGTGGGGGGCAGTTGAATGGGCTGGGTTTGTTAGTCCTACTTTTATGTTTTTGGCCTGTCCCGGTTTTTTATTCTCAAAATCTGGTCACTCTACAGTTGCTGGGGGTTTGAGGTTCAAGGCTCCTTTCAACTGAAAAGCTGAAAGGCCCTGACGCCATCTCTGCACATTGCACATTCCCTCTCTCTTTTGCTACAATAGCCAGGTTGCACAGCAAGAGCAGGTATCAAAGGGCATATTTTTCTCTCACCACGGATTTGCGATTCGGCTAAAAACTGCTTACCCGATCGCTATTCCAAGCACTTTCGCACTTACCCCTGTACTGCCTGCATCCAAGAGATGTCAAAAGACAGTGGGAAAGGGTTTGCCATTTTTTAGGCACATCCTCAAAAACCTATTGTGAAGATGTTTCGTCCTGGAAGTCCCAAGTGGGCATCTTTCTAATTTAGTCTTCCTCTGACATGTACTGCAGTCTGACAAGGCGTCACCAGATTTTTCTAGCGGAGATCTCATCTCCCATATTCGTGTTGGCTTTCAAGGAGGGTGCGTGGGGCAGTGGGGTTGCTGTGACCTAGTTTCTCTGCCTCACCGCCTGGAAACAAAGGTTTGTTAACAATGAGATTGGGACACCCTCCTTTCAGTTCCCTCAGTAAATACATTGATATGACTACACATTTTCAAAGACCCTCAAATTCTGTTTTTGTGAGGGTTTAAGCAAACATTCAGATGCATTGCCAATTTAATATTAAGTCTAATAATGATTCTGCTGGTGATACCATCTTGGCGCAACTCCTGCATGTCGCATTCAAAGGCATATTACAATGGAACCTACTTCCTGGACATATACGCCTGGCTGAAAATCTGGTGCTTTTTAAGAAGGAAATAAAAATCTACTTGTTCAACCTTAAGCCAGGCTGAACCTAGTCTGCTCTTTTGTCCTCTGCTGCCTGTTCTTTGACTCCTTTCCCCTGAAGCCCTCGGGCATGTGGCACGTTATAAACATTTAAATAAATACATAAAATAAAAGATGGTCCTTGGGATCCAATCGTATCTTTAAGGATGACTCCTGAATTGTGTTGGGCATTGTTCAATAGCACAGAGGGTCTGTTCTCCATCTCAGGAAAACACGGTCAGCTTTTATCCTGCACAAAGGCTTGGCGTGCTTATGCAAAACAGAAGGCTGATGGCTGGAAGGTTTTGAATGAATCATTCTCTCTGGCATTGCTCTGGGCATCCCCCTGTGCCATTACAGAAGGGATAAGACCATGTGCAAAGCAGGCTTGGTCCCACCCAAAGAGGGCAATGCTACAGGATAAATACAGCCCACATGGGCAATCAGAGCAGTCAGCAAGTGCAACCGGATCACAAGGACATGGCTAAGTGCGGCCGCACATGCTTAGGTGTTGTTTAAGGCAATTCAGTTCATAACAAAGAGTCAGGAGACAGGCTGAAGGCTTTCTTAAACACACTGCAAAGCGCAGCGATGCTACCTGGGCGTAATAGTATGGTTTAGGAATAAATACATAATTGCATTCTTAATAACCGGTCTATCATCCATTATTTAGATCATGCACAACCTTATGCAGATGACTGGATTTTCATAGCCCCAAGGAAATCAGCTTAACACAATTTGATGCAATTGATGCATTTCGAGCTTTTGAGGGTTATGTGAAACCCAGATGCCTGCCGATGTCCATGGTACTGCACAGAGAGGATCTGACAGAATGCAACTGTTATTGTATTGGATATCACATAAAAAGCTTCACTATAAGCTTTTCCTAAAACATTTATAATCTAATTTCACAGATTTTGCCATTTATTATTTCCTATGCTCACACCACGACGTACGCATAGACCCGTATACTCTGGGTGGACACAGTGTACAGGCACAATCCGCCCTATCATGTTTCAGTTGGACTGTGACAGCCAGAAATACACTATGTCATCTCTAGGAAGGGGGAGGAGCAAGCTTCCCAATGCCATGGCCAGCCTGATTAACTAACAAAGGCTCCCTGTATCCACCCTGCTCTTTTGTTAGGCCCTGCAGCTAGTGGCATCAATTACCATACCAATAGTGGGTACTTCAAACAGACCCACATGGGGTCTGGCTGCAGAGGTTAACAAAAGAAACAGGAAACCCAACAACCTTTCATATGTAACTGTGTCAACATGAAGCCAGCTCCCACCCTCAGTATCAATGACAGTGAGCTATCATGTCTAGGACTGCTGTTTACAGTAAGCCACCTCACTAGGGGTACTCCATTCATAAGGTATGAGAATGTGGTTTGCAGGAACCAGAGAGTGTGGCCTCGCTGCAGCTTCAAGGGAGACCTGCTGCTTTAACAGGGAACACATAGAAGGTACCATTAACCAGAGAGACTCTTTGATCAACAACAGAAGGGCAGATGAGTGGGACTTAGACAAGTGAGTGTCGCCAGAGATCTTTCTGCTATTGGTTCTGGGACACCCCTGGTTCCTGTTTTTACCCTTTTGCCTTTTCCTGTTGCAAAGCACTCTGGTTATGACCTCACGCATATAGAAAATTGTTGGTAGAGGCCCCAGGATTGGTTCACTAAGGTGAGCTTAGCCTACACCATCACTGTGGCCCACTTGGCTTTAAATGAGGGCTGAAGCCCCTCCTTTGCCAGAACATCTGAAGACTTCACTTGAAGTAACAAAGAAGAACTGAACCTTGGACCCTGGCTGAAAATACAGTCTGCCTTACATCTTCCGCCAGTGACGCAAGGCCAGGATACCCAAAGAGAGAAGCAAGATCCCTCTCCTAAACTTCTCCCAGGGAACAGAGGGAGAAACAGAACTTAGATGATCCTCCAGCTGCTCCAGAACCGGTACCCAGCCAGCACACAGCATGCACTGCTAGGCTCTGCAGCAAGCTTTCTGGATAGAAAGTGTCAGAAGGTCTCTGAACCTACAACCAAGGACAAGGCATCTGCCTGCAACACTCTCCTCAGCTTTGGGCCATCCGCCTAAAGGATGACAAAAGGCAATTGAAAAAGCTGGGAGAAGTAATTCGACAAGCACCTACCGCTGTCTGCCTTAAAGGACATTTTTGAACCAGTCGAGTTCCTCGATCCCCAACCGATGGCAAGGCTCACCGTTTTCAACCCACCGTCACTTAAAGACATCTGAGATGTCTCAGCCAGTGCTTCAGAACCGCCGATCAGCAAAGAGACAATGATTCCTGACCCTGAGCCGCTGTGTAGACCAGCCTGCAGGCGTTTGTCCAGATTCGCTCGCAGAACCGTTGTGCTGCATGATACCTGCAGTGACTCCCATCCTGAACTCAGTCACAGAAGACTGCAAAGCACCCTGAAGTCGAGTCGACCCTGTCGCGCACCAAGAACATCTACAGCACAAGGAACATTGTGATTCTGTCCCCCTGGCCCTTCCCAGAAGGTCCCTAGAGACATTTTAGGAACCATTGCTCCTTTTGTGCTAAAGCCAAGAAACCTTAACAAACCTTGTGGTTATTAACCATACGGACTACCCTCCTGTCAGTATCCAGAATGCATCCCTTTCCCTTCTTTGAAACTGTCTGTCCTCTGCATGCCTTTGCAGGGTGGGTTGTATTTGATAGTGTTGTTAGGTTAGACATTCTGTTGTGATGAATAAAGTACATGTTTTTAATACAACCTTGACTGGACACTCCTTTAATCATTGGGTAATAATTGTATTTCTGCTGTGTTGCAACTAACCAATGATCCACAACCTTGAGGAAATGAGCCTGTTGTTCCATCAACCTTACCAAAATTGGACAAGGAGTTTTATAATTTGCTTGTGTTTCCAATCTGTTTGGATCCCTTCTGATGTACTAGAGGTGTGGGGCTGATTGATGGTTTAGAAACCAATATTCATCCCTGGACCACTACTACTCTGTGTGATGCTGGAAATGCATTGGAGGGACAGGGCCTCCCTGTCCTTGTCCTGTAGTCCTTTTTCATATGTGTTCTGTATTGTTTTCTGCCCAGGAGTCCATGTGGGACTCCTGGCAGTGCAGCTCTTCCTCTTTTTGGTTTGGTGTACAGACCCCTGGAATACCCTTATGGCACCCATGGGTGGGGGTACAAGCCTGTACCCCTGGTGTATGTTTTTGGTCACCTGTGTGTGGCCCACAGAGCAGGGTATGGACTGGTGGCAGCTCCATGCTGAATTTGTCAGGTGCTCTGAGTATCCTCCATTTTGGGATACCCGGGCCCTGCCATAGAATCAGTTGATTCCTGATAGAAGACAAGATGGCCCCTGTGGCCTCTTGCTTTCTATTGCCTGTTACCTTGTTTTTCCAAAAGTCCCAGGAAGTCCTGACTCTGTCCCTTCCCCCTGACTGGCTGTTGGTTGGAAGTTCCATATATGTTATTGTGGGGAAGTCCAGGCCAGACTGTTTGGAGCCTTCTCAGTGACTGTATGTTGTGGGTATACCCTGTGGGTGGGACCTGGGTGAATGGAGTGTGTGACCAAAATGAACTTCATGTTATGGGTGCCTGGTTTCTGGTATGTAGTACAATGAATGAGACAGCCCTGCCCGAAACTGGTATGAATGCAGTGTGGAGTGCTGAATGGCTGGGTACTTGTCCCAATATACATTACTTGTTGTGCGTGTCTGGAGGGAATAGAATGGCCTGAATGCACTGTGAGCCTGATTGGCTGCCTGCCTGCATGAATGCCGTTCTGAGTGATTGGTTGACTGAGTGTAACCCAGCAGAATGAATGAGACAGAACAGTATATCTGGGAACCTCTCACTGCTAGAAATCGTTCAGAAGCTGAAATTGACACGATGCTCATCCTTGAAGCCCAGCTGGAAGAAAAAGACTTGCTGCTGCATTTGCCTCGAACCGATCTGAAAGCTGTCGAGTTAGTCGAGGACTGATCCGAGAGAGGACCTGGTTAGGAGACCTCTTCCCAAGCTACGAGACACATCGTGCACCAGCTGATCTTTGCCAAAGCTCCCTGGACGTCAGACCCTCGAAAGGCTATCTACCAGAGAAGGGGACCACCGCGGAATCACAAAGTGAAGTGGCCGACATTGAAGTCAATCACCGGCGATGACCGCTGTCACCGACTGGAGCCGCAGTGCTCCTTTGCCTAAGACATTTGATCCAAGGACTCCCTTGCTCATCATCGTCGACCGCTTTCATCCTGCCGGTGAAAGTCAAGGACACCGATGACCGAGGAGAAACCACTGGTGGGTTTCCCGCCACCCGAAGACCTCAGAGATGCCGACGAAGGTACTAAAGAGAGCTGTGGTTAGGTCCCGTCTGCCGACACCATACGCCGAAGACCCGACACCCTTGCTGGGCCAAAGTTCTTCATTGACTCTTTGCAGCAACGAACACTCATCATCGAGGTGCACGGCACGCCTCCGCTCGCAGGATGTTTTTGACCGATCATCAACAAGCACCGCAAGAACCAAAGCTGCTGCCGCCACAACAGTGTTTACCCTTTTCTTCACCGACTCTCGATGACCCGTGGCTCCTGCCTTAAAGGGAGTGCACTCAAGAAGGGCCCGTCGACGACTCACTGAAGAACTCTACCAAACCAGGTACTTTCACTAACATAGTGTGTGGACACTCCTTTGTGGGTGCTTGGGGAGTACACTGTACTTAAGAACCAGCCCGCATCACCTCCTGAGAGCTTAAGTCTTGATTGCTCGTCCAACGTTACCAAATAGAGAATCTTGACTGGGGCGCTCTGTGCCTCTACTCTGCCATATAGAGAGCAGGAGTACAGATACCCCCCTCCAGTGCTTTACACTCTGGAAGTTCATTTGTTGCAGATAATCATGTAGGAACTCCTTGTGAGTACAAAGAAGGTTGACAAGCTACTCACCCACAATTGCTGTGGAAGGCACTATCAGCTCTAAACGCACACAGAGGACAAGCAATTACAGGATATGTGAGCTAGCACCCTTGATGCTATTGTATAAGGTAAATTGAAGACAAAACTCACAAGGATGAGAAAACCACGTGGACTGTCAGCGAAGCCCACAAACGCTGCCGATTTAACAGGCAACCAGAAAGGCTATAACATCAAAGCGAGGATAACGTCATACATAACTCCTGACAATGGACAAGTAGGAATAGTGCTTACAGAATAGTGAGGAAAACATAGGCATTCACACAGGAGCTGGATACAACATCACACTACACCTAACAATCAATCGGGAACAAAGAGAGAAGTGCAATGGAAACCCAGGAACAGACTCCAAGAGAAAGTAAAGGAACAGGAGCAGGGAAAACGAAATAACAAGTGCAAAACATCCCTCATCCATCCAGGGAAAGAAGGAACATGGTACAAAATAGTAAATGTATGAATGAGAGGTGTTTAATGGTTCGTGGTTACAATACAACATAACGGTAAAATCAAAGGAATAAAGAACACAGATACTGGGCTACACAGGAAAAGGAAAGCACTGGAAAGTGCTGAATGCAAAACAGAGGCAGACAGAAAGGGAATCCAGGAAGCAGAAAATACTGACAAGCACATTAATTCGAAATATAGGAACATGAAATTGGAAACTAGGAACGAGACACTATGCATAAGAACCAGGAACAACACACATGTCACAAGATTACTGCAACAATGACCAGAGTGGACTGAAGCAAACTGAAGGTTTTAAAGCTGGCTAAAAATCACACGCCTCAGGTGTGATGCTTGATAGCACCTGCATCCACAGGTGTTCCTTATCCTCCACCCAACCCTGTCCTGTAAGGGTGTAGATGAAGCAATGAGCAAGGAATACTGGGAAGCGAAGTCTTTGGAATAAAAAAGCATACTGGCTGCCACAAACCCGAAATTGATCCGGAAGGGATGTGAAATAGAAAATAGGGCTTTTGAACACTGAAATCAGCACAGGACTGTGTTTTAGGTGTCAGAAGGTAAGTCCAATATGAAACAGTTCCTAAATCATGCGGTGGGAACGAGAGCAAAGGGAGAAAATGGTTACACTTTTTCCCTCACCATTCCTCTTTCTATTGGCCCTTCTTTCCCTCTCTCCTCACCACCCATCATTCTCAGTCCTCAAAAAGCCTCTTTGCACTGTGTGCACTTAAAGCTACAGAAATGCCTTCTTGTTTATTATTTATGTAGCACTTCTTAAGGTGGTCGCTATTTTATATGCTCCCAGTGTTGGCTCTTCAATGGTCGTAGGTACCTAGAGAAAAAATGTTATGCCCAGGATCACACAATTATGGGAATCTGGAGAATCTAGCTCCCCGGATTCCAAACTATATGCCTGTGCCTGAAACATTTTGACATACATATGAATTGTCAAAAAAACCAATATGAATTGCTCTATCAGGCAAAATTACCCCGTCTCCCCCAAATATCCAGCTTCCCCCAAATATTCATTACACATTAGGCAAACATCATTGGCATAACTTTGATTGTTTAACCTGAGGACAGGATGCTAAATATTGCTTTTTATCTGTTTCCGTTGTCATTCGAAGACCCATCCTCCGGGGAATCTCCCCAGCCACTAGCCTGATGTATTTTTGAATTTTTTGTGAAATTCCATGGCTTATAAGTGAATTTGATACAATACAAGAAAGAAAGTATATTCCGATAACAAGAGAAATGAGTGCAAGAGAGAATGCATATCTTTAAAAGATAGTGCAGCAAAATATATTAAAGCATTAGAAATGGTTATGTGTTTATTCTACCAAGTGAAATGTCAAATGCCAGGAAGGGAACATGCTGTGAATTAAGATTTGAGAAACTGACAAACTTGGAGAAAAGAAATATATACTTCCTGATATCAAAGGAGGAGATGAGCTGATATATTTAAAAGAAAAGAGACCAGTCTTGCAGACGGCTGCTGGCACTTGTGGCTTCATTCCATTTAATTGTGCCCCTGAGTATGGCAGCCATGAGGTGGGCTAGAATGCACGAGAGGAGTGCCCAGCGTACGTGCTATCAGATGCTGAATAAACAAGCAAATGAATAGGAGGGGAGGTATGTGCAGCTCCAAATTCAGGGCCATGAGCGGCCAACCAGGCCGCCCTTGCATACTTGCGAACATGATCCATTCTAATCTGCAGGTGGTTATCCAGTCCTGTTTTTATTCATTTGCATTCTGGGACTTGTAGTCTGAGTTTTATAATGGGAACATGGAACTACAAGTTCCAGAATGTAAATGAAAAACCCAGGACTGGACAAGCACCTACAGAATGGAATGCGTCATGTTGGAAAGTATGCCCGTGCCGTGCCTAAGGCGTCCGTGGCTGGGCTGGGGAGATGTGGGTAGGAACTCCTGACCCACCCCCCTCGTGAGGCAGGGGTTTTGTCACAAGGATCCTACTAGGAGTTCTGTCCTTTTAAGGGACCTTTGTGAAGATCAATCCCCAGTTCATGCTATCACCCTCCCAAAGGACCCAACAATTCTGTTCTAATAAGGTTTCATGTGGAAACCACCAGCGCTGGCCAATAGGCCGGCTCTAGGCGGATCCGAGACCCGGCACCAGATGTGTAGCCGGATCTCAGGATCCAGCCAGGCTGAGCACCAAATAGCCCATCACATACTGATGGGCTTTTGAAAGAAAAAAAAAAAAAACGCTTCCCACGCTACAGTAGGGAGTGGGGGTCGGAGCCGCACTCAGCACATTGGTGCCATGAGCGCTCTTCTGGCTCCACCGCCCTACTTATATCACAGGCAGCAAGAGCCAAGGCTGACCCTAATCTGCTCTGTGCAAGCACACTGTGTGCTCGCACAGAGGAGATTACATCACTAAGGTGATCACCCTGGTTCGCCAATCGCCAATGGTCAAGGACCCTGTGACTGAACAGAAAGCAGAATCCATTTGGAAAACGGAATGATCACTGAACCCCCAGCTTCGCGGGCTCGGTGATCAGTGCCTTTCCCAAATGAATTCTGGCATTTGTAGTTTGGGATGTCAAAATTCATTTTGACACGGACGGTGCTGCCTTGAAAAGTACAAAAACCATAGCAAGGTACGCTTACTATGGGTTGAGTACTTTTCAAGCAATTAAGAAATTGCACCATTTAACACATTATTTTTAACATTTCCTTTCATCAGAGTTCAACTGGCAGCCCCGCCCCTTCTGAACTCTGCCTCCTCGGAACTCCACCCCTCCTCTAAACTCCTCCGCCACACCACGCTCCGTGAGACAGAATTGCTTTGAAAACATGCCACAGGGACCAACTTGAAAGTACATATGTTGGCAGTATACAAACTTTCGTGCTGCAGGCTCAGGGTCGTGACGTGAGCAGATCCGTGCAGCTTAAAGTCCAGCACGCTTTGTGTATGTTTGTTTGTTTGTTTTATTTATTTGTATAGCGCACCAAATCCAGAGGTAGAAGGGCGCTTTAAGACGATGGTTACATAATAGATACATATCTTATTGTTACATACTTAATACATCCGTACATATTTATACTATATACATATATTGTAAAGAGGAGTACAATTTACAGTTAGCAATATACAATTACAATATACAGTCATTAACAATACATGCAGCAGTTTACCGAGCGGGCAATGTGAGGTCAGAAGTCAGTAGTGCTACTCTTTGGTCAGGAGCCAGCTTATAACCTGCTTCCTGAAGATCTGGAAGGACTTGATAGTTTTGATGTTGAGAGGTAGGGTGTTCCAGAGTTTGGAGGCAAGTACTGTGAAGCTGGTTCCTCCGGCTCTTTTTAAGTGCATGTGAGACAAATCCAAGATGGTGGTGATCCCATTTGTCGACTCAGTACGCCAAGGTACGCACTAGGGGGTGGGGCTAAGGATGCAGCAGGGAGGTTACAGAACAGGAGCAGTGAACCAATCACACTAAAGAATGGAAACGGAGGCAAACCTGCATCATGTTAGTCTGTGTGTAGGGTTTAGGCCCATAATTAAGGAAGCAGGTCTGGCAGAAAGGTGTGCGTGGTTGGAGGGTGTGAAAGCATGCGAAAGGAGGTTGGAGGAAAGGGATTACGGTGGAGCTGAGAGAGGAGTTGGAGGGAGAAGGAGAGAGTGGAGTAGGTGAGATTTGAGAGGAGGTTGAAAGACTACTAGAGGGAGAAGGTAATGAATAAGGAGGTTGTGAAGATGCAAATTAGAGAAGGAGTTGAAAGAGCACCAGGAGGAGTGGAGAGTAACAACAAAAAGAGTGAGGGGAAAGTGGAGACAAGTGAGGAGATGGTAGTGGGGCAGAACATCAAGACACACGTGGAGGAGATTGAAAGACTTCAGGGGGAGGTTGGGGCGAAGACTAAGGGTAGAAAATGGGAGTACATTAAGAAGAGGTGGAGACAAATATCAAAGTAAAAGAAGAGGATACTAATGGTAAAACCTTAGGGATGTTAAGGAGGAGCAGACGCACCATAACATTTAGAGATTTGAGAGGAGGAGAGGGGGGAACCAAATGTGGCAAGAGACTGAGGTGAGAGACAGGACTAGAATAGAAAGGAGAATTAAGAAATAAATAAGCCATTTAGGCACGCGATTGTTCGGTCTCATCATTGAAGTAGAGGAAGGCAGGGTGGTGGTGAAGGAAGACGGGTCCCTGGTCTGATAAAAGACCAGGGCAAGTGACCCCGCCCTTGGTGGAGGATTTTGTATTTGAAAGAAGTTGGACCATTAAAACCCCCAGTCTGTGAGGGAACTCTATTATTCCTGTGGGAAGACCGGAGGGTGAGAGACTTTATTCCAACAAGAGAATGATGTACTAGCCTCTTACTTTTCTTACAGTGGAACCCCAGAGAAGCCATTATGTGTTTTGCTGTTCTTTTTACTTTGCACAACGTCTGTACCCAACCATAATAAATCCACTTTTTTTTAAGTCACAGCTTTCCATGTCATTTACTCATTGATTCCACTTGGCTTTGTGACACCCCTGATAACTCTATTGAGTAAGTGGAGTATGTACTATCGGTCTCCGATCCAAGATGGCTGAGTTAATGAAGAAAGCCTAGCAAAATCGTCAGGCTAATTGGGAGTTGCTTGAAAATTAGAACAATCAGCCATCCAGGCTATGTACAAGATAGGCCTGAATTATGGAGCATGCGGTTCCCATAGCCCCTCAAGGTAAACTGACAGACCCTTTTACTATGCTGGAGAAGATTCTGGAGGGCGGCTACTGCCTAGATCTCAAGACCCTAGGGCAGACTCTTTCACAGCATCCACCTGAAGTCCCATGACATGAAGTGTGACGAAGCACAAGGCATGGGGGGTCATTACGACCCAGGCAGTATACATGGCGCTAGTAGCGCCATGGTTGCCACCTGTATTTTACCGATTCCACCATGGTGAATGGCAGAATTACCGCTCCATTCCAAGGTTGGCGGTGTGGTAATTCACCATTCACCATTGGCCCTTCCCCATTCCCATTTTTGCCCCCATAGGGCTCAATGGAAATGGGGAAGGCGGTAGTTACAGTACCGCAAATTGCGGTACTGTAAATACCTCCAAGGTCCCTTTGCAGGTCCAATCCTTAACGGGTGGTAAAAACCAGCCGTTAAGGTAGGGACCCGCAAAGGGACCTCGTAATTAGGCGGTAAGGGGTTAACGGCGCTGCCACCTTTTACGGCGCAGTTAACCCCTTACCGCCTGGTTCGTAATGAGGCCTATTGTCACTTCTCAAAAGGAGAGGAGGCTACTTCTTATGGGTTTAGGGATGACCAATTGGAGTGAATGTGGTATGTCCCCATACCTCATTCACTCCTACATCCATTTACTCTGCGCAAGATACATCTTCCTGCACATCTCAGTAGGCCTCTTTAAGGTAGATAACATCCAACCCTTAGAAGGTACTGAGATGAGGAAGAGTAAGGGTTACACCTGGGGACTGAGGTGAAGAAGAACACCAAGAACCTAGTAAGGTGTGCAAACATCACTACTCTGATGAGGAGAAAGTGCAGAAGAATGAAGATCACCACTAAGAAGCACATTGAACGATCTAGTGTAAACTTCTTGTTTGCAGAAGTGGCTGCTGAACAGAGCCTTGCTAAATCTACATAGGTGCTCCCAAGCGGTCCAACGTAGAAGGACCATCCGGCTAGAAGGAGAAGCAGCAGTCCAGGCAGGCAAAGCCAGGGGACTGCTCGGTCAAGAGGAGACACGCCTGCTGCGAGGGACTAAGTGCTGCGGAGCCGTCGCAACACACCGGAGAAGGGGAGAAGACTGCAGAAGACAGAAACCAAAGTAGAATGACCCTGAGACTGAACAAAGCCTACCGGGAGAGCCCCTAAATGTACAGGGGTGACCAGGTAGGTTGGTAGGGGCAGAAGGGAGTCGGCAGAACCCTGACTCAGCCAAACAGGGGAAGAAAGGAAGCTAAGGGAAACCGAATGAGTTTTCCAAGAGACCAAGAAAGATGGTCCTGGGACCCGCACCTATATGAAGAACACATCATCAGTCATCTTCATAGTCACAGTACTTGGCAGGGCATGAAGTCAAGTCTTCCACACTATCATGTAAAGGGGTCTGGCACCCATGTTTGAGAAGCAATAGTAAAGGGTTCTGAGACCCATATGTGAAAAACCTAAGTGAAGGGGTCTGGGACCCATATCTACGGAGAGAAAGAAAAGGGGTTTGGAACCCATATTGGAGAAAATATTATACAAGGGTCTGGGACCCAAGGAAGTCCCTGGCAGGAGAGTACACCAGAGCTGCCAGCTGAATTGTGAAAACCTGAGAAGAAGGAAAAGTGAGACAGAGCAAACCCTGGCAGGATAGTACACCCGGACTGCCTTCTAAAGGTAACCAGGGAAAGTGAGTCATACCCCTGGCATACATGGACAGTGTTAATAAAAGGCAAAAACCAAAGAGCATATTCTTGGCATACTGAAAATCTGAGAGAAAGACGAGAGGAAGAGAATCATTCCCCATTATGTTTGTGAATATCAAGAGTTTGTTGGAACTTTGTTTATATCCATTGGAACTTTAGGTTTGAGCACATACTTTATTTTGGATTGTTTGGGAATTTGTTTTGCATAAGGAAGAGTGACTTTACATGGAGAAGGGAGCCATTCCATGAGGATTAACAGTATTGTGAAGACGTTGCCAGAGCGAAGGAAGTCATTCTCTTGGACCAAGAACATGAGCCTAATAGTTTAGTTCTTTTATAAGTGTAAGGGCCAGAAATAGGTTTAGGACTAAGGACGCTGAACTATTTGTTTTGGAAACACAACTTGACAATGTCTTTAGTATTTAGTTGAGGCAGGGAAACCCCCCTTAGTCACAGGGACAGGTAGGATTTTTCCTTATTTCCTTTTTAATAAAAGTGTATACCAACAAGTATGCCACTCCTGTGTCCACGTCATTCTTCTGCACCCTTACAGCAGGTTAACATGGCATTACCCATGTGGCCACTGATAATGGAAAGGAAGCTCACAAGCTGCATGACTTGCTGCATAAGGAACAGAATGATGGCTCAGTAGAACGTGGAGAAAGCTCTTTACACAGCAAAATTCGGAACAGCAGACAGACTACTGTTGCTGTAGGCACCCGTTATTGGGCATGTTCTCGTAATCCCTAAGAGATTGGTGTCTTCATGAAATTGGTGCTGGTAAAAACATGGCTGTCCAAAATCCAATTCAAATGATGGCAGACATGAGAAGGAGAAAGGAGCCTAGATGATGAACTAAGGGGTATTGTGTTCTCCGTCATTCCCTGGTCCAGCCCAGTGGTTCTCCTTCTCCAAGTTGCTGCTGCTGTGGAAATGATGTTCTCAGTGGATTTTACTTCAGTGAGTTCTGACCCCTCACAGGCCTAAGCCTTGACATGAGCCAATGAGCCCATTGATAAAATGTAGTCTGCACCTGTCTCAAATGTTTGTGACTGCACTATTGCTCACCCTAATGGAATATGGCAAATAGAGATCTGCATTCTCCACTTTCCACGCAGGTAAAAACTTGGCTTTTGAGGATATGCCCAACACAGTTCAAGTTCAACAGCTGGATCTTTCCTAGTTTGGGAGAATTTGTCAAGGTGTGTGCGGATGATATTTGTGCTGCCACTTCAAGCTGGAAAGATTACATGAGATACACCTGGAAGCACCTTAGTCTCCTAGAAGATCCAACCTGACCAGCAGAACTGGTAGTGCAAAATTAAGAATGGCTCTCTAGTGCACATGAGCCAACGAGTGGGTAATGTGAAGATGAGGCAAACGTTCTGTCCATCGTGGATTGGGAACCTCCCAAGGCACAGCCCCATTTGGAAGACTTCTTACATCTCACTGGATAATTAAGTAATAAATCCCACGATGGGTGGGTTTGCCTGCTGTTGACATCCCAAAGGTCTGAGTGAAGTGAGGGCCTTTAATGAGGCTGCCACACCATTGAAGCCTCTCCTCAGGAGTTATAGCTGCAAGTATCCCAAGATGATGGCCATCGAGCGGAGAGGTGCTGGGGTACTAATTGGGAGAGAGTGGAATAAGGTGGGACAGAGCATGACATAGAGTATCGGGTGGGCTGAGCAAGGGAGTGAGGATGAGCCATGGGTGAGGAAGACCTGCGGATCTGGTGGCATAAGATGTAGTGAGGCGGCACGATGTAGAGAATGGTGAGAGGGTACCTAGCAGAGGAGGGCTGCCAGAGACAAGTGAAGGGATTTACCAGCACCAAAGAGGGAATTTAGGATGTGCTTTAACACACTCTTCAGTCCCCTGCTTCACGATACATTAGACATGAGGCGGGGAAGGGCATCAGAATGTGCGAATCTTTGAAGCTTACCTGGCGGAGACAAAGAGGATGCTCTGGGAATCCCTGTTCTTATACAAGAAGAAAATAAATAATTGGGCACATGACATCTTCCCTTTCACATGGCACACAGGTTAAAGGCTCAAAAAGAACCCCTTCACCTGTTCGTTGGGGCAACTCCATAACTTCAGTTTCAGGATGCTGATGAATCCATGCAGGAGCTTGTTACTGGGGAAGTTGATGAGATGATGCACAAGAAAGATGAAGAATTCCCAAAAGTGTCCCACAAAGAATGGTGCACAGTCCCTAAGTCTAGATGGGGCGCTGCGGCACCAGGAAGGCAAAGAGAGTCTGTCGACTGGGAAAAGGAATATTGACCACAATATAAGCCACTTGTACTCAACTGGGGATTATACATTGAAATGCACCATCACTTGAGTGCCCTTGGGGCTGATTAGGTATCCCACCAATCAGTAGCTGGTTCCTGGTGTGCCCCTCCCTTGGCTCCCGCAGGGCTAGCTGGCAGGGACCTGGGTCCTATATCGCAGCCCTGGCGTCACTGGTGTAATGTGACCTCACGTCTCGCTGTCCTATTACAGGAGAAGTGGCCACAGTGTGGTGCCAGCATGTCTGGGCCCGGCACGGCTCAGTCTCTCAGTCACCCTGGCTGGCCTAACTGAAAGCCAGCAGCCACTGCCAGGGTGCACTACTGGACATGGTGGTGTGAGGCCCGCTGTCAGGCGTCGCAAAGAGTGGCCGTGATGCTTTACGGCTGGCTTGGGCGACTGCGACTGACAGGAACTGGGAAGCTCAGTCAGCTTCCTGGTTTCTGACTGAAGCGTGTGCTGAGCTGCTGCACTGAAGCGGGCCAATAAGACAGAGGGCCGGCACTTTACTGGAGAGGTTTTTTTAATGTAAACATGTATGTGTTTGTATGTGGTCTTGTACACATGCATGTGTATTGGTGCACAGTGCATATGAATGGAGGTGCATGTGTGTGTGAGTGAGTGACTTCAAGCATATGTGTGTGGACGGTTGTGTCTGTGAGACTATGAATGAATGATATTGCATTTTCTTATATGTTCTGGGATGAACGAAGTTTGTGAATGTTATGTTGTGTGGCCTGGTGAATTTGTATGAATGGTGGTTGGGTGTTAGTCAGTGTGTGCGCGAGTGAGAGGCACTTGGGGCACGCCACAGTCACACAGGCAGGCAACGTGACATTTTATTCTGAGCATCTTGATAATGTAAGCATGATATGTGTTATCCCCTGGCTAGACTGGCATTTTGGGGCAGCTGGTCCAGCCCTTCCTTACTATGGCATGACTTTTATTTTGAGTTTCTATGATAAGGCAAGCATGGTATGTGATATCACATGGCTAGACTGGCATTTTGGGTCAGCCAGTCTAGTCCTTACTGCGGCATGACTTTTATTTTGAGCTTCTATGATAAGGCAAGCATGGTATGTGATATCACTTGGCTAGACTGGCATTTTGGGGCAGCCAGTCTAGCCTTGGAGTAGCCAGTCCAGCCCTTCCTTACTGTGGCATGACTTTTATTTTGAACTTCTCTGCAAAGGCAAGTATGGTATGTGATATCACTTGGCTAGACTGGCATTTTGAGGCAGCCAGTCTAGCCCTTCCTTATTTTGGGCTTCTATGATTAGGCAAGCTACCCTGCCAGTTTTGCCTTCAATATGAAGCATCCACATTAGCAGTTTGCAGAAGTGAAGGAGAACAATAATGCTAAAACATACAAATCATAGAAATTGTTTTAATTTATAATTGAACACCAAATAAATGCTGCAAAGTACAGACATAATGCATGAAAGATGTGCCTCCCTCTCAACATTTCCTAATTATACCCGCAAAAAGTAGGGAAATTGTAGTGACCAGACCGCTCTGAATGTTGCCCCCTGAGGAGCACTTCGCCCCAACTGGCAAAATAATCTGGCTCCGCCACAGCCACCGATAAAATCGGGCGTTGTAGCGATACAAGGGCTTCAGCCCTTCTCAGAGGATCTGACCCGCCACAGACTCTGGGGTGCCCCGATATTTCTTGGTTTACTGCAATGGTCTAAAATCTTGCCATTTTCTGGTATTGAACCGTGTAGGTTAGTGAAGGCGTCTTCAAAAGCGGCCTTCTTGCATTTGTGTGTGCATGTGGAATTGGCTAGGCAGGTCTGTAGTCTGTGGGGGATGTGCGTGTGTAATGCAAGGTGGTGCATTTTAGGGGAGTGTCGTTTAATTTAGGGGAGAAGACGAACAGGTACGAGTGGAGAAATATAAAAAAACGGACAGCTTCTGGGACTGACGTAGTATGTGGCAATCATTTAATAAAATGAATTGAATTGATTGTTTAATTATATAACGCCTATACACAATGGGCGCAATCCCAGATAGCCTTCATTCTGATAGGTTACCCTACAGCTGGGGTGCACAACATAAGGCCCGATGGCCATATGCGGTACGCAATGTTGTGCTTTGCGGCCCCCTGTGGGTGGGACTTTCATAATGAAGTGCTGCCCACTTCAAGCAGCGGAAAAAAAGTGACCTGCACCTCATTAGGAAAGTCTTTCTAGCCAAGAGCATTGCTGGCATCCATATATGGGGTGGTAATTGCCCCTCCATTGGCTGCTTTGTACCTCCTAATTGATGGCCTACCACAGCCCCCTGGCAAAAAACTCTTTCCAGGAGCCTTACGGTGCTCCTTTGCCCAGCCATCATTTGCACGTTTGTAGGTTATATTTGCTCAGCCTGTGTTTTTTATTCTGGCCAGAAAGGGACACCACAGGAAATACTGGGCCATGAATATCACTCGGTAGGGCCTACACTGTTGAAACCAGTGTACCTACACAGTGTGGACACTATGGTTTTCCAAATGTGCCGCTTACACATGTCTAGTACAAAACAAGACATTTCCGAACTGAAACATGGTTCTTAAACTGGCATTCACTAGTTTTCTTTAAAATGTGTAAATTATTTTGTCGGACTGCCACACAAATACCCTGCAATTTTTGTGTCACTTCCTTTGTGCTTTTTCACAGGATATTGGTGACAGCAGTTATTAGGAAATTAAACTATGAGTTCATGGATACCAACTTTTGATTTTCACTATGGGGGCAGAGATTCCCCCACCCTCGCTCTGAATATAAGCAAGCTACCAGCCCAACCCATCCCCTGGCCGGACACATTTTATAGCACGTGTTTATAAGGAATTGCAAAACGTCATACGGTTTGCAGACAGTTTTAAATGTATAACATCTGAGCAACAGTCACTAAGCCTGCTGAGCCACCCTGGTATCCTTCTATGGTTGGGCATGTCTATGTGTCCCTTAATGTTCAAAATGACTGCATTACCAACAGTGCAGTTTGAGTACATGACAAGGTCAACAGTGTTTCATCTCCAGCCACACTGACCCTGTGCATACATTCATTGACAGTGTACCAATGGCTGCTTTTCCATAATGGACAAGGTTGCAACGACCCACGGGCACCCTCGCTCATAATGGAGAAGCCAGCACAGTGTAAACACTGAGCACTCACTCAGCTGCTTTATGCGGCTAAAGAAAGGGCTCCTCAGATACCTTGAACTGTCAAAGGGATACATGGTTTCCCTCTGGCAGTTCTGTTCCTCAGCCTTGCGTATTCAATGAGCCATGCAAAGCCGTGGCATTTTGCTTCCCCAACCTTGGATAGCCCATTGAGGATGCTGGCTGGGACACTGCACTTGTGTACGAGCTGGGAGCCCCCTCCTGCACCTCCTCACACATCCAAACGGAGCTGGGCACTTCGTCATCAATGCTCCGGCTCTTGTGCACATGTGCACGAACCAGGAAGTGATCTTTGCTTTCTGGTTCCTGTTCATGATTCGCTGGAGTGCAGGGAGGGAACATCAGGACCCAGGCAGAAGGCACGTTAAATTGCATATGGGTATGTCTGTGTGTATGATTGTGTTTTAAAAATGTCCTCTATTGCCACAGCGTATGCTCTACATGGCGGATGTCGAATGATTCACGCAGTCCGTGTGCTCAGCCAATAGAGAACCAGCAATGTGAAAACCACTGCTCGGATTTGGTAAATGGGCTCTTCCTGACTTACTGTTCATGGAATGGGAGACCCTTGGCCTGTCTTGCCCCAGTGGCCTGCCGTAACCCCTGCTCTGCTTTCCCTATCTGCCCCCACGGCCCATCACCTTGAAAGGCCTTGCCTGCCCCCACCTACCCATCGTCACCAGCCTTCAGCTCCCAAGGTAAGTGTGTGGCTGGAACTGGAGGTTTGAGGGTGAGGATAGGAGATCAGGCTGTGCTGCACAGTGCCGCCATACTCACATCTATTTGAGCATTATGGAAGGTGGGAGGTCAGCGATGGTTGTAAATTAATATAGCTCTCTACTGAGTGCCACGGTGTATGGTCAAGTCAAAGTGCTAAATCTGCATATTTATGTGAGATTTAAGTTCACTCTGGTAGTACCTTTTGTACATTTGCAAATCCTAACTAAATACAGTGATCTTCATCGTTTGCGACGGGCGCAATAACTAGGGGTGGGAAAACCCAGGCACAATCACACGCACACAATCCCAAAATAACCCATCTTCAACTATACTCGATGTTTCACCCCAAAGAGCTGAAAGCTTGGTAAAAGCTGTTTGTGATTATTGGAGGGGTCTGTCTTTGGACTGCAAATGCAAGGTTAAAGTGACAGTCATTTGTTTGTGAACACTGACGCCTCTTTAGAGAATCTGTGCATACCACCAGCCCCATTTTAGGACTTCATTCTGCGGCACAAATCCTATCTAGATAAAGCAATGGAGAGAGGGGGTTGATAGCTGCAGAGTATCACCAGTTTAATTCTCCCCTGCACGACAGAGCAATGAAAAGCAGCCAGTGGGCAAAAACTAAATGACCACTTACAAATGTATTTTGCCAAGCCATAGAGGACCCACCAATGAGTGGGGTCCAGGTCAATTGCAAGAGTTGGAAGGCCCAAATACAGAGCCTCATCATCACCCCTTGCTGCTCAGAGGTGCGGTCTGCATGTGGCCCAACTGGCTCGCTGTGTCATGTGCATGCTGCTGGGGTTCCTGGGAGCATCTGTGCTCACACTGTGGATTAAATATTCAAGCTCAGTAACAACTCTGTTTTTCTTCTGTGTTTAGTACACAATTGTACCAACACCAGTGCTGTAAAGCATGGTAATACACAGCGTAAACAACAATCTACATCAGTCATATTTTGTATCCATGGCCTGTGCACACTACCTTTTTAATTTTCTTTCAGAGCAAGGTATTGGAAAGAGAACATTAATTCATTGCCTGGTGACTAAGCAATGTTGACAGTGGGTATTGAAGTCTTTTGTGGCAATACTTCTGAATTCAGCGGTGTTGTGATTGGAGGATGCAAATGTTTCTCTTTTCGATTTAAAAAGAAATTTGATGGTGTCCTATATTGCTGGTGGTCTCCCAGTCTGCCCACATTGCAAGTTTGTAAAGTGCTAAGGGTTGGAGGGCTTCAGTCTCTTCTAAGTTCCAGTGGCAAAGCTTCCTCATGTAGTCATTAGTCGTCAGCCATATCTGCACAGGTCTTTTTCTCCTGCAGGACAGCTGGCTCTCTCTGTTTGGTTGTTGCTGCTGGGGGTATGGGGATGATTTTGTTCTCACACTATGCATAACATGTTGAAGCCCAGGGCCAAAGCAGATTTTCTTCTGGCTTGGTAATAATGTGTTCTGACATCAGCGCTGTGAAGCATGTTAATAAGCACTAGAAAAACTATATTGGTTAATAAATGTTCTACAGAATTAGCAATGAAGACAAGAAGTACACCTAAAAATGCCTATTTGTTCTCTGACATGCTTACTAAACATTTCTGGGGGGGGGGGGTCATTAATTGCATGCCCCTGCCGGCTACCTACCCCACACAAAGAATCCGGCCTCCTGTAGACAGCTTGTAAGGTACGTTGAGCCGTCCAGCGAAAGTAGTTGTGCACCCCTGCCCTACAGGATGATGCATTTGGGTTCCTGGTAATGTTTGTAGTCTAAAGGGTGTCTTCCATCGAATGAAGCTGAGGCAAAACAGGCGTAAAGTAGGGTGGGCTTCTAGTGCTTATCGTGAGATGTAGTTGGTCTAAGTGTGTTCCAAAGCATTACGAAGAAGCAAAGTAGCACTACATGAAAAACCAAATAATAAAAAAAATGGCAAGCAAAAGAGAAAGCACAAAGCACTGACCCCACCCCATCAATAACATGTTAATAGTAAAATGCACACATTTTACCATCTATACCATCTGGATACAGAGTTGTTGCTGGGGGGAGCTGAGGGGGCTATAGCCCAGAGTCTCTAGGTTGCAGCCCAGGATAGAAGCTCAAGGTCTACAACTAAAATGCTTTAGCTAGCCCCGAGTCCTGCCAGTCACGACATTGGGCCTCATTAAAATACCGGCCGTAGCTGTGCCAGTATAACAGGGGGCCCATGAATGGGCAATTACCGGGTCTTTACGGGCCCGCCAGACCCGGTAATTGCCCATTCATGTGCGCCAGAAAACAATGCTCCCCATTCCCATTCGAGCCCCATAGGGCTCAATGGGAATGGGGAGGCCGGATGCACCGGCACCATTCAGAATGGTGCCGGAGCATCTGGCATGGTCTGCTCGCGGGTGCCGGTCAGACCTGGCGGGCAAAAAGGCACCCGCGAGCAGAACTCGTAGTTTGCCGGTCCGGTAACAATGGTAGCAACAAGCTTACGGGTACCATTGTTACTGTACCGGCAAACTTGGAATGAGGCCCATTAGTTTAGCCCCTGATCTTTTCCAGACCTAGCAACACCACTGTCTTGATATAACAGGAAGTGCACTCTACAGGTGTGTGTGTGTGCACTCTGACACTTTGCGCCATGGTGGTCATGCCTCCTTTGCGACATGGCATCAGGCCGTATAGGGCGCCAGGAGTTGAACTTTGCCGGCCTCTTGCGAGGACCAGCCGGGACGACGCAGCCTGTCTAGATGGCGGAGTCTCCTGCGCACTGTCCTTCCACTCCAGCGCCCCATCGATCCTCCTGCATCCCCCTGTCCTCTTCCCTCCCCCCCACGACCCCCCCCTCCCCCGTGTGTCTCCATCCATAAACCAATTATATGCAGATAATCTCCGGAGACCCAGACATCAATAACGCTTGCGGTGCTTCGAATGACTGTCGCCTCTCTGTTTCCATTCCGGCACTGCTCCATCACTGCATTTCCATGGCAACCCAGTGGGGGGGAAGGGAGGGAGGTGGTGGAGGAGTTGTGATTGGGGAGGAAGTGCAGGAAAGGGTGAGACTTCAGAGAGGGCGTCTGCATTCACAATTCTCAGCGGCACACGCTGCTCGGCTTTTAGTAACCTTAGCAAGAAGACTTTTAAGTGCAGGGGAAATCGCACACACTGTGGCACAGGAGACCCGGAACTTTAAAAGAGGGGGGCTCGCTTTTCTGAGGCCTAGTGCACAAGGATGCGCTGTGGTCTCCCGCCGGTGTTAGCATTGACGCAGCAGGTGGAGAAATAAAGAAGGCTGAGGTGGTGCCCCTCTGCGCGGCGAGGATCTTACGGCCCTCCTTTAAGGCGGCACGCGGTACATGGGGGCAACAACAGTGAGCAGATCAGTCACTTTGCTGCGTGCTTTTGCAATGAATGACATTGATAAGTGGGCCGGATGTTAACTCCTGGCAAGTGAGAAGGCCAAACATTGGCTTATTAGGAATGAAGCCTAAGTGCACTCGTGTTATCCTGTCTCGTTGTATATATGTAAATACTATGCAAATACTTACTGTGTATCAGCATGCTGTATCAAATGTGTAAATAATGTCTACGTAACCGTGTAATCATGCAACCATAAGAAATGTGCCCAGATGCCTAAGGGCTTGGCGCGCTATGTCAATAAATACAATACAAGTGTGTTGGTCAAGCGTCTGCAATCTGTGGCACTCGAGTTGTTTTGAACTACCACTCGCATGATCCTTCACTGTGGATTGTGTTGGCTGGGGATGATGGGAGCTGTAGTCCTAATTATCTGGCCAGCCAATGGTTGCCTGGTGTAGGTGAAGTTATAGAAGAACAAAACACTGCCAGTAGGAAACAGAGCAACCGTCCAGACGTCA
This sequence comes from Ambystoma mexicanum, assembly GCF_040938575.1. NCBI lineage: Eukaryota > Metazoa > Chordata > Amphibia > Caudata > Ambystomatidae > Ambystoma > Ambystoma mexicanum. The sequence goes on along the minus strand of NC_090934.1, from coordinate 1,223,608,937 downwards.
GAGAATGGCCACAGGTTTGCAGAGGCTTTCACCTATTAAACGGGGGGGTTTGGGGGGGCTCCTTGGATTGGTGCCGGGTTGAAGAACCGCAAGATGAATGAAGGGAGGGGCACAGAGATACAGAGACTCTCACCAGGCTCGGACTGTCCTAGTGGGCAATGCCCAAACCAAAAACACAAAATACTAGTGAGGGCCCGTTTTTTGGATCAAAGTGGGGCACTTTTTGTGCCCCATGTGGGCCAGTTTGATAAGTTACTTGGTTACATGTGATTTTAAAGAACAGAAAATAACGAAATAACATTTTTATCTAAATATTTATAACAAAAAAATACAGATTTTTTAACCCCTTACCGCCCCCTATATATATATATATATATATATATATTCAAAAACAAGGTATTTCTTTCCTTATAAATGTTTAAATATTAATTTTTATTTCCCATTCGTTTAAATCACTGCATTCCAAGTTACTTCACTATGAGGCTAGTAGTTTTGACCACTGTTACTGAATAAATATTCTGTAAAATGCACAATTTTCATCGTATTTTATCAAAAACCTCCCCTTAGTGTACCACTCAGTCTGTCACAAAAGGAATGAATAGCCATTTGCAACTGTGGGCCCCTTTTTCATTGTTGCCCAAAACCATTGTATGCCCCAGTCCGACCCTGACCCTCACTGGTACTAGCGGATGGATCACGTGATTGGCCGAGGTATATTCGTATAATGGATTTCCAACAGTGCAAGCCTAGCTAGCAATTAATGAAGATATGTACGTGGATTGGGGAATGCTTTAAGAATAGACACTAAACAGACATCATCGATGTTGTGTGTGTCAGAGGCAAGGAATTGAATGTAGAAGGAGCTGGGACATGGGCTGTGTCTGATTAGAGGCAGACTAGGGACCTCATTACGGGTCTGGCGGTAACCGTGCTGGTAAAACCGGCAGGTTGCTGCCAGACCAGTAATTCATTACCGGCGCCTGACTTCCTTATAACATCGAGTTATTCCGAACCCCAGTGGCCGGGAAGTCAGGCGCCAGTAATTTTGTAAGTCCCCATTCCCATGGAGTCCGATAGGACTCCATGGGAATGGGGACAACAGAAGCACCTGCACCGTTGACAATGGTGCCGGGGCTTATGTGAAACTCTGTGGGCATGTGCCATTCCGCCTGCCAGGTCTGACCCTGACGGGCGGGGTGGCACCTGCCCGCAGAGCCGTATTGTGCCGGCTTATTGGCACCAGTGTTTCCGGACCGGCACAGTTGTAATGAGGCCCTAGGTGTTCAATGAAGAGGGGCATTTTCAGTTGTTCATTGAAGTGAAAGGGAGACTGAGTTAGTGTAGTCTGTCAGCCAAAATGGGACCGGTTAGGCAGGGGTACTTACATGTCCCCTAAGGAAATATTAAAAGTAACAACACTGACACAAGGGTGTAGGAACAAAACACTTTAGTTTGCATAGTGTTTGTATGTATTGTGTTTTCCAGAAAGACCTACCTGCGCTGAAGCATCTAGCCCACCAGGGGGCTGAAAGGAATGTTTACAAAAGAATGGACTGGTCAGGGGAGAAAGGACTCCAGCGGAAAACAAACTGTTGAAACGGGGAGAGAGAGAGAAGCAGGAAAAATAGCTCTCTCTGGGGTGGCTTCGATCGCGCTTCGATTGCCCTCACTCCTCATCGCCTGGGCCGAGAGGTCATTTTCAGATGGGACGCGTGTGTGGGGTGACTAGGCGTCCTTACCATGGGCCAATGTTGCGTGCCCAGAGCAGCCGGGCGCCCACAGGGCCGTTACAGATGTCGGCCTTCCAGGGGCCAGACCGGCCATGCCCAATCATCAGAACCCGCTTGGCTGCGTGCATGAGGTGACCGGGAGGGTGAAGAAGGTGGTCAGGTGAGGTGGGCCCTGAAGAGAAGTTCTCCTCGACCACCTATCCAGGGCCACCCGGTAGGTGAAGAGGCATTGGAGGAAGCCCCAGCCTGGTATGTCAGGCAGCGTGGGTGAAGAGGCGGTGAAAGAAGTGGCAGCCCAGGTGACGAAGTGATGAAAGAGTCCCGGCCTGCCATGCCAGGCAGCCCAGTTGAAAAGGAGCAAGACCAGGGATGACCACTCTGCACTGAAGGGCGGAGCACTGAGGAAGAGTCACAGGCACTGATTCAAAACCTGAGTCAAACTCAAGCCAACTCTTTGGACAGAGCCAACCTGAGCAATGCCTGGCTTGCCCAGTGCTAAAGTCCCCTTTACTCCCTTTAGTGAGTAGTGAACAACGAATATCAGTGATTTCACCAAATTCTCTTCAACAAAAGGAGAAATCTTTAAAAAAAAGTTTTTTGCATCTTTTTTATTATGCGGGGCGAGACCCCATGCACCCACTTCCCCCTGCATTATCCTATCCCCTTACCCAACCCCATCTATGTTTTAAAATGTACCTGCTTACCTAAACAATGAGAAGAAAAAAAATGTGAAGATTTCTGAGGAGGTGAAATTGCATTCGATGAAATCTACGGTATCAGTGAACAACAGTGATAGAATGCCATCCATGAGGGCAGGCTTGCCTGCTCCTTTCGTATTTGAATCTTTAATCTAAAATGATGCCTATAATTCTATCTGTGAAAGTTAGACCTGCTACTCGGCTCCCACTCTCATACTGCTCCATGCTAAAAAGCATAGTGCAGACATGTGACTCTGCTGAGCCGCTCTACTGACACCTCTCAGCAGCTGCCTTATAGTTTGGCAACATGGCAGTTTAAGAGCTTATAGATACTTTATACGTTTGCATTGGGCATCTTTCACATTCATGATTGAGATCACTGCTGGTTGAGTAGTAGTGTGGGGCTGAGTAGGAGATTTATACTCTACTTATCCCCTATAGTCCAGCATAGCAGTACTCATTTAATTACAACACCCTTAGCCCTTCTTGGTCCTGTCTCTTTTTTTGGGATAGTGACTTGGCCGAGGACGAATGGAGAAGGAGTTTTTAATGACGGTGTAGGGCCTGCCTACCACATATAGTACAGAGACAGTAGTAAAAGTAAGACCAAGGAAATGGAAATACTATTCAAGTGCCTGTTAAAAGGGGAGCGGTGGTGCAGACTGGGGAGCAAGAACAGGGAAGAGGAGTTTACCTGGTCTAAAATGGACAGTAAGGTAATGGAAAGGCAAGTAAGGTCACTAAAAGTGACAATGTGGGGAGGAGTACTAACTAGTTGGTCAAGGTTTCAGGGTATTAAGTGCCCCCACACCCAAAATGTTCATGTTGGGGGAACACAGAATCAAGTAAACGAGGAAAAATTATTGTTCTAAATGTTTAAAACTGAGCTATTCACAAATTAATAAACTAAGTAAATCAGAAATATTAAAAATGCAATTTTGAGTTATTTGAGAAGATTCTTTTTAAATAAAATGAAAATGGGACTGTAAGGGGATGGGTAGTTAAGTCTAGGGGTATGACATGGCAATTGAACACACTTTACAATAGAAATGGAAGACTCATGGCATGAGCCTTTTTTTTATTGAATTCTAACTCGACACCGACATAGAAATACACAACTTCACACACACACCCGCCTCCATCGCCAATGTGCACTTGTAGTGTTTCGGAAAACAATTGACCTCCTTTTCTCATATGTTGGAGTTTGACCTTTGTCCTCATTTATTACAGCACACCCTTGAATGCAACTATTTTTATTAATTTATTTATTTATGTATTTGTATACTAGAGAATGAATGCTCATTTTATTACAAAAGAATGTACAATAGATTTAAAAAAAAAACAGATTTGACGGAAGCAGTGAGCTTCTTATAATGGGGTGAGTTTGAGGAACATTCTGACCAGGTTGTGGAGGGAAGTAAATGGAATAGTCACCAGGGACAATACATAAGTGGACATATCTAGATTAAGGACAACCAACTTTGGACATTTTTAAGTGCATGTAGGTGGTACTGTCAGCTGTGCTCGGGAGGTGACTATGATGGGTGGAGTGCTAGAGTGGAGGCAGAGGAAGTGAGGGGCAGAGGTAGGGTAGAGGCAGTGGAAAATGTTTAGCTAGCAGGCAGATGAGAGGTAGGTTAAGAGGGTAACTCATAGGCGAGGAGGTAGGCTTTCGGTATGGTTTTGAATAAATACGTGTGGACCTTTCACGGATGTCCTGGGGGAAGAGAATTTCATGCAAGAAGAGAGGAAAACAAGAAGTGAGAGGAATCGGAGGGAGGGCGAGGAGGCAGAGCAGAGCTTATGAGAAGACTAGTAGAATTGGATAGAGGAGGATAGATACAGTGGTGCCTTACCATGGATTGATTTGTGAATCAGGCGAAGACATGTAGACCTGGTCCTATTTTGTATCGTCAGCCATCCAGTCTGGTGATGGTACCAGGAAGAAGGTGTGAAGTGAGGGAGTTCAAAGAGAGCCCTGGTAGTGAAGTTAATGATTTGTCGAGATGACAGAAAGCATAGATGGGAAGACCAAGAGGCATACTGGCGCAGTAGTTCAGTTTAGAAAAGACAAGAGTGGTTAAGAGATGCTTGGTGGTATTGAAAGGAAGAAGATGCTAATTTTCCTAATATTTTGTAGGTTGAGGTGAGCTGCTGTTCCAGTTGGAGATGAAAGTAGAGAAGGTGTGAGAAGCGTCATAGATGACACTGAGGTTTCTAGCTGACGAAGAGTAGGGGATAGTGTCGGGTAATAAGAGGATAGGCAGAGGAAGAGGTGAGGAACTAGATTGCACTGGCCACTGCCTGCTATGTAGCAATGCTGCTGGCATAGGGGCTCAGCTTTTAAATCTACCTAATTTATGTGGAGAGGACCAGTTACATTTGCACTTTAGTGTAAATAGGTCCCCTCTGTGTAATTCTCAACATTTTCACGCCACAGTTCAAAAGAGGAGTGTAAAATGGTGGGGTACTCGCCTTTACGGCACCCTTTTGCACTCTACCATGCAAATCTAGTAAAAGCATGCTTGCCATTTATGCAAGCAGGCAGTGCTTACAATGGATTCCTTTGGAATCCACTTGCTTTTTGCTGATGTAAAATGAAGGTGGATTCCATAGAAATCCACATCATTTACGCCAGCATGAAAAGCACATGCGGCTTAAATGCTGGATTATTTGTATGGTGTGGAGGAAGGAAGGGGTAGACGGAATCATAACTTACAAACCGTGCCCCTCCTCTCAGCTATACACATAAATGAAAATGAGATGTAACGTAAATTCAATGCGTAAATGTCATACAAGTGACTTTTATGCAGTATATTTACGTTCCGCCGCTTGCCAAATGAGCTCCATATTGTAGCGGTGCAGTATGTGCACCCGTCAGCACAAAATGTGCACCTGTGTAAGGGCCAATTAATGTCTGGATCTGATTTGCAGAGCCAACGCGTGTTCCTGCAGGTTTCTTCGGGCCGGTCTTTATCTGTGTGCTTGTTTGCTGTATGATATGTCTGCGCCCTCAGAATCGGCCACAGTGTGACTACCCTTATGTTTTCTTGGTCCTTTGCATAGGAGTGCGTGTGTTTGTTGTCGTTGTGCGTTTTTGTGTTATCTCAGAATGTTTGTGCGAATGTGTCTGTTACAAAGCTATTGTGTCTGCATTTGTAAAATACTTCAATTCTATGAGCGTAGGACGACGGAGACCACCCACTTTTTTCAGATGGTGGACTCAGTCCTCCCCCCCCAGCTAAAATGAGAAACTTTGAATTTATGAATTAAAGCTCGAACCGCAGTCGTCAGGTTTGCAGGCCGGACACTTCACCAGTGCACTATATAACCTGATGAAAAATAACAAAAAACTAAAGGAGAAATGTCCCATTTCGGTACTGCAAGTCCCATGAAAAACATTTGTATTAGTTCTAAGAATTTAAAACATGCGCACCTTTTAACCTTTTCAAAAACACTATTAGAACAAAATATGCTCTCTTGGTTTTATGTGGGTGTGTTAATTTTCTGAAAGGCAAATGCCATTCGTCCTGTGCATTTTGAGTGGTAATGCAAAGCCAATTTAATGAAATGTGCATATTTCACCTTGATATGCGAATTTCTGGCAACGTCACATCCCGTTGCATTTGTTGATGAGTCCCTCCACTTTAATTTTTAGGACTTGACCCCTGAATAGAGGGAGAGCTACCAGCATCTTTGTATGGGTCTGTTTGTGTAGTCTGTGAAGTAGACATGCGTCTACGTGACAATGCGTGTGCGGGCGCGCCCGTGTGTGTGCGCGCGTGTAGGCGTTTTCGCACAGAAGGGGGTTGGCTGGGCCATGTCACATCTCGAAGTGAAGGTCACTGGCTGTTCCCATCTGCCTCTTGCGAGGAAGCCCTTCAGCTCCACAGCACTTCGCTAAAGAGGGAACTCCTCCCAAGGTCTTCGAGATAATGAGGCTCTGTGCAGGTCGTCCTTCCATGAATACAGTTATTTCATTGCAGGCAGCGGTGTGGGGCTACTGGGTGCTGGCAATTGTGTACTTTATCAAATCCTGGCAACAAGAAAATGCTTTGTGAGCACTGATGTTAAAGTCCCGCATTTCACAAAGGCTTTTGTATTTGTGTTTAGACCGAGCTTGTGAACTGCATCATGGGATTGCATGAATCTAATTAATTCCAAAAGGTATAGCGTCTGCTACAATGTGGTGGGGAACCCTGTGCAACAGCTGCATGTAACTTCCCAATCGTATCCCCGGAAAAACAGATATGGTCAATTTCCACTTCTAGAGGCCAAGTAACACGTATTATGGATTTGCACTTGCCCATTGAGAGGTTTCCCAGTTTGTTTGTACCAAGTAATCTATTACATAGGAGCCCAGCCTCAGGGCAAGAGGACTCCAATCTCCCACATCACCATTACCATCCGCCTAAAGGTCCTGGCAGGCCTCAGAAACTTGCAGGAAGCCCGGTCCAGGCCTTGCTCTCAGTGCAGCCATAGTCCAATAGTTACCCTCATTAAAGAGTGCCTGCAGTTCCTCCCAGCCTTCCTGCCTGTAGGACCAAGGTGTTTGTGACCGTTCAGGGTCGGGGGAGCAATTGGAAGAGTGTGACTCTTGAATACAACCAGGCAGTGCTGGAGGGCCTCAAGGCCTGCACTTAAGGTGCCAGACAGCCCCTGCATGCAACCTTCTATGTATCCAGTAATGTTAGCGACTAGAAAAGAGAGAATGGCTTTTTAACCGAAACCATAATAACGAAAAAACACTGAATGATTTATTAAAATGTATATCGGGTGTGGGGGTATAAAGAGGTGGGGAGTGGGTTGGGGAGGGTTAACAAGGAAACGGGGGCGTTGGGGTAATCCCACAAATAAATAAAAAAATATGTTTTTTCATTAAAAATGTTTTGGTAAAAAAGCTTTCACTGAAATTTCATTTGTTAACATCATATAGATCCAACCTTATAATGGATAATTGCCTGTCTAGAGTGTTGTCATTAATGTGAATGTCTCATTGGACTTGACTTGTGTAACCTTACCTCTAATCCAGTTCCCTCATACTGCATTCCAGTGGCTTACCAATTCACGAATACAAGGGCAACACTTGTTCTCTCTTATCCCTCCCGGTTGTGCTGGGGAGATCCCTTTTCTAAAACTCTTTTTTGGGTGTGTCCCAGGCACTCCTTCTGCACTTAGAACATTCCTGGCTCTGACACCTCCATCAGCAGGTTCAGCTTTAACAGAACCCCTCAACCATCATCAGGAGGGGATGATTATTTAGTTAGTTGCCTGGAACTCTTGAGCATGCCACAAGGCCATCACACACCCACAACACGACTTGACGTGATAACACCACTGCACCAGCAAAGGGCTCCATGAAAGTTCTGTCAGCCAGTAAGGGAAGCTCTGGTCCCTTTGATTACATTCCCTTCTACTCAAAAATTCGGAGATTTTACTCTAAATGAGCCCCAAAAAGCCTCACTGTAGCCTGTCTATTCCTGACCACTCCATCCCATGCAAGCAAACTAGAAAGTCAGAAGCTAGCCTGTTGCAGTGAGCCATTGTGAGCTCAGAACAGCCTACTTTGTTACTAGGTGGCTCAGCTGGCTATTCATGTTTCTATAACAGGGGATGAAGAACATGTTCAGCTGGAGCTTGTAACTAGGTGATTGCCGGGGGTTTGGAGTGCTAGTCCCTGCAAGCAGGGTTTCACCATTCAAGCAGCAGCTGGCTTAAACAGAAACTCTTGCTTTACTTACCCCATTCAGAGGTGAGCCCATTATCAGACAATGCCACCTCTGAGAGTTAGAAAAGCCTTGGGACACACCCACACTGTGCCTCCGGGACTCTGAAGGGAGGTAGCATTCTGCCTTATTATTTCACTCATTGGATAGAAAGGACCGTAAAGTTAGCCTGGCTGTTCCTTCCACACGTCTAGCTTAGAACAGGAGCGCTTCTAGAAAAGAGTTCACAGTTCCTATTCTATATCCTCCATTGAATGGCAGCGACTCTCGAGGAAGGAGAGGGTTTGTTCAAGCTCACTACCTTTCAGGCGTAAAAAGGACTGTGGATAAAGAGTCTAGGAGAACCACGACTGTTTGGTAGAGCAGAGTGTATACTGCACCTACCAACCTTAGGAACACCACACCTCTCCAAAGGCACTGCTCTGGTATCACCTTGCTTATATAAATGGTGGGGACTGTATGTCAAGGTCTGCTCCTTTAAACTATCTCCCAGGTGTGGCAAGTTCTGGATATTCTGGATGCAAGCTTTAAGTGCGCCCATCGCTTATCATACAAGGAGTAGTGTATTTCGAGGGAATGTGGAGAAGGGCTAAGTTCTCCCTTTGATATTTTCCAAGTACTAGCAACTTTCTGGAGTACTCTGGTCATATAGTTTAAATGGAGTATCAGTTCTTCTGAGAATGACTGACTGTTCCTCTCACCCTTCAGAAAATAGGGCTGCAGATGGCGAGTCTCCCTGTCTTCTCCTGGGAACAATACACTATCTGTATAAGTCTCAGTGCCCCTGGAGAACTCTATTGTAGTAGCTGGTACAGTAAAGGAGTATTACATTACATCTCTCAGAAAAGCATCTTGAGGAAAAGCCATTGAAAGAATGCAATTCGTGTTGGATCTGGGAGTTAGGAGTTCGCTGGCATCTTCTCAGTAAGAAAGTGAAGGTTTACAATACTTTCTAGATTTGGGAGTCGATACCCCTAAAAGAAATTTTGAGAAAGTGATGGAGTGATAACTTGACCCTGAACAAACGTAGATTACACCTGGCAACCCACCAAACATGTTAAAACAATAACATATTTTCAATTTTAATTCTTTGGTGACAGGTTCATTTAGTTGAGTCTGTCACAAATAGAGTTGGAAGTGGGAACCAACTGGACCTGGCTCAGAAGTGCAACCCCCCCTCAAGTTATCAAGGTTCCTGATCCATTTGGCTCAGTAGGAAGAATGATCAGAAATCTTGATAACCACAGGCAGCGTAGTCCTGCGCTGATGAAGAGTCTACCCTTTGAACATTGTAGCCCAAAGCTAGGTGATGAGAAAATGGAGACCTCAGCAGCAGAGCGGCTACATCAAGCGTTAGAGCTTGTTCACGAGGGCGTTCATTGGATACCACAAAGCCCAGATCTGGCTCCAAAAACCGAGCTAGCTCTCTTTTCTGCAACTTTCAAATTCAAGGCGACTTTAGTGGTTTCTGCCAGTCATAGTCAATAATCCCTCCATTCCTACCCACTGAAAGTCACCCAAAGGAGCTGTCTTTACAAGCCCTTGTTGGAAATCCAGCAACTATGGATACAGCCATTAGCATATAGCCAAAAGGTATGACATGACGCCTTCCTAACCCAAGTAGAGAGATAGTTGGCGGCTCAAGAAAGTCAACATTCGCCATCACACAATAGAGGGAGGACATTGCTTTCGCCTGTATAAAACCAAAGGTCCGAGCCTCTGCGTTACAGAAGTACACCAGAAGAAAGTATCCTGCCCATTACTTCGCAAACCTTGTGCTAGTCACCCAGGGTGCAAGATGGCCAGAAGAGAGGTCCAGTCACCGTATCACTCTCTACATTTTACAGGAGAGTTTTAACTAGCAAACCAGAAGGTTAACCACACCGGAGAAGCCAAATACCCAGAAGATGAAAAGGCATAAAAACAGAAGGTTTTAAAAGACGTTCTACTCGCGTCAGGAGAATCCAAGACACATATGAGCCTGAAGGATTGGGCCACCAAACGGTTAAACACTACTGATGCCTTGATTTGGTCAGTAACCATCCCTTGGAGCAATGTCTTAAGTTTTCTCCAAATCCACATACAGAAATAGGTGAGCCAGCATTATTGCTCCATTTTGAAAGATGCCATTAGTATTGCTGCTGCATTTCAACAGACATGAGTATATCAGAGTATATTGGTATGGACCCAGGGGAGTTGTGGTAATATTAATATTCCAAAAAGACCACCAGTGGGCCCAATTCAATTAGGTGGAGCAGCCGGGAAACGAGATATTGTAAACCTGGGTATTAATATCACCAAACCCACTAGCCTAGCACAGGTGCAGCAATGTTTTCCCTGTGGTGGCACAAGATATTTACCATCTTCCTCAAAGAGGCCAAGTGAAGCACCCATGGAGATAGGGGCTATGCATCACTACGACCACACCATTTTCAGAGAAAACCACCCTATGGACCAGGGGGAGACTGGACACACAGATGGTTATGGAAACCAGACTTATTCCCCTGCTGTTTTGCTGATATGTTAATTAAAGGAAAGGACTAAGAATCCTTGTCAAGTCGATAGCAGTTCCAGGTGACATGGATGACATGGAAGATTCATCCATGCTAAACGTTGGACCCTCCCAGAAACCTGGACTCAAATAAATCATCCCAGTAAAAGTCCATGGTCTCAAAACTATTGGCCTTCTGGACTCTGGTAGTAACAGACAGCATTAATGCTGAAACAGTTGATTCACAGATATGTACCCTTAGGTGGAGAGTAGGATTGTCTGCGTCAAGGCCAGAGTCATTTTAAACCTGTAATGCTTGATAGTTCCCTGGCAGGCGATAATGATGTCACATCTATCTACACCCATCACAATCAGGACAGATTTCCTTGTTTTGGAGTCCAGTTCCAGAAGACCCGAGCTGGAGACCAACCGAAAAGAAGCTGAAGACCCCACCAACAGGTCCTAATCATACCAGGAGTGGCCTAGTGAATGATCAAACTGGGAAAGCTCTCAAATCTGGAAGAAGCTGCCAAAAGGTGAAAAACATAATGAACTGTACTCTACACCATAACTCTTCCCAACTCCAGTTTATGAGCAAAACAGGAGGTTAAGGAGGTGTGTGGTGAAGTGCTATCCAGACCTATCAGTGGAAGATCACATATGATGGAGTCTGTCTTCCCTAACTATAGTTAAGCCACCATAGCACCGTGGCCGGCAGACAAAGGACAGGAAATAATGAGGGCGGGATCTCCAGTAGACATTAATTCTCCACTAGACATGAATTCTTCACTAGGCATTAGGTAGTTGCCTGGTGTAATGGTTGCAAGAAGAGAGGACATCAAAAATATGCGGTCCGGCTGAAGGTAGCAGTGTACCCATGGTGAATCCAAGGAGATAGCAGATACACAGCAGGGTTGCTGTGCTTCAGGAGTGGTTGAGTGAGGGTTTGAACTGGAAATAACTTAAAACCTGGGCAAGCTGCCCAATGTTGAAAAACATTGTGGGAGTTATTCTACACCATAACTCTTCCTAGTTCTAGCTTAGAAGCATAACAAGAGGAGGATGTTATGGAGATGTGTGCTGAAGTGCTATCCAGTGCTACTAGTGAAAGATCACTTACAGAGTCTGTCTTCCCCTGTTGTAGTCAGTTGACCAGGACCGTGACAACATGGCAAGCAGAAAGGGCCCAGTATATAATGAGTCGGGGGTCTTCAGGAGATGTGAAGTCTTTGCTAGATGTGAAATCTCTGCTAAGCATTAGGTTGTTTCCTGGCTGGCGTTAGCATGAGGAGCATTAGAACCATGCAGCCCTGCTGCTGAGAACAGAGTACCCACGGTGAACCCAAAGAGAGAGGTTGACGCACACCATGCCAGCAGAGGACTGACACAGAGCCACTAACCAGCAGTAAGGACCATGAGAAAACCCCTGCCAGAGCAAAAGAAGCTCAGGAGATGCTGAGGGCAGCTGAGTGCGGGAAGCAAAGAATGCCAAGCAGATCTGTTAAAGGCTGTCCTGGTGTTTATACCCAACCAGGAGAGTGCTGGAGCAGACACGAAGCAGCAGGGGACAGTCCAAACTTGAGGAGAAGGAAGACCCTCTGGCAGACGGCTAAGATTAGAGGGGAAAGAATTAACAGAGACTGGAGGGGTGAGGGACAAAGTGAAGGGAGGAGGCAGCGGAACTCCAGCGTAAGTGTGCAGGGGTTTGTGTAGAGATGCTGCATGCTGAAAATTACAGAACACGTATCTAGAGCACATTTATGAAGCCTTATTGACAAGGCCCGTTGTCTCCTGGAACCGATGCCCACGCCCTAGAATACAGTGAGAATTGAAAGGATCTGATGCAGACTTTATTTTTAAGTATGAACCCCCATGCACTAAGAAAACACATTGTATGTTGGATCTGAGAGTCCCACCTGCTCAAGCATCTTGGGAAAAATACATTAAAGTCTTACAACATATGGTAGACTCCTGAGTTACTACTCCTAAAACCCTTTGAGAAAGTGAAAGCTATGGACTACATGACCCCGAACAACCAATGTGTCTTCTCAGTGCTGGAGGCAAGGGAGTAGATGGGGGGCTGCTGCCCTTGGGCCTCTCTCTACTACATCCCAGTGCACCCCTACATACTTACTTCGCAGAGAGGTGTAACATCACATCACTGGGGTACATAGAAAAGATATCCTTCAAGGAAAGGGTGGGACTGGTCCCCAAAGTGTGGAATTCGGGGGGAAAAGTTGAAAAATTGCACTCCCTGATCTTCAAATGTCTCTTCAACTGATATATTGGATGAGAAATGCAACCAGGGCATATTGACATTAGTAAATAATATAAGTTGGATAGCCCTCCTTCCGATTCCTCTGGGAACAGCGGCCCAGAATTAGGGTGCAACATCCCTGCTTTGGCTTAGAGGACCCCCAGAGTGAGGCCCACCCATACATAAGAGTGTCCTCAATCGTGCACAGCCAAGGAGTCTGTGGAACCTAGTGCGTATGTACAGAGAGTGCTACAGAGGGGTACGAGACAGGGATGTCCTTTATCCCCCCTGATATTTGTTTTGGCCATGGAACCATTGGCGATTGCCTTAAGGAGTGATGTGGAGATACAGGGTCTGGGTTTTCATGGTGCTGACCAAAAGTTATGGTTTTATGCGGATGACCTACTTTTGTTGTTACGGAATTTAGCAGTGTCCCTTCCGGCCTTGCTGAATGTTTTGGAAAGATTTCATGCGGTGGCTGGATTTAAGGTTAACTGGTCTAAATCGGAGGCGTTACCAATTTCAGGATATTGTGACAAGAACTTGATTACTGGGATTGGGTTTCAATGATGTGAAAGGAAACTGAAATACTTGGGTATATGGCTAACCCCACTGGTGGATGAGATGGTTGTGGTAAACATGAACGAGGTATGTACTGATTTGAAAATGAGCATCCTGAGGTGGTCTTTGCTTCATTTGTCCCTATGGGGCAAGGTGAACGCTATCAAAATGAATGCAGCTCCAAGGATTAATTTTGTTCTAGGTATGCTTCCGATGAAAATTGGTCAACATTACTGGAAAAAAATTGATGGTTTGCTGCAGTCATTCCTGTGGGATAATAAGCCGCCTAGGCTTAAATTGTGGAAACTTCAGTTGCCAGTAGAAAAAGGTGGTCTGGGTGTACCGAACTTCAGGGCATATCATTTAGCCTTTTCAAGTCATTTTATTGTGCCTTTTTTGAGGGATTTGCCTGATAAATGGGTAATTGCGGAGGCAAGTATGTTGGGTCCGCTCCCTCCAAGGGCTATTCTCACGGCGGCAAATAAGTCATGTAATAAATCGCCTTTGACGGTTTTCCTGAGACGTGGAGACAGGTTCATGAATTGTTGGGCTCGGTTGCTTCAAAGACCATTCACTCATCCATTTGGTTGAACCCATTGATTGCAATCGGGGGAAGGTCTTTATTCTGGCCGGATTGGTTTCTAGGCGGGGTGCTTTGGATTGATGATGTTCTGGTGAATGGAGGGTGGATTGGGGAACGTGAGCTACGAGCAAAGTTTCACATTGATAATTTCAGAACTGAAGACTTCAGGAGATTGAAAAGATGTATCGGTGATGTGGCGGAGTTAGGAAGTTCAATGGTGAATCTCTATCTTATGGAGAGGGAGTCAGGTGGTTGTTCCATTGCTAGCAGGATTTATAATTGTATTGTGTCTGAGTATAAGGAAAATTCAAACTTGAGAGATGAATGGGGAAGGAGGTTAGGGTGTGAGATTTCGCCTGAGATGTGGTTGAATATGTGTGCGAATGTTAAACTCTGTGCAATTGATATGGTGGAACGGTCAAGACAGATAAAGATCCTCAACAGAGTGTTTTGGAGCCCGGAGCGAATGTTTAAGAGGGGACTGATGGACTCGGATGAATGCTGGTGTTGTGGGAATGAACAGGGAAGTCTGGAACACTTGTTGTGGGAATGTGTGCGTGTACGGGGATTTTGGCACGATGTCTGTGGTGCCTGTCTGCGTGTTTTGAATTTGGATGTTGAATTGGATTTTATGACAATGATTTTGGGGGGTGGAGATTTATTGGATGATCTCTCTGTGTCACGGAAAAAGTTTTTACTCCGTGGAGCTTGTCTGGGTAAAAAATTGGTCCTCAGGGGCTGGAAATCACGGAATGCGCCTTCTCTTGATGATTGGGTGGAGGGCATGTCTGCCCTTGCGTCCATGGAAAGGTTGGTTTACAAGAGGCAAGGGAAGTTGAGATTGTACGGAAAGGTGTGGGATGACTTTCTAGATATTTACTGATTTATTGCAAGTTATGTACTTATATTATTCTGTTACTCTGTGTATTTTTGCTGAGTATTTACTGTTCTGATTGCTTGATTGTTTATTTATGTGTAAATTTTATAAATAAACAAATAAAAAAAAAATAAAAAAAAATTGCACTCCCTGATCTTCAAATGTCTCTTCAACTGATATATTGGATGAGAAATGCAACCAGGGCATATTGACATTAGTAAATAATATAAGCTGGATAGCCCTCCTTCCGATTCCTCTGGGAACAGCGGCCCAGAATTAGGGTGCAACATCCCTGCTTTGGCTTAGAGGACCCCCAGAGTGAGGCCCACCCATACATAAGAGTGTCCTCAATCGTGCACAGCCAAGGAGTCTGTGGAACCTAGTGCGTATGTACAGAGAGTGGGAAGTAATGCCCATGGCCTCCAACACCCTTCATCAGCTTTCACATGCGGTGAAGATCACGCAACTTGGGCCAGTTAGTTCATAGTGTGCACTACACATGTTAAATGTTAAAGGTATTTGTACTGCGCACCGTCACCAACAAAGCTGGTCCCCAGGTGCTCTGGTGGATCTGCAAACGATAAGATGGGTTGGGTTAGTAAGTGAAGTGGGAGTAGGATAGTGAGAGCAGTGGTGTTCTGTTGGCAGCTTCAACTCGGTGTACACCGGGTGCTGAGCTTTGGTGCAAGTATTGGATCGTTGTCAGTCCTCGTGTGCTGTTAGTGTTGCTTATGTGTTGTTGTGGTAACACTTGATTGTATGTTTAATGTTTCCTGCGACTGCCATTGAAGGCCAGACCCAGGCCAAAAAAGAAGAAGCTCAAGCAGTCGAGAAATTAAATGTGGCACACATTTGTAAATTGTGGTTTGTGACTTTTGCCAACACATAATAATGTCATTCTTATATAGCGGTCCCAGAGCACTGAAATAACAGAAGACATTATTATCCCACAGAGTGGCACTCAATTTACCGACCTCGGAAAGATGAAAGGCTGAGTTGACTCTGCCAGGGTTCGAACCTGCCACAGCAGGTTGCGCACAGATATCAGGGGCAAGGGCTTAGCTCGATACCTGGCCGCCTAAGAAGAGGCTGTTCCTTGGTAACGATTTGCAGCTAAGTGTGCATTGTAAAACCTACTTACTTAGTCAAAGCTACTAGATGCACGGTCATAAAACCTGCTCACATTGTCCCACTCTGGCCTGCCGTCTCAGCCCTTTAGGGAATTTCTCCGTCTGCCCCACGAGCCAGTCTGAGCATAGTGTTAAAAAAGCCCCCAATGTTGTGTGACGCTGACAAGTTATTCCAGACCACCAAACAACGAGTCACTTCGCCAATTGGCGTGGCCGCATGAACCGACCAACCTTGCAGCCTTTGCCAGGGAACATGAAAAATGAGTCCCCGCTGTAAAGGCTCCGACCAGGGGTGGACTGGGAACCAAAAGAGGCCCTGGAAATCATTTTCAAAGTAACCCCATTTTACACATTTTCAGCCAGCCCAACACTTTTCATATATGGGAATTTGGAAATAAAATAGATTACCAAACAAAAGAGGCCCAGGATGCAGAGGCCTACCAGGAAATCTCCAGAGTTCACTCTAGACCAGTCTACCCCTGGTTCTGACATAAGTTCCCGAATAATATCGTTGATATCAAATATCTAAGAATTGTTTTTATGCTTGTGGTGTTTTAAAAATGCTCATGTTTTCTATTTGTGTTTGATGAAGACCTATTATTTCATAGAAGGCTTAATGTATTACACTTATTAATAATGATTATTAGAAGCATCTCAACTCTACTGCAGATGATGGATCATGCTGCATTTAAAAAACATGAGAATATTCTGAGGCTCGTCTGGGCGCAGAGCTACGTCATCAGGCCTGTCACAAATGAATGCGTTCAGGGAGATTTTGATAGTTTCCCTCCATCCATATTCACACATTATACCACACGGCCCATCGGTGCCCATTCTTCTCGCATTGGCAGCAAGGGCGCTGTGTGGAGCAGGTGGTCGCTATGAGATGCGTCTATCGCCCGGCCATCTGCATGTCTGCAAAGGGTGCGAGGACAGCACGACGCACATGAGGGAAGAATGCGTGGGCCTGCCAACACCAAACGGGGCACAGGGCTGCCAACACCAAACAGATTCCTGGCCCATGCAAGGAAGAGGCATCAGCTGCCGGGAATGCCAAAGGGGCCCAAGGCATGGGATGAAAGAGGAAGGGCTTATTTCTGCGCAGCCACATCTGTGACACAGATTGTTAGCGGGCTAGGCCGCTCCAATAAACACAAGGACACCAGCGTGTGGAACAAACATCTGCTTTATTTCAGTAACAACGTAATACTGCCTCACTTCCCTTCCTCCTCCCCACAATGCCCTCTCCTGGACGTCACTTCCCGTGTGACGTCCTCCTTCACAGAGGGCTGCCTTAAAGGGGCAGACTCCTGTAACAACACCCCTGGACAAAATGTCCTTGCAACATATTCAACTTAACTATTTAACACATTCTTAACATTCCTCCACTAATCTGGGAGGCCTCTTGATGATCCTCTGGGGTCGTCCTCGCAGCTCTTGGCTTGAGCCGCCGTCAGTGTGTCCATCAGGGTCTGGTTGACGTAGAACTTGTGGTTCGAGGGGAACCCACTCTTCATCGTGGATATCAACATAGTCCGGATCTGGATCAGCAGGTGATGGCCTTTCCTCCGCTCCTCTCATGACGTGTTTGAATAGTGAACTGTTCCGGGTCACTTCCTTTGTTTCGTTTGCTGCCGTTATCATGGTCCCTTTTACAGCTACGACATGTAGTGGCTTGGGTGAGAATTGGGAGTCTGTCTTCTTATTCACGACTTGCTGTACCCACACCTCATCTCCTATTTGGAACTCCCTTGTTTGCGCTCTCCTCCTTCTGTCTGTCTATTCTCGTGCCTTGCCTTTCCTCTCTTCGTCTCTTCGGATTACCTCACGGTCCGATTCGGGCCGCAATGTTTGGTTGTTGACAAGTCTGGTTCTGACTTGATATTTCATCATGAGTTCAGCTGGGGTTTTGTTGGTGGCCTCATGAGGTGTGTTCCGATAGTCTCTCAGCATTCTGCATAGTGCTTGATGTGGGTCAGTTTCTTCTATGCGTGCCCTTTGCATGGTCTTTTTGATCGATGCCATAAATCTTTCTGCCATGCCGTTGGCTTGGGGCCATCTTGGTGTGATGTTTTGGTGGCGTAATCCCATGTGCTTTGCGAACACCCCAAACTCATGTCCACTGAAAGGCGGGCCGTTTTGCGACTTTATCGTGTCCGAGATCCCCCACTCGCTGATGACTTCTTCAAACGTGGCTGCTATATGAGCAAACGCCGTGGATTTCACTCGTTGTACGATGGGGAACCTAGAATGTTCATCAATAAACAATAGTAGGTAATCTCCCGACTCAAGTGGGCCGTAGAAGTCTATTGTGACCCGTTCCCATGGGTGGTCTGGGATTGTGGTCACCCTGAGTGGCACTGGGGGTTCTGGTTTCACTGTGCATTGGCAGGCTGTGCAGTTCTTTACCCACCGATCGACCATATCGTCCATGAACGGGAACCAGACGTGACACCTTAGTTGCCTTTTGGTGTTCTCCGCACCTCTGTGACCTTCGTGGGCAGTTTTGATGATGTCCGATCTCAGTGTGGGTGGGAATGACCAGCTTGCATCCCCTCAGCAGCACGGATTTGTCCTGTACGGCTAGTTCTGTGTGCACTCTGGAGAGTCTCTCAAGCTCGTCTCTGCATGCGCCCAAGTGTCTTTGGACTGCTCTGTGGCAGACTTTCCATTTGTTGTTCTCTGCCATTGAAGGATCCGCTGCTGAGGCGGCAGCAATGGCTTTGATGGAGACAGCAGGGGTACAGCATTGGCAGTGACGTAACTGATATATTCAGAGTCGCCTGGTCTTGTGGTCAGACTGCCAAACGGATGCCTCTATAAATAATCTGCAGGATTGTTCTCACCCCCCGGCCTATGGATGATCTCAAAATCATATTCTTGTAAGCGGATTCCCCACTGTTCAATTCTTGGGGGCATTTTTGTTTGTGGGTTTCCGAAGAGGGATAATAAGGCCTGATGGTCCGTGATAAGGGTACATTTTTTTCCAATGATGAAATTATGAAAATGTTAATAGGCCCAGACAGCTGCCAGGCTTTCTTTTTCAGCTTGGGAGTACGCTGATTCTGGGGGAGATAGGGCCCTACTGGCACAGGCAACCACATGTCTGGGATGGGTGTCTTGACCACTGGTTTGGGCGAGGATGGCCCCTAGGCCCACCAGACTGGCATCCACGACAATTTCAGTGTGCCATGTAGGGTCAAAATATGTGAGTTTCCTGGCCTCAGCAAGGGATTGTTGGATAGTATCAAACGCAAATTGACACTCCTCAGTCCAGTCAAATGGAGTGTCTTTTTGTAGTAGGCATCGCAGGGGTTCAGTAATGGTTGCAAAGTGTGGTACGTATCGGGCACAGTATCCAGCCATGCCCAGGAATGATCTGACATCAGCTGCTTGACAGGGTCTTTCAAGATGAAAGATGGTAGAGACTTTGTCAGGGTCAGGGGTCATCCTGTCAGCTGAAAAAATGTGTCCGAAAAACTTGGGTTTAGCTTCCATTTGTCGTAGTTTGAGTTAGAGAGTTAGTAACATTAGCGTCCAGCTAAAATGTGTTGTTTCTCTAACCTAGATACAGCTACAGGAGGGACTTGGTTGTCCCACACCGGAGGCTCCCCCTTATGCATGCAGGCACCGGCACCCACTACATTGGTTTTCTATGCCTGCTTCATGTCATCCATGTAGGCATCATCCTATTCTGTCCTAACCATTTGATATTTTTCTCTTCCTCGTTCCAGTGATTTCACTTCCAGATTTGATGCTTTCTTATGGATATGACAGTACATGTCATTGTAATATTGGTCGTCTAATAGATTTTGTACTTGACATCATCAAGTGATTTCTGTTTTATGGCTATCCTGCATAATATCAGTCTTTATTTACTAATGTGCAATTTTATTTTGATTGTCTCCATGTGGGACTTTTTTACTCTCACTGAGCTACCCATCGGGGTCACACTCTGAGTGGATCTCATCCGTGCGGCATCCTCATTGAATCCCGCCTGTATCTCATAATTGGTTCTTGTCACTTATTATTTAGTTACCGTTCTCTTTTTTATTACTCTTGTATGGTCACATATTCAATTTCTTATTCCTTGAGGGCCCCTGTTTATCACTTACATTGCCATTGCGGCGTGATTCGCATTATCAGTTTATTATTTCCACATTGCATCAATTTTGAATCCCTATTGTTTCCTTAAAAGTTATTTTGTCACCCATTCTTGTTTCACTTCCCTCTTTCTTTGTACTTCTGGTAACCGATCTACTGCTTAACACAAGGACCGGTTTGTTTACTATTTATGTCACTAATGCAACGTATTTCCTCCGTGACGCCGCCTACGTCACTTCCGTGACGTATGCGGCAGTTCTAATACAATTCACGCCAACCTGAGTGTTGCTTTCTGGGAATTCCCTTTCAATTGTGATACTACTCGATTGTAGGAGTAAGTACCTTTCTTCTTTTCTGAATACAATTGCTCCTGAGTACATGCTTTTGAGCTTTTAGAACCATATAAGTGTTTGTGTCACTATTATTTTTCAGGTTATATATTCGATTCGGTCATTACGGCTTTACTTTCTCCATTCTTGTACCCTGTGCGATATTCCTGTGACTCTTTGAGTGTTGTAGTCACTTTACCCTCCTTTAGGTATGTGCCTTTAGTTTCCCATTTGCCTTATTGTCATTTCGGTCTATTTGATATCTGATGGTATTGGTTCCTTATATAGGAGTTTTTCAGGATTTCTCCAACAACTAGTTGTGCACGGTAAGGTTTTAATACATTAGCTTTCCTCACTTGATCCTCACCTACTCTGAGTGTTTTTCCCCATTTTGGGCAGCCATTTTTCCACCACTTGTCCCACCAATTTGTTGCAGTGCCATTTCAGCATTCGTATAATTTCTATTTAGCTCTTTGGTGCATCGGACTCACGTTTCTGGAGGTTATGCTCACTACTATTTTCTTCAGGTGACTGGTGCTTGGATTGCATGCGTGGTGGCTCCGGTGTTTGAGGCCTACACAGGCTACCCAGTTTAACAGTATGGTCTATTTGCATGATATACAGCCACTACCATTCCTAATCATTTGATATGGAATTTGTATGCTATACTACTCATTATATTATTACTCATTGTGATTTCTGTTTATTTTTCTTGTATTATTTCAACCGCCTCCGCAACTTCTGTTCTTCCCTCTCAACCTGACACGTAGTATGCAAATGCTTTCTTACATGTGTTTTTTGTTGTATTTATTTTTTAATACTTTCTGGTCAATTTGTATTCATGTGATACACTTTAATCCTTATGTTTAATGTGGAAAATATTGTCCGGATATTCCTTTTGGTATGTTTCCAATCGCAAAACTGTTATGCTTTATAATTTTCGATGTGTATCTTCACATTTTAATTTGTCTGCTTATGTGCGTACCAAAACCCGGTTTTGGGTTTGTGTTTATTATTTTGTCTTAACCACTCAGCCTTGAAGACGACCTATGTGTCGAAACACGTGTCGGCTGGTCAAGATTCAATTAAAGCATCAAACTATCATTGCTGTGCTTTATTGTAATGGTGTAAAGCGCATTTCTACCCCATCTCCTATTTAATCAATTTACAGTACCAGCCAGGGTGGACTGGTTGGCGTGGGTAGGAACGCTGCTTGCACCGTGATTAGTAATACTTGATCCTAACATAATCAGTGATCAATGGCGCACAGATATTTAGTTGCGAAACCACATTCTTGTTTACTACCCTCATATCTACACACAGCCTTAGACGGCCACCTTCTTTCGGGACAATTACGAGTAGGGAGACCCATGGTGTTGGGCCAGTGGCTGGCTCAATAATGTCATCGCGTAGAAGTTGGTGCAGTTCCTTTGAGATGCTTCTTGCAGGTGGAACCCAACTCTGCGCGGGTGTTGTGGGACCG
Organism: Ambystoma mexicanum; assembly: GCF_040938575.1. Taxonomy (NCBI): domain Eukaryota; kingdom Metazoa; phylum Chordata; class Amphibia; order Caudata; family Ambystomatidae; genus Ambystoma; species Ambystoma mexicanum. Next base: position 1,223,586,968 of record NC_090934.1, on the reverse strand, counting down.
GGCGGACGGCCAGGTCATTTTGCAGTTTGATTGGTGGGCCCTTCATCCTGCCGAGGCCTTGACACAGTTGTGGAAATTCTCTCAATATCTCCTCCTTTGTGATGGTGGAGGTGGCAGGGGACACCTGATCAATGTTGTATACGTGCCATGCTTCTGAGATGGGGGTCCTGTTGAGTTGATGATGTCACCATCCTGGACATTTATGTTGATTAGGCCTAGGCAGGAAGCAATTTTGTAGCTATTTTGTAGCTCAAAAGCCATCGCCCTTTGGTGGGGCTCCTGATGACATGGATGATGGTAGTGGCAGACTTGTCACCAAATATGAGTCATCTTTTGAATGACCCCACACTATGTAAAGGGACGTCTGCACCCCATTGAAATATCTTGGAGGTTGTTGGAGTTAGTATGGGTTTGATTTGAAGTAGTTGGAATTCTTTCTCCCCATGATGTTTACAGTCGCCCCGGAGTCGATTACGAAGCAACATTGTTTGTTGCAAATGTCCACTCATATTCTCGGTGCCTCCCATGCTTCCTCCGCATCCATTATGATGTTCACAAACTCATCTAGTGCATATAGGTCATATTGATCACCTTCAAAATCTGGGTTTCCTTGCGACCCGGTGTAGAGGCCTTGTCGTGGCGACGGTGGGCAGTCGTACTGCTCGCGAAGATGTGTGCTTGTGTCCTGTGTCTCATATTCTTGGCAGTCATCCTCTGGGTAAACCTCTTCCACCACTCCCACATACCTCCTTGGTCCCTGTTGGTATGGGCGTGTCTAGTAGGATTGATTTGGAAAAGGCCTTAGGAATGTCCTGTATTGTGGAGATGCGTTGATGTGTGATGTGGGATACGGCTTCCCTTCTCTGCATACAGACTGAAAGTGTCCTTCCCTGCCGCAGTTTCTGCACTTTTGGGTGAGAGCAGGGCATGACCCGGCATGGGGGAATGCCATCCCACACCTGTAACATTGTCTTTGCATGCATGGGGTTGATGCACCACTTGAGCCGCTGATTTTTTCATTTCCTCTGATGTTGCCTGCTTGGACAGCTGCTACGACGTCGCTTCTGTCTAGTTTGGTAGCTGCAGTGCTTGACATTTGAGTGGCCTGTTTATCAACCCTCTCTAGTATCTGGGCCATCTCACTCACTTCTTCAATGGTGATGGGTTTTTTGAGAAGTTGTTTCTTTAATGCAGGTCAGATGCACCCTTCAATTACTCATAGGCGGATCGCCTCTTCCAGCGAATAGCATCGAATTGGCAGTGCGCGCCTTTGATTCTGAGTCTCGTGATGAATTCATCAACTGTTTCATCGCTGCGTTGTGTGCACTGGTTGAAGATGTATCTTTCATAGTCCCTGTTGGGGACAATGACAAGCCGTTTGTTTAGAGCTGTTATTAAACTTGCAAAATCGGTGAGTTCAGATGGTGGAATGGTTTTGATCAGCGTCTTTATTGTTGTGCCTGCGGTGTTAATGAGCATGCTGCGCAAGCGTGGAGAGGTTTCTTCACCTGCTGCGCCTATAAAATGTTTGAAATCCTCGAGCCATTCTACCCACCTCGGCCCTTTATCTGCCTGGGGGGTCATTGAGAAAGGAGGCGGAATGTGCCATGCTGTCGCTGTAGACCTTGTGACTGGTGCAGCTGGTTGTGAGCTTTGGACTGCTTGGTCAGCAGACGTGCTCATCCTGCTTTCTGGCTGATGTCTGGCGTGCTCTGGGGTGACCTCTTTGTGCTTCTTTGGGCAGATGGTGCTTTGCACCTTTCCCTGAACTTTTACTGGCCGAATGAGTAAGCCTGGCGCAGTCTGTGGTTGTTTTCACTTTGTGCCACACTCGCAGGGTGGTGGGTTGTGCCCTGGCTTTCCCTGCTGTTCTTGCCGCCGTGAGAAAGGGGGCAGAGGAGGAAGAGTCCACGTGGGCGTGTGGGTATGCGGTGCTGCCGCGTGAAGAGCTTTGATGGAGGGAGGTATTTATTTTATTTCTTTCTTTTTCCTGGAGATGCTGCAGGCGTCGCCAGTTGTTGGCGGGCTAGACCGCTCCAATAAACACAAGGACACCAGCGTATGGAAAAAACTTCTGCTTTATTTCAGTAACAATGTAATACTGCCTCTCTTCCCTTCCTCCTCCCCACAATGCCCTCTCATGGACGTCACTTCCCGTGTGACGTCCTCCTTCACAGAGGGCTGCCTTAAAGGGGCAGACTCCTGTAACACAGATATGAAACGTGATGTCACAGGCGAAACAGAAGGACCAGGTGACCACAGAAGCAAAGTAGAAGAGAGGCAGCTTTGGAAGGTAGGGGAACCAGTGACTTCTGATGGGGCGTCAGCATTTGAAATGATTCATGGTGAGTGACTGGAGGGGCATTCATATTTCCCACAAGTCATCATGAGCGACTGAGAGTAGCAAGCGAGCCCTAAGTAATTATGGGTTTGGTATCGTAACATATGATGACGTCCAAGCGATGCCAGGACATCAAAGGTACATATGAGCATTTTACAGCACGTTCATGTTGCTGTTCCCACAATATGTGCCAGTGTTCCCACTTGAAAACATCTTCATTATGTTGCATCCACGATACCTTGTTAAATTCTCACTATAAACCATTTTATGATGCTGGTCCCCCAATCTATGCCAACATTGTGACTTTAAACACTTTTATGACTGTGCCCACAATGCATGCCGACATGGATCTATAAAACACCTTTCATGTAGTCTGCCCCCACATATGTGCCAGTATTGGCACTGTAAAGCACTTGATGGTTCCAACAATACATGGCAGCACAGCCACTGTAAAGTATATGTTCATGGTGCTTAGCTTGTGCCCACATTGTATGCCAGTGTGGCCTTGTAAAACGTTTTTCATGCAGCCTGTGTTCAAATGTGTTCCCTTATTCCACCGTAAAACACTTTCCTGATTGTTTATATGGTGACTATATGCCAGCATGATGCCACTGTACTTCTGGTGTGCCCTCCCTGCCCCACCAAACACACACACACGTGCCACACTCCTCACACACTCAAACGTTCACTCACTCACAGATACATGGCCGCACTAAGACTCACTGATACAGAGGCTCATTCAAACTCTCTTAGAGTTACACACACACAAAATAACATAAAAAATGTGCATGCAAACATACAGATACTATTTCTAAGAAATATTTATTTTCATGTGATGGTGACCTTGTCTGTAGTCCCCTCTGAACATCGGGGCTACGGGGGCTTTACAATCAGGAAGTGCTAATTGATAATTGATAGAGGGAAGCATGTTATGTTATGTTATTAGTATTTTTACCATGCACTGCTGCCATATACATGGTGCCAGGCACTGAGGAGGAACTGGAAGAGAGCGGGTTGGTTATGTTAGTTGGGAGGAGAGGGAAAGTCGAGATTACAGTGCTGTGTGCTGAGGTTGCAAATCGGAAGTACCCTGAGCTCTACATGCTTGTAAGCTTTCTAGGTGTTAAGTGTAGGCAGAATCAGGGACTTCATGCTTATAGTGCTGGTGTCTATTGGCCAGTGGCTGAGTATGCCAGTTATAGTTAGAGCTGTACATTTGTGATGTGGTAAAAACATGAGCCTAAAAATGCATTTTTTCTCGTTGTGTCTAAGGAACAAGTTGCTCTTCACTGCTGAGTCCCAACAATACCAAAATATGAGTTGGGCGACGTGTGAGTCCATACAAAGGGTACATGACCCAGGTGTTTGAGATAGGCGGAGTGGCAATCATCCACATGAGCGATTGGCCGTGCTCCATCACCCCCTGTCCCAGGACAAGCTCATTTGAATCACTCACCTGCCGGTTCCCTCTACCACACAAGGAATCCATCACCCTCCACCTCATCTACAGACCACCTCACAGGAGTGACTTTCACTGCAGACATCGCCAACGAACTCTGCTCTGCCAAATTAGCACATTCAAATAATGTCTTTCTCTGTGATTTTACTGTCCTCGAGTCACAGGCTCACACCCACACTCAAAGCACACTTATCGCACTCACCGCTTCCATGGACTTTAACCCCTTAAGTGCCATGGGTGAGGTATCTTGTCCTTGGGATTACCTCCCTGTTGTCAAGGACGAGATATCTCGTCCTTGGCACTTAAGGGGTTAATTAAGCAAATTGCCTCTCACCCACGCACAACAAAGGCAACACCCTAGACGTATTCTTCACATCATCCCCCTACATCAGCTGTGCAGAACCTATCGCACTTGACTGGCCTGACCCTGCCGCCATCCCATTATCAGTCACGCCCTTGACTATGACTCACACAGGTCTGGCTTAAGGACCCCTCATTCAACGCCACTCATTCAAAACCTTCCCTATCAATGAGCTAGAAGCACGCTTTGCAGGCTTCCACGCCACAGGGAATGCCTCTGGCCTTCTGGAATTATTCAGCAACTCTGCTATGAAACTGGCGGACATTTATGCCCCCCTAAAATCCAGCCAGCAAAGACCAAACCATCTACCCCATGGTACACCCCAAAGCTAGCCTCCAACAAACGCTCAATCAGAGCCCTAAGGAAACAGTGGTACAAAAACCATAACTCGGGAGACCTCACCAACTTCAGATCTCTGTGCCCAAACTGTAGGATTCTAATTACTGAGGCAAAAGCGGCTTACTACTCTACCACCATTGCAGCAGCCACTAACAGGAGCAAAGCCCTCTTTGAAGTAGTAAAACATTGTAACAAACCCTCACCCGACCCCGAGGTACCAACAACACATTTTTTGTTGAGAAAATAGACACAATTTGAGGGACCATCGAAATCAACCTCGCACAGCATTAGCATCCCCTGCACCCCAGCCGGCACAATGACTCTCTAGACAAATTTTCTCCTTTCTTTCCTAAAAATTATTGCCTCCTTCAAACCTACTTCTTAGTCTGACAATAAAATTCCAGCCTCCATCATTAAACAATTGACGGGACTGGAGATCCTCAGCATCATCAATGCCTCCCTCACACATGGATAATTCTCGGATACCCTCAAGTCTGGTCTCATACGACCTCTTTTGAAAAAACCAACCCTAGATCCAGATGACCTGGCCAACTACAGGCCCATTACAAACCTCCGGTTTATTTGCAAAATCTTGAAAAAGTAGTTGCTACACAACTATTCACCAGAATCGAACAACTCCACCTTCTAAATGACTATCAGTCAGGGTTCTGCCCAAAGTGTAACATCAAGACAGCCACCATCCAGTTGTTGGATGATGCTCTCCAAATCATGGATAAGGTTGACTCAGGCCTCCTCATCCTCCTTGACCTCGCAGCTGCATTCGACACTGTCAACCACAATACCTTTCTCTCCCTCCTTGCTGACAGGATGAGATTATCTGGCACTGTCTTGAAATAGTTTAACTCCTACCTCACAGGGAGACACCTGGCTGTCCAGATTAACTTGTTGCATTCTAACTTTCTCCAGGTATCCTGCATAGACCCCCAAGGCTCCATCCTCTCACCAGTTCTTTTTAATCTCTAACTGGAGCCTCTGGGCACTCTCCATAAAGATCCCGATAAAGCCATCCACCAATACGCACATGATACACAGTTTTAAATGAGAGTATATAGCGCGCAGGACATCATTTGTCTCTGCGATTACCTAGCCATCATCCAATCCTGGATGTCGACAGTCTACCTCAAACTAAACCCATCCAAGACTGAATTTGTCCACATCGGTCTGCCTGCTAATAAAACAACTTGTCCAACAATGGCACAATGAAATGTGCCTAGAGGATTTGATCCACAACTCTCAGACTCAGTAAACTCCTTAGGCTTCACCATTGACAGAAATCTGTTCTTCCAGGAACACATAGCTAACAAGGCCCAAATAACCTGGCTCTGAATCTCTACCCTCTGAAAAAAATCAAACCCTTCATCCCTCTGCAGGAGTTCCAGACCCTAGTGTAGGCCCTTTTGGCCTCACACGTTGATGTGGGACATGGTAGTCTGACAGGGTTGCCAGCTGTTGAGGGGTCAGAAATGTGAGGCAGACAACTTTGAAGATTTTTCAAAAGGTGCCATTTTATTAACTCAAAGGGTTGGACAAATGCCTCACTATCCCTACCCTGCCGAGGATTTTCCTGCCTAAAATAAACTAAAGGAATACTCTAACAAAAGGTTTCTGTCCCTCACACTTATACATACAACAACTCAATAAGGTAATTTTTGGCAGTTCAAATAAAACAAATGTATCAGTCAGGTCCACGACTTGATAACAGTCTCTCCTTATCATCTGGGTGAATTCCCCTTCCCCAGATCCAAGCAGGATTCTATTCAATAGTTCAAAAAGGATAAGAAAATCCTATCTTGTAACAAAGTTCCACTTCAGTTCTTTTGGTTCCAACTTGATAACAAAAAGTTCCAATTTGAATTCAACCAACAGTTAAAAAATGTTCAACAAGGTTTTCTTCTTTCCACTTGTGATAAAGAGCTCAAAACAACGTCTACTCATAAACCAAGAATACTTCCAAAGTCCATTAGGATCAACAAAAATGAATTTGCCAGGATAATCTGCAACCGTTCACAAAACACTTGCTTTGACAATATTAGCTAATTCTGCAGCAGTTCACACAACAATTGCTTCAGTGATATTAAGTTGTCAGTGGGATTCTGTATCATCTCACAAAAACATATTAGTGGTTCTGCCACTTCTTCTTCAAGACCTTTAACCCCACACCAGTACTTCAATAACTTCCACATGGTCCACTCCCTTGCCATGGCTATTAATACAAGGTTATCTGCCCTGGTGTACTCTCCTGCCAGGACAAAATAAACTACTAATTACAAGTACTTCTGTGGTAAATGTTATCTTCCAACACAATAGCATTGTCTTTTGCTTCACAACAACAAGTTTTAATATTTCTTCTGAGAAAACAAGACACAAATTGGTGCTGTTTGTTACACACATGTGAATGCCACATGCAATGCAGGTTATGCATTGCTCTGAGCTGGGCGTAAATGCGCCGGGAAAATTCCCCATTGGGGAATTCTCCAAGGGGGCCAATGGAAAATGGGGAATTACTGTTACTGCCAAACCCTTGATCCGGCGCTAATAGCGCCAGCGGGTTTGGTGGTAACGCTACTCGCCCGGGCAGTATCCCGGGATACTGCCCAACTCGTGATGAGGCCTATTGTCTCTTGTGTTGCTATCGCCAATCACACTGTTGTGGTTGGCTGTTTGCTTAATTATAAACTGACCCCTTGAAAGGGCTCTATGGTGGCATTCAAGAGTACCATCTTGACTGGCTGCTATACGTGCGGAGTGTGCTGACTGCTTGATCTTTAGACTTTCTGGAGCTGACCTGGTTACCCTTGCCAGACAATCCTTTCACTGGCTACCCATACCAATATGTTTAATTTATAAGAGTATACAGACTTGACCCTCATTACTTAGTCGGGAAACTCTCACAGTATCAACCTATTAGGACCCTCTTTTCTCAAAATGATTAGTTCATTAAGATTCCCAAAGCCAAGATGCAAGAACAGATGGGACATGCGTTCTTCAGTTTTGCATCCTCTTCTCTAGAACTCGCTTCTGATCTCTCTCTCTAGACAAACCTCTTTGCCATTATCTGTTCATTTATTCCATACTGGTCATTGCTTTGTCCTTCTCAGTACTTAATTTGTAAGAAAATAAGTGCCAGGGCCCAAATATTTTCTACCACGCTTGTGACACTGTGGGCAGCAGTTCCCCTTCATTGCTGCCACCACACACAGTGTCGATAGATTTGTGGTTGAACTACAGCTCGCACCTGCTCATTGGGCTTGATGGATGCTCTGGCCATCATTACTTCATAATCAATTTGAGTCTGAGACAATAAGTGCCGGGGTTCAGAAATAAGTGCCAGGGCTGTGCCCTGGCAAATACCCCTACAAATGAAGCACTTATTTATTTTGTTTATTTATTGTGAATTTGTTAGGCTCTTACACAACAAGTAAATTGTGTTTCAAAGCGCCCACAAGGCAACAGGGAGTGAACATTGGATTGGAACAATATATACAATGGAGGATAATGACAAACCTATTAGGCATTGTGAGTATTCAGAACGCGCAAGTGCAGAGAGAGAAGAGGGGAGGAGGGAGTGGGGTGTAAGTGCTGGAATATCTGTGCCCTTGGGTGAGCAACAGTTGTAAGTACCAAATGTAGTAAGTGTTAGGGAGTGTTGAGCTGCAATAAGTGGGTAAGTGCAGACCTACAGTGGGGTAGGCCGGCGGGTGCCGAGACAAGTGCTGTTTGTAGGCAGAAGCTGAGGCAATTGGGTGTAGTAGGCCAGGGCCACAAGGATACATAAGGACCCTGGTCACCAATCGTAGGGACTGTGAAGTTAGCAGGGGAAAGAATAAAGGAAGCAAGAAGTAAAAAGGACTGTCTTGAGAAGCTTCTGGAATTTGAAGAGGTCTGGCTAAAGACGAAGAGGAGGGGGGAGGCTGTTCCACAAAAGGAAGCCAGCTGAAGCAAGAGATATCGGCCTCTGGCCCACTGTTTAGCAAAACGCTTCGCACACAGAGTTAGTACCAGAGGAGCGTAGAGGTCTAGAGGGAGAATATTTAGTGATAGCAAGTTGCGGATAGTGTGGTCCCCGGCCCCAGACAGCCTTGGGGATGATACAGAGGGATCTGAATTTAATCCGTGCAGCAACCGGCAGCCAGTGGAGAGTTTTTAGGGCAGGAGAAATGCTGATCCCTGGGCTTGAGGCCAAGAATAAGTCTAGCTGTACTATTCTGGATTAACTGCAGGGGTTGTAGAGAGGAAGAGGGTAGATACAAGAGAAGGCTGCTGCAGTAGTCCAGCCTAGAGAGAACCAGAGCTCTGGTAACATTGAGCTTCTGGGGGAAAGTGAGAAAAGGGAGAATTCCTTTGAAAAGGAAGAGTTGAAAGTTGCACTTCTTGGCAATGTCCTGGATGTGATGGAGGAAGTATAGAGAGGAGTGGAAGATGACACCAAGGTTGTATACACCTGCGCCTAGATGCAGTTGCTTTTGCGTAATAGATCTGCATACAAATAAACATAAAAATGGCAGCACTCCCACTCACACACACCAACAATGGGTGGCAGCACATACACAACACCAACACAGAGAGTAGCATAAAAGCACAACATCAAATGCCATCACACACAGACACACCAACAACTGTGCATGCCTGCAGGAACTAAAGAGGATGCCAGCACACGTGAATGCACCAAGAACAGTAACAGAGATTGGCAGCACACACGCTCATGCCAACAACAAATGATGGAAACACGTGCGCATGCGCACACACACACGCACATGCACCTGTTGCGACCCCAATGCCTAAAGTCTCCCACCAAGCCTCTCTTCGCAGCTGCTACAGAACGGAAGCTGGAAAGGTGCACTCAAAAGTCTCAGGCACCACACCAGGCCACATTAGACTAAATGTGAATTTAGATGTGTATTTGGTATGCTGCGGGCAGCTGGTTATTTAGAGAACGCAGACTTTTACTTGTAATTAGTTAATGTGTGTTACTATTTTGAATCAGCATCAGTGTAGACCATATATTGTTAATTCTTAACTTTACTGTAATAGGATTCTTATAGTCTTACCTTCTCATCACCTCTGATCTAGTTAAGTCTTGAGATCTGTCCGCACCTCCTGTAGTTGAGCTACCCTTATTTCAAGAAGCGTTCTAGCTTGTCTGTTTCTGAATAGTTGGGCAGCGTATTGGAATAACACATATATAGCGTGTTTGGCCTCTAGCCACTCTTCCACTCCTGCAGATTTTGCCCAAAGCCAGTCCGAGCGCCTCATTAATTTGATGAGAATCCCAGGCCTGCCAATCAGCATTTTTCTGGTATGACATCACTGTGTGTTGTGGCGGGTGCTCAGTGGCAGTGCCGGGAACCCCTTGGTAAAATAGAAACCATGCAAGAGTCAAAGTCAAAAGCAACAAAATCAAAGAAGGAGTGAAGCAGTTTTTCGATAATTCTTTTCTGTGGATGTTCTTTCTGGTATGAGGGAAAGCGAGGTGTATGGAGCTCTCCATTTAAAAGTTATTCTTCTTAATTTCACATAAAGCTTCAACAAATAGATGTTGTTGTAAGCAGAGAAGGACATTCCTTCTAGTTTCTGCTTCCACTGTTATTCTGGTGACAAAGCATGTCCACTCTGGATATTTTCCCATTGAACTGTCCAAAGAGTCTTAGCAGAAGGAAATTCCTTCTAGCTTCTGCTTCCAATGTTATTCAGGTGACAAAGCTTGGCTACTCTGCATCTTTCCCCATTGCACTGTCCTCAGAGTCTGAAGAAAATTCCTTCTAGTTTCTGCTTCTATTGTTATTCTGATGACAAAACGTGTCCATGCTGGATCTTTGGCCATTTTGCTGTCCACAGAGTCTTAGGGGAAGGAAATTCCTTCCAGTTTCTGCTTCCACTGTTATTCTGGTGGCAAAGCCTATCCACTCCGGATCTTTTCCCATTGCACTGTCCACAGAGTCTTAGCAGAAGGAAATTCCTTCTAGTTTAGGCTTCCACTGTTATTCTGGTGGCAAAGCTTGTCCACTCTTGATACTTTCCCATTGCACTGTCCGCAGAGCAGAAGGAAATACCTTCCAGTTTCTGCTTCCACTGTTATTGTGGTGACTAAGCTTGTCCACTCTGGATCTTTTCCCATTGCACTGTCCACAGAGTCTTAGCAGAAGGAAATTCCTTCTAGTTTCTGCTTCCACTGTTATTCTGGTGACAAAGCTTGTCCACTCTGGATCTTTTCCCATTGCACTGTCCACAGAGTCTTAGCAGAAGGAAATTCTTTCTAGTTTCTGCCTCCACTATTATTCTTGTGACAAAGCTTGTCCACTTGTGATCTTTTCCCATTGCACTGTCCACAGAGTCTTAGCAGAAGGAAATTCTTTCTAGTTTCTACCTCCACTGTTATTCTTGTGACAAAGCTTGTCCACTTGTGATCTTTTCCCTTTGCAATATCCAGAGTCTTAGCAGAAGGACATTCTGCAAGGAAATTCTTTTCTGTTTCTGCTTCCGCTATTCCACTGTCCATTGTCTGGGCTCTTTGAGCCGCTCCAGTTTCGAAGGCAAGGATCTTGCCACCTACTCTTCATGATCTCACTTCCCATATTTGCCCAAGATATTTCCTTTCCTTTTCTCATAATTGCGCTTCCATATCCCTCTCAACATCTTCCCTCTCTCTCTCCGAAATTCTCTACCCCTTTCCCTTGCTCACTATTAACACTGTCTCCATTTCTCTCCTCCTAGCCTCTCTCTGTTGCTTTTTCTTTCTCTTCTTCCTGTCTCCCAGGCCCTAGCCATCAATTCATCACTTTTCCGGTTCTCCATCCTTCCCTTCTGCCTCTGCTTTTTCATAATAGTGATAAGAACCTAACATGTTTTTTATTTCCTATATATAAAAAAAACTGCTCTTCATGCATATCTCAGAAAGAGTATTCGGAAATTGAAACCTAGGATCATCCTGTCCCTCTGCCTCCTCTCTATCAGCCGCCATCTTTCCTATTTTGAGCCAATGGCAGTAGTTCAGAGCCGTCTCATGCTGGTTTGTCTCCCAAGAGAAGTGGGATGCGTTGTGAGAGTTCTGAGCAAATCCCTAGACAAGAAATGCACATGCAAACACACGCAAACTCCTGGGATTATCCCCTTTGCTCCTGGCAACACGCGAGCCTTCACTAATCCCGCGCAGCAGAGCCGGAGGTCCGCCCCCCTTCTGGAGGCAACAAGGGCTCATTGAGAGTCCGGGCACGCAGCTGCACCCCCATGGGTCTCATTATTGGATTTCAGATTTCTGGGCACTGTAGCCCCAGGCGCTGGCAGCACTCAGTGCCAGACTCGCATTCCATTGGCAGCTAAGCGCCATACTTGGACTGGGGAGACTGGTTTCAGAAATGGATGGCGCTGCCAGCTGGAAGAAAATGCCAGGGTCAGGGGTGAAAAGGTTTTTTTTTTTTTTAATTATTTATTTATTTATAGATTTACATATATAACATAAAAAAACGTTTCAAATAGGGGTGAAAAGTTCCCGAGGCTTTGGAGGAAATGACATTTCCTTGAAAGTTTCTATCTCCTCTGGCCTGATTCTGTTGTTTGGATCCGTGTCAAGCTTGCAGTGAGCGAGCTCCTTTCCATCCGAGGAGCCCCCGGCGACCACCTGGATCTGCAGATGGTCTCTCCTGGATCCGGTAACCCCTATCTGAGTTCCCGAAAACAGGCCTGGGCAGTGCAAAGTGACGCAAAGTGTGTTTAGAGTGCACAGTGCGGGAGTACATCACTCATACCTTTCTTTGAAGCAATGTTTGTTGATAATTCACTCCTCTTAATTCGCAGACACTAATTCTCGGATTAGTCTCAAATGGATACTTATACATTCGAGAGATATACATCTGATTGTTGATAGTCCTCAAAAGTAAGCATTTTTATAGACCCCACTCTGTTGGGGTACACACACCCCAGCAACAAATCAAATGTGGGGTGCAGCTAACTTAATCCGTTTGTTTAGTGATGGTTACTCGCAGAGTGACCTGTCTTGGTATTGTACCAAGACGAGTGATAATGCGGTGCAGATGCCAAAGGTCTACACCTCAATACTGTCAGTGGAAAAGGCTGGTGCCTGCTACACCGATTCAGGGCCGTTGTGGGACTTCATGTGGATAAAGCACCATCTTAGTCAGCACCTCGTCTTTCTGGCAGTGTTGTGAGGGTCTCCTCAGGTCACCCGTGTTTGTCAAAGGTATAGAACATCATGGTTCAAACCAAACAGGCTCTGTTACATCTCCTCAGTAACGGTTGGGAGGAAGGAGGGTTGAGGTAACAGGAGCTGTGGAGCAGCACAAAGCACTACACAGCATCTAATCTGCACCAGGACAGTGTTCTGTGGTAGGGCTTTCATCACAAAAAGACCAGCATCCAAATATGCCTGGACCTTAGTAGACCACATTTAGGCAGTCCCCAGATTAGGAAATGCCTTCCCCCAAGGCCCCACAAAGAGACATGCAGTCCTGGATGATGCGTAAACGTGGGTCCTCTGCGTTTATCTGAAGGCTTTTGAAAGGCTTCCCCCAAAATGATAGCTCAGGAACATGGTGTTTTCTTTTCTGAGCAGGACCACAGACGCTTCTCACGGGCAGAGCAGCTGCCACTTGATTCTGAGTGGGCAGGCAGCAGGACCCCATCTGCATCAGAAATCAGTGGTGTGCCACCATTCAGCTCCTCTCTTCCATTATAGAGACATGCATGTGATAGGATTAGAGGTGTCATAGGCCGATGGAAGAATAGATCACTCCAAGCCAATGTCTGTCCTTCAAAAGGTTTTATTATGCAAAAGGAAAACTATGGCATTAGGTTTAACTAGAGTTACTTGGCTGGATGTCAACAGTATATAAAGAAACCAAGCATACATATAGGACTGTAATCCTCAGTCCCTCCCTTCCTCCTTTAGGCTTCGCTTCCTGGTGGGAAATCTCAAGAAGTCACTTATAAAATGACTACTATGCAGGAGTATAGGGATGCCTATTGTCTAAAAGGCCTACAGAGCCCTACATTACTATTAGCCCATCAATAACCACAATCACAAAGTTGAACCGAGCACAGTCTGACATTCTATCAAAATATAAACTTTTAATAAAACTAACAATGCATACAACCAATTAAAACACTAAAAACCCACCCTTGCAAAGGAAAGACAGAGAATGCAGACTTTGAGAGCAAAGGGTGCACTCTGAGTGAAGACAGGGGTTTCAGGCAATTGATATGAGCATCAAAAGTGCTTGAAAGTGTTTTGAAAATGCAGACAGGATGACAGAACCAGCTTAATTGCTTGTCATGGTGGCTTGAGAGTGTCGAACCAGGCTTCTTTGTGCTTTTCTGCAGTTGAGCCAGTGTCAAGATGTTGTTGACAGTTCCAGTGGCGAGTCAGCATCTAGGGGAGGATTTCTGTTGATCAAGTTGGCATTCAAGATTCGTCGAGTTGATGGCTCCCCGTAGGTAGTGTCTGTGGTCGAGTGGGGTTGAGGTAATGATTCACTGGATCGAGTCTGCATTTGGGACAGGTGTGTCAATAGCTTCCAGTGGGTTGAGTCCATTTTTAAGTGAGGTTGAGAGGATGCTTCTGTTGGGTCATGTCACCGCTCAGGATGCAGCAAGTCGGATACTTTTACAGTGGCAAGCTGGCGGTCAAGTCGTGGTGGTGATGCACTTCACTGAGTTGAGTCGACATTGATAAGCCTTGAAGAAGCAAATATGTGGTTCAACGTTTTTAGAGTGCCAAAAGCAGCACCACAGGTCCTCTGGTGGCTTAAAGTGAGATGCACACTGTCGAGCCAGCTCCAAAGTTCCTTGAGGTGGTTTACAGGGTACTGAGCTGCTTCTGGATTGCTGGGAGACCCACGCATTGACCATTCAAGGGTCTGCAGGGACATGGTTTGTTCCGCACTTCTCCGTGAAGACTGCGTGGCACTTGCAGAGGTCCTTCACCTCCAGTGACAGGATCCTTGTTCCAGTGCCAGAAAGCAGAGAGGCCTTGGTCCTCAGCAATTTCACCCCAATTGTGTACTTCAGGTGGGTAGGGATAAGAGCATTCTGTCTTCACCTCTATGGCAAATGAATTTGGACTAGACTGTATCTCCAACAGAGTTCCAGTGGAATTCTTCTTGCCTTGACATTTAAAGATGAATCAGCTTAGAGGAGAATCCCCTACTTACAAAGGCAAAATGCTACAGTGCATTTGTCTGAAGGAAGCCTGCTGTCAGGGCACTAATAAAGGTTGATATAACAAGTGTGCTTTGTATTCTGTTGTCATATAGAGAGTCCTTTGTCTGCAATAAGTGGGAAGGGGACAAGAGGTTTTGTGAGCTCCAGCAGAATCCAAGATCATGGAACCCCTCTCTGGTCTAAACCTCTCCTCTGAGCTACTCTAGCTGAACCCCTTTCCTCTGTCTGCCTACTTCAAAGAGACACCAGTAATCAGCACGCTGGTGTGAGAGGACCATTGTCATGTCTGAGCTGTCTTTGAATACCGTTTACCAGGAGGATTTACCAGGGAGGACTTTGGTCTTCTACAGCAAAGTACTGACCTTCCTCAGTTGGATCAAAGAGAGGCTTCCTGGGCAGGGTCACACATGGTTTCTGTGAATGCATCCAGGACAGGCATCAAATACACACCCAGCCCTGTCATGAATGGGTCACCTCACCAAGCTAACAATAATATGGCAGGTTTTCTGGCGAGTACCTCTGGGTGGGAAAACGTTAGTATCTCCTGGTGGGGAAATGCTAGTATCTCCAGGTGGGAAATGATTTGGAAAGATTGGCCCGGTACCAGAAGATTTGTTTGCTCCTGACAAAATCAATAGGGTACCAGGAAGGAGCTATTCTTCCTTGGAAAACCGTACAGGTAAAATTAGCCATAAAGAGGCAAAAGCCTCCAGGGTGAAATCAGTACCGACTGGTTCCCTGTGACAGCACTGGTAGTTATCCGCATGGATAAGACTAGGCATAAGGAGCCAAAGACTCCAAGGGTTGAATCAGTGCTCACTGGTTTCCCTATTTCAGGATCCATACACTCTACAGCTACCACAGTTGATCATTCTCGTGCTCCAGTACCGAAGAAAAGTGAGAATAGGTTTCATAAACGTAAACATTCTCATTTAGATACAGGTTCGGCACCAACTTCGCTGAAAAGGAATGAACAAAAATATAAGGATAAACACTGTATTGTTTCTTCTGTATGAAAGTGTAAGAAGAGGGTATTCGTCTCATCTCCTTGATTTTTCAAAGTACTGTACAGTGCCACTTGAAGAGTCTTTTGGCACTCAAGTAAAATCCAAGACTCCTGATTTTATACCTCATTTCTCTTCTGATTCAGAGGAATTTCATAGGGATCTTGCCAGACCTTCTTCTAATTTAGTTTTGACTAACATACAAGTTCATAGACCTGTCGTGTTCAACATTTTCAATCCTGCTCCATCTTCCAGGGTTGACTCATCTACTTCCCCACTTCATGATAGAAGAGAGTCAAAAGCCATCAGATATGGCCAAAGACATCACTTATGCGGTCTTGGAAACTAAGGACAAACCAGAGACTGCAGGTGTTTTCGGAAAACTGGCTTCTCAACAGGGAAAGTCTCTTCTCCCTATGGAATTGTTGGCCATGGAACAGGCCTTAACTCCATTCTGATCCTTATAGATCAAAATCTGTGGATGGTAAATACAAAGTACCTATGCAGGAACCTTTTGTGATAATGGAAAATCTTCTGGCACAATCCAGCATGGTTTCAGCAGCTTTGGTTACCAAGGAGAAAGGTCCTCCACCTTCTCCCTCTATCTACTGTGCTGGATACAAGTTCTGAAGCCTGGGAGGCACAGGGTAAGTATTCCTATATCAAAACTTCTGCCAAACTCAGGCAGGTCAATACGGCAACAGTTTTGGCAGGTTTTAATATTTTGAATTGGGACAACCTGGATCACTTTACAGAAATGCTCCCTCAGAAGGTGGCAAACAAATTCTCCTACTGGGTCTCAGAAGGGAGAGAGGCAGGTATTCAACAACTACAGGTTGTTAACGATTTGACTTACTATGGCAAGGGCTGTTATGGACACAGTCTGCATGCATAGACATGCTTATCTCCTGGCCACGTCCTTACAGCAGGATATTCAGGGCAAGGTTTTAGACCTTCCTTTTGATGGTAAAACGCTGTTTGACCCTTCTACTGATGACATTCTTCAGAAGTGCAAAGCAAGCATTACTGCAGCAAAATCACTCAGTTCCACCTTAGTGAAACAGACGTATAACCAGAATTTTAAATTTTTTAACCCATGGGCTCAAGGAAATAATGGTTCATCCACAGCCACTTAATCCTATTATTCCTTTGGTAAGAAGAGGAGATACAGTCCAAAGTCAAACTCTGGGATAACTCCCTCTACAACCACCTCTCAAGAACGAAAGAAGTCTCTTTGACTTCCATCCGAAGATGTACGTTCCAGCTGCTCCGATTACTATCAAGGAGCATACATCCCTGGTAGCAGGAAGGATTTTGAGTTTTCTTCATCAATGGGAAACATCACTGAGGAGGAATGGGTTTTAAATATCATTCACCACGTTTACTCCCTGGCCCTTCCTGCTACACTTCCAACTAGTTCAAAAAACCATCTCTGGAACTTTTAAAAGAGTTTCAAAACCTTCTCTTTTTGGGAGCAATAGAATTGGTTCCAGAAGAAGAATTGAGTCTGGGATTTTACTCCCGTTATTTTATAATTCCAAAAAAGACAGGTGGATTTCATCCAATTCTGGATCCTTCCTATCTGAACCAATTTCTACTGGTGGAGACTTTCCACATTATCACTGTCCCTCAGATTCTCACTGCTCTTCAGCACAACAACTGGATGACATCTATAGACCTTCAAGATGTGTACTTTCATATTCTCATATTCAAGGAACACCGCTAGTATCCGTACCTGGATGATTGGCTTTTGAAAGCACTATCTCCGGTGGAATTGTTACAGAAAATGCAACTGGCATGTGACATAGTTTACGATTTAGGCTTTTCAGTAAACGTGGCAAAGTCAAAACTCATTCCTTCTCAAAGGATTCAGTTTCTGGTAGCACTGCTGGATACTATCCTGGTAAAGGCCATCCCACCATCAGAAAGGGTGTTTGCAATTCCACAGCTGATCTCAGTTTTCAATAGACATCAGGTTCCTTTGAATGGTTTTTCCAAAGACTTTTCGGATGATGGCTTCTTGCATCATCCTAGGCCCCTACACCAGGCTTCGAATGAGGACCATTCAGTGGTATCTTGCCAGAAACTGGAACCAGCTATTGGATTCTCAGGATATGAAGATTCCAATCCTGAGTTACATTCAGGATTCCCTTATATAGTGGAACAATCCATAGAACCTGCTGATCGGAATTTCTTTTTTATCCCCTCATCATCAGATGGTGATAAGAACAGACTCATCACATTAGGGGTGGGGAGCGCACTGTCAAGATCTGACAGCTCATGGTCTGTGGTCAGTCCAAGAAAAGAGAGATCACATAAATGTCTTGGAACTAAGAGCGATTTCTTTATGCTCTCAAATATGTTCTTCCCTCCCTTCAGGGAAAGGTGGTCAAAGTACTTACGAACAATACCACTGCGATATTTTATGTCAACAAACAGGGGGGAACTTGTTCTCTTCTTCTGTGTGTCCCCACAGAGAAAGTATGGTATTGGGCCATGTAGAAAGGTATTTTCCTGTTGGCATCCCATCTGGAGGGAAAGAAAAACGTCTTAGTGGACAAGCTCAGCAGTATAGTGTCCGTTCCACACGTGTGGGAAATGAAAATGTCAATTGTGAAGAAATGTCTAAAGTGGCATCATCCAGCGGTAGACCTCTTTGCCACACAGTACAATGCTCTTTGTGCTTGGTTTGTGACGAGGGAGGGCTTGGGTCATCATTCTTTGGGAGAAGCCCTTCAGCTGGACTAGTCAAATAAACCCTTTAAGCTTCTGGCCAGTTCCCTTAATTCAAAAGACGTTATTGAAGTTCAGGTTGTCTCGGAATCTGACAAGGATTCTTGTATGCCTGCTGTGGCCATGCCAGGTTTGGTTTCCAGATCTGCTGGAACTAGCGGGGGCATCAGGGTTAGATCTACAGATCTCTGAAGATCTTCTGACTCAATAGAAGGGGCAGATGCTTCACCCCTCCCCACAATTGCTGAACTTGAAGGCTTGGTTCCTAAGGAACTGACCTACTCACATCTTCAACTAGCCAGCAGAGAGGTTGAGGCCTCTCTGCTGGCTAAGAACTGGAACCAGGATCCTGCTCACTGGAGATGAAAGAACCACTCTATTTCCCAGACAACTTCCCGGACTGAAAGTTCATAACTGAGGACCACCATGTCCCTGGATACCCTGGATTGGATCTCCCAGCAACCCAGAATTCCTGATGCAGCTGGTATCCTGTTTTATCTCTGTGCTAAGTGTGAGCCACCTTGACTGCGCTTGATGAATTTCAAGCTTCTACAGGGCCCTGGTTCTGCTTTTGAACCTCTCCTGCACCTTGAAGCATAGAAACCCATAAGGATGTTGTCCAGCATCCAGAAACAGAAACTAATTTGAAGAGGTCCTGTACCCCTGGTCCATTTTAAAGTGCAACAGTCCATTTTAAGCCCGCCTCTATGCCTTCCAAAGACATATAATCTTGAACAGATAACATTGCTGTCAAGTCCCTTGCCCGAACCACCATGCTTACAAATCCAGAGTGCCCTTTCCCACAAAGTTCTGCATTCCATGTGTTTCTTTTATAGCGGTGGGTTTTAATGTTTTTAATATATTTATTGGGCATTTGTATGGCGCCTATACACAGGTGTTTCCATGCGCCACAAGAGAAGATGGGGACGAGGGGGAACATTGAAGTAAAAAAAGTAGAGCAACAAAGATGGGCATATTGGCCATGTCACAGTCCGACCGTGCAAGTCAAGTGCATGACAAGTTGGTAAGTCCAGAGAGGAGGGGTAGAGGGAGAAGTGTAGGTGTGGGGTGACCCCCAAGGTGGGCATTTGCTCTGTCGCCCAAGGCGGTGAGTGCAAAGGAAGGGGGAGGGAGGATGAGTGCAGTGGACATAGAGGACCAAGTTGGGCTGGGGAAGGGTGCCTGAGGGCAAGTGCTGGTAAAGGATGCTGGGGGGACATGTATGGGGTGGACATCCACAGCAACTGCTCTTCTGAACACTCATGAAGATCTACTCTCAAATCTTGATTCTAACTCTCCCTCTGTCCTCATTCTACATGACTTGTCCTCTGCCTTCGATACAGTGTACCACAACACCCTGATCGCATGTCTCCGTGATACCTTGGGCCTCACTGATCAGGCCCTGATGTGGCTAACTTCCTTTCTCTCTGACCGCCCATCCCAGGTGGAATTGGGGTCCTTCCTCTCCCCTACCTCTCTCTCTATGTGCGGTGTCCCCCAGGGGTCTAACCTTTCACCCTGGGTTTTCAATGTCTACATGGCCCCACTGGTCCGTATGATAGCCACCTTCAAATCCAACTTTCAGTGTTTAACGCGGCTGACACACATCTCTCTTTCAGGCTACCCTTGGCCTCCTCATCTTCCTCACTCATACCTGACTGTCCGCAATTCAGTCGTGGTGTGCTGAAAACAACCTC
Organism: Ambystoma mexicanum; assembly: GCF_040938575.1. NCBI lineage: Eukaryota > Metazoa > Chordata > Amphibia > Caudata > Ambystomatidae > Ambystoma > Ambystoma mexicanum. Next base: position 1,223,566,840 of record NC_090934.1, on the reverse strand, counting down.
TGCCTCAATGCCAGTAAGACAGAGATTTTCCTCATCGGGACCCTTGCTCCCTCCTTCCCTCTTCCTCTCTGGCCTACCTCCCTTGGCCCTGCGCCTCAACCTATCAATGAGGCAAAAAATATGGAGGTAATTTGACTCCACTGTCTCCTTCTCGTCTCCCATCGTGGACATCTCTAAAAAGTCCCACCACCAACTGCACCTCCTCAGAGGTATCTTACCTTTTCTCACTTTCCCCCAGAGGCTCACCGTCTAGCCTCTTTATCAACCTTCCTTCTTTTATATTACATCCTCTTTAACTCATCCAGAACAGAACCACAAGACTTATCCTTGGCTTCAAGCCCAGGGACCGCATCTCTGCGGCGCAGAAATACCTTAACTGGCTCCCTGTGGCTGCAAGGATTAAATTCAAGACCCTTTGTATTGGCCACAAGGCTTTCTGGGGCCTGGGCCCACTATATCTGCAATGCTCTCTTCCTAAATGCTCTCATTCTCGAGCCCTCCGCTCGTCTGCCTCCAGCTCTCTACGGGTGAGCCGCTTCTCCAAGCAGAGACTCGGGGGGAGATCTTTATCTACTGCCGGTGCCACCATCTGGAACAGCCTCTTCTCTCTGCCTTGAGCCGGATCGCCTTAAGTTCTGGAAACACCTCAAGGCTTTCCTCTTCGCCTCCTCCTTCTCTCTCCCTCTCCACTGCTAACCAACACTTCCTGCTCTCTCCTCTACTTCTGTTTAGTGTACCTTCAGAGCCTCAAAGTCCCCAAACTTCCCTCGCCAGTCTCCTGCACTTGCCCCTGGACTTGCGCTTGCCGCAGCATTACTGCACTTTGGTTACAACCCATGAGAGTGGTATCTCTCTGCACTTACCCCATGTTCTGATGGGACAGGGTGCACTTGGTCCCTATTGCCCCCCCCCCACACACTTCCTGTTCTGGGCACAGCATGATCTGAATGTACCATGCCTATTAATATCATTTGTCTTGTCCTCCTATGTCATCCTCTCTCATGCATGGTTGTGCTTTGATACACTTGAGTATAAGCACACAATGGTATCCAGTTAATATCTCAAAAAAATAATTTAGAATGACAAAAATGTCGAAAAAATGATACCTACATTTTTTTTTCCGAATGTCTTATTTTTTAATTTACATGTTTTTTTGATGTTTCGTGAGTTAAAAAAGGGTTAAAAAAAGGGGGGGAGGAAACCCCCATTTCAAACAAACATTTTTTTTAAAAAGACATTCGAAATAATTTTTTTTAGGCATATTTTATTCGACATTTTGGCATTCAAAATTATTTCATTCGAAATAGTCACTATAAATCGCACACAATAAGTAATCAATCAATCAATTAATCAATCAATCCCTGTATGACTGAATGGACCAGGTCCAGTCACAGCAGCAGGTGGAGAGTTAGCAAGGGAGGGGAGAGGGAAGGAAGCGGAGAAAAGGAAAGTATTGAGAAGTTTCAGTGAACGTAAGAAGATCTGGCTCAAGTCTTGGGAGGGGGGGTTCCAGAGGGAGGAGGCAGCTGAGGAAAGGGATCTACCTCCCACTCTCTGCTTGGAGAAGCGTTTTATCTGCAGAGAGTTGGAGCCAGAAGACCAAAGAACTCTGGCCGGGAGGTATTTAAGGAGTGAAAGCTGATTGTAAAGAGGTCTGGGGCCCCAGAGAGCCTTGTGCAGGATGCAAAGGGTCTTGAATTTGATCCGTGTGCTTACTGGGATCCAGTGGAGAGATTTTAGTGCTGGAGAGATGTGGTCCCTGGGCTTGAGACCAAGTATAGTTTGTGCAGTCCTATTCTGAATTAGTTGAAGCGGGCGAAGGGAGGAAAGAGGCAGGTTGAGAAAGAGACTGTTACAATAGTCAAGCCTAGAGAGAACCAGCGTTCTGGAGACGTTGGGCTTATGCAGGAAGGTGAGGAAAGGTAGAATGCCCCTGATGAGGTGCAACTGAAAATTGGACTTCTTAGCAAGGTCCATGGTGTGTAGAGAGAAAGAGAGAGAGGAGTCGAAGATGATCCAAGGTTGTTTGCCTCACAAGCGGGTGAGGGCCAGAGAGTGAGGGGGGTTGAGGGGGGGGGCACAGAGCTGGCGTCCCAATGAGAAGGAGCTCTTTGTTTTGTTGCATTCATTGTTTTATGAAAGTTCCTATTTTTCTACATCCTTGATTAGACATTTTTTATTTTGGATCTGTTGTACTAAAGCTGCTTGAGTTGCAACTGCTGTCAGCTCACACCGCAGCTTAAGAGTATCACCTGCCCTCGGTCCAAGTTACCAAAAGAAACGAAAGAGGTCTACCTTTACGGTTGTGCGCGTTTAAACATTTTTTCCCAACTTTATTTAATTTTAAGCCATAAACAACATCAAAACATATTGATGAGAGTCAGAAAAGTAACAAGTTACAGAACATTTCCTTTGTTAAATAACAGCCATCAGTTAATAGTAATCCTTCATCATAAAAAAGCCACACATTCCAATTTAAACAATGACAGCACAAACAACACTTACACACAAAAAAACACAGCACATCAACCCCCCGTCCCCCAATCCTCATATTCCACCAAGCCGATTAATTCTATACCTTACTCAAACAATTCATTAAAGGAATTCCAATTTTAACAGTATTCAACTTCTCTATGAAGCTGAGATGCTCGAGACCTTTCATACCTTGAAAGTGTGCGCATAGCCACCATCCAACTATCCGTATGTGGCTTCTTACATGACTTCCACACTTTCATAATATGTTTTATTGCCATTAACAATGCCCTATCAATCCATTCAGACACCCTACAGATTTCCAGACATCTGACTTCATTTGAGAGAAAGACCACAGACATGAAAGTTCGAGGGAACTACCTACCTATCACTAGATCTACAAGATCCATGACCTCCTTCCAAAAAGTCAGTACTTTATCACACTCCCAAAGCATATCCAGATAAGTTCCTTTTGAATGAGAACATCCCCAACACAAATCCGAGTCTATCAAACCCTGCTCTTTCATTTTCACTGGTGTCCAATAAATTCGCCCTAAAATTCGCTGATGAGTGTACCTCAAGTTCAAATCCATTTCGGCTCTCATCGTTACCTTCCAAGCATTATCCCATTCAGCTTCAGGTATATCCCTTCCCAACTCAGCCATCCATTTATTCCGCAATTTCTCCCAGGAGTCCTGCATACACACCTGTACAGGCATAATTTTGGTAAATGTAGAAACTACATTTGGAGCAGCATTATACAATATGCACAGCTGGGGCTTATCACCGAATGGTTCACGCAACAATTGATGTCTCTCCAACATCAAGCGTTCTAGTGACCTATATCTTTCAATCTCCCTATTACCTAATCCATATCGATCCATTAGGCCTTCAAACGTAACCATTCTACCATCTTTCCACACATGAACAATTTTCAGAATACCTCTATTAGGCCATCCTCTCCAGTGCAACACTTTGTTCTCAATCTGCAAACCGGGATTCGACCAAATAGAAGCAGAATTGTAAAAAAACTTATTTTGTCCACACCTTTGAATCAACTAAACCAAAGCAGACTTTGTAGCTGCTAATGCCTCTATCTTAACCGTAGATTTTGTTAACTTTCCAATGAATATAAGCAGTCCACAGGGAATGGACCCAACATCTCCTTTTCCATCCGAAGCAAAAAGGGATCAAGACCCTCATCCTCTCTAAAATAGTAGGACGCTTTTTTCAAAAGGAACCCTTTATAATCATTTTCCAATATTGGGTAACCAAAACCCCCATCTCTAACACTACGTATCAAAATAAATCACGGAATTCTTAGCCTCTTGCCCACTCCCCACAGGAAATCCATAAAAATGTTATCAATATGCTTCAATGCCTTCTTTGTGAACTTCAACGGAAGGGATTGAATGTAATACAAATCTTTCGGAAGCAACACCATCTTGACGGCATTGATTTTAGCCCAAAGATTTAAAGTCAATCTATCCCATCTACGTATGTCCTTCAGTAGGGTCTCTTTCAATTTGTTTATGTTAAAGTCCACGTTTAAATTTTATGATTGGAATCACTGATGGCTTAGTAGTAGTGTTGGGCTGTGTATGCAGTGTAGGCACTACTCATCCCTGCATTCCTGCAGAGCAGTAGTCATTTCATCACAGCAGCCCACTGCAGGGTGTTGTCGTGTATCTGATTACACTTCGGACTAGAGATAGTTTCACACCTCTGACATGTCACACCAAAAGGGCATGCACTGTTCCGACAACAAGCTATATCACATAAAAGTAGTGTACACCCAGTGGGGTAGTGACAGCATCTCACCAAATCAAAAGGAAAAAAATGATGACGTGTAGGTGAACACAGCTTAGCCATAACACGGCCTAACAAATGGCTTGTTACTGAAGCATCACACTGGAAAGCTCTAACCCTATTTCTGTGGTCAAACGATTTTAAATGATTAGATTTACAGACTCAGGATCAGACTTAAGCTCTGGAAAGAGATCATGTGTAGTGGTGGTCACTCAAGACTGGAAGGCAGTGGTCCTGGGATATAATGTTGTGGTGAGTTGTGCTGAGGCATGCATGTGATGCTCCAATACCTCATGTCTCATGCTTGCAACAGTGCTCCAGAAGAATAACTTCTCTGATGTGCATTCACTTTCACTGATCTGGAATCAATGAAAAACCAGATCACGAGATTGCTTTCAGGCACAATAGACATCCAACACATATGGTCTTGTTGTCAATAGGTCACCCCACTCAAACTCATAAAAGCTAGCCACAAGGCGGGTAAGCACACACCTAGTGAAACCACAATAAAGAACACCAGAACCAGTGGCAAACACCATGGAACGACAGCCAGGTGGTGGTGGTGCTTTGAAAACAACTCCACTACAAAAATCACTGCACACGTGCATCGTAATCCCCATACCACTGTTCCAGGTGCAAGTGGTAACGTCCTGAATTTTCCCACATGTTTCTGAGAATTGCATTCCACTTGGAAGAGCGTTGGCTAGTTTTGGGGAGACATGCCCTATTATGGCTAGAACTTTAAAAGGAAGTGGGCACTCTAGGAAAACAATCTGTCCATTGGTTAAATGTTTGCCCTGAGACTCAGAGCTTTTGCAATGTAATCATAGTTTTGTGGAGACAAGCAGCCTACTACCCAGAACATTGATCTGTGATTCAGGACTCTTACAATGTAATTTGTTTTGGGCAGACATAGAGTTTACCAGTCAGAGCTTTGGCTGGCTGTCAAGAGTATTAGAATGTAATCTCAGTGTTGGGGAGTATCACAGGCTCCCACTTGTCACCAAGAGGGGTGCCAAGACCATACACTACACTTCACTATCCGTATTGGGGATTTTGATACAAGGATGGGGAATTTACGTGAAAATGGGATCTTCCTGAAAACAAATAATCAGGATGGTCTTCACCTCCTCAGAGACCTTACCCTCTTGTCCAGTGATTCATCCACGGGATGCGGGTATCCATCCCGTGCCAGCCTAAGGAGCAAGCGCGTCAGTTTGTGTGGTTCAAAAGGGGTTATCTCACCTCTTTTCCGCTGTTTTGGGTTTTAGGGTAAGTTGAACTCCTCGTCTAGATGCAGGCTTTGCGCAGTCTCATGCCCCATGACTCATTCTGTTGTACAGTATTGTAGGCAACCACATCAGTGGCTGTAGGTGACAAGGAGAACCAGACAGGGGTTCCTGGGCTGTGCCTGGGCTTCCACGCGGTTTCTCTAGTTATTCGGTGTGAGCTGTGCTTGGCTGTTATTTCTGTGTGCAGCTAAAGCTGCTTAGGGCTCAACTTCGCCGCTCCACCATTTCAGTATCTAATCTTTCCCCCCTAGCCCACCCGGTGCTGCTTGTGCTGTCACTGTGTTCTTGTTTGCAGTGTGTGATTTAGAGGCTGGGAACACCCTATGCAAGCTTTCAAAACGCTTAGTTTCATTGAAGGTGCAAGGAAATGGCACAATTGTATCTCCAGTGTGAGTATTCCTTGCCGGGGGAACAATGCTTCTGGACCGTGGCTTCCGGCGCTGAACTCTTAATATCTGGGAAGTGGCAAGTCGAAACAGTGCATCTGCAGACCTGGAGTTGAGTGCTGGTCCAACAAGCTTTGTAAAATGTTTCCTTTGATGTGTCATGTGAAACTGTAACATTATCGGAACACGTGGGCGAAGCCGTAGCAGTATCAAAGCATGTGTTCCATCATGGAGTGAGGAGAAATGATTTCCCTAAAACGAAAGCTTTCTTCACCTGTGCTTGAGTTTTGGGTCTGGCTAGTGAGCATGTCTGACTCTCTCAGTTGGGGAGCCGGTTTGTCAGTATTGCCCTGCAAGGCCTGGAATAGTAGGGCGGGGAAAGTCTAGATTCCAAAGCACAGACTCTGATATGGCACTGTGATTGTCCTCTGCCATGTGGCGAGGAACCACATGGGGTGACCAGGGATCGTCCTCATACCAGCCCCAGAACCACCATTTGCTGTCTACGGCTGGCACCTGGTCTTCTCAGTCACCAGTCTTATGGTCCCAGAATCGGGCAGGGAATTCCATCACAGGAGGCACCTGTTCTCCTGGCAAGCGCTCCGGTTCTATGCCATTTCATTGCCTGCAATTTTATCCCCTGGCATTTTAACGTGTACATTCTAACGAAAACTCTCATTGTTTTCTTTTTGGTTTTGTTTGTTTGGGGGGGGTACCCCCCAAGTTCCCCTCCCCCACTTATTTTTAGCTATTCTCTACCCCACCAAAACCCTTATCGGCCCTTTCCTACCCCACCTAAAAAAATTGATGAGCATATTCATTGTAATGTACACGTTAAAATGTCAGGGGATCAAATTGCAGGCGATGAAAGGATGTCGTACCAGCGCTCCACTGGTCAAAGTGTTGCCATGAGAGTCTGAATTCGTGGAATGTCACCTCAGTTTAGGGGAGACATGCCCTCTCTTTGAATGCAGTAAGGATATTGGAGAGTTTGAGACTGCAAGGCACGACTTTTGAAATGTGATCAGTTTTGGGCAGACATGCGCTCAACTGATCAGAGCTTTGCCCTGAGAGTCCTAGCGCTTGCAGTGTGATCACAGTTTTGGGGGGACATCTAATGTACCTATCAGAGCGTTGTTCTTAGATTCAGGACTCTTGGCATGCAATCAGAATTTCTGGGAGCCATTCAGTCACGGGCCAGAGATTTTCCCTCAGTGTCTTAGTGCCTACAATGTAATCACAGTTTTGGGGTGGACATCTACGGTACCTGTCAGAACGTTGTCCTTAGATTCAGGACTCTTGGCATGCAATCAGAATTTCTGGGAGCCATTCAGTCAACTGGTCAGAGCTTTGCCCTGAGAGTCCTAGTGCCTACAATGTAATCACAGTTTTGGGATGGACATCTACGGTACCTGTCAGAACGTTGTCCTTAGATTCAGGACTCTTGGCATGCAATCAGAATTTCTGGGAGCCATTCAGTTAACTGCTCAGAGCTTTGCCCTGAGAGTCCTAGTGCCTACAATGTAATCACAGTTTTGGGATGGACATCTACGGTACCTGTCAGAACGTTGTCCTTAGATTCAGGACTCTTGGCATGCAATCAGAATTTCTGAGAGCCATTCAGTCAACTGCTCAGAGCTTTGCCCTGAGAGTCCTAGTGCCTACAATGTAATCACAGTTTTGGGATGGACATCTACGGTACCTGTCAGAACGTTGTCCTTAGATTCAGGACTCTTGGCATGCAATCAGAATTTCTGGGAGCCATTCAGTCAACTGGTCAGAGCTTTGCCCTGAGAGTCCTAGTGCCTACTATGTAATCACAGTTTTGGGATGGACATCTAGGATACCTGTCAGAACGTTGTCCTTAGATTCAGGACTCTTGGCATGCAATCAGAATTTCTGGGAGCCATTCAGTCAATTGGTCAGAGCTTTGCTCTGAGAGTCCTAGCGCTTGCAGTGTGATCACAGTTTTGGGGGGACTTTTAATGTACCTGTCAGAACGTTGTCCTTAGATTCAGGGCTCTTGGCATGTAATCAGGATTTCTGGGAGCCATTCAGTCACGGGCCAGAGATTTTCCCTCAGTGTCCTAGTGCCTACAATGTAATCACAGTTTGGGGTGGACATCTACGGTACCTGTCAGAACGTTGTCCTTAGATTCAGGACTCTTGGCATGCAATCAGAATTTCTGGGAGCCATTCAGTCAACTGGTCAGAGCTTTGCCCTGAGAGTCCTAGTGCCTACAATGTAATCACAGTTTTGGGATGGACATCTACGGTACCTGTCAGAACGTTGTCCTTAGATTCAGGACTCTTGGCATGCAATCAGAATTTCTGGGAGCCATTCAGTCAACTGCTCAGAGCTTTGCCCTGAGAGTCCTAGTGCCTACAATGCAATCACAGTTTTGGGATGGACATCTACGGTACCTGTCAGAACGTTGTCCTTAGATTCAGGACTATTGGCATGCAATCAGAATTTCTGAGAGCCATTCAGTCAACTGCTCAGAGCTTTGCCCTGAGAGTCCTAGTGCCTACAATGTAATCACAGTTTTGGGGGGACATCTAGGGTACCTGTCAGAACGTTGTCCTTAGATTCAGGACTCTTGGCATGCAATCAGAATTTCTGGGAGCCATTCAGTCAACTGGTCAGAGCTTTGCCCTGAGAGTCCTAGTGCCTACAATGTAATCACAGTTTTGGGATGGACATCTACGGTACCTGTCAGAACGTTGTCCTTAGATTCAGGACTCTTGGCATGCAATCAGAATTTCTGGGAGCCATTCAGTCAATTGGTCAGAGCTTTGCCCTGAGAGTCCTAGCGCTTGCAGTGTGATCACAGTTTTGGGGGGACTTCTAATGTACCTGTCAGAACGTTGTCCTTAGATTCAGGCTCTTGGCATGCAATCAGAATTTCTGGGAGCCATTCAGTCACTGGCCAGAGATTTTCCCTCAGTGTCCTAGTGCCTACAATGTAATCACAGTTTTGGGGGCACATCTACGGTACCTGTCAGAACGTTGTCCTTAGATTCAGTACTCTTGGCATGCAATCAGAATTTCTGGGAGCCATTCAGTCAACTGGTTAGAGCTTTGCCCTGAGAGTCCTAGTGCCTACTATGTAATCACAGTTTTGGGATGGACATCTACGATACCTGTCAGAACGTTGTCCTTAGATTCAGGACTCTTGGCATGCAATCAGAATTTCTGGGAGCCATTCAGTCAATTGGTCAGAGCTTTGCCCTGAGAGTCCTAGCGCTTGCAGTGTGATCACAGTTTTGGGGGGACTTCTAATGTACCTGTCAGAACGTTGTCCTTAGATTCAGGACTCTTGGCATGTAATCAGGATTACTGGGAGCCATTCAGTCACGGGCCAGAGATTTTCCCTCATTGTCCTAGTGCCTACAATGTAATCACAGTTTGGGGTGGACATCTACGGTACCTGTCAGAACGTTGTCCTTAGATTCAGGACTCTTGGCACGCAATCAGAATTTCTGGGAGCCATTCAGTCAACTGGTCAGAGCTTTGCCCTGAGAGTCCTAGTGCCTACAATGTAATCACAGTTTTGGGATGGACATCTACGGTACCTGTCAGAACGTTGTCCTTAGATTCAGGACTCTTGGCATGCAGTCAGAATTTCTGGGTGCCATTCAGTCAACTGCTCAGAGCTTTGCCCTGAGAGTCCTAGTGCCTACAATGTAATCACAGTTTTGGGATGGACATCTACGGTACCTGTCAGAACGTTGTCCTTAGATTCAGGACTCTTGGCATGCAATCAGAATTTCTGGGAACCATTCAGTCAACTGGTCAGAGCTTTGCCCTGAGAGTCCTAGTGCCTACAATGTAATCACAGTTTTGGGATGGACATCTACGGTACCTGTCAGAACGTTGTCCTTAGATTCAGGACTCTTGGCATGCAATCAGAATTTCTGGGAGCCATTCAGTCAATTGGTCAGAGCTTTGCCCTGAGAGTCCTAGCACTTGCAGTGTGATCACAGTTTTGGGGGGACTTCTAATGTACCTGTCAGATCGTTGTCCTTAGATTCAGGACTCTTGGCATGTAATCAGAATTTCTGGGAGCCATTCAGTCACTGGCCAGAGATTTTCCCTCAGTGTCCTAGTGCCTACAATGTAATCACAGTTTTGGGGGCACATCTACGGTACTTGTCAGAACGTTGCCCTTAGATTCAGGACTCTTGGCATGTAATCAGACTTTCTGGGAGCCATTCAATCAACTGGCCAGAGATTTTCCCTCAGTGTCCTAGTGCCTACAATGTAATCACAGTTTTGGGGGGACATCTACGGTACCTGTCAGAACGTTGTCCTTAGATTCAGGAGTCTTGGCATGTAATAAGAATTTCTGGGAGCCATTTAGTCACTGGCCAGAGATTTTCCCTCAGTGTCCTAGTGCCTACAATGTAATCACAGTTTTGGGGGGACATCTACGGTCCCTGTCAGAACGTTGTCCTTAGATTCAGAACTCTTGGCATGCAATCAGAATTTCTGGGAGCCATTCAGTCAATTGGTCAGAGCTTTGCCCTGAGAGTCCTAGCGCTTGCAGTGTGATCACAGTTTTGGGGGGACTTCTAATGTACCTGTCAGAACGTTGTCCTTAGAATCCGGACTCTTGGCATGTAATCAGAATTTCTGGGAGCCATTCAGTCACTGGCCAGAGATTTTCCCAAAGTGTCCTAGTGCCTACAATGTAATCACAGTTTTGGGATGGACATCTACGATACCTGTCAGAAGGTTGTCCTTAGATTCAGGACTCTTGGCATGCAATCAGAATTTCTGGGAGCCATTCAGTCAATTGGTCAGAGCTTTGCCCTGAGAGTCCTAGCGCTTGCAGTGTGATCACAGTTTTGGGGGGACTTTTAATGTACCTGTCAGAACGTTGTCCTTAGATTCAGGACTCTTGGCATGTAATCAGGATTTCTGGGAGCCATTCAGTCACGGGCCAGAGATGTTCCCTCAGTGTCCTAGTGCCTATAATATAATCACAGTTTTGGGGTGGACATCTACGGTACCTGTCAGAACGTTGTCCTTAGATTCAGGACTCTTGGCATGCAATCAGAATTTCTGGGAGCCATTCAGTCAACTGGTCAGAGCTGTGCCCTGAGAGTCCTAGTGTCTACAATGTAATCACAGTTTTGGGATGGACATCTACGGTACCTGTCAGAACGTTGTCCTTACATTCAGGACTCTTGGCATGCAATCAGAATTTCTGGGAGCCATTCAGTCAACTGCTCAGAGCTTTGCCCTGAGAGTCCTAGTGCCTACAATGTAATCACAGTTTTGGGATGGACATCTACGGTACCTGTCAGAACGTTGTCCTTAGATTCAGGACTCTTGGCATGCAATCAGAATTTCTGGGAGCCATTCAGTCAACTGGTCAGAGCTTTGCCCTGAGAGTCCTAGTGCCTACAATGTAATCACAGTTTTGGGATGGAATCTACGGTACCTGTCAGAACGTTGTCCTTAGATTCAGGACTCTTGGCATGCAATCAGAATTTCTGGGAGCCATTTAGTCAATTGGTCAGAGCTTTGCCCTGAGAGTCCTAGCGCTTGCAGTGTGATCACAGTTTTGGGGGGACTTCTAATGTACCTGTCAGAACGTTGTCCTTAGATTCAGGACTCTTGGCATGTAATCAGAATTTCTGGGAGCCATTCAGTCAACTGGCCAGAGATTTTCCCTCAGTGTCCTAGTGCCTACAATGTAATCACAGTTTTGGGGGGACATCTACGGTACCTGTCAGAACATTGTCCTTAGATTCAGGACTCTTGGCATGCAATCAGAATTTCTGGGAGCCATTCAGTCAACTGCTCAGAGCTTTGCCCTGAGAGTCCTAGTGCCTACAATGTAATCACAGTTTTGGGATGGACATCTACGGTACCTGTCAGAACGTTGTCCTTAGATTCAGGACTCTTGGCATGCAATCAGAATTTCTGAGAGCCATTCAGTCAACTGCTCAGAGCTTTGCCCTGAGAGTGCTAGTGCCTACAATGTAATCACAGTTTTGGGATGGACATCTACGGTACCTGTCAGAACGTTGTCCTTAGATTCAGGACTCTTGGCATGCAATCAGAATTTCTGGGAGCCATTCAGTCAACTGGTCAGAGCTTTGCCCTGAGAGTCCTAGTGCCTACAATGTAATCACAGTTTTGGGATGGACATCTACGGTACCTGTCAGAACGTTGTCCTTAGATTCAGGACTCTTGGCATGCAATCAGAATTTCTGGGAGCCATTCAGTCAATTGGTCAGAGCTTTGCCCTGAGAGTCCTAGCGCTTGCAGTGTGATCACAGTTTTGGGGGGACTTCTAATGTACTTGTCAGAACGTTGTCCTTAGATTCAGGACTCTTGGCATGTAATCAGAATTTCTGGGAGCCATTCAGTCACTGGCCAGAGATTTTCCCTCAGTGTCCTAGTGCCTACAATGTAATCACAGTTTTGGGGGCACATCTACGGTACCTGTCAGAACGTTGTCCTTAGATTCAGGACTCTTGGCATGTAATCAGAATTTCTGGGAGCCATTCAGTCAACTGGCCAGAGATTTTCCCTCAGTGTCCTAGTGCCTACAATGTAATCACAGTTTTGGGGGGACATCTACGGTACCTGTCAGAACGTTGTCCTTAGATTCAGAACTCTTGGCATGCAATCAGAATTTCTGGGAGCCATTCAGTCAATTGGTCAGAGCTTTGCCCTGAGAGTCCTAGCGCTTGCAGTGTGATCACAGTTTTGGGGGGACTTCTAATGTACCTGTCAGAACGTTGTCCTTAGATTCCGGACTCTTGGCATGTAATCAGAATTTCATTTCTGGGAGCCATTCAGTCACTGGCCAGAGATTTTCCCTCAGTGTCCTAGTGCCTACAATGTAATCACAGTTTTGGGGGCACATCTACGGTACCTGTCAGAACGTTGTCCTTAGATTCAGGACTCTTGGCATGCAATCAGAATTTCTGGGAGCCATTCAGTCAATTGATCAGAGCTTTGCCCTGAGAGTCCTAGCGCTTGCAGTGTGATCACAGTTTTGGGGGGACTTCTAATGTACCTGTCAGAACGTTGTCCTTAGATTCAGGCTCTTGGCATGTAATCAGAATTTCTGGGAGCCATTCAGTCACTGGCCAGAGGTTTTCCCTCAGTGTCCTAGTGCCTACAATGTAATCACAGTTTTGGGGGCACATCTACGGTACCTGTCAGAACGTTGTCCTTAGATTCAGAACTCTTGGCATGCAATCAGAATTTCTGGGAGCCATTCAGTCAATTGGTCAGAGCTTTGCCCTGAGAGTCCTAGCGCTTGCAGTGTGATCACAGTTTTGGGGGGACTTCTAGTGTACCTGTCAGAACGTTGTCCTTAGATTCCGGACTCTTGGCATGTAATCAGAATTTCATTTCTGGGAGCCATTCAGTCACTGGCCAGAGATTTTCCCTCAGTGTCCTAGTGCCTACAATGTAATCACAGTTTTGGGGGCACATCTACGGTACCTGTCAGAACGTTGTCCTTAGATTCAGGACTCTTGGCATGCAATCAGAATTTCTGGGAGCCATTCAGTCAATTGATCAGAGCTTTGCCCTGAGAGTCCTAGCGCTTGCAGTGTGATCACAGTTTTGGGATGGACATCTACGATACCTGTCAGAACGTTGTCCTTAGATTCAGGACTCTTGGCATGCAATCAGAATTTCTGGGAGCCATTCAGTCACTGGCCAGAGGTTTTCCCTCAGTGTCCTAGTGCCTACAATGTAATCACAGTTTTGGGGGGACATCTACGGTACCTGTCAGAACGTTGTTCTTAGATTCAGGACTCTTGGCATGCAATCAGAATTTCTGGGAGCCATTCAGTCAACTGGTCAGAGGTTTTCCCTCAGTGTCCTAGTGCCTACAATGTAATCACAGTTTTGGGGGCACATCTACGGTACCTGTCAGAACGTTGTCCTTAGATTCAGGACTCTTGGCATGCAATCAGAATTTCTGGGAGCCATTCAGTCAACTGGTCAGAGCTTTGCCCTGAGAGTCCTAGTGCCTACTATGTAATCACAGTTTTGGGATGGACATCTACGATACCTGTCAGAACGTTGTCCTTAGATTCAGGACTCTTGGCATGCAATCAGAATTTCTGGGAGCCATTCAGTCAATTGGTCAGAGCTTTGCCCTGAGAGTCCTAGCGCTTGCAGTGTGATCACAGTTTTGGGGGGACTTTTAATGTACCTGTCAGAACGTTGTCCTTAGATTCAGGACTCTTGGCATGTAATCAGGATTTCTGGGAGCCATTCAGTCACGGGCCAGAGATTTTCCCTCAGTGTCCTAGTGCCTACAATGTAATCACAGTTTGGGGTGGACATCTACGGTACCTGTCAGAACGTTGTCCTTAGATTCAGGACTCTTGGCACGCAATCAGAATTTCTGGGAGCCATTCAGTCAACTGGTCAGAGCTTTGCCCTGAGAGTCCTAGTGCCTACAATGTAATCACAGTTTTGGGATGGACATCTACGGTACCTGTCAGAACGTTGTCCTTAGATTCAGGACTCTTGGCATGCAATCAGAATTTCTGGGAGCCATTCAGTCAACTGCTTAGAGCTTTGCCCTGAGAGTCCTAGTGCCTACAATGTAATCACAGTTTTGGGATGGACATCTACGGTACCTGTCAGAACGTTGTCCTTAGATTCAGGACTCTTGGCATGCAATCAGAATTTCTGAGAGCTATTCAGTCAACTGCTCAGAGCTTTGCCCTGAGAGTCCTAGTGCATACAATGTAATCACAGTTTTGGGATGGACATCTACGGTACCTGTCAGAACGTTGTCCTTAGATTCATGACTCTTGGCATGCAATCAGAATTTCTGGGAGCCATTCAGTCAATTGGTCAGAGCTTTGCCCTGAGAGTCCTAGCGCTTGCAGTGTGATCACAGTTTTGGGGGGACTTCTAATGTACCTGTCAGAACGTTGTCCTTAGATTCAGGACTCTTGGCATGTAATCAGAATTTCTGGGAGCCATTCAGTCACTGGCCAGAGATTTTCCCTCAATGTCCTAGTGCCTACAATGTAATCACAGTTTTGGGGGGACATCTACGGTACCTGTCAGAACGTTGCCCTTAGATTCAGGACTCTTGGCATGTAATCAGAATTTCTGGGAGCCATTCAGTCAACTGGCCAGAGATTTTCCCTCAGTGTCCTAGTGCCTACAATGTAATCACAGTTTTGGGGGGACATCTACGGTACCTGTCAGAAAGTTGTCCTTAGATTCAGGACTCTTGGCATGTAATAAGAATTTCTGGGAGCCATTTAGTCACTGGCCAGAGATTTTCCCTCAGTGTCCTAGTGCCTACAATGTAATCACAGTTTTAGGGGGACATCTACGGTACCTGTCAGAACGTTGTCCTTAGATTCAGAACTCTTGGCATGCAATCAGAATTTCTGGGAGCCATTCAGTCAATTGGTCAGAGCTTTGCCCTGAGAGTCCTAGCGCTTGCAGTGTGATCACAGTTTTGGGGGGACTTCTAATGTACCTGTCAGAACGTTGTCCTTAGAATCCGGACTCTTGGCATGTAATCAGAATTTCTGGGAGCCATTCAGTCACTGGCCAGAGATTTTCCCTCAGTGTCCTAGTGCCTACAATGTAATCACAGTTTTGGGATGGACATCTACGATACCTGTCAGAAGGTTGTCCTTAGATTCAGGACTCTTGGCATGCAATCAGAATTTCTGGGAGCCATTCAGTCAATTGGTCAGAGCTTTGCCCTGAGAGTCCTAGCGCTTGCAGTGTGATCACAGTTTTGGGGGGACTTTTAATGTACCTGTCAGAACGTTGTCCTTAGATTCAGGACTCTTGGCATGTAATCAGGATTTCTGGGAGCCATTCAGTCACGGGCCAGAGATGTTCCCTCAGTGTCCTAGTGCCTACAATGTAATCACAGTTTTGGGGTGGACATCTACGGTACCTGTCAGAACGTTGTCCTTAGATTCAGGACTCTTGGCATGCAATCAGAATTTCTGGGAGCCATTCAGTCAACTGGTCAGAGCTTTGCCCTGAGAGTCCTAGTGCCTACAATGTAATCACAGTTTTGGGATGGACATCTACGGTACCTGTCAGAACGTTGTCCTTACATTCAGGACTCTTGGCATGCAATCAGAATTTCTGGGAGCCATTCAGTCAACTGCTCAGAGCTTTGCCCTGAGAGTCCTAGTGCCTACAATGTAATCACAGTTTTGGGATGGACATCTACGGTACCTGTCAGAACGTTGTCCTTAGATTCAGGACTCTTGGCATGCAATCAGAATTTCTGGGAGCCATTCAGTCAACTGGTCAGAGCTTTGCCCTGAGAGTCCTAGCGCTTGCAGTGTGATCACAGTTTTGGGGGGACTTTTAATGTACCTGTCAGAACGTTGTCCTTAGATTCAGGACTCTTGGCATGTAATCAGGATTTCTGGGAGCCATTCAGTCACGGGCCAGAGATGTTCCCTCAGTGTCCTAGTGCCTATAATATAATCACAGTTTTGGGGTGGACATCTACGGTACCTGTCAGAACGTTGTCCTTAGATTCAGGACTCTTGGCATGCAATCAGAATTTCTGGGAGCCATTCAGTCAACTGGTCAGAGCTGTGCCCTGAGAGTCCTAGTGTCTACAATGTAATCACAGTTTTGGGATGGACATCTACGGTACCTGTCAGAACGTTGTCCTTACATTCAGGACTCTTGGCATGCAATCAGAATTTCTGGGAGCCATTCAGTCAACTGCTCAGAGCTTTGCCCTGAGAGTCCTAGTGCCTACAATGTAATCACAGTTTTGGGATGGACATCTACGGTACCTGTCAGAACGTTGTCCTTAGATTCAGGACTCTTGGCATGCAATCAGAATTTCTGGGAGCCATTCAGTCAACTGGTCAGAGCTTTGCCCTGAGAGTCCTAGTGCCTACAATGTAATCACAGTTTTGGGATGGAATCTACGGTACCTGTCAGAACGTTGTCCTTAGATTCAGGACTCTTGGCATGCAATCAGAATTTCTGGGAGCCATTTAGTCAATTGGTCAGAGCTTTGCCCTGAGAGTCCTAGCGCTTGCAGTGTGATCACAGTTTTGGGGGGACTTCTAATGTACCTGTCAGAACGTTGTCCTTAGATTCAGGACTCTTGGCATGTAATCAGAATTTCTGGGAGCCATTCAGTCAACTGGCCAGAGATTTTCCCTCAGTGTCCTAGTGCCTACAATGTAATCACAGTTTTGGGGGGACATCTACGGTACCTGTCAGAACATTGTCCTTAGATTCAGGACTCTTGGCATGCAATCAGAATTTCTGGGAGCCATTCAGTCAACTGCTCAGAGCTTTGCCCTGAGAGTCCTAGTGCCTACAATGTAATCACAGTTTTGGGATGGACATCTACGGTACCTGTCAGAACGTTGTCCTTAGATTCAGGACTCTTGGCATGCAATCAGAATTTCTGAGAGCCATTCAGTCAACTGCTCAGAGCTTTGCCCTGAGAGTGCTAGTGCCTACAATGTAATCACAGTTTTGGGATGGACATCTACGGTACCTGTCAGAACGTTGTCCTTAGATTCAGGACTCTTGGCATGCAATCAGAATTTCTGGGAGCCATTCAGTCAACTGGTCAGAGCTTTGCCCTGAGAGTCCTAGTGCCTACAATGTAATCACAGTTTTGGGATGGACATCTACGGTACCTGTCAGAACGTTGTCCTTAGATTCAGGACTCTTGGCATGCAATCAGAATTTCTGGGAGCCATTCAGTCAATTGGTCAGAGCTTTGCCCTGAGAGTCCTAGCGCTTGCAGTGTGATCACAGTTTTGGGGGGACTTCTAATGTACTTGTCAGAACGTTGTCCTTAGATTCAGGACTCTTGGCATGTAATCAGAATTTCTGGGAGCCATTCAGTCACTGGCCAGAGATTTTCCCTCAGTGTCCTAGTGCCTACAATGTAATCACAGTTTTGGGGGCACATCTACGGTACCTGTCAGAACGTTGTCCTTAGATTCAGGACTCTTGGCATGTAATCAGAATTTCTGGGAGCCATTCAGTCAACTGGCCAGAGATTTTCCCTCAGTGTCCTAGTGCCTACAATGTAATCACAGTTTTGGGATGGACATCTACGATACCTGTCAGAAGGTTGTCCTTAGATTCAGGACTCTTGGCATGCAATCAGAATTTCTGGGAGCCATTCAGTCAATTGGTCAGAGCTTTGCCCTGAGAGTCCTAGCGCTTGCAGTGTGATCACAGTTTTGGGGGGACTTTTAATGTACCTGTCAGAACGTTGTCCTTAGATTCAGGACTCTTGGCATGTAATCAGGATTTCTGGGAGCCATTCAGTCACGGGCCAGAGATGTTCCCTCAGTGTCCTAGTGCCTACAATGTAATCACAGTTTTGGGGTGGACATCTACGGTACCTGTCAGAACGTTGTCCTTAGATTCAGGACTCTTGGCATGCAATCAGAATTTCTGGGAGCCATTCAGTCAACTGGTCAGAGCTTTGCCCTGAGAGTCCTAGTGCCTACAATGTAATCACAGTTTTGGGATGGACATCTACGGTACCTGTCAGAACGTTGTCCTTACATTCAGGACTCTTGGCATGCAATCAGAATTTCTGGGAGCCATTCAGTCAACTGCTCAGAGCTTTGCCCTGAGAGTCCTAGTGCCTACAATGTAATCACAGTTTTGGGATGGACATCTACGGTACCTGTCAGAACGTTGTCCTTAGATTCAGGACTCTTGGCATGCAATCAGAATTTCTGGGAGCCATTCAGTCAACTGGTCAGAGCTTTGCCCTGAGAGTCCTAGCGCTTGCAGTGTGATCACAGTTTTGGGGGGACTTTTAATGTACCTGTCAGAACGTTGTCCTTAGATTCAGGACTCTTGGCATGTAATCAGGATTTCTGGGAGCCATTCAGTCACGGGCCAGAGATGTTCCCTCAGTGTCCTAGTGCCTATAATATAATCA
The DNA here is from genome assembly GCF_040938575.1 of Ambystoma mexicanum. Classification (NCBI taxonomy): domain Eukaryota; kingdom Metazoa; phylum Chordata; class Amphibia; order Caudata; family Ambystomatidae; genus Ambystoma; species Ambystoma mexicanum. Next base: position 1,223,547,952 of record NC_090934.1, on the reverse strand, counting down.
CAGTTTTGGGGTGGACATCTACGGTACCTGTCAGAACGTTGTCCTTAGATTCAGGACTCTTGGCATGCAATCAGAATTTCTGGGAGCCATTCAGTCAACTGGTCAGAGCTGTGCCCTGAGAGTCCTAGTGTCTACAATGTAATCACAGTTTTGGGATGGACATCTACGGTACCTGTCAGAACGTTGTCCTTACATTCAGGACTCTTGGCATGCAATCAGAATTTCTGGGAGCCATTCAGTCAACTGCTCAGAGCTTTGCCCTGAGAGTCCTAGTGCCTACAATGTAATCACAGTTTTGGGATGGACATCTACGGTACCTGTCAGAACGTTGTCCTTAGATTCAGGACTCTTGGCATGCAATCAGAATTTCTGGGAGCCATTCAGTCAACTGGTCAGAGCTTTGCCCTGAGAGTCCTAGTGCCTACAATGTAATCACAGTTTTGGGATGGAATCTACGGTACCTGTCAGAACGTTGTCCTTAGATTCAGGACTCTTGGCATGCAATCATAATTTCTGGGAGCCATTTAGTCAATTGGTCAGAGCTTTGCCCTGAGAGTCCTAGCGCTTGCAGTGTGATCACAGTTTTGGGGGGACTTCTAATGTACCTGTCAGAACGTTGTCCTTAGATTCAGGACTCTTGGCATGTAATCAGAATTTCTGGGAGCCATTCAGTCAACTGGCCAGAGATTTTCCCTCAGTGTCCTAGTGCCTACAATGTAATCACAGTTTTGGGGGGACATCTACGGTACCTGTCAGAACATTGTCCTTAGATTCAGGACTCTTGGCATGCAATCAGAATTTCTGGGAGCCATTCAGTCAACTGCTCAGAGCTTTGCCCTGAGAGTCCTAGTGCCTACAATGTAATCACAGTTTTGGGATGGACATCTACGGTACCTGTCAGAACGTTGTCCTTAGATTCAGGACTCTTGGCATGCAATCAGAATTTCTGAGAGCCATTCAGTCAACTGCTCAGAGCTTTGCCCTGAGAGTGCTAGTGCCTACAATGTAATCACAGTTTTGGGATGGACATCTACGGTACCTGTCAGAACGTTGTCCTTAGATTCAGGACTCTTGGCATGCAATCAGAATTTCTGGGAGCCATTCAGTCAACTGGTCAGAGCTTTGCCCTGAGAGTCCTAGTGCCTACAATGTAATCACAGTTTTGGGATGGACATCTACGGTACCTGTCAGAACGTTGTCCTTAGATTCAGGACTCTTGGCATGCAATCAGAATTTCTGGGAGCCATTCAGTCAATTGGTCAGAGCTTTGCCCTGAGAGTCCTAGCGCTTGCAGTGTGATCACAGTTTTGGGGGGACTTCTAATGTACTTGTCAGAACGTTGTCCTTAGATTCAGGACTCTTGGCATGTAATCAGAATTTCTGGGAGCCATTCAGTCACTGGCCAGAGATTTTCCCTCAGTGTCCTAGTGCCTACAATGTAATCACAGTTTTGGGGGCACATCTACGGTACCTGTCAGAACGTTGTCCTTAGATTCAGGACTCTTGGCATGTAATCAGAATTTCTGGGAGCCATTCAGTCAACTGGCCAGAGATTTTCCCTCAGTGTCCTAGTGCCTACAATGTAATCACAGTTTTGGGGGGACATCTACGGTACCTGTCAGAACGTTGTCCTTAGATTCAGAACTCTTGGCATGCAATCAGAATTTCTGGGAGCCATTCAGTCAATTGGTCAGAGCTTTGCCCTGAGAGTCCTAGCGCTTGCAGTGTGATCACAGTTTTGGGGGGACTTCTAATGTACCTGTCAGAACGTTGTCCTTAGATTCCGGACTCTTGGCATGTAATCAGAATTTCATTTCTGGGAGCCATTCAGTCACTGGCCAGAGATTTTCCCTCAGTGTCCTAGTGCCTACAATGTAATCACAGTTTTGGGGGCACATCTACGGTACCTGTCAGAACGTTGTCCTTAGATTCAGGACTCTTGGCATGCAATCAGAATTTCTGGGAGCCATTCAGTCAATTGATCAGAGCTTTGCCCTGAGAGTCCTAGCGCTTGCAGTGTGATCACAGTTTTGGGGGGACTTCTAATGTACCTGTCAGAACGTTGTCCTTAGATTCAGGCTCTTGGCATGTAATCAGAATTTCTGGGAGCCATTCAGTCACTGGCCAGAGGTTTTCCCTCAGTGTCCTAGTGCCTACAATGTAATCACAGTTTTGGGGGCACATCTACGGTACCTGTCAGAACGTTGTCCTTAGATTCAGAACTCTTGGCATGCAATCAGAATTTCTGGGAGCCATTCAGTCAATTGGTCAGAGCTTTGCCCTGAGAGTCCTAGCGCTTGCAGTGTGATCACAGTTTTGGGGGGACTTCTAATGTACCTGTCAGAACGTTGTCCTTAGATTCTGGACTCTTGGCATGTAATCAGAATTTCATTTCTGGGAGCCATTCAGTCACTGGCCAGAGATTTTCCCTCAGTGTCCTAGTGCCTACAATGTAATCACAGTTTTGGGGGCACATCTACGGTACCTGTCAGAACGTTGTCCTTAGATTCAGGACTCTTGGCATGCAATCAGAATTTCTGGGAGCCATTCAGTCAATTGATCAGAGCTTTGCCCTGAGAGTCCTAGCGCTTGCAGTGTGATCACAGTTTTGGGATGGACATCTACGATACCTGTCAGAACGTTGTCCTTAGATTCAGGACTCTTGGCATGCAATCAGAATTTCTGGGAGCCATTCAGTCACTGGCCAGAGGTTTTCCCTCAGTGTCCTAGTGCCTACAATGTAATCACAGTTTTGGGGGGACATCTACGGTACCTGTCAGAACGTTGTTCTTAGATTCAGGACTCTTGGCATGCAATCAGAATTTCTGGGAGCCATTCAGTCAACTGGTCAGAGGTTTTCCCTCAGTGTCCTAGTGCCTACAATGTAATCACAGTTTTGGGGGCACATCTACGGTACCTGTCAGAACGTTGTCCTTAGATTCAGGACTCTTGGCATGCAATCAGAATTTCTGGGAGCCATTCAGTCAACTGCTTAGAGCTTTGCCCTGAGAGTCCTAGTGCCTACAATGTAATCACAGTTTTGGGATGGACATCTACGGTACCTGTCAGAACGTTGTCCTTAGATTCAGGACTCTTGGCATGCAATCAGAATTTCTGAGAGCTATTCAGTCAACTGCTCAGAGCTTTGCCCTGAGAGTCCTAGTGCATACAATGTAATCACAGTTTTGGGATGGACATCTACGGTACCTGTCAGAACGTTGTCCTTAGATTCAGGACTCTTGGCATGCAATCAGAATTTCTGGGAGCCATTCAGTCAATTGGTCAGAGCTTTGCCCTGAGAGTCCTAGCGCTTGCAGTGTGATCACAGTTTTGGGGGGACTTCTAATGTACCTGTCAGAACGTTGTCCTTAGATTCAGGACTCTTGGCATGTAATCAGAATTTCTGGGAGCCATTCAGTCACTGGCCAGAGATTTTCCCTCAATGTCCTAGTGCCTACAATGTAATCACAGTTTTGGGGGGACATCTACGGTACCTGTCAGAACGTTGCCCTTAGATTCAGGACTCTTGGCATGTAATCAGAATTTCTGGGAGCCATTCAGTCAACTGGCCAGAGATTTTCCCTCAGTGTCCTAGTGCCTACAATGTAATCACAGTTTTGGGGGGACATCTACGGTACCTGTCAGAACGTTGTCCTTAGATTCAGGACTCTTGGCATGTAATAAGAATTTCTGGGAGCCATTTAGTCACTGGCCAGAGATTTTCCCTCAGTGTCCTAGTGCCTACAATGTAATCACAGTTTTAGGGGGACATCTACGGTACCTGTCAGAACGTTGTCCTTAGATTCAGAACTCTTGGCATGCAATCAGAATTTCTGGGAGCCATTCAGTCAATTGGTCAGAGCTTTGCCCTGAGAGTCCTAGCGCTTGCAGTGTGATCACAGTTTTGGGGGGACTTCTAATGTACCTGTCAGAACGTTGTCCTTAGAATCCGGACTCTTGGCATGTAATCAGAATTTCTGGGAGCCATTCAGTCACTGGCCAGAGATTTTCCCTCAGTGTCCTAGTGCCTACAATGTAATCACAGTTTTGGGATGGACATCTACGATACCTGTCAGAAGGTTGTCCTTAGATTCAGGACTCTTGGCATGCAATCAGAATTTCTGGGAGCCATTCAGTCAATTGGTCAGAGCTTTGCCCTGAGAGTCCTAGCGCTTGCAGTGTGATCACAGTTTTGGGGGGACTTTTAATGTACCTGTCAGAACGGTGTCCTTAGATTCAGGACTCTTGGCATGTAATCAGGATTTCTGGGAGCCATTCAGTCACGGGCCAGAGATGTTCCCTCAGTGTCCTAGTGCCTACAATGTAATCACAGTTTTGGGGTGGACATCTACGGTACCTGTCAGAACGTTGTCCTTAGATTCAAGACTCTTGGCATGCAATCAGAATTTCTGGGAGCCATTCAGTCAACTGGTCAGAGCTTTGCCCTGAGAGTCCTAGTGCCTACAATGTAATCACAGTTTTGGGATGGACATCTACGGTACCTGTCAGAACGTTGTCCTTACATTCAGGACTCTTGGCATGCAATCAGAATTTCTGGGAGCCATTCAGTCAACTGCTCAGAGCTTTGCCCTGAGAGTCCTAGTGCCTACAATGTAATCACAGTTTTGGGATGGACATCTACGGTACCTGTCAGAACGTTGTCCTTAGATTCAGGACTCTTGGCATGCAATCAGAATTTCTGGGAGCCATTCAGTCAACTGGTCAGAGCTTTGCCCTGAGAGTCCTAGTGCCTACAATGTAATCACAGTTTTGGGATGGACATCTACGGTACCTGTCAGAACGTTGTCCTTAGATTCAGGACTCTTGGCATGCAATCAGAATTTCTGGGAGCCATTCAGTCAATTGGTCAGAGCTTTGCCCTGAAAGTCCTAGCGCTTGCAGTGTGATCACAGTTTTGGGGGGACTTCTAATGTACCTGTCAGAATGTTGTCCTTAGATTCAGGACTCTTGGCATGTAATCAGAATTTCTGGGAGCCATTCAGTCACTGGCCAGAGATGTTCCCTCAGTGTCCTAGTGCCTACAATGTAATCACAGTTTTGGGGGCACATCTACGGTACCTGTCAGAACGTTGTCCTTAGATTCAGGACTCTTGGCATGTAATCAGAATTTCTGGGAGCCATTCAGTCAACTGGCCAGAGATTTTCCCTCAGTGTCCTAGTGCCTACAATGTAATCACAGTTTTGGGGGGACATCTACGGTACCTGTCAGAACGTTGTCCTTAGATTCAGGACTCTTGGCATGCAATCAGAATTTCTGGGAGCCATTCAGTCAACTGCTCAGAGCTTTGCCCTGAGAGTCCTAGTGCCTACAATATAATCACAGTTTTGGGATGGACATCTACGGTACCTGTCAGAACGTTGTCGTTAGATTCAGGACTCTTGGCATGCAATCAGAATTTCTGAGAGCCATTCAGTCAACTGCTCAGAGCTTTGCCCTGAGAGTCCTAGTGCCAACAATGTAATCACAGTTTTGGGATGGACATCTACGGTACCTGTCAGAACGTTGTCCTTAGATTCAGGACTCTTGGCATGCAATCAGAATTTCTGGGAGCCATTCAGTCAATTGGTCAGAGCTTTGCCCTGAGAGTCCTAGCGTTTGCAGTGTGATCACAGTTTTGGGTGGACTTCTAATGTACCTGTCAGAACGTTGTCCTTAGATTCAGGACCCTTGGCATGTAATCAGAATTTCTGGGAGCCATTCAGTCACTGGCCAGAGATTTTCCCTCAGTGTCCTAGTGCCTACAATGTAATCACAGTTTAGGGGGCACATCTACGGTACCTGTCCTAACGTTTTCCTTAGATTCAGGACTCTTGGCATGTAATCAGAATTTCTGGGAGCCATTCAGTCAACTGGCCAGAGATTTTCCCTCAGTGTCCTAGTGCCTACAATGTAATCACAGTTTTGGGGGGACATCTACGGTACCTGTCAGAACGTTGTCCTTAGATTCAGAACTCTTGGCATGCAATCAGAATTTCTGGGAGCCATTCAGTCAATTGGTCAGAGCTTTGCCCTGAGAGTCCTAGCGCTTGCAGTGTGATCACAGTTTTGGGGGGACTTCTAATGTACCTGTCAGAACGTTGTCCTTAGAATCCGGACTCTTGGCATGTAATCAGAATTTCTGGGAGCCATTCAGTCACTGGCCAGAGATTTTCCCTCAGTGTCCTAGTGCCTACAATGTAATCACAGTTTTGGGATGGACATCTACGATACCTGTCAGAAGGTTGTCCTTAGATTCAGGACTCTTGGCATGCAATCAGAATTTCTGGGAGCCATTCAGTCAATTGGTCAGAGCTTTGCCCTGAGAGTCCTAGCGCTTGCAGTGTGATCACAGTTTTGGGGGGACTTTTAATGTACCTGTCAGAACGTTGTCCTTAGATTCAGGACTCTTGGCATGTAATCAGGATTTCTGGGAGCCATTCAGTCACGGGCCAGAGATGTTCCCTCAGTGTCCTAGTGCCTACAATGTAATCACAGTTTTGGGGTGGACATCTACGGTACCTGTCAGAACGTTGTCCTTAGATTCAGGACTCTTGGCATGCAATCAGAATTTCTGGGAGCCATTCAGTCAACTGGTCAGAGCTTTGCCCTGAGAGTCCTAGTGCCTACAATGTAATCACAGTTTTGGGATGGACATCTACGGTACCTGTCAGAACGTTGTCCTTACATTCAGGACTCTTGGCATGCAATCAGAATTTCTGGGAGCCATTCAGTCAACTGCTCAGAGCTTTGCCCTGAGAGTCCTAGTGCCTACAATGTAATCACAGTTTTGGGATGGACATCTACGGTACCTGTCAGAACGTTGTCCTTAGATTCAGGACTCTTGGCATGCAATCAGAATTTCTGGGAGCCATTCAGTCAACTGGTCAGAGCTTTGCCCTGAGAGTCCTAGCGCTTGCAGTGTGATCACAGTTTTGGGGGGACTTTTAATGTACCTGTCAGAACGTTGTCCTTAGATTCAGGACTCTTGGCATGTAATCAGGATTTCTGGGAGCCATTCAGTCACGGGCCAGAGATGTTCCCTCAGTGTCCTAGTGCCTATAATATAATCACAGTTTTGGGGTGGACATCTACGGTACCTGTCAGAACGTTGTCCTTAGATTCAGGACTCTTGGCATGCAATCAGAATTTCTGGGAGCCATTCAGTCAACTGGTCAGAGCTGTGCCCTGAGAGTCCTAGTGTCTACAATGTAATCACAGTTTTGGGATGGACATCTACGGTACCTGTCAGAACGTTGTCCTTACATTCAGGACTCTTGGCATGCAATCAGAATTTCTGGGAGCCATTCAGTCAACTGCTCAGAGCTTTGCCCTGAGAGTCCTAGTGCCTACAATGTAATCACAGTTTTGGGATGGACATCTACGGTACCTGTCAGAACGTTGTCCTTAGATTCAGGACTCTTGGCATGCAATCAGAATTTCTGGGAGCCATTCAGTCAACTCGTCAGAGCTTTGCCCTGAGAGTCCTAGTGCCTACAATGTAATCACAGTTTTGGGATGGAATCTACGGTACCTGTCAGAACGTTGTCCTTAGATTCAGGACTCTTGGCATGCAATCAGAATTTCTGGGAGCCATTTAGTCAATTGGTCAGAGCTTTGCCCTGAGAGTCCTAGCGCTTGCAGTGTGATCACAGTTTTGGGGGGACTTCTAATGTACCTGTCAGAACGTTGTCCTTAGATTCAGGACTCTTGGCATGTAATCAGAATTTCTGGGAGCCATTCAGTCAACTGGCCAGAGATTTTCCCTCAGTGTCCTAGTGCCTACAATGTAATCACAGTTTTGGGGGGACATCTACGGTACCTGTCAGAACATTGTCCTTAGATTCAGGACTCTTGGCATGCAATCAGAATTTCTGGGAGCCATTCAGTCAACTGCTCAGAGCTTTGCCCTGAGAGTCCTAGTGCCTACAATGTAATCACAGTTTTGGGATGGACATCTACGGTACCTGTCAGAACGTTGTCCTTAGATTCAGGACTCTTGGCATGCAATCAGAATTTCTGAGAGCCATTCAGTCAACTGCTCAGAGCTTTGCCCTGAGAGTGCTAGTGCCTAAAATGTAATCACAGTTTTGGGATGGACATCTACGGTACCTGTCAGAACGTTGTCCTTAGATTCAGGACTCTTGGCATGCAATCAGAATTTCTGGGAGCCATTCAGTCAACTGGTCAGAGCTTTGCCCTGAGAGTCCTAGTGCCTACAATGTAATCACAGTTTTGGGATGGACATCTACGGTACCTGTCAGAACGTTGTCCTTAGATTCAGGACTCTTGGCATGCAATCAGAATTTCTGGGAGCCATTCAGTCAATTGGTCAGAGCTTTGCCCTGAGAGTCCTAGCGCTTGCAGTGTGATCACAGTTTTGGGGGGACTTCTAATGTACTTGTCAGAACGTTGTCCTTAGATTCAGGACTCTTGGCATGTAATCAGAATTTCTGGGAGCCATTCAGTCACTGGCCAGAGATTTTCCCTCAGTGTCCTAGTGCCTACAATGTAATCACAGTTTTGGGGGCACATCTACGGTACCTGTCAGAACGTTGTCCTTAGATTCAGGACTCTTGGCATGTAATCAGAATTTCTGGGAGCCATTCAGTCAACTGGCCAGAGATTTTCCCTCAGTGTCCTAGTGCCTACAATGTAATCACAGTTTTGGGGGGACATCTACGGTACCTGTCAGAACGTTGTCCTTAGATTCAGAACTCTTGGCATGCAATCAGAATTTCTGGGAGCCATTCAGTCAATTGGTCAGAGCTTTGCCCTGAGAGTCCTAGCGCTTGCAGTGTGATCACAGTTTTGGGGGGACTTCTAATGTACCTGTCAGAACGTTGTCCTTAGATTCCGGACTCTTGGCATGTAATCAGAATTTCATTTCTGGGAGCCATTCAGTCACTGGCCAGAGATTTTCCCTCAGTGTCCTAGTGCCTACAATGTAATCACAGTTTTGGGGGCACATCTACGGTACCTGTCAGAACGTTGTCCTTAGATTCAGGACTCTTGGCATGCAATCAGAATTTCTGGGAGCCATTCAGTCAATTGATCAGAGCTTTGCCCTGAGAGTCCTAGCGCTTGCAGTGTGATCACAGTTTTGGGGGGACTTCTAATGTACCTGTCAGAACGTTGTCCTTAGATTCAGGCTCTTGGCATGTAATCAGAATTTCTGGGAGCCATTCAGTCACTGGCCAGAGGTTTTCCCTCAGTGTCCTAGTGCCTACAATGTAATCACAGTTTTGGGGGCACATCTACGGTACCTGTCAGAACGTTGTCCTTAGATTCAGAACTCTTGGCATGCAATCAGAATTTCTGGGAGCCATTCAGTCAATTGGTCAGAGCTTTGCCCTGAGAGTCCTAGCGCTTGCAGTGTGATCACAGTTTTGGGGGGACTTCTAATGTACCTGTCAGAACGTTGTCCTTAGATTCCGGACTCTTGGCATGTAATCAGAATTTCATTTCTGGGAGCCATTCAGTCACTGGCCAGAGATTTTCCCTCAGTGTCCTAGTGCCTACAATGTAATCACAGTTTTGGGGGCACATCTACGGTACCTGTCAGAACGTTGTCCTTAGATTCAGGACTCTTGGCATGCAATCAGAATTTCTGGGAGCCATTCAGTCAATTGATCAGAGCTTTGCCCTGAGAGTCCTAGCGCTTGCAGTGTGATCACAGTTTTGGGATGGACATCTACGATACCTGTCAGAACGTTGTCCTTAGATTCAGGACTCTTGGCATGCAATCAGAATTTCTGGGAGCCATTCAGTCACTGGCCAGAGGTTTTCCCTCAGTGTCCTAGTGCCTACAATGTAATCACAGTTTTGGGGGGACATCTACGGTACCTGTCAGAACGTTGTTCTTAGATTCAGGACTCTTGGCATGCAATCAGAATTTCTGGGAGCCATTCAGTCAACTGGTCAGAGGTTTTCCCTCAGTGTCCTAGTGCCTACAATGTAATCACAGTTTTGGGGGCACATCTACGGTACCTGTCAGAACGTTGTCCTTAGATTCAGGACTCTTGGCATGCAATCAGAATTTCTGGGAGCCATTCAGTCAACTGGTCAGAGCTTTGCCCCGAGAGTCCTAGTGCCTACTATGTAATCACAGTTTTGGGATGGACATCTACGGTACCTGTCAGAACGTTGTCCTTAGATTCAGGACTCTTGGCATGCAATCAGAATTTCTGAGAGCTATTCAGTCAACTGCTCAGAGCTTTGCCCTGAGAGTCCTAGTGCATACAATGTAATCACAGTTTTGGGATGGACATCTACGGTACCTGTCAGAACGTTGTCCTTAGATTCAGGACTCTTGGCATGCAATCAGAATTTCTGAGAGCTATTCAGTCAACTGCTCAGAGCTTTGCCCTGAGAGTCCTAGTGCATACAATGTAATCACAGTTTTGGGATGGACATCTACGGTACCTGTCAGAACGTTGTCCTTAGATTCAGGACTCTTGGCATGCAATCAGAATTTCTGGGAGCCATTCAGTCAATTGGTCAGAGCTTTGCCCTGAGAGTCCTAGCGCTTGCAGTGTGATCACAGTTTTGGGGGGACTTTTAATGTACCTGTCAGAACGTTGTCCTTAGATTCAGGACTCTTGGCATGTAATCAGGATTTCTGGGAGCCATTCAGTCACGGGCCAGAGATTTTCCCTCAGTGTCCTAGTGCCTACAATGTAATCACAGTTTGGGGTGGACATCTACGGTACCTGTCAGAACGTTGTCCTTAGATTCAGGACTCTTGGCACGCAATCAGAATTTCTGGGAGCCATTCAGTCAACTGGTCAGAGCTTTGCCCTGAGAGTCCTAGTGCCTACAATGTAATCACAGTTTTGGGATGGACATCTACGGTACCTGTCAGAACGTTGTCCTTAGATTCAGGACTCTTGGCATGCAATCAGAATTTCTGGGAGCCATTCAGTCAACTGCTTAGAGCTTTGCCCTGAGAGTCCTAGTGCCTACAATGTAATCACAGTTTTGGGATGGACATCTACGGTACCTGTCAGAACGTTGTCCTTAGATTCAGGACTCTTGGCATGCAATCAGAATTTCTGAGAGCTATTCAGTCAACTGCTCAGAGCTTTGCCCTGAGAGTCCTAGTGCATACAATGTAATCACAGTTTTGGGATGGACATCTACGGTACCTGTCAGAACGTTGTCCTTAGATTCAGGACTCTTGGCATGCAATCAGAATTTCTGGGAGCCATTCAGTCAATTGGTCAGAGCTTTGCCCTGAGAGTCCTAGCGCTTGCAGTGTGATCACAGTTTTGGGGGGACTTCTAATGTACCTGTCAGAACGTTGTCCTTAGATTCAGGACTCTTGGCATGTAATCAGAATTTCTGGGAGCCATTCAGTCACTGGCCAGAGATTTTCCCTCAATGTCCTAGTGCCTACAATGTAATCACAGTTTTGGGGGGACATCTACGGTACCTGTCAGAACGTTGCCCTTAGATTCAGGACTCTTGGCATGTAATCAGAATTTCTGGGAGCCATTCAGTCAACTGGCCAGAGATTTTCCCTCAGTGTCCTAGTGCCTACAATGTAATCACAGTTTTGGGGGGACATCTACGGTACCTGTCAGAACGTTGTCCTTAGATTCAGGACTCTTGGCATGTAATAAGAATTTCTGGGAGCCATTTAGTCACTGGCCAGAGATTTTCCCTCAGTGTCCTAGTGCCTACAATGTAATCACAGTTTTAGGGGGACATCTACGGTACCTGTCAGAACGTTGTCCTTAGATTCAGAACTCTTGGCATGCAATCAGAATTTCTGGGAGCCATTCAGTCAATTGGTCAGAGCTTTGCCCTGAGAGTCCTAGCGCTTGCAGTGTGATCACAGTTTTGGGGGGACTTCTAATGTACCTGTCAGAACGTTGTCCTTAGAATCCGGACTCTTGGCATGTAATCAGAATTTCTGCGAGCCATTCAGTCACTGGCCAGAGATTTTCCCTCAGTGTCCTAGTGCCTACAATGTAATCACAGTTTTGGGATGGACATCTACGATACCTGTCAGAAGGTTGTCCTTAGATTCAGGACTCTTGGCATGCAATCAGAATTTCTGGGAGCCATTCAGTCAATTGGTCAGAGCTTTGCCCTGAGAGTCCTAGCGCTTGCAGAGTGATCACATTTTTGGGGGGACTTTTAATGTACCTGTCAGAACGTTGTCCTTAGATTCAGGACTCTTGGCATGTAATCAGGATTTCTGGGAGCCATTCAGTCACGGGCCAGAGATGTTCCCTCAGTGTCCTAGTGCCTACAATGTAATCACAGTTTTGGGGTGGACATCTACGGTACCTGTCAGAACGTTGTCCTTAGATTCAGGACTCTTGGCATGCAATCAGAATTTCTGGGAGCCATTCAGTCAACTGGTCAGAGCTTTGCCCTGAGAGTCCTAGTGCCTACAATGTAATCACAGTTTTGGGATGGACATCTACGGTACCTGTCAGAACGTTGTCCTTACATTCAGGACTCTTGGCATGCAATCAGAATTTCTGGGAGCCATTCAGTCAACTGCTCAGAGCTTTGCCCTGAGAGTCCTAGTGCCTACAATGTAATCACAGTTTTGGGATGGACATCTACGGTACCTGTCAGAACGTTGTCCTTAGATTCAGGACTCTTGGCATGCAATCAGAATTTCTGGGAGCCATTCAGTCAACTGGTCAGAGCTTTGCCCTGAGAGTCCTAGTGCCTACAATGTAATCACAGTTTTGGGATGGACATCTACGGTACCTGTCAGAACGTTGTCCTTAGATTCAGGACTCTTGGCATGCAATCAGAATTTCTGGGAGCCATTCAGTCAATTGGTCAGAGCTTTGCCCTGAAAGTCCTAGCGCTTGCAGTGTGATCACAGTTTTGGGGGGACTTCTAATGTACCTGTCAGAATGTTGTCCTTAGATTCAGGACTCTTGGCATGTAATCAGAATTTCTGGGAGCCATTCAGTCACTGGCCAGAGATGTTCCCTCAGTGTCCTAGTGCCTACAATGTAATCACAGTTTTGGGGGCACATCTACGGTACCTGTCAGAACGTTGTCCTTAGATTCAGGACTCTTGGCATGTAATCAGAATTTCTGGGAGCCATTCAGTCAACTGGCCAGAGATTTTCCCTCAGTGTCCTAGTGCCTACAATGTAATCACAGTTTTGGGGGGACATCTACGGTACCTGTCAGAACGTTGTCCTTAGATTCAGGACTCTTGGCATGCAATCAGAATTTCTGGGAGCCATTCAGTCAACTGCTCAGAGCTTTGCCCTGAGAGTCCTAGTGCCTACAATGTAATCACAGTTTTGGGATGGGCATCTACGGTACCTGTCAGAACGTTGTCCTTAGATTCAGGACTCTTGGCATGCAATCAGAATTTCTGAGAGCCATTCAGTCAACTGCTCAGAGCTTTGCCCTGAGAGTCCTAGTGCCTACAATGTAATCACAGTTTTGGGATGGACATCTACGGTACCTGTCAGAACGTTGTCCTTAGATTCAGGACTCTTGGCATGCAATCAGAATTTCTGGGAGCCATTCAGTCAATTGGTCAGAGCTTTGCCCTGAGAGTCCTAGCGCTTGCAGTGTGATCACAGTTTTGGGGGGACTTCTAATGTACTTGTCAGAACGTTGTCCTTAGATTCAGGACTCTTGGCATGTAATCAGAATTTCTGGGAGCCATTCAGTCACTGGCCAGAGATTTTCCCTCAGTGTCCTAGTGCCTACAATGTAATCACAGTTTTGGGGGCACATCTACGGTACCTGTCAGAACGTTGTCCTTAGATTCAGGACTCTTGGCATGTAATCAGAATTTCTGGGAGCCATTCAGTCAACTGGCCAGAGATTTTCCCTCAGTGTCCTAGTGCCTACAATGTAATCACAGTTTTGGGGGGACATCTACGGTACCTGTCAGAACGTTGTCCTTAGATTCAGAACTCTTGGCATGCAATCAGAATTTCTGGGAGCCATTCAGTCAATTGGTCAGAGCTTTGCCCTGAGAGTCCTAGCGCTTGCAGTGTGATCACAGTTTTGGGGGGACTTCTAATGTACCTGTCAGAACGTTGTCCTTAGATTCCGGACTCTTGGCATGTAATCAGAATTTCATTTCTGGGAGCCATTCAGTCACTGGCCAGAGATTTTCCCTCAGTGTCCTAGTGCCTACAATGTAATCACAGTTTTGGGGGCACATCTACGGTACCTGTCAGAACGTTGTCCTTAGATTCAGGACTCTTGGCATGCAATCAGAATTTCTGGGAGCCATTCAGTCAATTGATCAGAGCTTTGCCCTGAGAGTCCTAGCGCTTGCAGTGTGATCACAGTTTTGGGGGGACTTCTAATGTACCTGTCAGAACGTTGTCCTTAGATTCAGGCTCTTGGCATGTAATCAGAATTTCTGGGAGCCATTCAGTCACTGGCCAGAGGTTTTCCCTCAGTGTCCTAGTGCCTACAATGTAATCACAGTTTTGGGGGCACATCTACGGTACCTGTCAGAACGTTGTCCTTAGATTCAGAACTCTTGGCATGCAATCAGAATTTCTGGGAGCCATTCAGTCAATTGGTCAGAGCTTTGCCCTGAGAGTCCTAGCGCTTGCAGTGTGATCACAGTTTTGGGGGGACTTCTAATGTACCTGTCAGAACGTTGTCCTTAGATTCCGGACTCTTGGCATGTAATCAGAATTTCATTTCTGGGAGCCATTCAGTCACTGGCCAGAGATTTTCCCTCAGTGTCCTAGTGCCTACAATGTAATCACAGTTTTGGGGGCACATCTACGGTACCTGTCAGAACGTTGTCCTTAGATTCAGGACTCTTGGCATGCAATCAGAATTTCTGGGAGCCATTCAGTCAATTGATCAGAGCTTTGCCCTGAGAGTCCTAGCGCTTGCAGTGTGATCACAGTTTTGGGATGGACATCTACGATACCTGTCAGAACGTTGTCCTTAGATTCAGGACTCTTGGCATGCAATCAGAATTTCTGGGAGCCATTCAGTCACTGGCCAGAGGTTTTCCCTCAGTGTCCTAGTGCCTACAATGTAATCACAGTTTTGGGGGGACATCTACGGTACCTGTCAGAACGTTGTTCTTAGATTCAGGACTCTTGGCATGTAATCAGGATTTCTGGGAGCCATTCAGTCACGGGCCAGAGATTTTCCCTCAGTGTCCTAGTGCCTACAATGTAATCACAGTTTGGGGTGGACATCTACGGTACCTGTCAGAACGTTGTCCTTAGATTCAGGACTCTTGGCACGCAATCAGAATTTCTGGGAGCCATTCAGTCAACTGGTCAGAGCTTTGCCCTGAGAGTCCTAGTGCCTACAATGTAATCACAGTTTTGGGATGGACATCTACGGTACCTGTCAGAACGTTGTCCTTAGATTCAGGACTCTTGGCATGCAATCAGAATTTCTGGGAGCCATTCAGTCAACTGCTTAGAGCTTTGCCCTGAGAGTCCTAGTGCCTACAATGTAATCACAGTTTTGGGATGGACATCTACGTTACCTGTCAGAACGTTGTCCTTAGATTCAGGACTCTTGGCATGCAATCAGAATTTCTGAGAGCTATTCAGTCAACTGCTCAGAGCTTTGCCCTGAGAGTCCTAGTGCATACAATGTAATCACAGTTTTGGGATGGACATCTACGGTACCTGTCAGAACGTTGTCCTTAGATTCAGGACTCTTGGCATGCAATCAGAATTTCTGGGAGCCATTCAGTCAATTGGTCAGAGCTTTGCCCTGAGAGTCCTAGCGCTTGCAGTGTGATCACAGTTTTGGGGGGACTTCTAATGTACCTGTCAGAACGTTGTCCTTAGATTCAGGACTCTTGGCATGTAATCAGAATTTCTGGGAGCCATTCAGTCACTGGCCAGAGATTTTCCCTCAATGTCCTAGTGCCTACAATGTAATCACAGTTTTGGGGGGACATCTACGGTACCTGTCAGAACGTTGCCCTTAGATTCAGGACTCTTGGCATGTAATCAGAATTTCTGGGAGCCATTCAGTCAACTGGCCAGAGATTTTCCCTCAGTGTCCTAGTGCCTACAATGTAATCACAGTTTTGGGGGGACATCTACGGTACCTGTCAGAACGTTGTCCTTAGATTCAGGACTCTTGGCATGTAATAAGAATTTCTGGGAGCCATTTAGTCACTGGCCAGAGATTTTCCCTCAGTGTCCTAGTGCCTACAATGTAATCACAGTTTTAGGGGGACATCTACGGTACCTGTCAGAACGTTGTCCTTAGATTCAGAACTCTTGGCATGCAATCAGAATTTCTGGGAGCCATTCAGTCAATTGGTCAGAGCTTTGCCCTGAGAGTCCTAGCGCTTGCAGTGTGATCACAGTTTTGGGGGGACTTCTAATGTACCTGTCAGAACGTTGTCCTTAGAATCCGGACTCTTGGCATGTAATCAGAATTTCTGGGAGCCATTCAGTCACTGGCCAGAGATTTTCCCTCAGTGTCCTAGTGCCTACAATGTAATCACAGTTTTGGGATGGACATCTACGATACCTGTCAGAAGGTTGTCCTTAGATTCAGGACTCTTGGCATGCAATCAGAATTTCTGGGAGCCATTCAGTCAATTGGTCAGAGCTTTGCCCTGAGAGTCCTAGCGCTTGCAGTGTGATCACAGTTTTGGGGGGACTTTTAATGTACCTGTCAGAACGTTGTCCTTAGATTCAGGACTCTTGGCATGCAATCAGAATTTCTGGGAGCCATTCAGTCACTGGCCAGAGGTTTTCCCTCAGTGTCCTAGTGCCTACAATGTAATCACAGTTTTGGGGGGACATCTACGGTACCTGTCAGAACGTTGTTCTTAGATTCAGGACTCTTGGCATGCAATCAGAATTTCTGGGAGCCATTCAGTCAACTGGTCAGAGGTTTTCCCTCAGTGTCCTAGTGCCTACAATGTAATCACAGTTTTGGGATGGACATCTACGGTACCTGTCAGAACGTTGTCCTTACATTCAGGACTCTTGGCATGCAATCAGAATTTCTGGGAGCCATTCAGTCAACTGCTCAGAGCTTTGCCCTGAGAGTCCTAGTGCCTACAATGTAATCACAGTTTTGGGATGGACATCTACGGTACCTGTCAGAACGTTGTCCTTAGATTCAGGACTCTTGGCATGCAATCAGAATTTCTGGGAGCCATTCAGTCAACTGGTCAGAGCTTTGCCCTGAGAGTCCTAGTGCCTACAATGTAATCACAGTTTTGGGATGGACATCTACGGTACCTGTCAGAACGTTGTCCTTAGATTCAGGACTCTTGGCATGCAATCAGAATTTCTGGGAGCCATTCAGTCAATTGGTCAGAGCTTTGCCCTGAAAGTCCTAGCGCTTGCAGTGTGATCACAGTTTTGGGGGGACTTCTAATGTACCTGTCAGAATGTTGTCCTTAGATTCAGGACTCTTGGCATGTAATCAGAATTTCTGGGAGCCATTCAGTCACTGGCCAGAGATGTTCCCTCAGTGTCCTAGTGCCTACAATGTAATCACAGTTTTGGGGGCACATCTACGGTACCTGTCAGAACGTTGTCCTTAGATTCAGGACTCTTGGCATGTAATCAGAATTTCTGGGAGCCATTCAGTCAACTGGCCAGAGATTTTCCCTCAGTGTCCTAGTGCCTACAATGTAATCACAGTTTTGGGGGGACATCTACGGTACCTGTCAGAACGTTGTCCTTAGATTCAGGACTCTTGGCATGCAATCAGAATTTCTGGGAGCCATTCAGTCAACTGCTCAGAGCTTTGCCCTGAGAGTCCTAGTGCCTACAATGTAATCACAGTTTTGGGATGGGCATCTACGGTACCTGTCAGAACGTTGTCCTTAGATTCAGGACTCTTGGCATGCAATCAGAATTTCTGAGAGCCATTCAGTCAACTGCTCAGAGCTTTGCCCTGAGAGTCCTAGTGCCTACAATGTAATCACAGTTTTGGGATGGACATCTACGGTACCTGTCAGAACGTTGTCCTTAGATTCAGGACTCTTGGCATGCAATCAGAATTTCTGGGAGCCATTCAGTCAATTGGTCAGAGCTTTGCCCTGAGAGTCCTAGCGTTTGCAGTGTGATCACAGTTTTGGGTGGACTTCTAATGTACCTGTCAGAACGTTGTCCTTAGATTCAGGACCCTTGGCATGTAATCAGAATTTCTGGGAGCCATTCAGTCACTGGCCAGAGATTTTCCCTCAGTGTCCTAGTGCCTACAATGTAATCACAGTTTAGGGGGCACATCTACGGTACCTGTCCTAACGTTTTCCTTAGATTCAGGACTCTTGGCATGTAATCAGAATTTCTGGGAGCCATTCAGTCAACTGGCCAGAGATTTTCCCTCAGTGTCCTAGTGCCTACAATGTAATCACAGTTTTGGGGGGACATCTACGGTACCTGTCAGAACGTTGTCCTTAGATTCAGAACTCTTGGCATGCAATCAGAATTTCTGGGAGCCATTCAGTCAATTGGTCAGAGCTTTGCCCTGAGAGTCCTAGCGCTTGCAGTGTGATCACAGTTTTGGGGGGACTTCTAATGTACCTGTCAGAACGTTGTCCTTAGATTCCGGACTCTTGGCATGTAATCAGAATTTCATTTCTGGGAGCCATTCAGTCACTGGCCAGAGATTTTCCCTCAGTGTCCTAGTGCCTACAATGTAATCACAGTTTTGGGATGGACATCTACGGTACCTGTCAGAACGTTGTCCTTAGATTCAGGACTCTTGGCATGCAATCAGAATTTCTGGGAGCCATTCAGTTAATTGGTCAGAGCTTTGCCCTGAGAGTCCTAGCGCTTGCAGTGTGATCACAGTTTTGGGGGGACTTCTAATGTACCTGTCAGAACGTTGTCCTTAGATTCAGGACTCTTGGCATGTAATCAGAATTTCTGGGAGCCATTCATTCACTGGCCAGAGATTTTCCCTCAGTGTCCTAGTGCCTACAATGTAATCACAGTTTTGGGGGGACATCTACGGTACCTGTCAGAACGTTGTCCTTAGATTCAGGACTCTTGGCATGCAATCAGAATTTCTGGGAGCCATTCAGTCAATTGGTCACAGCTTTGCCTTGAGAGTCCTAGTGCTTGGAGTGTGATCACAGTTTTGGAGGGAAATCTGCAGTACTTGTCAGAACTGTGACCTTAGATTCAGGACACTTGACATGCAATCCGAATTTCTGTGTGCCATTCAGTCAACTGGTTGGAGAATTGGTCGAACAATTGCGACCTCTGTGAACTGATTGCTGCCCAGACGAGGTTCTCAGAGCACAGTGGCGAAATGTGGAAAGCGGGACCAGCGGAGAGACAGAGGAGGCGGAGGAGGGCAGGGGAGGGAGTATTGAGGGTTCTTCCACCGAGTCCTTCCCATCTATTATGAATTACACTTAAAGCCTCTGACCTTGAGCACCTAGGGGAATGCAGTGAGAGGCGTTGGGATAAAAGCGACTCAGATGATGCCAGAGGTGGCACCTGGAGGCGTGGCAATCATGCCAATTAGGAGCCGAAGGACCAGGCGCAGCACTTATGCACAAAGCTCAATGCTGCACTGATGCCATTTGCCTTCAAGGAGTCTTCTCTGATGAGCGCGTGGAAGGGAGGTAGCGGGGCCAGTGCCTTCAACTCTTGTAGGATTTGCAGGGACACATGCGGGAGAGGAGCAATTTGAAACAGAAATAATTGCGCACCAAATGGCCATCCTATTTTACATTTCCTAGTCTGCTGTTTTGTTGGCAACTGTTACTTTCCTATTCACACTATGCCTGGCATCAGTCATGGCACAGGTCTATTTATATTTTGGTTATTTGTCAAGCATGTCCTCGTAGACGGAAACAGCTGAAAACACATCATAATTTATAATCGTTCATTTATAACGCGCTTAACACCGGGAGTGGTTTCTAAGCGCGGGATCGGGATTCAAACCTGTGTCGCCCTGCCTTGTCTTGCTTCCAAGACAAACGCGCTGTCCCTGAGCTGAAAGGTGTGTTTTCGGTACACCTAATGGGAGCAGGAATCCAAAATGAAAACACGATAGACGCTGCACATTGTGTTTGATTTCGAAGATAAAGGGGGCGGGATACGGGCTTCAATTCACCAAAATTCTAGGGGTAGCTGAAGTGACATCATCCACTTAATGAGATCACAGAACATGTCAACATATGACATCTGACCCTAAATGAGTATAATTCTACAGAGTCAAAATACAATATATCCAAAAATATAACTTAACATATTACAATAAACGTCAAATGAGCCTGATTTAAAAGCAGTATGTGCAAAAGGTCAAAGGTACAAGTACACAAATACAAGAGATCCTTCTGTTCTGGGAAAATGACGTGGGGCAAGCGACGCATTCACCCAAATTCACCAATCTCATTCGGGTTGTTCCATGTCACACTGGTGTCACATGTGTGTAGTCTTTCTTCCCTCTCTTTGGGTGGCACACAGTGAACATTTCATCTCTCCTGAAAATGGTAGCTCTGAGGCTTTGAGAGATACCCATCCTCCAATGTAGCTCTCCCTCCTCGGTGGATCAAAAGAAGGTTGCCACTGAAGTACCCAGGAGCCCCTGTCACGCCACAGAACTAGTGCTGGGTGAATCTGTTCTGTTATTCACTGAATCACCTACTTTGTGTTGGAACTTTTCCAGAGCTACTTGCGGAGAGGTTGGACGTCATGATACACGGGTTAATATGAGGGCCCTGAAAGGCAGCATGGACCGTTGCTACCACCACAGGGTCTGATGAAATGCCCCACTTTCCTACTGGAGGCTGGCAGGCCCCTTCAGGGCATTCCAGGACTCCAGCGCTGGAAGTGGAACATAATTCACTGTTAGAATACTGGGAGAGTGAGGATGGTATGGGGTACATCTAGGTCTTGCAGTCGCACGAGTTTGTAACACCAACATTGTTGCATCAATGTTCACAGACAAATCAACTTCTGGCACCAGTGGTGGACTGGGAACCAAAAGATGCCCTGGAATTTATTTTCAAAGTGGCCCCATATTACACATTTTCAGCAGGTCCCAACCCTTTTCCTATAGAAAAAAAGTGCAAATACCACACAAAAGAGGCGCAGGGTGCAGAGGCCTATTGTGAACTCTCCAGAGTTCCCTATAGGCCAGCCCATCCTGTTTGGCACTCACTTTGTTCCCAAATGACAGGCTACTTTGGGGAAAGTTCATCCAGTCCTACAGAGAACCATCTTTTATGCCTAAATTAACACTGGCACACCCTTCCTTAGAAGTGTGCTGCAACTCCAGTACCAGTGTAATCAATCTGTCAATCAGTGAAGCATTTTCATGTGTAATGCACCTACCACCTAAATAGGCAAAAAGCGCCAAGACCAAGAAGATGGTCTAATATGAGTGATTTAATAAATGGAAAGGAATGGTGATCTTTCATCAAAATTGACTAAGTGTTCATGTGTTACAGAGCTCTTTCATCATCTGCTGCCATTGATGGACTCTTTAGCAAGTTCAATGGGCCAAGTAGGAACATTGTAAGATGTGTGCAAACAGCATTGGACAGACTGTCAGGTTTGTCTGTGATGTTGCGTTGTGCTTATGCAGTATTAGTTAAGTCTGTGTGCTACCATATCTTCCAAGTTACAAAGGCAATTGTAAACACACTCTAGTAGTTTTAATGACAGGAGGCGGTCCTAGTTCTTGTGCAATATGTACATTGTGACTTGCCAGTCACTGGGGACAGCCAGGGTTCTGGACATGCTACCCTGAGGCAGCTCCTCTTAGGAGCCTTTTTAGGTTACCAAGCTCCTAGGGATTTGGTCACAGAAGACACAGCCAAGGTCATCACAGTCAGGCAGACCACCTTCGGATCAGCTCGATGCACATGGACCACCTACAGGGTTGCTGGAATGCAAT
Source organism: Ambystoma mexicanum (assembly GCF_040938575.1). Classification (NCBI taxonomy): domain Eukaryota; kingdom Metazoa; phylum Chordata; class Amphibia; order Caudata; family Ambystomatidae; genus Ambystoma; species Ambystoma mexicanum. Next base: position 1,223,526,120 of record NC_090934.1, on the reverse strand, counting down.
AGTGCAAACGAGAGCAAGGAGTGGAACAGAACAGCTGGCAAATCTACGAAATACAATGTTGTAGTTCACACGTATTGCAGCTTCTGGCCTTTAGGAAGCCACCGCAGCTTTTGTAAACAGTTTTCTTTAATTCTACATATTTTTTGACCCGCACACCAACTCCTCTTTCAGTCCCCTTCTGGATCTGCCTTCCAAGGATCTCTTTCCCAGAAGTTTAATTCCCCTACTTGGCCCTTCACACTTGTATATTCAGTTCAGGGCCTTCCACCCCCTTGCAATGTTTGTTTACGTCCAGACATCCTTCTCTCCCCTGTTACTCCCCTAGTATTCGGTCCTTCTGATTGTTTCCTTGCCCTTGTGATGAAGTGATGCCATGCCAGAGGGTTAAAGATGTAGTTACCTGGAACTGCAAACTTGCAGTTAGAAATTCAGCAGAGGCGCAAAGACACGCCAATATATAAGAGCGGCAAGAAGATGTGAGTGAATACTGGTGGTCCATGACCTTCTGGAATTGGGGGCTATGTGGTGTCCCAGCAGAGAGGTCAGCTGAAAACTTGATGGCAGGTAAAGGTTCCCAATCAGGTTTAGTTTGCTAACACCGGGCATGGTTAGGGTCAGGGGATGCAACTCTGCTGTTCTTTTCAAACCTCTTTAGGACCATGTTCTCAGTCCTCCCCTCCAACTCTTTGTTCCTGGACCCTCCTTGTTGGAAAGAAATCACTCACAGTCTCTTAGGTTTACTGCGTCCAACATCTCTTCCTTGAATGTGTGTCTTTCTAGAATATAACTGAAGTCATGAGGGAGGTGCATGGGTCCTCCTGGACACTCCATCCAGGAACTCACAACCGGCACGCTTAGGTCTTTCATCTGGGGGCAGCCATCAGGCAACAAGATGCCTGTTGAATCCCAAGGTACTATAATCTTTCCCTACCTGGTTGGGGTGAGCAGGTCTCTTTTCCACCTTGCTCTGTGCTAGGCTCTCTGGCCCTTCCTCCACCACACGCATCTTCTTATGGCCCAGGCTCTTATGGATGTCCCCTCTTCTACTCTCCACTACATCTCTTTCTTCTCCTTTCATGTTTACCTTCTCCACCTCTACTACATACTTTCCCCTTCTTCTCTCCACCTTTTCTCGTCCTCATTCTTTTCTCCTCACCTTCCTTCTCTCTCTTTTCCATTTTCTCTTCTCTCCTCGTCCCTGTCCCCCTTCCCAGCTATTCTCCTCCTTATCCACCACTTTTATTTTGTATTTATTTAAATGTTTATTTATTGGACATTTCTATGGCGCATATACACACATGTTTCCAGGCACCACAAGACAATGGGGGGCAATGGACGACCTTGTGATATTTGAATCATGCAAGTGCAGTGACAATAAGTGATGTAGGGAGGGGGTAGGTCAGGGCGGGAGGGCTGCAGTGAGGGAAGGGGGGGAGTGCAGGAATGCAGGAGACCCATGGCTGGGCAAGTGCTGAGGGGGGCTCAGGAGGACAAGTGCCAGGGATAGACGGGGGTCAGGGTAGATAGTGTGCGCAGGGGTAGACCAGATTCAGGCTAGTCAGGGAAAGGGAGCCCATAGGCAAGTGCTGGTATGGGGTGGTGGGGTAGACTGGATGAGGAGGACCAGTCGCAGCGGCAGGGGGACAGCTTAGCAAGAGAGGGGGAGAGGGGAGGAGGAGGTGACAAGGTAAGTCTTGAGAAGTTTCCGGAACTTAAGGAGATCAAGCTCAAGGGCCTGATCACGACTTTGGCGGTAACCCTTGAATCCGGCAGTAGCGCTAATACCGCCAGATTTAAGGGTCTGCCAAATCAGGACTTCGGCGGATTTTGCCCCAGCTCTTAGCTGGGGGGAAATCCGCCGGAAATTTGCGCTATTACCGCCGGCGGGAAATCCGCCGGCAGTAAGAGCGTGAATTTTCCCCATTGAGCCCAATGGGGAATGGGGCATTCACGAATGGGCTCAATGGGGAATGGGGAATTACTTTACCGCCAAACTCATGATCCGGCGCTATTAGCGCCAGGGAGTTCGGCGATAGGGCTATTACCGCCAGCGGTAATACCGCCAGCGGTAACGCCCAAGTCGTGATCAGGCCCCAAGTCTTAGAGGGCAGTAAGGCTGTTCCAGAGAGAGGCTCCTGCAGAAGAAAGAGATCTACCCTCCACTCTCTTCTTGGTGAACCGTCTGATCTGTAGAGAGTTGGAGCTAGAGGGCTGAAGGACTCTAGCAGGGAGGTATTTAGGGAGAGACAGTTGGATGTAGCTCGGTCCCAGGCCCCAGATAGCCTTGTGTATGATGCATTGGGTCTTGAATTTGATCCTTGCAGCCACTGGGAGCCAGTGGAGCAGTTATATGGCTGGAGAGATACGGTCCTTGGGCTTGAGGCCAAGGATAAATTGTGCACCCGTATTCTGGATTAGTTGAAGAGGGCAAATGGAGGATAGAGGCAGATTGAGGAAGAGACTGTTTCAGTAGTCCAGCCTAGAGAGAACCAGGGCTCTGCAGGAATTGGGCTTCTGGGAAAAGGTGAGGAAAAGGAGAATGCCTCTGAGGAGGTGGGGCAAAAAGTTGGACTTCTTGGCAGGATCCGTGATGTGAGGGGAGAAGGAAAAAGCAGAGTCGAAGATGAACCCAAGGTTTTTTTGCCTCACAAGTAGGTGAGGTAGAGGGCTCAAGGAGGGCGGACAGAGAGTGGGAGGGAAACAGAGAGCAAATGTCCCAATGAGAAGGATCTCTGTCTTACTGTGATTAAGGCAGAGATCATTAGAACACCCTGCCTGAATAGCAGCCAGGCAGTCAGGTATGAGAGAGGAAGAAGGGGACAGAAGCTTAAAGGAGAGCTGCGTGACATCAGCATAGCACTGGAAGTGAGGAGAGAAGGTTGATGGGCCAGAGGGGCAAGATAAATGTTGAAAAGCCACAGCGATAGGATAGATCCCAGAGGAACACCGCAGGTGGAGAGTGAGCTGGAGGAGAGGAAAGGGCCCAGTTGCACTTGGGGAGGTCGGTTAGAAAGGAAGGAGATCAGCCAGGCCAGTGCTGGTCTGTGATGCCAAGGGTATCATGGAGACGATTTATGAGGATGGCATGATTGACCGTGTCAAAGGCAGAGGAAAGATCGAGGAGGATCAGAACAGAGGGAGAGTTGGAATCCCCATGCTTGGTTTCTATCTCTTCTATCTGCTTCCCTGGTCTTCTCTCTCCTCTCTACTTCTTGCTTGGGACAAACATGCTCCCTTGTACCTTCCTGGTCTTGCTAGCTATGGCCTTCCTGGCCTCCTGTGCTTCCTCCTGTTATTTACCAACCTCTGGATCTCCTAAGATAACCTCCTTCTGATCTCTCAAACCAAACCCCCTTCTTATGTACCCGCCCACCTTGTCTCCAAACTTCTCTCTCAATTCTTCTTCCAAACACCTTTCTTGCACTTCTCCCTGTTCCAAACTCCTGCTGCCAACTCCTACTCCAAACGCCCAACTGCATGTCTTGCAGTCTGCTGGGTTTACTTAGCCCTGTCACCCTCACCCCCTGGGTTTAGGCTGTCTGACAGCGTCTGCACATGTGATGTGAACATGTGTGGAGCTGTTTTTAGTTCCTTTAAATGTCTTCACCTGAGTTTTGGGGGGTTGGACAAGACCTGAAATATGTGTGTCCGCTTTCTTGGATTTCACTTCCTTCCCCTGTGCAGCCCTGGGCTCTTCATGGCATTCTTTTGGTGTAGAAATGCCAGCTAGCTGTTACTTTTGCACAGCAGGTGTGTACCAGGAAGGTGAGTAAAACAACACAATGGGCCTCATTAAAAGTCAGCCGGTCCAGAAAGAACGTTGGTGGTAAATACGCCACTAACGTTCTTTCCTGACCGGCTGATCTCGAGTTCTGCAGGCTGGAGGTCACTCCCGCCAGGTCTGACATGGTGGGTTTAACACCACCCGCATGCAGGTGGACATGGAAACACCGGCACCATTACAGCATGGTGCCGGTGTTTCCACTTCCCCAGTCCCATGGAGTCCTATGGAGTCCTATGGGACTGCACAGGAATGGGGACTTACAGAATTCCGCCTCCGGAATTCCCGGGCCACCGGGGTCGTAATGCCCTGGTAATTCCGGGAATCATGGAGGCGGAATGGTAATACGAGTCGGCCGGTAACCTGGTGGTTTTTCCAGCTCGGTTACCACCGGACTCGTAATGAGGCCCCATGTGTACATTTGCCATTGTTACCCTGCTTGCGCTTTTTGGCTTCACTCTACCTGGAAATGAATGCACCATCAGTTTATTGAGTGGACTGACTGGTGCTGTAGGCAGAACTGGGCATCGCTGTGAGTGCCGTAAGAAAGTATGGCATGCCTCTGATGTGTGGGCTTGCTGTGCGAGTGCTGTAGAAGAATGTAGGATGTCTGATATCTGAGTCGTGTCTGCTATGGATGCTGAAGGAGTTTAAATCAATTACTCCATGGTTCCCTTAACTCTGAAAATCCGGCTAACTCAAAGGACACACAGTATCTCAAACATTATCTGCTCTGTGATTGTAGGAAAGGGGCGTGGGTGTGTGGCCTGGGGAGATGATGTTATTCATATCCGGTCTTATTTAAGTCTTCGAGTTTGAAAGCTTTTCCCCTTAAAGTGGCCCTGGATTGTCCCATGCGATGAGCCTTTTCCTTGGGATGGGGACTAAGTGCCGGTGAGCAGGTTATCCTCCCCATACCACAACTGGACCCCTTGGCCACCCCACTAGATGTCTCCAGAGTTATGCTGGTGATTTGACATACCCTGCAACAGTCAAGTGTATGAAAGATGTAAACATGTCCTCTGATTAGGTAGGACCTGTGCAAGCCTGTAATTAATCAGCTGGCTTAGATGAAGTACCGAACTGCCTCAAGGTCCCACATGCCAAGGTTACAAAGTGTATGTCTGCCATCTTGGAAGTTCTGTGGTACCCAATCTCACTCTGAAAAATCTCCCTGCAGGCCTCTGGGTCATTCTGGGACTCAGGAGGATAGCTCAGGGGCAACGTGCTCGCTTCGGAAGCAAGACGACACAGAGCAACACAAGTTCGATCCCCAGGTCCCCGCTTATAAACCTCTGGGTATTAAGCACGTTATAAATAACCTACCATATCATATCATATCATTCTTTGGATTATCTGCCCAGTATGAGTTCTGATTTCTCTGCAGAACTTGTGGGCTCTGAAAACAGATATGAGCAGGGCTCGGGGCACTCTTCTTGAGCGGTGCTGGTAAGCTTTTCTCTGTTCGGCAAACATGATCCCTTATGGGGCCCCAACTTGGCTCACAGACTCCTGTGAAGGGGTGTATGTGAGTGGGTTGCTTCTTTTTCCTGTCAATTGTAATGTCATCAATATACATATAATTCCCAGCCAATAATAGCATCATCCGGGCAGTGGGAGTTGACCTGCAAGGCTAAGAATGGAATACAGGATCTAGGGGAACCCCCTTGTACCACCACAGTGTCCACATCGCAGAGTGGGCGGCGGACCCTGGTCCAGGTTCATCCCATCCCTTATCCCCATGCAGGACTTTGACACAGCGGCCTACCTACTCACTGCACTTGGATGGAATGCAAGCATTCCATGATTATGGCAGAGCTGTGGTGGATGAGCAAATACTTCTGGAAGGATAGAGAAAATAGTGCATAGAGTATTTATTAACTCGCAGATGGAGGTTTCATTATGAAGAGGAAGAATAGGGATTAATTGGGTAACAGCCAATCACCTTGATGTTCAGAGGAGGGCAGCCTATGACAGTGAACTGGATATCCCAGACCCTTTGATGGGTAGCAATTACCCTTGAGATAGATGGGGATGCAGATTTTATTCATACATCAATAATCAAAACGTCTCCGAGAAGAACAGTGAAGGAAAGTGATAGGGTACTTAACATCAGGTGGGGCAACTGAGCTCTCCCCTTAAAATGGCCACTATGAATGTCAGTAAATACACAACGTCCCATTGGCTACACAAACTATAGGACCCTTAATTACACAGACCTCTACAATTGGTTGGCTTCTAACCCCCATCCGTACTTTTCCACCTATGTCTAGCAGCATGCAGGCTGGCCATCCAGGTGCTGGGGAGTTCATCTTAACACTAGCTTCCCACCAATTAGCAAATCAATCCATCATCATGTCCATGGTCCAGTGTCAATTAGGGCTTTGAAGCCTGGCCTTGAGTTTGTACTGTGCTCTGAGAAATTTTAAGGAGTATGGGCACACACTGCCCTCGTGCGTAGGTGTGACCACCTCGTTCTTCCAACTACATTCTTCCACGTGACTGCAGACAATGGAATTGAGCCTTTTCGTGTATTAAAATACTATTTTCTAATAGTCCTCTGATGTCTTTTGTTTTAATCAAGCCTTCTAAACAGGAGCTTCTGTTCTTTCACACAAATTGTATCCAATGTCAGTTCACACCAGTTTGATAAGACCATGGCTTCTTGGCATGGCTTCATGGCTCATTGAACTCTTTCTGCTGATATTCATTTTGTAATTCAATTTGCTTTTAACTGCGACACACTGAAATGAGGCCTTCTTTCTAATGTCCAGCACTGCTTATAATGCCTAGTGGAAACATCCATCCTTTACTCGTCCATATGCATATACATAAATTGGCGCTTGCTGTAATCTATTTACTATAAAGCTTGAGGCTAGCTTCACATTTACTTTGCTTTCTTGCGTTTCTTTTGCATCTGTAAACATATAAACTAGTTTTAATATCTTCATCTGGTTCTATGGCATAAGTCTTTTCACCTTGATCCTAAGATGTCACTTATCCTCAATACTTTCTTGATGCCTTATGGAATATCTGCACTCTCTGGTCTCTGTATCTCTTCTATAGACGTCTGCTCGATTCTGTGTGACTTCGCCATTCATCTTTGTCATTAATTTGCTCTGCTTCTTCAGGAATCTCATTCAAATGGTCATCATATTTTCTTGTATGCAGATATGGTTTTCTCAATGAGTACCTTGCCTCCCAGATCTTCTTAGGTATTGGTACTTTCACTGGTACTGCACGGAGTACATACTCTGCTCCTTGTCTGTTCAACTGCTCCGTGTAGGTCTCATACTCTGGTTTCCAACAGACAGGCAATATGGGTGGGGCGGTTGGGGTAGGGGTACTTGGCTCCTCCTCTACACTCCCCCCTCTGGCCGATTCATTGACCATTTTCTCATCATCCTTTACATCAAAACATCTTAGTCTAAAGATGTATTTCTTTGGGACCCATATCTTTATGACACCCTTTAGACATCCTGCTGATTTCACATGCTCATCCTTATTCCATGTCATGAGCATGCACTGTCCACTTGGACTGCAATAGATCCATCTTCCCACATATTTCTTATGGTCCCTTGGATATAGGAACTTCGTTCCCTCAGGTGCATGAATACTGGCCTTCACAAAGTCTCTGATTTCTTCATCTGTCAGATCTCTGGCTTTCCATCCTGGGTCGACATCGATCATGATCGTCATCCCTATGGCTTTCTTTGCTGTCTTTTTGCACTGTGAGATTATTATCTTGATCACACAGAATCCAAGCAACACTAACACTATCAGGGCTCCAAGAAACTTGAACATGACTGACATCCATTGTGGAACCCAAGAAAATAGCGATCCAAACCAGCTATCGTCAGCAATGTCTTCCACTTTGTCTATCATCTGGCTATGGAGTTTGATGGCGGAGAGACAGTTGGAGGAAATTCTTGAAAACAGCTCATTGGATAAGGGGTGAAAGGAGAACATCTGAGTGTCATCAGTGAAGTGTTGATAGGAGAAGCCGTAAGAGGAGATCTGAGCACCAAGAGCTGAAGTACAGAGAGTGAAGAGAATTGGACCAAGGAGATCACTGATGGAACCGAAGAAATCAAACACAGTTCATAAAAACAACCAAGGAAGGGAACCAACTAACAGAGCCAAATAAATCAAAAAGCACAACTCACACAGGAAATATGAGTTACCCAGTGCTGAGGAAATAAGCGAAAGATGAGATAAGACAGAAGGGCTCAATCCATTGACTGATGAAGTTGTTACATTTAAAGAAATCTTGGAAACCAATCTTAAAAAAAGGAAAATGCGCATGAAACAATCCTAAGATATATCAAAGACACATTTGTGTCCATGGCTTGACCTTTGTGGTTTTCTTTGTATGGACGCTAGTGGACCGGCTTAACCCTGGTTGTTATTTGGGTGTCCTCTGCAACTGGAATGTTAAGACGGCTTCAAGGGTACTCTTCTGCATCTCCTTGCTAAGCTGGTGTAAATTGTAGACTGCAGAGGGACACAGCGTTCACCAACAATAGTACACTGCAGGCATTGACTTTGCTGAGCACTTGAAAGAGAAACCAGGAGCTTAGTGAAGGATGGCTTTAGTTTAGTCCACCGTTTTTCCATACACCTCATGAGTCCACACAGTGCCTCGTGGTCGTATAAATCGCAGAGTAACGATATGCAGCTCCCGTGTACAGTAACATATCACTCACTGTCCCCAAGAATGCGTATTACCCGCATTAGAATGCAGGGCGCCTGTGCGGAAGACCAATGTTTGCCGAGACCCGGAAGCAGCAGCCTGCTGGAGCGGAACACGCCGTGATGAGCGTGAGGGGGTGCGCTGCGGCTCCATCTGCTGCTTCCCGCTGCAGCGTGCCCTCTCCTGTCAGCTGGCAGCAGGGATTTGGCAGGAAACTCTGAAAGTGTGTGTATAGGACTGACGCCTCCAGCACGCTCCTCATTATGTCGATGGCATGAAAGGCGTGTGGAGGCAACCGGGGGCGAAATATCATTACTGGCTATGACGGGAGCTCACGGTACTGCCAAAAGACACGGGAAATCAGAGCCTGTAGATACACGGGAAAGCGACCAAACGGTCGGTTCCTCGTAAAAACGGCTTTTAGAAAAAGTGTTTTCTTTTATCACTGTCCATTTTTGATGGTTTTTGGAGGTTTGGTTTCCCTTTTGTTACTTAGAGTTGCTCCTAGCACTGCTTATATTTCTGCTTCCTACCCCCACCCTTTTCGACTTTTTCTGTAAACACTTGAGGCACTTTTATTTGGCTCTGCATGTTTTCTTTGCATGTTACCTGTTATGGGCTCTGGGTGGCCAGCCCGCTGAGATGAAGGGATCTGGGAGGCAGGCCCTCTGCCAAATGGTCACTGCACTGGCGAGCCGGAAGCTGCATGCCTCTTTTATTAACGCGACTCATGTGAACACGCATGCATGGTGATGTGATATAGTCACAACATCCGATGCCAAGGGTAAAGATAAAACAACAAGGACATACGTTTTAAGTGTGTCCCATTTTAAGCATTAAGAACTATGCAACACTTGTGCATAGGCGCATTATAAATGTCATATCATATATATCATATCATGCAGGGTAACAGCTTCAAACTCACATCGTTGTTCATTGTCATAAGGGACTGGCATTCTTCTGCGCCAGAGGCGTGAAGGGGAAGGTCAGTGCCCTCTGGGCTCCACAATGCAGTCAATTGCAGTAGTCTGAGCCGCGTTGTCTATTCCCGCCCCCACCTAGCGGATGATGGCAGTGGACTGGGTTGTGCAGACAATGTGGCAGCAGTCTTAGCCGTGCAGATTGGCAGCAGTGCCAGGCCGTGCAGACAGTGTGGCAGTGGTCTGAGCTGCACAGTCAATATGGGAACAGTCTGAGACGCACAGTCTATATCTGAACCGGGGGGGCGGTTGTCGTGGGTGGAGGGCGCTCCTCAGTTGTGGAGGACTGCCAATAGCGCGATTGGGATTGGGGGAGGGCCATATCCCATCTTCGCTGCCAAATTGTAACAGGCTTGAGGTGGCCTGAGAACAAGGGCTCTGGGAGGCGGGCCCTCTGCCATGTGGTTGCTGCGCTTGCTGTGGTAAAAGAGGCTACAAATGCAGGAGTCAGTGGTTTGACTGGCGAGCAAGAAGCCGCTTGCCTGTTTTATTACCACGACACACGTGACCACGCACGCACCCAAGTGGTGATGTGCTGTAGTCACAACATCTACCCACACACAGAACAGTACCTTCTTGACATGGACCAAGTAGCAGAGCATGGGTCTTTTTTCCAAACCTAAGGTGAGTTTTGTAGTTGTGTGCATGCATACATATGAGCCTGTGTGCAACGCTGGTGTCCACTTTCGGACTACGTTCCGGTACAATTAGGATCCAGGCGTGATTTCAACTATGTAGAGGGCATTGACAGTAGCTCAGTGAATTAAGTTCTCGCCTCACACCTTGGGCCAGCCTGTATTTTGCAAGCTCTTATTGCGGCCTGATGAATTTGGCTTTTAATTTTTGAAGTCGATAAATTGAATACCATTAAATTGGGCAATAAAACATCTATTATAACAACACTTAGAAGCAGGATGAATTCACCCTGAAGCACCATATAACACTGTTATGTTCATATAAGTATGTTAACCCGTGCTACCGACCTCCACACTGTGCAAGTCTTCGCTCATAGCGCCACTATTACTTGTTTGAATTCTGTGTTAGGGACTCAAACCACACTGAGCACAACATATCGTGCTAACCCTGAAACACCTTCTAAACATCTAGTGTACCCCTAAAACCTGTAACTGGATTCCAGAACCCCCACACATAAACATAGCGTGATGTACTTATTGTGTTATGATTTATGTGTACGAAAACCTTCACATACACATTATAGTGATCTAAACCCCCGCCCACCCCTTCTTTTCTCAGACATTCATTTTAAAGCTATACTGTTTGAGATGGTACTTCCTGTTTTAAAAGCCTCAACCCAAACTCTTATTATAGGAGAGTTTAACTTGGATTTCAATTATCCTGCCCCTTTTTTGGCAAGATCATTTTGGAATGCTTTCTGTGTCTTGGGGTTTCACAAAACTGACATCTCAATATCATGTTAAAGCCTGCAGTTTAGATTGGATGTTTGCTCGTAATATAAATCCGTGTGATAGCCAGTGTTTCCAACTTGTTTGGTCTGACTATGGAGCTGTCTTTTCCTTATCCTTAAGGGACTTACACCAAGGCAAACCTAATACATTTAGAGATAAATGATATAGTAGGATAGTTTATTTATATCGCGCCCATACACAAGTGTTCAGGGTGCGACGAGTCAAGGGAGGGGTACAAGGGAGGACAAAACAACGATCTTACTAGGTCAATACTGCCTACAGCTTGGAAGGCCAACTTTGCAATACCGTCCTTAGGTCATTGACTGAGTTATATAACTCAAACTTCTCTGGGATTGTTAAGTCAGACGCCTCTCTGAAAACTGAGATAGCAGAGAGTCCTGCTGGTACGCTAATGATCGGGCAATCTTAAACCTAAAATTCGGAGTTCCAACCAACAGCAGGGAGAACTCTTCAAACCACTGAGGAAAGAATATGAAGGAGCCATAGTAGACACTTAAAAAAACAGGTTTTAATAATCAAAAACGTACATTAGATAATTCTTTGAAAATGTTTGTTTAGTTCCGATTCAGTCTCACATAGTGGAATACTGGCTTCTTGGTGTCGTCCATTCAGATTTTAGAAAATAATCGAGGACCTGAGACGGTACCGCTTTACGTTATTTATATTAAAGACAACCTTTCCTGATATTCATTGTGGAGGGAGCGGTGACGTTGATGCTGCTGGATCTCTAGGCCTTGGTTTGATGGACTGTTCTGTCTTGTTGGACATGCTGTGAACGGAGGATAGCACAGGGGGAATGTGCTGGTCTTGGCAGCAAGACCCCGCCGAGCAACAGAGTTTCGGATCCTGGATCTGCACTTAAAAACCGAACTCGGTTACAGTATTAGGCATGTTATAAAAAAAAAAAAGTGCTGAAGGATGTAGTAGGCATCACAGATATGACAGGAAGGTGGCCCCACTCATTTCGTGATGGCAGATCCACCTGGGTGAGGCTGGGCACTGTTTAATAATTCCCTGCCCTGATTGAGTGCAGGATTCCCTCAGGATCATGTCTGGCCTCGTTCCTATTCAGCTGCTACGTGAAGCCTCTCCGTGACTTGCTGACCATGTTTAGAGTGGGCCAAATATGTTTATGTGGGGGTTTCTTGTCTTCTTAGCCTCTTGTCTTTCTTGGCATGATGCAACAAGGGTTGAAACTTGAAGGCATGTAGTGTCTATGGGTTGTTTGGGCCTCTACATTACCTGGAATAGAGGTGACAGGATTTGCTTTTGTGTGAAGAGGGAGTCGGAGGTGCAGATCTGCTACTAGATTGGTGCCGCCATGCACTCAACTCACAATGTGCATGACTCCTGCACTAGTTCTGTCACATCTCAGAGCTCATAGTCACTGTCTAGGTTATTCTCTTCAAGAAGCTGCTAGTCACTTAAATGCCAGCAAATTAAGTCAGGTAATACCAACTGAGGATTTTATTCAGGTTGCTCAAGCCAACACATTCAAACATTTTGGGGTGACATGAGTGAAAGAATTAAGGCGTTGTGTGCAGTGTGTTTAGCAGTATCTGGCAGGATATTGCGCTGCACATATTTCAAACCCTGGAGTTTTGGAGTCTGTCTACAGTGACTGTTGGCCTGGAGGTGGAGACTGCAATCCTTTAAAAAAATCACACACAGCGCGCAGCACGTGCGCTGTGTGCAGTAGGTTTGGCAGTGCCTGGCAGGAGATTACGCTTCATACGTTTCAAGCCCCAGAGTTTTTGAGTCGTCTACAGTGACTGTTGGCCTGGAGGTGGAGAATGCAATCCTTTAAAAAATCACACAAACTGCCGAGAGCACGTGTTGTCTGCAGTGTGTTTTGGCAGTTTGGCAGTGTCTGGCAGGATATAACGCTTCCCAAGTTTCAAGCCCTGGAGTTTTGGAGTCCATCTACAGTGACTGTTGGCCTGGAGGTGAAGACTGCAATCCGGCTTTGGTTATGAACCGCCATATTGATTCTCCTATCATATGTGATCGTGAGATTTTTGCTGGGCTTGCACTTTCCCCTTTCAGTGCTGGATCGGGGATGCTTATCAATGCTGTTTCTGGTGGTTTATTCTCCAACTCTTTTTGTTTCTTAAAAGTTCAGCTTTCTCCATTTGTCTTTTCACTTCCCTTGTTGTAGAGCTTCTCATCGTTGATTGTCCAACCTTCTCCCATTCTTTGGATTGTGGTTCTGTAGCTATTGACACATTGGTGTATGTGCACTCATCGTTTGCATGTTTGTGATTGTCATTAACCTTTTCTCATTTTTACTATTCCAACCCTGTCTCCGGCTTTTCAACTTGCTTGTTACCACATGTGTTTGTGTGTGTCATTGCTAATCACATCCATTTCAAGTTCACTCACTCCTTTGTCAGACCTTCTAGGGACTGGAATGACTATAAAGGGTCTGGGTGCCTTCATGGGTGTCATGCATACATCATTAGGTGGGTGCATTTGAATCGGAACACTTTGTGCACCAATAAAAAATGCAGTTTGAATCGTCAGTGACAATAAAACAACGATGAATACAATGCATGGGTACATTGTACCTCTATATGCCAACCAACAACACCTAGTTCTGGAATAATAAGAGTGTCTCTCCTCCTGAGGGATGACACCATTGCTGCTTTGGTTGCCCATTTCTATCATTTAAGGAAAGAAAACAAATTTTAATATGTTCTAGGCAATATCGTTATCTCTGGGTTCTGCTGTTTCTGCTCGTAGGTTGCAGGTACTGGAACGATTGTCCTTCTTTGCTTGAATGATAGATTGTCTATTGTCTCTGGAAACAGTTCTCTTTGCCGTACACGAAAATGTCAAAATAAGGTAATAAGTTCAACAATTCTCTTAGTTTGCATGTTCAAAATAAACAAGCTCCTCGTCAATGCCTCTTATCTGTTTCACTCCAGAAGAGATGTTGTTTTTCTGCCAGCAACAGTGTACTCTTTGTCAACACTTCCTCGATTTGTCACTCGGCAGAAAGTTTATAATCTTTTCCGGAAAATCTGATGATGATTAGAAAGTTCGACTTGCATCGCAATGCCATGCAGAAGCATGCACATCTGTGTAGAGTTTGTTGGGTCTCTGATGAAAGTGATGACTTGAACACCAGCAGGCCTCCCCACAAGCTCTGGAAAGTACTCAATCAGGTGAAAGAAGATGTTGCTTGCTAGTCTACTATCTTCTGGTGACAGGGACATTTGTCTTGTCCTTGCAGCTTCTGTGATTTTGATGAGTGTGAAGAGCAACCTGAATTATGATTGTGTTCAGGATTATACTCAAACGTTCTGTATTTGCTGGATCTCGAAGAAATGTCAAGGTGTCAGTGTCTCTCCCCGTCAGTGTCTCTCCCAACAAGATCTGGGCAGTCTTTAATTAAGCGAAAGAATAGCACGCTGACAAGACTATTCACTTCTTCTTCTGCTTGGGACCTTTGCTTGTCCCCACTGTACTCCAGGAGCAAAAGAAACTGCTCATTAATCACAATGAGCAGCCTCCTTATTGTCTTTTCGTTTTCAGGGTTTTGAAGAAATTCAGTAATGTTAGTGAGCCTTCTCACTAACGACGGGTACAATCTGAATACTAACTCAAAGTAAATTAGAATGTCTTTAGTGATGTCACTGCTGTGGGACACCATAAGTGAGTCCAAATAATGCTCCTGTTTGAAATGAGTCTGGATACTGTATTTTCTTCCAATTTGTGTGTCCTCGATCAAAATTATATCCTTTTCTTATCAAGGCTTCAGTGTGCCGCAGTCCAAAGTTCAAAGTCAATAACCTATGTTGTGGCTTTATGCATGCAATATTCTTCTTCACCCTGCAACTAGAATGCACAGAGTGTCCATTTATATGTACTTATCCCGTTTTTTGCTCAGAGGAAATGTCCAAAATCAAGCCACAACTTTGCACAAAAGTTCTTTGTCTTTGCTGTGCTGGTCATGCGTCCTTTTTCCTCGTCATTGATCTCGTCTGCATGTGCTGTGGTTCTTCCTCATCGTCTGTAGTCTCTACGCATTGGAGTCAAGGGAGGGGGCCTTCTCCGTTATATGGCTTGCTATGACCCACGAATAGCCAAGCTCTTCTTCCTTGGGGGGAGGGACGTCTTCCACTTTAAAGTGTCCATTGAACCTTGGCTTGTCCCACTTTTTTCTCGTGTGGTTCCTCACCAGAACCGTGTCCCCAGGGAAAACTGGTGGTAGACGTAAACCTTGAATCAGATCTGTTGTAGTATCTCCTTCTGTGTTCTGTGCTGCCCTGCACCCTTTTTGTCGTCGCTGCAGCTGTCCTGAAATTACAGTAAGACAAGATGTCATGCAATTCAAGTAATTTAACATTTCTAATCCTAAAATATCCCCTGTTGGCTGAGCATCACATCTAGCTCTGTCTCAAGGTGTCAATGGAGTGTGCATCCTTCTGCCTGTCGCTATCTCATGCGGCCTAAGATGATGGTCAGAACCAGGCTGGTTTCTGAGTGCATACAGTGCCAGTGGAGGGCAGTGCAACCATCCCTTTTTTAGAGTAAGCTTCAACTTGGCTTTCCTTTCCTTTAACAAGCCGAGTGAGCTTCTCACATATCCCATTACCTTGAGGATGATACGCCGAAGAGAACTTGTGCTTTATACCAAGCAGCAAGCTAATCTATTTGAATACTACATTAACAAAGTGAGGACCGTTATCTGACCTCATGACCTCAAATATTCCCCACCTGGGAAATACCTTCCTCACGAAAAATGTGGCCATACAGGTAGAGTCTGGGTGTGTACATGGACCTGCTTCTATCCATCTAGAGAATGGACACACCACAACAATTAGATACCTGTATCCGTTACATGCTTGAATCATATCGACATAATCAATATGCAAGTGCTGAAAAGGTCCATTGGGCCTTGGGATGACTCCTCTGATTACTCGTAGTGTATGCCCAGCCATGAACTGTTGGCATATTATACAGTTCACCATAAAAAATGCAACGTGTTCTGATAAGTCCGGTACAAACCAGTCTTCAGCAATCGTTGCTGCTAGATTCTCTTTTGTCATGTGTGCTGGTTAATGCAATTGTTCCAATGCTATTTTCAATAGGGCTATAGGCATCACCAGTTTACCAGTGCTGTCTGGTAAACTGGTGATGCCTATACCAGACAGCACTGGTAAACTGTGCTGTCTGGTATAGGCAGGCAGCTCTCGGTGGGGTTTAAAGAACACTGTCGCGTGCTTCCAGAGATTTTTCTCCTCCTGTGGTGCCTCCCCTTGGAGTTCCATTAACTGGGTTTGCCCCATGTTACCATAACCCTCAGGTTCACTTCATGCAACAATCATCTTCTCATGCACATCAGTTATTTCCACATTCATTATTATTTCGTTCTTGCTCGCCTCACGCTTGGCTTCCGTGTCTGTTGCTTGATTTCCACGTGAGATAAAATCTGTCACTTTCGTGTGGGCAGCGCATTTTATGACAGCTATGCCCATTTGGAGCTGTAGTGCCTTAATCAACCTGTCCAATAGGGCTGCGTGCTGCACTGGCGTGCCGTCCACTCGGAGGTAGCCCCTCCTTTTCCAGCATGCTAAGCCTGCATGCACTGTCGACGTCACATGGGCAGAGTCACTGCACACCATCACTTCCTGGTCTGTGTGATTCTCGATAGTGAGTATCAGCGCCAATAATTCTGCAGCTTGCGCTGAATAATGAGATGGTAATTGCACACTAATATGTACTTGAAATTCTCCATTTGCCATGTGCTTCATCACAGCGGTGCCTTTATGTCTTTGCCCATCATTTTGATCGGTTCTCAAAGAACCGACAATGAAGACAATTTCTCCTTCTGTCAATGCATTTTCTTTCACTCTGGGAATTTCATCATAGAATTCTTTATAGTTCGCACAGTCATGGATTGGCTCTCCGACAGTGACTGGCTCTGCTATAAACATAGCTGGGTTCACTATCTTATATCGAATTATCTTAATCGATGGATTTGATATGATTACTTCATAAACAAAAGCTCTCTGAGATGTCAATGTGCCTTTTGGTTTCTCTAAAATGGCAAATAATGCATGCTCGACAAACAACGTCATTGAGCATCCCATCACAGTGGTTGTAGCCTTCTCTATGGTGAACGCTGCCGCAGCTAAACTTTGTTGGCACGGGAAGTGACCTCTCATCACTGGGTCCAAATTCCCACTGTAGTACGCTAGGGGCTGGTACCCCAACGTGGTTCTCTGTGTGAATACTGCCGTCATTACACTGCCATTCATGTGTGAAAACAGGTAGAATTCCTCTGCATAATTGGGAAACCCTAAAACTGGCACTGTGCAAATGCCTCTTATGAGTTCAATAAACCCTTCTTCCATGTTCTCGGTCCATTCAATTTTTTCCTTCATCATCTCTGCTTTCTTTAGAAAGACCCATGCCCTGACATAATTGCATAATCCTAGAAAGCTTTGCATCTGTTTTATCATGTGTGGCTTGGCTGTGTTCAATATGGCCTCAGCCCTTTCAGGGATAACACTTTTCCCCTCATGTGAGATCAGCTGGCCTATGTAAAGCACTTCTTGCTGACAATATTGTAACTTCTCTTTGTCAACTTTATATCCCTTCTCAGCCAATATAGTCAACAGCTGAATAGAATTATGTCTGCACTTTTCCTCTGTCGTGCTGCAAATTAAGATGTCATCCACATATTGCAAGACAGCACTCTCTAATGCAATATTGCTTAAGTCCATCTGTAAGACTCTGTTGAAAATCGAAGGAGACTCAGAGTACCCTTGAGGTAACCTTGTGCTTTTCAGATGCATTTGCCTGAATGTGAATGACTTCAGATCTTGTGAGTTCTTGTGCAATGGGATTGAGAAAAATGCATTTTTCAAGTCAATCACAGTGAAATATTTTGCCTCAACTATAACGACATCTACCCTTGGTTCCTCGTGAGGGTTCAGTGTCACTGATAGGATAGAACACATCAGGTTTCCCAGTGAGCTGTCCTAATCCATATATTACTTTTTCCCATGCTGAGTGAATAGATTTCCTCCATCACCAATGTTGTTTCTCATTCCAGAATTCAGTACCTGCCCTGTACTTGTTATTGTGACAGTTGCATCCGTGACTGTTGAGACCGTCCTTGTGGAAAATGTGTCATATTCTGAGGTTGCAAGCTTTGCTGTGCTCCCGGCACTTACTGCTGCACTGTGTGATTTTGTGCAACTCCATTTCCACCCTGCTGTAAAAACACAGGTGGATTCACCATTCCTACTCTTGTTCCGTTGTCATTTTGCACCATGCCTTGACTTCTGCATGTGCGCGCTAGATGCCCTGTCATTCCAAATGTCCAACATATTGGTGGTGTTCTGATTACGTGCCCGTTTGACATGGCCTGATTGCCGTTTTGCATGTTTTGAAAACCTCCCTGATTATTTTGAAAACCTCCCTGATTACTCAGCCATCCTCTTCCTCGAAAGCCTCTCCCCCTTGGTAAGAACCCGTTATTGCCTTGATCACCTTGCCCTTGATTATTGGCCTGCTGCATGTTTGATTTGTCTGTTAGTTATCATTGCCCCTTCAATGGCATATTTTGACAATTTTTTCTGCACTAGTTTTGCCTCTTCAGCTTTTCGTGCAGCCTCTTTTTTGTGATTTTTTTTTTGCAGCAGCCTGCAATAGTGCTCTATGGTCAACTGTATTTCAGACCACGGTTTGGCCTCAATTCCTACCAATTTCTTGAGCTGCTTCTGTACCTGATCTGCCAGGCTTGGCATATCATATGGGAAAACACAGGTATAGTTTTCCCCCAAGATTCCCGATTTTCCAGCACCCAGGCGTCTTGGAAATTCTGAATGTAAAGCAAAGGATCCTCTGACTCCCTCATTTTTCGTGTCATTATAGATACCATGTCAGAAGTATCCGAGTATAGCAATAGTAATGCTTTCCGTACTGCGGCTCTGCAATTGTTAAATGGTGCTCCATCATGCACAGTATTAACTGTAGTCACGCCAGGGTAACCTGCTCGTGTCCACACATCGTCAGCTCTATCACCAAGTATGGCGATTAAAAGACCCTGGATAGCTAACGTGTTTCCTCCCATCATTTTTTCTAACTCATGTTTCCATTTTCCGGCTCCCGATGTTAACATTGGAAGCTTATTTTTCAGATTTTCTCGATCCATGTGTGGCCGTGGTATATACTGTGGCCTTGTTCTTCCTTTTTCGAGCAATGGAAATTGTAACACATGGCACTTCTTTTCTTCTTTCATCATTTTCCTATCCACTGCAGGGATAATAGTCCTGCATCGCCGTCTACCTGGCAATGTCCTTAGTCTGCTCACATAGGGCGGTGGAGACACCCCCCGATGACCGTGCGATACTCCTTCGTATCGATCTGATTGTGTGGCTGACTTCAATGCCTTAGGTTCAGATCCGCTAGAATCTGACCATGTTATCCCTTTTCCTCCAGATAAGTGTTTTTCGCGTCTTCTCTCTTCTTCCTTTTCCTCATATTCCTCTCTTTCCACATCTGATATTGTCTGTGCCCAACTTGTGCAACTTCTCTAATCTTACTCATTTCTATTTATTGTCAACCTATCTAGGGACAGCTCTCTATTTCTGCTACTTCGGGAGGCATCCTCAGCGTCATACAACTGAGTGCTTTCAAGGCGCTCGTCATTCCTCTTCCCTTGGGGTACTTGTTCTAGCCCCATTTCATCATATATTCTATCGATTGTTTCTCCGATGCTTCTGGTGTCAAAGTCATCTTCCATATTTGCCCTAGACGTACCTGGTACTTAATCGTGCTCAGGAAATAATTCTTCTATGTCTTCCCAGTCTACTACTGGGTCGGGTTTTTTAACCTCTCTCTCCAGATATTCAAGATCTTGTGCTTTCTGTCTCCGCCAACGTTCTATGTCGTCATCAAACTCAATGCACTTCCTCGCTTCCTCTCTGTCCCTGTCTTCTTCCTGCTTCTTTGCATCTCTACGTTCATTTGCCCTTTGTATTTCCTCATCCCTTCGTCTCTTTATTCTCTTCTCCCGTATCTTTTGTTCTTCATCTATTCTTTGTTGTTCCTGCCTGTCCTGATCATTAGCTGTTCTCTGCTTTTGATTGTGTTTTCTTTCTTGCTGTTCGTGATACAACTGCTCTCGTCTCTGTCTATCTTTTTTCCTGATTCTTTCATCTCTCAATCCTTTTTCCTTTTCCTTCTCTTTTCCTTTCGAGTCGTCTGGCTCTCCCTTTGCCTCATGTCCTCAATGCTTTTACCATTGAGTTTCAATAGAATCTGACCTCCCATCCATTCGTTCTGTGTGAATGCTATCTCATCAGTTCTGTCCTCTTCTCCTTTCCATCTTTTTCCCTCTCTATCTCTATTTAGAGATGCACTTGCTTGTGCCTGGTCTCCTTTTCCCTTTTCGCATCTCTCCTTGTCCCTCGGGACGTTGGAGGTAATATCTCTGTCCTTGTCTGGGTTTTCATCACTACTTTGCGTAGGTGACTCATACGCCGGGTTGCTATACCGCGCGGCTGCTTTAAGCTCCCTCAACGGGTATAATCCCTCGTCTTTACTGGCTTCGCTTTGTGGTTCAGAGGGGTTGGTGGTGCAGAAGGCGTTTCACTTCCCTCTGTGCACATGTTAAGTATCCAATCTAACGGCGGCTCCTCCAACTTATCCTCTTGGTACATCTTACAAAGATCTAAAGTAGCTAGGCGTTTGTCTAACTTTTTGCCATTGTATGTGGCATGCAAATATGTCATCATATGTTGCAGGACCGTTTTAGATAGCGATCCACCCTGGGGCCATGGCATAAACATTTTGTGAGCGGTTCCTTTAACCCATTCTCCACTGTAGTTTTTCAGCTTAGGTGCGTGTTTTGGCAACTGTTTGCACAAGTGTATTAAGGGTGTAACGTCTTCCATGCTTAAATCTTTTTATCCTCTCCTTATATGTAACACTTTGTTATGCTTTACGTTTCTTAAACAAAACCAACAATATGAGCAAGCACCAATCGTCGCAAGCTCCAATCCCGTTTTTCACTAAAAATTATTTTTACTTTTTCAAACAACAACCATCAATCTATATCATACAGCATCCTGGATATACAACCGTGCAATTTTAATGTTATTTCCACTAAAAAATGTCTTACCACATGACGTCAGAAAAAAGAAAAACACAAGACAGACGTGACTGACTGGACAGACTCCGTCCGGCTACATGAATCTCCTGCCCATATCACTATTCCGACATGGAATGTAAGCCCATCCCTTTCACATTGCCTCTTTCATCGATTCTGGTCTTCTACTGCACCCTATCTTTTCAGGACTTTGAATGCAGGCTTCTTCTAGTGCTATGTTAAAGCGTAGGTATCTGGGCGTATCCTCTAGCTTGGGTATCCTTCCCGGTATCTCTCTGCTCGAGTATCCTTCCCGGTATCCTCTCTTTAGGTCGGGTAAGCTTCCCGGTATCCTCTCTTTAGCTCCGCCCCCTTCGAGTCAATATTTCTTTCTCCTTATATATATATATATATATATATATATATATATATATATATATATATACTATACTCTTACTCTGACATTATTGTTGTCCCACCTCCCTCCATTACCTTCCCTTACTTGTTTCCAAGACATGCAACGTTTTGCAAAAGTATTTATTCTTTTTTCACTCACCATTCACATTTTTTCCTCTCTGGATGCTCGGGATCACTGCCTTTGTTACCGCCTCGCCTGCTGTTCGCTCGATCGGCTGCTCATAGAAGTGGGAAGGTGTTTGTGGGAGAAAGCACAGGTTCCTTCAGACCTCAAACTGCAGGTTTTACACTTTAGACTAACCACTATCTACGGCAAGCTTCTCGGTCTACTTAGCCAGATGGCAAAAGACTTGTGATATTGCCGAGGACCTAGAGTTACTTATGTCGACGGCCAATGGGTGTCTTATCTAATCGATAGTCAATAAACCATCCTATCTCTGCTACCAAGTGTGCACTAGGACCCCAGCCGGCTCATAGAGCTGAGGGTTTCCCAATAGCACTTTAAGATGAGGCAGCAGCACCCGTGAGATGGATGGGAATGCAGATTAATACTCTTGCATCTAATCAATAATGACAACTCAGTGGTTTGGCACAGGGAGTCCGTTTATTGACAAGTACAAAAAACAGGGAGTTCATGAATATCAGCAATCGCTCGATCTTCCTTCTCACTTCAACTCCAATTAATTTCATAAAAAACACATCTTTTATACTAAAAACTCATCATCACTGTCGTGTAACGCTTAAAATCTTGCATGCAAGACTATTGGTTCTAGGAAGGTAACTTTAATATAGGTGCTATATCTGTATATGGTAACAAAGTGAGGGGATTGGATAAACACTGTCAGGTGGGGCATCTAATCCATTCCTTCAAAATGGCTACTGGCAACAACCCAACTTGACTAGCAGCATGCAGAATAGCCAGCCAGGTGCACGGAGTTCGCCTGCACCCACAGTTTCCCTCCAATTATTGCTACAATCAACCATCACCTTAGTGGTCATGTGTCAATTATTTCTTTGTGGTTGGCCTTGAGACTGCTTCTGGGTTTGGAAAAGTTAAGACATCTGTGCATGACACAAGTCAATGCGTAGGTGTGAAAGTTTCATCCCTTCTCGCTTGGCTGGTCACGTGATTCCGACACCGTGAAATCGTCTTATTCTTCATACAATTTGAGTATTTGATGCAATTCTGCCAGCCATCTGCCTTCTGTGGCGTATCTTCCTGTTCTTCTTTCATAAATTGTATCCACTGTTGGTCTATTTCAGCCAATACGACCTTGGATTCTTGTCATGATTTGCCCTCGTCTGAGTTTCTTTCTGTCTTTAATTCTCGATTTGTTCAATGCTGAGCTCTCCTCTTGAGACCTTTAGTAACCTTAGTGGAAGTATACTTATATAAAGTGCTCCTTTTGTGGTAGATATGTATAGGTGGCGCTTGCAACAATCTATTTTACTACTAAGAATAAGCAAGCCTCACGATTCTTTGCTTCTTGCGGTTTCTTGCATATGTACACGTTTAAACTAATTGAATAACTTCATTGCGCTTATTGGCATAATTTCTGACATCTTTGACATCGACTATTTAATTTTAGGCTCATGATGTCACTTATCCATGGTGTTTCGTCTCTTTTCATCATTCACAGGCCGTCATATCTTCTATATGTGAGTCAGTCCGGGTTCTTGTGATGTCACCATTTGTCTTCCTTTAGTATCTTTTTAGCTACTTCAGGGATTGCATTTGGACAATCTTCATTCTTTTTCATTTGTCGATTTGGTTTTCCCAATGGGTACCTTACTATCCAAATTTTCTTAGGTGTCGGTACTTCAACAGGTGCTGCTCTTCTGATAGGTACTGGACAGAGCCCAACTACGGCTCTCTGCTGGTTTATTTGTTCATCATGCGTCACATATTTCGGCGTAAACGTTCCTGGTACTTCAAAATGATAGGCGGGATGTGCTTAGGACCTCCTCTACAGTACCATTTATTGACCGTTTGCCAGATCCTTGAGGGCATAAGGTCCTTACACCTGAATACATTTTTCAAGGGTCAAAGGTTGCTTGACTCTAATTGTGGAGATTTTTGGAAAGACTGTTGCAGCTGGACAAACCTTCGTAATACACGACTGCCGCTTTTTATGTACTTAACTAAAATGCACATTAATCCAATGCACTTTATGCTAATGCACTTAATGCACTTTATGTAAATGCACTTTATGTAAAATAATAGCAGAATATTGGATCATTCACTTAATAGCCCACATTCTCCTATGTCTTTTCACAAATGTACCATCACCCCAGAGCTCTGTATACTTTGCAAACACCCTAATTTAAAGCATCTGTGGCTCTCTTGTTTATTAGTGAGATTCTCCTCTATTCGTGATCTGCCCTCACGTCCCTTTGTCTCTCCACTTCCAAACATGGTATTGCATATCGCCCTAATACTGCGATTCATCCCATATCTGATGTTTTATTGAACGCCACATGTCCCACTTCGTCAGGCGAATATATGTTGCATACTCTTTGGGCAAGATGTAAACCTGGTCGAATCAGGGATGAATTTCGTGCTTGTTGATTTGCATCTTGAGCGTGAGTGGTTAGGGCTTTAGTCCAGTAGTCTATCTATTGGACCTCCCAGTGGTCTTTCATATGGTCCACGGTGACATGTTGGTCGATCGTCTTGCTCAACCTGGACTAGATGGCTCAGGCGGGATGTAAGTGATTTCAATCAGGCACACGCCCAAGTCTCGCCCAGCATGTAGTGCGCAAATGAAACCCTTATTTATTTTTACCTATAAGTTCAATATTCTGAATGATATATCACTCATATCACAAGCTCCTTATAATACCCCCCAGGATACACTGAACCAGGAATCAGGCTAGTTCTAAAGGTAATTATTTGTTTATTTATTTAGAATTTAAATCACAATATATTTTTAATAGGTAACAACAATCACCAATGGGGTGACACGAGCAATGAATAATATCTTTAATGCACTAGGAATTAAGTAATGAACACAAAAAGAATGCATCAAAGAAAAGAATACTTCTGAGTTGGTTTGGAACAGATAGCACTAGGCATATGTGATCCCTTTGCAACACCCCTCAACTCACCAATAGGCAATTTAAATACATGTGAGGAGAGAGCAGGTATTCAGGAATAATGCAGACCAAACAGAATACCACTCCCACCTTCCCCCCTTAAACACAAGAGAAAAGACGTATTTGACTTTTCAACTGTCAGCATTGCTTTGAAATTGGCTGAACAAAACACAAAATATGTTCAAAATGCTTAAATTATTATAAATTCCTACGGGAGCCGCTTTGAACAGATGCAAGCAAACACAAGCAATGATTTAAACAAAAGGAAACAGTTGGGATCTCAAAGGCAAAGTGGGAAATAATTTGAAGGTAATTCACACGTGTAAAAATTTTCCAAATGTCAATTTGCGGCAAACGTTTACTTATGCAATTTTTGATATAACGGGTCAATCACACTGTTTTGCAATATGAGCTGTAGATGTAGCTAAGGATGTTAGGTACAAGTGGGAGTTGAAATTTCGTTTCCATTTTAACAACTGAGGGAGTTATAGAGGTTTTAGTGAGAGGTGTTTTTCGATACTAAAGACACGAATTTGGAGACGGACTTCAGTTTAGAATCAGAAAATATGGCTTATGTTTTCATTCAAGGCTAGAGGGTTCAGGCTAGGCAACCAAGTCGGGACGAAGTAAGCTCTGAGACTGATTCATGACTTCAGTTACAGATCCCCATCACCTTCCCCGGCGGCACCAGGCCAAACACTCAAAGTGGGATTTATGGATCAGAGTAACACACATAAAGATGACTATGAAAATGGCACTTAGCAACTAGACAGAATAGGTTAGCACTAAATATTTTGACACTGTTACTGCTGGGAAAGTAGGGATAGTTCAGAGATCAGAATGGAACAAGATAATGCAAGGTGTACAATAGTTCTCTAGCATCCTATTAATACTCACAATCCCTTGGGATTTAAGATTTCTGGATAGTCACGGTTCTGGTCAATGGATTGGATCTATCAAGGAAAGACAGCACATCAGGCACGGGACTGGATCAGCTAGGCCGGTCACCGGAACTGCACAGGATCTGCCCTTCTTGTTTCTGGGTATTTCAAATCATTGGGATGGTGAGTTCATCAGGCAAGCATTATGGCAGCAAGCCAGATAGTTTCAGGATGCTAGTTTCAGGATGCTTTCTCACACCACAGTGCTTCATTGGGGTGTAAGGATAAATTGAGGATTGAGGCCTTGCTGAAAATGGTTCAGCTACTGCTTGGCCTGGTTCTTGGCATCTGGATCTGGAAGGATGTTGAATGCTGGATGTTGACGGCTGGATCAGAGTGCTTCGCTGGAATCAGAAGAGTGAGTCCCTATGTGTTGTCAGTTGTCTCTTTGTATCCTTTCAAATGACATCACAAAAATGGGTGTATGGGCTGGCTTAACTAAACTTGCCCCTGTGGACTGGGATTGGATCAGAGCCTCACCTCCACCTTGCATCTGAGTGATTGGCTCCAACACAGGTGATGTCAAGTTTATGGTTTGGTTTTTACAATCCTTAGAAACTTCCCCTAGCAACTAGTATCAATATTGAATTTTGTCCTAAATACATATTTATACATTTGTAACCTCTATGAAAATTACATACAAGGTTTCCATATTTTATGTAGGATCTGTTCATCAAAATCCCGCTGCTTTGAGATCTTGTTTCGACTTTCTGCAGCATTTTGTCAATTTCTCCATGAATTTTTTTTTCAAACTTTCTCTAAATTTCCACAAATATGTGTGTTTATCACAGGGATATGTGTGTAAAGTTTAACAATTCTAGCATGAATACAGTTCCCATAAAATCACATATATCGCTATGCATGTTCAGAATATGCTTCACAGTTCCACCACATTTTGAAATGTAGTGCCAAAAATTAGACTAATAAATCTGCCCTTTTGATATTTTTCACCATTTCTGATAACAAGTTATGAGTCTCTAAAAATTGTTCATTACATGTTCTTAGCAGCAAATGGTCCGCCTTTTGTCTCTCCCTGGAGCTCAAGGAGTAGCCCCCACCTTGGGAACCTTCTGCAAGCTAAGTTCATGACCTCTTCACACGTTCATTTCCTGGCCTGGAGAATCTGCCATTGTTCAGTCTCTGGCTGCAGACAAAAGTCTGAGCTACCCCACAATTATCATATGCCAGTGAGTATCTGCTGAGAGGAATGCCCTCCCCCTGGGGGAAAACCTGTTTTTCCACTTCTTGCAGCCCAGCCAGGCTAATTTATTCTTGATTTCTTGACTTAAAATCCAGCAGAAAACAAACTTGTTACATCAGATGACCTAGATAAATTACTTTCTTAGATTTAAACCTGTGGGGTCAAAAACAACTGAAATCTGTGTTTCTTTCAGCAACAATCCTTTTATGTTTGCTAATCCGGCAGACCTTTAGTTTAAATAACTTTAATGTTTCATCAGGAGAGCCCATTTGACAGGAACTGTCATTCACAGGTAGCCCAGTGTGCTGCACTCAGATTTTTGACAGGAACTGTCATTCACAGGCAATCCAGTTTTACTGAAAAATGTTTTGCTCTTAACCTTTCAGGACTGTGTACATTCACAGTGCTTCATTAGGTTAAATACATTTTTGCGCCAAGCAAGATTTTGAGTGTTGAGAAGTGTTGTGTACAGGCATTTTGGTGTTTTAGCAGCAAAGTAAATGTCATTTGTAAGCGAATTTTGGAGTTTCACTTGCAAAGCACTGTTTTTCCCTCTGCACTCTATGTTTGCTTGTCATGGAGCCCACTGGCACTTTTTCTGCAGTGTGTGCTCTATTCCATCACACATGCACCATGGGTGGCAGGTTGTGCAGCCATCTTTTTGTGTGTTGCAACATGGTTTTGGAGGTTTCGGCGCGCACCAGAGTTTTAATACCATTTTTGCTGTTTCTTGCACCATAGATAGCAGAGTGATGCCGCATAGTATATCAGCGTGGGTCAATACATCCCACAGGGAGTAGGACTGCACTGAAGCTGAGCAGATATTACTTGGCTTGCAGGTCAAGCAGGCAGTTCCTATGCTCCCTTACAAGTCTTATTTTCCTAGAGCACCAAGTTGCGACCCGCTCAGTCTCCCCTTGCTTTTAATATGCGCCTTTTACCCATTTTAGGTATTATGGCATCCTTTGTTTGTAGGTTATATATTATATATTCTGCTGAATGGGCTCACAATTTATCGTCGCTCCACCCCCTACGAAAAAGGTGAAACCAGATTATGTTCCGGCGTGCCTTATTCCGTTAAAAAAAAGAATGGCATAAAATACATTAAAATTAATTCCCATAATTATTGTCGGCTTCCATTCGAGTATTTGGAATGGTCTTTGACCAAAAAGTTTTGACCAAGATCCAAAACGATCTAAAACAGTGAGAAACCATGGTGTTCTGATAAATGCTAAACGTTACAGCTATAACACTGTTCTTTTATTCCTGTATGTTCTAAGATTTGTTATGCTACATGATGATATTATATAAATCATTTAGAATGTGCCTGTACACAAGTGTTTCTAGGCCTGACAAGACAAGGGAGGGAAGACAGAGGGAGGACCACACAAACAATCTTACTAGGCCTTGTGTCATTCAGATCGTGCAGGAGTGAGAATGAGAAGTGCAGCGGGAAGGGGCGGGGCATTGTAAAGGAGAGGGGAGGGGGAAACAGGGCAGCAATGCTCTGAGTAAGTGCAACCCGGGCAGCACGGCTCTGGGTAAGTACCAGGAGGCAAGTGACTGTAGGGTTACAGTTACAGCCCCTAATTGCATGGTATGACCAGAGGCAGTGAAGGGTACATTGATCAGGTAAGAGCCTGGTACCCAGTGAGACTCCGAGGGTAGCCAAGCAACCAGTTGGTAAAGCAGACAGGTAGGTCAGCAGGGGAGAGAGAGAGAGAGAAAGCAGAGAAGAGGAACGTTTTGAGCTCCTTCCGGAACTTTAGGTGGTCCGGCTCAAGTTTGAGTGGGGCAGGGAGGCCATTCCAGAGGGCTTTCCTGATCCTTTGAACACTGTGAATAAAAATCTAAAAAATTAATCAGGTTCTTATATCGCACTTGATGGCGAGTCATCTTCCAAGCGCATTGTGGATAACCCTAAATACTTGTAACACATCTTCAGAGTTCACAACTCGGCAGCTTGACTCTTGGTTTATTTGTATTTTTAATTTGCTTTTATTTGAATGTTAGGGTTGGTATTTCGATCAGAAGTACCGTTCATAGGGCCTCATTCTGAGTATGCCGGTATCCTGGCTGTAGAGCCGCCAGAATACCAGCATTTGTACTTACCGTTACTGGTACTTGGTCCTGCGGCATTGCCACCTGTAGCGGATTTACGACACCGCACACTCCAGACAAGGACTCTTTCCACTGGCAAGGAATGCGGCGCACAATAAACACGCTTTTTATCTTTATTGATTTTGGATTTTACTTTGAGAAGGCACCCAACCCGTCTCACACCCACCTTAACAAATTCCCTGTGTCACAATGGACTATGAACCAGGTCAGTGTGTAACTATGAAATATTTATTAATTTTTGGAATTCACAGAAAATCAATAAAATCAAAATTGGGCAGCAGCCACCAGTCTGACAATATAATGCAAAGATTCCTACAATACAGTTACTTCACACTCCTAACATAAGATAAATAAACCTTTAATGGAAGTTGAAAAAAAATTACTTTTCTTCAAAATGACAGATAGCACGCAGGTTAATCACTCCCCCTGCAACACTCCCCCCAGACACCTGCTAGCTAAATTCTTTGTGGATGGAAAGTAGTGGCAAGGAGTCAGAATGAAGAGGAAAACATCGATTTTGAAATTTGACCCACCACCCCAAGATAGGAGGTCAAAGAAGAAAATGAAAACCTTCAAAAGGAGCAAAATGGCATACTCAGATTTTACTTGTTGCTTGGATGTCAGTTACAGTTGCGGTCAGATAGATAGGACAGAAATTCATGTAGCTGCACTAAAGAGACAAGGAAGCTGACAGGCTACTGAGCAGAGCACTAAGAAGACGTGACACAGGTAAGAATTTCGATTTTGGGAGGAAAAATATGCAGAATAAAACACATGCGGCAGAATTGCAATTTCTTATTTCACACAGGCTTTAAACTGGCAAACAGCTAAGAAAATGGGCTTAGCAGTCAAAATCGAAAATTGTTTTTTGGGTTGGGAAACAAAGTCATAGCACAGAAAGCATACTGAGGGAAAGAGGATACTCTTAGTGGGATTATGTATGGGTCTTTATGGGAAAATGCAAGTCAGATTTTTAAAGAAAAACAAATACACTGGCAAAATCGGCTTTGTTGGCACAATGATTAGTTCTACTGAGTCTATATTTTAAAGACTATAATTGTTAAAGAAAGGCACTTGTCATGAAGTGGTTGGGTTCGAATTGCAACCAATTCACTGTGAATCTCCTTATAGGGGAATTCATTTATTTATTTCAAATAATACTAGGGATTTACACAGATAACTGGAAGAATTAGAAAAGAAATATGCTAACAGATATAGACTAACGCAGAGTCTCCTGAGGAAAGGGTAAACAGAGGATACTGGCAATTGGGAACATTACTAGGGTTTTTATGAGAATTTAAAATGATTTGGACGGGATGCAAGGTGAAAGAAACAGGATATTCAGTTTTTGGGTAATGGGTGTTGTGATACTTACATTGAGTTGTTAATTTGGGCAGACAGCAAGGCCTCTAGGCAGTGGGGTCAATAGATCTGGTCATGGGCAGCGGGGTCAAGAGCTCTGGTTACTGGGTCAGCTGGGCTCCTGGAGGGGAACAGCTGGGCAATGTCTGGTCACTGTGGACAGTGGGATGGGTCAGCTGGGCAAAAGGTCCAGTCACTGGATTCTCCTAAAGGGGATCAGCGGTATTTCCTCCTTTCTCCCTGGATTATGGGTATCCTGGATCTGGATAGGTAGTTGTGCCTGGATGGATCTGGATAGGTAGTTGTGCCTGGATGGATCTGGATAGGTAGTTCTGCCTGGATCTGGATAGGTAGTTCTGCCTGGATCTGGATTTACATTCTGGGCGGAGGTACTCTGGACTTACCCCTCGAATGGGATAGGCCAGGCTGCCGTTGGCCCCACCACTCCCTGGGCTGACTGGTTCAAGGGAAGTGACATCACTTTCAGTGGGTGCAATTTATGACTCCCTTTGTCTCACAAGCCTAATTTTGAACAAAATTAGTTATGGAGCAAAACTCCCCATTTACACTAGTCACCATCATACAAATCAGATAGGCAGGTCACATATTTCACAAGGAATTGAATCGTCCTATCCCCAACTCTGTCCAAGATGGCATACCTTTTGGGCACAATTTTGCTGTTTTATAATATAATATTTACAATTCTGTAAATGGCTACACATGTACCCCCTCATATTTCGCACATTTACACTAAGTTTTATGTCTGTATCATTTATACTTCACCCAGAAATGCAGTTTTCCTGCCATTCAGTTACCCAGGTGATAGGAACAAGTGCTAAGTCTCTTTGGGTTGGTCCCTAACTCACATAAAATACTGACATAATATAACATTATTGCTTATTCATGGCATTGTGAGAAATGTCTTAACATGAAAAGTTCTTTAAAATCAAATGGGCTGGATTTGTCCCATATGTGGGTGGTCCTTCAAATCCTCACAGCCAAATTGTTAGTCTGAACAAGGGTTTCCATTACACCCTTTGAAAACAGGCAGTTTGGGCCGAAGAGGGATGTTTGCCTTTAAAGTGATTTCCCAGTACATCAGATGTCTGGAAATGTATGGCCTGACTTCTTAGTGCTCAGCTGAAGTAAAGCATGCCAGGGTGGGTTTTCATGAAGCACACAATTTTGTGATGTTTTAAAAATGAAATCATGGGCAAATTGCAAAGCTGTCTCAGATGTCATGTGTGCAGCTTCAGTATTCGGAAAACAGAACAGCAAATGTGGCACCATTCTGCATGTAGGTCATTGTCAGAAGGTTAAAATGGAGGTAAAATAATGCAGAACACTTTTTTTGGTGGCATTCTGGCATTCAGTGCTCACCACACATATGCACCATGTAAAGAAAAGCGCAGCCGTTTTTCTGCAATACTTGCATGCGGTTTTTGTTTGAAGGGGATTTCTGCAAGGGCCTAAATACACCCCACATGCCGGATTACGAGTGCTGGCAGGACAGTGTAAATCCCCATTCATGAAGTCCCATAAGAGGGGATTTTCCATCATTATGAGGGCTTTTTTGACCTGTAGTGCACCTGGCTTACCTCTACCATTTAGCTGGAGGTAACCAGTAACCCAGGTGCCCCACCAGCAAACCCATAGTGGGGCGGTCCGGTCAAGTGCCGGTATACACGGATACCAGCACTTTTGTACTGGCCTGCCTGACTCGGAATGAGGCCCGTGGTAATAAAAAATAGGCAGCAGTGGCAATCCCATTTCTTAATGAATTGAGTTAGTAAAAGTGGGGATGTGGGCTATAGTTATCCAGTTTTTGGTTTTAAGACATTGAAAGGGAAAAGTCGAAAAACAGAATGACTTACAAAAATAAGCTGTGCCATTGGGTGTTGATACATGGAGTCCCCTGATGTTTTTCAGAGGGCATCTTGATATGCTAATGTCTGGTGATGCCACATTCAGTTGATATGCTAATGAGTCCCCCCACTTTTCTTTAGGACTTGACCCCTGACAACAGGTTAAGGTGGGACAGGGAGTTCAAGTGGAATTTCATTGAAGGACTTTGTGGGATACCTTCCTGGTCCAGAAGGTGAACCTTTAGTTTAATTTTAAGTGAATATACAGACTGGGTTGCCTAAAAGTCAGGCGGAAGAGCATTATAGTGATGAGGATCCAGTAGAGTAAAGGAGAGTAAGCAGGAGTCAGCGTGGTGGTGGAGGGGAGTGACAGAGTGTTTGTTTAGGGAGAAAGAGCAAGGAGCACGAGTGGGAGAGTAGAGAGAAATGTATTTTATTTCATTTATTTTTTATTTCTAAGGCACCCACTGTGATAAACGGAAGGATAAATAATTTTGGCACGTATTGGGGATGGGACCTGAGCAAGGGTGCAAGGCAAGAAGCAGAAACTTGCCAAGAAAGCAATCCTAGATAGAGATAGACCCGGTTTGGTGACATGCACGGAGTTGGGGCAAGATCTGGGTATGAGTTATATGGTGCTTTTGGCAATGTTGAGAA
This sequence comes from Ambystoma mexicanum, assembly GCF_040938575.1. Taxonomy (NCBI): domain Eukaryota; kingdom Metazoa; phylum Chordata; class Amphibia; order Caudata; family Ambystomatidae; genus Ambystoma; species Ambystoma mexicanum. The sequence goes on along the minus strand of NC_090934.1, from coordinate 1,223,493,450 downwards.
TTTTTTTAAGGGGAGCAAAGACGTGGAGTTTGAGACTGATGAGTAGGCTAGAGCAGGAGTCAAGCTTGTTGAGAACTAGGCTGGAGAGTAACGTTTTGGGAGAGTAGTGGGTAAGGCGTGGGCAGATCTTTCTGATGTAAAGAAAGTGGATCCTGGCTGAGGCGGCAGTGGCTGTAATGAAGGGATGCAGTTTGAGTCAAAGAGGTTCCCAATGTTGCAAGACTTTGTGGTGGCATCAGGTGGAAAGAAGAGAGAGGATAAGAGGGGGGTTATTCAAGATGAGGAGAAAAGAGACTGCCGTCCTATGGGACTTAAACCGCCTGCCCACATATCCCAAGCCTAGGTTCCCCTCCACTAGCTTCGGGGACATTGAAGAATTTAATTCAAAGCCTGCTGCATAGACCAGAAAGCTCTGGGGCTGATTCACAGAATCAGATTCCTATGGGATTGCACCATTATAAAACGTGTATGTGAATCAGGCCCGCTGTATATGTGAAACACTCCTTTTTGTTCCTAACAAACATGCTCCGCATATCACAATTAAGCAGCTTCGATCTGCTCTACTGACGGTTCAATGTATCAAGAGATCTAGATGTCAGGGTCGATGTTCCTCGGCTTTGACCCTGATAATGTGGTAGTACCTCCCTTTTATTTCTGTATTCATCCTCTCACCCACAAAAGCTTCAGCAAACCACTAAGAACATACCAATGATGCAAAAAATACGTGCATGCCATCCAAAGCAGACTCAGGAGATTTACCAGCTTTCAGATTCTAGCAACCTACCACACCTTTTCATGATGCCTCCACTCTGTGGATGAAAGCCTGATATCCCTAATGCACATGCCGCTCCCAACTCCACCCACTCCCAACTCCACCCCCTCCCAACTCCACCCTCTCCCAACTCCACCCACTCCCAACTCCACCCCCTCCCAACTCCACCCCCTCCCAACCCCACCCACTTCCACCTCCACCCCCTCCCAACTCCACCCACTCCCAACTCCACCCCCTCCCAACTCCACCCTCTCCCAACTCCACCCACTCCAAACTCCACCCCCTCCCAACTCCACCCACTCTCAACTCCACCCCCTCCCAACTCCACCCTCTCACAACTCCACCCTCTCCCAACCCCACCCACTTCCAGCTCCACCCCCTCCCAACTCTATCCCCTCCCAACTGCAGCCAGGAGCTCGATTTGGGCTACAGAGTGATTGAGTTGATACACAAGAAGCTTTCCTTTAGTTCAGGACATTTTGCTTCCTATAAACTGATCAGGCCCAGCTGAAGATCTGTGGCGGCCCAGTTCAACATGATGTGGGCCAATGGTTTAGAGCGGACACAGTGTGAGGCACCTGTGGGGTGCATACATTACAATGCAGACAAAGATGAGGTTAATAGCCGCTGATTATCACGAGACGGCCAGCCATCAGGAAGCTTAAACGTATCCTTATAAATGATCGAATTAAAAAAACGAAGAAATGAACACATTTTTTTACCTATTTTTTCAAAATTTTGGGTCGTTTTTAATAAAATGTAGGTGTGGGCTGGGGTAAGGGTATAAGTTAAGGTAGGGGTTATTAGAAGTAAAACATTGGGTTATTTGTCCTTTCAAATTTTTTAAATTCGATAATTTCATGGTAAACACTAAATGCCCACTGAAGAGCTCTAAATCCTTATTTGTCAGCAAGTGGCTGATTTGGAGGAACCAGCATTAGAAGGCTTTGAGGTGATAACACTTCTGTATGTTCCGTGGGAAGAGAAAACGCAGCTTGTAATGCAAACTCAGCAAAGGACACAATTTAAGCTCAAGAACGAAAACCGAGACATTAATATATTGCTGTGTTGACTCGCAAGATGGGGACAGTTGCGTGGGGGAGCATGAGGCTTGAGGCCCCTTTCATTTAAAAAGGTTGAAAGGCCTTGGCGCTGTCCTTGGACATGATGCTTGAAGTCTTCTGAAATTAAAACACATTCTTCCATTCGTGCAAGGCCGCAGGGAAGGTCTACTTCAATTGCCATAACACTGATCACGTTTAAAAAGAATAAACGGAGGTCTGAAACTGCATCATTGCGCGTGGGCGCTGCTATTACTTTCTTGAAAGACGCCCACAGCTGTGGGCTTGCAATAACGCTCCCCCAGTCAACACCTGACAAAATGTCATTGCGGATCAGGCTAGAAGCACTTTATTTCAGATCTCACACACACACACACTCGCTATCACGCTGCAGGCCTGTGAAGGCAGATAATGTATTGCAACGAACATCATGAAAACCCTTGCAAAAGTCTTGTTGATCTCAGAAAACAAAAACCTTGACTAGATGCTTGCCAGGTGCTGTGGGAAATTAACCTTTCCCTGATGCAGTAATGCTGTTGTTGCTTCCAGTTCTCTGGTCCAACTCCCGAAGGTTGACACGCTAGTATATTCTTATTCACATGGCTTCCATAGCAAGCTATTAGCAACTATTTCCTTTTTGGAATACTGTATCTTCCTATCGTGACTTCATGGCAGCAGTTATGGCAGGGTGGTGCAACATTATCTCTGCCAGATATTTTTGCCTAATTCTAAGGTTGTGGTGGGGTGATGGGAGAGGAAACACAGGGCCTCATTCCAAGGTTGGCGGTAACCTGCCGGTGCGTAACACTGAATCCGGTGCCTGACTTCCCAATGCCACCCGGACATTACATGTAGCAGGACGTGTGGGGAACTGAAGATCAGGCACCAACAGGCAAGGTTGATCGCGGCCTGCAACTGGCTCTTGTGTCCCTGGTCAGAAGGTAGCAGCCGCAGCACATATGGATCATTTCATCACCTCGTGGCCACATTGCTGAATGAGGAGCAAGCGACTAGCAAGTCCGCTTGGATGGGGTTATCGGTAGTGATGTATGGGGAGGCGCTAAGAGAGTTCGATTGAACAGACCAGCCCCAGAAGAAAAGAAGGTCGGGCATGGCGGAGTACGCTGATCTCAACAGTGTAAGCCTATGGTCTTAAACTAAATCAAAGTCAGCAGTATTTGAATAACGCTACAGAAGGTACAGATACTACACACCTCTATCACCTCTCCCGATGAAACAGCTTAACGCCCTGAAGAAGGCTGGGCCAAGAGAATGAACACGCCCGTCCAGCCTTGGGAGTTGGCATAACAAGAATTCAACAGCACTTGCATAAACTGCATCTGGATATTTGTGCATCCAGTGCACAGCCACATGTTTTAACTAAAATGACCCATGATGAAATAACATGCTTCGGGTTTACATTGTAACCAATTGTGTATTGTTAATATGTGTTAGTCTATTGCCTATGTAGGATGGTTTTGTTTCTGTTTAGAAGTTTATTTAGGCGTGCAGGCACTTTTTGGGTGTTTTTATGTCATGGGGGGGGGTTATATAATGAAGCATTTTATGTCGTGTTTTGTGATGAAGTTTGTATATGATAATCCAAAGAATCTTGTGTATGAAAAGCTTGTGATGTGAAGATATATATGGATGAAATGTGCACTTTGGTCAAATACATTTGATCTTTTTTTAAATTGCAATCGATTAGAATAAAAATGTATTGTATGTGTAGCACAGATTTATAAGAGACCCTTCTCTGCTTTGTGGATCCCCTCGTGGGAAGGGAGCGCTCATGCCAATCCACAGTACTTCAGCCGAGCAGGTAGGGTCTTGTGATGGTGACAGAGGTGTTCACAGTTGCTGAACTTAAGCATAAGAAGTGCTTGTGCAATTCAAAGAGGGGGGACTCTAGAAAGGACACATCCTCCACTACCACGCAAATTCGCTATAAGGCACAGAAAGAGTTACAGGAACAGCAGGAGCTATTCTCTAGGTTGGTAGAGATAAGGAGATGGTGCAGAAAGAGAAATGCCTCACCCTGTCATACCAGGGGTTCCAGGTGCAATGGGCAGAGTAATCTGGCTCTAAGGCATTGCATCGCTGAATGAAGACAAACCTCCCGACGCCACTGGAAGATAGGTCTCTAAAAAGACTAGAGGCTTTCCCAGATCATAGACCACAGAGACCAATCCTGGACTTTCCTGATCTGGAGATTAAGGAAGAAGCCAAAGAGGTTGTGCTAAAGCGCTGCGATCAGCCGTCCTACTTCCCGATGCCAGTTCCAATGTCTGTCCAGAATATTGGAAACTAGTAGTGCACATGCTCTGGAATGATGATCCTCTCCATTTTCATGACAAAAATGTACCCCGCGCTAGTGGCAGAGACACAGAGACGACAAAGACTGTCCAGGTGGAATACAGTGTAACTTGGAAATGTGGTGATTTGCCTAAACGATCTGTGGTGAGGCCAAAGATTTAAGTAAAAAAACTAGACTAAAGTATAAGATAAAACATCCGACCCGGCACTCTTTGGTGAAGGGAATACAGTTCTAAATTAAAGACTATTAAATGGAGACCTCAAAGGAAGGTTTATTGCTCGCTCTGAAGTTCTGGAGATCAGGATGAAATGTCAGAAAACCTCCCTGGGTGTGAGGGAATTTGTGAAAAAGAAAAGTTATTTTCTTTATCCAGAGATCAAAGAGCCTTTGCTGACTCCTACAATCTCCTATGATCCAGGTGGCACTTGTCCTCACCCGGCCTCCCTTATGAATGCCAAGACTTGATGGGTTTCTTAACCTACGAGGATTGTAGAGTTCTCAGACTTCAGCAACCCGCATCTCCTGGTTTTCTGGCATCTCAGGGTACACCCACCTCTCATGGTTTGCAGGATTCGCAGGATTCAGCAAATTCTTGGAGGTTTGTAGGATTCCCAGGCATCAGTAGCCCCTCAGGGTTTTTCATAATTACCAGACGTCCCCATTCTTTTAGGCGTGGAAGGATTCACAAGCTTCGTCAGCCTCTGTGTTTGCAGGATTCTCAGGCTTCACCAGCCTCATATGGTTTGCAGAGTTCTCAGAATTCATCAGCCTCTCATGGATTGCAGGATTCTCAGGCTTCACCAGCCTCTCATGGTTTGCAGAGTTCACATATTTCATCAGCCTCTCATGGATTGCAGGATTCTCAGGCTTCACCAGCCTCTCATGGTTTGCAGAGTTCACAAGTTTCATCAACCTCTCATGGATTGCAGGATTCTCAAGCTTCATTAGCTTCTTATGGTTTGCAGAGTTCTAAAGTTTCATCAGCCTCTCATGGATTGGAGGATTCTCAGGCTTCACCAGCCTCTTATGGTTTGCAGAGTTCTCAGGTTTCATCAGCCTCTCATGGATTGCAGGATTCTCAGACTTCACCAGCCTCTCATGGTTTGCAGAGTTCACAAGTTTCATCAGCCTCTCATGGATTGCAGGATTCTCAGGCTTCACCAGCCTCTCATGGTTTGCAGAGTTCACAAGTTTCATCAGCCTCTCATGGATTGCAGGATTCTCAGGCTTCACCAGCCTCTCATGGTTTGCAGAGTTCCCAAGTTTCATCCACCTCTCGTGGATTGCAGGATTCTCAGGCTTCACCAGCCTCTTATGGTTTGCAGAGTTCTGAGGTTTCATCAGCCTCTCGTGCATTGCAGAATTCCCAGGCTCCAGCCTATTATGGTTTGCAGAGTTCCCAAGTTTCATCAGCCTCTCATGGATTGCAGGATTCCCAGGCTTAGGGATTGCACATTCTCAGGTCACACTGGTCTTCACTAGTCTCTTAGGGATTTTCGGACTTTCTGTCTTCAGCAGCCTTTCAGTGTTTGTAGGATTTCCATCTCTTAATCAGGTGACTCTTCCATGCTCATCACATCTCCTGCTCCATAGCTTCTCTCCCTCCATCCTAGAATTGAGAGGCTTTATTGGTCCTTTGTTTTCTGGTATTCCCTTTTATGTTAATCTTTATGCCTGGATAATGAAGTTTCATGCTTCTCCCCTTTTCCCCTGAGCCTCCAGCTAGGATAGAATTTTACTTTAATCCCGGCTGCTGTTTTGGAATGTCACATTGCTAAACCAAGTGGCTGGTTGTCTCTCTGCTTGCAGCTACAATTGTGGACATTTTCTGATGACTTTAAGGTCACTTTTAGAAGGAGTTTGGAGAGCCAATAGGAGTGAGGGGTGTTCACGTGAGAGTAATAGGGGAGACTGGAAACAATACAGTTTGGTAGCCTTGTCTGAGCACTGGGTGGGGGAGAATCACAGCTTGGTTAGCAAACATGATAAACAGACATTGTTTGCCCAGTAAAAAATTAAAGAGTCAGAAAACACAACCAGACTAGCTGTAGCAGCAAGGGATAGTCTAGTCACATAACTCTTACCATGTTTGCTTTTACCATAATGCTCAGCAAACAATGCCATGCCAGAGGCATAAAACTTAACCAGACTGGCTGCAGTAAGGCAGTCCAATCTACCCATCCAACAACACTTAACATGCATGTCTCCTATACCCAACCCTTCTTTTATATACTCAGACCAAGGTCTAACGACACCCTGGCGGAGTCAGAATACGCTGCTTTTCGGACAAGGCTCGGCACCATAAGACCACTACAGTGTGTGTTGATGGGCGCAGTATAATTCAGGAGTAACATACCATAAGTGTTAATACATGGCTGGACTGGCATTTTGGTGTAGCCAGTCTAGCCATTTCTTACTGAGGCACAACATTTTTTACTGATTGGGGTAACCGGGGTGCATTTTTCATGCCTTCATACATAATCACCTCACGCACCCATACACATTCACTGGCACCATACCATTCATATCTCTTTCATCCACACACCTTTTATATACACTCTCCCATTTACACTCGCCCTCAAACAACGACACTGTTTCATTCACAAGCGCACCCAAACATACACTCATTCCTACCCGCACAGCCATGCACACATTACACACACATTTCTTTCCTTTTCTTGCAGCAGGCAGAGTGCCCAGGAGCCTGGGTGCCCCCACCCCGACCCCCAATATGCCCTAGCAGCTCTGAATGTTTGGGGAGGCACAGGAGCTCCCCCTTGTACATTCAAAGCTGCAATACCCCATCCTGTGTCCCCAGTGGGACATGCAGGCCTGGGGGAGAAAAAAACACCCCTGCCTAAAACCTGTCAATGAGAAACAACGTTTCCCTATGACAGTTCAAGCCAGCTCAGGAGCACTGATAGTGTGCTCACTGGGTTGGCTTGGCGGCTCGTTCAGAATAGGTGGTACGACGGTCCGACAGCCATTATGGGCGAGCCAGCTCTGGCCATACCAAACTGGAGAGGGCAGGCGATTTCGTCTTGTATTACTCGTCAGTTTTGCACTCTGCCTTGCAAATGTGTCAAATGGAATGCAGAGTTCCCAACAAGTGCTAACATTGGCCAACCCCCTTCATGCAATTAGCATTTGTTTTAAAATTACCCCATATTGTTTCAAATGGCATACATTCCGGCATTTAATGTTTATTTATTTTCTGACATTAATTTCCCTTTGTATTGGTTTATTGTTTTTCTGATCACATTTTTGTGGCGAGTTTTCTGCATTTTCTGGGCTGGAACCCAAGATTGCCTCAGCCAAACAATTAATATGGAGTGCGCCATGTATCTGCGAGCATACATTATTGCACAAATAGATATGCAAATGCTCTGTACAACATAGACGCTTGTCAAACATACCGTACACAACCAGGTCTGCTGCCAGGAGCCTCGAGGCTGCTCAGACATGCCATGGCAGCATCTGATGGGAATCCTGGAGCCAGGCAGATGTTCCCGCAATCTGTAAGAGCGTGCATTGAGAAGGCAAGGGTGCACACCTTAGATGGATTAGTATTTATAGACGGCAAGCACCGAGTCCCAGGAAAAGGACGCAGATAGAGTCATTAAGGGATATTTACTGATCCACTACACGTCCTGTCCCCTCAGACCCGTTAAGATGCACCCTGCTGAACCCACCCAGGCCAGTGACCCATCTGTTGACCACCCGTTACAGCCTTGCTCCTTCCCTTTACCCCTTCCCTGGACCCACCTGATGTATGTTTGTAACCACTGACAGCGTAGAGCTCTAGGTTGCTTTCTGGAGATAGGTTTCTGATCAATAAATCTCCAAAGAAAAATGAAGGATAAAACCAGACATAGGTAGTCAATATGGGAACATGTGAGCTAGCTTTTCATTGGCAGTTACTCCACTCACATCTATATTTATTCATCTAAATATGTACTCGAGGGTTTCCATAAGGCGCTCGGTACCACTGGGGATAACTGTTTTGAAGTACCAATAGAGAAAGGATATGATACGATGTGGCATTTATAACGCACCTATACACAAGTGTTTCAAGGCGCAATGAGGCAAGGGAGGGGGAACAGGGGGAAGACTAGGCCAACGATCTTACTAGGCCAGTGACATTGAGAACGCGCAAGGGAGGGGGAACGGGGGAAGTGCAGGGATTAAGGAGAATGATGGGACAATGAAGCGGTTAAAGGGAGAAATAAGAACTAGTTGGAACAGCCAGGTAAGTAGCACATTAGACTATAGGTTAAGTGGACATCAGCAGGCTATGGAAAGTCCAAGGTTCTTGGCACACCAACACCATCACATTTTAGATATGGATTGTGCACCTGCATAATTTTGCCAAAACTCCAAATTTGAGAACACAGAACAACTTTGCAAAGACAGTCACTCTAACAGTGAAACAGCAGAGTAACAAAAGTAGTCAATTACAGTCATACAGCAGACAACAGGTAGCCCCTCAAGCAATTCTGGAAAAATGACAAAACAGTCACTTAGAGATATTGATTGAAATAATACACAAACGTTGCATTACAATCACTACGCAAAGGCCGTTGCTGTCAAAATACTATGGCTGCTCAATGGCAGTCACTCACTAAGCAACATCAGAAAGAAAGTCACTCACAGATAGTCACAGTACAACTTCCCAAATGTAGTGATTGAGACATACATTGGCAAAACAGCTGCAAAAAGTCAGCCGTGATTAGGCAGTCCTTGGCCAGCTACTGGGATGAACTGCAGGATTCAGTCACTTTCCCTGTGAGGCTAGGGAGGTGAGCCCGTTACGGGCGTGATACTCTAACTAGGGGTAGAGGCAAGCGGGACCTCACTGGGAGAGACTTTCCCCTAGGGCACAAGGACTCCTGTTCTCAGGAGGAACTCCCTAAATCACACATCTATAAATCAGTACTGATAGAGGAGCAAGCTCTTGTTGCTAATGTTTGCTAGTGCTATACAGAGACCTTAAGTAAACCTCAAAAGAAATACGCGTTTGATACTGATAAGAAAAAGATCATGAGAGTAATACAAGGTACTCCTCCAACAGAGAAGTAGAACTCTAATGCTCCCCTGGAGAAGTCCTGCCATTGCATCATAAATAAAGCAGAAGGAGTAGTCCAGGGGGTTAGAGAAGCCTGGGAGCTTCAAATCAGCTTAGCAAGGAACACTCTTCTGGAGCTGTCTGAGGAGCTGGCATGTGCAGCCTATACAGGTGAAGCCCAAACTGGAGGAAACAGAAGCACATGAGCCAGAGACGAGCACCCGAGCCCCAGGTGGTGGCGTGACCGAGAGTCAGTGGACTCGGATGTCCAACAACTACGACAAGACCACTTACCTGACTGCAGCACGAAGCAGGTATTCCAAAAAAGAGAAGGAAACCGAGTAGCCAACCTGACACACAGATATGATATGATATGATATGATATGGCATTTATATCACGCCTATACACAAGTGTTTCAAGGCGCGATGAGGCAAGGGAGGGGGAACAAAAGGAGGACAGAAAACGATCCTACTAGGCCAGGAGACATTCAGATCGCGCAAGTGCCTGGGATGGGGAGGGATGGTGCGGGGGGGCGATACCATCCTGAAAGCAGGCCCAGTGATGCTAATCTTGAGAGTTAAAGGGAACAGGGGAAGGTGGGAGACCTGGGACGCATACAGAGAATTACGAAGAGAAGCATCCTACTCATCCCAGTGGGGACTTAATGTTAAAATTGCCGGATGAAGAGTGAAGAACTATAATTGAAGAAAATCTCTCTATTTTCTCAATAGCCCAACATGTTCGTGGATGCATCCCGCACTGCCAAAGCGGAAATCTACAAACCCCCCGCTTCCCTGCCCATACACCCTTCGCAGCAGGACATATCAAATACCAGCTTGTAGTCAAACTTTAACCCAGCAGGGAAGGCCACATTCAAAGACAGGCCAGAAAAGGCCAATTAACCAAGTTAAAGCAGGGCTGGTGGAACAGACAAGGATCACTGGATTCTTCTCCGCAACCTCTATAGTAGTCACTGCCACAGAGAGGCCCATTGTGACTCTCCCTACTGTGAACTCTCTTACCACCACATCAGGGTTTGATAATAATAACTCTCTATTAAACATTTGAGGCTGCAGATGGAATCTTTGGGGGGGGACACAGTCTGGCCCCACCTTGGCTTGAGAGCACTGGTGGGTCTGATATTATTAGGTGCATCAATCTTTCAGCGTCCCCAAACCTGGAGCGCATTGTGGGAAAGGTGGCCTCTGAATCAGAAACAAGTATCTCTGATATATCCTTCAGTTCGGAACACACCAATATAGATGATGTAACTTTCAGTCCCAGTTTGAACGCCTTTGCAGTGACAGTGGATGCCATACTTAGCCTCTGCTCCACTCTGGTACAAGAGTCGTTAGCCTTAAAACAAATCTATGCACTCGTGGTAGATGTGATATTATTGAACAGTCAAGAGGCAAGTTTAAACAAAGTAATGGACATCAGCTGGGAGAGTTTGCTCACTCTGCGAGAGAGAGAATGAGTTTGGGGTGAACGTGACCTCCTGCTCTCCAGTATCGCCTGTCAATATTTGCATGACTAATGGTTTGAGGGACTTGGTACTCTCTTCTGTAGTACAGGCTACTGAGCCTCCTCCCATGGCTATCAGAGACGCGGTCAAGGGCAAACTGGCATAAATGTAACAGGAAAAAGAAAGCTTTAATAACCTAGGCCCCAACTGTCAAGGCTAAATCTAAGGTCAACGCTATGGCCTTGGCAGAATCAAGTAATGCAGATATCTGTATTAGTAAGGAGAACTGCTATGAAGCATGCACTAAAGGACATCTGCCATCAGTAGACTTAGACAGATCTACTCATGGAACATTGGGCAAATGGCTACAAGTCCCGTAAAAATGGCACACGAGTGGCTCAACCATCAGAAATGCCCCCAATTAGTGGCTTCTGGGAGTAAGGCGGTACAGCCGGTCAGAAAACTAGCCACACCATCCCGGCCGGAATTGCTCTTCGACTGGCCTATCCTTAAGTGGCCCCATTGCTTCTGAGGTGCCTTTGATGCTGGGGTGTGTGTGCAGCAAGTCCTGTCATGGTCAACTTGGGGCTCACCAGGGTGAACCCCAAGTTGGTATGATTGGTAGGAGGCTGAAATGAATGGACCGATCTCCTACGGATGAGAGTCCGTTTCTTAATTGATTTCAGTTACTGGAATTATTACATTGAATACCGGCACTTAGAATTATAACGGCAAGGGACATAGAAAGCATTGAACTTCCTGAATTATATAGTTGCTCTAATTGGGTCATAGCTACATTCGTGTCACCGGTGATGGTCGAAAGGATCTGTTACTATTCTACCCCTTGCACAGCTGAGCATTCAAAGTGTTGGCTTTTTATAGACTTAGAGGTCTGGTCCATTTTTTAGCACTTTGTATTTCTTAATGGCAAGAGAGAGAACATTGAGACTTATAGGTACTTGGATGCCTACCTAGAACACTGGTGTTCCTTACCTGTGAATACCATAGACATATGGACATTAAGGAATCGGCAGAGGGATTCTGGGCCCCGATGAAATAAGTAGTACAGCAACCCTGACCTGCAGATCAGGGTGATACTACTCGCCTTTTATTCTGGGTTACTTGTGGATACTATTCTTTTTTGAGCAATTCAACAGGTCTGAAATCATTATTAATGGAATCCTTGTTTTTCCTGCAGGATCCCTGGTTACTGAATGATTACACTTTGGATGGTTATACTGTTATATCATGTTTGGTGGTGGCCTCTAGGTTTGGTCGCCCGAAGGGGGTTCTAAATCTTCGTGCTAAGGCCCATTTGAATATGAGTGAATGTATTGCAGGGAGTGCACGCCCTATTATTTGTGTGCGGTGGTGGAGCATTCTCTGGGAATGAGCACCAAGGTTTTGGTAATTACGGTGCATGATCCGCCCGGGATGGTGCCTCAACGGAATCGATACTGACTGGTATTCGTAGAATGCTACACGATTGGAGGACATATTTGATTCATGGCGGAGTTATTGTGGCAGGAGAGTTGAATGCCAACTGTGAAAATGTTCTGGATGAAGGATGTATGTGTGATGCTTATGGTTTGATCGCAGTAGGTAAAACTGAGAGCAGGGGAATACATCAAGATAATTTGAAGAATACATATCATTTGTAGGTAGAGATGCTAACTGAATTTGATCTAACACCTGTACGATTAGAGAGTAATGGCATGTCTACATAGCTCTCAGCCACTTAGACGAATGAGAAGGTTTTCGCCCACCTAAATTATATATTTTTTAGCTACCCCATACATAATCAAGTTCTTGAATATACATCCAACTTTACAACACTGAGCGATCATGCTATTTTGTATATTGATGTTCAAATGAAAAAGTCCTTTGTTAAAAGAATTCCCTGTGCGAATGTGTCTATAATTGCACAGAGAAACAGGATTATTTGGTCAGAATCTAGCATCACCCAAGTAAACATATTGTTACTAACTGTGGGTATTTTCCTGCAGACTTACTCCATCGTTTTCGATGAGATATAAAGTCCATATTGATTAACCTTTGGCCTCTCCATTGTCGTAACGCTGTTGCTCGCTCAAACACTAAGACGCATACATCCTGATTTGACTTTGAAATACATAAGAGGAAAAAACTATTAAGAGTGGCAACACAGAAAATGTAGAGGGGTAAGACCATTACTATTGTAGAAAGAGGTAAACATATTACCTCTCTCAGAACTTGTTATAAAAACTGAGTACGAAGACATGAATAGTGTAAATTGTTCCAACTGGAAAATGATCTCTGGGCTATTAAAGTCACATGATGCCAGGAGATTCTGGTACTCCTATTGAACGTTATGGCAGATGAGACCTCCAAGGAGATCTGGGGCATATCAGAGGAAAGAGGGAGAAACCAAAATTAAATTGAGTACTGGGATAAATAGCTGGTCACTAACAATTCCAACTTGTTATCTAAGGTGGTGGCCCGCACGCCCCTAACTTGCGACTTAGAAGATGCTCTCATCATTATTAGTAAGATCAAGGTGTCTAGGTCACCGGGTCCGGATGGCATAGCAATAAAAATACTCCTAATCTATGGTTACCTCTTTTGTATGAGTTATTTACACATGTTATGAACTCTGGTGAGATTCCCAGGAGCTGGCATGGATCTATATTAATTCCAGTATATAAAAAGCGACCGTGTTCCTATAGGCCTGCAGAATTCCATAGAAGCTCTGTATGTGTATGGCAACAGTTAATAAGCTGTGAATAAACCAGGGTAAAACAAAAATGATGGTTATAAGGAATAGGGCTGGCAGCAAAAAGACCCATGCATGGCATATGGGAAGTGAAGCACTTGACATTGTACACGTCTACACTTATATTGCGGTGCCACCTAAGAGCGGGCTAACACTCTTATTTTATGTGGAAACACTACCAGCTTGAACCCTTAGGAAGTGGCAAGTAATTAACAGCTTCCCACACACGAGAGTGGGTGACTCAATTGAAGGCCAACTGGAACTTTATAAGAAGTGTATAAGAAGACAGCCCCATCCATTCTGTTTCTTTGCCTCCCGCTAACACCCTGCCAAATTCACACAAGATGTTCATGCAGTGGTAGCTCAAATGCCAGATGCTCTTGCCTCTGTTTCTTTCAACATTTCCACCCAGGCGGTTCAGAGTATGGCATAGACATGGCATAAATAGGGACTATTGGGAACTTCAGTAGAAAAATAGACCATTGCGTTATGGAAGCTTTCGGAATGTTCTGTTACTCTTCACTGGATAAGTGTAATAGTGTTTGGGTTGGGCACATGTCTGTACATATGCCGAGCTTTGTGGACTGATTATACTGTGTGCATATACGTTTTCTGTGCCCTGTGACTTACCCTCTTCTAGGCTTTCTCTGCTCTTTGTTGCCTTTGCTGACATGAGCTTCTGTTTATGGTCTTTTGTTTCCTTCAGTATTTCTTTGTTGCCTTTTGTATTTTCTTTAATTTTCCCTTTTCCACACTCTCCTTTGTGCAGTTGGCTTTTCTTTGGTATGTGTATTTCCTAGGGGCTGGTTAGCTTTTCTTGATTTTGGGTTTGTCTTTTTTGCTTATTTGTTTTTGTTTTATTTTTGGTTGTGCCTTGTGCTCACTTGGGTCATGTCATGTTGGGCTGCGGCCTATGCTTATGTTTGCTTAAATCTTTGAGCAGTGGGAGCTCATTATTGCTTTAAGACTCATTTGCTCGTTTATTCCTTGCTCACAAGATTTATTTGCCTTTTTATTCATGCAGTTTTAAAAAAATGTGTCTAGGTGTTGGTGTTTTATATTTGGGATGCGGGTGGTGACTGGTTGCCTTTTGGCCTTTCTTGCGCCATGTTTCAGTTAGTGAGTGTGTTTGTGCTTTCCCCATCCACCCTCGTATTTATTTATTTATTTCCCCCACCCCTTTAAATAATTTTTAAATGCTTTGGTCTCGTTCTTTTTTTATTATTTGTTGTGTTGCTGGGCTGGTCTTCTGTTCCTCATCCAATGTGCTATGGATTTTTGTTTGACTGCACCGATGATTATTGTGATTTGGGTGTATTGCCTGCTGCCTTGCAAGTTTTCGTTTCTTCAAGTGATGGTGTTGTGTGATTATGGGGGCCGACATATTCTCACTACTGCAAACTGGATGTCTGACAGCTTAAAATAGTTATGCTGGAATGTCAAAGGTTTAAATAATCCTGTTAAGAGGGGGGAAAATACCTTTTTGGATAGGAGGAAGCCTGATGTTGGTGTATTGCAGGAGACTGATCTATATCTTAATGCTATGGAAAACCTTTGAGTTCCTCTTTCAAACTTGGATCAGATCAGTTTTGGGCAGCCATTTACTCAGCAGAGTCGCTGTTTATCACAGCAGTGGGGTATCACATCTGCTAACAAGTATCGAAGCAATTAAGTGATCACAACACTAGTTAGCTGAAGAGTAATTATTAGGTCCCGCTTAAACTTCAATATGTGTTTATAGTTATACATACGAATATTGATATGTGGTATCCTCATACAATGTCTTACAACATACATGTTTTAGTGACTGTTGAAGTAGAAATGGAGAATTGTATTAAGTTTACTTGAATCTTTTCTTTTTAACATCGGACTGGCATCTGCAGTCCCTTTTTCCTCTCTAAGCAAGCTCCCAGCATTCAATTTCTTCGGGAACCAAGACAACATTATTGGCAATCGCATGGGCTATTCCTTCATCACCAACATCCCCAGCTGCATTTCCGGGGCCCCAGCCTTCATTCTGCTCACAATCTCGACCTCCGCAGCGGTGCCAGGTGTATCAAACACAGATGCCATTAAATCCCTCCACAACGACTCCACAGCACCAGTGTACTACGCAGGGCTGTTCAACGCTGTGCCCTGCAGAGTATCCCGCAATGTGGTGCAGGTGAACAGCAAGGCAGCAGACAACAGCTTCACCCCGATCACAGTCTTGGGGTACCAGGTGGGCTCAGAAGTCTGCACCAGGGTCAAGGGCCTCTACTGCAACCAGGGTCTGCAGCAAGGAACCCCATAGAGGGTCAATTTCTTTATTTTGGATGCTGGCAACGTTATTAGACCCTACACCGATTGGTCTGACATTGTGACTACTTTAAATGGAGTCTGTCCTGATACATTCTGGTTTCACTATCACCGTCTTGTGGCCAATGCTGGATTTGACTTTCATGGACTTCATTGATTCACGGTGCGTCACCCTTTCTCAACTCTCATGCTGGACTTTCTTTGCATCTTGTACTCATGTTGGCCCTGAATCATGCTATTTCCATATTCATCTTGTACCCTGGCTTGCAACATTATTGTGATACTACTGACTTCTGCAATTGTATTCGCTCTCCCCTCTTGCTTCTCCACTCTTTTTGACTGCTGACTCTCTGTTCTCTCCTCCTCTCCCCTCCTCCCCTTACTTTCTTCTATGCACTTACTCTATCAGAATTGTCCCTGGACCTAATATGATAGCAACCTTGTCAGTCTCCTCCCCCCTTCCTTTACTTGTTCCCCCCACTCTCCCGTCCAGCACTATCTGAAATGTCGTAAGGCCTAGTATGAAAGTCGCTTGTTTTGTTCCTCCTCAACCTTTCTGCACCCCTCTCCCTCACCTTTTGTTTTTCTTCGGCTCTACCAGAAATGTCATCTGGCCTAGTACGGTAGTCGCCTGTATGTTTCCATTTCCTTCCCACTCTCCCCCTCCCATCCTTATCTATGTCTTAGCTCTTGCACTATCTGAAATGTCGCCAGGCCGAGTACAATAGTTAATTTCACATCCTTACTGTTCATGGCCTGTAAGAATGTCATTGTATTTTCCCTTGTTCCCTCCCTTGTCGAGAAGCGCTTTGAAACACATTGTGTATAGGCGCTATATAAATAAACTATCATATCATATCATAACACAAATGTATATCTGTGTGTAGTGCAAAAGACTTAAACGGTTTAGCCATGTGCACTTAAATAAAAAAAATTAAAGAGTTGGAGAGAGGTGGAAATCGTTACTGGAGCTCTCATACTCGTCCCAGTAACTACCAAGTGGTGGAAGAGGGTGATAACCATTTTGGGAATAGTCCTACTTGGCCCGGCCAGGTGAAGAGTGGACATTGAATAGAGTCTCAAGTTTAATGAACGAGAAAAGCGAGGAGAATCTCGAGAGAGGGAAACAACGTGTAAAGGACACTGTTGAGAAAGTGAGAAGCCCAATATCTGGACTTTACAACTTGATCAAAGTAGTTACCAAGAACTAGCTGCAAATACATTACGAACGTGAACTTGCTGAAAAGCAGGCCACAGTAGAAGGGCGTCATTCTCCTGTGCCTTAGTTCCTTTGATTGTGGCAGGGACAGGCTAGATTAGCTTTGGACAGAGGATGGTTCTTTCTTTTGGACTCACTGACGACTGACAGGCACCCTAGTTGGATTCTGTTAAGTAGGGAAAACTCGTAGCTTGTGGAAAGTTAGGAGTTTTATATTTTTCTTTAATAAACAAATATTCCAAAATGGAAGTCAGGAGTCCTTGTCCTTCTTCTGGTCTGCCACACTACACAAAGGCATTTGCACTGAAAATGTTATAGCAGATGCACAAAGGTGGTCGCGTGTGACGGGCAACTTCAGACAGTTCCAGAAAATCTCTACACAGGTATTTGTATTTATTGGGTATTTGTAATGCGCCTATACGAAATGTGACAGGTGTCAGTCCTAGGCAGTTCCAGAGCAAGTGTTCTGAGAGAATCACAAATACTATCTCAGCACAAATACACGAAGCAGCCATAACACAAATAGGAAAAGGTAGTTACAGGCCATCAAAGAGCAATTACAGAAAGGTAGTCAGTGTGACAGACCGCCTTTACAAGGACTGAGTCAAAAACATTCAGAGAACGACAGGCAGAAAACAATGACAGCAAATGGAGGGCGTGGGGCGGACTAGAGTGCCTGGAGTTGACCAGTGTGCGTGGAGTGGACCGGAGTGCATGGAACGGATTGGAGTGCAGAGAACGCTTGAACGAGCATGTAACCCATCATATCACATCGCCACGCTTACTCTCTTCCTTACACCACCACTCAACTAGAACACAGAGATACTATGACACCATTCGGTATAACTGTTCTCATACCAACATCTGCCACATACTCCCCATCACTCTAAGTAAACACTGCTGGTTACACACCCCAGCCAGGCGTTCTCCTCAGGCCTAACGCAGCCACTTTCAGTCTGGACAAATCCTGCCAGAACGAACACATACTGCTGATCTCTCAACCACCACACCTACCGCTAAGAAGCAGCTGTCACACGAATGCCACACCAGCTGCACACATATCCGGTGCTCACACGCACCTTTGACTCTCTCTACTCTCTGTACTGACTTGAACTTCGGTTCCCAAGGGCGTTCAACCTACCAGCGCCTTCAGACCATACCAATGGTACATAAGGTGCTATATAAATGCAAAGTAACATAACATAACATAGGAACAGTTAAACATATGAACAACAGCCACATAACGACCCCCAGAATGTTATAAAGCGGCCGTTGTCATCAAGTCTCAGAACAGACACAAGGCAGCCACAAACACATAGAATGATGCATTCAGTACCAAACAAACAGTGTGACGTAGTTGGACACGAACAGTCAAGCAGCTAGAGACAGTGACGTCATAGACAGTCTTAGAACAGCCCTCTCATAAATTGTGCCAACAACCGTACTCCTGCACTATTACGGTCTCAAACGAGCCACACACAAGATCAACTGAGACAGCCAGCTCATGCCCACAGGCAGACCTACATTATGTTGGCACAATCAATTTAAAAGGTTTTCATTTGGATGTAAAATAGTGCACACAACCTTTGTGTTCAATTTAAACAGTTTATCTTTACCCACATGACAGGCCTGTAATAAGTCCATGTTGGAATCCACAGAGCAGGATATTGCCCTTCAGAGATAGCCAGTACTCAGGCTCTGATAGAATAAGAAGTGCTAGTGTTATCTCACACCGCAGAGACACATGCACCCCATCCCACAGTGCTTTTTAGCAGGAACTATGTTTAGTATAATGGACACCTTCGGTGCACATGACAATATGTCAGAGCTGAGGCCAGTCAGCAGGTGATTGCCACAGCTTTCACTGCCACCCTGTTGATTTATAATGGGTATCAGACAGTGGTACAAGTGTACCAAAAAAAGTAAAGGAACTGTGCGCAAGAACGAGAGGGGTGTGGCAGAGATGCGAGGAAACATGGGACTACATGCGTCAAGGCGCTGGGGAGTGCAGTGGGTAGACACCCAAGTGGACTGGAAAAGCAAAATCGGGAGGCCCTTCTCCATTTACATTTCATTATCTTCAGTTGAAACACATTTCAGCTTTGAAGTTACTGCTGGAGTGATTATCGGGGGGTTCTCCTGCAAGTTCTAGTACATTTAATTGGATGGTAGATTATTCTTTTGCTGTCAACCCTGTAATGACATTGTATATTTTGTTGAATTAATTTATAGTACTTAAAGGGTAAGGAAAACGAGTGGTGCAGTGTTCTTCCAAAACAGATTCAAGGGCAGGGGAAGAGCCCAGAGTTTTAATTCAAGGGCAGGGGAAGAGCCCAGAGTTTTAATTCAAGGGCAGGGGAAGAGCCCACACTTTTAATTCAAGGACAGGGGGGAGAGCACAGACTTTTAATTCAAGGGCAGGGGGAGAGCCCACACTTTTAATTCAAGGGCAGGGGGAGAACCCAGAATTTTAATTCAAGGGCAGGGGGAAGAGCCCATACTTTTAATTCAAGGGCAGGGGGAGAACCCAGACTTTTAATTCAAGCGCAGGGGGAAGAGCCCATACTTTTAATTCAAGGGCAGGGGGAAGAACCCAGACTTTTATTTCAAGGGCAGGGGAAGTGCCCAGAGTTTTACTTCAAGGGCAGGGGAGGAACCCAGACTTTTAATTCAAGGGCAGGGGGAAGAGCCCACACTTTTAATTCAAGGGCAGGGGAAGAGCCCAGACTTTTAATTCAAGGGCAGGGGGAGAACCCAGACTTTTAATTCAAGGGCAGGGGGGAAGAGCCCAGACTTTTAATTCAAGGTCAGGGGGAAGGGCCCAGAATTTTACATGTGGCTTAATAGTTTTGTCACATCATATCCTCTTGCTCTATACAGGCTCTGACAGAAGCTTTTTGAGATGCTGATAATGATCCAAAATTAGGACACTGGTAGTTGTATTTATATGAATAGTACCGACACACACCTTTGATTCATAAAAAATGTGGAGAAAACACTAACAACCATAGGATACAAATAACCTAATTGTTTTGACAACCCGGGTTCCGTGACGGCTTTTTAGGAGAACACAATCGATCCATAATATGATCAATATTAGCGTCTCTGCTTTTACAAAATACCATCAAAAATGTGCCTCTTTAAGATGAGTATGCTCTCCCTGCAGACCCCTCCAAGCCCCCCAGGAGCCAGAGGGCAGTACTTACTATCGGGCACATTGGTTTTGTATTTGCCAGCTCACCAGCAACCCAGGCAAGTTATTATCTTCAATAGCCTATCAATTGAAATTAAAATATATGAATTTACTGCAAAGCAAACAGTTGCAGAACTGTGCAAATGAGTGTTAAAAAATGTGGACCTATTCATAATAAATATTAAAGTTGTAGGACTCAGTACCGGTTAGTTCCTCCTCACCTTGACCTCCGTTGTCAGAAATGCCAAACTAATTGGCCCAGGATGCAAAATGTGCACTCATCGGTAGCCATTGGCTGGTGATAATTGACTATTGGCAAGAAGGAAATGGTGGGCTATCTGTATGTATAGAATTGAGGTGGCCAGTGACTTTTTATGGCTGGCTAGTAGCTTGCAACCTGACATCTGGCACCCTGAATTGACCCATATAAGCTTCAAAAACTACAAGTCATCTTCTAGTGCCAAGCGGGCGATTTTCGTGATGAGGCTTTTTCTCTGAGTTTAAATATTTCGAGTGGATTGTTTCCTCCAACGTATTCCTCATCTTAGATTTATTCCATCCAGCTTTGCTGCTCTTCGGAAATTGTTTCGGCAGAGGGCGCCGTGCGTCGATGTCATCGAGTCAATGGTCCCTCGAAGGCCTCCATCGAGGGTGACGTTATCGGGTATATAGGTAGCACACGTGGCGCCCATTGGCCTCAGTTCCGTTTTTCCACAGTGTACGTTACTTTGGACATTCGGTGCGCCTCGAGTTCTGTGAAAGAATAGTAAAGAACTAATATGTCCTCGTCATCGACGCCAATGCCGACCACGACCCCGAGATCGGGTTTCGAAAAGTGCAAGTCGTGCGGGTCAAAAATGTTGATCACAGACCCGCACCGAGAGTGTTTGTGGTGCCTCGGAGAAGGCCACGACATGGAGGCCTGTACGAAGTGTCAGGCGATGACGGGGAAAACGTTGCGAGAAAGGAGGGGAAAACTACAGGTAGGTCATAAATCCGACCGTAAAGCCTCTAGCGTCGAGTCGAGGTCCCATGAGGAGAAATCTCCTTGACGCGAAAGGCATCGGTCCAGGTCCTGAAGCGATTCCCATCGCTGGTCATCTTGGACGAAAAAATCGAAGAAACAACGCCACAGGTCCCCCTCCACCTCGTCCTCAGATGGGTCCCCAAAAAGGATGAACTGCCCCACAAAACAATCGTCCTCCGAAGAGTGGGAAGCATTCAGGGTCAAAATGATGGAGGTGTTTGAGAAAGCGAAGCCTCGGTCTGCGCCTTCTTTGGAAGCCGGCTGGGAGCGTCATCGCTCTGACACTCGCGCGCCCCCGAGCCCGGGTGATCCAAAAAGGAAGGATAGAGAACCTTCCAGGATGCCGAGCGAAAAAGACAGCTCAAGTCGAGTTGACCGCTCGAGGTCACCAACGCCATCCGAGACCCAACGCACCTCGAAGGGCAAATCTTCGAAGAGCGCCTCGATGCCCTCGAAGCCGGCTCCGTCGACGACCACTATTTCGTCTATGCCATTGACGCCTTTGTCGACGTCGACCCCGAAGCCCTTGGCGCCAAAGGTTCCAGCTAAGCCAGGCCAGCCAGAAAAAGGGAAAGACAGGGTTACAAGACCTGTAATGCCCGCAGAGCCCTTTAATACACCTCTTCCTCCAGAGAAGGTTTTCAAGCTTCTCCCTAGGAAGGAGTTTTTCAACTCCCTGACCTCAATTTTTGAGGAACAGGAAAGATCTGATGAGAAGAATGTACCTTTTGGGCTAGAATATGGCACCCCAAATGTCCCAGAATGTCTGATTTGAGAAGAAAGCAGGATGAGGGAGCTGGTGGATCATTACACAATGCAAGTGGCATTGACACATCTCCTGAAAATGACTTTGGTAAACCAGAACCAGGAGAGCATGCTAGTCCATCATACCGTCAGCTAATGACGAAGGTAGTAGATTACTTAGGATGGGCTAGACCATCAGCCCAATTCATCCAGGATGATTTGACAGACATAATGCACCATGGTCCCACCGAAGACCCCGTACTACCCTTTCATGTAGCCCTGCAAAATAGGGCGGCCAAGAATTGGGAGATTCCGGATTCTATTCCTCCGGTGAATAAATCCCTCACCTCAAAATAATGCCCTGCCAGTAGCAACCCTGGCTATCTGTCCAAACATCCCACTCCCGAGAGTCTGGTCATACAGGCAGCCACAGCTTCTAACAAACTTGCATACCCTTCAATCCCTCCAGACAGGGACGATAAGCGTGTGGATTGCTGGGCACGGAAGGTATTTTCAGCCGGGAGTATGCATTTAAAATCTGCCAACTCCACATGTGCCTGGCAAAGTTTTCGTACACTTTGTGGGAGTGTATCGCAATGGTGGCGGAGCACATACCAGAAGGGGACGAAAGGGAAGGGTTCCTAGCCATTGTCAGAGATGGGAAGGAAGCCATGCAGGAATCCCTTCAATCTGGATTGGACACTGTGGATAGTGTAAGCAGGTTCATGGCCACTAGCACAGTGATGCGCAGATTTGCGTGGTTACGGAAGTCGGGTTTCGCACCGGACGTACAGAACCGCCTTCTGAACATGCCCTTTGACGGGTCTCACCTTTTTGGCAACAAGGCTGACGAGAGCCTTGAGAGGTTGCAGACCTCAAAAGCAGTTGCCAAATCTTTAGGGGCTGCTATTAGGCAACCTCAGCCTTTTCGTGCGCCAGGACAATCGTGGAGGGGACGATCCTATCGTTACTACTCCTCATATGGAAAGGCGAGAGGAATGGCCAGTCAAAGGGGCCAGAGAAAGACCACTTGCGGTGGACAAGCAAAACGTGCAAAGCCAGCTCCAGCTGCAGCCTCTTTGCCATCAGCGGTTGCAACAACTGCCACAAAACCACTTTGAGGACTAGCATCACAAAACACCTGTAGGAGTCAGGGTGTCACAGCATCTGCAAGAATGGCGAGCCATTACTTCAGATGTTTGGGCTCTAGAAATAATAGCCCAAGGTTACTGCCTTCCTTTTCTAACGCAACCTCAAAGCAATCCACCAGGGAGACACCCTTTGAAGTTTTCAGACCCGCTTCTACAGCAGGAAGTTCTAACCCTGCTAGAGAAAGGTGCTGTAAAACCAGTACCTGCAGTGGAGAAGAATAAGGGATGGTACTCCCTGTATTTTTTGATCCCCAAAAAGGATGGAGGACTGAGACACATCTTGGACTTAAGAAACTTGAACAAGTTCTTCAGGAAGGACAAGTTCAAGATGGTTACCCTTTCTCAGATCCTTCAGGCCCTTCAACTTCAGGACTGGTTGATGTCATTGGACCCCCAGGATGCTTATTTTCATGTGCCAATTCATCTCAAGCACAGAAAATACCTGAGGTTCGTAGTTGGAGACTCACACTGTCAGTTTCGAGTCCTGCCATTCGGATTGACCTCCGCCCCGAGGGTCTTCACCAAGTTAATGGTAGTGTTGGCAGCGCACCTCAGGAGAGGGAGGATTCATGTCTACCCCTACCTGGACGATTGGTTGATCAGGGCACATTCTGCTGAACAAGCCCTGAATCATCTGAAAGTCACCTGCCACTTCCTCCACAGACTGGGCTTCTCCCTAAATTTCAAGAAGTCACAAATGACACCTTCCCAACAGCTCCAGTACATAGGAGCTGTATTACACATCCTTGGGAAAGAGCTCGCCTCCCAAGTCGAGGGCTTAAGACATTCTTCAGATGGTTTCCAAATTCCAAAATTCCCAAAATCTCCAGGCCTACGATTTCTTAAGGTTGCTCGGCCTCATGGCATCCTGCATTTTACTGGTGCCGGAGGCACGTTTGAGGATGAGATCCCTTCAATGGGCTCTAAAGAGTCCCAGTTCTCAGGTCGAATGACGGATCTTCTCCAGATTCTGAACAAGGTTCGACAAGATCTTCTATGGTGGATTTGTTCAGAGAATATCCTGAAAGGAGAACTTTTCTGGCAACCATGGCCAGAGATCACAGTAGTGATGGACGCCTCACTCAAGGGGTGGGGAGCTCATGCCAACGATCTGACAATCAGCAGTCATTGGTCTCCATCGGAGTCCAAACTACACATCAACCTTCTGGAGCTGAGAGCCATCAGACTAGCGCTGAAAGCTTTCCTGCCATCTGTCAGGGGAAAGAATGTCCTGATAATGACAGACAACACAGTGGCCATGCATTATCTAAACAAAAGAGGAGGTGTAGGGTCACTACCTCTGTGCAGAGAGGCAATGCAGCTCTGGTATTGGGCAATTCAGGAAGGAATCTCTTTAACGGCAGTTCACCTGAGGAGAATTTGACAGCAGATGCTCTGAGCAGGCAGAGCACGGTGTCCCACAAATGGGAACTGGTTCAGGAAGTCATTCAAGAGATCTTTGCCCTTTGGGGAACCCCTCAAGTAGACCTATTTGCGACTGGAATCAACCGGAAGTGCAAAAGGTATTGCTCAAGGGAATTTCCCTTGAGAGGAGCGCTGGGAGACGCGTTCGTGGTGGAGTAGAATTTCCCACTATTGTACACGTTCCCTCCGATTCCGGTCATTCCTCAGGTCATAAGGCGACTGAGATGGTTCGGGAACCGCATGATCCTAATTGCCCCGGATTGGGCCAGGAGAACGTGGTACTCTGACCTTCTAGACATGTCCATCTGTTCCCCAGTACGTCTTCCTCGGAGAGAGAACCTTCTCTCACAAATGGAGGGTCAGGTTCTCCATCCAGAGGTCAAAGCTCTCAACCTTCACGCTTGGTATCTGAAAGGCTGAGATACAAGGATTGGAACCTACCAGATGACGTCATGGAGGTGTTGCTTTTGGCCAGAAGGCAAGCAACAAAATTTCTATACCATTGCCGTTGGAGGAAGTTTTGCAACTGGTGCATAGAAAAGAATGTCAATCCTTTTCTATGTTCTATTCCGGAAGTACTGTCCTTCCTCCTGTCCCTAGTGCATAGAGGTCTAAATGTTAGTACCATTAAAGGTTATCTTGCAGCGCTTTCCTATTTCAAAATTCATTTGGTAGTGCAATTCTTAAAGGGACTCACTAATGTGTTTCCTCCTTACCCATTCCAAGTGCCAATTTGGGACCTCAATCTGGTTCTAAAATTCTTAATGTGTGCTCCTTTTGAGCCTTTGAAAACTTGTCATTTAAGATTACTGACATGGAAAACTGCTTTCCTAGTTGCTTTAACATCTGCTAGAAGAGTGAGCGAATTGCAGGCACTGTCTTCTCGGCCACCCTATACTGTGTTCCATAAGGACAGAGTTGTGTTCAGAGTTAAACCCTCAGTTTTACCTAAAGTAGTATCTGATTTTCATTTAAGTCAGAAAATTGTTTTACCCGCATTCTATCCTCCACCTCATCCTACTAAGGAGGAGGAAAGATTACACAGGTTGGATCCAAGAAGAGCTTTAAGCTTTTAAATCTCTAGGCTTTCCAAGCTTAGAGTGGACAACCAACTGTTTATCGGCTACACCGGAAAGAAATTCGGTCAATCGGTGACAAAAGAGACAATATCACGCTGGATTGTGCTTTGCATTTCAGAATGCTACAGATTAGCACAAAAAGACCCACCAGAAGGGTTAAGGGCTCATTCCACCAGAGGCATCGCCTCTTCGACAGCCCTTCAAAGAGGTGTTCCAATAAGGTCCATTTGTGAAGCAGCAACTTGGTCTTCACGGCACACCTTTTTAAAATTCTATACTCTGGATGCTTCCCAGTCTAAGGAGCTGAATTTTGGTAAAGCAGTACTATATTCAGCCATCTAAGGGTATTGAAAAATCTAACCCCTCCTCCAGAGAAATTGTTCATACTGCTTTGGGAGTCTATCAAAGATGAGGAATACGTTGGAGGACACAATCCACTCGAAGAACAAGTAACTTACAAACTGGTAACGTTCTTTCGATTGGATGTTCCTCCAACGTATTCCTCATCGCCCTTCCAGCCTACCCCTCTGTAGATTTTTCCGGGTTATTGCCAACTCAACTCTCGCAAGGCTGATACCTGTCTACCGGTACAATCTACACAGTACAAAATCAAAGGTGAAAAGGGAAAAACAGAACTGAGGCCAACAGGCGCCGTGCATGCTACCTATATACCCGATGACGTCACCCTCGACGGAGGCCTTCGAGGGACCATCGATTCGACGACATCGACGCACAGCGACCTCTGCCAAAAAAATGTCTGAAGAGCAGCAAAGCTGCGGAATACGATGAGGAATACGTTGGAGGAACATCCAATCGAAAGAACGTTACCAGTTGGTAAGTAACTTGTTATTCTGAGGCATTACTTTAGCAACATACGACAGATCTTTTTGTTGTAATGTTCACAGAGTATTTTAAGGCGTGGCGATGCGTCAAGGCTAATAGATTTGTAGGGGACATGCTAGGAGACTATACATGGATCAACGGTAAAAGTAAATCATCAATTGATTTCTTTATTATTTCAAAGGAACTATATTGACAAGTAGAGTTTCTGGAGATTGTAGATACAGCTAAAAGAGATTTCTCGATGCTGGTCTTGAAACTGGAGACCAATCATCATGAATCCCTCAGTAAAGGGAAGATAGATGTAGTGGTACTGCTCGGGAGGATAGCTCAGGGGCAACGCACTCACCTTGGAAGCAAGATGATGCATAGCAACACAGGGTTGATCCCCAGGTCCCTTCTTAGAAACCTCCGGGTATTAGGCATGTTCTAAATAACCAATTATTATTACAATTGTATTGCAACAATAATGAACTATTGGCCGTCATTCCTATTTACCTTTTAACATTTTGAGGTACTCCACCCTTCGGGAGCCCATTGTGCTGGGTCAAAATATAATGTTTGTTGTATTACCCAGGACTTGCTGCTTCACTATTATTTCCATTTCCTTTACCCTCTGATTAACATTTGGTCAACCATATTTTATGCTCTACAACTCCTGTCGGCACTAACCAATTGGGCTTGGCGATGTATCATGGTTTTGGTGATATAGCGATATATTTTCAATATTGATATAGATTTGACAATATCATTAACATTGAGATACATACATATATATATACCTTATTACATATACTACACATTGTATGTACATTTTGATATTTACGCAGCTGTGTGTATTTTCAAACAGGAAGAGAACTCTTGTAGGTGCACTTTCTTTTGATCAACGTCTTATAAATGAAGGTGTTTGTGACATCTATCATGTGGTTGGCAGCGAACAACTGAGCATTTAACCCACATAAACAATATGTATATCAGGATATAGCCTAAAAATATCGAGGTATGACTTTTGTCCATATCGCCTGACCCTACTAGCCAGTATAGTTAATGCTGAGGGATCATGGGCGTTCTTGGCCAAAACATCTTGAGAGACATAAATTGCTCACCGCTGCCTTAGGACATTTATATGTATATATATATATATATACACACACACAAACAAAACAAGAGGGGTGGCAGGGGCGCTACTCTGGGTCCCAGCTGCAGTAACTCAAACAGTCCAAAGATGTTCTCCTCCTAGCGTGCTTTCATGCCTCTGCAATCTTCAGGGAGGCTGATTTGGATGCAGGTGTGCACATAAAACACGTGCAATACCACAGTTTTAACATTCAAAGAAATTGGGCAACTTGGTACGGTATAACCCAACCCCAGACACTCTTTGCTGTCCCGGGGCTGCACTTTTCCCCAGTCTTCTCTGTCAGATTGTGACATTTCCACTCATTTCTCTGCGCTTTGTAATGTGATTTTGAGTTGACAAAACGATCTGGGCGCCCCTCTACCGAGAACGAACACGGCCAAATAACCTGTTCTATGTGAACGTGCCCACTCAGCAGTGCCTGCAGCCACGTTTAGCTCACTATATCTTTCACAGAAGAGAAATATCCATTTGAGTTGGTTTGGAGGAATGAATGGACTGTGGTGATGGACATACCTCTATGTGCTGCCACGGAGATCAACATATATATATATATATATATATATATATATATATATATATATATATATATATATATATATATATATATATATATATGCTCTACCAAGTTGCCTTTCTTATATACACATAGGCGCCTTGCGGCAAAACGAGAAAACCTTATGGACATATGCAGGTACACGTCCCACTCGAAGGGTCGCAAGCCCTTATTCGTGTGATGTTGGTTAATCAAAGCATGTATGTTCTTTTGCCTTGCCTCCGAGGGCTTCACTGGAACAGGACATGGTTCCAGAGCAGCAGGCTGCCTTGCCTACTTCTAGGAGGCACCCACACCGTGGACATGAAGTCTTTATTTTTACTTTGTTGAATGTATTTTACATTATCCTCTGGGGATTATCATATCAGATGGAACCCCGCCCCCCTCCATTCCTGAGTTCACGCTTTACCTAATCATATAATAGCCCCGGACGCACCCTTGCAGACAGTTACAATCACACAGCCAAATAGACAAACAATCATATAACAGCCACTCCTTACTCGTATGTGTCAGTGAGCAAGTCACTCTGTCACAGTCAGATACCAGTATACGCATTTAATCAAAGAACAACCTCTTTTTACCCAGAAAGGTCACACTGCAGAAAGTTGTCTAATAGCTGCTGACGCTCAGGGAATCATGCACACACTGCCACAAGTTGCCATGCAGACAGAGAGCCATTGCATCGAGGCTGTTTCACATTATCACAGTACAGATAGACAATATCACGTAACTGCCACCCACTGATGGTCACTGTGAGGAAAGTAAACACCGTCCCGCACAAACGCTCTATGCAGGTAACAATGTACACTCATTAAAGTAGCGTATTACTGCAATAGAAAACAGCAAAACAAAGTGCCATGCAAATGACTACGGAACCTTTGCCTCTATAACTGCATACCTGTAACAATGATCTCCTGCTTAAAAACCAGACAACAATTATAGTGTATGCCCCAAGGACGTAGCTAGCCACCTTCTGGGCAACAAAGATAGCTAGACCAGGAAGTTGATGGTGACGTTATCAGAGTTAAAGTGAAGAAACACAGAGGGCCCGATTCATGGAAATGTGCGCAGAAATCCTGCAAGGGCTGCGCGCCGAGAGGACACAGCGCAGGCCTGCGCGCAGAAAGAAAAATGCACGCCTCGTGTATTCATGGAATTTACAGTGCAAAGTTAACGTAATCGCAAGTCGCACCCGCAACGCCCCCAACACGCCCACACGGAAAGCATTAACAGACAGAACAGCTATCTTTGTGCGCTCCCCCGGTGCAAATACATGCACCCTTCAAACAGATTGTGGGGTCCACCGTAAACAGGCCTGCGACTCTGGGACCGTGTGGGGTCCCCCATAACTGTATCAAGCACCCCAACAAAATGCATATAAAAAATCTCAACTGTGCAATAACTCGGGAAATCTGCATGTGAACCCCGTAAAACATAACTGCACTCCGCTACACTGCTTACGTGCACCCCTAAGTTACATTGGAACACCGATTGAATACACGCACCCTGAAATCCAACATGCAACCCCATCAGCGTGTTGCAAATCCTACCCGCAAGTGTACTTATGCCTGCCTTCGGGTGGCAGATCATATGAAGGACTTGCGTGGCCATTACCTAGCCAAGACTTTGCGCGATCAAATCCATGAATATATCTCGTGCCGCTCAATTGTGGGCGTGTGAGGGACGGCCTGCAGGCCGTCCCTCAGAACGCCTACTTTTTTGCAAGTTCTTCCCTGTTTTTGGTGTTCCGCCCCTTCCCAGTCCTCTGCACAAGCCACGCCCACACTCTGCTTGAAGTCTCGCGCAAGGCCCTCGACGGCACGCGAAGATGTGCAACCTCCATGCAAGTCCAGGAAAAGTACTGCGCATTCGATTCCATGAATCGACGAAGGCAGATTTGCATGCAGTTCTGATCGCAAGTACCCTATTTTTTGCGCAGATAATTCTATGAATAGGCTCCATAGACACTATACTCAGGGCAACAAGCCACACCTCATCACACACGTTTCTCTTTTTCCTATATCGAACAAAAGCCTTGGCCAGCCTCCCTGCCTCTTCCATTGAAATGTTTGCTAAGATATATTGTGTCGACTGCCCCCCTCCACGAATCATGTGCCACTTGTCTTACACAACACGCCACCTTGGGAATCCGACACATTCCGACAGATTAAAGGTTGTTCTAAGAATGGGCCTAGGCTGTTTGCATCGGCAAATCCCAGGGCTATCGCAGGGCAGCCTGTTTGGTAGCATTTTCCAGGGGATTATGGATTTGGTTGTGTCACTGCCTGACGCTTGACAGTTCTCCTTGTCCTGTGTTCCAAGCCCAGCAACCTTTGACCCTGACTGCAATGGGATCATCCCTGCACTTTAGGAAAGCTGAAGAAATTACATATATCAAAAATGTTAATCCACTCAATCCATAGACCGGTTATTACAGTCTGTGCGGGCGTTGACCCTCTCCTACCAATTACTGGTGTTCTTTTGATTTATCATAATGAATTCTTTTAGTAGCAAGGAAAAAGAAAAAAAGGATGGATCTAAGGCTTGCAAGCCCTCCTGACTCTTTTCCCATGTGCCTTCACAGCAGGGGATTAGCCCCATTCGATTCAATCAGCAATGCACGCAGTCCAGCTAGAAATTCTGGGTGCCAGGCTCGGACTGGCCTAGAGGGCAATAGGCCAATGCCCGAACCAAAAACGCACAATGTTAGTGCGGGCCACTTTTCTTGGTCAAAGTGGGACACTTTTTGGGCCAATGTGGGCCAGTTTGATGAGTTACTTCACCATGAGGCTCGTAGTTTTGACCAGTGTTGCTGAATATATATCGTTTAAAATGCACAATTTGCATCACATTTTATCAAAAAACTCCCCCTTGGGAACTGTTCAAACAGTCTGTCACAAAAGGAATGAATTGCCATTTGCAACGGTGGGCCACTTTTCCATTGGTGCCCGAACCCGTTGTATGCCCCAGTCCACTCCCCTGTGCGACACATTTTGGACTTGTGTGGCCTCAGCTGTGCGTTGCAGCCTTCCATCCAAAACTGTGGATTTTAGTCCATCTTCCTGAGCGAGAACAGGCGTGCATTAGACACTATGTATCGGAAGGATAGCTCAACGGCAATATGCTCGTCTTGGAAGCAAGATGACACGGACCAGCACAGGTTCGATTCCCGGGTCCGTGCTTAGAAACCTCTGGGTATTAAGTGCGTTATAAATAACATATATCATATCATATTTCTGGTACCATGCCATTGCAGCGGGGCTAGGAGCATCCTTGTACAGGCATCGGTGCTGTAGTTTAATTTTATGGGGGGATCCAAAATGGGGGTGAGGAGAATCCTCCCCTGTACCACCATGCATCATTCATTCCTTGTACCCCTTCCCATAGTTTCAATGTAATGTTCTGGTTCTCTGAAGAAAACACATGATGCTACTGCAGCAACGCTTATACACGGCTACTATTCCTTAGCACACATGTGAAGATATCTCCCCATGTTTCTGGGTCCTCAGATATCAACTTTTCATTTTGAATAAATAAAATGATTTTGTACCTAAACATCAGCCTGTTTCTTTAAGGTACACTCTTCTCTACACATATCAGCTTGCATGTTCAGTATGTTAACAGAATCCCCAAACAAAAGCTTTCCGGAGTCATTAAATGCTCCAATTCTGTCCCAAAGTACCAACATTTATATTTTGTTAAAACTCATTGTTCTCCAAACATCCGCTGGGCATTTTCTCAAAACATACCAAATCCCATCAGTACCAGCCATTTAGTTTCAGTAAAGACTAAAGAATAATTCTCATTTCCCAATGCTCCACCCTGATGCCCACCACCTCACTTTACAATGCAAAGCCTCGTGCATCCTGGTGCCACTGCATGCCCAGGTTCAGTAACCCACTGTGGAGAAGGCAATGGTAAAGGACAGTGTGGCTCCAACAATCTCTTTAATTAGGTCAGAAATAGGCAGGGTTGCAGATTCAGGTTTGGGAAACTCCCGGCCAGACTTAGCAAAACTCGAAAACTAAAAAGGGACTTCTGAATACAAATGTGTCAGGATGGGTTAAACTGAATGGTGATAGGTCTTAGTATTCCTGGGGTTCCCCTTGTGATACAACATACATTTCCAAAACGTATTGTAATAAGTTCTCACCCCGCCAGAGACTCTCTACTTCTAATAAAGATAAGTCAAATGGTTGGCCAAAAGAAAAGTCTCAAACCTAACCCGCACTACCACCATACACCCGGGCAGCACCTGCACTTGGGTGCTGTTTCTGTATCCCTACAGTCCCCTACCAGCTCTTGACACTTGATGTCTAAACTTACCCCTGCACTTGCCCCAAGCTGGCCGCACTTTTTACCTATTCTTATTTATTTTACTGTTGATCATATCTATTGCACTACCCCTTCCCCCCTGCACTTTTCCCTTTCCCCCCTCCCCTGCACTTGCGCAATCTCAATGCTACCTGGCCTAGTAAGATCGTTGTCTCTGTCTTCCCTCTGTTCCCCCTCCCTTGCCGCGTCGCGCCTTGAAACACTTGTGTATATGCACGTTATAAATGCCATATCATATCATATCATATCATATCATATCATATCATATCAGACTGCAGCCTCTGGCTACTCTAAGCAAATAGAATAACGTTCCAAGGATTGGCCAAAGCTAAGAGTTCACAAACCTAACCTTCAAAGCCGGTCTGTATTCTAGTGCAACAAAGTAGACTTGTCCCTTGGTTCTCTCAGTGTTTACACCAGGCTCTTCACCTTTGACTTCAGGATTCCAAACAGGTCCCTCCCGGACCTTGGCTTTAACTGCCATTTCTCCACCGCTCTTCCAGGGTCCTTTTTAGATAGCTAACATTCTCTTGCCCTCCTGTCATGGGCTTCATCTTTCCCTAAGGATCACTGGTGGAAAACCTTTGGCTCTAGTTTCCCAATTCCCCAAGGATTTGACACGCTGTTGTGCCCTTCTGGTCAGCCTTCTTCCTCCAGGGCTTCCAGCGCTAAGCATCTCTCCACCACTGCTCCCACCCCCCCAGGCTTGCACATCCATTACCCCAGGCATCAGTCCATGCAGTCCTCCTCTAAAAGAGCATCAGCAAATGGGTCTGCCTCCTCTGGGTACATGCCACTGAATGAGGTTGTGTTGCTGTTTCAAAGATGGTCCCTGATAGGTTATTCCGCGGGCTGCTGTGTTTCCTTCCCTGGGATTGGCTAATTATTTTATTGGTTCTATTTGCTCTGGTGATTTGCAGCACAGTATTTCCATCAGTGGATGCTGCCATGTGGTGTCACGTGGTTTCCCTGTCTTGGGAGGTTTGTTGTTCTGGTCCATAGAACATGTTGTTCTCGCATTAGGTTTTCTGGGAACTGAAGACCTCTGGTTGATTGACAAGCAGGGCTGCCCTGGGAAAAAGGGTACTGCATCTCTATGGGCCCCCTGTTGTGTATACGCAATCCTTTGTTCTGCGCGCCAGTTAGCCCATCCCCCCTAGAAGGTGCACCGTCTACTGTGCCATGTAGCCTGCCATAGCGGCAGCAGCCGAATGCAATGACATGGATTTAGAAAAGGATTTGAGCGCCCCTTCTCTGCCAGGGGAATCACCCCCTTGAACCACATCAGGGTCAACCCTGTACCGAGTGTCTCGCTCCCCTCATCAGGAAGTGAAGGGAGTGCCTCCAACTCCCCACACCATGTACTGCCCCATTGCTCCTATATGGCTGTTAAGTGGCAGATTCAGGCCACATGCTGATTGGCTGCTTCGTATACCTATTTGCTGCTGTATGCCAATGTGCATCCGTCATGATATGATATGATATGATATAGCATTTGTAACGCGCCTATACACAATTTCTCAAGGCGCGACAAGGCAAGGAAGGGGCAACAGAGGGAGGACAGAGACAACGCTCTTACTAGACCAAGTGACATTGAGATTGTGCAAGTGCAGGGGAGGGGAATGGGAAAAGTGCCAGGGGAAAGGGGAGGGGGCAGTGCAGTACATGGGATCAAAACAAAAGCTAGAAGTGTGGCCAGCAGGTGGGAAGTGCAAGGGTAAGTGCTGACAGCAGGTGTCCAAAAGTTCAGGTAGGGGTACTGTAGGGTTACAGATACAGACACAAGTGCAAGGGTTGCCGGAAGGCAGTGCGGGTTCCAGAAACAGCTCACTACGAGCAGTCTCAACCTTACATGCAATTCTACAACCTCCAGTTCCCACATGACATGATATGATATTATATGATATGGTATTTATAACATGCCTATACACAAGTGTTTCAAGGCGCGACGAGGCAAGGGAGGGCGAACAAAGGAATGACAGACAATGATCCTACTAGGCCAGGTGTCAATCAGATCGCGCAAGTGCGTGAGAAGGGGGAAGGGACAGTGCAGTACATTGGAAAAATAAAATAAATAACAATAAGTAAAAGGCCAGCAGGTGGCAAGTTCAGGGGTAAGTGCAGGCATCAGGCGTCCGGTACTGGTAGTGGGACTGTAGGGATACAGAAAACAGTGCCCAAGTGTGGGGGTTGCCAGGAAGGTAGTGCAGGTGTTCGACTGGTGGGGGAGGGCACCGAGTTCAGAGGGTGGCCAGGTAACCAGTGCAGTTTCAGCCAGGAAGTCAGCCGGGGAGAAGGGAAGAAAAAGCAGAAGCAAAAAGAAAGGTTTTGAGTTTCTTCCGGAGCCAGAGATGATTCTCTTCAAGTTTCAGGGAGGCAGTGAGGCTGTTCCAGAGGGAGGCCCCAGCTGAGGAAAAAGATCTCCCAGCAACTGTTGCTTAGAGAAGCGAATGACCCTGAGGGAGTTGGAGGCGGATGAGCAAAGAGCTTGAGAAAGGAGATATTTAGGAAGAGGGAGTTGAAGGTATTGAGGCACCAAGCCCCAGAAGGCCTTGTGGACAATGCAGAGGATTTTGTATTTAATCCTTGCAGCCACTGGGAGCCAGTGCAGAGATTTCAGTCTTGGAGAGATACGATCCCTGGGCTTGAGGCCAAGGACAAGTCTCGCAGTCCTGTTCTGGGTGAGTTGCAGAGGTCGGAGAGTGGAGGCAGGCAGATTTTAGAAAGAGGCTGTTGCAAAAGTTCAGCCTAGAGAGAACCAGAGCTCTGGAGACAGTGAGCTTCTGGGGAAGGAGAGGAAAGGAAGAATACCTCTGAGGGGAGGTGCAGCTGGTAGTGTGACTTCTTAGAGACGTCGGGGATGTGAGGAGAGAAGGAGAGTGTGGAGTCGAATATGACCCCGAGGTTTTGACTCAGGGTCATCTTACCACATGCTGCCTCATACGCACACGCATGACTATCATCTGATTGAAATCACTTCATACACCCAGATGGAGCCTCACACTTCCATGAACCAAAGTCATATGCTTGGTATTAGCCGTGTTTTGTCATGTATAGCCCTTCATGGATAGCTACTATGTCATAAGTCCATGTGTGACATTTCTCACATTCAAAAGCTGGTTGCTACTACCTCACGCACAGAAAATTGCACAGGCCAAGTCAAGACTTCCACCTATGTGCCTAATATTAGCATGATACATGCAGACAAGAACTCCTCATCAAAGGCCAAGCACAGCCCTCGTATGCCAGGTATGAGCTCATCAAATTGCATGTGCACAAGAAGGGACTTGCTCTGACACATCCACTGATGCACACACACCCACATCTACTACATAGAGGCACACGCATACAGCAACACAAGCCCAGACAAACACATGCAAACACACTCTCACACAGAGACACACGTGCACAGGTGGACATACACGCACGCACACAAACACATGAACTATGGCTTCCTCCTCCCTCTCTTAGGCCTAACTCACCCGTCTTCCCGCATGGCTGGTGGATCTTAGTAGTGTACACAGACCCCTGCTGTTCTCCTCATGGAGAGGGGGCATTGATTATGGACTCCTATAGTGTGACAGTGCATGCACGTAGTCGGCACAAGTGCCCTTCAGCCACGGTTGGCCAGAGGTCTGAAGGCAGCAGCTGCAGCATTGTCTGCGTGCCAGGATAGCCGGAAGGAAAAGCAGGACAGGCATGCTGCACAGCATGACTTCACCAGTGTCCAGCACCGCCTCCATTTGA
Organism: Ambystoma mexicanum; assembly: GCF_040938575.1. Lineage (NCBI taxonomy): Eukaryota > Metazoa > Chordata > Amphibia > Caudata > Ambystomatidae > Ambystoma > Ambystoma mexicanum. Next base: position 1,223,457,268 of record NC_090934.1, on the reverse strand, counting down.
GGTGTCTCCCAACCACTATGCCTTCTCATTGGCAGTGCCAGGAGAAACAGGGATCAATGAGACAGAAAGCGTTTCGCTAGACTTTGGCAAAACACTCAGGATGTTCGATGGTGCCTTTACCACCAGCTTTACCTATGCATGCTATCCATGTGTGCCATCCATGTTCCTTTGGAATATCTCTGCAGTAGTCCCCCTCCCTCTGGGTGAGTCATTCCACAATCTGATTCCTCAGAAACCAAGAAGTAGGTTTGGGGCAGAGCCCCCCCTGCCATGTGAACCAATGTTTGTTTATGCTTATGTTTATGGATTTAAAAAGCGCACCAGGTACCCATAGGCTTACGGTCGTTTAACGAACATACGACAAACTAGACATAACACATATAAAGGAGAAGAGGCTAGTCACGTGGACAAAAGAATAATCTCGAAGGTGAATTACCAGGAGTTCGTAGGGCAAGAGGGACTTAAGAGAAAAGTACTGTTTTACGCTTTTTCTTAAAGACCTCTGTAGATGATGCAGCTCTTAGTGAGGGCATTAAGGCATTCCATGCTGGGGCACCGCTAATGCAAAGACACCATTCTTTGCCTTCTTGGTCTTACATCGAGTCATACTAAGAAGAATTGAATCGTCTGATCTTAGGGCTCTGAGGCGATGTTTTATTATGATGGCTTCTTTAAGGTAGGCAGCATGTGGCCCTGCACACTTTTATGGGCAATAAGAAGCAACATGGAGGAAACCCTGGCCTGGATAGAGAGCCAGTGGAGACTTATTCTTGCTTCTGATAGATGATCTCTTTTCTTAAGGCATTTAACGACCCTCACTGCTCCATTTTGGATTACCTGAAGACGGTGAAAGTCAGATAGGGGAATACCCACCAGAAGACTACAACAATAGTCCAATTTGGATCCTATTATCGCCCTGGCTAGGGTCTCTGAGTTTTTTTCAGAGATGAAGGGTCTTAGTTGGCGAAACAGTTTGATAAAATAGGAAGAGGAGGAGATCAGACTGTTAACCTGGGCTTTCATATACACATGTTGGTCTAAGTAGATGCCCAGGGTCTTCACCGATGACCACGGTCTCCCCTGTTGCTGCTTCCCATCGTTGTTTCCTCTTCCTGTGAGCTCCAATATAATGGCAGGCTGTTTTCTCGTGAGTAGAAGCCGGTTTGGCAGTCCTGTTATTGCCATGGGACCCGCAGGGGCAAAGCCCGGGAGGTAGAGGGCCCCTGCACATAAACCTGGAGGTAACATGCAAGGAAGTAAGTGACATTCCCCCGCCCCCCAGGCCTGGGTGACAACAGCAAGGCTCGTGTTGGAAGGGGTGGAAGGGACCGACACCCGCCCAGTTTCACTGACAGACACATGGGCCAAGGGAACAGAGGGAGAACAAAAGGTACCCCAGCCTCATGGGCACCACTTTTGTCTTAGGGGATGCAAACTAGCACCTATCCTTTACCTCGTAGCATCACAGGGCTAACAAGACAAAGATAAAAAGAGGGTCTCCATAAGGACAGGAAATGGCACCAGCTATTAAGAAGTAGCCCCCAGGTGCCTGCATTCGCTCAGACAAAGAGTTCACCATAAAAGCAGGACTTCTCGCCGACGCTCACGTGTGACACAAGACAGAGGAACCTCCAGATGTACCCGCCCTTCCCACCCACGTTGCCAGAAAATGGTATGAAAAATGTAATGCTTGGATAAAGGGAACAGAAAGGGGAGCAATGGGTTGGTTAAAACGGTGGTTAACAGCACGGTGAGCTACCTCCTCCCCTAACAAGGTTGCCAGAAGACGGCCTCCTCCAAATAAAACACGATTGGTAAGCGGAAAAAAGCTGCTGTCCTATAAAAAGCTGGTAAAGGTTGGTCCTTCCTCCCAAGCAGCCAGAAAATGCCACATGGAAGAGATTCGCTTGGGATACCAGCAGAGCTGGGAAGGGGTCAAAATTGCCCCGCAAAATTTAAATAAAGGGGGTTCCCTGCCCAAGCAGCCAGAAAATGGTCCAAATACAATACGCTTGGTGCAGTACCCCCGCTGCCCCCGCTAGAAAATGGTCCAAATACAATACGCTTGGTGCAGCCCCCAGCCTTTTTTGGTCTAAGGAAGTACAGTAGTTCTCAAATAGGAGATAGAAAAAAGAGGCCCAGCTGACGCTGGGCACATGTCATAAGTGGAGCAAATTGCGGCAGCATGGATCAGCCCCGCGATGGCATCACGATGGAGCAGGGCCTCCACGCACCTGATCCCATGATGCCGAAAAGCATATAATTCATCCATTTCGTGTCTTTTTTTTAATGCTATTGCTGTTTTTATGCCATGACTGTTATGTGGGTAATAAAACTGACGGCCATATAGCTCCACCTCACTTGTGTGATTTTTTGCAAAGTATAGTAGCATTTCTTTGGTTTGGGAGCATGTAGCCACATTACCAGCCATTCCTCCTCTCTATGCCACTCCCAGCCTTATAATGTGAGCCTTGTCTTTGGTTTTACAGGAAAAGCAGCTCAGACGAAAAGAAGCAGCATGTGGCTCAGGCCGCCACCCATGCCGCTGCCCAGCCTACCCACTCGCCCAGCTGGGAGGAGACCTTGTGGCTGGACATCAATGAAGATGATGCCGTGGATGAAGGTAGGCGAAGGAGGAAGGCTGCTGGCAGGAGCGGACGGGACGGGTCAGCTTTGAGTAAACTGTGTGGGACTGACTTATATATGGCTGGCAATGTGTGATAGGAGTGTCATTGCCTCTCTTGTGAGCTCTGCGAGACTCTGAATGTATTCCTGCTATGTGTTACTGCCCGTGTGCGACTTCCTCTCGGTACATGTTTGCATGACTGTTCTTTGGCTTTTTGACTACTAGTGTGTGGATGCTGTGTAAATACATGCTCGTGCAAGTTACTGCTCAAGAGATCGCTACTGTGCTCATGTGTGCTTTAAATCGCTCCTCTAGTGCTGTTTTCTTGTCATTGCATGCGCGTGATTATTTTATTTATTTATTTATTTATTTCACACCAAAAACCTGCCATGCATCAGGGCGCGACAAAGACACACACTAGACAAAACATAAAGCACAGGACAACCTAGGGGGGCAGGCGAAGGTAATTGATTCCAACAGCGTGGATTTACAACGCAGTAGATTCTTTTCCAGTTGTAGTGCCACGGGTAACGCATTCCAGGCAGAAGCTGCTAGCAAAGGGAAAGATCTTCTGTTTCCTCTGGCACGGTTTGGTGTAGGGCAAATGACTGTTGCTTGATTGCAGGACTCTTTCTGGTTGGTGATTTGTTAGCTTGTCTTCCAGGTATGTGGGAGCTTTGCCGTGGATGCATTTGTGTGCCAAGGTCAGGATCTTAAATTGAACTCTGGAGTTCACAGGCCAATGGAGCTTTTTTCTGTGTTCATTAATGTGGTCTCTGCGGGTTACGCCTTTGAATATACTGATGGCATCATTTTGAATTGTTTTGAGTTTACAGAGGTTTCCCTTAGTCGCGCCCCCTAAGAGAGCATTGCAATAGTCGATCCTGGCAAGAATCGCTGCTCCAGCCAGGGTTTCACAATTCTTCTCAGAAACAAATGGTTTCACCTGTATGAGGAGCTTCAGGTGGTGTGGAGTAGAGTTTACCTGGTTATTGACCTGTGTGTCAGAACTCAGAGGAGTACCAGGTTTTGACCTTGTCCAGAGTAGGAATTTGGCAGTTCTCAATGAGAAAGTTCGCCTCGCGGAGGTCTTAATTGTGTCTAGCCCAAGGTGGACCAAAGGGTAGGAGTTTAGTTTTGGAGTTGTTTAGGAATGTCTGGCAAGTGGTCACCCACTGCTTTATGGTTTTGAAAACTGAGTTAAGTTTAGTAGAGTCACAGTCACAATCCCCTTTCAGATTGCGTAGGAGTTGTGGGTCAGCTGTGCAATTTGAAAAACAGACACCAGATTCTGAAAGCAAGTCACAGCGAGGCTTAACAAAGTGATTAAAGAGAGTGGACACAGACAGGCCCCCTGGGGTTCTCCACAGATAATGGAGGCAGGATCAGATTAGGAGCCAACCCAGAGCACTGCTGAGACCATACAGGATAGGAATGAGTGAATCCATGTGATAGCTTTGCGGGAGCATCTACCGACCTTATCCAGGGTGAGAAAGAGAATATAGATCAAACGCCACCGATACGTCCAACAGCACCTGCAAACTGCATTTGTTTTGCTTTTCCATCAAGTGTCAGAAAACAAAGGGTCATCAGGCCAAATCAAATCAAGAGGTCTTCTGCTTTGAGTCTGTGTGGGACTTCTCTCCAATGGTGCCAATCAGGCGTATGGCTTCACTATGTATGAGTTCATGCATCGGTGCTCTGTGTTGACCTATAGGTTACTACTGTGTACGAGTTGACTGTGATTGAATGTCTGGAACCTGGCTGTCTGACTGTGTCTATGTCATCCGAAAAATGTCTTTCCCCGTATCACAGTTTCTGTGCGTCACACCATTCAATCTGTCAGCTGCTCAGGTGCCAGTGCTTACTTCAGGAATCCAGGGATATAGAGGATTTCTGTGCAGTTGTCTTGATAAATATATTCCTAAATTCTTATCTAAGGGGTTCTATGTCTTGCTGGGATGCCGGGGCCAGCTCACTGGCATGTGGTGCCAGGACCAGCTTGGCAACTTGAAGCATCAGGACCACCAGAATGGGCTGAGGCATCAGGGCCAGTATGGTGGTTTGGGATCTGTACATCTGTCTGTCAGCTCAAGATACAGGAGCCATCATAGCGGGCTTGTCAATCCAACTGCGGATGGTGGTTTGAGACAACGGTGTCCTAGTATTTTGGAACACAAGGGTAGGCATTGTGGGCATCAGAGATTCTTTTCCAGTAGTAGAATCATAAAATCTCGTCGACTGTGCAAGTGGGCCTAAGCATTGGCATGGGATGAATTGCTGCAGTATGCCCGATTACACCGTGAGCTGTTAAAAGTGTTTTTTTAGTGAAAAATCATAACATCATGGAATCCCAGGAGTCCAGCTTCCTTCCAGGTCAGGAAAAGAGTCAGTGCTGTGATTGGCCGTGCCACCTCCAAAATCCCGCCAGGGGTAAGACTCCTACCGCTCTCGCCCATGGGCCCTCATCGCAGATACTGTGCAATCAGTCGCATGCATCATAATGTGTGGAAAAGGGCAGCTTTCTAAACGCCTAAATTGCTCACCTCGCTCTGCGCCTCACAACGGTTTAATGCAATGAGCATTTCTCTAGCACAACCCTCTCACCTATCTTCACCCCCTTCTTCGAAAACGCCCCATTGCATTGTGCAAATCCCTGTCCTGTTGCTACACGTGCAACTGTACATCAAATCTGCTCTGTGCTGACCCCTCCCCTGTCACTATCAGTTCCCTCCCCTTCTAGCCTCCAGGCTATGTCTTGGAAAAAAGGCTGAAAAGCGCTCTGCACCGCTGAAAAGTGTGTTAGAATTTGGATGCAGTGTAATAAAAGGTCCACTTTTCGCTGTAAAAGTGGAATTTATTAGCGTGCTGATTTGGTTAGAGATACTATTATCAGTTGATATTCACACCAGTATTGAGAGTTAGGGTGCGTTTTGAGTCATTCTTTATGAGTGAATACAAATAAAGCAAACTGACATGTTTCGCAGCCAGTGGCGCTTTCTGAAGGCTAAGTAATTTAAATTAAAAATTAGTGCCAGACATATCTTCAAATCTATTTCATGAAAGCCTATTTAATGACATACTTCACTCTTAATGTTTGAGAATGTACACATAAATTGAGTCTGATCTCCATTGTTCCCCGGTTTTAAGCAATAAAACAACATCCGTCCGAAGTGCTTAGCCGAGAAAGTGCTGCAATCAGTGTATGTCCTGTAACTCTGCCGAACCTCCCCCTGAAGCGGTATTGCTGCAATACACCAGTCGCTTTATTACTATGGAAACTCTTCTGAGCAACTCACTTGGAATATGTAAACCTACCCCCTCCAAACAAGGGAAGTCTTCAAGACGAAACGATGCTACCTCTGCCAAATTGTTTTTCCCAGACCGAAGACCCCCCATCTACTCCACTTCCACAATTCTCTCCTTATCCCCATTGCACCTCGTGCGTGCCACCCCCAAGAGTCCCATGCCCGTACACCCCTTCCTTAATCTCCCCCTTCAGAAACAATACTTGCCCTAATCTTGCTGGGCCGTCTGCTCGCCCTCAGTTCGCTGCTCATACCTCATCTCCCCTAAGAAGGCCTTCAGGTCCCTCTCCAAAGGACTGAACTCCCCCAAACCCTTTCAGACCTGTGTTCCGCCGGCAGTGGGAGGTTTGGATGCAAGATGGGCAGGTTTGCGGGAGGTGGATGCCTTGTAAGTGATAAAGGCAATTGTAAAGAGGATATTGGTGGGGATAGTTTGGCAGCCAGTGTGGTCAATTTGCTTTGAAGCTGTCATGAGGCTTTACTGCCTGAAGGCTGCTGCCCTAAGTACTGCTAACTGCCAGCAAGGGCCCACTTAAAGACCCTTTTCTTTAAAATGTTCACCTCTACCCTAACCTTCATTATTCAGCTGCACGTTTTTGCCAAACCCACTGGCCCGGCACCCATAGCGCCCCACTCCCCGGCTCTATCACAGGCAAGTGACTCACAGCTGAATATCTATGTGTATGTACAGTAAAAAGCGATGCCAACCAAATTTCCACAAGCAACGGCCACCCACTGCCTTAATCCCTCCAATTCTCCATAACTTTCTAATTTGTTTCTGCATGTCCTAGTCACATCTTGTAACCTGGGCCACATACACCCTTTTCTTCAGCCCCTTTGCAATGGTGGTGGCACCATGGGCCACACCTCCATCTGTTCAGCCCATTTTCTTCCAATTCCTGCAGTACTTTCACATCTCCCCCTGCAACATGGCCAATTTGAGTGTACGCTCCCAGTGTACTGCATGCCCTGTGCCCTCTGTCAGGCATCACCCACCATTTCCTTGTTCGGTAGGCACACTTCTATTTCATTAACACCTACCGTACCCCCACACTCTCAACTTCTACAAATCCTCTCCTACTGCCTACAATTGTTTACCACCCTGCCCCAAGGCTCCTTTGTTTCTTAACTATCAACCGTCCAGCCATCCCCTCTTGTGTTTTTCTTTGTTTCTTAACTCATTCCTTTATTTCACAACCCCTCACTCTCCTAGCAGTAGACCCCAGCAACAAGGAAAACACCTTGCCGGTGTCAAGATCAGACCTATCTCCAGGCAATATGGCTGGCTGCTTCCCAGTCACTACTACCTATCCTGCTAAACAGCCCGAAGCCGCTGCATCCCCAATACCTCAGAGACCTGCATTCCACCTTCTCTTTGTGTCCTCAAGTGTCCATGCTAGTACTTCTTGATGCCTAGTCATTGTGGTGTCAATGCCTTCAAATGTCCCCGCCCCACCATTAAATGCCTTGGAGTAGGTTCTGCACCCCCATCAGGCCCTTACCATGTTTGACCAACCAGGTGCCAATGCTATGCCTGGCCACCCAAGCGATACAACCACTTTTGCCATTTTTTAGCCACTCCCTCTGTGAAAGTTCCCCACACGCAATGCATTATCACCTCCAATGTTTACAGCTGTCACCTAGGGCATGTCAACACAACTGCACTCCATACCTGAGGTCCCTCCCATGTGACCTCCTCACTAGTAATCAATCATATCCCTACTGCATTACCTTAACCATTACATACTCTGACCACAAAATTCACCATTGCCAAAAAACGAATGCACCTCCCAAACAACCTGAAGAGGCCAACATGCAAACCGTGCCCAAAAATTCTCAGCCAATTGCATCATCTATACTTCACACCACAACCTCACTGCATGCTGTATCGGCTTAGCCTTCTCGCTTCCAGACCACTCCACTGCCTGATCCCACCTGTCTTTTTTTGCCAAATAATCCCCCTCCTCTGGCTCAAATGGCTCTCACCCAGTTCCCATCCCTGTTTAGGGCCAGGCTCAGTGGGTGCTACAAAAGAATACTCTCATGCCAATGAATGGCAGGTATTTCCCACCCCCTTCTCTCTCTTGCACTCAACGCTACTATCTTCACCCTAAATGGGTGTCAATGTCATTACCCCAATCTCCTTCTCCCCTTAATCTAACCATGGTGCTCTTCCATCCGCGAGCCTCCCCAGCCGAGTATGTGTGTGTTGCACCTCTGAAAGCCCCTCCTCTTTGTTTTCAGCCCTCAAGTGACAACTTGCAGTAACCAACTCCCACTTTCCACGCCAGGGTCTGGAGGTCCGCTAGCGGCACCATTGGCTTGTACCAAACCATGCTGTTATACTGCCTGTTCTAGGCCCCTCTGTGATAGGTGCCAAGGCACGCCTCTAACACACTAATGCAAGCCTCCTTTTGTGTTACCATTAGACCCTTCAAGTGCCATGTTTAAGGGACAAGCAACTGCCTGCAGGGGCTTCCATAGCCATGGTCTGCCCAGCACATCTTGCAATCATGGCCTTAGTCCCCCCCTGCTGTGCCAAAACTCATCAATCAGTTACCAAGTGGCCCATACCATCTGTCCACCCTTTCCCACTCACTTTGTCGCCTGCAATACCTCATCATATAGCTCACTTTATGTCCTTCGTGCCTTTTAGTCCCTCCACCCGCCTTTACATCAGCCCCAGCAATTCCTGTGCATATTGCCACCCAAACCAACCGTCATCCTACCAATTGCTCCCCAAAACTTTCCTCACCCCAATAGCCATATGCATCCATTGGAACCCCTCTGCCACAGCACCTTAGAAATTCCCTATTTCCATCAATTTTATCAACATTCTCCTCCTCTGCCCCTGGAATACCTCACCCAGAACATCCACCCATAACTTCCTTCTTCTGCCTTTCCTAGTGCACACCCGCCGTGTGTTACTCTGGCATGCCATGAACTGCCCTGCGGTCAATAACGGGGGCGAGTGACTTACGTGTGGCTGGTAGGTTTCACCCTGCCTACACAATACAATATTCATTTAAGTCGTAGATTTATGAAGTGGCTGTGCCGGAGGTTTTCTGGTCAGTTTCAGCATCCGAGCATCCTCCAGGATGCCCAGTCCTTTGATTTGATACTGTTTCTGCAAGGGTCCAGATTCACCCGGATGAGCTTAAGCATGCAGACTTCCTTGATTGCTAACTCTCCTTGGTTAGGTCTGGAAATGGCTCAAACATCCAGAATAGACATTAAGACTCTGCGGGGCTGAGTTTGGCTTTCAGAGACAGCCCTACAGACTCTCTATGACCGACTCAAGTCTGCCGGCACTCTTGGGGCTGCTTGTTAACTCTGCTTGTATTCACAGACCCTGCCTGCATGCTTATTTTATTGGCCCAGACCTGCAGATTATCCCTGTTTGATTAAGCATGTGAACTGCATGTTAATGATGTGTATATTTATATAGCACTTTACTCCAAAGCTCTTTACACAGAACATATTTACGTACAATATCACCCAACCGAAGTTGGTACTCATTTATCGACCTTGGAAGGATAAAAGGCTGAGTTGACCTTGCCGGGATTCGAACCTGCAACCTGCAGAACACGTTCAGATCGCAGCAGCAAGCACTCAACTCGCTGAGCTATCTTACCGACTATGTTGTGCTCAGGTCTGCAGACTTGCTCTAACTGACTGACGCTTGCACACGCACAATAGCCTGAATTGGTGTGTGAACTCTCTCTGCTTGACTCAAGCTTGTAAGCCACACCCAGCTGCCATAGGCCTTTTGCTTTTTGCCTCCTGACTCAGGCTTCCATACATATCCCTGTCTCACTTCGGGCCTGTGGGCTCAATCCGTTTGACTTAAGTGTGTAGCCCTTCCATGTGTTTATGGGTTGTGGACTCTCTGCATCTGACTCGGGTTTGCTAACTATCATTGTTTTGAATTTGCCTTTGATTCCCTTCAACCTGACTCAGGTGTGCACACTGGCCCTTTTGGCCGGTGTCCTGTTTATATAGGATTCAGGCTTGCTCCCACGTTTTGGCTTCTTTGGACCAGTGGGCGCTCTATGTATGATCAGACTTACTTATTTTTCCCTGACTTGCTCGGACCTCTAGACTATCTCTCTATGATACGGGCTGATCACCAAATGATTTTGGGGTGCTTACATGATACATGAAAATTGTTACATGAAGACCCCTGAGGATTGGCTAATGTTAATGGCGTCAGTGATAAGAGCCCCATGTTCTGATTGGTCCACTCGTGAGCCCCCCAGTCTGGGACCATCGCTGTTGTAGGGGAGGACTGGCCGCGAGGCCCCCCTCACCTGCAGCCTTCTCCCCAGGTGAGGACCATGACTCGGTGGCCGTCCCCTCATGCCACCCGGGCCCAGGTGGAGGAGGGGTCACCCGCCGACGACATTGCCCACACATATCCGTTCCCTGCATATACCCAAATTCAGTTAGGCCTAGAAGCCATCTGGTTTAGCAAACATGGCGTGAGTTCAGCACACTGTAACGAGGCCCCCACCTTTGGAGGACCTTTCATGCATCTCTGCCGCCGCAGTAGCCTTGGTAGATCCGCTGCGAGCGCGTTCCCATGAGAAAGTCGGATATGAACTAACCCGAGATGCTAACATTGTAACATTATTCTCATCCACAATGTAATATCGCACCCTGCATGACCTGGTCCGCGAGGCCGGGGTGACGGGAAAAAAGCTGAAGCATCACTATCTGAAGAAAGTAGAAAATAATTCAAGTATTGGCATTAACAAACTACCTCGGGTTAAACAGATCATGTAAACTGTGAATAAACCATAAAGATGTAACGTTACATGATACCACCCTAGGTCTGGACTAGTGCTGCTACAACCACAGAGAAAGATGTCGGCCAAATGTATAGCCTTTACTTACTCATATATGTTTCCTTAATCACCTAACGCAACGAGCATCAATTTCTGTAGGCCATAACCTAGAACGACCTCGTGTAACGTTTAATGTACATAAAATAATCACATCATGTAGTAAATATAATGTTAGGTAACGAAAAGGTACTCGGACCGACTGTATTAAAGAAATGTGTAACGAAATGGAAATATATATGTGTGTTTAAATAACATCAAAATAAGGCGGAACATTATAAAAGTTCTGCATTTAAAAGTTAGCAACGCACGAGGAAAAAACCTTTGTGAGTATATGCAAGGCCATTCTCCCTCCCATCCTGCCAAGCCTGCCAGATAAGGAAGCTAAGGCCTGTGCCGCGCTCCCTCACCTCCCCCAACCAAGCTGGAGCCGCTTCAGAGAGTCAGAGGCCCCGGTACCGCATCCAAGGCCACAGCCCACCACCTGGGTTATTTACAGCACGGTAATAAACCCACGTTTTGAATCCTCTGATCTACCAGCACCTTCTCGTAAAGTCCACAACCCTCCCCCTAGACCACCCCAAGAACGACCCCCATCACTGGGACAAGACACAGAGACCCATTTATATAATAACTTCTAACGCGGCAGACAGGCATGTACCAGTCGTCTCAGGCCCCAAAACTCAGCCCCTCGACCTAGAATACCGGTCAATAGGACACAGGTAAATCTCACCCTAACCGACAATCACCGGACCTCTCAAGAGGTGCATTCCTCATGCGTTGCGTTTATTGTATAAGACAAACTGCTGAGCGATTTATTGATGAACTTAGATGTCGTTTCTTGAATAACTGCAGTGTGCATGGCCTAGGGCAAACGAGTCAGGAGAGGTATTCATCTTTGTCACAGGCTGCCCCAGCATACCAACACCGCTCGGATGACCTCAAGCTGGCCTGCCAGGCCCAACCCAACCCACGAGGCTGACCAGTGACGTCCTCACGCCAAAGACCAACCGCGCTGCAGCAACACCTATAGTTAGTCGACGCCACCCAATCCCAATTAACTTGTGCCCCCTATAGTGTGTAGGTTCTGATGACGTTTTTTGTATTAGAAATACGCCTGTCTTTGCTATTGTCGGACAGAGCGCTCTCGGAGGTTGCAGAGTTCTTTGCATGCCCTATTCTTTGGATAAACTCCCACTTACGCTCACCCGCACTCTGTCTTGGCCTTATTCCCACTACGGGAGAGTCCCTTATTGTCTCTCATTGCGGGGAGGATCGTGCTGAAATTGGGGGCGCTTCCTTTCAGTGGTGACCCCGATAGCGTGATATCTCCAAATTATTTTTCCTAACTCCTTTCTAACGACCCCCTTGTGGCACGAGAATCTCCGGTCGAGAAGGGATACGCACGGTGAGCCGGCTCCGGGAGGCCGCCCGCCAACGGCGACCGGCACAATAAGAAGTGCGCACTCAATGAGAAAGGGTACGGGATCCCGATTGGAAAAAAATCCCCTTTGAGTGCCGCTCGCCGGAGCCAGGGGCTGACCGTTGAGTTACCGGTGACACCGCCTGGACGGACCCAGTTTCGGAGACTATCGGTTCAAGACGGGCACGTGAGTACTGAGTGCGAGCGATCGTAAAGGGGAAGGGAGGGGAAATGGTGAACAGGAGAACGGGGACAGGTAGAGGAGAAGAATAACGGGGGTCTACTAAAGACGGGTCTTGAAACTTTCTTTATCTTTTCTTTGCATATGGCCATTAGGAGTAAGAAATAAGTGAAGTGGTAGAAGTGACGGAAACCTAGCTCCGAAAGGGGGTGGAAGGCGGCGCCGCATAGTGCTATCTAAACTAGTACTGGGAATATATGAAGAAGTAAGAAATAAGTTATTGGTGTCTGGCAAAAGGAGACACCGGGAATATTTTTTAGTGATTGCTACTCTCTCTATTTCTTTTTTCCAATCCACGGGGCAGGGGAAGAAAGCGAAAAGGGTATAAGATAAATATACTTGTAGAAGGACTATAAAATAGGGAGCACATTTTGACAAGTGGGGGCTAAGTAGTGGCACGTACAGACGTGAACATAGCAACCTTAGCAGAAAAATAGGGACAGCTGGCCAGGGAGGAAAGGGAGGAAATAAGAAGAAGTGTGAGTGGAAAGGCATTGTGATGGGTGCGCGCACCGTGTGAGTGTTGGAGACGATCGGTTGACCGCGAGGTGGCGCCAGAGAGTGTTGACCATAACTAGTACTTGATCAGTTGTGAGCGGAATCACATGAGAGTGTATGGGAATGGAAAGGAAATGAGCTATGGTAAGTGCGAAAGGATTTGCGCAGTAAATAAACTTGGGTGATAATATTTGAGACGTCCGCTCTTGTCTGTGCCATAAAGGTATACATACATAGATCTACACCTAACTAAACGTAAAGAAGGTGGACACGGCTGTGAGAGTGATTTAGAAGATGGGGGCCGAAACTCCCTTGTCACATATTTGTAAGAGCTTACCGGGATACGCTGAACGAATAAATAAATATCACGATCAATGGGTAACAGAATTGAAGGGGGAGGGTCTGCCCCAGATTTGGCCCGAGGGAGGGTCTTTTGACAAAAGCGTTCTTGATATGGTACGAACATGCATTAGCCTCAAGTATAAGGGGAAACAATGGCAAAATAGGAAGGAGATATTAGACCTCTGGAGATTGTTTGAGGAGGTACCCCCACCCAAAGCTCCGGCACCAAATATTGATCTACCTTCCACCACAGATAATCCATTGATGATTCCAAGAGAGGAAAAGGAACAGCTAAGTACAGCACAACCTGCGGAGGTGATTAGTTTGTACCCGATATTACCTAAACCAGCCCCCGCAGCAGGATACAGCGACCCTACGTATGTGCCTCCCCCCACAACTGGTACACCACAAAGACCAACAGCCCCCCCGCCATACGAAAGCACCAGAGAGCGCGCCCAGGGAAGCACACAGAGGGTGGATATAGAGAAGCTAACGAGTGACTTAGAGTCGAGGCTTACTGTGGCAAGGGATGAACTCTCAAGGATAAAAGACATATGTGAGCGCACAGCGTGTGCCCCCACACAATCAGGACGCACGTCTAGAGCGTCGAGCGAAGGTAGACGGATTGAGGAAGGATGGAAAAAGGGGGAAATACTGTTCAGGATTGAGGAGGAGCCGACACGAATAATAGAGGTAGGAGCAGTAGAAGGGAGCATTGGTGATGTATCACGAGAGAGAGGGATCAGAGAGGACTTGTTATGTGATGTCAGAGGAGGGTTGGATGACAGTGATAGGTTGAGTATGGCAGTGGGAGGGGAAAGCGAGGAAGTGGACGGTGCATGTTCACTAGGGACTATAGACGACGAATGGATGGGACGACTAAGAAATAGGGTGGGGAAGATGGCGACATTGGAGTCAGCAGCGACTAAGGAAAGGGAGGGTGCAACTGCAAAAGGGAAGTTACAACTTCCATTGATACACAGAGGGGGGGGGAGACCAAACTATATACCATGGGCTCAGATGGATAAGGCTAATTTAATGAAATTATTGCCCCAGCTGTCAGGAGGGGCGAGCAAGTGGATATATGCATTTGAGAAACATACCGCCGGCATACCGTTGGCAGTAGGCGATGTGAAAAGCCTACTAGTAACCGCAGTAGGAGATCAAGCGGACAGAGTATGGGCTAAGGCTGGTTTCCCGGCCGTGACGTTAGATTATGATCGTCATGATGGGGCTTCCTTTAATACAGTACGAGCAAGGGTGTGGGACGCGCTGCGGGAGACATTCCCAGATACCCCTGATTTACAGTCAGTAATGCAATGTACAATGAATGACGGGGAGGATGCTATGGATTACATTCTCCGGGTGCAGGAGATGTGGAGAGCGGAAACGGGCACGCCCTGGCACCAATCCACATCTCTATTTTATTTTATCATTAAGAGAGGGCTCCCAAAAGAGGTGCAGAAGGCACTCGATAAGATAGCGGGCGTTGAGGCGAAGGGGTGGCCAGAGATCCAAAGTATAATAGTGCACCATTGCAAAAGGATCAAAGAGAGAGAGAGGGAAGTAGCACAGAAAAGGTTGGCAGACGAGGCAAAGTTGGTACAATCAAAACTAGTGAAGGTTGCAGCAGCGGTAGCAGGACTCCCACTCATGAGGGAGGGAGACGAAGGAGAGGAGGGGCAAATAGCAATACAAGGAAGAATAGCAGCAAATTGGGCAGGACAAGGACAACGACAGTGGACTGAGCAGGAGCAGAACGGAGGTCCAATGTGGCAAGAGTGGGCCCCAAGAGGGGGAAGAGGTGGGTACCGGGGCCGAAGAGGAGGACAAGGGTATGGAGGAATGGGAGGTAATGGGTGGCAGGGTCCCAGAGGTCCACAGGGGAGCTGCTGGAATTGTGGGAGATGGGGGCACTACTCAAGAGAGTGCAGGAGCAGACAAAACAACGGGTTCCAGGAGACAGGACAGTACGGTCACCCCACCCAGGAAGCCCCTACGGCCTCCCCATGGGACAATATCAACAACCAGAAAATGTAGGACAAAGAAGTAACGCACAGCTACACGGACATCAGTACAGGACACAAAACCACCCACAGAATAATGACAACATGCAATACACGCCAGGTAACACTTTCGCCACAGTAGCTAACGGAGCACCTGCTCCTGCACCTTACAGCGGAGTGTCAGTAGTTTCGGGGAACATTTTTGATCAAGGGGGGGCAATGAGACACCCCGCATAGGACAGCCCACAGAGAGCACTTGCGTGTCCAGTACTATCTACGACCCACAATGCATCAGAGGAACCATTGATAGGAGCGCAGATAGGAGACAAGCAGTTCATATTCATGGTGGATTCGGGAGCGGAGAAATCATGCATTAGAGAGGGCCGGTTCCCGTTATCTAATAGAACGTTAGAGACGCAGGGGTTCTCTGGGGCTGTAATTGAAGTTCCTTACACAGAAGCATTGGATGTGACAGTGGGGGGTAAAACAGTGAAAGCACCCTTACTGTACTATGAACACTCTCCCATTAATTTGCTGGGGAGAGATCTCTTGAGCAAACTAAACATGACAATATCATTCACAGGGAGCGGTATCGTATGTTCGACGCCAGGCATATGCCCTCTCCGCATATTAGCAGTAATACACGGCCACACAATAATGCAAGAGATCAGAGGATTACCAAGAAACGAGGAGATGTTTGTTGAGGGCATGAGAGCATTGGCTCTCATAGTACCAGAACTAAAAAGGATGGATTGGAGGATTCCAGCCGAATTCCTCTTCCGCCCCATAGCAAGCCCCGACACTGCTCTCGGGTCAGTGGTATCGTTGGATTTACACGCAGTACACGTGTCAGCAAACAGAATATGTGTGATTGGCGTTGACATGGAAGGATGTGAGTGGCGGACAGTACTGTGTACAAATGCAAATATCCCACTGAGGGAGCTCTCGGACGAGGAGCTATTTTCAGACACTGAGACAGATGGCGAAATAGTGATGGAACTAGCAATGCCGTGTGACATTGTAGTTACAGCCAGAAAAACTCAAGTTGAATTAATGGCAGTGGTAGGAGCACCACATGCATTTTTTGGTGACGACATGCGGTTAGTACCCACTAACATATGGACAAATGGCCCCCATGACGTGGGGTTATTACATGAGGTTCAGCCCGTGGTAATAAAACTGAAACCGGGAGCAATTATACCCCGGGTAAAACAATATCCATTGTCACGCGAAGCAGAAGAAGGGATCAGAGAGACACTAGATGCACTGCTAGCACAAGGAATAATAGTGCCCTCAAACTCCCCATGCAACACATGTATTTACCCGATTAAAAAGGCGAAGGGAGGTTCATGGAGGATGATACAGGATTTACGCCCACTCAATGATGTGATTCAGAAGGAGTTCCCTTTAGTCCCGAACCCATCAACAATACTGTGCAACATTCCAAAAACGGCATCCCACTTCACAGTTATTGACTTAAAAAATGCATTTTTCTCGATTCCCTTAGCAGAGGAGAGCAGGTACTTAACAGCGTTTACACTAGGGGGGAGGAGGTTCGAACACTGCAGACTACCTCAAGGGTATTGCGAGAGCCCAAGCATATTCAACAGGGTACTACATGAAGATCTGGGGAATTTGTGTGTAGAAAGCACAGTGATTCAGTACGTTGATGATTTATTGATCTGTGCACAAACTGAGGAAGAGTGTAGAAAGGACTCAATAACACTCCTGACATTATTGGCCAATAAAGGGTACAAGGTGGACAAGGGGAAGTTACAATACTGTCTGACCGAGGTCCTATACTTGGGACAGCTGATATCAAAGGATGGCAAGCGGATCATACCCGACAGGGCACAGGCGATTAGAGCAGTTGGGGAGCCCAAAACAGTAAAAGAGATGCAGAAATTTCTGGGAATGTGCAACTATTGCCGAGCATGGATATTGGATTATGCAGCATACACGAGGCCCTTGTTACAGGCACTAAAAGAGGCACAGCAGGAAAACAAACACATAGAATGGACAGAAGAGATGAACACAGCATTTGACTCACTAAAAGGGCTGATATCAAGCGCCCCAGTACTGGCAAATCCAGACTATGGGCGCGAATTCTTCTTATTTTCACACTGCAAAGGAACACTGATGACAGCAGTATTGACACAAAAGACATCGTTAGGGCACAAACCACTGGCTTACTATAGTGGCACCCTAGACGCAGTAATGCAAGGTCATTTCGCGTGCGAGCAATCTCTAGCTGCAGCCGCGTTCGCGATTGAGAAAAGTGCCACGATAGTGATGGGCTGTCCCGTGACACTGTTTGTGGAACACTCACTCTTTGCAATATTAGAGCGATCAAAGAGCACATTGACAACACAACGCGCCACAGCATATGAAATAATACTGTCCAGCGCAAACATCCACATAGTAAGATGTAAAACAGTGAACCCAGCCACATTCATCACAGAGGCATGCACCGTAGAGGACATGCAAAACCACAACTGCGCTACGTTCACAGGTGACGAAGGTCAGGATCAAGTGATTTTTGAGAATGCCCTGAACGAGGGAGAGGTGTATTTCGTAGACGGGTCAGCATCAATAGATATGGAGACAGGAGAGAAACATGTGGGTATGGCAGTTGTACGATTAGAGGAAGATGAATACGAGACACTAGTGCAACACCGCCTCCCATCCCACTATTCAGCCCAAGCAGCAGAACTAATTGCGCTAATAGAAGCATTGCATGCCGCCAAGGGGTGCGCAGTGACAATATATACCGACTCAGCATACATGACAACGACAGTACACGGCGGGTTGGTACGGTGGGGGCGGAGAGGGTTCCGACGAGCAGATGGAACACCAGTTCAGCATGCAGAACTATTGAAAGAACTGATTGAGGCTCTGCAAGACCCCACGGCAGTGGCCATCGTAAAATGCCAAGCCCACACCACAAATACAGATTTTATATCTTTGGGGAACGCGGCAGCAGACGCCGCTGCCAAAGAAGCTTCGTATTTACAGAAAGGTGTAGTAGGAGAATACATGTTGCACCACACAGCAAGCCAAGAGGTCCCCACAGGATACAACATGATGCCCACACAGGAAATAATAGAGCTGCAAGAGGGAGCTAGTGCAGAAGAAAAATTGCTGTGGACTAAAAGGGGATGCAGCAAATCGCCGACTGATTTGTTATGGCGACAAAAAAGTTCAGGAAAAGCGGTAATGCCAGTCACATTGTTAGAAATAGCATTTCAACAACTACACTTTCCCGCACATAACGCAAAGCAACACATAATGGCAGAGATACAAGAAGATTGGTTTGCACCTTGCCTCCATGAACATGTCACAAGACTGGCTTTAGAATGCACGACATGTCAGATTTACAACTCAGGTATGACATTGCGCACACTGAGAGGAACGATACCCAAACCAAATGGCCCATTCAGAGAGCTCCACATTGATTATGTAGACATGGGAGAAAGATGTAACGGGGCTCGCTACATGATTGTGGTTGTATGTCCATTTTCGAGATGGGTGGAGGCAGGCCCCTGTGCGCGCCCTGATGCGAAGGGCGCCGCGAAGTTCCTAGTGCGGGAAGTGTTCCCGCGCTGGGGGATTTGCGAAGTTATTCGCTCAGATAACGGCACGCATTTTGTTAATGAACTATTCAAGGAAGTGACTACCCTATTGGGAATAAAGCACAAATTATGTTCAATTTATCATCCTCAAAGTAATGACGTAGTGGAAAAAATGAACGGTCTGTTAAAAAGCAGATTGTCAAAACTGTGTTTTTCCCTTAAAAAGACCTGGATGTACTGCCTGCCTTTGGCCTTGTTCGAGTTACGAAATCAGCCAAGTAAAGACCACCACTTGTCCCCGCATGAGATCGTCACGGGAAGGAGAATGCACACAGCGCATTCCCCTCTCCGTGAACGTTCTGATGCACACAGAAGCGCAGCGATATTAGGAGAGGAGTTCACAGAGTACTTGAGAAAACTGACACGGGCAGCGCGCGTAATTGCAAAGCAACTAGCCCCCCCCTCTACAAGAGAGGAGGGGAACACAACAGAAACAGAGACAATGTCTGAAAAACCATTACAACTAATGCCTGGTGACCTTATATATGTCCGAAGTTTTGTGCGAAGGTGGAATGCACCACGTTTCCATGGCCCTTATGAGGTAGTGTTTTGCACACCCACAGCAGTAAAGGTAAAGGGCCTACGATACTGGGTGCATTTGACAGACGTACGCAGAGCTTATAGCGCCGCGGAAGGTGAGGTACAGGACGAGGCACAGACAACTGCGGACAATGAAGTTGTGCAGAATGGATGATGGGAATTTTGTGTGCATTAAGTGCTGAACACTGAACACGAATGGCGCACGACATGCGTACTGAAATGAACATGTGTATATACATATATATATATATAATTTTTTACAACTTTTGAAGGTTTTTTTTTGGTCCTTTTTGGGTTTTGGAGAAGTTTTCTTTTCTCTCTCTCTCTCTCTCTCTCTCTCTCTCTCTCTCTCTCTCTCTCTCTCTCTCTCTCTCTCTCGACTTTTCTCTTTATGTATGAAATAATGTACTGATAGTAATATTTGTAAAGTTACCTTGTCTGTGGACATACCCCCTCCTTCACCCACTCCCATACTTTGCCGAAAAAATTTCACAACGTTCTAAATGTTTACATGCGTGTACTTAATGCACTTTTATGTCTCAAACAGGATTTACTATGGCATCGGATGGGCAGCCTGCAACTAATAGATTTGTTAGATTTAGAGAAATGTTAGTAGATAGATTGACATATTCATACGAATGCGGTTTATCAATGTGTGTTATTGTGTTCTTCATCTCAATATTCTGCCTAATGACACATTGGGTCATAGCGTTCATCTCTACTGAGATGAACGAGGGGGGAGGGGGGAGTAACACCACCCTTGCCCCTGGCACGAATTCAATTACAAATATGAATATTAAAGAAGGTGATTTTTTGATCTGGGATGGATCCCGCCTTGTATGGGGTTACTACACTGCACCACCCACTGCTGCCCCGTCACGATCAAAAGACAAAGGTATGGAAAATGACACAATGTCCCTACCTGAAATATATAACAGCCCCACTACCCTTCCCGCCCCGATACAAAACAGCGACTTGTTGTTTATTGAGGAAAATGGAAAAGTAATTACAATGACAGAACACAAGTCCCTACATGAAGAATTGGAAAAGGGGGGAGGGAATGAGAAAGGGGGGCCTATTCTTACATCTATCGAAACTATAAGGTATAGGAGGGGGGAGAGAAGTAGGCGAAGAAGAGAGACAAGCAGGAGGGGGTATGATGAGTATTATGGGTTAGGATTAGACAAGATGGAAGACCCACGACACCCCCACCAAGCAAATAAATGGTATGCAGATATGAGTACAACAGCTAAACAGACAACTAATGAAAGCTGCTATGTCTGTTCGCTCATCCCCCATCCATCAGGTACACCCAAAGTGTTGTTGCCAAGAGAATTGCCCATTGTGGATGCCCAATGTCTCCTTCATCTCACACTGTGTAGAATAAAGAACACCTTTCAAGCACACGATGTCTCTTTCAAAATAATACAGGACAACAAAACGTGCTATTCAAAAGCGTCTGGAGTGGTCTGTCCTAAAGAACCTTTCTTTGCAATACAAGGGACGCTGTTTTCAGAAAACAAATGGAAAGATGAAGAAGTACTGTGCAAAGCGGAAGCACTGAGAGGTGTCCAACCAGACAAGCTGCGATGGATGGAAAAAACGTGTTTACCAATATGGAAAGAACACATCTCTAAACTAACATGGGTAACAGCGATGGAGAAACCCTTCAAGCTACAAAGTGAAATACAAAACGAACTATGTTTCAAGGGAGAAGGAAAAGTGGCAATGGGAACGAACAAAAACTGTAACAAAACTCTCACCATCCCAGACATGAAAAAAGGAACAGCAGCACTAATGGACACATACTGGGTGTGCGGGAATCAGGCTTACTTGCACCTTCCCCAGGCATGGAGTGGCAGCTGCTCAATGGCCACTTTGCATTCGGCCCTAATGGTGATTCCAGAAAGCCACGTCGACAAAAATAAAAAGACGCAAGGAAACATGAACAAGGACGAGACGTCTCCCACTGCAGAAGCACACCTCTATGTCCTGTCCTCCGGAGGGAAAGAAGAGGAGCTATCACGGAACAAGCGAGCATCAAACTACATATCACAAGCATCATCCGATTTATTGGCACAGATCCCAGACAGGTATCGCCTGTTCAGCTCCGTGGAAACATTTTTTGCCTCACTGGTTTCAAGTGTCCAAGCAAGAGCAAATGCAAAATGGCTTCAGATCACACGGTGGGAATTGATTCAGCTGGCCAATGACACTGAAGAAGGATTCAACATAATAAAGGTGGAATTACGAGCTCTGCGACTAATGACCATGCAGAACAGGTATGTTCTGGACCTGCTAACAGCAATCGATGGAGGTGTTTGCCGAAAAATAGGAAGTGCGTGCTGCACGTTCGTACCTTCTGAAGACGCAGAAAATGGGTCCCTGTCCCACGTCATTGAAGCAGTCCATAACCTGGGAGAGAAAATGAAGCTGGAAGGTGGGGCTAAAGACAGCTCATGGTTCGACAATATCTTCTCCTGGGTTCCCTCCTGGCTTGGAATGACGATGAAATTATTGATACCGGTTGCGGTGGTCCTCCTCGTGGTGTTCTGCCTGTGCCAGGTGGGCCTTCGATGTTGTGCTAACGCAGTCCCTAACGGTGCGATGATGATGGTGACAATGGGCAACTCAGGTGGTACAATTAAGGCGACACAAGAAGTACATGTACAGACAGGACCGGATAATACTCCCAGATACCAGTTAGTGCCTATGTGCCGTGATAAGTACATAGTAGACAAACTATGGCACACCACTATCAAAGAACCCCGAGATGTGGAACTGGAATGGTATGAGGAGGTCTGGGTGGACTTGGAAGAGACGGGTGACTGTATATATTTAACCTGTACCCCAGATGAGTATGCTAGAAGAGGTGAGAGCTTGAGGGGGGTATGCAGAGCCTGGATGCCTAGAAAAGGAACACCTGCATGGGATGACGCAGTGATAGAGGAGCAGGAATGCAGAAGATTAGAAGAGCTAAAGAATTCGTTACTTTAGTAACGAAAGGGGGGAAATGTAGGGGAGGACTGGCCGCGAGGCCCTCCTCACCTGCAGCCTTCTCCCCAGGTGAGGACCATGACTCGGTGGCCGTCCCCTCATGCCACCCGGGCCCAGGTGGAGGAGGGGTCACCCGCCGACGACATTGCCCACACATATCCGTTCCCTGCATATACCCAAATTCAGTTAGGCCTAGAAGCCATCTGGTTTAGCAAACATGGCGTGAGTTCAGCACACTGTAACGAGGCCCCCACCTTTGGAGGACCTTTCATGCATCTCTGCCGCCGCAGTAGCCTTGGTAGATCCGCTGCGAGCGCGTTCCCATGAGAAAGTCGGATATGAACTAACCCGAGATGCTAACATTGTAACATTATTCTCATCCACAATGTAATATCGCACCCTGCATGACCTGGTCCGCGAGGCCGGGGTGACGGGAAAAAAGCTGAAGCATCACTATCTGAAGAAAGTAGAAAATAATTCAAGTATTGGCATTAACAAACTACCTCGGGTTAAACAGATCATGTAAACTGTGAATAAACCATAAAGATGTAACGTTACATGATACCACCCTAGGTCTGGACTAGTGCTGCTACAACCACAGAGAAAGATGTCGGCCAAATGTATAGCCTTTACTTACTCATATATGTTTCCTTAATCACCTAACGCAACGAGCATCAATTTCTGTAGGCCATAACCTAGAACGACCTCGTGTAACGTTTAATGTACATAAAATAATCACATCATGTAGTAAATATAATGTTAGGTAACGAAAAGGTACTCGGACCGACTGTATTAAAGAAATGTGTAACGAAATGGAAATATATATGTGTGTTTAAATAACATCAAAATAAGGCGGAACATTATAAAAGTTCTGCATTTAAAAGTTAGCAACGCACGAGGAAAAAACCTTTGTGAGTATATGCAAGGCCATTCTCCCTCCCACCCTGCCAAGCCTGCCAGATAAGGAAGCTAAGGCCTGTGCCGCGCTCCCTCACCTCCCCCAACCAAGCTGGAGCCGCTTCAGAGAGTCAGAGGCCCCGGTACCGCATCCAAGGCCACAGCCCACCACCTGGGTTATTTACAGCACGGTAATAAACCCACGTTTTGAATCCTCTGATCTACCAGCACCTTCTCGTAAAGTCCACAACCCTCCCCCTAGACCACCCCAAGAACGACCCCCATCACTGGGACAAGACACAGAGACCCATTTATATAATAACTTCTAACGCGGCAGACAGGCATGTACCAGTCGTCTCAGGCCCCAAAACTCAGCCCCTCGACCTAGAATACCGGTCAATAGGACACAGGTAAATCTCACCCTAACCGACAATCACCGGACCTCTCAAGAGGTGCATTCCTCATGCGTTGCGTTTATTGTATAAGACAAACTGCTGAGCGATTTATTGATGAACTTAGATGTCGTTTCTTGAATAACTGCAGTGTGCATGGCCTAGGGCAAACGAGTCAGGAGAGGTATTCATCTTTGTCACAGGCTGCCCCAGCATACCAACACCGCTCGGATGACCTCAAGCTGGCCTGCCAGGCCCAACCCAACCCACGAGGCTGACCAGTGACGTCCTCACGCCAAAGACCAACCGCGCTGCAGCAACACCTATAGTTAGTCGACGCCACCCAATCCCAATTAACTTGTGCCCCCTATAGTGTGTAGGTTCTGATGACGTTTTTTGTATTAGAAATACGCCTGTCTTTGCTATTGTCGGACAGAGCGCTCTCGGAGGTTGCAGAGTTCTTTGCATGCCCTATTCTTTGGATAAACTCCCACTTACGCTCACCCGCACTCTGTCTTGGCCTTATTCCCACTACGGGAGAGTCCCTTATTGTCTCTCATTGCGGGGAGGATCGTGCTGAAATTGGGGGCGCTTCCTTTCACTGTTCCCAGCTCGCGGTGCACCTGCCATTTGCAACAATGTATCACTATGGGTATGTGCAGACAATGTCAGGATTTATTCATATGCTGGAAGGCAGACTACTCCCACCGCCGCAGATGTCCATTGAGTCGCTTAATTGTATCTGCCTGTGTCTTGAAATGTGGGATCCAGGCGCCTCCCTCCTCCTGGGCCTGGCACCCTGTCAGGTTCGGCTTGGTCACGTGAGGAGAGACTGTGGTTGAGGCAGAATTCTGCACATTTAATATTGCATTTTCCACTGTGTGCCTGGCTTAATTTGCAGGTGTGAACTTGGCATCGGCTTGCGGCATGCGAGTTTGCAACATTGTGCCCTTGACTGTCTGCTCTCGCCGGGCTCATTCTGCAGGGTCAGCAATTGTACTCTTGCTCGTTCAATGTTCATGGAAGCTCTTGCTTGCGGCCTACTTGGGCCTGGTGCATAGGTGGAGGCGTTTGATGCACGGCGCTTTAGGTTATGGTATCATATTGCTTTATCCCCAGTATCATGTCTTCGTTATATTTTTCATTGCAATGCATGGTTTTAGGAGAAGCGTGAGCAAGCATTTTAGATGAGTTCATTGTGCGTCTTGCGTTTCTGCATTTTGAAAAACCTAT
Organism: Ambystoma mexicanum; assembly: GCF_040938575.1. NCBI lineage: Eukaryota > Metazoa > Chordata > Amphibia > Caudata > Ambystomatidae > Ambystoma > Ambystoma mexicanum. The sequence continues at coordinate 1,223,432,289 of NC_090934.1, read as the reverse complement.
GTGAAAAATAATAAAGATGCGCGTCAGTGGGTGTGTCCGTCACCTACGTCATAGCACTGAATATGTTCTTCGTGTGGATTGGTGTGGGAGTGTCCAGTGTGCATGTTTGCACGGGTGTGCTGACCGTTGGCTAGGTTGTCATGGCATCTCTAACGATGTGTTCATTTACTGTTGAATGGTTCAGTCGAGTTCATCCATGCCGCAGGTGTCGGCATGGGCAGGGCAGGCTGGTGGGCAGGCTGGTGGGCACATCCGTATGTTCCTGTACCAGGGTATTTGGTCGTCTGGTAGATGGGCAAACTCCTCTCGTGGCGGGTGTCTGGGCCGCGATCCTCTAGGCCAGGGGTGTGAGGGGATTGGTGGGAGCCTTTTGCTCCATTCTCCCACTTCAGTCCCCCCTCTGGTCGACTTGTCGACCACAAACATATCCTTTTCCTTATCTCCTCTCACTCTCCATATTTTAGTTACTCCTCCCAAATGTCCATAGTGGTTGACGTGGTCTTCAAATGACCAATACATATATACACAGGTTCCTCCAGGTGTGCAGTATACCCATTTCCTTATGTAGCTCCTTGGGTTTCTTGGGTTTTCGAGCTTCACAGATGGTGGGTCCAGGTGGTTGGTGATGATCTGTCTGCGCAGTTTTTCTCTCTCTTTTATTATTGTGCCTGTGTGCTGGCCATCATCTGCCGGCATCAAGGGATGCATACCAACCATTTCGATCATTTCATCTGTGGTGCGTGCCTTCCGGGCCTTCCAAAATCTAATTAAGATCAGTGTAGCTCCAGCCAGTATTATGCATCCAACTATAATCTTCAGTCCGTCCGACAGCCAAGATGGCATCCATGACCATAATAGTGAAAACCAGCTGTCATCCTTCTTCACTCCTTTACTTTCATCCATCATTTTGGAGTGCATCTGGGCCAGTTGTGATACTGCTTCTGTCAGTGTACCATTGTCAGCATCGTTAGCAGGAATGAATGTGCAGCATGATTGTCCTATCTTTGCGCAAACTCCTCCTTCCATTGCTGTGAGGAGGTCCAGTACATATCTGTTATGTAGTGCTACCATCCTCACTGCTCGCAGTTCCTCCTTTATTGCGTTGAATCCATTTACTGTAGAATTAATTGTCATCATTAGTTCCCATCGAGTTATCTGGAGCCATTTTGCGTTTGTGTAAGCTTGTAGTCCCGGATGTATTATTGAGGAGAAGAACATTGCTGCTCTGCTGAATAGTCTGTGTTCTGGTGGGATTGAAGTGAGTGCTGTTTCCGACCTTCCCCATAGGTAATTTCCTGTCAGAGGTTCTCCTTGTCTTTTCTTTCTATTCAGGACAGTGCTGTTGCTGTTGTTTTGGCTCTCTGGCCCCTTCTGAGGTGGTACAGATCTCTTCTTCCTCTTGTTTCCTTCATCCATTTTAGGGAAGTTCGCCACGTTCACATGTTTCTGGGGCACCACTAGTGATGGTACATTAACGTGTACCATTGTGCAAACACCATTCCACAGAGGGGGCAGTGTGTGGTATGTCTTGTCTCCGCAGGCCCAATAATGGTCCATTAATACTGCTGTTCTTGCTCCTCCCTCAGGTAACTCCATCACGCTTGCACAGTTGGTGTTGTATCCCACGTCCACTTCTCCTCTATGTAGGTAGCATACCTTGGGTGCAGACAGCGGCAGTATTGTTATTGGGTCTTCATCCTTCTCTATCCACGTTAACATGGGTACGTACTTGACCCAAGTCATCCAACATCTGTCATTGTGTTCAGCAATAGTTGTAATATTTTCTCTCGTTACCATGTTGCTGCCAACCACTCCTGTGTCCCATTTGTTGTCCAGGTACACCTTCCCTGTTATTATTACCAGTGGTCTTTCCCAACATCCTTGTTTACCAGGAACTTCAGTGGCGTACCAATCACATGGTAGGTATTGTAGTTTTACTTTCTTTGTTTCTCCTTTTTCAGGGCCATTTGTCATGTATCTGAATGCTTCAGCATGCAAACTTGTCTTGTGGTAACTCAAATAAGTCTTGAGGAAGTTGTTTTCGTATGGATATGTGTCTCGCGTTTTCCATACCAGGTGCACCACCGTCCCTTGAAATCTCCCTTTTGTTTGGAACAGTGCCAAGTATACTATACATCGTGCTGTCTTTTCATCTATTTCTGTGGCAACGAAAGTTCAAGAAGCGCTCATGGCGTACGGGATCAATGAGCAGACGTAGCAGCTGTCTTCTGTTGTCTGCTTACCTATTTGGGTCATGTGTTGGTACCACATGTTGTTCGAGACGTGTGCTGAATCTTGTATGTAATTGTCAATACCTTTATTATCTGAGTATGTGCTGCGTTTAACTCTATTTCCCTTGTGTGGAATTTTGCTAGTACCACCTGACGTAACACCTGTTGCAGCCGTGGGTGGGGGTATATTAGGTTTGGGTACAGCCAAATATTGATAGCATAACGTTTCTGCCATACAGAGGCAGCCAAAAACCCGGTGATCATCAAAATCCCTATCATCTTTATTACAGAGGCTAGTCTCACCGGCATTTTGCTCTTACCTTGCTGCAGTCCGGCAGCTCATTCTTGCGACGTTAAAATTGCCCGCCTGAAAATTCTCAATATGCTGGTTATTAGTGTTAGTAGTTGTTTTCAAGCTCTTCCTATCAAGTAGTCGTTCAGTGCCCAGGCGAAGAGCTGTTCCCACGCCAATCTAAGCGATCTATCTCTTAAGGCAGGCAAGTGTTGGTGAAGATGGGGCATTGATTGTTCTATGGCCAAGAGGAATGCTGTGTAGTAGACACGTACCCTCCTTCTTTTCAGGTACTTTGGCCTTTTTATGTGATAGACAAATTGGTGTGATAGCTCTTCAGGGTAGTTATCGTCTGAGGGTAGCATCTACTCCTGGGCATGAACTTTGTTAGTTATCTGTTTTCTTAGCAGTACAATAATACGCGGTACCTGCATGTGCGAGAAAAGAAAAAAGAGAACATTCAAGTGTTTACATGTGTATATGTGCGAGACAATGTCCTTCAGTTGGGTTATTACTGCAGTGGGTAGGGAGTCGATGGGCAGAGGGTTTGGGGCTCAACTGGCGGAAGTCTCTTTACTCTTTGATCGTGTGACCATGGGGTGGGCGGTATGGGAATTACCCTTTTCTATTTCAGTAGTTGTCTCTGGGGAACCTGGGGGGTGGTAGGGTATGGAAGCACTTGGGTCGTCAGTTGTGGTAGAAGTCTCTTCCTCCGTGGGTGACGCTGTTGCTGTTCTTCCAATGGCCCTGACGGTGACGCTAGGGCGGGTCTGGAGTTTGCAGATCTTTACGTCGTGTAGGTGATTCCAAGCACGTTTGTCCTGCAACTTTACCACTCTCGTAGATACCTCCTCTACCAGGTGGGGGCCAGTGAAGCGTGGGCTGTTCCACTTTCTATTGAAATTGCGGAGTAGCACGTGGTCACCTTTAGTAATTTTGCACAGTTTGTCCTTTTCCAATTCTTTATCCGCGTCTTCTTGTTGATAACTCTTAGACCCGCCCGCGTGCGCTCGAGCTGTTGAGACACAAACACTACACTAGTAATCAAAGAAGACACATATTGGTACATTTCATCACCAAGAACAGTTGCAGTGTTTTCATAGTCTATGAATGCTCTTGATGTTGGCGTTAGAGGAAGGCGCATTTGACGTCCGGTCACCACCTCGTGAGGAGTGAGGTGGTGGTCAGAGCCTGGTCTATTCCTCAGCTCAAATAGAGCTAGCGGAAGGCAATACAACCAACTCTTCTTTGTTGTTTGCTGTATCTTTGCAATTGCCTCCTTCAGGAGGCCATTCAGGCGTTTGCATATACCGTTGGCCTGTGGGTGATATGCACATGCAAATTTATGCTTGATGTTCAGTAAGGATGTGATGTGCTGGAACATTTCATTAGCGAAATGCGGGCCATTATCTGACCGCAGTACCTCGCACACTCCCCACCTGGGGAAAACCTCCCTCACTAGAAATTTGGCTGCTCTGAATGCATCTGGGTGTGAGCAGGGTCCTGCCTCAATCCACCTGGAGAATGGGCATACAACTACAATCATATACCTATTTCCTTGACATACATTGATCATATCAACATAGTCAATATGGATGTGCAGGAAGGGTCCCTCTGGCCGGGATATAGTACCTTTTTATCACCTTCAGCGTGTGACAGGCCGTGAACTGTTGACATGTGAGGCAATTGCTGATAAAATTTGTCACATGGGAATTTAACTCGGGACAGAACCAATCTTCCCTAATTCGTGCTGCAATAACTTCCTTGCCTGTGTGGGCTGGGTGATGGAGTTGGCTCAAGGCGGTGTTCAATAGTGCCAATGGCATTACCATCTTTCCAGTGTTACCCTGGCGCCATAGTGCGTCAGTTGGTGACATTGTACAACCTCTTTTTACCCATATTTCTTTTTCTGCCATTGGTGCAGCCGCTTGTAGCTCCATTATCTGTGTGGCTGGGAGATGGGTGTACCCTTCTCTTATCAACATCTCTTTAGCTATCCCCCTCCCTCTCCCTCTCTCAAACTCTGGGGGGTTCCATATCTCACCAAAATATGCAGCATACTTTGCATGTGCGTCTGCTGCTGCATTTCCTTTTGAGATATGATCTTCTCCATTAGTGTGTGCGGTACATTTGACCAAAGCTAATTCTTGGGGGTCATTTATTACTTCAATTAGTTCAGCTAATAAGAGACCATGTTGCACAGGGGTGCCGTCAGCTCTCCTGAACCCTCTTCTCCTCCATTTGGACAATCCTGAGTGGACAGTGGACGTGACATATGCGCTGTCAGAATATATAGTCACTCTTTTGTCAAAGCTTTCCTTCAATGCCAAGATCAGTGCAACCAGTTCTGCTGCTTGAGCAGAGTAATGCTGTGGTAATTGTACGCATTTCACCGCCACACACACCGGTTCCTCTGTCATTTTTACCACTGCTGCCCCAGTTCTCCTTATCCCATCACTTTGGTCTATTGTTGATGACCCATCAATGAACAAGAGCTCTCCTCCATCTAGTGCGTCCTCTTCAACTTTTCTAGTACATGAGTACATTTCGGTAGTCTGTGTACAATCATGTGCATAGTATCCTTCCTCATTTACTTCTGCTATAAACCTTGCAGGATTAACTGTGCTGCATCTAACAATTGATAATTCTGGTCTAGATAAGATGATCTCATAACCTGACGCCCTCTGCGTGGCTAGTGTGGACTTGGGCTTGTTCAATATTGCAAATAGTGCATGTTCCACAAATAGTGTGGTTGGGCACCCTATTGGTATTGATGATGCTTTCTCTACCGCAAAGGCAGCTGCGGCGAGACCTTGTTTGCAAGGGAAATGTCCTAACATCACAGGATCCAAATGGCCGCTGTAAAACGCTACTGGTTTGTAAACCATGCTTGTTTTTTGAGCCAACACTGCTTTCATTACTGCTGAGTCGCAATGTGAAAATATAAAGAATTGTCGTTCATAATCTGGGGTGGCCAGTACCGGAGCAGTTGATATTGCATCTTTCAGTTCACCAAAGGCCTCTTTCATTTCCATTGTCCACCCCAACTTTTTCTCCCCTTTGTTAGCTTCTTTTAATGCCTCAAATAGGGGTCCTATGTATGAGCTGTAATCAAATACCGAAGCTCTACAGTAGTTGCACAGACCCAGGAACTGCTGCAGTTCCCTCACTGTTTGGGGCAGCGGCGTTTTTGAAATGGCCTGTGCTCTTTGTGGTGCAATCTTTCTTCCGTATTGGGATATGAGCTGACCAATGTAAAGTACCTGTTCCGGACAGTACTGTAACTTTTCCTTGTCTGCCTTGTAACCCTTTTCAGCCAATATTGTCAGCATCTTCAATGAGTCCTCTCTGCATCTTCTTTCGCTTGTGCTGCAAATTATTATGTCATCAACATACTGCAACACTTTGCTTTCCACTTCAATATTACCCAAGTCCATCTGTATTACTCTGTTGAAAATTGAGGGTGACTCGCAGTACCCTTGTGGCAATCTGGTGTGTTTCCATTTTGTGTTTCTGTACGTGAAGCTTGTTAGATCTTGTGAGGCTGGGTGCAGGGGTATTGAGAAAAAGGCATTTTTGAGGTCTATCACTGTAAATCGTGATGCCTCTGCTGGAATGCCACACAATATTGTGGCCGGGTTGGCTGCTATGGGGTATTCTGCTTCCACTATGTTGTTCAAGGGCCTGAGGTCCTGGATGAAGCGCCAAGACCCCCCTTTAGCTTTGCGCACTAGGTATACAGCTGTGTTACATGGTGATTCTGATGGTACCAGTATGCCATTATTTATAAGGGCCGTTATTGTTTCATATATGCCTTCATCTGCCTCTTTGGATAGTGGGTACTGCTTTACTCTGGGGAGTATTGCACCTTTTTTCAATTTTATTCTTACTCCCCCTATACTTTTTATGCACCCCACGTCATAGGGACTAGTAGTCCATAATGATGTTGGTACCTTTGCCATATCCTCCTCAAAGAAGGGAACTGGGGTGGATGTGGGTACTTCCAAGTGCCATTGCAATTTTCTGTGCCACTTGTTTGTATGTCACTCTTAGCCATATTTCTACACTCATCATAAATACCATTTCACCTTCTTCCTTTTCTTCTGAGAAGAGCTCCTCGTCTGACACCTGGGTGAGCCTACATCCCTCTGCTAGGGCTATCATTGCCCTCCATGCTCTTCCTTCTCTGTCTTGGTCATGTACTGCGATGTAATCCGCAGTTGCTATAATGCTCTCTATGTTCACTGAAATCACCTTTCCTTCTGGTTCATTGGCTGGTGTTTCTGGTCTAAACAAATAGGCTGCTGGCCTCCTCCAGATCTTTCCTTCTATTCCTGGCATCCATGCAAATGCCATGTCTGTCCCGTACTGGAACAGTTCACCATCTACTGGCTCAGCCCTAATCACTGTCTGTCCACAGTATGCTTGCATAATTTGTCGTGCAGTGAGCATGTTTATTCCTGGAGTGGAGCAAATTATGCCGTCCTCCGTAAAGGAGATTGTCATATTCAACCTGCTCATTATGTCTCTCCCCAGTATGTTTACTGCTGAGGCCCTGGAGTATAAAAGCGGAACTGACATGTCATAATCCCCTATTGATAAGGGAATGTTATCAGTAAAGGGAACCAACCCCCTAGCCCCAGAGAATCCTTGGGTGTTCATGGCTTCACCTGACATTTTAAATTTACCTTCCCTTATGCAAGACCGGGTCGCCCCGGTGTCAACAGGGAATGATAATTTTTTGTCACCTATCGTTACCTCTATGCGTGGTTCCTCCGCACTATTAGGTGTTACCGACAGGATGGGACACACCAAGGCCGTCTGTGGGCTGTCCTATTGTGGGTATAATGATTGACCACTTCCTGTGTAAGGGTTGTGTCCCAGGACCGTCACCCTTCCCAGTTGTGTTTGCTGTAGTTGTGTATTGGTAGAGGTTATGTTATGGTCTTGAATTTGGGCAGGTTGCTGTACTTGCTGTACTTGGGGTTGTTGTGTTATCGCTACCTGTTGTTGTGGCAGTGAATATATCTGTGGCTGTTGTGTTACTAGTTGTTGCTGCCCATTTCCCTGTTGCGATGCCTGCTGTTGCTGGATGCCCTGCTGTTCCTGTGTAGGCCCTTGTTGTCCCTGTTCTCCCCATGATGGTGTGCCTGGTCTCACTCTACACGTGCGTGACATGTGCCCTACTAATCCACAAATCCAACACACCGGTGGTTCCCTGTTCTGCCATGGAAAGCTTCCTGAGTTGTCCTGGTATACTGGTTGCCCGGTGGGGTAGAAATTTCTAAATCCTCCCCCTTGCTGTTGTGTGTTATATCCGTATCCTCTCCCCCTCATCATTCCTCCCCTTCCCCTGTTGTAGTTATAATATCCAGCTCCTGGCGTTGAGTATCCTCCTCCCATATTAGTCGTGTATGGTTGGAGTGGCGGCAGCTGTTGTGTTACAATCTGTGATGATTGTATTTGGGAGGGGTCTTGTGCAGCCACTACTTGTGTGGGGTTTTGAGTCATTGTTGCAGGTGTAGTTATTAGTGCACCTTCCATCGTGTATTTAGTAAGTTTTTTCTGTACCAATTTAGCCTCTTCCGCTTTTCTATCCTTTTCCTTTTGTTTCATCTTTTCTTGCCATGTCCTACAATTATGCACTATCGTCAGTTGTATTTCTGGCCATGCTTTTGCTTCCATCCCCACTACTTTCTTCAGTTGTTTCTGAACTGCTTCTGGGAGCCCTTGTACTAGTATATGATCAAATATTGCTGGTGTTTTGTCCCATTGTGCTCTAGTTTCCATACGCCACTTCTCTTGAATTTCCTGGATATAATCAACAGGATCTTTGTTCTCACGCATCTTGCGTGAGGTAATTGCTCCTATGTCTGATGTGTCTGGGTACTGTACCCTCAGCGCTTGCCATAATGCATGTCTGCAGTTTGTGAATGGTGCCCCATCGTGTGATGTGTTTGTTATTGTGACCCCGGGGAAGCCTGCTCTCTTCCAGGTGTCATCTGCTGCATCCCCCAATATTGATATTAGAAGGCCCTTTACATCCCCCACTGCCAGTTTCTGTCCTGCGGTGTGTTTTTCCATTTCATATATCCATTTTCCCGCACCTCCACTTAATGATGGGAGCCTGCACTTTATATTTTCCTTGTCTGCATGCTTCCAGGGGACGTATTGTGGTCTAACCCCTCCCCTCTCCAGAAGTGGCATTAAGCTGTGTCCTGGTTGGCCCCCTGGGTTCCACATAATCGAATCCGTACACCCCTCCTCTTCTTCCCTGTCTTCTACATCGTCAATGGGTTCCATATTTCCGCTGCTCGTAACTGTTTCTCCTCCATCTCTTCCCCTTCTTTTATCAATTCCCTTATTTAATGTGGGCGTGTGTATTCGTTCTCCCTGCCTGCGTCCAGGGAGGTCTCTAAGCCTGCCTGAATAGGGTGTCAGTTCGTGGGGGAAGGGCGCAAGTTTAGATGGGCATGTTGCACGTAATGAGCGTGAGGTAGTGGAGCATATTGGACGGGATGGTGAGGGTGTAGTGGCGGAAGGTGAGGGTGTAGTTGCACGTGTCTGCCTTTCCGCAATTTCTTGCTCTTCCTCCTCACTTCCCTCCAGTTCTTCCTTTCTCCTGCAGATCCATGGTGATTCTCCATTTGTCCGGGTGATATATAATTTATCTAAGCTTTCCCTTTCACTGTTTCTTCCTTCCTTCTCCATTCCTTCTCCTTCCTCACTGCAAAAGTCCTCCATTAATGGCAACCCCCAATCTGCCTTTTTCCCCCTGATCGTTACTGTTTTTAAATCTATTAGATCCGTTCCTCCCTTGTCTTCTTTGCCAATTGCTCCCCTTTGTGCTGATGTTGTTGCTACTTCTGTGTCTCTTTATACATACCTCCTTACTTCACTCTCCCCTCTCCTATCTTCTTTTTCCCCTTCATTTTTCTCCGCTATTTCTCTACCAATTTCCTCTCTTTTCTTTTTCAATTCCTCCATTACTTCAGTACTCATCTTTTCCATTATCCTTTCTTCTTCTCTCTTCCTTTGCCATCTCGCTCTTTCCCGCTCTAATATACCCTCTATCATCCTCCCTTCTTCGTATTTCCTTGTTGTTTCTGATAGTAATCTCCTCTTCCATATTTCCATTTCCTTTTCTTTCTCCTCTTCCTCTCTTTTCTTGTCACGGAGTGCTGCTCTAGATACCCTTTCTGCTACTGCCTTCACCCTTTCTGCTTCTCTCTTTTGCTCCTCAGTTCGTTCCCTCATTTTGTCCAACTCATTCTTGCTTTCTTTCCTTTCCCGTGCTCTCTCTCTTTCCTCTCTTTCGAGCTGCTTGATCAGTGCATTCTGCTCATCCCTTAATTCTGCTAATCGTTCCTCCAAAATCTCTTCCTTTTGTCGTAACAGCTCTTCTCCCTTTCTTTTCCCCTCTTCCCCTTTCCTTTCACTCTTCCTGGTGTTATCCTCGTCCATTTTCCTTACTACCTCCTCCTCTTCTTCTGTTAATGAACCTCGTAATTTTAATAATACCTGCGCAGCTACCCACTCATCCTGTCCTATTCCTGCGATCTGCTCTTCGCCAATCCCCCCTTCTCCTGCGGGCATTTTCGTACGAGCTGGTCCCGTCGTACTAGTCTGCTTCCTTCCCGTGTGGCTACCTGTGGCTGTATATGGTGGCGGGCTGTATGCCGGGTTCGAGTACCCCTCAGCTGCCCTTAATTGAACCATGTCTCGTAGTTCTGTTAAAGGGTATAACCCCCCTTCCTCCTTTTTCACTGCCTTCGCTAGGGGTATATTGTCGCTCTGTTCCTTTTTTATTTCCTTTTCGTTTATGTTGTTACTCTTCTCTCCTCCCTCTTGTCCGTGCCCCGTGTTCTGTGTGCTTTCACTCTCTTTTTCCCCATTCTCTCCTTCCTCCTTAATCTTCTCCTCTTCCGTTGTTTCCCCCATAATGAACATTCCGTTTGGCCCTGGTCGGGACCCTTGGAACATCCTCCATAAGTTAAACACCTCCACGTGGTGTATCAACTTCTTCCCCTTGTATGTGTTATGCAAATGGGTTAATAGTGAATGTTGGGTATATGGATCGAAACTGCCATTAGGCGGCCATGGTGTCGTCATTTTGTTGTCCGTCCCCTGTGTCCATTCTATGCTGTACTTGATCAGTTTCTCCCTATGGGGTGACAGTGTTTTACATATGTGTTGTAGCGGGGTAGTGAGGGTGTTCCCCCACCCTCCCGATCCTGTCCCGTATGACATAGTAGCGCTTCAATTGTTATCCGTCCCCTATTTGGTAGCGGTTATCTTGCTAACAGTGTACACTATACAGTCTTAGATCTTTACCTGGCCCCGTACTTTTGGGGACTTGCGATTGTCCGCTAAGGAAAAATAGTAAAATGTAGCATCTGCATTTGAATATTCTTTTCTTTCTTTTCCCCCTTTATCGAACACCTTTACGGCCCCCTGCGGCCGAGGCGCGCGTAGCCCCCTGCGGCTGCGTGCCCCGTGTGACGTTCTTATACAGCTGTCCCACTTTCTCTTATCCCTCCTCCCCCTTCTTCACCTGCCGTGGCCGGCGTTCTCCGTGCGCAGCCACATCCCCCTTTTCACCCCCCCTATCAACTCGTTACCGTTTATCTCCGTCTCCACTCCCTCACCATAATTCTCTTCCCCACCACTCTCCGAAAGAAAAATGCCTTGTATTCGAGATATCCTATGAAAGCCCTATTGGTGACGTCACCGATCTCTTCAAAACTACTGGTAAGTTCTTCACATGTTTCTAAAAGTTCAAAATACGCTTGCAATCTACCCCCGTCAACCCCACAGCTGTCTTCCTGCCACGCCTGGAACAAGGTAATCAACAATATAATCGGACTGCGCACACTGCGTCGCCTCGCGTGTGATACGCCCCTCGACAGGAGGGCTTAACCAGCCAATTATCTTCCGTATTAGGCAACCAGCTAGCTACCGCCTACAGGGAAACGTCATCTATCTATCGAGTTTCCTGCTCGATCAATAGGGATCCTCATCTACTCATTGATCAATAATCACCAAATCGTAGGAAAACGCACACACACACACACCCTCACATGTGGTCGCGACCTAGGCCAATCAGTGTCTACGAGCTGCCACACGTGATGTTTTCGTGCTCCGCCCCCTCCTCTTTCGTAACGTAGCGGACTGCTCTGGCACTTGTCCAGCTACCATTCCCTTCACCGTCAACACTAATTTATCAAACCTTCGCCACGCACCTGTGTAACACCTCCCTCCTCCCGTATTCAATTCCTCCCCACTCCCTCACAATTTCACATTGCTTGTTGTGCGTGGCATACTCACCAAGTTCTCTTGATGCGGGGCCGCTCGACTGCGTGCACCCCTCCAAGCGGCTCGCCACCTCCCCTCGTCTGGACCATGTTCTGGACACTCACCAACCGCGGGCGGGATACTTCTCAACCGGCTCCCGAAGGCCAATATCCGGATTGCGCTGTCCGGTTTTCTCGCAGTTCCACGATGGTCCTGTAGTCCTCAAAAGGGGGCAGCGGCAGAGGGCGCCGCGCCGCCGGGCCTCCTCTCAACGAGGGCACTCGGAAAAATAAAATAAAAGCAGATCTTAAACAGATCTCAGCAGTGCCTCCAACTTGTCGGGGGGAAATTCTCCCGGGGTCGGCTGGGCCGTCCGCGGACCTCCGGGCAGGGAGGCCCCAACTCCTCCCGTATATCCCAAAAAATGAGTATGAGGCACACGCAAGAAGCAAGGTGATTCTGCTGTTTATTAAACAAAATGGCAGGGATGGGTCAAGGATCGTACGCGTCCGTCCTGACACTCTCTCTTCAATGGTGGGGCTCGCATGCCCTTTTTACCTTAGTATGACGCGCTACTTGCGTCACCTGGGAAAGTTAGCAAAAAACCTATCGCCACTCTGGATTGGTTCCTCGAGTGGTAGGGTTAGTATAGCATACGTATAGAGAACGTTGTTAGTGGTCGAGGGTCAGTCAGGTGGTATTCTTGGGTTGTCCCTTCAATTTGATACATGAAAATTGTTACATGAAGATCCCTGAGGATTGGCTAATGTTAATGGCGTCAGTGATAAGAGCCCCATGATCTGATTGGTCCACTCGTGAGCCCCCCAGTCTGGGACCATTGCTGTTCCCAGCTCGTGGTGCACCTGCCATTTGCAACAATGTATCACTATGGGTAAGTGCAGACAATGTGAGGATTTATTCATATGCTGGAAGGCAGACTACTCCCACCGCCGCAGATGTCCATTGAGCCGCTTAATTGTATCTGCCTGTGTCTTGAAATGTGGGATCCAGGCGCCTCCCTCCTCCTGGGCCTGGCACCCTGTCAGGTTCGGCTTGGTCACGTGAGGAGAGACCGTGGTTGAGGCAGAATTCTGCACATTTAATATTGCATTTTCCAGTGTGTGCCTGGCTTAATTTGCAGGTGTGACCTTGGCGTCGGCTTGCGGCATGCGAGTTTGCAACATTGTGCCCTTGACTGTCTGCTCTTGCCGGGCTCATTCTGCAGGGTCAGCAATTGTACTCTTGCGCGTTCAATGTTCATGGAAGCTCTTGCTTGCGCCTACTTGGGCCTGGTGCATAGGTGGAGGCGTTTGATGCACAGCGCTTTAGGTTATGGTATCATATTGCTTTATCCCCAGTATCATGTCTTCGTTATATTTCTCATTGCAATGCATGGGTTTAGGAGAAGCGTGAGCAAGCATTTTAGATGAGTTCATTGTGCATCTTGCGTTTCTGCATTTTGAAAAACCTATGTGAAAAATAATAAAGATGCGCGTCAGTGGGTGTGTCCGTCACCTACGTCATAGCACTGAATATGTTCTTCGTGTGGATTGGTGTGGGAGTGTCCAGTGTGCATGTTTGCACGGGTGTGCTGACCGTTGGCTAGGTTGTCATGGCATCTCTAACGATGTGTTCATTTACTGTTGAATGGTTCAGTCGAGTTCATCCATGCCGCAGGTGTCGGCATGGGCAGGGTAGGCTGGTGGGCAGGCTGGTGGGCACATCCGTATGTTCCTGTACCAGGGTATTTGGTCGTCTGGTAGATGGGCAAACTCCTCTCGTGGCGGGTGTCTGAGCCGCGATCCTCTAGGCAAGGGGTGTGAGGGGATTGGTGGGAGCCTTTTGTTCCATTCTCCCACTTCAGTTGGTTAGTTGAAACACAGCGAAAATACAATGATTATCTAATGGTAAAAGGGACTGTCCAGTCAAGGTTGTATACAAATATCTACTTTATTATTATTACAGCAGACAGTTCTAGCACACTACAAAATACAACCCACCCTGTAAAGGAACACAGAGGACAGACACTTTCATAAAGCAAAGGGATGCACTCTGGATACTGACAGGAGGGTAGATGGTAAAGCAATCAGTCTTAACTGTGCAAGGTTATTTTGTTTCACCACCAAGTGAGAAAGGAGTTGTAAATGTCACTTGGGGCCTTCAGAGAAGGACCAGGAGGACAGTACCACAATGTACCTGTTGCTTTAGGTGATCTTGATGCTCGACAGCGTCAAATTTGTTCCAGGACGCTTTGCAGCTCTTGCGACAAAGTTCAAGACAGGAGACAGCTGTGGGTATCAGGTGGCAGGCAGTTTGGCAATTGAGGCTGGACGGACAGCTGCATGCTGGCCTACACGGTGGCTCGTGGTCAAAAATCATTGTCTCTGTGCTGGTTGGCGGATCTAGAATGCTGGTCGAGGCGTCTCAAACAGCTTTAGTGACTGCAGCATGACAACAGTCTGTGATGCAGCCGGTCACGGTTCGAGGGCTCAACTGACTCAAAAATGTCCTTAAAAGATGGCCGCTTGTTGATGCTTGTTGTGGCACTCCTCCTAGCTTCTTCGCCGGGCTAGTGTCGTCCTTTAAGGCAGAGGGTCCAAAGCTGCGGAGAGTGTTTGCCGGCAACTGCCTTGTCCTTTGTTCAGAGTCTCTGTGGCACTTTCCATCTAGGAAGCTTTCTGGCAGAACCTAGCAGGGCACCCTGTGTGCTGGCTGGGTACCGTTTCTGGAGCTGCTGGACGGGTTGCTGAGTTCTGTATCTCCCTCTGTTCCCTGGGAGATGTTTAGGGGAGGGATCTTGCTTCCCTTTTGGAAATCCTGGTCTTCCTTCACTGGAGGAAGCTCTAAGGCAGACTGTACCTTCAGCTAGGGTCCAAATTAGTCCTTCTTACTTCTTTTAAAGTCGTTGGATGATCTCCTAAGTGAGGGGTTCAGCCCTCTTTTAAAGCCAAATGGGGCCCAGTGATTGGTGCAGGCTAGGCCTACCTTAATGAACCTATGCTGGGTCCCCACCAACAATCTTCTGTTATACGTGAGGTCATAACCAAAGTGCTTTGCAGCAGGAAAGGTAAGGGGTGACAACATGTACTACTAAATCCCACCCATCTTCCTATCTGTTGTGGATCAAAGTGGCTATCTGGTTAATTGAGCAACAATTGAGCACCCTGTCGAGCAACAAGAACTTTGGTACATTGTGGTGCTGTCCCCTGGTCCGTCTCCGGAGGCCCATAGTGACATTTTACGACCCATTAGTCCCTTTGTGTTGAAACCAAGTATCCATGAACTATTGTGATTAATTACTTTACCAACTAGGCTCCTGTCATTATCCAGAGTTCATCTCTTTTCCTTCTTGAAACTGTCCTCTGCATTCCTATACAGGGTGAGTTGTATTTTGTAGTGTGCTAGAACTGTCTGTTGTGATAATAATAAAGTAGATGTTTGTATACAAGCTTGACTGGACAGTCCCTTTTATCATTGGGTAACAATTGTATTTTCAATGTGTTGCAACTAACCAACGAACCACGATCTTGTGGAGATAAGCCTGCCGTTCCGTCCACGTTACCAAAATTGGACAAGGAGGTTTATAATTTGCTTGTGTTTCCAATCTGTTCGCATCCTGCTGGTGTACTAGAGGTGTGTGGCTGATTGATGGTTTAGAAACCGATATTCATCCCTGGACAACTGGTTCCCTGAAAGTTGATTCGTCACAGGGACGCTTGCGCATCTCAGCCTGTGTGTGAATGAACCCTCCTCCCCAACCCTGACAATTGACGGAAGCAGGCCCAAACCTTTGTGACAATTCTGGCATGGGCACGTAGTCTGTCGGTACTTAGCTCCAGCTTGCAGACTTTGCCTGGCTCTCATGGGCATTTGGACTCATCGTACCCAACTTCGGCCTGCCTTCTTTCCCTGGCTCCCATGAGCTCGTGGACTCTCTTCGCCTGTCTCACGCTTGCAGACTCTCTGTCTGCCTTGCATGCACCTGTGTATTGGCTGGCTGGCTGGCTTGCCGTGGCTCGTTCGGTGACTGGACCTTACCTGGCGGATGTAATACGCGCTCCGCCTGGTCGGTGAGGGCTCCTTGACGATTCCACCTCCCCTACACACCCTGCGGTTTTCCATCTCTAATGAGACCTTCTGAGAAGACCTCTGAGCAAAATCACTTTACATTTAAATGAAAACTGCAGTGTGCGTCCCCGAACATATTGTTGGGTGGAATGGGGGGAGGGAGGGTGGCCCTTCCTGATGGTATCCTATTATTTCCTGACTTTGTAGCTGCAAAAGGCTGGATGTCACTCAAAATAAGCATTGTTACTAGCCTTCTAATAGGAAATGCTCTGCTTCTCGATTGAGCCTGGATAGCCTGGCCCTTTCCTCGTGAGCATATTACGCTATTGTCGCTCTCTCTGAGTGTGGGGCAGATCAGGGATCTGGGTGGAGGTGGGGTCCGCCACCATGGACCAGGCACTTCTGTGTTTTCATCAAAATCATCGTCATAGCAGAAGTCAAATCAAAGACCCTTGAACCTGCCGGATACTGTCATAGAAAGGGCTACCACGTGGCCATCAGTCCAGACTATTTCACAAGAAGTAATATTCAATAGTCTTTGACCAGCATAACATCTCAGAAAGTGCATAAAAAAAACCTCATGCTCATTTGCCTGCAGAATTGCAGAGAGGCAGGAAAACATGCAGAGGCAAGCAGTTTCATGTTTGTGAGCTCCTCTCTGCATCTTGGAACGGATTGTCCTTATGCTACTGGACGCAGAGCATATGCACTCTGCGTGTTCTCATTGCAGGGAATCCGCATACTCTGCCCGCATCACAATTGTGATATGTGGGAGATGCATGTGTCCCAACCGCAGGCAAGAGTCCCTAGAGGTCTAGTATAATGGTGGCTGTCATTACTGATCGCTGCAAGGCGCCCCTGCACGCGTGTCACATTATCAGCCTGGAGCAGATGTTTGCATGGAAAGCCCAGGAGCATCTGCATTCCCGTGCAAACCTCCGCTCCTTGGGGATAATGTCCAAAACCCAGAAGCGCAGACCATGGGCATAGACGTGGATGATGTCTGGGTCCACTCCGCCTGTCCCCCAGCCTGCATCAAAATAAGCCTTTCAGTGTACAAGTATTAAACCGGTTCGATATCTTGCAGAATGAGGTACTATTGGAAACTGGGTGCCCTTTAAACGAACCCCCTGTCGTCAATTACTGTTCCACAGAACGCAAGGCCGCCTGCGCTGATTGGTGATAGAGATTCAGAGGGCAACTGACTTGAAAGCACAACATCTCGGTGCTGCAGGGGGTGTCTGGCAGCCTCTAGGGGGTTGCAAGTGAGACCGTCGGTGACTCCTAAATTACACCAATGGACGTCTGGGTTGATTAGCTTTTCCGTGAGAGGAGACGAACAGGCGTCATGGCATGTGCTCAGAAGTGGACTGGGAACCAAAAGAGGCCCCAGAAATAATGTTCAAAGTGGCCCCATATTACACATCTTCAGCAGTCCCAACCCTTCTCCTATGGGAACATTTGGAAATACCACAGAAAAGAGGCCCAGGGTGTCTAAGCAAGTATCCTTAACAGCGCCCCGATGCCCTAGGGCCGATGTGCGCTATACACATGCAAATAAATAAATAAAACAGGTGCAGAGTCCCACCTGGAAATGTCTAGTATTCCCTATAGGCATGTCCACCCCTGCACGTGATGTTGCACCACCTATTGTTCCTTGGTGATGTCCCCATGCACTGGATTGCTTATGCGTGCAAGATCACTTTGGTGGGTGACTATGGATTCATCAGGTGTCCACTGTTGAGCCTGTCTGATTGATCTCTTCCCAAATCCCAGCTGCCATTATATTATTTGGTTTGTAGTCAGTGTCTCTACGATTTAAAATGTGTGGCCATGGGTCAGCATTACTAGTTAGTGAACTGTGCCCCGATGTGAATAGAGTTGTGTATTAGACCTCTGTCATGCTATGTATGGACTCTAGGTCTTCAATATGAGTTTGGCAGATTTACCTGTGCTAATACCGCCAAACCCAATTACTATTACCATTACCACCATTATTAGTGGAGATAATACCTCCACTTATGAACGGGGTGTTTTGTCAGTAAATGTGTACTAGGATGCAGTCCCCTGCCTGACCGTGCTGGTGGATGGTGGGGTAGCCAAGGAGGCCAAGTGCCGCCTCAAGTTAGGTTATGCTGAGCCTGGAGGCAGCTTAGGAAAGACAACGCACTATCCCCACCAGGCCACAAGCGGGAAGCAGGGGCTTGTGGCATTGTCACTTTAGACCCGCCTGCCCTTTAAGGGAATTGAGGAGTAGTGATCCCGCTGAGCTGAGCTTACTAACATGATTGAATCCGCTTGTGCGGGTACAGCAACTTTGTGTAAATTCACAGGGGAAAGAGAGGGGCCTGAATGATCCAGGAGCTGAAACGTGATCAGTCCATAGGTCACTTCCCTACACATACATCGAAGACCAGGAAGGGTAACGGAATCCAGCCAGAGGGGATGATTAGGGTGTGGTAGGCAGTGAAGACCATGCAAGGGGAATGAATGAGCCAAACCCAATATGGCTGTGTGCCATCACTGGCAGCAGGGGCATCAGCCAATCCTTTTACCAGAAACCGGAGGAGGGAGTAAGCAACTCCAAGATGGCTGACACGGTTCTTGATGCTGCGGTCCAACAGCTCCTAGATACCCGGCCACGCCCTCACGATAGCAAAACCCAGGTTCCCAAGTTCCCCATACCAAACCTGCACCTTCCCGCCCCTGAGTGCCCTTACACCAGCGAGGGTCGGAAAGTTGGAACAAAAACTCTATAAAAGGCAGGGTCTGTGCCAGTAGGCTTTGGGAGTTAGGAGGAAGAGCTAAGTCGGAGCTGGCTGGAAAGGTGTACACATGGTGCTGGAGCAAGAGCAAGAGACAGGAGCCTGCAGCGACAACCAGAAGACTGGGGAAAGAAAGACACTGGAAGCGGAAAAGAGACCGAGCAGGAGGGGAGAGGAAAGGCCCAGGGGCTGGGGAGAAGAAGGCCCAGAAGGTTGGGAGAAGAATGGTCTAGAAGGTTGGGAGAACATTTTCCAGAAGAGAGAACAAAGGCTTGGGAGGAGAAAGACCTAGTAGCAGATAGGAGGGACGATGGGGCCCAGAGGGTTGAAGAAGGCGGACGAGATAATAGAGACTTACGAGTCCAGCAATTGGAAGAAGGGCATTGCCCAGAGGGGAGACGAGAGTTGGAGAGAGAGAGCTTTGGAGAACCCTAACTATTATTCGAGAGGTGCCCAAAGGGGTGAAAAAGATGGGAATGAGAATAGACAGCTGGGCGACGGAGCACTAATGAGAGGTGGAGGAGATAAGGTTTAAGAGTTGTTGTAAGAGATGGGGGAACATCATAATGCGTAAACAGGTTTCAGTCCAAAGAGGGAGACTCATGAAGAGTCACGAACTAACAAAGGTAGAAGAAGAGTGCAAGATCCCTTAAACCCAGGACTTAGAACCAAGAAGAGACCCCAAGAAGACCATGGTAGAAATGTACAGGACGCCCTTAAACCATGGAGCATAAGCTTGATAGTAATTGTGTTAGTGTTATGAACTTACTGTGAAGCTCCCTGCCGGGACGGCATGTGTAGCAGCTTTTGATGGGTTAATCGCCGATTCTCCCTTCATCGGACTGCACATCTAGTGCCTCTTCCAACAAGGCGTCGCTGCTGCTAAACAACCCCATCGCAAGATTGCCGCTGACGTCATCATCACATTCTCCCACCACTCGGGGTGAGGTTCTCTGCTGTCTGTCCCAGCCATATGCTTCAATGCACATGTATTGCTTCTGTCCCTGCTACAGACACTCTTCCCATCGCGCTTCTCCCGGTACTTAGTTCAGAACTATTCTCTCTGTAGTTCCTCGTTCGTCCTGGAACCCTTTGTTGCCTGCTCCTCTAGTTCATCTCCCTGCCCCGCCCCCGCCCAGATATCCTTTACTCTGCCTCTACTCCTCTTGGATACTTCCCTTCTAGAATCCTTCCTCAACTCTAGCTCTGCTCTATTCGTGTTTTCAGCCTCTTCTTGGGAGTCACCCTGAACCCTAACTTCCTTTGTATCTACTACTCCGACCTCCTTGAGGTCGGCATTCCACTGCTAACTGCAAATACTGGAAATCTCTGAGAGAGGGTTTTATTCCCTGTCAAGAATTCCCTCCCGGCATTTCCTCTGGAAGCCAGGTGGTGCTCGGAGCCTCTACCTACCTAATAACACCATGGCTGCTGTGAGGGGATTGTCTGTTTCTCTTTGAGTGATCCCCAAAAGTACATTCAGGTGCAGTCGAGTCAGACGGAGCTGACAGATTGCGATGCCAGAAGGAAACAGTGACCATGGACCAAGTCCATCAACATGTGGCCGCCGTCCAAGCACTTATCCAAGCTACTGGTCACTACCTGAGTGGCATCTCATACAAAATATCCTAAGAGAGCTCTAGCCTCTGGAAAGTTTGAAAACTCAAGTAGTTTTTAGATGCCTGCACTACGCCGTTCACATTTAGAACCCAATTGTTCTGGTTGGACCACGCTAAAGTTGGTTACCTTATATCAGATATTTCCAGAATACACTCACTTGGGTAAGCCCCTTTGGTAACCAACAAATGTCCTTTACTGGAAAGTTATTAGGGGTTCATCCGTGAATTACACGCCATCTCTGGAATACCAGAGTTGACTTATTCTGCTTAGCAAACTCTGTTGGACATATGACAAGTTTGGTTGCATTTCATGTCCTAAGTCACATTATTTAAACAAGTGGACGCAGAAACACTCTAGCCTTGAGGCAGAAGTGACCTTGTTCAGAAGAGGCCTAAACGAAGAGCTTAAAGACGAGTTGGCATGGTTGTCGACATACACATCTTTCTGAACTCATCACTCTAGTGGTTCAGCCAGAGTTTTGACTCAACGAAAATCTGAACAAACGAAAAAAGAATCGTGGATTACAAGCGTCCACTCCACCCACCAGACAAAGACCCTCTACCGGAGAACCAGAGGAGCCCGAACCTATGCAGGTGAACGCTGCTTGTGGGCTCTTTTCTGAGGAAGAACACACCAGATGTCCTTAAGGCCTTTGTATGTATCACGCATAAGGTAGTCACCTGGCCAGAGAATGGCCCTTGGCACCTCCTTGATGGTCAGGAAATGCCAACTCCTGGTCTTAAATGAGATTAATGATAGGGAAGAAAGACATAAGGCCTCAATACAAGTTGGTGGTATCCCGGTGGTATTCCCACCGGGATACTGCCCTCGTTAATAGCATTACCGTCAAATCCCTCGGCACTATTAACGCCGGATCATGGGTTTGGCGGAATGGGAATTCCTCGTTCCCCATTGCACCCATTCAGGAATTCCCCATTCCCTATTGGAACCAATGGGGAATTTTCGGTGTGACTACCGTCGGCGGTATTACTGCGCGGTAATCGCACCAAAAATCAGCAAATTCGCAGGGTAAATCCTGCCAAACTTGTGATTTGGCAGACCCTTAAATGCGGCGGTAATAGCGTTACCACCGCATTTAAGCGTTACTGCCAAACTCGGATGAGGCAGATACTCTCAAAACGCTGACCATATCAACTACTGGTCTCACAGAGAATCGTCTTATTTTTCTTTTGGTCGCCATAACAACTAGGAGATGATGCAGTCCAGAAACTACCAGACCTGGTGGACAGTGGAGCTGCTGTTGTATTGATGTTGTATTGATGGAAGATCAGTGCATGCTTGCCCATAATGTGTCTTGGGTTTCCAAACAATGGGCTTCACTGATTGAAGGTGTGGATGACGGGTCTGTGTTCCACTGGACAGATAGCTGAGCAAACCGTTGTAAGGCAAGTTCAATAATAAAAATCAATCCAAGAGCCAAAAAGAATAATGCACGAGATGTGAGAAAGACAAACAAGTATTACAACACAGACTAGGCCGGGGAATTATCAAAAAGACATTTACCAAGATGACAGAAAATGGCTGTTTTTATAGCCAATAACATAGGGGAAATGACAACAAATGTCATAGGTTATTCACACTTTCCTAGCCTCTGATTGGGCATTGCCATTTGCACTATACTTGAATCTATACAGTACCTAGCCCTATTGGCTTATTCTATCCTCATGACCAAAGCAAGACTTCAGTTTATTAATTAACTAGCAGCTGTACCCGTGCTTCGCACAGAAATCCCTACAACAAAAAAGACAAATGTATATTTATATTGTATACTTTGTACATTGCCTACACCATGGAACCTGCCCACATGCCAAATGTCAGGTTTGTAGCATGTTGGACACAGTGGGCATTATTGGGCCCAATAATAGGGGCATTTTGGGAAGTAGGCTGAACAATACAAACTAACACAGACAAACACATATCCAAGCATTGCAGAACACTTAAAAAAAACTTTTAAAATGTTGTTAGAAAAATGTATATTTACCCCTTTTTTATTGCCGACACCATGGAACATACCTACATTCCAAATGTCAGATTTGTGGCATATTGGGAAGTATGCTGAACATTTCAGCGTACTTGCCTCTCAGAAGTATGGCTTTCTAAAGCATGTCCCAGTGTGGGTGTAGCCTTGATCTTCCCGGAGTGGATCCCTGCCTCTATCATTCCTATGCAGGTTTACTCCTGCTTTGAATTCCTGGTCTGCAGGCTCTCCCTCTCCTGGCCGCTCTATTACTGTGGCTACTATCTACCGGCTGCCTGGCCCGGTTACCTCCTTCCTCTCCAAGTGGGCAGACCTATCCTCCTCCCTCCTTGTCTCCACCACTCATCTCCTTCTCCTTGGAGACCTTAAAATCCACCTGGATGCTTCCTGTTCTTCCTCTGGACTCTTTTGTGACCTCTGTGCGATTCTCTTTCTCTCTCTATTCTTCCCTCTGGCCCAACTCACTCTGCAATGCACCACTTGGATGTTCTGAACTCCTCAGACCTCCCCCTCTCTAACCCTCTCACCACTCCTCTCTCCTGTGACCACTTTCTGCTCTCCTCTCATCTCTCTCTCTCTCTCTACTCCTCAGGCTGAGCCACCTTCTAGGTCAGCCGACACATGAAGCGTGTTTCAGTTGAGGCTTTTCTACCTCTGGTCTTTCTGTGGCGCCTCTCCTCCTCCCTTCTCTTCCTTTCCTTTTTCACCCCTGACAAGGTTTCTAGACAAGTCCGATCTATAAAGGTCTTGTCAAAACAGGTTCTTTCCTGTTCATCCAAAACCATGAAGGACCATATTGACACCCTCGCTCCAGCCTTGGCCAACTTCTGCAATCACTCTTTCGCCACTCGAACCTCCCCCACTCCCCCCCGAAGCACTCCCTTGTGCACCCTCTCTTTAAGAAACCCTCAGTCGACCCCTCCTGTCCAGCTAACTATCACCCGATCTCCATTACTCCTTTTCTGGGCAATCTCTTGGAAAGTCTGGCTATCTCCCAGCTTAACTTTCACACTGAATCTGTTCGTTGTCTCCATGACCATCAGTCTGGCTTCAAAGTGGTCAGAAGCATGTAAACTGCTCTTCTGAACATCCGTGAAGACCTGCTCTCAAGCCTTGACACTAACCATCCCTCTGCCCTCATTCTCGTCGATCTCTCTTTGATACTGTCAATCATGCCATCCTGCTCAATTGGCTCTCTGATAACCTGTGTATCACTGATCAGGCCATGGCCTGGCTGACCTCCTTTCTCTCTGACCAACGCTCGCTCCCAGGTCCAACTTTGGTCCTTCCTCTCCTCTTTCTCTCTCTCTAACTGTGGTGTACCCCAGGGGTCTAATTTCTCTGCATGGCTGTTCGACCGATACCTGGCACCTCTATCCCACTGCATAGCTGCTCTCTGCTCCAAATTTCAGTGCTATGCAGATGGCACTCAGCTCGCTTTCAGGCTCCCCTCAGCCGCCTTGTCACCCTTTCTCATCCCAGATTGTCTGTCCGCATCCCGGAGTGGTTTGCCACCAATGATGTTTGCCTTAATGCAAGTAAGACAGATATACTCCTCATCGGCTCACCATCACTTGCCTTTCCTCTCACTCCCTGGCTGCCCCTCTTCCTACTACTTCCTGTGAGGCTAAGAACCTTGAGGTCATCTTCGACTCCACACTCTCCTTCTCTCCTCACATCTCTGACTTTTCTAAGAAGTCTAACTACCAGCTGCACCTCCTCAGAGTTATTCTTCCCTTCCTCACTTTCCCCCAGAAGCTCACTGTCTCCATAGCTCTGGTTCTCTATAGGCTGGACTACTGCAACAGCCTCTTTTTAAATCTACCTGCCTCTACTCTCCATCCTCTACAACTCATCCAGAACAGGACTGTAAGACTTATCCTTGGCCTCAAGCCTAAGGATCGAATCTCTCCAGCACTGAAATCTCTTCATTGGGCCCCAGTGATGGCAAGGATCAAGATCAAGACCCTCTGCATCGTCCAAAAGGCTTTCTGGGACCTGCGACCACAATACCTCCAAATCTCTCTACCAAAATATTTTCCTACTCAAGCTCTTTGCTCGTCCACCTCCAACTCATTGAGGGTCAGTCACTTCTCAAGCAGCGAGTTGGGGGTAGATCTCTTTCTTCGGCTGATGCCTCCCTCTGGAACAGCCTCCCTAGCTCTCTGAAACTTAAGCAAAGAAGCACCTCGAGACCTTCCTCTTTGCTTCTCCTTTCCCATCTTCCACTCCCCTGCTAATCTCCTGCCTGTTACATGCACTGGTCACCTGGCAACCCTCTGAACCCGGACCCAGGACCCTGCCTGTCTAGCTGCATACCCGCACTGCCTCTCGGGACCCCCCACACTGTTGGTCTGTATCTGTAACCCTACAGTCCCCTCTCCTGCACTTATCTGACACTTGCTGTCTGCACTCCTAACACTCGCACTGCCACCCGTTGGCTGCACTACTTGTTGTTTTCTTGGTTTTCCTTGTACTGCACTTGTCCATCCTCCCACACCCCCCACACCGCCGCCCCTGCCACTTCTCCCCTCTCCGCTCCCCTGCACTTGCGCGATCTGAATGTCACTAGGCCTAGTAAGATCGTTATTTCTTGTCCTCCCTCTGTTTCCCCGCCCTTGCCTTGTCTCACCTTGAAACACTTGTGTATAGGCGCGTTACAAATGCCATATCATATCATATTGTGGCTACTAGGGTCTTGTTGAACCTACACAGGGATGTGTATATGTATGAGTCCACTTTATTAATGCTGTGTGCCTTTTCAAAGTGACTTTCGAAGCTTGCGTTTTTGTGCACTTTGGGGGCGTTGGAGGTACACCCCAACGCCGTTTAGGCTGATATGGAAATTGCCAGTCATCCTTAATCCCTACATTTATCTTAGATAAAGATAGCATATTTTGCTGTCATACTTGGACTTCCTTGGCAGCAAAGACATAAACTGTATATTAACTGGACAGCATGAACCTTGTTTCTGGGATCCGAATATTGAATGGGACATTGTAGACTTTAACTTTAAAAAGGAGATGGTAACTCATTCCTTATTCAATTCATCTGGTAAGGGTTGTCTTGGGATCTCACACTTAATTCATAGACATACTACTCAAACATTTTTCAAGATCAGCAAGAAAAGGAACTTAAATCTCACAGAGCTGTGGATGGTGCCATAGAGCTACTTAATAGATCACAGTCCACTTTGATTGAATGTACATTTTATCAGAGGCAGACAAGACAGCTCTCGGGAAGTATTTTGAAGTCAACCTCAAAAACAGGCTGATTATGCGATCCAAGTTACCCAAAGGTGCTTCTTTATTTTTTGTACCCAAAAAAGACACAGGCCCTCATTACGACCCTGGCGGAAAGGGTTTTACGCCAGCGTAATGCATGGCGTACCTTTCCGCCTTACTACGAGTTCCCGTAGCGCCATGGTGATTTTTTCGCCTGGTTTTTCCGGGCGAAAAATCCATGGCGCTACGGGACCTGTTGTTAATTACGCCACCGTAATTTACGGTGGCGTAATTAACGCCTTCCCCACTCCCATTATACCCTATGGGGCAAAAATGGGAATGGGGAAGGGTAAATGGGGATTGGGGACTTACCGCCCCGCCAAGGTCGGAATGGGGCGGTAAGTCCGCCAACCCCCATGGCGGAGTTGGCAGCTCTGCGCCATGGACCATGGTGCAAATTGCACCATGGTCCTCCGCCAGGGTCGTAATGAGGGCCACAGTGAGCTGTGGCCATGCCTGGATTATCAGAGGTTACCAGGCAACAGTGAAGGATAAATGCCCTCTCCCATTAATCCCTGACATTTTCGAAGCCCTTCGTGATGCTAGTTTTTACAGAACTGGACTGCCGAGGTGCCTACCATCTGATTCTAGTACGAGCTGGAGATGAATGGCAAACTGCTTTCTGGACATCCTATGGATTGTATAACTGCTGCGTTATGCTCTTTGGGAAGGGTAACGTACCTGTAATTTTTGAGAGATTTATAGATAAACTGTTCTCTGATCTGTTATTGCATTCCGCCATTGTATACCTTGACAATATCTATGTCTATTCCAGCTCAGCCACAGAACATATAGCACATATCAGGGAGGTCCTAGAGAGATTTTGTGATAATCACCTTTATGCCGAACCAGAAAAGTGTGCTTTTGGCTAAACTTCCATCTCTTATTTGTGATATATTCTATGTGCCAAGGGCATTTCTATTGACCCTCAAATGGTCAGTGCCATCCTTGCTTTGAACCCAACGCGTTCTATGACGAAAGTCCAATCTTTCTTAGGGTTGGTTAATTCTTTTCAGAAACTCATTCCCCTAATGCTCAAAGACGGTTCTACCTATTACATGACTCCTTAAAAAGGGGGTACATTTCTCCTGGGACCAGCAAGCCAATAAGTCCTTTCAAATCCTGACACAAGACTTTTCAACTGCCTCGATTCTTGTGCAACCCGATTCCACGTTACCATTTAAAGAGAAAACCGACACCAAGGACGAAGCTATGGGAGCAGTACTTAAACAACTTTGGATCAACACGGTGAATCACCCTGTGGCCCACATGTCCAAAACCATCTTTGACGGCGAACAACAATATTCAGTCCTGGAAAAAGAATGACTGGCAATGAAACAGCCATTCATTGAGTGGAGGCACCTGCTCAGGCCATCCATTGAAATCCAGATGGGTTCTAGGCCGTCCATTGAAATACGAAGTGATCATTGTAATTTCCAATTGCTACAAAACATTAAATGTAAGAACAATCAGGCAAGGTGGCCATATTTCTTTGCTCAATATGACATAACTTTGACTCATCTGCCTGGATTCCAAAACATGATTGCCGATTTTCTGCCATGCAAGAATCCTCCCCTCCCTATCCAGAGAAGATCCTACCCAGTGCCTAGATTTAATGGATCTATGTGATTTTACCGAACTGAAAAGTTCGACTCCCAAAAGTCTGTTTTTATTTTCAATTTTCCGCAAATATATATGTGGAGGGGATACCCCCCACACCCCCCTCCACCTTACCCCTATACATTTTGAATTCACTTTACCCCCCCATATATATATGCAGAAAATTGGGGGTCGAACTTTTGGGGGTCGAACTTTTGGGAGTAGGTAATTTTGTACAATACCGATTGAATATGAAGCCACCTTCTTCCCGCTGAAGTTCAACGAGCACCCGCTGACATCTCTGATAACGATTTCCGATTGCCTGGCATTTTCCGAGGTCTTCAAATACACCAAGGCTTCTTCTTTTCGCATCATAGATTGTACGTTCCGACTTCAGAGTTGCAAAATGTGCCAGGATAGACTTCTGGCTAGTTATCGAGGAATCTCAGGTGCCTGTGAGTTTGTACGCAGATTATTCTGGTGGCCCTTGCTGGCATAGAATGTTCAGGATTCTTTTTATTTTTTTATTTATATATTTATATAGCGCTGGAGCCCGCAGGCATCAGGGCGCTTGACACACACACAGGGACATGGGTAGCGGGACAATGTAGATGAGGTTATAGAATCTGAGAGGTGTGGGGCTGAAGTTCCAGGGCTCTTGGAAGCTTCTACCTGAAGAGGAAGGTTTTAAGTTTCTTTCTAGAAGTTAAATAATGAGATTCTTCTCTGTTTGGTTGGTAATTCGTTCCATCTCGTGATTGCTTTGGATGAGAATGCTCTGCTAAGTCCCTTAGCTCTTTTGGACAGGCCAACTTTCAGGAGACCTTGGTTTCTAGATCTGAGGGTGCGACTTGGCTCATACAAAATGAATTACTTCTTTAGTGTATGTTTAGGACTATGTTTCCACTTGTACAGTATCTTCTGTGAAGTTTCAATAGCAGCTTGTTGCCATCAGCACATCTTGCAGTTTTTCCCCAGCATCCCAGTAGCTTGTGCCTCACAGTGTCTCTTTCAGGGTCTCCGCACCTCAGCAGCAGCAGCTTGGATCTCATCTTGCACGATTGACAGCAACATGATCTGCGCCCTCTCCAGTATCCCTCAGTCTGCTTTCACTCTGCATCACTGTGTTCCATTAAGGTAGTGCCTCCTACGTGTGTTAGTTCTACCTATATTGCCCTGTCCATTCATCATGCACACAGTAATGCAATGCAGCGGATTTCACCATGCCTTTGATGTGGCATAGGTATGGTCTTTAGAGGGTAACTCATCACAAAAATGGATGGTTAGAAAAAGAAGTAATGTTAGAATGTAGGGGACAATGTGGCAGCTAAAACATCGGTGGACAGAACTGGGGTAGTGAGAGGCACATAAAACATAAATGGGGCAATGAGAGCAATATTGGGGCAGAACAGCGGTAGCTACATGGACCCTAACTTTTCCAATGAGTGCGACAATTGGACAATCTTTTTTTCTCTATATGCAATTGACTTTCCAAAATCATCAAAAATGAGAATTAAGCTTACCTGCCTATGTATAAATCCAACTTTAAAATGTGTTCTGTTCATTGTTCAAGGATATGCATGACATGAAATATAAACAATGATTTTATCAACATATTGAAAACTAAAGGTCATCAGTATGCAGCCAAATTCTTTCTGTTTACAAATACTTTGTATTATATAAAACTATCCTATTTACATTGTGAACACAGCAGCTAACAATTGAAATAGGGAATTTTTACAAACAAACACTTGTTGTGGGTTGGAAGAGGCAGACACTAAAGGGACATTTTGAATGATATTTATTTAAATAATGAGGATAGGGGTATTTTTCGCTATTGCTAGAGGGGTATCCCTGCCTAGGTAAATAACTAAAGGTGCTTGTCAGTCGGCAGGGAGTCCCAAAGGAATATGTCCACTGTCTAAAGCTAGTTCTAACTGACCCTACCACTATTTTAACTAACTTAAATTAGACTAGGATAATGTCTCCCCTCTCCTAGTTTGTCTGACAGAGAATGCCTCTTCTTTATTCCCAAATTCTCTTTAATACGAAATCTTTAAATAATCTCTTGCCACCTCCTGGATTAGTTCTTGTAACTCTTTCACAATGTTCTTGTGTTTTATCTGCCCTTTTCTGATAGCTTTTAGGCTGTTCCTTATATCACTCTTTCCCATACTTTGACCCAGGCTTGTATGTCCTCATGTTGCTTGTAACCCAGGCTTCCTCAGAACGGATATTCTTTCTTGTGGCTTGACTCTTCCCCTCTCCTGGGGTTGTCCTGCTTGATTAACTTTTTGCTTATCTGGCTTAGTTGCATTCAGTTCGCATTCAGTTTCATGGAATACTTTCTCCAGTTGGTTGCACTTTGTATCTCTTAATCTCTGGAGTCTTTTCACCTCTTCACAGGGTTAATGGGCCCAATTCTTAATGCCTTCACTTTCAGGCTTATTTGTTGACACTCTTCATCGCCATAGCACATTTTCACTTAAATTAATGTATGTTTAGTAACTTGTCATTTCCACTGGAATGTGTTTCTCCCAGTTTATAACGATGTCCCGGCAGCCTCCCTGTGCACCTGCGCTCCCTGTTACCTCTGGGTCTGCAGGGGACCGCTCTCAGGCTTGGCACTCACTCTGGTTAGTTTCTTCCATTTGGCTTCTCATCCTTCTTCACGCTGCCGGCAAGCCGCCCTCGGTTTTTCGGCCTTCAGCGTTTTTTGCCCTAGTGTTCATGAGCGTTCTCAATGTTGCAGGTTCTGTGGCTCCGCTGCACTCCGCATCCTACAGGCATCCCATTGTCAGGAGGTTTCCCCTGCTTATGCTTCTCTCTCTCTCTCTCGCTCTCTCTCTCTCTGCGCTTCATCTCAGCGTGCTCTCCTCCTGCAATCTCCTTGTCTCAGTTATTTGTATGTCCTTTTTTTAAGAGACAGATCCTTTTCCTTGTTCATCAAGGTACATTTTAGTTTTGCCTTCAGCCAAGTCTCTGGGTACTAGAATATTCTTCTGATCTGATATTGGCATATATGCTACTAGGCTGGAGGGTCTAGGGAGTTCCTCACTGGAACGGAATCCTAGTCCCCAAAGGGGAGAGAAGGGTGTTGATAAGGGTGTTGTGACAGCTTTTCAGGTGAGTGGGCGATACAGAAGGGTCAGATTATGTGAATGGCTAGTCTGAATTTTTCGTGGGTCTCTGCTGTATTCGATTGGAGGCGGCGATGCATGTTCTGTATGTGTGTAATCGAGTAGTGTTTACTGAGAGGTATGCAGGTGAATGGGCCATGCCCGTGCAGGATATGTTATGTTTTGTTGTGGTGACGTGCTTGATGTTCCGTTGTGGAGGGACTGACACCTGGTTGGAAAGGATCTTGTGGAGCTTATCATATAGGCTTGACTGGGATGCATTCAAATGGGGATGTGATGTGTCCCTCTTTGTTGATTCCCCAGGTACCCCAGCATTCCCATCCGTGTGAGTAATAATTCATCCCCGAAAAGGACTGATATTGTCAGGCTGCCCAAGGAAAGAGCCAACTTTTGAGAGCCTTCCTGAAGGCGAGGTGTTCTTCTATGCAATGGGTGGTTAAAGGGCTCTAGTTCCAGATGATCAGCACTTGGACTGAGAAGGAGGAGCCCCTTATGTCAGTGACGGGCCTTACCTTACGTGCTTTGGACCCCTTAGGAGTGAAGACGTAAGGCATGTCTCCACAAGTAGCGCTTGTGCTACTTGATATGCAACAGGTAAGCACACAGGCCCTCCTACCCCACAAGAGAACAAGTCTCAGGTCAGAGGAAAACCCCTTCCAGGGAAAACCCTCAAGAATGGAACAGTTGGACCTGGAGATGGGTAAACTGGGACGGAACTGCAGGCAGGAACACTGGAGTTTAGGAAGTAACTGAAGAGGCAGAGAACCAAGCGAAGCCGAGCGAAAGCGAGATAACTGAGAGGAGGAATAATCCTGGAGCAAGACAACCAGAGTGAGGAGAGAAATAGCACAGAAGGCAGGGAACAAATGACAAAGAAATGAGCGCCGTGCAATCGGGGAAAGAAGCAAGATTGTGGGCGCGGCTTACCGTTCCAAGGCATCATTTATACTGTTTCCTGATCGGGTCCGTGTTGCACCATCTTGATGCTCTGACGTCAATGCGGCGTGTTTTTACCTGTTGTAGTTTTCTTAGCTGTGATGCGGTGAGCCCCAGGTAATAGGGCGTTAGCATAGTCTAGGCATGAAAGGATGATATGCATGATTGCAGAGATTCTGTGGGGGAAGGTCAAGTAGGGAAAGAGGACGCCAAACAATGTGAATGTGCAGGTAGCAACTTTTTGTCATATGTTGATATCAGTGTGAGCTCTTCGGAGGCTGTGACAAATAAAAGCATTTTTATCTGTAAAAAGCTTTTCAATAGTAACACACATATCGTATGTACATTACATGAATTCAATCAGCTTCCCTTAGCCTCTAAGATGTTCAAAGCTGCTTACATGAAACATACAACAGCTATAAACACGGACTAAGTGCGAGTGGTGCATTCTGCATGGTAGAATGTTCTGCTGTTGCTCGCTAAGCATGCCAGTGGACCATTATAAATAGGCCAAACCATGACAAATTGTAAGAAGTGCAGTCTGCCGTCCAAAGGCTGTTGAATCGGATTGCCTGTGGTCGAACTACCAGTTGTTTATGGTGAGCTGTCTGACTTCCTGGACCTTAGTTCCCCCGTTTAGTGCTGAACTGTGCGTTAAGGTTTATTTAGTATTTTCCTAAACCACCGAGGTCCACTGTTTGATCAATTTATTGCTATATTATGTCTCTCTTTGAGAGTCCCAGTTTTAAAAAAATGGGAAAAAGAATGACAATAGGGACGCAAAACAAGCAATGGGGAAGGCCGTTCGGACATGCAGTACTTTTTTGTAAACAGTTGTGGGCACAGTCAAAGCACAAATTGTGGTGATAGAAGAGTTTCTGCGACCCCCCAGCCCTCTTGCCCAAGCAGACAAGAGGTTGGTGATAGAACTAGGACAGTTTCTCTGTCACTTGACCAGGCATTGGAGATTCAGATGAAAACACAGTCTGATGAGCTAGGCACTAACAACCCTGCCTCTACAAGGAATATTTTAGCTTAGTCAAATCAGCCAAAACTCAAAACCAACAAATCCTGATGGAGTTTTTACTAAGAGGGGTGAACCCAGGCCGCTGAAAGGGGCGGTCACAGGAAAAAGATCAAGGTAACATTAACACATAGCTATTTAAAATGGCACTTAGGGTGAACTGGTTAGTGCCTAATATAGGAATTTGCTATGGTGATTATGTGATTGTCTCTTTTGCAACATGTGAGGAGTAAACTTTCTAATGGATTGTGTCCTCCCATCGATTCCTTCTCTTTGATATATCCATATCCTGCTTTGCAGTCTCAGAAATGTTTTCGACAGCAGAGGGTGCTGTGCAGCATCGGGTACCTTGATGGTTACCATTCCCATGTCCGGACGGGATGTCGATGAGACATTAAAAGGCACCCAATGCACCCATTGCCTCAGTTCTGGTTTTCCGCATGCACGCTTTCAGAACTGTTCAACTCGCCTCCGCTATTTCATCTAACATCTTACTTTTGAGTCATATTCACAATGTCTATGCCGAAGTCAGGCTTTAAGAGAAGTGCGGACTGTGAATTGAAGATCCGCACAGAAATTGTCTCTGGTGCCTCATCAAAGATCACAAGATCATCAAGTGTGGTTCCTGCCAGTCGATATAAGGTCTTAAAAAAGATAAGGCCGAAACTCACACTAGGTCGTTCAGTTCCAAAGTCTCCATCTTCTACTCCTTCTAAGAGAAAATCTTCTGAAGGAAGGAATTCTCCCAGAGACAAGTGTTCTGAAAGGCCCAAGAAACGCTCTAAACATTCAAAGTGCTTAAGATCCAGGAGCGGCTCACGTCACTCTTCTTCTTCGTCATCACGAGAGAAATCGAGGAAACAAATTAATCGATCCTCATTTTCTGACTCGCCCGACAAATATCAGGTATTTTCCCAATAAGACGGCCCCAAGCAGCCTAGTGGATAATGTTTTGTCATATTTTCCAAGGCAACCCCTCTTGTTCCCTCGAAAGAGCAAAAGAAGACCAGTGATCACACTGCGTCTTCCAAGACCAGCAGGGAGTTCAATAAGACTTTGACTTGTGTGCCCAAAAGCCTTGTTCCGAAGGCCTCAGGAATACTGTCAGCAGTGTCGACCACAGAGACAGCATCGAAACCAAAGGCTTCTGTGTCCTCCATTTCAAAGGAATCGAAGTGAAAGGGCTCTTCGACATCGACCTCTAATCCATCTTCGACCTTCAAACCTCAGTCGAAGAAAGATTTCTTCAAATCTTTTGGTTCCATTTTTGAGTAGGGTGAGGAGAAAGATGACATTATTCCATTTGGGTTGGAATTGAAAACAATGAGTTGATCAATCTCATTTAGAGGACCTGGCTACTTGTCTGAAAGAAGCCAGTCATCTTTATACATCTCGTGAGGTAGAATTCGACACCCCAGGTGGCAATGCACACCCCAATGGGGCCAATATATAAGGGTCATGAACAGGGTAATTTATTATTTAGGTGGTGGCATCCTGAAAAGGACATAACTCGGGATGACCTGACTGACATCCTGGATAAAGGTCCCCCTAAGGAGATTGTGTTGCCCTTTCATTCAGCCTTACAAAATTCCATTCTACAGGACAGGCACATGCCTGACGCCACTCCCGCTTTTAACAAGGAGTTTGTTACACTCACCTGGCTCCCACAGAGGCGTCGATCTGAACTGGACAGCTGCGGTCTCCACCAATGTGACGCATAGGGCCGAGATGACGGACTGGACTGGCCCACCTAGCCTCATTTGCTTGGCCCGTAGGAATATTCTTCTGCAAATGGAGAAAGGGAATTAACCACCCGTGGAGTTGAGCGTAAATCCCCCCACCCCCGCTGTCCTCCCCCACAGATCACCTTTGATGTCCCTTCTTATAGTCTCACCTGATGGTTTGAAAAGATGAGCTCTCCATCCTGCATTGAGCACAGGGGCGCGTTGATAACCAGTTGCTTCACTGGCTCGAAGGAATTGGTGAGTTCCAGAACAATATTGACTCTAAAAAGTATGTAGTTCGTAAGAGTTCACATGTCTGACTTTCACTCTTGTCCGATTCCTTGAAGTTTGCAGCTTGACCCCAGCGAAGAGTTCCTTGTGGTAGCTGACGAAGTTCAGGTAAGGATTTGGTTTATCCTACACAGTTCAATAAAATAAGGCCAGAATGTAACCTGTTGCTTGCTCACTTATTCCGGTGTGGAGAGAAAATATGAAGTTCGGGGAATAATGCCTCCGGCGGTAAAATTAGGTAGTCTATTGTGGTGAGAAGAGTTCCCCTTGTTTGTCCCTTTGTCTCACCGTGCTGTCCTTTTTTTCCCCTTAGGGGCCGGGGCACGGCGAGGATGCAATGGAGACTGCGCCGACCCGTGAAGAGGAATAGTACCCCCGGCAGTAATCAGGTAAGTCTATGGGGGTAGTTACTATTGCCTCTGTTTATTCCCTTGGCTCACCTTTGCTGTTCTTGTGTTCCCCTTAGGTGCCAGAGTGCGGTGGGAACGTGCAGAAGGATGCGGTGGATCGTGAGGAAGCTGCGAAAGCCGGTGAGTTCAGCGTGGCGCTTCAGCAGGTGAGGTGGCGCGCGTAAAATGCTTCTTTCTTCCAGCTCGAAGCGTGGTGGATCCGGAATTAAGGTAAGGATCGAAGGTTTTGCTCTTATTCTAACCTCTTCTCCTTCTGTTCCTCCCTTTTTCTAGGAGCTGCAGACTCGAGGCGGGCGTGGCAGAAGACTGGATGCAGTTTTGAAGACACGGTGAGCGTTACTCTGCTGGATGCAGAATAACGCGAAGCGTGTGCTGCTCTTCGGGCGTGGTTTAAATAGCCCCCAAAGTAGTCCCAGGTAAGTATTCCTCCCCAGCCCCACCCGAGTAAAAAATAGTCCCTAAGTAAAATAGTCCCTTCCAAGCCTCATTTGGCTTGTAGCGCTGCAGCATGGTCTGCATCAGGTGAGCTTGCAGCATGGTCTGCATCAGGTAAGTTATACTCTATGAGCCTGGCGCCTATGGCGCCAGGACTGACTCTCCATATGAGCCTGGCGCCATAGGCCGCACCCAAACAGCCCCTGGCAGGGGTTTTTGGGCTTGCTCAAAATAACTTGATGCCTGCTTCCGGGGTTGCTGGACCTGGTCTGGTTCCCCGGGGTAGGCATCATGACAGAGTTGCTGAAGAAATACAGGCTTTCTACTGTGGACCCTGATTTTCTGTCAAGCCACCCAACTGCATAGAGTTTGATGGTGCAGGCAGCTACATCCATTTCAAAGGCAGCGACTTATCCAGCATCCCCCCGAATAGGGGCGAAAAAAAAGTACGATGCCTTAGCAAAAAGGGTATTTTTTTGCTGGAAGTATGGCTTTAAAAGCCATTAATGTATCTTGTGCTCTAGAAAAATAGTCTATTACCTTGTGGAATACCATTGCACAGGCTGCAGATAGCATCCATCATGGTGAGATGAGAGGAGGATTCTTTAATCTCATCAATGATGGTAAAGAGGCCTCTTGCCATTCCCTTCAGTTGGGTCTAGGTGCATCAGACAGCGTCAGCTGGTTTATGGGCTCCAGTGTGGTAATAAGACTGTTTGCGTGGTTACACAAGTTTGGTTCTGCCCCAGATGTCGAATCAAGACTCCTGGACATGCCCTTGGATGGGTTCCACCTTTTTGTCCAAAGGCTGATGACAATTTAGCAAAACAACACGCACCTTTGCAGGCTTGAAGAAAGCATTAGTTTCACTATTGCTCAGCTCGTAGTCAAGCTGCCCAGTGAGAACAAAGGATGTTTACACGTGCCCACAGAGGCCATGGAGGAAAGACTGACCAGGCAGCCACCTCCTCACTGCCCGCTACCACGGACCCAAAATCTCTTGGAGCACTTTGCTCATAGGACTCCGGTGGGAAGCAGATTGACCCAGCATCTGCAAGAATGGCATTGCATTACTTTAGATGCATGTGCCCTTCAGACAGTGGCTCAAGGGTACTGTCTACCATTTGTATGAAGGCCTCCACATTGTCCTCCAAGCAACCGATCTGTTCGGGAAACAGATCTGCTTCTTCAGGAGATTCTTTCCCTGTTGGAAAAAGGTGCTGTGGAATGGTACCTGTAGAGTAACAATACCAGGGTTGGTCCGCTACTTAATTTCTGTTTTCCCACGAAAGACAGAGGACTGTGACACATCTTGGACCTGTGGCACTTGAACAAGTTCCTCAGGAAGGACAGATTCAAGATGATCTCTCTTTCGCAGATCTTCCAGGCCCTTCTGCTCCAGGATTGGATGGTGTCACTCAATCTTCAGGATGCTTATTTTTATGTGCCTATAAATCCCAAGCACAGAAAATACCTGCGGTTCGCCATTGGAAGTTCCCACTATCAGTTTTCAGTTCTGCCTTTTAGGCTCTCCTCCGCCCTGAGGGTTTTCACCAAGTTGATGGCATAGTGGCCGCAAATCTAAGACGTGGAGGGACTCGCATCTTTCCCTACCTAGACAATTGGCTAATCAGAGCTTGTTCTCCCACAAACAGGCTCTGGTACATCGCAACATCACCTGCCACTCTCTTCACAAACTGGACTCTCCCTCCATTTCCAGAGGTCCCAGGTGACACCTTCTCAGGAGGTGCAATTCATTGGACCAGTCCTGCACTCTTCCTCGGGAAGACTTTGGCTCCCGAGTTGAGGGCTCAACATATCTTGCAGATGGTAACGAGATTTCAGAACACCCAATATCTTGCGGCATTCTATGTTCTGAGTTGCTGGGCCATGTGGTATCCTGCATTTTCTTGATGCCAGAAGCCCACCTAAAGATGAGGTCCCTCCAGCGAGCCCTCAGATCCCAATGGTCAAAATTCTCAGGTAGGATGATGGACCTTCTTCAGGTCCCGAGCAGGGTCACACAGGATCTCCTGTGGTGGGCTTGTGAGGAGAATGTGAAGATTAGGGTGCCTTTTTGGCAACCCTGTCCAGAGATAACATAAGTCACGGATGCTCCACTCATGTATCGGGGAGCCGGCATGAGCAATCTCATGATAAGCAGACTTTGGTCCCCATCAGAATCAAGACTACACATAAACCTGTTATATCTGAGTGCAATCAGACTTGTGCTGAGGGCCTTTTTTGCCTTCCATACAGAGGAAGAATGTCCTGATAATAACGGGTCCCAACCACTGTGCAGGGAGGCAATGCAGCTCTGGTTTAGGACACTGCAAAAAGGAATCTTTCTATCGGCTGGTCACCTAGCCGGAGAACACGATGACGGACTCTCTGAGCAGGCAGAGCACAATCTTCAGAAGGCTCAAAAGGCTCAGAAAGTCCTTCTAGAGATCTGCACCCTTTAGGGGACCCTTCAAGTAGATCTGTTCACAGCCAGTATTAACAGGAAGTGTGACCTGTTCTGCTCCAGGGACTTTCCTCAGAGTGGAGCTCTGGGGGATGCGCTCGTAGTGGACTGGTTATTTCCACCCCTGTACGCATTCCAAATTCAGGTTATTCCTCATTATCAGGTTGAGGAAGTTCAGGAAGTCCAGGAGGACGTAGTACCTTTACCTTCTAGACATGTCCAACTGCCCTCCATTCCATCTTCCCCAGAGAGTGGACCTACTCTCACAAGAGGGAGGCCATCCTCTTCATCCAGAAAGCAGAACCCTGAACCTTCACGCTTGGCTTCTGAGAGGTTATATACAAAGATTGGGACCTCCCTGAAGATGTCTTGGAGGTGTTGTTTTCTGCCAGAAGACCAGCAACAAAAGCACTATAGCATTACCATTGGAAATGGTTTTGCAGCCGGTGTAGAGCAAAAGATATTGATCCTTTCATTTGCAATACACCTGTAGTGTTTTCTTTTTTGCTGTAATTGGCTACTGTCAAGGCATACCTGGCGGCGTTATCCATTTTTAAATGCATGTCAGTGGAAGGCTCTTACTTTAAGATGCCAATTGTCATTCAATTCCTCAAAGAACTGCCATATACTTTCCGACGTTTCCCTTTTCGGGTTCCGTCCTGGGATTTGAACCTGGTATTAACCTTCTTAATGGAAGCTCCATTTGAACCTCATTTGAACCTGTCATGTAAACCACGCTTTGCAATATTTTCCAAGGAGAAGGTCGTTTTGAGGGTTCATCCCTCCTTCTTTCCCAAGGTAGTGTTTGAATTCTATCTGACACAGAAAATAACCTTACCAGCCTTTTATCCCCCTCCTCACCCTTCTAAGGAAGAAGAGAGGTGCCACAGGCTAGGCCTGAAAAGGGCTCTTAGCTCTTACATTTCTCGGATGGCAAATGTCCGGCAAGATGACCAATTATATACTGGCCACAGTCTAGGCCAAGCCGTAACCAAACAAACTTTATCGCATTGCATCATCCTTTGCATTTCGGATGCTACATTGTTGGGAAAGATGTCCCTGAAAACCTAAGAGCCCATTCCACCAGAGGAGTGTCAACCACTTTGGATCTTTAAAGAGGTGTAGCAGTGCAGGACATTTGTAATGCTGCAACTTGGTCCTCACTACACACTTTCTTAAAGTATTAATGCTTGGACACTCTATCAAGCCAGTACGCTTGATTTCGAAGAGCGGTTCTGCACAATATCAATCTATAATCAGAACATTATACAAAAATATTCCATGTGTTTCACCTTATCTACAAAACTGGGAGTCTATCAGCGATGAGGAATCTGTGGGGTTGCACAATCCATTAGTAGATCAAATTACTTACCACTGGTAATGTTCCTTCTAATGCATTTTCCCCCACGGATTATTCATCGCCCTCCTAGGCTGCCCCTCTGACTGTGGGTGAATTTATAATTCACTTCTCTATTTCAACACTCATGCTGGTTATTAATCAAGTCAACAGTGGAGCTAGAGGGAAAAACTAGAACTAAGACAAGCGGGTACAGTGCGTGCCCTTTATACTCTCATGGTGGTCACGTCCGGAAGCGGGAATGGTAACCGCCGGGGGACATTGACTTGATGTGGCGCATCACGCTCTGCAGTCAAAAACTTTTCTGAGACTGCAAAACAGGGTAGGGATATATCAAAGAAGAGGAATCTGTGTTAGGAAAATCCAATAGAAACAGCATTAACAGAGTTAAGTAATGTGTTCTTCGTGTGCACTCAAATTTACACAGAGACCTTCTTCCTGGACACAATGGCATTTCTTTGATGATACTTCTTGGCTTTTATTTATAAAGATGTGGCTCCTTATAGACACCTACGGCTGCACCTCTAAATTCTCAATCAAATAAAGGGTGTTGGCAGATAAAGATGCATAATTGTTTTGAGCCACTGGAGTCACTTGTAGACATTCAATAATTACAATAGTCTGTCAATGAATGAAGGTATCCCCATGAACATGACTCACGAAAAGCTATCAGGGCTGACCAAGAAAGAGAGTATGAATGAGCCTACTCCCTGGGTGTCTAACATCAATCCTGTTGAAATGTAATTATGGAATGTCACAGACGTTAGAAATAAACTTGACAATGAAGGACTAGTATCCTTTATAAGGAGTTATTCCCTGATTTGTCTACAAGATACATGGATTTTGGTACCTTTGCCCCTTGATGGCTCAATGTTATTTTTTAATGCAGCTTGCTTATATTGGTCTCAATTCACCAGTTTGTGTCCTTTTCCTGCTGACCAATGTTTACGTCTCCAATTAATCTGCCATACATTTGTTATTCTACGGGAGATGTACTTGTACTTGGTATTTATAGATCTAAAAATGGCCTTTGACAGGGTCTCTAGGTCAAGGCTATGGGAAGCCGTCACTGATATGGATAATTCAAATCCTCTATGCTATCAATGTTCTGGAAAGGTTGTAGAGGACAGAGAGTAGAGACAAGAAGGTTTAGAAAGAGGCTGTTGCAGTAGTCCAGCCTTGAAAGGACCAGAGCTCTAGAGACAGTGAGCTTCAGTGGGAAAGCGAGGAAGGAAAGAATACCTCTGAGGAAGTGCAGCTGATACTTTGACTTCTTAGAAACGTCAGAAATGTGAGGAGAGAAGAAGAGGGTGGAGTCGAAAATGACCCCCAAGGTTCTGAGCCTCACATGTAGGAGAAGGAAGAGGATACAGAGTGTGCGGCCAAAGAGAGAGAGGAAAGTATGGAGCTGGTTTTCCGATGAGGAGGATCTTTATCTTACTGGCATTGAGGCAGAGATCATTAGCGGCACACCACTCCTGAATAGCAGACAGACAGTCCAGCATGAGAGAAGGAGTAGAGGCGGCTGAGGGGAGCCTGAAAGTTAGCTGAGTGTCATCCGCATAACACTGAAAGTTGGAGTAGAGAGCAGCTATGCGGTGGGTTAGACGAGCCAGGTATTGGTTGAAAAGCCAGGGAGAGAAGTTAGACCCAGGGGGAACACCACAAGTAGAGAGAGAGAGAGAAGAGAGGAAGGACCCCAGTTGGACCTGAGAGGGTAGGTCAGCCTTCTCAGGGCCTGATCAGTGATACCCAGGTTATCATTGAGGTGCTTAAGCAGGATGGCATGGTTGACCGTGTCGAAAGTAGAAGAAAGATCAAGGAGAATGAGAACCGAAGGAAGGTTAGAGTCAAGGTTGGAGAGCAGGTCTTCACAGATATTCAGGAGAGCAGTTTCCATGCTTCTGGCTGCTCTGAAGCCAGACTGATGGTCATAGAGACAACAAACAGATTCAGTGTTAAGGTGAAGCTGGGAGGTGGCCAGCTTTTCCAAGAGTTTGCTCAAGAAAGTAGTGATAGAGATCGGGCAATAGGTAGCCGCAGAGGAAGGATCAGCTGAGGGTTTCTTGAGGAGGGGGTGTACAAGGGAGTGCTTCAGAGGGAGGGGGAAGTTGCATAGATGGTGTCCACCACTGTCTGTTCACACTTTCAAAAGAAAGAAGAGTTGCGATGAAATGAGAATGGTCCCCAGCCGAGACCATCAACCCTTCCACATCTGTTACACGTAATGGGAAAAGCTGGAATACCATATAGTCTTTTCGGGACTGTGTTTGTCGCACCAACACGGTATTTCCCACTTCAATGCGAGATTCTCTTTCTCGTCTTCTTCTATCTGCATAGAGTTTCATCTTTCTTTTGTTCAGCTCATCTGTTCCTAGAGTGTGGTGTACACATCCATCTTGTTGTTAGGGCCTGGCGAATGAGGCAAACATGTCCTAATCTTCCTCTTGATCATGAGTTCGGAGGGGCATATTGTGCTGTGTATTTCGATATCTTCTCAAGAGCGATTTGCCTGCTGCCAGAGGGGCTTGACTTTTCTATGCTGGAGACACATATGTTCTGCGAACACGGCAAAGTCGTACCCACTGAAAGTGGGCCCATTATCCGATTTCACGATGGTGGGGACTCCATAATCCGCGGACATTGTGTCCAGAGCTGGAATTACTGCATGTGCACTTGTGGATGCTACAAGATACACTTCAGGATAGCACAACATTTCATCCACGGAAACTAGCACAAACTTGCCATTGACTATAGGACCAAATAGATCTACGGCTACCTCATCCCAGACGTTCAGTGGCATGGTAGTCGTCTTCAATGGTTCGCGGAAAAGTGTGCAGGGCCACTGACTTGCAGAAAATGCAGTTCTCCATTGCTGTCTGTATTTTTGCATCAATTTTTGAAAACCACACGTTGGTTCTCAATTGACACTTCATAGACACAATACTGAGGTGCCCCACGTGCACCAAGTCAATGATGAGTTCCTTTAGGGAAAGTGGTATTACTATTATGTTCTCCATTAGTAACAGTACTTGTGGGGATATTGACAGCACGTCCTGTAAGAGTTCAAATGTCTGTAGTCCCTTCTTCTGATCGTCTGATAGTTCTGACTCATGTATCGCCTTCCACCACAATCTGCCAGTCAACACTTTGTTTTTTACTTGACAAAGGAGTATGTCATGTCCTTGTTCGTCTCCGCCAGTATTTCATGCATGCCAGTGCTGTTGGAAGGGCATTGCTGATAAGGTAGCTGACATATTGATCCGCCTTTGACGTTTGTAGTTTTCCCTTTTCCAGAAGTGGGAACCGTGACAGGAAGTCGGCAGAGTTTTTGTCCTTCTGTGGCTTGTGTACAGTTTTTAAATAGTATACGTAATAGTATTATTGGAGGCGTAGTCCCATCTGGCAATGTGCGGGGCATCTTGGAATTGGGCTTTCCAAATATAGGGATGAAGCCTGATGGTCCGTTACTATGGTAAATTTCTTTCCATACAGGAACCACCGCCAGACTTTCATTCTAAGGCTGCGCTGGATAGACTCCTGCTGATGTATGAGGCAATCCATTTGAGTGAGCTAGATCCTCATTTGTATTGCACCAAGATGGCCCCTAGTCCTATAGGACTTGCATCGACTATGACTTCTGTCTCCAAATCAAGGTCATAATAGGCCATGCATGCTGCCGAGGAAATGCTTGACTTGGTCTCCCAAAATGCTCTTCACACTCCTGGGACCAGCAGAAAACCTGTCCTTTTTAAGTGAGTGCCCTCAATGGTGTACTGATAGACGCAAAGTCTTTAATGTATTGCGTGCAATAGCTGGCCATGCCCATGAACAACCAAATTGCAGACAATGATGCTGGCGTGGGGGTCTCAGCTAACGCTTGCACTTTCGCTGGATCAGGTTGCAAACCCTCACTTGGAAAAATGTGGCCAAAGAATTTTAATGTGGACTTGCTGTATTCACACTTCTTGATGCTGAGGGTTAAGTCTGCATGTTCCAACGCCATGGATACCCTTCTCAGTGT
Organism: Ambystoma mexicanum; assembly: GCF_040938575.1. NCBI lineage: Eukaryota > Metazoa > Chordata > Amphibia > Caudata > Ambystomatidae > Ambystoma > Ambystoma mexicanum. Next base: position 1,223,389,329 of record NC_090934.1, on the reverse strand, counting down.
GTTGTTGTGAGCCTCTTGAATGTGCAATTACTTAATGAATCTCATTCTGAAAAATGCCTGCCGCTGACGACACCCCAAAACAAAGACATTTGTAACAAAATAGCCCTACATGATTCTTAAAAGTGGTGATGTAACGTCTGTCCGGGTGTAGCTCCAGCTGATGATACCTCTTATTGAGGTCTAGCTTTGAAAACACCTTAGCACCATGTAAAAGGCGCATCATAATCATGATCCTAGGAGAGAGGTGACAATCCCTCTCATTCGCCTGATGTGGCATCTTCATATCCACACAGAGGTGTATTTTGCCACTGCCTTCTCTTTTGGGCACAGGTGCGATGGGGGAAACCCACAGTGTAGGGCCTTCACATGTTCTATGATGTCTTGTTTCAGTGACGCTTGTAGTTCCTCCTCTACTTGAACCTGGGTGTTGAGGGGAATGCCTCTGTAGTGTTGGGCCATTGGTTTTACTTCCTTGTTGATGTGTAATTTGATCTGTTTATTTTTTTCATTTCCCCAGTCCTTGGAACAACGATGGGAACAGCTCTGCTACCTTGTCTTTTGGGCTGGACCTGAAGACAGACATTAGCTTGTACATTATGTGTACCAGTCCCAGCTTTTTGGCTGACTTGAAGCTTAGAATGCTCCCTCCAGGTACTTCACCTTTCACCACATATATTTGAAGTGTTTCACACTTGTCCTTGTAGGATCATGTTGCCTCAAACATGCCTTTACACGGTAGCAGAGTACTTGATCCATACGGTGTGAAGGCATCAGGAAGTAGACACAGACAACAGAGTAAAGTTTGATCCTCAAACTTTCATTAAAATCACAATGAGGTTGGGATAAGGCCTACCTTGCCCCATGTCAAGGTGGGATATCCCTACCTAACTGAAACTAAGTATAGTCTGTGTCAGGAAGTTCAAAGTAAATGTATGTCTGTGTCCAAAACCTATACTTGCCCTCAGATCTATTTGTTCAAACTGTGTAGGGATGTCAGCATCAAATGAAAAAGTGTTCAAACAAAGGTCCAGAGCTTCTTCCAGCTCTTGGTCGGAAAGGGGCTCTCCCTTCCCCTGGATTCCAAATAGTTTACTTTCAATCAAAAGGGGTTCCCTTCCCGATCTTTCAAGTCTCTCACTGTTTTCAGAACAACATAATTTCCCTGGATTCTCCCCAGCTATCAGGTTTTCTGGCTCTTTCAACAATATCATAAAGTTCAACACTGTCAGTTCACAATGTACCAGCGTCTCTTGCTATTCAACCGTAAATTTATAGATGAGTCAACTGGTTTTTCTTTAGTGAGATGTACTCGGTCTAGGCGCAGTTGTCAGACAACGCGGTCCACCCATTACAGGTCACGCAACCGATACCACTGGTTGGTTTCTTTTCCACAATTATACCACCAATTCTTCAGCTCACCAGTGGTATTGGACTTATATACTTGCAGTCCTTTTCAACACTTGTTTTGCCACCATTCACTTGCTGGAGTATCACAACCTTTTAGTAGTTTTGGCAAAGTTTCAACTTGTACAGTTCCTCTTTTCCTTAGGTCAATGCCTGCTTCACCTCAGCTTCTGAAATTCATAGCTCTTTATATTCATTACCAATTCTTGCTTTCTTTCGTTTCCATGATTCACAGTTCCTTTGCATCAGGGAACACTTTTCTCTGCTTTCCATGCATGTTGCATTCAATCATTATTACTTTCCTTTAGACCAGTATTCAAATGTCCTTTCATTCAGCATCCTGGATACATTCAGCTTCAGTTGACTCACCGGGTACGCTGTCTTCATGTACCCTTCTCCGCTCCGGTTGGTTCTTCGTGGCTGCTGCTGTTTCCGACTTGGCAGTTCCTTCTTCCAGGGTCTCCGACACCTCAGGCGATTGAAGAGGGAGTGCTCTTCACTCCTGGAGGTTGGCAGGCTATCCCTGCCACCGGAGACCTTCTGACAATGCTCGCCACTCTCTGTCTGCTTCCACTGCAACGACTTTGCAGCACCTCAGTGCTTCGGACACGTGTCTCCCTGTATCTTTCTCCTTCTTCTCATTTACCATTAGCCTCACCTCACGGGCCATTTTTACTGCCCCTTTGGCTTCAGGTACAAACCATTCACATTGAGTCCACAATAGTCTTGGTACTCGGCATCCCTCTTCCTCGTCCCAGTAACAGAGTGGTGTTTGTGTATGTCTGAGTTAATAAAGGATGGAGATACTTTCCTACGTGGTCTCTTCCTCGTCTTAGTATCATAGTGGTATACATTGGGAGATGGTTTTCCATCGCAATAGGGAAGGGATTGGAAGTATCCCATAAAAGCCTGGAGGACATTTGATTCCTTATGAAAGGGAAATGGGGGATACTGTGTCTCACCCAGGGTGCCTCATTCCCATTCCCCCAAGTCTCCGCCTTCAAGGTGATCCTCCCTTGCATATCCATCCCCTGTGTCAGGTTCCAAGAGCGATAGCCTTTCCCTGGCCACCTAAGGGGAAGATATTTTGGGGAAAGAAGTGAGGACCCCATCAGATTCCTCACAACGGGTAGATGTGAACTTTGGATGCTTTCAGTTTGGTAGAGTCTCAGGCTGGCTCACTCATCACACTCCTCACTCATTACATTTACAGTGTCTCCTGTTTCGATGAGGAACTCTTGAGCATTGCCGTTCACCTGTAGCAACAGCATAGGGCTGAACTCCACACCCGTTGCATTGCCTAAGGCATGCACGTACCACCTTTTCCTTTCTCCGCTGGAGTATGAATCTGTATCTGCCTGACTTTTAGGGGACGTCTTGATACAACAAATTTTGTATCGATTGGACCGTCTCTTGTGGTCTTCAGGTGTCATTGCATTCCAATGTTCATACTTTCGACCACCAGACCGTTTGGGGCTCCTGGCCGCTGCTCGCTGCTGCTTTCCAGCGATCTTGCTCTATTTTGATGAGGTGTAGACCTCCTGTATGCAGATTTCTGTCCATCAGGCCCTCTGCCGTAGGGCCGCTGCTCCGATTTAACTGATTCATATTTTGCCGTCTTGCGCATGTATCTGAAATGGTTTTCATCACCACCACCATAACACCTGTTGCCTATGGCAGGACACATCTCTTCATGAGGGAATTCATAGCCACATCGGTAGCATTTCTGGGGTTCTTTCTTGTGCGTCCTGTCCATAGCCTGTATCGGACATACTTAGGCTGGATTGGCATGCAAAATGGTCACGTTGCAGATGGATTCGACTTGCCTATTTATGGCCATATCTGTCCTTACCAGTATTAGGATCTCATCTAGCGACCTTCTTTTTTGGAGTAATTTATTGCAAAACTCTGCCAATTCACACCCAGCAATCACTTGATATCTCAGGGCCTCGTCCGTGGAATAATTATCGAAATCACAGTGTTTCACCCTTTCTCTCAGTCTCATAACAAATAGATCCAGCGGCTCACCTTTCTCTTGGATGGTGATATGAAAAGCCTGTCTGTTGTAGTCTATGTTCCTGTGAGGGGCGAAATATGCATTTAGCAAGTCAATTACATCAGTAAAGGAGGCCGTGGCCCGAGCCGCATTTTATAGACCATGTGACGCACTGTTGGACCTAGCATGTGCATTAATATGCCCCTTAAACATCATGGCTCCCGCACTCCTATGGCATCAATGTACACCTCCATGAGCCATCTAGCCCATTTGGGTCCCAGGCTGCATGTACCCAAGATGTCAAAAGGTGGCAAAATGTGTAACTGTATGGAGTCTTGTGGGCTGTCCTGCCGAACTGGAGTAATGGGTGAGAACGCCATGTGGGCTGCAGACGTGGATGTCGTGGTTTCTGCTTCTGACATCCCTGTTTGCTCTGGCTGAGTGTACTGGGAAGTATCCTTTCTTGAGCTGTACCTTGTTCAGCAGATGCCTGTTGGTGGCTTCCTGGAGCACAGCTGCACCTTCTAATAGTCGCCAGCTGCTTCCGTGGCTCATAGCGGACACTCTCAGTGGCCCTTGGGGTCACTGCAGCACTTTCCGAGTGCCTCCAGCAGCTTCAATGACTCCATGGCAGCACGAAGCTGTGTGATCTCGAATTGCCGCTGCAGCTGCTTGTGCGACATCCTGGGGTTGCTGCCACACTCTAGTGGAGCTTTGCTTACATCTCAGCGACACGCCAGGTCCGGCAAGGAGGACGGTCACATGTATCCGGCTCTAGTACCAAACATGGAAATGGGACCGGCATGTATGATATGATATGATGGGTTATTTATAACGTGCTTAATACCCAGAGGTTTCTAAGCGCGGACCCAGGGATCAAACCTGTGTTGCTCTGCGTCCTCTTGCTTCCAAGGCGAGCACGTTGCCACTGAGCTATCCTCCCGAGATGACCCACACTAGAACGCTCCAGTGGAGAAAGCTAGTTAATCTCTTTTGCTCAGAATAACTGCAAAAAGCAGAACTGTGAGTATCCCTAGAAAGAGACTAGCGAAGAACATTGCCGTTCTATTTCATTTATGTTTACTTTACAAAAGTGGCCCTATTTTGTTTTGTCATCAAACCGTCGAGACATCACCCGACAGGTCCCGCCACCCCCTCTCTTCAGCACAGCATGCCTGGTGGTGAGCATGCACAGAGCCCTGAAACAGAACTTGTAGTTGCGCGTCTATTGTCAGTGACAAATTAGCTCCATTAAAACGTTCTGTTTTTTTACCTCACCGCGTGCACGCTGACATGATAATTACAGGTGGATAGAGCCTGTTGCCGCGCAGCAGAATGGTGCCGTCGCAGCGGGAATGCAGCACGGTGGAGGTCTGAGACATGATGGACGATAATGGCGGGCTTTTGTCCGGGCATCAGCAGGGACAACATGGCGCACAAAGGGACCGAATCCCAACCAATCTACGGGGTGACCTGATTAAAAAGCAGGGCGGAAGGCTGAAAAGAAAGCCCGCTGCAGCAGGCGAGAGCAAGAAGATCATTGTGAAGGTGTCGCGCACATTGCTCTCGCATGGAGACAAGGCCGATAACAGACGGCTGAATCCGACCCCAACCGAGTGCGTAATGAGGTCGCCCAGTTATCATCACAAAGTAGACTGCGACCTCTCATTAGAGTGCGTCACCTCAGCAACAGGAAGAACATGTAACGCCTGGCTGTAAGGAGACTGTTGGGGAAGTACTGCTGAAGGCCAGCTGAGGGCGCGGAGGCTGTGCCTCACACAAGCTTCCATTTACAATGTGTTTAAGACCAGAGAGAGCTGACAATCTTTCCAAAGGTTTTAGCGTCAGAAGTTCAAGACTTACATAGCGTGGAAAAACTCATTCAGAAGTATGTTGGGGCGCCGCTTCGACCTGAAGCGTCCCCTATTAGAAGGCCCTCCTTGCGCAGGAAGGATACGCGGGAGCCGGGTATCAAGCAACTTTCTTTATTCACTCCATCGGCGGAACTGCCGAACCTGTCCTCGTCCCTCCCCTACCCCTGACGTCATGTCCGGGACGTCATGTCCTGTGGGACCCAACAGGGGTCTGCTCACACAACGATGTGGGCAACCTGACATCTCCCCCCTTTTTAACATGTTAGTTGAGGGGCTCCCTTCTTACCCTATCTCCTCGATGAGTCGCATCGGCTTCATACGACTTCTCTGCGGTCGGGTTGTCTTGCTCGAGGTCGGTTCGTCCCTGGCGAGTGTGGAGAGGGGCGCCTCGCCTTCTGACTCTTCCCCGTCTCCTTGGTACGCTTCTTCGCGTGGTCTGTCCCCATCGCTATCTCTGTCCCAGGTCCATTGGCCTGCTGGAGTCAATCTGACTCGTTTGAAGTGCGAGCTGTTCCTGGTTATCGTTGAGCGGTCGTCTCTTTGTGCTGTGACCATAGAGCCCTTCTTGTGTGTCACGACCAGGGGCGTGGGTGCGAAGGTGGCTTCCTCTTTCCGATTCTTGGGTTGCCTGAGCCATACTTCGTCTCCTGCTTGCATTATGTTCTCCCGAGCCCTTCTTTTCCTGTCTGTGATCTCTTTTGTCTTCGCTTTCCTCGCGGTGTCATTTGCTTGCGCTTCTTGTTCAAGCGGTGTTGGATCTTGTGGTCTCGGGTCTTCAGGTAGTTGCGTGGTGACCGGTCTTCGGAACATCAGGTCTGCGGGGCATACTCCCGTCGTGCTGTGGGGGGTGTGCCTGTATTCTCGTAGTAATTGATTGAGGGCCTGTTCGAATGGCTTGTTTTGCACATGGGCTATTTGGAGGGTCCTCTTTATGTTGGCCATGAATCTCTCGACCATACCGTTGGCCTGTGGCCATCGGGGGGTTATGCGTCAATGTTGAAACCCCATGTATTTTGCAAATTGCTGAAAGTCTTGACTTATGAATGTGGGACCGTTGTCGGACTTTATGATCTTGGGGATGCCATAGGCAGAGAGCATCCTGTCGATAACTGGAATGACACATGCTGTGGCACTGCTCTCTACTATTTGGGCGTCCGGGTATCTTGAATGTTCGTCCATGAGTACGACCACATGTGTCCCGTTGTTCAGTGGTCCGAATAGGTCTATTGCTAGCTCTTCCCACACTTTGTTTGGTAGCGGTGAGGATTGTAATGGGTTTGGGTGTGGTGGGGGCGCCACTTGCGCACAAACGTGGCAGTTGCCCACTATGGTTTCCACCAGGCGATCGAGTTGAGGGAACCAGACTTTCTGGCGAAGGAGGCGCTTTGTGGCGACTACGCCCCTGTGTCCTTCATGCGCTAGGTGTACTATCCTCTCCCGGAGCGTTCTCGGGATGATGACCTTGCACCCTTTTAGTATGACGTTACCCTCTACCACGGTCAACTCGGCGCGGACTTGATCCAGCCACTTGATGTCTTCCCTCGTGGTGTCCGATTCCCCTCTGGCTTGATGTTTCATGAGGGTCGTCTTGTCCATCTGTAGGCAGTGTCGGGCGATTCGCAGCGCTGGGTCTGCTTCTGATTGGATTGATAGCTCCAGCCACCATACGGGGAGTGGTTGTAGGTGGTGTATGATGTAATTTATGTATGCGTCCGCTATGGACGGTTGAGACGCCGTCGTGGGCATGGGATGCCGGGAGAGATAGTCCGCTGGGTTTTCTTCCTTTCCTGGCCGGTGCTGTATGATGAACCTGTAATCCTGTAAGCGGAGGCCCCATCTGGCAATTCTCGGTGGCATCCTGGCCTTCGGGCTGCCGTATATGGTGAGCAGTGCCTGGTGGTCCGTGATGATGGTGAACTCTTTGCCAAACAGGAAGAGATGAAAGTATTCGCAAGCCCAGACGACCGCAAGGCTCTCTTTTTCGGCCTGAGAGTATGCCTGTTCTGTGGTCGTCAGGCTCCTGCTGGCGTACGCTACCACGTGCATGATGTGTGGCTCCTTGGGATCTTTCTGGGTCAATATGGCACCTAGTCCCACCGGGCTGGCGTCCACTATCAGCTCGGTGTCACGACTGGCATCAAAATATGCCATGTCTTCCGCCTGTGCGATGGCCTTTCGTATCGCTTCGAACGCTGCTTGACACTCCTTCGACCACGTGAATGGCGTGTCCTTCCTGGTGAGTAGGCGCAGGGGATTGCTGACTGTGGCGTAGTCTTTCAGGTATCTGGAGCAGTAGCTGGCCAGTCCTAGAAACGACCTGAGGTCGGTGGTGTTTACGGGGGGCGTGGCTGAGTTGAGGGCCTCCACTTTCTCCGGGTCGGGTCTCATGCCTCTATCTGAGAAGATGTGCCCGAAAAACCTCAGCGATCCTTTAGAGAACTCGCACTTGGACTTGTTTAAGGTGAGCCCTGCGTCATCCAGCGCTTGGCATACCCTGTGTAGTGCTAGGTCATGTTCTTCCTGTGACTTGCGCTAGACTAGGACGTCGTCCGAATAGTTCAGACAGTTAGGGACATGCCTGATGACTTTGTGAATCTCCTCCTGAAAGATCTCGGCGGCCGAGGATATGCCAAAACTGAGTCTTTTGTATTGAAACAGGCCGAGATGAGTGACAAATGTGGTGATGTAACGGGATTCCGGCGCTATTTCAATTTGGTGGTAACCTTTTATGAGGTCTAACTTGGAGAAGATCCTCGCCCCGTGAAGGAGGTGAATCATGTCCGTGATCCTGGGCGCTTGATGCCGCTCCCTTTCGATGGCTGTGTTGGCTCTGCGCATATCGACGCATAGCCGTATGGATCCTTCTGGTGACTTCTTTGGGACGGGGACGATGGGCGATACCCATGGCGTCGGGCCTGCTACGGGTTCTATAACATTCATTTTGATGAGCTTGTCCAACTCCTCTTCCACTTGTCTCTGGATGTTAAACGGGATGCCTCGATAGTGTTGGGCCACCAGTTTGACCTGAGGGTTGATGTGGAGGTGCACTTTCCGGTTTCGCAGCTTGCCTAGGCCGGTGAAGAGTTTTGGGAACGATTGTTCGATTGAGTCCGGTTTTGTGAAGTACTTGTGGGCCATCAACTGGTATAGGATGTGTACCAGTCCCATGTCCACTGCTGTCCGGAAGCTCAGTATACACCCGCTGTTGGCTTCTGTGTCTAAAATGTACAGCGGGATCTTCGCCGAGTGTCCTTTGTGTGTGCATCTGGCTGTGATCATGCCTTTGCATGGCAGGGGTGTCGTGGATCCATAGGAGTATATGTCAACCGTGGCCTTTCTGATCTTTGGCTGGGTGGCCAAGGACTGATATGCGCTTTCACTGATAATGTTAACCGTCGCTCCGGTGTCCACGAGAAACTTCAGTGGGGTGTCATTTACCTGGAGTGTCAAAATGGGGCTGTGTTGGGTGGCCGCCGTGTTGTCCTGTAGGGCCCATACGTAACCTTTCCTTCTCTGATCCTCCTCTGACGAAAGGGTGTCTGTACTGGTGGGGGATCTGGTCTCCATGTATCTTACAAAACGCCGCCTGTGTGATCTTCTCGTGTCCTCTGACGACCGTTTATCTTCGCGTGTATATCGACTTCTGTGGTCGCCTTCTTCTTTCCTGGCGCGCCGTCTTTCGCTGTCTACTGCCGCTCTGGGCGGGCTCTGTGGGGTGGGCTGGCGCCTTTCTTGGTAGCGATGTTTGGAAGTTGAGTGGGTTGGGGCGTTCTTACACATGGCCCTGTAGTGGTCCATTCCCCCGCATGCGGCACACTTTTGCCCTACAGCCGGGCATGTTCCTGTGGGTATTCATAGCCACATTTAAAACATGTGGCATCGGGGTGTTGGTTGGCTTGACTTGGGTGGGTATACAGCTTATTGATCGCTTCAGTGTTGTCACTGGGTTGGTGTATGGACACTTTTCCGAGGCTGTCCAATTGTGAGTCCACCGCTGCTTCCATGCGAGCCAGCGCCAGGATTTCTTCTAGCGATCGTTGTTTCTGTAGCAGTTGTTTGCGAAAAGGCTGTGAGAGGCATCCAGCTATTACTTGGGACCTGAGCGCCTCTTCATTGGAGTACCTATGGAATTCACAAAGTTTCAGTTTGATGCGTAGTCGCATCACAAAACTGTCTATGGATTCCCCTTTATCCTGTCTTGTTGTGTGGAACATGTGGCGCTCATAATCCACGTTTGTATGTGGTGCGAAGTATTCGGACAGCTTGGCGTGTAGCTCCCCGTATGTGACTGTTTCTACGTTCAGCAACTCCCCCGCAATGTCTCTTACCGCTGGTCCCACTGCCATGAACAGTGTATTTTTCAGCCTCGTGTCGTCCCTCAATCCTATGGCACCTGTGTAGAACTTGAAGTCCCATAGCCATATGTTCCATCTGGGCCCCAGATTGGATGTATCTCTGATTTCAAATGGGTTGGGCATGTGCATGACTTGGGCTGCTCCTTCCTGGTGTGCATGCTGGTTGTTGTCCTGTGCTGTGTCAGCGTTTCCAGAAGCCGGTCCTACCCCGCCTGAAGAGAACACTGGCGTGGTCGCCTTGTTCGACATGACTGCGTAGCAGTGAAGAGTTCGTCTGGCGATATGCTGTGGCGCCTGGGCTGTGCTTGGGCAGTAGCCTTTCTGCTGTGTGAGGTGTCTTATATCTCCCCACTTCACCGCTTCCTTGCGGCGCGGCCTTATTACTTGGCCCGCGCGGCCTGCGCGGCTTCACTTGGCGCGTGGGAGGGGTTGTATGGACTTGCTCTTGCTCCACTCCCTGCTGCAGACCGGGCGCGCCGGCACACCTTCGCGTGCGCACCCGCGTGTGGAGAACAGGTCCGTATCACGCGGGAGGCAGTGCCGCGCGTTGCGAGGGCTCCCGTGATTCCGGAGCGCCCGTGTGCCGTGGGCGCCCTTGTGAATCTTGTGGGCTTTGTCACGCGGGAGGCGGGGCCGCGCGCACACGGTGCTCCCGTGATTCTGGTGCTCCCGTAGGCCGAACTCCAGGCCTATGTCATGCGGGAGGCAGGGCCGTGTGAAGTCGGCCGTCGTGCCCGAGGTGTGCCGACGCGCTGAACTGCTCGGCCGCAGACCTCGGCACGGTGCCAGCGGGGATCCGTGCCCGCTCGTCGCCAGTGTTGGGGCGCCGCTTCGACCTGAAGCGTCCCCTAGTAGAAGGCCCTGCTTGCGCAGGAAGGATACGCGGGAGCCGGGTATCATGCAACTTTCTTTATTCACTCCATCGGCGGAACTGCCGAACCTGTCCTCGTCCCTCCCCTACCCCTGACGTCACGTCCGGGACGTCATGTCCTATGGGACCCAACAAGGGTCCGCCCACACAACGATGTGGGCAACCTGACAAAGTATTCTTAAGCATGCTAATTCTATGTGTATGTTACTTCAGTGTCTCCTAGAGCCATGGCTTCAAGGGGGGGGGTAACAAATCGAGGGGAGGGGGACTCATTTGGGGGCGTTGCTTGCGGGATGGGCCTGGCCTAAAAAGTACACACACCATAGTAAGGTAACATATTTCTGTTTATAAAAGATGGCTTGGAAAGTTCACAAACCATAGTAAGGTACGCACACAAATATATAACAGTTATATATTTGTGTGCATACCTTATGGTTTGCGTATTTTTCAAGCCATCTTTTTTATACATTTCTATGTTCATAAAAGATGGCGTGAAAAGTACACATTTCAATCCATCTTTTATAAAGCTTTGACGACGAACAAAGTCTGAGGCGTCATTGTCTGTCAGCAAAGCTTTATAAAAGATGGCTTGAATTGTGTACTTTTCAAGCCATCATTTATAAACCTCGAAATATGTCAAGGAGTCCCCAGGTTCGCCGATGGTTAAAGATACCTCAGCGACCTGGGGAGGGGGTGGGGAAACAAAAGGACAGTAACTTCCTATGGTGATCCCTCACACGCAGGGTCACCAGAGGAATTTACAGTGACTGATAGAAGTGCCAGCCAGCCACAGCATTGCTGTGGCTGGTTGGCACTATTGGCAGCTTGCCTGACTTAATGGCGGATGCATCCCCCATCACGGTTGCAGCTGTGGCAGGATAATGTGTCCCTCCAATGTTGTAGTGGGACCGGGGGCCCCGGCAGGGCCCTGGCTCAGCCCCACTTTTTGGAGATTGCTGGGGCTCAGCCTCGGCTGGCACCAGCCCACTTAATGCACTGCCCAGAGCCTCTCCCTGTGTCTGTATGAGATTCCGTAGGGTGTGTGAAAACTGAAGATTGTGCTTATGGGGTTGAGAATGAGATCTCTATTCACACATATGGAAAGTTGAAGGGATTGGCGGGGGCGGGAACTGACAAAGCAGGTGACTTGACAGGTATGCACGTACCCATATGGACTGAGTATACAGTGGGTAGAAGAGCCACCCAAGGTATGGGCTGTCTGTCCGGTGGCCCAGGGCCCCGTGGTCAGAGGGGGGGGGCGCTGCAGGCACCAGTGCCTTCCTCAACTATACCAAGAATATATTGTTTTAAGGGGGCTGTGCGGCTTCCATGTACTAAGCTCGCGTGAGGCCACGGTGTCGCCTCCCAACCTCCTGTGACTCTCTAACGACAAACACCCACTCCCAGTGGCCCAGCAGACGCTGCAGGCCCCATGATGACTACTTATCACCTTCTTTCTTCAAGCAGAGCATTTACAGTGGGGGTAATTTACAAGTGATAGCCCATTTAAGAGAGCATTGTTTTGGAGATGTTTGTAACATTTCTGTGTTAAGAAATGCACATAGGCATTGTCATTCTGAAAGCACACACGAAGCACCAGTTAGCTGCCTAAATCTACCTCTCCGCTAGGTCGATTAGAATATATCACACAAGACAGTTTTAAATTAGCTACATTCTTTTCAGATGTTCATTTTTTTTAACCAATCTGTTTATTATTTTCATAAAAAGAAGAAAACAGAACAAACACAAGCATAGGTACAACGTGAGCATAATTCAGTAGGCTCCATAGAGCAGTATTAGCATGGTGGCACACCGAGCCCAGGATGCCAACAATTTACATTGGTCGACAGGGAGATTCAGGGTTAAAGCATTCCATCCGTCCATTCCCTCAGCACTCACCCGCCCACGTTCCCCATATCTTTGAGAATTTTTGGGGGCAACCCCTTGTCCTGTACACTCTTCTCTCCAGGGCTAAACAACGGTCCACTTCCGCAGCCCACTGGCTTAGTCTCGGTCGCTCCGCAGAGCCCCAGGATGCTGCATTCAATCTCTTGGCCAGCCCCAGTGCTACCGCCAGGAACGATATCTCATGTTTCGTGAACCCAGTGTCCTCCCATATCCCCAGAAATGCCAGTTTCGGTTCCAAAGGTACTTGAGCACCCAACATAGTGGACAGTTTGCGCATTCATTTCCCCCTGAAGACTTGAATCTGTACCCAATCCCAGAGAATGTTACGGAAAGTACCGCCTTCCCTCCTGCATCTAAGACAAGGATTGCTATCCACCATACCCCATTTGGCCAGTGCAGTACAGGAGTAGTATACCCTGAGGAGGATCTTGAATTGGATTAGCCGCAGCTATGCCGATATTCCCTCCTCCCTCGGGAACATCAGAGCCTCCACCCATTCTTACAGTTCCAACCACCCAAGTCCCGTTCCCATTTCTCCCTCAGGCAGGCAAGCTCTGCGGTCCCAAATGCTGTGAGCACCTGGTACAATGTAGACATAACCTTGGAAGGGATGCCAGATGGGAACAGGTTAGCTTTCAGAATAGAACTCTTTGGGACCTCTTCCAGAGCAGGAAATCGGGCACTCATGGTGTGCGCTATTTGTGCATAGTGAAATTTCTCCCCTGCCAGCAGTCCATATTACCCTTGCCTTTCTTTGAATGGTCAAAGGCGTCCCTCATATATTATATCCAGTAGGGTGTCTATTCCCTTTCCTGCCCAGCTCTTAAAATACCCCATCTTCAGGAGCTCCATCAGGTATGTGTTATGCCAAATGGGCTGATTAAGGGTCGGTTTTCCACCTCGCTCAAGGAGTAACCAGAAGAACTCAGCATTGGACCCTGGCTGAAGTTACAGTCTGTCTTATAGCTTCCACAGGGAAGGAAGGCCAGAATTTCCAAAGAGGGAAGCAAGATGCCTCCCTAAACATCTCCTAGGGAACAGAGGGAGATACTGAATCCAGAGGACCCTCCAGCAACTCCAGAACTGGTACGCAGCTAGCACACAGCGTGCCTTGCTATGCTCTGCAGCAAGCTTCCTAGGTGGTAAGTGCAAGACAGTCTCTGAACCAAACCAAGGACAAGGCAGCTGCATGCAACCCTCTCCTCAGCTTTGGGCTGTCCACCTTAAAGGACTACACTAGCCCAGTGAAGAAGCTAGGAGGAGTGCATCAACAAGCATCTCTCTATGTCCGCCTTAAAGGACATTTTCGAGCCAGTGGAGTCCCTCGAGCTGCAACTGACTGCACCGCTGACCGTGGTTATGCCGCAGTCTCTAAAGCCACCCAAGATGCCTCGACCAGTGCTTCAGAACCGCCGACCAGAACTGAGGCGATGCCTGACCCTGAGCCGCTGTGTAGGTCAGCCTACAGCCATTCATCCAGCTTCGCATGCTGAACTGCCTGCCTCCTGATACCTGCATCTGTCTCCCATCTTGAACTCTGTTGCAGAAGCTGCAAAGTGCCCTGAAACGGACTCAATGCTGTTACGCACCAGGAACTCCTACAGCACAAGGTACATTGAGGTTCTGTCTCCATGGTTTTTTTTACGACCCATTGCTCCCTTTCTGTTGAAACCAAGTATCCTTGAACTAATGCGATTAATTACTATGCCGACTACCCTCCTACAGTGTCCAGAGTGCATCGCTTTTCCTTCATTGAAACTGTCCTCTGCATTCCTTTACAGGATGAGTTGTATTTTGTAGTGTGCTAGAACTGTCTGTTGTGGTAATAGTAAAGTAGATATTTGTATACAACCTTAACTGGACAGTCCCTTTTATTATTGGGTAATAACTGAATTTTCGCTGTGTCGCAATTAACCAACGATCCACAACCTTTCAGACATAAGCCTGCTGCTCCATCCACGTTACCAAAATTGGACAAGGAGGTTTATAATTTGTTTGTGTTTCCAATCTGTTCAGATCCCTTCTTGTATACTAGAGGAATGACGCTCGTCGATGGTTTAGAAACCGATATTCATCCCTGTACCACTGTTACTCTGGAGGTTGATTCGTCACAGCTACAACCAAAAGGCTAGCTAGCCCCGAGTCTCGACAGTCCCAACATTAGCATAGCCCCAGATCTTTCCCAGTCCTAGCAGCACCCGTGCCAGCAACTACTGATATAGACGCAGCTTTTCTGCTAGGTTCAGTTGGAGCCACAATGTTGGGAAATGGGAGATTAAAAAAAGGACTGTTCCCTGTACACAGCATGACGGTTTGCATGGAGACGTCTTTGTGCCATTGCTGCAGAACACTGCACTGTGTTGTATACACGACGCATTTTTCTCACTGGCTTTGAAAACCAAAGACGCTCCATAAGTCGCCCATGGGCAGATTCATTTTTGCTTCTTAGTGGCCTCCAGTCCAGATAATCATCTCACAAGGCACTAATATAATCAAAGAATGGGTATTATTAAGTGTCTGGGGATCAAGCGCGAGACAGTCTCATGTTTTGATATCAGTGCTTAGAGTGCAGGCATGCCTCCATTCACATATATATGAAGATAAAGGTTTTCAAATCCTTTTTTTCTTTTTTTTACACAAGAGGTCCTTCTACCCACCACCGTACTGTCGTTTTTCAATGTTTAGTCTAGTCTCGCGCCACCTTTATTAAATTCATATGTTTTGGCTTTAAAAACCAGGGTCTTAAACCAATGCCTGCACGCTGATGCTGGGACACACTGGATCCTTAGCAGCGATGCAGGGGCATGCCACTTGCAAACACCCTTTAGCTGTCACCACAGTTTTCATTATGGAGTTTCCATTTTGATCATGGTTGTATGTCACTTTTGTTTCCTGTTTTTTTTTCGCCTAGCCCTTAAAAAGAATGACATGGCATGTTGTTACTTTCATTTTTTCTACATGGAGGTTCCACCCCCACTCCTCGCTTTTTTCCACACTTTTCCCCCCTGTTTTTTTCTCCTTTTACTTTCCTTTACATAGCCTACATAACAGGAAAAGCTGTGTATGATTAGTATGGAAAGAATTCAGTATTAGGTGGAACAAAATGTGTTTCTCACTTTTTTCATGTTTCTGACTTAAAGAGGAGTTCATAACAATTTTGAAGGTAGAAATTGGATAATTCACAAATCATCTTAAATGTTTTTGGCCCACCAACTCTCCAGTGTCATAGAGAACCATGTGATCTGCTAACAGGATGACAGGACTGATCCGGCCCCCAAATATGAACCAGCTAGCTCCCACTATAGTAGACTCTTTTCAAAATAATGTATACATAGCTTAAACAATGTGGGTGCCAGGATACCGCCCTGCAGACCAACTGTACTTACTATCCTTGTACAACGGTCTCCCAGAACATCTTTCTTTAGAAGAGAATAAAGGCGCTACATCAACCTGCAGTGGTCTTCACATTTTTCATACTGAGCCAAGCTGGAGTAAAATATTGTTGCCACCCACCCCGCCAATTGCCAGACAAGCTTATATTTCTGTATTAAAAGCAGTCATCATACTCACTTTTCAAAGAGCCTCAGAACCCCGCCCCCCCGCCCTCCAGTGGAGCCAGCCCCACAGTTGGAAACCCACTGGTATAGCGTCATCATTTTCAAAGACGCTTGTGGTTGATTGAAAGGCCCTTTCAATCTCAGAGGAACCCACTGAATATGAATGAAATCCAGTCTCAAACACTGATGTGGATTAACCTTTCCGGCCACAATCCTCCAACCCGCACCCCCAATTTACCTTTCCTGCGGCGCACTTCTGTGTGCACCGCCGACTGCCTTGTACTCCTGCAGCGTCAGTTCCTCCCACTTACATGAGGCGGTGCTGACGCGGCTGGGTCCTTTTTTCTTTTTTTCTTTCCTATCTTCCGCTTTCCGTAATGGTAAGCGGGTGACACCCCTGCAACCCTTGACTCCCATTACTGCGACCAAGGAGAGCGGGGGACATGCTGGAGCAAATGGTATTCTTTTCGAGCAGAGGTCTTCCACCTGTGGCTCTCCACATATTCTGGACTACGACTCCATCAAACCCCCACCAGGAACAGCTTCTACATTGTTTTATCGAGGTTAAATACTTTGAGGTACAAAATAACGTCTTTTTATATTTTTGCTTTTTTGTTTTAATGGAGGGTTCTCTCCATACCAATCCTTTCCCCATCCCTCCACTGCCAAGCACAGTTCAAATCACCAATATCCCCTACCTCTTCATACACATGCATATATTGGATCTATGTGATCCCTGCGTCGCTCGTAATTCTGCCGACGAAAATGTTAACTCCAATTAAAGTGCGGCGCAGTGATCAGATAGATCACTTTTGACCGCATGCCCCGGCACGCAATCCTTCAACCCGCACCCCTGCTTACCTTTACTGCGGCGCACTTCTCTGTGGGTGCCGCTGACTGTCTTGTGTCAATTCCTCCCACTTACGTGGGGCGGTGCTGGCTCTGCTGGGTGCTTTTTTTTCATTTTTTCTTTGCTAACTGCCACTTACCGTAATGGTAAACGGGGGACACTCCTAAAACCCTCAACTCCGGTTACTGCGACCAAGGAGAGCGGGGGACACCCCTGCAACACCTGCTCCGCATGGGCGCATTAATGGGAGTCGGAATACTGTGTAGGGGGCGAAAGGCGCACTAACTGCATTTCCGCAGTTATTTTGGCGACATTTTCGTGTATATTTCCCATATATTGACAATATTGGCATCCCCACAAAGTTATTTTGTCGAAGTGAAGTAACACACAGTATTTGACTTCGATAACACAATGGTGCACAACAGTTACAATGTTGGCTAGTGCTAAAGACAGTTGCCGAGATGCAAACCTGTGGTTCTGAACCATTTCCATTAAGAGTTACATAATCATATGAACCTATTGGGATCTCCTCTACCTTGGTTACATCTGAGTAGGTTGGAAGCTGCTTCAGCTCCCACTAGGGGCCTTCTTGAGCTGCAGTAACAGTTGCAGGATCAACAGACAAGTGAAAGCCAATTTGGTGTTTTTTTGTTCTTGTATAGGGAATTGGGTATATTACACAGTGACTGAGTTTGAATCAAAACAAGTGACGAAGGTTTTCTACAAGACTCTCCACTTCCTTTAGGGCCGAGGTCTTCCGTTTTTTCCCCTCTCCCTAGGTTGGGGATGTTGCCCACGGGGTTACTTACACTCTCTGTGATTTAATTGTGCTATGGACCACTTCTTTAGCGATAGTTCTTTCTTGGCTGACGCAGCAGTTGTCAGGTTGTCCCATTAATCCTCCTGGGCTCTGCTAACAGGCACTACTACCCGAAACCCTTAGATCATCTGGCAGGGGGCAGGTGCCAGACACTTGGGTAATTCAACTTCCCTTAATTATTCAGCCTCTCAAGTAGCTTTCCTAAATTAGGGCTGTACTAGAGTTTACATCAATTAGTGCTTCCTATACAACTTGTCTCGGGTCTTTTGTTTGCCCTTTCCTCACGAGCACCGAGCTCTTGCCACCTTTCTACTGGCACTCTTTCCCTCTGTTCCTGCCGTTTCTCCTTCAGTTGACTTCCCTGCCTCTTCTCGCCTTTTTCTCATTCTTGAGGTCAATTAATCTTCTCTCCTCCATGTAAACTGTTCATCTACTGTTTCTTTCTCTCACTACCAGCTCTTGTTTTCTCTCACTCTCTCTTTCTCCTCCAATGGTATTTCTTCTCCTTTTCCCTTCTTCTCACTCGACCTTTGGGTTCCTTCTCCTTCTTCTCTCAATTCTCACATTCATCGTCCACTCTCTCACTCTCTTCTTCATTCCATCCTCTCTCCTTCCTCCATGCCTTTCACTTCTCCGTTCACTGCATATTTGGTAACAGTCTCCAGAGTCACACACTATCATCTGAGCTAGGCGTTTGGGCTCTTGAGCAGACAGTTTACAGTAGCTATGGAGCAGTTGGGAGCAGCCCTCAAATTGGCGGGGACTTACTTTAACTACAACTGCCTCATGTGAATTAAATTGTGTGGCGGAGCACGTCATAGCTCCCCGCACTGGAGGGACAAAGGGGCAATCCCCCTTATTAAAGCCTGGCTTCCCTGATTGCATGGACATCCCAATTCCAAGACAGATGAAGGCCACTGCTGTTTCCCCCACATGTGTGACTCCATGCTCTGCTGTGTGGACAGCAAGCTCCTCTGTGTTCATGTGGGGATACCCTGCAGTCCGTCCAGCAAACTATGCGTGTGTGCCTGTTACCCGCCATATTGTTTTTTGTGTGGCTTTCGGGGTCCCATGTAGGGAGGCTCATACGTCATATTTACATATATCCCTCTCTTTCTAATGCATGATACCTCTTGGCAAATTGTGATTTCCTGGAAGTTCTATGGTGAACAGCAAATGAGGCTTCAGGTGGGGTGGAGGCCCGGGGATAACCCCCAATTTACTGCCTCAGGCAGCAGTCTGAAGCTCCTGTGATCTCCTGGTATCCATCTGCTGGCCTCTTCAAAGCATAGATGAGGTGTTAGCCTACTCTGAGAGAAGTTGCCCTGTATTTGGGGAACTATATAATTGTAGTGCATTTCTTATTTGAAAAATCTGCCATTAGGCTTCATACAAGGCTTAGGTAAGTTCTACAAGTCATTTATACCGAATCCTGATGAAAGATGTACACCTTTAGACCATATGGAATGGCAAGTGTGGGATCACAATCCCCTTCTACTTTTCTCTTGTCTTTAATTTTGTGTCCTCCTCGTTGCCTTTGATTATTTTCTTAACATGTTACGCTGTCTCCCAAGGTGAGCCATGCCCCCTTAGTGCATCAAGCGTGGCCATGCGGGTTTCTGCCTGTTGTCTAGTCTAAAATGTTTCATGTTTGTATATTTACACAACGATGTAGGTTCTGCATTTAATTTTAATGTCAAACTAATGTCTAAAGTATGCCACATTAGGAAATACCAGGGTAACTAAATAGTAATATGTCCTTGGACATACGTGATTTTTTCTATTGGTAATTAAGATGCTACCCTTGTTGAGCAAACTGAGTGTATTCCTATGTAGTGTGACACAGGCATCTTACCATTATGATTATAAATTATAATTATTCTTTTATAACGTGCTTAATACCAGCAAGTGTTTTCTTACCGCAGGATCAGGATTCAAACCTGTGTTGCTTCCAAGACAAACTCGTTGCCCCTGAGCTATCCTTCCTACCATGCCCCGAGATATTGGGCCTCATTACACGGTAGGCGGTAGGGGATTACCGGTAAAGGCACCGGTGCCGGTAATCCCCTACCGCCCTACTACGAGGTCCCTCAGCGGGTCCCGTCCTTAACGTGTGGTCTGCCCAGCCGTTATGGACGGTTCCCGCTGAGGGACCTCAGAGCTAATAACGGTACCGCAAATTGCGGTACCATTATTAGCTCCTTCCCCATTCCCATTGAGCCCTATGGGGCCTCAATGGGAATGGGGAATGGTTCCCGGAATGGGGACGTACCGGTCCTGCAAAGGTCGGAATAGACCGGTAAGTCCCTATTCGGGGAACCCGGACTCCGACGGCGGTAGGGGTTATAGTGCCATGGCTACCGCCTACCGTGTAATGAGGCCCATTGTCTTTGTGTGTGAAACAATGCAGCATTTGTTAAAGTTAAAGGTTTTTTACTGTGCAGTGTTGCCACCTGCGTGGTCTCATGGCGCTCAGGCAAATCGGTAAAGCAAGAAGGGGGGGCGTTAGAGGGTGGCGCGGGAAAAGAGCAAGAGAGCTGTGGTGTGCTGTTGGCAGCTTCAGTTCAGAAACACCGTGCACAGAGCACATGTGCGAAGATTGGAGGACGGCAGTCGTGTGGTGTTGTGCATGTAGTTTGCAGTGCTGTAGAGGAGTGGTTGTATGTAGTGCAGAATGCAAGGGGTGTATGCGGAAATTTGAGTTTTTGTTCACTTTGTTACTGGCAGTCGTGTTCTTGCTTCCACTATTCCATAGTTTAGTTGTACCCACTGCTCCCTTTGTATGCCCTTTCTGAATTTAGTGCTTGTCTCCTACAGGGTGGGTTCCTGTGCCTCTAAGTCATTCCGTGGGCTGTCTGATCTCTTAGTGCAAGTCCTGTTTATGGCTAGGTAACGTGTTGCCTGCTCTAAGAACGGTCAGACGGTGGTGGTGACAGTTAGTATGATTAGCGTAAAGAAACACTTGTGACAGTTTTCTGTCTATAGAAGGACATTCACGATTACAACCATTCTATAGATTTCTTACACAATATAGAGTGGACGGCGCCTTAAGAAAACCCGAGGCATGGACAATCCACAGAGAAGCTGCGAGGAAAAAAACAAAATGGCTACAGTCTCTTTAATCCCTTCAGCAATACAACGGCCTGGAATACAAGAGTATGGGCTAATTTAACATCAACCAATCCCTGCAAACATTGGAAGAAGGAAAGTGGAATAACCTATCCTAAAAAGGGGGTTGGGCTAAGTGAGGGTTCTGTTATGTAGTAAAAAAGCCTCTCAAACTCACTGAAAAAGTTGTTGTTAGAGTCGGAAGCAGAAGGTTTGCAAAGTCTCTGTGGCGACTGAAACAGTGAGGCGATGAGAAGGTGAGAGCACTGGAGCCTGAGAGTGACGGGCATCAGAAAAAGTCACATAGAAGAGCTGACGCAATAAGTAACATGTCCATTCCACATTCCAACAACCCATGGGGGGACGTATGGACTCTGGTGTCCATACATGAAAAGATTGGCTATTCTACAAAGGAGACAACTAAAAGGAAGACGGGACAGTGTCTACAACCGGAATTCAGATTGCAAAGTAAGTCACAACCACAAAGGCAAATTGGGAATAGATGTATGACTCAGCTCAGGGCAGTGTCATTTCGGAAACATTTCATCTTTCGTTGTAATAATGCAGAGACTCCATTCAGGATTATTTCAGAGCTTTTGTCACACTCAGCCCTTTTTCTCACCTGTTTTTCTCTGGGTTGAGTCTTCTTGGGAGATCTTTCCTTCTTCCTGGTTGTTCTGGACTTGTACAGGTAAGGGCGCGTATCCTCTGGGTCTGGGTCCAGTGTGAGGTTTGATGTCTGCCTCAGGAAGCAGGGTAGAGCTCAGGATCCAGGAAGGAATCACTGTGGCAGAATCCAGGAAATGAATAGGAGCGTAGATTCAGAGTTCGGAGCAAGCGGGAAACCGCTAGCACGGGATCACAGAGCATGGTCCAGAATGGAAGGAGGAAAGAGCCAAGTAATTGCGAGAGCAGTTCAAGGGGGCAGCCTGGAAGGGAAGGACGGAAGAAACTGGAGAAGGCACTGACGAAAAAAGGAGAAGGCACTTTCAAATGTGGTATGACTGTCTTCACATTTGACTAGATAAATGTGAAGACAGTCATAACACATTTGAAAGTCACCAGATGCACTAACCCACACTGCATAAACTGTATACCAATTTCAATTGTGTTAGGCTAAGATGACATGCCTTGAAACGTGTATTATTACCCAGTAATTACGGGCAAACAAAAGGTTTTGGAAGATAGCTCTGTAATGCTATTTTTAATTTTTGTTTTATGAGTCATATTAATAAAATTGTTATTGTATGAAAAGCAACCTGGGTGTTCTCTGATACACAGATTACCAACAGGGATCTGTATAAAGTGTGTTGCATCCATACCCGGCCAGAGCCATACACGTAGGCTGTTTCTTGAGCAACAGACCAAATGAATGGTGTGTCTTTCTTCAGCAGAGCGACAATGGGATGCACGATGTCGGAAAATGTGGGAATACATTTCCTGTAAAAGTTTGCAAGTCCCAGGAAGGATTGGATCTGTTTTACTGTGGTAGGTGCGGGCCAGGAAAGAATTGAGGCTACCTTGGCAGGATCCATTCCAATTCCTTTGGAACGCAGTACAAAGCCAAGGTAATGAACGGTCCGGACATGAAAGAGGCATTTTTCAGGTTTGGCCAGGAGCTTGTTCTCTGTTAGTCACTGAAGCACGGCATTTGCATGTTCTTGATGGACTTGGAGTTTGTTGGAATAGATCAGTATGTCGTCCAGATACACTATGATGAAAAGAAACAGCATATCCGAGAAGACTCTGTCCATGAAGCGCTGAAAAACCACATGGGTGTTGGCTAGGCCAAAGGGCATGACCAGGTACTCAAAATGACCAAAAAGTGTTCTGAAAGCGGTCTTCCACTCATCCCCTTCCTTAATTCACATAAGATGGTAGTCACCTCGTAGATCGAGCTTGGTAAAGATTACAGCACCTCGAACAGCCTCCAATATGTCAGAAATAAGGGTAGAGGATACCGATCCTTAAGGGTACACTGGTTAAGACCTCGGTAGTCCAAGCATGGTCGGAGTTCCTTAGTGTCTTTCTTGGCACGAAGAACAATGAGGCACCGATGGGGGATTTTGAAGGACGAATGGTTCCATTAGTGAGATTAGTGTCCAGATATTCTCTTAGGGCTCTTTTCTCCGGTTCAGATAGTATAAACATTCTGCCATATGGAATCACTGCCGAGTCTTCAGTGTCAATAGCACAGTCTTCAGGTCGATGGTGTGGTAATGATTGGACAATGGCATTTGAAAACACATCAGAATAGGATTGATAGATCTCAGGTACCTGAGTAATGTTGGAAACACACAATGGTGGTTGCTCGGGAGTCTGGGAGTCCACTGGAGGATCTGGCACCAAGCCATGACACAAACAATGGGTCAAGCAGAATTCTGAACCTAGAAATAGGGATCCAGCTGCCCAATTGATATACGGGTTGTGCTTCTGGAGCCAGGGCATGCCTAGAACCATGGGATAATGTGCTGCTTTTATGATATCAAAACAGAGTGTTTCTTGATGGTTATTTATTGAGAGCAATAGTTCCTTGGTTTGGTGGGTAATGGGTCCGGAGGATAATGGTTTCCCGTCGATTCCTTCGACAGCTTGAATCACTCTCTTGTTTTCTCTGGGAATGTTGCGCCATAAGGCCCATTCATGATCTATAAATACTCCCATGGCACCGCAATCCACTAGAGCCAGGATGGGAAAAGTGTCCTTTTTGGTGGACGACAAGAACGTTTGCAGAACCACCAAAGAATTCTGGCAAGGACAAGTCAAGGAAGGAACAGAAGTGGAGCAGACATCTTTCTCCCGAAGTTGTGCTCCACTCAAGATTGGGAGCTGGTGTTTCCCGAACGCTGGAGTGGTGCTATTGGGCAATTCCTTGCAAGATCTTTATCGGATGCACATTATATGCAGAGTCCAGCATTGATTCTACGGGTTCTTTCTTGTGGAGAGATCGGACCCCGCAAGGAGCCCAGCTGCATAGGTTCTGAATCCAAAGAGGGCTGAGTGGGTGTTTTTCTTTGGGACTAGGGTACTCCACGGTTGGCTTTGGGTTTGTGGTTTTTGTTTTTCTTTTCTCAGCCTTTCTTTCCTGGATTCGGAAATCGATCTGTAGTGACAAATTAATCAAGGCCTGAAAGGAGCTTGGACGTGCCACTCTGGCTAGCTCGTTCTTGACTTCATCATTCAAACCTCTTCGAAACAGGGTGAAACTAGCCTCCTGGGACCAATCTGCCTCTTTAGCTGGTTGCTTGAAACGAGTCACATAAGTAAGCATATCTTGATTTCCCTGTTGGAATTCCAGTAGTCTCTCCTGGGCGCTATAAACGAGTTCTGGCCGATCAAACATGGCTTTGAAGGCTTCTATGAATCCATCGTAGTTGTCCAGGAGTGGGTCTCCTGCGTTCACCAAGGGGATTGCCCAGGCTAAGGCATTGCCAGAAAGGTGTGATATCATAAACCTCACTTTAGCCCTAGGCGTGGAAAAATAGTAGGGTTTAAACGTGAAATGTACCAGGCAGGAATCGAGGAAGGAACGCAGGGATTTGGAAGAGCCATCGTACTTGTCCACTATACCCCCTATCAGGGCACTTTCCTTGCATGCCGAATCCCAGGACAATATGAATTGTTTTAGTGCTGCGTTTTCCGCCTTGAGGTTTTGAACCTCAGTAGTTAATTCCTGCATTCCTCTCATGAGGTCCTGGACTGCAGCCCCCATGTTAGGCTCAATATCAGGTTCTGGGAGTCTCAACTGTCACACTCAGCCCTTTTTCTCACCTGTTTTTCTCTGGGTTGAGTCTTCTTGGGAGATCTTTCCTTCTTCCTGGTTGTTCTGGAATTGTACAGTTAAGGGCGTGCATCCTCTGGGTCTGGGTCCAGTGTGAGGTTCGCTGTCTGCCTCAGGGAGCAGGGTAGAGCTCAGGATCCAGGAAGGAAGCACTGTGACGGAATCCAGGAAATGAACAGGAGCGTAGATTCAGAGTTCGGAGCAAGCGGGAAACCCGCTAGCACGGGATCACAGGGCGCGGTCCAGGATGGAAGAAGGAAAGAGCCAAGTAATTGCGAGAGCAGTTCAAGGGGGGCAGCCTAGAAGGGAAGGACAGAAGAAACTGGAAAGGGCAATGACGAAAAAGGAGCAGTAACGATAGAAATCGCTAACAACATGGAACAGTAGCATTGAGATGCGAAGAGACGCGGGGGCGTGCCTATTTTCTAGAAGGCAGCGTGTCCGGCGTAAACGCTAGAGAGCGGCGTTCCTCTGCAGGCGGCCATGTTGGAAGGATTATTGACCCGATGTTGCAATGCATTATGGACCATGAAGTCCATAGGGGGCGAAAGTGGCGATTCATGACAGCTTTGAGGATAACATTAATTTGCGCTCACTGTTTCAGGTGATTTAATGGCTCATTGGATTGAAATGCAAAGCCTTCTTTGACTGGAAATGCTTAGTTCTTTTGAGAACATATTTCTGACATATATTTCTACTGTGTCTGGCTTAGATGCCAGTAGCAAGAATTTATTTTCTAAATGTCATATCCTCTTGCTATGGCATTGCAGCAGTGGAATATGGAAGTCATGTTCCCCTTGTATGAAGTCAGGACAGGTCTGCAGAATAATCAGCATACATTTGTTAGCTGGGTGGTGTAGCAAGATGCTGGGGCTCTCACAAGTCCTGGTTATCAGAATCAGGAAGCTGAGATGAGAACAATACTACCGGTTAGTCACAGGAACGTAATGGCATATCACAATGGCAGCCATACTTTCCCTGATGTTCCTAGCCGGTTCTCTTTCCATTCCCAACGAGCGACAGTGAGGTGTCAAAAAACACTCTATACCAATTTGTTCAATTTTCTGCCTTGTTCGTGTTCTTGAATCTAGTGATGCACAGCTTAGAGTGCCAAAGCAAACTGGGCGAACCTTCCCCAAAGCTCACCACTGTTGCCTGCCGGGATCAGACTTTCTCCTCGCAACATAATTTTCAACTATTCAACTGCCTTTAAAAACTTCTGTCACCATCAGATTCCTCAGAATAGGAGTAGACCCTACCTCCCCCAGGTGATGGACAGGTGAAAATGTCATTCAGGGCCAATGTCCCGCCCTCTCGTCCAATATTGCAAGTATGAGAAGAGTTATGCACTCAAACAAGTGTATTATCCATACCCTAAACAGAAACAGTGAGGATATATGCGGTGTGAGTCAAGGATGACAGAAGTAAGTGATGTCATCTCACCTGTGACACATGTAGCTGCATAAGACACATGGCATATATGCATTTATCACAAAGTAGCACAGACATTAGGCCACGCTGTGTTTAGATATGAAGGATATTACCCACACCCAACAGACACTAGACATTAATAATGTACCAGAAGAATATAGTGCTCAAATACATACCGAATATAGCTCCCTGGCATAAGAAATTGTAGTGGGGTAATTGTTGGCTAGAATCAGGTGCACCCCTGCCTTCCCCAGAAAACACGGAATTATAAAATCAGAAAGCACACATTTGAAACTGCACTTTAAATTTTAAACCCCCCTGGAAATGCAGCGGGCACAAAGAATACTTACTTTGCTACACAAGTAGAGACAGAGAAGGCATTAGCTTGCACAATTAGTGTGTATTTTTAAATAGAATAGACCAGGGGTCAGAAAAGCGTGTACCAAGATAGGGACTCACAACACCAGTAGGCCAGTATTTCTATAGGTAGGGGAGGTTGCAGCATACATGAATGTAGAACAGAGATGTGCCAGGCATGCACCAGGCCAATAGGCAGCAAATAAATGCAGAGCTAGTGTGTGATGTAGAAGAAATATTGCATGACAAAATGCCATTTTCAACCTTGCAATGTTAAGAAAAGCCCAGTTGAACACACTTGAACAAATCAGGGAAAATGCTGTAGCCGACTTGATGGTGACTGGCCAAAGGAATGTCAATGCCGAGATGTTGCAGGAAGTGCACATGGCAGAGTAAGATATTATTGTGTTCGGTCAGTTGTCAGATAAATTGATTTATAAGGGCAGAGCAAAATGTTTCAAGTTTATACCATCCCAGGAATTCAGAAAGAGGTGACATATTAATGTATTCTGTGCCGGGCTAGGCGTGACAGGAGGATGCAAGAAGCGACTAAAGAAAAAACAATTAAATGCCACAATGAAATCTTAACAGAGTGGGATGACTCACAGAAATAATTATTCATAAATATGTCAAGCGTAGGATGGCAATCACGGATTGCGAACAAGGCCTTGAGCATGGCGTGGGAGGTAACATAGGCTATATGATTTAATTAAAATAAGGTGACATACTTGTCTCTCTCTTTTACCTAGATAAACATGTCATCATGCAGCCTTTTCATGGGTAGTGTGACCTCATTGTACCCGATTAGCACATGTCTTTTTTCACTGCAGAAGTGATTTAGGGCCTACCAATGAATTTCCATATATGTTGAGGTAGCATTTTTTTAGGGGAAGGTACATGGGTGGGATCTTAGATAACAATTGTCCAATCCATAGTTGTGCACATATAGGTTCCATATGTAGCTTAGTAGAGGGAGCCAATGAGCAGGAGCAATAGGTTTTCATAACTATGACATCACAGTGATCCTTTTCTACTATATAAACTGCTGTTGTCTGCTCAAACATTGGAGAGTTCTGGAGTGAGAGAGTGGTTTTTATCTTGATTTGTCCCCAGTCTATTGCAATAAACTGGTTACCTTGCATTTCAGCATACCACACTCTGTGATGTTTCTTTTTTGACAAATGCCAGCAAGAGGGCAATTTGGCCTTTTCTGGCCCTTTAATAAAAATATTACAGCAACAGACTTCCATTCTTTTTTAAATGGACACCACTGCATGCATTACAAATGGCTACAGGCCTTAAGCCTTGGGGAAATGTAAAGGTGCTGAACAAGCAGAAGTATTGGGCTGCGTGGAAGCTCAGACAGATAACAACCCAAGCCAATGTTATTTAGAACAGGGAGAGTCTGGACAAAAGCCAAGGTGCAATGATTTAGCAGTTTACATGCTAGGAATATACTGTTTTTAGCAGTGGTGCTCAATGGTTTTTAATAAATAAAGTTTGCCAGTAAGCTAAAGTAGATAAGATAGGCGAAGTGACCAATGAAAACATGGCAGCTAATCCCATGTCCTTAGCAGAGTGTGCTTGAGACTTGTTCAAGTGTGTGTCATCACAGAACTGCTTTATTTCCAGATTTTAAGTTATGAAATATGCCTGTGATTCAGTGAATGTGCAAACCAACCAGTCATTCTAATTAGCATAAATAAGGTAATTGCAAGAAAGAAGAAATCATTTGTTTCAGGAAGCATTTATGTCCAATGAATGCAGGTCATGCAATTTGCTTATAGACATGTGGCTTATCATATTGTAAGGTTCATTATTTAACAGACCTGCTGTATAATGCTTGCTTTTCTATAAAGGAATGTTGTATACAGAAAAACAGTGAGAGGTTCTTTTTTTCAGCTTGTAAAACAATTTGTTAAACAGATGCTTCCAGCCGCCTCGCTTTATCTCTCTTTCTTGCACGGTGTGTTTGTATTTCCTAGGATGCCTGAATGCAAGTAGTCATGGCTAAGAAATAACTTTTTTAACACCTCTATCACTACTCCTCTATATGAAATGGTAGAGCTTTACCTTCACCCCTTGGCTGTCCAAAGAGGATGCTCTATCACATCACCCTCAAAAAGCTGCTACCATCTTGTTTCTCATACTTAATATACAATTGATCATAATACTAGTTAGACTACTGCTCCACACAGAAACCAACCTGTTGAAGGCAGGCTTGTGAATTCACCAATACACTGCAACTGCAGCTGGCGATCCCTGGAGAGGGTCGCAGGTCTGGCATCCCAGCAGTCTTAAAGAGCAGTCATCACTGTGCATCAAACACCAAAAGTTTATTTTCTTTGTGTCCTTTATGGGCAATGTCCTGGGTCTTTTGGGGACACAAGTTACTCATTTATGAAGCAATGTTATGGTATGCTGTTGTGTCCTATGCCAAAGTATTCTGGTACATTAGTCCTGTCAAACGTCGGAGAGATCAACTGACGATTCAAAGCCAAGTTGTAAGGTCAAGTTGTAAGGACAGAGGGTTCTTATTAAAAACAGCAAACTAGGGGTTTGGGGTTGTTTGGGGATATCTGAGGTTACTGAACAGGAGTGACACACAGCATAATAAATCCCCCCCCACTTATAGGATTGGGGTCCTTAGGTTGTCCCTCTTTCCCAAAGACTCTGCCTTTCTTGCAGGAAACAAAGAGTCATTCACAGAATTTAGGTTACGTGCTCCACATTTCTTTCATGGACTTTACATGTGCTTAATTGTCTTTTGTGGATGTTGCACTTCACCTTCAGAATGAAGACATCAGCTCCTCTGGTGTTTTGTGTCATCTAGACATGGCCCATGCATTAGAC
The DNA here is from genome assembly GCF_040938575.1 of Ambystoma mexicanum. Taxonomy (NCBI): domain Eukaryota; kingdom Metazoa; phylum Chordata; class Amphibia; order Caudata; family Ambystomatidae; genus Ambystoma; species Ambystoma mexicanum. The sequence goes on along the minus strand of NC_090934.1, from coordinate 1,223,360,164 downwards.
ACTTTGTGATCCTTTACAGGGTCAAGGTGAGCACTAGAAATATTGGGCTTAATCTTTTGTAGTACTCCTGCACCAAGTTGGGAGTCTCCTTATTCACTTTCACCCCTTCTCGTCTTGCCTTTAATGTTGGTGACTGCCATGCACTGTGACAGCCTTTAATCTCCTACTTGGCACCACGCCATCCTTGTATGCCTCTTCATCTCTCCTTTCCTCTACTGCATTTTGCAACAGACAATTCTTTTGTCCTCCTCCGTTCCTTTCATTATTTGTCTAGTCCTCTCTTCTTGTAAACTGGTTTTTAGCTCCTTTTCAGTTCCTTCCAAGTTACCTTTCTGACAACCATTCTTGAGATGGGGATGTGTGGCAATGTCCCCTTGTGTAAACCATACTTGAGAAAGGTGTGTGTAATGCTGTCTTTCCGTGGACCGTATTTGAGATGGGACTGCTTAAAGATGTCTTTGTGTAAGCTTAATTTTAGATGGGAGTGTGTGAAGATGTGATTGTATCAATCATACTTTAGATTAGAGTTTGGGAAGGTGGCCTTTTGTAAATCATCCTTGATATGGGAGTAGGGACAGGGGGGACACCCATTCTGTAGACCATGCTTGAGATTGGATTGTCTGAAGATATCCTTGTGTAAACCATACTTCAGACGGGAGTGTGTGATGTTGCCTTTCTGTGAAGCATACTTGAGATGGGAGTGCTTTCTATATCCTTTGATATATCCTTGTGTAATCCTCTCTGGAGAAACTGGGAGTGTGTAAAGATTACCTCATTTAAAAAGAGAGAGAGAGAGAGAGAGATAGAGAATTGTTTTGTGCATGGCCCTGGAATGGACATATTTAAGTTGAAAGTATGCTCACCAAGATTGAGACAGTGAAACGCACCTTACATGACTTTGTGTTGTTTTCTTTTCTGTACTTGACAGAGGTGATATTAAATGTGGCCGACAATCGAACAAAGAAGCTGCTGGTCAGCTACAAGGTCCCCGTGAGTTGTCTTCAACCTTTCCATCATTACCACCTCGAGCTGGTGCAGGTTAGTCATGACTTCACTGTAATTTTCGTACCATTCAATCATGCCACCTACAGCTGGAATTGGGACATCTGGTTGCGGTCTCCAGACTGCTTCCCCAAAGTGCGATGCAAAATGACAGCGCCACGGTGGCCAATGCATATTTATAGCGCTTCAGGCAAGTGTCCTGGAGAATGCAATGAAGATGAAGCGGGGGCCAGTAAAGGTAAGTACAGGACCAGGCAAAGCAAGTGGAGAGGGGTGGAAGAGGTGTTGTGGGGCCGCACAGTGGAAGGAGGGTGCATGAGACACCCCCGAAATGTACAAGTGGGAGGCGAAAGAGGGACCTGGGGGGGACTTGCGGGGGGAGGGCAGGCCTTTAGCAGGTCACCTCCCACAAATTCACTCTTTCATTTGCAACTTTTTTAAACCATACTGCCAACATCTAGTGCTAGTGATTGTAAGTCTGTTGGCTTACTATAACCATTTGTTTACCCACTATTGCAACTAGAGCGTTTATAGCTGAAATGTATTTATTTATTTTATTGAGCATTTGTATGGCGCCAATACCGCAGAAAGTGTTTCCAGGTGCCACAAGACAAAAATGGGGGCAGGGGGACAGAGGAGAAACAAATATAACGATCCTACTAGGCCTTGTGACATTCGGATCGTGCAAGTGAAGTATCAAGAAGTGCGGGGGGCAGGTGAGGACAGGGGATGGGGCAGGGAGAGGGTGAAGGGGGGGGCCAAGTGCTAAGGGGTGCCCAGGAGGTCAAATGCCCGGGGTAGCAAGGGGTAGGGGCCATGGTGAGGGCGGAGAAGCCTAGGAAGGTTAGTTAGGGAAGGATGCCTGAGTGCCAGTGCTGGTAGGAAGGGTCGGAGGGGAAGACTGGACAAAGGAGGACCTGACCCCGGGGAGACTCATAAGGGACTTAAGCAACCAGTCCTAGCTGCAAGAGGAGACTAGCACGGGATGGTGAGGCAGAAGGAGGAGGAGAAAATGAAAGTCTTGAGAAGCTTCTGGAACTTAAGGAGATCCGGCTCAAGTCAGAGAGGGTCAGGAAAGCTGTTGCAGAATGAGGCACCTGCCAAAAAGAGAGATCTACCCCCCATTCTCTGCTTGGAGCAACGTCTGATCTGTAGAGAGTTGGAGCTAGAAGACCGAAGGGCTCTAGCAGGGAGGTATTTAGAGATGGAGAGTTGAATGTAGTGGGGTGCCAGGGACCAGAAGGCCTTGTGGATGATGCAGAGGGCCTTGAATTTGATCCTTGCAGCCACCAGGAGCCAGTAGGGAGGTTTTTGGGCTGGACAGATGCAGTCCCTGGGCTTGAGGCCAAGGATAAATCTTGCAGTCCTATTCTGGATTAGTTGAAGAGGGCGGAGTGAGGAAAGAAGCAGATTAAGGAAGAGGCTGTTGCAGTAATCAAATCTTGAGAGAACCAGAGCTCTGCAGACATTGAGTTTCCGGGGGAAGGTGAGCAAAGGCAGAACACCTCTGCGGAGGTGAAGCTGATAGTGGGCCTTCTTGGCAAGATCAGCGATATGAGGTGAGAAGGAGAGAGTGAAGTCGAAGACGATGCCCATATTTTTTGCCAAACAGGAGGGTGGGGTGAAGGGGCCCAAGGAGGGTGGACAGAGTATAGGAGGGAAGGAGGAAGTAGGGGTCCCAATGAGAAGGATCTCTTTCTTATTGACATTAAGGAAGATATCATTAGCAGCACACCATGCCTGAATAGCAGTCAGACAGTCAGGAATGAGAGAGGAATGAGAGGAGAAAGAGGAGGGTAGCTTAAAGGAGAGCTGTGTGTCGTCAGCATAACACTGGAAATAGGAAGAGAAGGTGGAGATCAAGTGGGCAAGAGGGCAAGGTAAATGGTGAAAAGCCACAGCGAGCGGATAGAAACCTGATGGACACTGCAAGTCGAGAGTGAGGTAGAGGAGAGAAAGGGGCTCAATCGAACTAGGGAAAGCCGATTCGAGAGGAAATAGGTTAACCAATCCAGTGCCTGGGTATCACAGAGCCGATTTATGAGGACAGAATGATTGGCCGTGTCAAAGGCAGAGGACAGATCAAGGCGATTAAGGGCAGACACAGAGTTGGAGTCGCGATTTGAGAGCAAGTCATCAGGGGTGTTCAGGAGAGCAGTTTCCATGCCGCTAGCTGCTCTGAAGCCATACTGGTGGTCATGAAGGCCGACAACAGATTCAGTGTGATTGATAAGTTGGGAGATGACAAATTTCTCCAGGAGTTTGCCCAAGAAGGGGGTAGTGGAGATCTGGCAGTAGTAGCCGGGCAAGAATGGTCCACAGGTGGCTTTTTTTAGGAGGGGTGCACAAGGGAGTGCTTGAGGGGTAACGGGAAGGGCCAAAGCGGGGTACTGACCCATTCAAGTGATGGTGCTTTGGTTGAAGAGGCCCATGGGACACAGGCATTCCTACGGCTGTACCATCTACATATTGGCATAGAGAAACCCAGTTTCCAAGGTAACCATCACCTCATCGTCCCCGTTAACCCAGGGTTGGTGCTATTGCATTGTCCCAAAGAGATACTGTATGGATTCACCACTACTAATACCTAGCGTTGGTGCGTAGCAGTTGTGTGTCTGGGGGCAACTTTCAAGACGTAGAGTTGGTATAGCCCTTTGGGTTCAAGCTGACATTGAACCCATCCATAACTGGCCGAAGGTTTTGGTGAAAGGCAACCAACAAAACATGTATTCCTGACATGAAGATGCAGCAAGTCATGAACCCTTGCATTCTCTCACCGTCTCTCTTGCTGACACATATGGGCACACACATTACTCACACTTATCCTCTTTCCTCGGTATCCATGAGTTCCAGCCTTTGTCTTCCCATGCCTTTTCTACCTCCCTATACACCGCATTGTCTCTCCTTGCTGCCTCCTGTATTGTTCGCTTATTTTTGCTCCTCTTTCCCTACGCTGTCTATCATTCTTCTGCTCTGTTTCTCAGACTTTGTCTCTCTCTCCTTATAAATATCTCTCCCTGTCTCAATCTAATTTCCATTTGCAGAGGGAGAGGTGTCAGCTGCTCCTGCCTCCTCTTCTCTGCCTCTCCCTTTCGTTTCCCTTAGCCTTCTCCTGCTTCTCTCAAGACCTCTCTGGTACAGGCTTCCGTCATGGCATTGATGCATCTAAGATCAAAACAAAACCAAAACCTTGATATTGCCAGTCCTGCTTCTTCTCTGTGGACCATTGCACGTTCTTCCTCTTGGGTCAATATCTGCCACCACTGTTTGAAGTGAAAAAGTGGAGGTACTCTGTGTCATCGCCCCAACCGAGGAACGTGGGCACCGTCCTGTTTATAGAAAGGCAGTCCTTTGAGAAGCATCAGTGCTGTACCTATACTAAGTTAGAGCCGTGGAGTGACCAGTTCATGGCAGCTTTCCAGAAGTGCAAAAAAGGGGAGCAAGTAATTTCACTCTAGTTCTGCTGCCTGTGTAACCTAGGTGGAGCAAACTGCTTTGATCCAACCCAGACTTCCCCAACCCCGGTCCTCAAGAGCAGTCACACCAAGATGTTTCGGCTAACCACTTACCACTAATGAGCTCCCCTTTAGATTCACTCTATTCAAATGTATTCTGCCCGAATGGCCTGAAGTGGATATGGCTCTCGTGCACTAGATTTGGATTCTAATGTGGGCTAATGAAATAAATTAATAAATATGATTTATTTTTATTTTATTTATTTTTTAAATTCATAAGCTCACAAACATCCCAAGGGCATTGAGGCGCTGTTACAAAAAAACGGCTTAGTTACATGGAGCGTACATAGAGTGTTAGATGTAAAAACATTACTTACAATTAGGTATAGACATATGGTGCTTTACGTGGCATATTATGTACGTTAGCTAAACAGCCGGCAGGTTCAGGCAAATAACAGTGTTTTGATAGCTTTGCAGAAAGCTAGGTGGGATGTTTCTGGGTGGGGTGGCAGGGAGTTCCATTGCATGGCAGCGACGAATGGGAAGCTGGCGCCACCGGCTCTAGCTCGTTTGACTTTGGAGACTGTGAGTTAATATGAAGTCTGTTGCGTTACGGCAAACATGAAGAAAACTGATTGTGTATGATATTTGCTGCTTTCATTTATACGAGAAACTGAGACCCACAGTCCCGTCTTCAACTCCTTTACCATTTGAATAGTGGGGGGAAATTATCGTGTTTTGTTGCGTATTATGCAAGCAGGGGAAGCAAATGAAAAGAACAGGGTTTGCTCAATTTTCTTTCCATGATTCAAAGCATTTGGTCAATGTTTACTATACTGGTAACTTATTCTTGTAATCTGGATTGAAGCCCAACATGTGTGTTCCATTGCCATGTACACAAGCAGCAAAGCTATGCATTGTAAATGCATCCACTGGGCTCCGGTGCCAGCAGCCTGCGATCTGCCTCTGGTGGGCAGCGCCTGCCACGCTCTCCTTGATGTGAGTGCAGTTCCTGAGCGCCCTGCAGCATCTGCCCGTTTAAGGCACTGCACTAATCAGCGGGAAGCTCTTTACACATATGCGTTTCCAGCTTCAGGACAGGCAAAGCCTTCCATTAAATATTAACTGTGGACGGGAAGATTTATGATGCTGTTGTTTCTGGAAGCGGTTCCCCGGGGAGGCTGGTGTGTAATCACTGGCCTGGTTTTAAGTGTGTTGGTTAGGAGGGCGGCTCCCCTGAGGCGCTGATGACTGACGTCTTCCTCCGCCCATCATAACTCAGTCTCTGTTCTCTATCCACAGCCTCTGCGGACTGTGCCCTCGGGGGTGTGCCTGTATGCCACGCTGGTGCGCCAGAGAAGCCTCATCCCTCGCCAGAAGGCCTTTACTTATGCCGCTGTGGAGGTAAGGTCCACCACCTGCAGGTGCGTAGCAAGCAATGTCTGGGAACTTTGTGTTTCGCCCATATAAATGCAGTGCCCACATCTACAGCCAAACCAATCACTGCTCCAGAAGGCTGAACTGGACAGGCTGGTTCAGGCCTTGATGTCAGTATCACCATGAATGCTACATCTTTGCCTACCTACGATGAGATGAGTGGACCTCATTTGGAGTTAGGGCATGGTATTTATTTATTTATAGCATTTGTTATACACCCAAACCCAGAGGTGTCACGGCATAGGGTAAAGCTAATGTTATACGCTCATGTGTGGCATTGCATGTAGCGTGCTCCAACAGGTGCACAGTTAATCAATTTAATACTATAGTCAGGATCGCTTGAGAATTGAGTGTGCACATACATTGTGATAAGTTTTCCTGGCGATTGCCCTTAAATTGCTCTATCTTTTTGATATGCAATGGGACTCTTGGTTTGGCCGGGAGGGTAGCTCATGGGTAATGAGTTTGTCTTGGATGCAAGACAACACATAGCAACACAGGTTCCAATCCTGGGCATGCGCTTAGAAACTGGTCCCCGGTATTAAGCGCGTTATAAAAGGACAATTATAATCAGTGCTTTAAATGGGCAGGTACTTGTCGGTCCTCAGTACCTGCACTTCTTTTTTTTTTTTTTTGTGGAAGACATAGTACCGCCACTTCTCAGCAGGAAGCCCATACATTTAATGGAGGAGTACTGGCACTTTTCAACAGTAAGCAGATACTCTGGGAAAGTGAGTACCTGCACTTAATGTATTTCCAATTAATGCACTGATTATAATTCTTCAGGCAATATCAGGTTGGTGTTTTACACTGAGAACACTACATTTCCCAGAGGCAACCGCTCCACTGGACGTCCTCGGAAGGAGGAAACCATACTGCTTTCAGGCGACAACTACTGAGTTATTTTGTAAAAGTGCAGCACATTGCTGAGATGTGACAACACCTCCACTTAGAGAGCAGCATATAACTGTAGAGACAGCAGCTACTGGGGCCTTCAGGCAAGTACAGCATGGACAAGGAAACGCTCCAGCCGTCGTTCTGAGGCGCTGCCTCATGCAGTCACATTGATCGGTTGTAGGTCATATGGTCGAAAACAAAAGGATCGAATGCCTTTTGATCGACAGCAAAATGATCGAAAAAAAGGGTCGATTTTTTTTTTTTATGGGGGGGTTCCTCCCAACCCCCCGTTTTCTTTATTAAAAACATTTTTCTACCAACCCAAACTAAAAAATATATATAAATAAATAAATTTAAAAAATCGACCTTTTTTTTCCGACCATTTGACTGTCGATCAAATGGTCATTCGATCCTTTGATTTCGACCATTTGACTGGACACCACATTGATCCAGTGGCAGGGCTGGTGTAAATTCCCCTCCGCAGGGGTACAGTTTCTCCTCCTGAGAGCAGATCAGGACTAATAATTCTTACTACAGAGCAGGGACAGAAGAAAAGACAGAAGGAATTCTACCAGCTGAAAAAGAGCAAAGGAAATGACACTCGGTTTTCAGAAATGACACCACCCCAAACCTCCTCTCCTTCCCTCCCAGAACTTAGTAGCAGGATTTGTTCTTGAAAGATGCATCCAGGCAGGCTGGTGAAGAGGCGGAGGCCCAACGGACGTTCCGGCTGAAGTGACCATGAGGGTTCCAGTAGAAGACCGGGGTTCTGTTTCATCGCAAGGTGTTAACAATCCTAGAAGAAAATGCACAGACAAAGTTCCCAAAAGTTCCAGGTCTAAAGAAAACCAAGTCTGGAGTGGTCTGAGGATTCCAAGAATTTATGAGAACAGCCACTGACCCAAAAGTCCATGACTCAATCGTTGGTCAGGTACCAAGAGAAAGCAGCCACGCTGACACGTACCAAGCAGTCCAAAAGTCTAAGCCAAAGGCCACCAGCCAGAGGATCCAGCAGAGAACACTATGGTAGCTAAACCACACAGAGCACAGAATGCTGAGGTATGATTCTGAAGTGTTTTCTTTCGTGTCAATCCCATGATACTCCTATGATACTCTGAATGCTCCATACCACTGGCGTACCGGCCTTTTGGCGCCTTGATGTCACCAGGCTCCTCTTGGCTTGGAAAATGTAGTTGCCAAGGTGCCAGCTCTGCAAAGATTCCATGAAAAACTCCTGTCGTCTTACAGCCAGAGCAGACCTGCAGGTGCAGGTGGGTATAGGTGCCGGGTTGTAACAGTCTGATTGCATTTAGGCTAGTAGAGATCCCCAGTCCAGCCCTCGTTAACTGGGAGGGAATTCATTGCCCAGCTAAGACAAACACTATGCTAGCTTTCCAGTAGAAGCCTCCACATGATATCCAGTGAGCACCAGTATCCCAACCATCACCTGTAAGACGATACCACTTGGTTCAGTACAATCAACAACTCCAACTACCATTTATGAAGACCACACATTGTCTGAAGGTTCTTGATGGTCAGGGTAGTATGGAATTTAGGGTGCACAGAGCGATCCGCCTGGCATGACACCTGACTGGTGAATTAAGCATGCTCCCACCATAAAACCAAAGTTATTTGTTGGTGTTTGTAGATGCTTGAGCAGAGGAAGGGCCCAGAAAATGGACTTAGTGGAAGCAGATAGTTAATCTGCAGGTTGAGAGGGCCTTGGAAATGGGTTCAAGCAGGAAGAGCAAGAGAAGATATGGCGGAGAAGAGCTGCAAATTGCACTGGGAGTTGCACATGTTCCCATATTGCTTGGGACTCAGAGCATGCCCACTGCAAGGACCGGACAGGTGAATTCTCCAGATCGCCTGTCCCTCTACAATAGCCTGCAGGTGCGCATGTTCAGCGTGTCTTTCCATGCATGCCTCTTATATTGGTGACAAAGTACAGGTCCACTTGTGCCCTGTGCAGGCTAGTGTATTGCCTGGACACCTGTGCCACTGTGCAGACTGCAGGCCCATTTGTGTGACCTGTATGGGTCTACGTGTCTGCCAGGCAGTGTACATCTTGCGTATTTGCCGCCGTGACGGCAACAGGCAGACCTATGTGTTACTCATCCTGTGTAACTGATCTACCCTGAATCTGAAGTGTGCCGGTTCTTTTTTTTGATTTTGAGCATAACATTCCTCTGTTTAAAGAACAGATGCAGCAACTTTGCAATATTGGGCTTAAAACAAGGTTTGATCCCTGCATACAGGCTTAGAATGGTCATCGTGTGGATTTGAAATGGTGTGTCATTTAATTGTCTCTATAGCAGGCAGTTTCTGCAATTTTCATGTCTTCTTGGTGCTTCAGGTTCTGCAAGAGTAGAGGTGGGCTAGTTAGTGAGATAGTGGTAGGAGAGCAGTGTTGCTGTTGCTTATCAGTGGTGCAAGTCAGATCACAAGTGCCATGTTCTGCTGCAGGAAAGCATCAACAAATTCAACAAATTCAGAAGTTGGTGGTGATGTGTTTTTTGTAGGGTCAAATCCTAGGGTGAAGTTGCTTTGTATCATGCCGGTTGATGCCCAGAGACTTTGTGAGCATCGTGATGAGGAGGCAGTCAGTGTGTTAATCACTGTGGGGTGATGTTCAGAAGAGGGTTTTGGCTACAAGTGGTGTACTACAGTCTAATTGGATGACTTGCGGAGCCGGGTGACTCCCCTCACCAGTGGCTAAAAGCTCCAAAGGACAATCCCCTAGTCAACCTACCCTTGGTCCCTGTTGCTTAGCAGGGGATAGTACCAAGAATCCCTGGTGTACACCTTTTTCCTAACTGTGAGTGCCTGACGCTCTCCCTAGGCAGACCCAAAGCCCTAGACAGAAAAGCCCAAAACTCCACTTTTTCCATAGTCACTTTCATTCACACACTGGTAGTAACATTTGTCCTGCTACTATTCGATTATTACAGTTTCACAAAAGGCACTTCAAAGCCCACGTTTGTTGCTCCACGAACTCTGATCTCCCACATCTGATGCAATGTTGCAAGTTTGCGGTTGCCCAGCCAAAGGTTTTTCTACATCTGGGTACTGAGGCCGGGGGCTTGATACAATAATGCAAGCATTTTATTTTGTGACTGCAGAACTTGCCACATGTGATACAAAGTCATTAATTCCTTGTCTCCCAGCTCAGCATGTCGACACTGACCATGCAATATGGTGAATTCACTTCAAGGCAGCATTCTCTGTGTAGTTAGTGGAGTTGGAAATCGTACCCACAGTTTATCCATGACTCAATTAACATGCTGGGGAAACTGGAGAGCGACAGGAAGGAGGGAGTGGAATTCAAGATGATGGCTAGGCTAAATGTAGGCTTGTTCTACCCCCTTCCGCCCACGCCCAGAGTGAGGCTATGTGCACCCAGAACCCCCAACACTGACCCATTTACAAGTCACAGGTGCAGCCACTCTTCAAAATCCCAATCCAGGGGCAGGGGGCGAGGGTAGAAAACACTATAGCAACAAAAGAGCCCAGTAAGTGAATGTGGGTTGTTAGAGGAGGTTCTGGCAGGTGATTGGAGAGCACTGGAAAGTGATACGAGGAACATCGCCAAGGTGTTTGAGCCAAGAGGGAGAGAAGGGACATGAGGATGGGGTGATAACATCATCAGGAAGAGACAGGTGGTACAGCAAGCAGAGGAAATAACATTAGGAGGGGAAGGTGGTGCAGAGGCGGTGGATGTGATTAGACCACAAGGTGGTGGTGTAGTTACAGAAGAGGAGGAGAGGGTGGCAGTGCTAATATCAGGAGGTGAAGCTGGTGTGGGGGAGGAGATGTCAATATTAAAAGGATACAGCGGTATAGCAGAGGATGAAGGGATGACTGGTGGTGAGAGGAGGATTTAGGTGAAGGGGTAGACCGTGCCCATAGGCAGGCAGAACAAGAAGGCTACAGCGCACCAGGCAGGCACCTGGGTGGCTATTGTGAGAGACTCGGTTTTGTTTTCATTGTTGTTTTGTTATTTTCACGCTCTTTGCTTAATTTCAGTGTAAATAAAGCATATAAACTATCGTTCCTCAATCCAGTCTTTTGTGCATCCCGTGTAGGCCTCCTGGATTCCAGCTGGACCTCAAGGTTAGACTAGTGTGGGGTTCACAGGGGTAGTAATGAAGTATGTTTGCAAGGTGGACGTTTAGAGAAGCCTTGTGGCTCCATTACGTTGTGAGGTGGAGAGTTTGATGGGTTCTCGCCATGGAACTCCTGGCTCAGCTTAGCTTCTTATTCATAAATATGGGGCTAGAATGTTTCGGAGGCCACAACATGAATATAGTCATGATCTGGAAATGCAGGCTTTATTAGGGTGAAATGAGTGAAGGGTGTGGCCCTTCATAGGACAGGAACATTGAAATGAAATGATATTTTATTTATATAGCACTCGTACACAAGGCAAAGGGAGGGGAACAGGGGAGAACAAAAAAACAACGATCTTACTAGGCCCAGTGACATTGAGAACACTCAAGTGCATGGGAGAGGGAAAAGGGGGAAAGTGCATGGAAGGGGGAGAGGAGGAAAGAGCAGTACAGAGGAGAGAACAGAATGAATGAATAAGTTAAAAAATAATAAAGGCGATAAACAGTGGTAGTGCAGCCAGTAAGTGGCAAGTGTTAGGTTAAGCAGATAGGGTGCATCTGATAAGTGCCAAGAGAAGTGGGTGGGGTCTGAGAGCTGTGCGTATCACTGGGGGTGACATATGGGTCCATTGGTCCTGCCTACCTACAGAACTGCCTAAAGAAATGCTGCCCAGCTAGATACTCCAGTGCTTGGACTTCTCTCTCCTCCGGCAAACGGCTATCTTCCAGTAAGCCTGAAGTGGAGACTGCAGATTCAAATTCGGAGTGGAAACAACCCAATTTAGTTCTGCCATTACCTGAAGGCTTACTCTTCACCTCCCCCTTCTGTACTCCCGCCTTTTATCTGTCCCCTTGTCTCTATTGCGCTCTGAAGTGACCACGTTACGCTTTGGTGCATTACAAATGGCATTAAAAAATCCTATCCATGCGGAACGCAGACGCTCTGATATTTACTGCACAGCCCGCGTTCTGCTACCTATCTGTCAGTGACTTTTCATGCCGGCCAGTCCAGTGTTTGCCGTGGGACACTTCAACGCATCAGCGCCCTTTCGACACCCCTTTCTGATCACTATTGACAGACCGTTGCCAGAGCTCGCCCAGGAGACCTAGACGCGCTGGAAAGGCGTCATCTCTCGCGCTAGTCCAATAGGCGATCGATAGTCAACAGAGATAGATGATCAATTTCCAGGCTGGCTCCCGGACAGATCACTCCTTTGTTGACACTGCAGAATCGGAAAGTTTACATCCACTGCAAGTGACCTTTCGAATGTTGGTGGCCGGTCGCTCCTTGATGACTTAGCTCACCACGCCAGTGTCAATTCCCTTTCTCCATTCTAGAGAAAGGGGGCTTAATGTGCGTTCTCTCAGTATGTAGGTCTGGGGGTCTTTATAAGTCATCGAACTGTGACCATTGTAATAAGTACACAGTAAAAACAATTCAGCAAAAGTGAGGCAAACTAAAGATAAAGGGTTGAAATCCGTTTTTACTGAAAATAGCTACGCTAAAAAATTATGAAGACAAAAATAACCCAACATTGATTTCTAATAAAACGTAATCATATAATAGAACAAAACAGACACAAAATGGTGAGTGCCAGCAGTGTTTGGATCAGGTTATGAGTGCAGGGGGATAGTTGGGAAGGTTGTGTGCTGTCACGGGTGGATGTAAATAGATAAGTGCGTATGAATCAGTGCAGAGTTGCACTTGGGGAGGGGGCGGGCACCAGGGACTCAAGATTTTTTTTCCCCAGACCTATAAATCAATAAGAAACCAAGAGCACATTATTAAAGAAAATGTATATATCTATAATCAGTATTTCGAATGGATTGTGTCCTCCCATGTATTCCTCATCTTGTGATAATCGTTATCTCCAGCTTCGCTGCTTCGGAAAAAAAAAATTCTCGGCAGAGGGCGCTGTGCTCGAGGTCGTGGCGTCGATTGTCCCTCGACGTACTCCGTACTCTGTCGACGTCACCGATGGTATAAGTAGCTCGAGCCGCGCCCGTTGCTTCAGTTCCTTTTTTCCGATCGCTTCGCTATCGACAACGGCGCACTTCTATTATCTGTGAAGAAAATATCATCTTCGACACCCAGGACTGGGTTCAAGAAGTGTGCAGATTGTGGATCTAAGATGTCGATTACCGATCCCCACCGGATTTGTCTCTGGTGTCTCGGTTCCAGTCACCGAACCGACGACTGCGGCTCCTGCCAATCGATGACCGAAAAAGCTCTTTGTGAGAGGAGAGGTAAACAGTCGGTGGGGAGGGAGGCCTCAAAAAAGGTTTTGTCGAAAAAACATAAGAAAGCGACCGATTCTAAGGGATCGGATCGCCATAGACACTCGAAGAGATCTCAATCTAGAAGTAGATCGAGACATTCTTCGTCGTCATCGAAAAAAATGAACAGGAGACATAGATCTCCCTCGTCATCTTCTACATCAGAGTCGACCGAAGAAATTTGTTGTCCGACTAAATTGGATTCTCCCAGTAAGTGGGAAGAATTTTGAGAATGCGGCCTCGACCCCCTCGAAAGAACCTCGAAAAAGCAATACCCCTAAGGTCGCTCCGTTGGACGACAAAGGGAAGTCCAAGGCTACTATGGCTAAGACCAGTAGCGTAGAGGAATACAAAAAACCTCGAGTCGACGTAAAACCGTCGAAGAAACCTCGAGAGTCGAGCACCTCTCTGGTGCCGGTCAAGAAACACAAATCGCCGAAGACTTCGACGACTTCGTCGACGCCCTCGACGTCGATAATTTCGACACCAAAACCACATACGTCATCGACGCCATTATCGAAGTCATCTTCGAAAACTTTGAAGACTTCGAAGACACCCTCGAAAACTTCGAGGGATTTGCCATTTCCTTCGAAGCAGATGGAAGAGGAAGAAAGGAGATTCACTCCTTTGCCCAGATCAGACTTTTTCAAGTCTACGTCTGCAATTTATGAAGAGTCTGCTTCAGAAGAAGAAGACGAAGTTACTCCTTTGGGGGTTGCTTATGGGACAAGACAAGTTCCTGGAGAACTTATTGACCAGGAATCCAGAATGAGAGACCTGAGTGATACTCTACATTCTGCCAGTGGAGTTGACACATCCCCAGAATTAGAGTTTGCCAAACCTGATCCTGCAGAGCATGCAGATGCTGGGTACAGGGGTCTTATGACCAGGGTAGTGGAATACATGAGTTGGGGTAATACTTCACCCATTTTTGAACAAGATGATATGACGGATATTATCGTCAAGGGACCTCAGAAGGATCCTGTTCTCCCTTTTCACAGGGCCCTTCAAAGGACTGTGGAGAAAAACTGGGAGAAACCAGAAACCATTGCTGCTGCAGACAGCACTTTTCCAAGAAAATACAGACCAACTGGATCAGATCCAGAATATTTGAATAAACACCCTACTCCTGAGAGTTTAGTCATTCAAGCAGCATCCACTTCGAAACAAACTGCTTATCCTACTATCCCTCCAGATAGAGAGGATAAAAAACTTGACGCCTGGGCACGTAAAGTTTTCACGTCAGGCAGTATGGCACTTAAGTCGGTAAATGTCACCTGTACCCTAGCCAGGTTTACCCATACCCTGTGGGACTGTATCTCGGCGGCGGCTGATCATTTTCCGGAAGGCGAGGAAAGGGAAGGCTTCCTGAATATAGTCAAAGACGGGAAGGAGGCAATGGGGGAATGCCTCCAGACTGGACTGGATACTGCTGATAGTATCAGCAGATCCATGGCTGCAAGCGTTGTGCTACGCAGATTTGCGTGGTTGAGGAAGTCGGGGTTTGCACCGGATGTGCAAGCTAGACTCCTCAACATGCCCTTTGATGGCTCGAGGCTCTTTGGCAGAAAGGCTGATGAAAGCCTTGAAAAACTTCAGACCTCGAAAGCGGCAGCTAAATCACTTAGCGCCTCTTTGCGCCAGCCTCTAAAACCCTATTCCGGCTCATCTTCCTGGAGGGGTCGTTCTTTTCGGTACTACTCCTCTTTTGGTAGAGGAAGAGGACAGGCCTCTCAAAGGGGCAAAAGGAACTTCCCTCGTGGAACACGGGGAAGATGTGCAAAATCAGCCTCAGGAGCGGCATCTGTACCCTCAGCCACTCCTGCAGCCGCCTCCAAATCCCTCTGAGACCTTGTTACACAAAACACCAGTGGGAGGCAGGATCTCTCAACATCTAAAGGAATGGCGAGGCATTACCTCAGATGCTTGGGCACTGGAAACAGTAGCCCAAGGTTACTGTCTCCCCTTTCTAAAAAGGCCTCAGAATCATCCACCGGGAGCCAATTCCGTCAAAATTCCGGATCCGCTCCTGTTGCAGGAAATTGTATCCCTGCTAGAGAAAGGTGCCATAGAACTGGTACCTGTAGCGGAGAGGAACAGGGGTTGGTACTCCCCATATTTTCTCATCCCAAAAAAGGACAGAGGACTAAGACCCATCTTGGACTTGAGAAACTTGAACAAGTTCCTCAGGAAGGACAAGTTCAAGATGGTGACTCTTTTTCAGATCCTTCAGGCTGTCCAACTCCAACATTGGTTGGTATCATTGGACCTTCAGGATGCTTACTTTCATGTGCCAATCCATCCAAAGCACAGAAAGTACCTGAGGTTCGCGATTGGCAATTCTCATTATCAGTTTCGAGTTCTGCCATTCGGATTGACCTCCGCCCTGAGGGTTTTCACCAAACTGTTGGCGGTTGTGGCAGCAAGTCTCAGGAAGGGGGGTATTCACATATATCCCTACCTGGACGACTGGTTGATCAGAGCAAGTTCTCCAGAACAAGCTCAGGAACATCTTTCGATCACCTGCCACTTCCTCCACAAACTGGGCTTCTCCCTCAATTTCAAGAATCCCACATGATACCATCCCAGAAACTCCAGTTTATCGGAGCGGTCTTGGACACTTCATCGGTAAAAGCCTCGCCTCCCGAAGTGAGAGCTCTCCACATCCAGCAGATGGTAACGAAGTTTCAGAATGCCCAACGTCTACCGGCCTTAGATTTTCTCAGGTTGCTCTGCCTCATGGCATCCTGCATTTTTCTTGTACCAGAGGCCTGATTGAGAATGAGATCCCTTCAATGGGCACTCAGAACTCAGTGGTTCCGGTTCTCAGGGAATATGTCGGATCTTCTGCAAGTCCCGAGCGCAGTTGCTCAGGATCTTCTATGGTGGGCTTGCAACAACAACATTCTCAAGGGAGAGTCTTTTTGGCAACCATGGCCGGAGATAACGGTAGTGACGGACGCCTCACTCACGGGGTGGGGAGCACACACCAACGATCTGACAATCAGCGGTCGTTGGTCTCCATCGGAGTCCAAACTACACATCAACCTATTAGAGCTGAGGGCAATCAGACTAGCTCTGAAGGCCTTTCTGCCCTCTGTACAGGGAAAGAATGTTCTGATAATGACGGACAACACAGTGGCCATGTACTATCTCAACAAGAGAGGAGGAGTAGGGTCACTGCCACTGTGCAGAGAGGCAATGCAGCTCTGGTTCTGGGCAATAAGAGAAGGAATCTCTCTGTCGGCAATTCACCTAGCCGGAGAGAAGAACACGGCGGCAGACGCTCTGAGCAGGCAGAGCACGGTCATTCACGAGTGGGAGCTGGCTCAGGAAGTCCTTCTGGAGATCTTCGCCCTTTAGGGAACCCCTCAAGTGGATCTGTTCGCCACCGCGATCAACCGGAAGTGCGATCAGTACTGCTCAAGGGAATTTCCTCAAAGAGGAGCTCTGGGAGACGCATTCGTAGTGGAGTGGAAGTTTCCACTGCTGTACGCGTTTCCCCCAGTCCCTGTGATTCCTCAAGTAATCAGGAGGTTGAGAAAGTTCAGAAAAACCATGATCCTAATTGCCCCGGATTGGGCCAGGAGGACGTGGTACCCTGACCTTCTAGACATGTCCATCTGCCCTCCAATACGTCTTCCGCAAAGAGAGGATCTTCTCTCGCAAGAGGAAGGTCGGGTCTCCATCCAGAGGTCAAAACACTCAACCTTCACGCATGGTTTCTGAGAGGTTGAGATACAAGGATTGGGATCTTCCGGATGACGTAATGGAAATCTTGCTTTCGGCCAGAAGACCAGCAACAAAATCTTTGTACCGATGTCGCTGGAATAGGTTTAGTAACTGGTGCAAAGACAAGGATGTGGACCCTTTTCAGTGTGGCACCCCAATGGTGCTTTCTTTTCTGCTACATCTAGCTAATATGGGGCTCCAGATAGGAACAATAAAAGGATACCTTGCTGCGCTATCCATTTTTAAGCGCTCCTCGGAAGAGGTTTCATATTTCAAAATACCGTTAATAGTTCAATTCCTAAAGGGGCTCACTAATGTGTACCCTCCAGTCCCTTTTCATGTACCAGCCTGGGACTTAAATTTAGTGTTAAAATTCTTGACTTGCATACCTTTTGAGCCTCTGCACTCATGTCCATTGAGGCTTTTGACTCTAAAAACTGTCCTACTTGTGGCCCTATCATCAGCCCGCAGGGTTAGCAAACTTCAGGCTCTCTCATGCAAACCACCATATACTATTTTTTATAAAGATAAGGTAGTCCTTAAAGTTAAACCTTAATTTTTGCCAAAAGTAGTGTCGGACTTCCATTTGTCACAAAAAAAAAAATAGTACTTCCTACGTTTGATCCTCCTCCTCATCTGGGCAAAGAAGAGGAGAGATTACACAGATTAGATCCCAAGAGGGCTCTTAGTTTTTACATATCTAGGATGGCTAAATTGAGACAAGATGACCAACTGTGTGTGGGTTACACTGGTCAAAAATTAGGCTTATCTGTAACGAAACAGACCATTTCCCGCTGGATCATATTAGCTATAGTTGAATGCTATAGATTAGCTGGAAAAGAACCACCAGATGGGCTTCGTGCCCATTCTACAAGGGGAATGGCTACTTCTGCGGCTCTAAAGAGGGGAGTTCCGGCAGCAGACATTTGCGCAGCTGCAACCTGGAAAACAATACATACATTTGTTAAATATTATTGTCTGGACACTGCCTCCTCTAACGAGGGTTTATTTGCAAGGGCAGTTCTGCATTCTGTCCACGAAAACTGAAATGGTACTCCCACCTCCAAAAATTGATACTGCTATGGGAGCCTATCACAAGATGAGGGATACGTGGGAGGACACAATCCATTCGAAGAACAAGTTACTTACCAACTGTAACGTTCTTTCGACTGGATGTTCCTCCCACGTATTCCTCATCGACCCTCCCATCCAACCCCACAGTACAGTTTACGTGTTCTTACACTTTCCTCTCACGAAGAATGTATCGGTCATGGGACACGCCTGGGTGTTCCTCCTATATATATTTCATCGAATAAACAGAACTGAAGCAACGGGCGCGGCTCGAGCTACTTATACCATCGGTGATGTCGACAGAGTACGGAGTACGTCGAGGGACAATCGACGCCACGACCTCGAGCACAGTGCCCTCTGCTGAGAATTTATTTTTTCCGAAGCAGCAAAGCTGGAGATAACGATTATCACAAGATGAGGAATACGTGGGAGGAACATCCAGTCGAAAGAACGTTACAGTTGGTAAGTAACTTGTTCTTCTAAATATTCCCAGTTCCCACTATTTTCAATGTCAAATTATTTTTGTCGCCACTTTATAACACTTTATTTTCAGTGCAGGCAATATTTCCCAGGATATTTGCAGATAGAACCTTGTAAGACGCTCTTTAAGATGATTCTGAGAACTTGGTCAATTCAGGTTGCAGGTCTCCTTATCTCTCCATGAGCACATTTGCATCATGGTCCGGTTTGGCCAACGTAGGATATCAACATTAATTTTCTTTATTTTTTGTGGGGTATTCTTAAATCACGCGCATGGCCCCGAAGGGCAGCAGAGCACTTTGCACATAGCACAATGAAGATGGCTTATGCCCCAGCTGTGAAGGTTACAGCTTTATGCAGCACTCTTCACAGAGAAAACACCTTTTTAGTCAACCCAACTTTCAAACACTGAATTTCCTTCAAACTGGGGGTCTCCAAACAGTGGCTGAGAAGATGTTTTGAGCTACAATTCCCATGAACCCAACTGTTGACTATGCTGGTTAGGACTAATGGGAGTTCCAGTCCAAAACAACAAGAGCAAAAGGTTGTAGACCCATTTTTTAAGCAATTAAATCCACCATCTCAGAAATGGGCTTCCGCAGCCCAGGTCACATGGATCTTGCTGTCATGAGAGCCAGGAGGGCCAGCCATGCACACACTCTGGCAAACCCTACAAATAGAAGAAAAAACAGCACGCTGGGCATCCCGATCAATAAAGCCAGCAAAGTAACACAAGACTACATAGCTAGGCAGTTCAAAGAGTTTGAGGCCCTGAGAGCCCCAATTGGACCAGATGCAACAGTTACCACAGCAACAACCAAAGGACAAATCAAATGTGCACCAATTCCAGAAGTATGACAACAATCCTTACTCCGGAGAAAAGCACTGCTGCCACAAATGTCGGTAGCGACACAAAGGCCGATCGTAACACAGCCGCTCACACACAGGCGATTGTTAAGCACTCCGTGAAGATTTTGTGAGATGCAACTTTTGTAACACATCAAAATAGAAGGCAGAGAATATGCTGGTTGAGAATTCACATACTGGAAATAGAGACTGGTCAGTACAGATCAAACCAGGACTTCAAACAAAGCAAAAAATGAGACATAGGGTCTTATAACGAGGTTGGCATTAACCCGCCGGTGCGACCGGCGTGTTGCCACCAACCCCGTAACACCGAATCTGGTGCCTGAGTTCCCGGTGCCACCAGGGCATTATAAGTCCCGGCGACGTGGAAAGTCAGGAGCCGGATTATTTAATTCCCCATTCCAAAAGAGTCCAATAGGGCCCTATGTGAGTGGGGAGCCACCAACCCCATAACACCAAATCTGGCGCCGGACTTTCCGGTGCCACCAGGGCATTATAAGTCCCGGCGGCGTGGAAATTCAGGAGCCGGATTGTTTAATTCCCCATTCCCAAAGAGTCCCATAGGGCTCTATGCGAGTGGGAAGACGGAAGCACCGGCACCGTTGCTAACGGTGCCGGTGCTTCCGTGACAAGTCTGCCTACTGGGGTCACTGCACCCGGCAGACCAGACCTGCCGTTTGCGACAGCCGTGGCAGGTAGACTCGTGGTGTGGTGGTCCAGAAACAAGGGTGCTGGTAAGCTTACTGGCACCCTTGTTTCTGGACCGCAACACTAGTAATGAGGCTCGTAGAGTCCAAGGAGAACGTCCTCTCACACTGGTCAGTGCAGAAAGCTATTCGGGGCACAAATTATCTCAGTCATTCCAGAAAAAAAGAGATTTCCTGGGTAACAAAACTCGGAAGCAATTACTGTTTCATCCTTAGAGACATCTGGGAAACTACGAGAGAACAGCAAAGCCTGTCCAGGATGTCATCAGGAGAAAAAAGCACAGAAAATGCAGCTACACTCAAGAAATTACCTGGGAAGCCAACGGACGACAGTATTGTCATCTTGGTAGCAATGGCGGATTCTAAGATCCTTCCTCCTGGGGACTATGGTTGTTATCTGGAAAAACAACCAATGGTGAGGGGCCGTACACAGGGCCCCTGGAGCGACCCAATGCCCAAATGTGTGCATTTAAAATAAAGCGATTCCATGACATTTGAAATGAATTCAGTTTGCAAATACTTGTCTCAAATATCATGCCAAGAAGTAATTACACAGCACTAGTAAAGAGCACTAGTAAAGAGCAGTTAATAACTAGCCTTGCAACGAAGAGCAGCACTACTGCATTTTAGTACTGCATTTTAGTACTGCATTCAAGTACTAAAGTCTGTCTACATATCTCATTTTGTGGGGAATAACCTGGTGTGGGACTATCTCAAATCAAAATGTAACACTGTGAAGACATTGGCGATAGTGGGGGCCTGGTTTAAGATCCCGAGAGTTAATAGGTTTTGTCGATTGTGCAGGGAATGCAAATTAGGGACCGTCAATCGTTTACTGTTTTCTTGTGACTCTACTGGGGATCTTCGGGGGAAGACTCCTGGGACCCCAAACCGATGGGGAACTGTGGGCTGCGTTCATGAGGGGAAATCACGAGGCCAGTAGTATTTATTTTACCATCTTGTGGAGGAATACAGGGACCATATTAGGTCTACAGTCGTGAGTCGGAGGCATTGTTTGACAGTTGTAATGTCCAATGAATTTGATGATGAATTGTATTCCATGTTTTGTTCATGAGTGTGGTTTTAATGTTTTTTTTATTGGATTTTAGGAATTTTTTGAATGGTTGTGTAAGTATTAAAAGTTGGTATTTGCCACTGTATGATACTTTAAATTAGAACAAATAAGTAATTAAGGAATATCGCGTCATTAGGCCATATAGCCAGACCTGGGTGAGTAGAGACGACAACACGGTGCAAACATGGGCACCACACCAGGACTCACATCCTTAAGCAATCAAACCAAGAGCAAGTCACCAGCTGTGGGAAGGGCCACAATGATGGATGGACAACGAATACTTTAATCAGCTTTCCATTAGTGAAAAGGGTGCAGTAGAAGGGCCTCCCCAAGGCAGAGGTGGTGACATGAAGCTGTTCCACAATCCATGCCATGGAATCACAAGAGTCTGCTCCTTTGTTAAGATGATCCAAAGGAAACCTCCGAAAGAAGATGCTGAAAGATGGCTTTCCATAGGTTTGTCCCAAGGAGGCTAGACGTGAGCAAGCAGTACTAGCGTGGATGTAATCATAGACCATGGCCATCAAGCAAAGCCCCAAATCTGCACAGTGCAGATGGAGAGCAGACATAGGCAATGCCATGAATCACCCACATCAATTTAATCCAGAAAGTACAGTTAATTTATTTCCCAATATGTGAAGGCATGAAATCAAACCAATTCTACACAATCCTGCATAGACATGCCCACCAAACGGAGCCAGCGCTGCATATGCCCGCTCTCTCTGTGATAACACTCACACACACCACACCCCTGCGGGCAGCAATGTGTGCTCCCATATTGGTAGCAATGGTGGATTCTAAGATCCTTCCTTCTGGGGACTATGGTTGTTATCTGGCAAAACAACCAATTTTGAGGGGCCGTACACAGGGCCCCTGGAGCGACCCAATGCCCAAATATGTTCATTAAAATAAAGCGATTCCATGACATTTGAAATCAATGAACAATGTGTTTTTTGTATTATTCGTACTTAATACAAGTCAGTTCGCCTGGGTCAATGCCAAATATGTGCGAGAGGCGAAACCCAAAGACCTGACAGAAGGAAAGGGGACAGAATTCACCAGCTCATAAAATGAACTAGGGAAACTGAGAGTGGAACCCAGGAACCCTGCAACCCTGGAACCCTGGTTCCATCACATGCTAGAGCATAATGCCACCCTAAATCACATCTACAGTGCCAAACAAAAAACAAGCATTGGCAAAGCCAAGAGATTTGGCTTTCCTCTACTCTTGGCACACATTTTCCACCAATTCATATATTTTAACATACGTTCATACATTACACGTTCCTATCATCATCCAAATAATAATAATAACATGTTTCAATCAATCTTTAAAATGTTTGTGCAAAATGAAAAAATGAGACAATCTAAGTACTTTTATTCAAGTCTATGTACTGGGGTGCTGTATTACATCTAATTATAAATCAAGTGGCTGAAGGGATACTTGGTTAAGCAGTTTTCATTACACCGGAGCTGTCTGATAGTGGCAATTAACTCATTACAGGTGCTTTTGCAGGAAGATTCCCATTGTAATCACATTAACGCTACGATGATATACATAACACATGGAATTTGCCATCAGTCCTGCTAGTGGCATATATCTATATCTCCACAGATGTCATAAAAAATGGCTCCATGAGGCAAAACTAAAAAACAGGCAATCAATCCCTTAAGGCCTGTCACCAATTGACCAATGGGGACTTGGGTAATATTAAGGGCTTCTAAGGCCGTGGGGACTCATTGCTGCACATGTAATGCGCCGGAAGAACCCAAGATCTGACAAGGCACGGGGTGGAAATAACTCAATGAGATGTGAATGTCATAAAGCTGGAAAGGGGGGCTGCAAGTTCAACAGCAAATAAGGTGCACAAAATCATTTTTGGAAACCAGCCCATGTCAGAGAACCCACCCCCCGCACCAGCCTGCCTCCAAATCCACAAATTTAATCCCATGCCAGTGAAAGTGACAGAATGAATTAGTAAAGATTAATAAGCACCTTATTAACGCCTAAGCAGATATTTAAAGGCATTCATCTGGAAATGCATTGCGCCCTTTAAACAACTCAGACAGTGAAATGGATTACAAAAACTATACTCCTCTATTCTGCACCCATTGAAGAAGATGGTCACGTGAGGTCAAGTTGCTCTGTGATCCACCAAACTTTGGTGTCCATTGTCGGCTAAGTGTAGGGTGGTATACATTTACATGTTTCATTTTATTTTTATCCATTCAGTATTGTTTTTGTTACTTTCATTTGTATGGGGATAACTCTTTGACCTTTTTTTCCTGCCTTGTCTCCCCCAGATCCCCTCCCCCCTTTCTTTCTCCTTTGCAGTAAGATTCACATGCAGTGAATATTTTCTCTTAGCCAATAATGGCTCTGCCAACCAGAAGATAACCAGGTCGAATGACCTGCATTTTGTGGCTATAGGCATTGTACTGTGTAACACCCTCTGTGTCTGTTGACCCTCAAAGCACCACTCTCTGAACTCCAACCCACGGAGCATTGCTTCCTCAGGCGAGAGCTGATGGGCAGTGCTCACCCTCTCCACCTTCTGCTAAGACCTCCTGAGCAGGTCTCCTTCACAGCATGCGTTTTTTAGCAGCACTCCCTCGGCTCAACCTTCCAAGCATTCTCAGCACTGACCTAAGTAGTGCTCCCTCTGACCTGACCCTATCAACCTACCCTTAGCTGAGCCAGTACAAGTAGTGCTCCCTTAATCCTGAGCTTGACAGAGTACCCTCGTCTGAGACCTTCCAAGTAGTGCTCCCTCTGACCCGGCCTCATCAGCCTACCCTCAGCTGAGACAGTCCAAGTAGTGCCCCCTTAATGCTGACCTTGTCAGCCTACCCTCAGCTGAGACCTTCCAAGTGGTGCTCCCTCAATTCCGACCTTGTCAGCCTACCCTCGGCCGAGACCTTCCAAGTAGCACTCTCTCAGATCAGACACCCGAGTGATTCTCTCTTGGGTCACACCCTCTGAGTGGTGCTCCTTCAGATCAGACTTTCCAAGCAACGCTTGCTCAGCTCAGACCTTCTAATCAATGTTCCCACAGCTTAAACCTCACAAGCAGCGCTCCCTTAGATCAGCCCTTCAAAGCAGGGCTTTCTGGGCTCAGACCTTCCAAGCAACTCTGCTTTTGGTCAGACTTTCCAAGCAGTGGTCCTTTGCTTCAGACGTTCCAATCAGTGCTCCCTCCTCTCAGACCTTCCAAGCAGTTTTCCATTGACTCAGACCTTGAAATAGACTTCTCAGTCCCCTGTATATCAGCTGCCACCCAATTGTCTGATGCTTCTCAATGTTCTTCAGGTTTGACTCACTTGTACTCAATTTCTTCCCCCCGCCCCATGTAGGTTTTCCTGCAGTCCGTTGAGTTGCCACTGAAGACTCCAGTTGGGCCCATATATGCTGTGGCACGGATTGTGCCTGATTATGAGGCATACAAGTGAGTGAGTTCTTGACAGGGGGCAAGGCGATAGGCAGAAGGGTGAAAAGAGAACAATTGGTAGTCCTTGTGTTGGGACATCCCCCTGAACTTTTTTTTTTTAACTTTCAACAGAGAGCATCTACTTTACAGGACCCCTGGTGCTGGGGGCGTCTTGCCTACCACTGTGACCTTCCCAAAGCCCTCTGCATCCACCTTCGAGGTCCCAATCGCCAGCACTCTTGGACAGCCCCAGGTATGTTTTTTAGGATTACACAGGACACGTCGTAGTATATGTGTATGTGTAAATGATGGGATACCAGTAATCAGGGACAATGGAGGTGCAAGCGCAGTATGCTCCGAGTACGGAGACTCTGCTTGTAGAATGCACTGAGTCTTCGTTAAATTGTCAGGAGCAAGAGGATTCGGGAATATTCTGTGTATACATGTGGGACTGACAGAAAATGAGAAATATATAAAAATGTAAAGCGATCTATGTCTTTTGCTCTATTGCCTCCGCTGTTGATGAGCTGTATACATCGATGAAAAGGTAACTTTTTAAAGTATCTTGTTTTATTGTTTTTACAAAACGGTGAAATAACATTGCAAGCCACTTTTATATTGTTCTATACCCCCTTACATATTTTTTATCTCTTTTTTTTTGGTTACAAAAAGATACTTACACGTTACCTGTCCACCACTTTGAAGGTATACCAGCAGGCGTGCGCCTTTATAAAACGATTAAAACATCAAGATTGTTTTTTTAATTCTCCAGCATTGGATCTTTCATGGATTCACATGCTTAGAATATTCCCCGTTGTCAGGCCGGTAACCCGGCCTGACGACGGGGTAACCCGGCCTGACGACGGGGAATATTCTAAGCATGTGAATCCATGAAAGATACCAACGCTGGAGAAATGGAGTTACAGGTAAGAAACTACTCCCTTAAAATGTTTTCATGATTTTTTGCTAACTCTACATGCTTACATTTCACCCTACATTAGATAGACACTTTTATTTGTGTTCTTTCCTTTCTTTATTCCTCTTGCAACTCAGCTCCATTAACCCTATTGTGAATCAAGAGCACAGGCTAAATATTCGTGACTACAGGATTAGGACCTACACAGCTACGGTTCGGGCCTACAGGATTTCAGTGACTGCCGGCATTGTGTATGCCCTAAAAACCTTCCCAGCAAGGGCATTATATTGGTTATCTGTTTCAGAGGGTAAGATTTTGCGATTGCTACTAGAACTACCTAGTTCTGTACCAGTGGAAGCGATTAGACTGGGGCTAGGACTCCAGTCTCTGTTTTTCCTTTGGAGGGTCACAGGCTGTAGGTTTTGAGCCAAGATCAAATTCAGTAACCCAGCTGAAACCTCTCTTCTTGGACTTGGACTGGAACATGCGCAAAAGAAAAGCTGTTGCATCTGGTTCAAAGAAATGGAGGCTGAAGTGGCCGAACATCTCACAGATATCGGTTTGAATGAATCTCCTATAACAGCAGTTGATTTTTATTTACTTGAATTTGAAAAGAAAACCAGATACTTTTACCAAATTAAATCCTTGTCTCACCTGGTCGAACAACCTAGATATCTCTCTTACTCTCGACAAGGTAGGTTTTCATAGAGTCCCTGTAGTTATCTAACTAAAACCTGCTCTCCCGAGCTTATCCGATTTATATTAAAATTAAGATTTGACATCTTACCGGTCCTTGGGAATACCTTTGCATGGAGAGATATTCCAAGCGAACAGCGATTATGTAGATAGATACTGCTCCAAATATGTTGAAACAGCACGCCATGTCTTGACTCAATGTTTCAAATGGATTGTGTCCTCCCACATATTCCTCATCTTAGATATTGTCTGCCAGCCTTGCTGCTTCTTCGGAAAATTTTCTCCAGCGGGCGCTGTGCTCGAGGCAGAAGAGTCGTAGTCCCTCAAGGGCCGCCGTCGAGTGTGGACGTTATCCGTCGTATAAAGGGCTCAAGCCGCGCCCGTTGGTGTCAGTTCCATTTTTCCGAGCTTCTGCTTTGTGTTGTTGAAACAGCGCGTCAGTTCTTTCATTAAAAATGTCTTCATCTTCAACTCCTATCACACCCAAGATGGGTTTTAAAAAATGTCTGAAGTGTAGAAAGAAGATGTCCATTACCGATCCTCAACCCAACTGCCTTTGGTGCCTCAGCCCTGACCATCGGGTCGACGAGTGCGGATCGTGTCAGGCGATGTCGAATAAGGCTCTTAAGGAACGCCAAGGTAAGCTAGCGGTGTGAGAGGAGACTTTTAAGTCTGGAAAAAGACAAAAAGACTCAGGAGAGTCGAGTAAAAAATCTCGACACGAGTCGAGGCGGTCGAGGTCGAAGAGTCATTTGAGGAAATCCTCCTCCTCTTCTTCTAAAAAATCGAAGAAGCAATGTCACAGGTCTTTTTCCTCTTCTTCCTCCTTGACTGAGAGAAGATTTATTTCTTGTCCTTCAAAGCATGATTCCCCTAAAAAATGGGAGGCCTTTAGGGCTTCAATGCAACCATTTTTTGAGAAGGCGGCCCGACCCCCTCAAAAAAGTCACGTAAAGAGCATGCCCCTGTCCACTCCAAGAGTGACAGAGGGAAATCTGGTACTAAACACGCAAAATCTGACAAAAAGTCCAGGGTGTCCTCGGAGGAAGATTCTCCGGCGCCTCATGAGAGAAAACAAAAACCTCTGGTGCATAAATCGAGGTTGACAGAGGACAAAATGGCGTTGTCGTCGAAGATGAGTATCGACTCGACACGTCCTTCGACGACTATGTCGAAGCCATTACCCAAAATGGCGTCGATACCTTCGACCACAGTCTCCCCGATACCTTCGACCGAAGCCTCCCTCGATGACCTCGAGAATTCTCTCGAATATATCGAAGCCAGCGTCTATTCCATCGACGCCTTCGATGCCTTTGCCGAGGAAATCTTTAATACCAATACCCACAGCGACACGACACCTATAGCTAAATCTAGATCAATGCCACCAGCTTTACCAGATAAAGTTTTCCATCCTCAGCCCAGGTAGGAATTCTTTAGATCCATGTCCTCTATCTTTGAGGAACACTCCTCTGACAAGGATGTTACATCAGCTGGTGTTAGATTTGGGACAAGGGAAGTTCCTGAGGAACTAATAGACCCAAATACCAAAATAGCTGTCCTTTATGTCTGCCTTCAATCAGCCAGTGGCTTAGATACCTCCCCTGAGGTAGAATATGAAAGACCAGACCATGCAGAACCTGGGTATAGGAATCTCATGGGAAGGGTCATTGACATTATGGGGTGGAATACATTGTCCCCGAGTTACAACCAGGATGACATGACAGATATTATTGATGAAGGGCCACAGAAGGGCCCGATCCTTCCTTTCCACAAAGCTCTGCAAAAAAGAGTAATGGCGAATTGGGAAAACCCAGAATCTTTACCTGCCGTCAATAAAAATGTGTGGGAAAGTACAGACCTTCATCTTCAGATCCAGAATATCTGTCTAAGCATCCCTCACCTGAGAGCTTAGTGATTTAAACATGCAACTGCAAATAGGCAATCAGCTTATCCTTCCATGCCACCTGACAGAGACGACAAGAAGATTGATGCTTGGGCGAGGAAAGTCTTTACTTCGGGCAGTATGGCCCTTAAATCTACTAATGTAACTTGTATTTTAGCTAGGTTTACATACACTTTGTGGGACTGTTTGAACGCAGCGGCTAACACATCCCGGAGGGTGAGGAAAGGGATGGTTTCCTGGCAATAGTAAGGGATGGAAAGGAGGCTATGGAGGAATGCCTCAAGATAGGACTGGACACTGCTGATAGTGTGAGCAGGTCCATGGCGTCTAGCACGGTTTTACGCAGATTTGCTTGGCTGAGGAAATCTGGTACAGTCCAGGTTACTCAATATGCCATTTGACGGCTTGAGGCTGTTTGGCAGCAAGGCGGAAGAGAGTTTGGAGAAGCTGCAGACCTTGAAAGCGGCAGCTAAATCACTCAGCGCCGCTATAAAACAGCCCCAACAACATTCATACGCAGGGTCATCTTCCTGGAGAAACCCTCCCTTTCATTTCTACTCCTCTTTTGGAAGAGGGAAGGGGCAGGCCAGTCAAAGAGGACAACAGTGAAGACCCCCTCGTGGTGGAAAGGTGCTAGATCAGCCCCAGGAGTGGCTACTTCCTTCTCAGCTGCTTCTGCAGCCGGTGCAAAGCCACTCTGAGGTATTTACCCACAAAACCCCGGTGGGAGGCAGGATCACTTGGTATCTGAACGAATGGCGGGCATTACGTCAGATGCCTGGGCGCTAGAGATAGTGACCCATGGTTACAGCCTTTTCATCAAAGGCCTCAAGATCATCCACCGGGAGCCAACTCTGTCAAAATTCCAGACCCGCTCCTTGTGCAGGAGATTTCAACCCTGCTAGAGAAAGGTGCAATAGAATATGTACCTGTAGCGGAGAGGAACTAGGGTTGGTACTCCCCTTATTTTCGCATCCCCAAGAAGGACGGAGGATTGAGACCCATCTTGGACTTAAGAAATCTGAACGAATTACTCAGGAAGGACAAGTTCAAGATGGTCACCCTTTCTCAGATCCTTCAGGCTCTTCAACTTCAGGACTGGCTGGTATCATTGGACCTACAGCATGCTTACCTTCATGTGCAAATCCATCTCAAGCACAGAAAGTACGTGAGGTTTGCAGTTGGCAGATCTCACTATTAGTTTCGAGTTCTACCATTTGGGCTGACCTCCGCCCCAAGGGTTTTCACCAAGCTGATGGGGGTAGTGGCAGCGAGTCTCAGCAGAGGGGGGATTTACATTTACCCTTATCTGGACGATTGGCTAACCAGGGCAAGTTCACCCGAATGAGCCCGGGAACATCTGACCATGACTTGTCACTTCCTACACAAGCTGGGCTTCTCCCTCAATTACAAGTAGTCACAAATGATTCCAAGCCAAAGACTCCAATTCATCGGATCTGTCCTGGATACAACCTGAGGAAAAGCCTCGCCTCCTGAGGAGAGAGCTCACCACATTCTGCAGATGGTAACAAGGTTTCAAAATGCCCAACATCTGCCGATTTTCTAAGGTTGCTAGGCCTCATGGCATCCTGCATCTTTCTGGTGCCAGAGGCCAGGTTGAGGATGCAATCCCTTCAATGGGCCCTCAGGACTCAATGGTCCCAGTTTTCGGGAGAGATGTCAGATCTTCTGCAAGTCCCGGCCAGAGTGGCCCAAGATCTTCTATGGTGGGCTTGCAAGGAAAATATCCTCAAGGGAGGACCTTTTTGGCAACCATGGCCGGAGATAACAGTAGTGACGGACGCCTCACTCACAGGGTAGGGAGCCCTTACCAACGATCTGAAAATCAGCGATTGTTGGTCTCCATCGAAGTCCAAACTACACATCAACCTTTTGGAGCTGAGGGCAATCAGACTAGTGCTGAAGGCCTTTCTGTCCTCTGTACGGGGAAGAAATTTCCTGATAATGACGGACAACACAGTGGCTATGTACTACCTCAACAAAAGAGGAGGCATAGGATCACTCCTGCTGTGCAGAGAGGCAATGCAGCTCTGGTTCTGGGCAATGCAAAAGGAATCTCTTTATCAGCAGTTCACCTGGTCCTATACATGTTTCCTCCAATCCCCATGATTCCTCAAGTAATCAGGAGGTTAAGAAAGTTCAGGAAGACCATGATCCTAATTGCCCCGGATTGGGCCAGGAGAACGTGGTACTCGGACCATCTGGACATGTCCATCTTCCCTCCAATTCGTCTTCCACAAAGAGAGGATCTCCTCTCGCAAAAGGAAGGTCAAGTTCTTCATCCAGATATCAAAGCTCTCAGCCTTCACGCATGGCTTCTGAGAGGCTGAGGTATAAGGATTGGGAACTTCCGGACAATGTTATGGAGATTTTGCTTTCGGCCAGAAGGCCAGCAAAAAAATCCTTGTACCGATGCCGTTGGAAGAAATTCAGTAACTGGCGCAGGCATAAGGATGTGGACCCTTTTCAATGGAGCACTCCCATGGTGATTTCTTTTCTTTTACATCTGGCCAACTCGGGGCTCCAAGTTGGCACTATTAAAGGATATTTAGCAGCGCTATCTATCTTCAAGTGCTCATCCGAAGAAATTTCTTATTTTAAAATGCCTTTAGTTGTTCAATTTCTTAAAGGGCTAACAAATGTGTTCCCTCCAACACCTTTTCAAGTTCTGATCTGGGACTTAAATTTAGTTTTAACATTTCTTATGTGTGCCCCCTTTGAGCCTTTATATTTTTGTCCTTTAAGGCTCCTAACTTTTAAAACTGTTTTATTAGTGGCTTTAACATCAGCCCGCAGGGTGAGTTGCAGGTGCTCTCTTGCAAGTCTCCTCACACCACTTTCCACAAGGATAAAGTCATTTTGAAGGTCAAAACATTTTTCTTACCAAAAATTGTTTCATATTTCCATCTGTCACAACAGATCACTTTACCTTCCTTTTACCCTCCTCTGCACGCTAGTAAAGAGGAGGAAAGATTCCACAGGCTGGACCCTAAAAGGGCTCTCAGCTTCTATATCTCTAGACTAGAGAGACTTAGACAAACTGACCAATTGTTTGTCGGCTAGACTGGACAAAAGTTGGGCCTTGGAGTGTCCAAACAAACTTTATCCTGATGGATACATTCTGGCAATATCTGAGTGTTACAAATTAGCTGGGAAAGAGACTCCAGATGGGTTAATGGCTCATTCAACCAGGGGCATAGCAACTTCTATGGCTCTTTAGAGGGGTGTTCCGGTGCAGGACATTTGTGCGGCAGCCACCTGGTCATCCATGCACACCTTTGTAAAACATTACTCTTTAGACTACACTTCTTAACAAGGAGGCCTTTATGTAAAAGTCGTCCTTCATTCAGTACATAATTAAAAACTCTGGTACTCCCTCCTCCAAATTACAACTGCTATGGGAGTCTGTCTAAGATGAGGAATGCGTGGGAGGACACAATCCATTTGAAGAACAAGTTACTTACCAACTGTAACGTTCTTTCGACTGGATGTTCCTCCCACGTATTCCTCATCGACCCTCCCAAACTACTCCTCCGTACAGTTTTTACGCTTTGTGCACTTGTACTTCCTTAAGAGCCTGACATCCTTCGATGCCTGATACAACTGATGCAACCATTAACACTGAAAAAACAGAACTGAGACCAAGGGGCGCGGCTCAAGCCCTTTATACGACGGATGACATCGACACTTGATGGTAGCCCTTGAGGGACTACGACTCCGCTGCCTCGAGCGCAGCGCCCTCTGGCGAAAATTTTCCGAAGAAGCAGCAAGGCTGGCAGACAATATCTAAGATGAGGAATACGTGGGAGGAACGTCCAGTCGAAAGAACGTTACAGTTGGTAAGTAACTTGTTCATCTCTTTGAGTTCATTGCACAAGAAGGGCTATTTCAAATTTCATAACATCGAATTTGACCAATTGTGCAGCATTATATTTTCTGTGGAACCACTGGTTACAACGAAGCTGCACTCCATATTTGGCATATTGTGAAAGTCAAATTGATTGCTCCTTAAATTGTGTTGAAAAACTTTCCTTAATGTTTTTAATGAAGCAATATGCCCTGAACGGCGGGGGCATTACCGACTCGGGTAATGCCCCGGGGCCCATAGTCGCGAGGGCCTTAACAAAGGCCCCGAGGCCTTACCAGAGTCAGTAATGCCCCTCTGCGAGGGGCATATAGCTATTAGTACACTGGCTCGCAAGATTTGCGTGACTGGGGCACTAAAAGCATTTTTTGTTGTTGTCCCGAAACGCTGCAGCGTTTCGGGACAGAAAAAAGAAGAAAAAAAAACGACCTTGAAAATTAAGGGAATACAAAAAAAGAAACAGTCTCCGGCGGGGGGTGGGCAAAGGCCGCTTCTCAGCCCTGGTGAGGCTTGGAGCGGGGATGGCCCCGCTTCTAACCTCCTCATTGGCTGAGGGGCTGCCACGCCCCCTGCCGTGGAAAAGGCAGCTGGAATCCCAGCCGAGAATCGAGGGATTCTCGGCCAGGTAAAGCCCCGGCAAGGGCCAATCAGAATGCTTGTTTCATTCTGATTGCGCCGTCGCCCGGTACTAATAGGATACAAGTACTGATATCGCACTGTTTTTTTATCGAAGAATAACCAAATACATTTTCAATTGTTTTTAGACTGCTGTGGCATTTTAAAGCATGTTATTAACCAATTGTATAACATGATGCTATGACAAAATTATATGATGATATTAATGTATATTGTTAAAAACCTTTTGTATTACTTTGTTTTATGGTGTAGTGTGAAAGGTCGTTTTTTGACATAATGCACAAAAAGAAAATACATAAAATATATTCTATTATTTACAGAATTGTAATAGAGAACTCCGTTAGGTCTTCTTGACAAGAAGTCTGTAAGTTTTTAACAAGTATTTCCAGATTCGCCCCTGGGTCACACAGTGTGATGACCCTTTTGCAGAGTACTTGACAATCAAACGTTTGGGCGTCTCAGTAAACCTGACTGAACATTCATCACCCCTTTGTTATCTCTCCACTGGAAACATATCTCTGGTTTCTGAGCCTCGTCAGTTTCCCGTTCCTTTAATTTCCTCTGCTCGATCTCGCTAAGATCTTTGCAGGAGATCACCTCGGGCAGCTCGTTAGCATGCAAGGTTGCCCGAGTGTGTATGGCTTTCATATCTGAACACCTAAAATGGCTGCCTTCTAAGCCCTGTGTGAAATGTAATCAGTGTCTTATATTACAACGCAAGGATAGATGGCATTTAACGCTTACAATATTGTTACCCAGCGCGTTGTTTTAGTAACATATTGCTACAGCTGACATCTCACCGTAATGTGGAAAACTACCATGAAAATGCTTTTCGTCATAAAGTTGACCATGATACATTGCACTCTTCACTGGGGTCGATGCATGTATTTATGTCCTCTGGAGTGTTCTGAATGTTCTGTGTGTGTTTGGTTGCTTAAATAGCTCTTAACATCCCCTAGAGTCTTTTTTTGAAGGGATTTAGTGCTGGGGTTAAGTCCTAAAAAAAAAAAGTGGGGGTCTCATTAACATACCAATGGAATGTGCTGTCACCAGAAATTTGCATATGATGGTGCCTTATGAAAAACGTGGAGGGGCTCCGTCCACCCGCGTGTACGCTTGACTTGCCCTGCTGTAGTGAAATAAAGTGGTGGGTCTGGGGAAAAGGGAAGAGGTTAGCAGGGGAAGCAAATGAGGCAGCACCAAGGTGTATTAATCAGGTTAGGTTGCATGTATGGGACCAGATAGTGGTCCCAAGCAACTTTTAAACACTATGGGTCAGCAGGAAAGTGATGGATTGTGTATATTGGGGAGCAGGGAGAAGGACGGAGGTGAGATTGAGGTTGCAGAGTATGCCAGGAAGAAATTAGGACAAATGGTTAACCTTAGAGTGAGCCGTCTTCCTCACTGTTACTGAACACATATTTAAACATGAATCCTCGGTACATTGCCTAGCCAAAGCCAGGCCTTCCCTCCATGCTCTGTGTCCTCCCTCCCATCTACTACCCCGCCAGCCCTATTGAACCTGACTTTCCTAACGCAGCCCGTGCCGCCACATTGAAACTCACTAACCCAATTGCTCCTTTACTCCCTCTCGCTCCTGCCCTCAAAGCTAGATGTCCTTTGTAATTTGGCAACGGAGGACAGCCATGAGGCTACATCTGTGCCGCTTCCTTAAGACTCCCACTCTAGAGCTGTCCTTGGCTCATGCAAGGAATAGCTTCAAGTTCTTTCCACTGCTGTAGACTACGCCACATCTACCGCCTATACCAACCTCATAACGTCTCTTGCCATTCTCATAAGCTCTCTTGCACCCTCAATGCTATGCTGCCCCCTTCCCTTGCCCCGTTCAGTCTCATTCTCCTCACACTCCCTCGAGGCTAACTTCACCTTCTACTTCTCCTCAAAAATGCCCAAGACAAGACACACTTGGAAGTTCCTTTTTCCTTCTACTAGATACCACTGCTACTATCTTTTTTCATCCACTCCTTTGCAGCCACCACCTTTCTGACCTGCCACCCATCCTTCGGGCTGCCGACCCATCTTATGCTTCAGTCGACCTGTTGCACCACAAAAAGTAAAGGGACTGGTACCCTTCAACTGATTCTTATGCTATCCCCTATTGACAAGTGCCCAGTAGTTGAAGTGTACGAAAAGAAGTGATGGAACTATGTTCCCTACTGGCCTGCCCCCTGCTCCCACAATCCCCATCGCCACGCCCCCTCCCACGCACAATCCAAACCCCCAAACACATGCGCCTGCTGTTTAAGGGATCGTTCAGTGCAGTGCACTGAAAGTGCAAGTTTCAACTTCTTCCTACACTTATTTTAAAACAAAACCATTCCGGAACAGTTTATTTTAAAAATAAAATAAAAGTATAGGAACAGGCAAACTTAGAAGAAAAAAAAGTAGACGGGCACCGCTCCTAACCACTCCCGACCATTTCGATCACTGCAAGTGCCCCTGCCTGGCATTAAGTGCCAGCAGATCTGTAGGATTTGGGGCTGGGGAGACCCCTATGTTCCAGGATGGTGGCCCCAGATGAGTTAAATGAGGGATCCCCTGGACACTATGCCCCTGCCGACTGACTTAGCCGGGGACCGTCACAAGGAGACAACAACTTCCACAATTCCTTTGTTTGCCCGGAATCCGCCTCAGGCCCGGTGTTGTAGCTCATACTAGCTTATAGCCAAAACCCCAGAAAAAAATCAGACTAGAGGACCACACCTAAACACAAAGGGAAAATAGTAATGGGCTGGAAAATCCAGAGAAAACTGAAAAAACACTTATGAATATAAACAGACTGTGGAAGCGCCTAAGTCCCTGCTGCTAGCTTTTGCTGGCATGTGTAGTTCTCGCATGGTCAGTGGAACCGTTGCTGAGTTTGCAAACCCACAGCAAGAGAAAACTTGCGAGGAATTCGACCATCCACATGGGGAGAGTGGGGAGAGTGCGCTTGTCTGGGCTTTTTGATTATTTGATAAGTAAAAATGAATGATGGGAGTTCAACCTCCAAAGACTGTGTGAGGCCATTCTGCACACAGTCCATCTGCTTCTCGCACAAAAAAACGCATAGTCACATGTACTCCATGAAGACACAGTCTACAGGCGCCGTCTTCCTGTCCTGACTTGATGGTCGTGTAGATAAATAATACCTCCGTCCCCAAGTACCACACGAATAAGAGCAAAAACACTACTCGAGCAATCTTTGAGGCCACGGGTGTAGGGTGTCGTCAGCCTGGAACCAGGAACGCCAGAAGAACCCCCTGACCACTGTAAGGCAATGAAGGGTTATGTTAAGCAGTGATAATTGGCAACAATGGTAGGGACAGTAGTGACAATGCAGCAGCAACTTACCTATAGTGGGCAGATGGGAAGCTGTAGGCGTAGGCATGTAGTATCGCTGACAGCAGCAGCAGGCTGAGGTGTTCTGAAGGCACTCCGGGAAACACCTGAGTTCGGTAAGGAACAAGAACGTAATCCGTGATCAAACCAAAACACAATCCGAGGTCAGGAGCCAAACAGTCAGAACTGGAGACAGGGAAATCCAAGTACCAAGTCCAGTATCCAAGCCAGTGGTAAAAAATCCAGGTAATCAGAGAGCGCACCAAAATCCAAGTAGGGAAAATCCAAAAGACAGTCCAAGCAAACGTTCCATGATCGAGGTAGTACGAGAATAACAAGAGTAACCAAAACGCCAAGCAGTTCTCGGTGAAGAAGCTGTGAAGCAATGTTTCCGCGTTTGCTCGCCCTTTTTCAAATACGAGCGTGGTAATGTGACGCGGTCACGTGACCGCAGCGGCGTGTCACGTGGAACGTAACGCAGACTGGGATTGGTGTTGCAAGCGTCTTCCGGGAATGTGACGCGTGGGTTTACATACGCCCTTGTTTCACCGCGGAGCGTGAAGGAGTCGCCATGGCAACCGCCATCGTGGAAAGGGGTGCAAAGACACTGGTCCACCAGCCGGGAAACCCCTCCGACTGTGCTGCTGCCGCTGTCACTGCCGTTGGGAGTGCATGTGGGAACGGGGGACAGTAGCAGGTGAATGTGTGGCAGAACAAGGAACAGTAGTAGGTGAGTGATTGGACATGACACTTCCCCTGTCATATTCAGCTGGAATGTGACAGCCCGGGTACATCAAAGCATCTCAAGGAGGGGGAAGGCACACCTCCTCCAGCATGGGCAGCCTAATTTAAATATCAAAGGCTCCATGGATCTGTCTTCCTTTTGTACTCCGGCTGGTATCAGTGCATACTAATGAGAGATAATTGAAACAAGCCTGAAGGGGCTTGCTTGCCGAAATAGACAGCAGGAAAGACGGGGCTAACACCCCTTTGGTAAGCAATGTGTCAACTTGAAGCTAGCCCCCCCCTCTGTATGAAAGGCAATGAAATGCATGTCTGGGTCCAGCAGTTACCGCAGGTGTCCCAGCAGACCAGACCCCTTTCAGCGGGAGAAGCATGTGGTTTGGGGAGACAGGAAGTCTACTCCCAGCAAAAACCTCAAGGAACCCTGTGCTTTAATCAATAGTCACAGAGAGCTCACTTTGATCTACAACAGACAGGGAGATGGGTAGGACTTAGGTATATGTTGTCACCCCCTTGTCTGTCCTGTTGTTGAGCACTCTGGTCCTGACCTCATGCATAAATGAAGATTGTTGGTGGGGACCCAGGATTGGTTCATTAAGGTGGGCTTCACCTGCACCAATCACTGGGGCCCATTTGGATTTAAAAGAGGGATGAAACCCTCACTTATCAGATCATCTGAAGACTTTGAAAGGAGTAAGAAGGACTCAGTTGGACCCGAGCTGAATGTACAGTCTACCTTACATCATCCGCCAGTGAAGGGCAGACAGGAGTTCCAAGAGGGAAGCAAGATACCTCCCCTAAACATCTCCCAAGGAATAGAGGGAGATACTGGACTCAGAGGAGCTGTCCAGCAGCTGAAGAATCGGTACCCAGCCAGCCGGTTCTGCCATCAAGCTTCCTAGGTGGGAAGTGCCAGAGAGCATCTGAACTAAGGACAAGGCTGTTGCCTGCAAACACTCTCCTGAACTTTGGGCCATCTGCCTTTATAGGACAGAATCCCTGCGAAGAAGCTCTGAGAAGTGCCACACAAGGATCATCCCCTGTCCATCTTTTAAGGACATTTCCGAGACAGTCGAGTCGTCGAACCGCATCCGGCTGCACCGCTGACTGTTGTCACGCCGCAGTCACCAGAGCCATCCGAGATGCCTCAACCAGCATTCCAGATCCGCCAACCAGCACAGAGACAACAAGTCTTGGCCCTGAACTGCCCTGCCGGACAGCCTGCAGACGTCTGTCCAGCCTGCAGACGTCCATCCAGTCTCGCTTGCTGAACTGCCTGCCACCTGGTACCCCCAGCTGTCTCCCACCACTAACTCTGTCTCAAGGGCTGCAAAGCGCCCTGGAACTGCCTCAATGCTGTCGAGCACCAAGAACATCTTCAGCACCAGGTACATTGTGGTTCTACCCACCTGGTCCTTCTCCAAAATCCTCTAGAGAGAGTTACGACCCTTTGCCCCCTTGGTACGGAAATAGAATCACCTTGAACTGTAAGACTGATTACTTTACCAACTAGCCTCTGGTCAGTATCCAGAGTGTATCCCTTTTCCTTTGTGAAACTTTCTGTCCTCTATGTTCCTTTACAGGGTGGTCATATTTGTAGTGTGCTAGAACTGTCTGTTGTAGTAATAATAAAGTAGATATTTTTATACAACCTTGACTGGACAGTCCCTTTTATCATTGGGTAATAATT
Organism: Ambystoma mexicanum; assembly: GCF_040938575.1. Taxonomy (NCBI): domain Eukaryota; kingdom Metazoa; phylum Chordata; class Amphibia; order Caudata; family Ambystomatidae; genus Ambystoma; species Ambystoma mexicanum. The sequence goes on along the minus strand of NC_090934.1, from coordinate 1,223,321,814 downwards.
GTATTTTCGCTGTGTTGCAACTAACCAACGATCCAAAACCTTGCGGGGATAAGCCTGCCATTCTGTCCACATTACCAAAATTGAACAAGGAGGCCTTGTAATTCACTTGTATTCCAATCTGTTCAGATCCTTTCTTTTGTACTAGAGGTGTGGGGTTGATTGATGGTTTAGAAACCGATATTTATCCCTGAACCACTGGTGCCCTGGAAGTTGATTTGTCACACTTGTCCTCCTACCATGGCGGGATCCGGGGGCCGGGGGCTAAGTCTGCCGATCCTGAAAATAATGAATGTTCACCTGGCGCGAGCAAAAAGTCCATATTCCACAGCACAATGAGGAAGAATTACATAGCCTGAAATGACCCCTGCACAAACATACTTACCAGTTCACCAGAAACCAGAGAACCACAGAACGTACTCCAGCAGAAATCAGACTGATAAATGAAATTCAAGTTGGCTGCACCCCTTCCTGTAGCCTCTGTTTCATCCAAGGAGGAGTCATCAGAGACTGGCCAATCACAGCCTGACCCTCACCACAGAATCAAAGTTGTAGGCCAGTAGTCAGAAAGCCTCCCCAGGTGAGGTGGCCATAGTACCTAAAAGGCTCACAACATTTAGGGTAGGTGTGGGTTGTCTTCATACAGAGACAAAGGGTGGAGAATATTGCAAGGAAAATGTGCACAAGAACACACAGTGAGTAAACATTTATGAAACATGCACTCAAGAAGGAAGATACATGCACATTAACATCCAGGGTGTGTACAAGTAGTAGGTGATACAAATACAGATATATGAAAAGGGATGTGAGGGAGGCACTTAGAAGCCTAGGGCTGAGCTGATAGCTGCCCTGGTGGACTACCAGACTGACTGTGAAACTCTTGAAGGGGGGTATGCAACCATTGAGGATCCTGCCCCTGGGGTTGTTACTGAATCTGAATCTGGGAATGCCACCATTCCTGCTGCCTCTATTCCGAAACCCAGCAATGTTTCTTCGGGGAATGCCTTGGAACTCAAATTATTAAGAATTGGCCTTTGAATATAAGAAGTTGGAAATAGAAGCTGAATTTATGAAAGAGGAGTTGGCACAGCAAGTGGAACTCAAGAATAGGGATCTTGAACTCAAAAGCAAGGACACTGAATGTCAGCTAATCCAGCTAGAGAAAGCTACAGTGGAGACGTCAGCAAAACAAGTTGAGAGTGGCAGGTCCGCTGCAACTTAATTTATGAAAGATTTGGTTGGTATGTATGTGGAGGGTTCTGGTATCCTCCAGTGGAATGAAACTTTGGGTATGGCTTGGTGGAAACCATGATGTTGATAAAAGAGATTGGGCTAAGTGTTTGTTAAGCAGAGTGCCTCAGACTGGATATGACTGTATTCTAAAACTGAGTGTGGAAGAGCGGAGTCATTATGAGTGCATGAAGTCTGCTTTGATTGCCAAATTTGGCAAGACACCTACCCAATACCGTAAAAGGTTCAGGGAATTTAAGAAATGAGAGAATGTGCCTTGGGTTGACTGGGTGAGTGCTGCGCACATGAACATGATGGGGTAGATTGATGGTTACAAAGTGAAAATGTTTGTCGAATGGTCCCACCTGTTGTTTTTTGAGCATTTTTCAGAAGCCTGTTCACCAGAGCTGCATCAGTATGTTCGTGACCAGAACATTTTTTATCCCTTTAAACTGGCCAGGCTGGCTGACAAGTGGGTCTCCCACCAGGTGTCCCCTAAGGACTCCAGTGGGAAGGACAAGGTCAAAGAAAAGGGGGCCTCTCAGAAGGCTGAGGAGTCCCAAAAGCATTCACAGTCAAGTAAACCAAAACCTTCTTCTCCTAAGACCCAAAAATCAAGTGGGGATAAGTCTTTCGTGGATGGGAGTAAGAGTAGTGGTCCGCCTGCTGCAAAGCAGAGTCCCAGTGGTTCCAGTACCGTCCACCGCACTCCCGGCCCTTGTTGGGACTGTGGGGCTCTGGAACACAAAAGGGGTGACCCTAAGTGTAAAGGTAAGGCACCTGGAGTCCAGGATGTCAGCCTGACCTACCCTTACCCTGTACCTGAGGTGGAGTCCACTGACCTACCCTCCTCGATCGGGATCAATGTTGGTGCTCCTGTAGAGATTTCCCTAGTGTCCCTTGGGGCCTGGGAACAGTACACAGAAGTACTGGCTACTGTCCCACAGAACACCCGTAGGTTTTTGAGAAGGGTCCTCTTGTATGGCCAGCCTTCTACTGGTTTGAGAGACACTGGGGCAATCATGACAGTGTGGACAGGACCCTGCTCAAGCCAGAGGACTATGTAGGTGCTCCTCTGCGAACCAACAGGTTAGGTGGTGGGCCTCCCAAATTATCGCCTGTAGCCTTATCCGACATTACGATTGGAGACAAAACAGTGAAGCTTCATGTCCTGGTTCAGGACAACGTGTCTGCTAACATTTTGTTAGGCAATAATTTGGTGGAAATGGGGAGGATCTCGGATGGTCTAACCATGTCTGCTGCGGCATTCACCTGATCCCAGGTCACACAGGGTCAGGCTGTGAGTCCGGCACCCGAGCCAAAGGCGAGGCCTAAGGCAAGAAGACGGAAGGATAAGAAGGCCACCTCTGTGGAGGGGACTCCTTCTCATCCTGTTGCTGGTGCAGCACCCACTGGGATTCATGCTCCGGACATGCTGAGTCCAGTGTTAAACCCGAACTCAACTCCTGTGGGAGAAGAGGCAGAAGACTCTCCTGTGGGAGAGATGCTCAACCCGGAGGACCACCCCGACCTTCAATGCTTGTTGGCTGAAGGGGGACCCTCACAGGCGGACTTCTGTAAGGGTCAGAGAGAGTGCCACTCTCTCGAGGGACTGAGGAAACAGGCCCTGGCCCAGGCACAAGATGAAGTGCCTCTGTCATTCCAGATTCATTGGGAGGGTGAGCTCCTTGTTAGTGAGCTTAATAAGCCTGAACCTGGTGCCCTCAAGAGGTTGGTGTTACCTCAGTTTTACATGTCCTTCCTACTGCGGATGGGGCCAAGAAGACAAGGCAAAGGCTCTCTGCCCATTTCTGCTGGCCCCGAATGGGAGTAGAAGTGGAGTCCCAACTTGTCAGTTGTCTGGCAAGACTGGAGGCCGTGTCATTGCCCCACTGCACCCATTGCCAGTGGTGGGCACACCATTTGAGAGGGTGGGCATCGACATTGTTGGTCCCATTGACCCTCCCACTTCAGGTGGACATTGGTTCATCCTGGTCTTGGTTCTTCATGCCACCAGGTACCCTGAGAATACACCCCTTCGGACAGTTACTGCCAAGGTGGTTGACAGTGCTCTCCTGGGCATTTTCACCAGATTTAGATTCCCTAAGGAGGTTGTCTCTGACCGAGGATTCAACTTTATGTCGATTTACATGAAAACCATGTTGAAAGAGTGCAGGGTAACCTACAAGTTCTCCACCTCTTACCATCCCTGGACCAATGGTCTGGTCTAGAGATTTAACAAAACTCTCAAGGGAATGATAGGTGCTTTGGAAGAACCCCTAAGGAGGAAATGGGATCTCCTCTTACCATGCCTGATGTTTGCTTACAGGGAGGTACCTCAAGAGGGTGTTGGTTTCAACCCCTTTGAGGTACTATTTGGACATCCCGTGTGGGGGCCCCTTGCCTTGACCAGAGAAGGTTTGGAAGCCACCCCCCCAGGTCCTGCCAAGCAAGTGGGGGACTATGTGTTAGGCCTCTGACGGAGGATGACACAAATGATGGGCCAGGCGACAGCGGACCTTAAGGCAAGCCAGGAACTGAACAAATACTGGCATGACCTTAAAGTATCAGAAATGATTTGGACTCCAGGACAGGAGATCCTTTGGAATATCCTACCAAGCCTCGAGCTTTGGCAGACAAATGGACTGGACCCTTCAGGATAAACTCCAAGATGGGCGAAGTCAATTATCTGGTGGGCATGGGAGTCCCTGGGGTAGCCCCTCAGGTATTCCACATTAACAGGCTCAACCCTTTGCATAGGTGAGCAGAAGTCTTGTGTCTCTTGTTAGCTTCAGAAGAGAGGAGTGAGCCCCTTCCTGATTTGGTGCATAGCAACCCTCAGCATAGCTCAGTGGAGGGAGTGCATCTCCCTCCAGATCAGACGACAGAGCAGCAGAGGGCCTGCAGAGCTTTGCTCCGACAGTATGCCTCTCTGCTCTCACTGATGCCAAGCCTTAAACCATGGTTTAGGCACGAAATTGACACTAGTGACAGTGTGCCTGTTAAAAGCAAGTGCTATCTTATGTCAGATACAGTTAAGAACCACATCCATGCTGAGGTCGCCAAGATGTTGGATCTGGGAGTTATTGAACACTCAACCAGTCCCTGGTCCAGCCCAGTGGTCCTTGTCCCCTAGGCAAGTTCCCAGTCAGGCACCAAGTATTGGCGGTTCTGTGTGGACTACAGAGGAGTCAATGCCGTCACCAAAACTGACGCGCACCCATTTCCCAGGGCTGATGAGCTCGTGGACAACATAGGTGCAGTAAAATATGTGCAAACCTTTGACCTTACCTCAGGCTATTGGGAAATAGCCCTGACGGAACATGCCAAGGAAAAGATGGCGTTCTCAACACATGAGGGACATAAACTACCAGTTTAGAGTCATGCCTTTTGGGTTGAAGAATGCCCCTGCCACCTTCCAGAGATTGGTCAATCATGCGCTCAGTGGGCTGGAGGCCTTTTGTGTGGCCTACTTAGACGACATTGCCGTCTACAGTTCCACCTGGGAAGAGCACTTGACTCATCTGGATAAGGTGTTGCAGGCCTTGAAAAGGCCACCAAGGCCACCAAGGTCACTATCAAGTCCACCAAGTGCTAGATAGCTCAGGGGAAAGTCACTTATCCTGGTCATGAGGTAGGAGGGGGTCAAATCCAACCTCTGCCCAGTAAGGTACAGGATGTACATGACTGGGAGACTCCCACTACTCAAACCCAGCTGAGAGCTTTTTGGGCCTCACTGGGTATTACTGCAACTTCATGGCAGACTTTGAAACCATAGCTGCACCTCTGACAGCACTGACTTCACCCAATCAACCGAGGAAGGTAATTGGACCGAAGACTGTCAGAGGGCCTTTATTGGCTTGAAATAATGTCTGTGTAGGACACCTGTGTTGGGTGCCCCTGACTACAGCAAACCCTTTATCGTTCAAACTGACGCCTGCAACACCGTAATTCGAGCTGTCTTGTCCCAGTTAGATGACAAAGGAAGAGAACATCCAATCATATCATCAGTAGACAACTCAAGGGTAGAGAACATAGGTGGGCTACTGTTCAAAAAGAATGTATTAGCATAGTTTGGAGCCTTAGGCGTTTTAGGCCCTACCTTACAGGGTCTACCTTCAAGGTCCAAACCGACCATAAGCCCCTGAAGTGGCTTATGCAGATGAAGGGCGAAAACCCGAAACTGCTCAGGTGGTCCATTAGCCTGCACAGGCTAGACTTCACCATTGAGCATAGACCAGGGAAGAGTCATGATAATGCAGATGGTCTTTCCAGAAGATATGTTGACCGTCTGGATGAGGGTGTCAATCTCGTGGGAGATTAGACGCCCTACCCTCAGTCTGGAGGGGGGGTGACTGTGATGCTAGAAATGCATCGAAGGGTCAGGGCCTCCGTATCCTTGTCCTTTATTGCTTATCATGTGTGTTCTGTCTTGTTTTCTGAACAGGAGTTCATGTGGGACTCCTGGCGGTGAAGCTCTCTCTTTTTGGTTGTGGTGTACAGACGCTTGGGATACCCTTATGGCACCCATGGGCCCAAACTCAGTACAACCCTGTACACCTAGTGTATGTTTTTGGGCACCTGTGTGTGGCCCACAGAGCAGGGTATGGGCTGGTGGCAGCTCCGTGCTGAAATGACAGGTGCCCTGAGTGTTCTCCATTTTGGGATGCCCAGGCCCTGTCATTGGAATCGGTGGATTCCTGATGCAGACAAGATGGTCCCCGTGGCCTCTTACTTTCCATCACCTATTACCTTGTTTCCTGAAGTCCCCGGAAGACCTGACTCTGTCCCTTCCCCCTGACTCGCTGTTGGGTGGAAGTTCCATATATAGTAGTGTGGGGAAGTCCAGGCCAGACTGGCTGGGGTCTTCCCAATGACTGTATGTTGTGGGTACGCCCATGGGGTGGGACCTGGGTGAATGGAGTGTGTGACGAGTACGCATTTCCTGTTATGGATGTCTAGTATTTGGTGTGTGACACAATGACTGAGATAGCTCTGCCCGAAACTGGTATGAATGCAGAGTGGAATCTTGAATGGCTGGGTACTTGTCCCAATACACATTGCTTGCTGTGAGTGTCTGGAGAGAAGAGAATAGCCTGAATGCACTGTGAGCCTGATTGGCTGCCTGCCTGCCTGAATGCCATTCTGAGTGATTGGTTGACTGAGTGTTGAACCAGCAGAGTGATGAGAGACCAAATAGTATATCTGGGGACCTCTCACTGCTAGAAACCATTCAGAAGCTGAAGTTGAAACTGACATCGAAACTGATGTTGTTCAGAAGCTGAAGTTGATACTTGATGCTTAATATTGAGGCCCTGCTGGAAGAAAAGAATTGCTGTTGCTCTACTTCATCGATCTGAAAGCTGTCGTGTCTCCAAGAACTGATCCAATAGAGGACCTGGTAAGGAGACCTCTTCCTGAGCTACGAGGGACCATTGTGCACTGCAAACCTTCGCTGAAGTGCCCTGGAAGCCAGCCTACGACAGACTGTCAACCGATGACGGGGACCGTCAAAGAATCCAAAGAGAAGCGCCCATACATTCGTCCACCGCCGACTGAGGTACCGCTGTTATCTCGTCGACCGGAGCCGCCGTGCTCTATTGCCTAAGAACACTTTGAATCAAGGACTGCCTTGCTCATCACCATTGACTGCTTTCCTCCTGCCGGAAAAAGTTAATGTCGCTGACAACTGAGGAAAACCCACAGGTGGGTTTCCCGCCACCCGAAGACCTCAAGGACGCCATAGAAGATCCAGACGTCAGCCATGGTCACGTCCCGATCACTGACGCCAGACGTCGACGACCCGACGCCCTTGCTGGGAAAAGGTTCTTCAGTGACTCTTTGCGGCGACGAGCTATCATCGCCGAGTTGCACCGCACGCCTCACCTGTTGCAAGACATTTTCAACCGTTCGTCAACAAGCACCACAAGGACCAAGCTGCTACCTCAATGACAACATTCTCCTTTTCTTCATCAAGGAAGTTCGACGACCCGTGGGTCCAGCCTTAAAGGGAGTTCACTCAAGAAGGACCCGTCGACGACCCGAGGAAGAACTCTACAACACAAGGTACATTGGGGTTGCAGAACTATTAGAACAACCCGAGACTATATTAAGCATATCTGGACTAGGCTTGTCAACACGCTTTATTTACAGGTTGCCCAGGTAGGGCGGATCCTCGCACAGAATGGTCTCATAGTAGTGGGATAAACTGTTCTGCCATTGCTTGATGTAACTTGTGTTCTTTCTGTGTCTATCGTTGATTCATCTTGCAATCTGATTCGTATGTCATTTGAACTGTTAGCAGGTGATGAATTTCAAGGGCATCAATAGTTAAGAGTGGTACCACAAAGACGTGTGTATATTTGCCATTATAGTATTACCAGCGTATAAAGTTTGTTATTTTGATTGTGTACATAACGTGAACCTTATTTATATAAAGAGCTGTGTTTTCACTAACGTAGTGTGTGGACATTCCTTTGTGGGTGCTTGGGGACTACACTGTACTTAAGAACCAGCCCGCATCACCTCCCGAGAGCTGAAGCCTTTGATTGCTCGTCCATTGCTACCGCATAGAGAATCTTGGCTGGGGTCTTCTGTGCCTCTCCTCTGTCATATAGAGAGCAGGAGTAGTACAGATAACTCCCCCTCCGGTGCTTTATAACAAGCACGAGAAATATCACCTGGGTTGACAGCCATGCCCACAAACCCTGCTGATCAATCAGGGATCCTCAAAGGCTGTAACAGCAAAGGGGGGGATTACTTAATCCATAATATTTTTGGCAAGGGACAAGTAGGAATAGTGCTCTCAGGATGAGAGGAAAACAGGCCTTTGCAGTGAAGCAGGAAAAAACAACAGCACACCGCACCTAAAGATTACTGGGGTACCAAGGTAGAAGTGCAGGGAAACCTCATGAAGAGACTCCAAGATGGAATCAAGGAACATAAGCAGGTAAAACACAATTCCAAGCCCAAAACTTCCCCCTCCTCACCCAGGGAAGAAAATGAAATGAGTGCAAGATTGGGAATTGTCTCAAGGAGGAGTGTCTCCCGATCAAGTTTACACTGAGATTCACAGAACTGAGCTGTTGTGGAATGGGAAGCACTAGAAATTACTGACCCAAAACCTTAGGAATCTAGAAAAGGAAATGCATGAAGCAGAAAACACTAATAAACACAGAAAAATCAAAATCGAGAATTAGGAAACAAAAACCTAGAAACTCAAATAATCTTAAACCTCAACAGGGTTTTGCTGTTTTTCCGAACTGTAGCCCAGGGGCCCCCAAACATCATATTGAAATGGGCCCCCAAACCTTTAGCTGGACCTGAATGGCATTCAATGTGTGGACCCTGTTCTATGTCCCCACGTTCCCCACCTCCTCCACCGCCTGGTTTATGTATTCAGTCATCACTGCGTCATCGTTCTTAAAGCACGTGCTCCTGAGTTCTACAGTGAAGTGATTCTGATGGAAGAATGATTTCCTGTTTCTCCAATACATCTGCAGAGTGGGCTCAAGGCGCCCAGGGGATTTAAGGCTGCTGTTGTTTCTGAGCAATGAAGCAGAAAAGATTTCCAGTGCGAGTGGTGGACTTGGTGGTAGAGAATAGCCTCACTGTTGTGCTCCAAAGCCAACTCTGGCACAAAAGAACTTTTCACCATTCTTCGTGAACTTGAGTCACCAGTGCCTCCACAAGACGTAAGTCTGAAAGACACCACATGGTGCACTGACATTCAACAAGCCCTCCTAGGCAAGATAGCTTCACTCCAAATAAAAATCGAACAAAAAAACGAAATCTAACTCTGCATCAGATAGCACAACTCCCCACACTACCAGCTCAGAATGTAAACAATCACTTCAACTTTGCCCCTATCTCAATTACCAAGGCTCTGAATATCATCACAAGTCACAGACCGTCCAAATGTCAAGGCGATACTAGCCTAGCCTCGCTTATCATAGATTGTGCTGCTGAACTTGTACCTTTCATCACTACTTTTATAAAGGCCTCCTTCCAAACAAACACGGCCCCACTAACCTCAAAGACTCCTGGTTACTCCCCTTACTTAAGAAACACTCACTTAACCCCAGCATCCCCACTAACTACAGACCAATAACAATGGTCCCTTTTCTCCTTAAAGGTCTAGATCGTGCAGCCTACCTGAAAATCCCAAAACATTTAGAAACCTCTTACCTCCTAGGCCTCTGCCAAACTGGCTTACGTCCAGGACATGGCACTGAGACAGCCTTACTCGATCTCAAAATCAAAACGAACGATTTCAAAGATAACAGAAAACTTGCCCTCCTGCTGCTATTGGACCTATCAGCCGCCCACTTCGCTCCTGATGCTATTTTTTAAATAAAATCGTTCCTATCCAATAGGACCATGCGGGTCTTCTCACCATCTGCCACAGCCCCACCTGCCCCAGTTTCGTGCAGAGTGCTGCAATGCTCTGTGTCTCTCCCGCGCTTTACAACATATTCACTAAGCCATTGTTCAACCGCCTTGATGATTTGGGTGTCACCTACACCAGCTATGCGGATGACTCCCAACATCTTCACACCCCTTACAGGCTCCCTTGACTCCAAATCTCTCCACCAAATCTACCAAATTATCCAGCCCTGGATGGCCCAACACGGCCTCTGTCTCAATGAAGAAAAGACAGAGCTTCTCCTTATCGGCCCCCAGCACTGCATAAATAAACGCAACGATACCTACGGCTCCTTCACAATTGACGGTAATATCACCAACATATTCAAGGAAGGAAAAACCTTGGGCATCTATCTTGACGCCCTCACACTAAAGAGGCAAGTTAATGCCACTGCCTCAGCAGCAGCCTACCTATCCAAGCTCATTATCTCATGTAGACCATTCCTATCCACAACCAGCTGCACAACACTAGCCAGCATTCTGATCCTATCCAGGCTGGATTATTGTAATGCCCTCTACATGGGGACCAACAAAAGTAACATAAACAAACTTCAACTGATTCAGAACAATGCATTAAGAGCAGCCTTAAACATTCCCAAAAAGAACAATATCAGCTTCCAGTGGCCTCACCCTTTCAGCTTCAATGGTGACGCTGCCCCCCCCCCCCAGCTGGTGAGGGGCAGCACTACCATTAAGGCTGAATAGGTGAGGCGCTGTCCCCTGCCAGGCAAGCCTATAGAACATACATGCACAGATCAGCACCTGGCATGGGTGCTATTAGGCCATTCAGCTGGGGATCGTCAAGGGGGCGTGGCCTAACGGGCCAGCAGGCGATCCCTGCCGTTAGGCCATGCCCCCTTGATGAGCCCCAGCTCATTTAGCAGTCCCCCTTAAGGCACTGTATTTAGGAATGTGAGACGTGGGGGTTTCGTTTCCACACAGACACCATGTGTTATCTTGAGCACTTGACCATATATCATTGGCCAACTAATCCATTAGCAGTACGAGAAGCAGTTTTGTGCTTGGCTCTGTATAGTTTGTGAAAGGAAAAGGCATTAAAAATGCTCACCTATCACAGAGACCTGCCGTGGGTGGGGTTAATGAGATTGATTTTAGGTGGCTTTTCTTCATCTTTGCCTGTCAGTCTCCCCCCTCCCAACAGCCCCGCCCCCGCACCACATTCCTACAAGCCCAGCTTCCGGCTGCTGGCAGTGAGCTGTGGCTTATCTCCGCCAGAAAAGAAGCACTGGAAACAGCAATACATAAAGTGCTATTGCAACGTGCATTCGTGTGTTTCCTCCAGGCAAACATGCACGATCACTTCTGATCTGGTGTACACACCTATCTCTCCAAATGTACATTAGTGTATGTTTACGTTTTAGTCTATCTGTGCTTTAATGATTGTGAAAGTGAGTGAGAGAACGATCCCAACCAGTAAAGCAGGATGCCTGACAAGCCGTGCCCTCTTAGGCACTGATAATATCGCAGTCCTTCCAGGAAGGTAACCTTTTCCCAGTGGTCGAAGTGAGCGGGAACGGTCGGGAGCGGTGTTCCACGGCTTTGATTTTTTTACTGTTAACAGCTCCACTACTTTTTGGAACCATTTTCACCATTCCTGAAACTGTTCTTTATGACATTAAAGCACACTTCTGCACTTTATAGTTACAGCTAAACTGAAATCTATTTCAACTCAATTGGCTGTCAACCAGCATGACGGTGACCCTTGAAAAATGTGTTGCATGTTGCTCCTCTCCTTCCTACTCTGTCCCCCGCCGACATTTCTATCATTGCCTTTTCCACCGAAATACGAATTGGGCAGCAGTTTAGAGCTACAGAGCCATCCTGAAGTTTGGCAGCCCTACCAATAATAATCATTTGAGTTCTTATATAGCACTGCATGCCAGACTCCGTCTGCTTCTAGGCATCACAATAACAAGTATTATTAATATGCAGTTTGTCAACCTCAGAAGGATGACGCGCTAAGTTGTCTCGTCCGTGGAATTTGTATTTGCGTAGTAGATGTTTGCCTCATGTCAGACAGAGACAAATATTAAACTCGGGTGCCATCCACCAGTGCCTCCAAAAGCAGCCAGAGGAAGCAATGGAGACAGGCCTCGCGCATCTGTACCCACATCCCCCAGGAAGACCGAGAGGCGACCTGGCATTGGAGCATCGAGGGTACCCGGACAATCCTGGAGGAGGAAGACCAGGATATCCTAAACTTTAGATCCGCCTATAACAATCTCGACAATTATACAATGCACGCTGCATAATCTGAATACCAATACCATCACTGCTTCCTCTAGCAAAGAGAGCATCATCACCCCCGAAATAGTGGGGTCACAAGAGTATGAACCTAGGAAGAAAATAGATATCATTGTTATTCGTGGGGGCACAACGTTTACCCCAGAGCGAATATCAGTTTTGATTTTGAAGGACAGATATAACCTGGTAGATGGTTGTAATGCTGCACTTTGCAAAACCAGTGCTTACGTGGTAAACAAAATAAGTGCCAAGGCCAAATATTGTCGCCCTCGCCCGCCACACTGTGGGTTGGGGACCCACAGCTGCTCCCCACAGTGTCAGTTTATTTGGGGTTAAAGCTACAGCTCGCACTGGCTCATTGGGGTTGATGGATGCACCAACTATGGCAGACAGGCGATTTACAAATACCAACCAGCATAACACAAAATGAAATAGCATATTGTGTCTTGAAATAATACCCATGTTTAAGTGCCTTGTAAAAATGGGGTGGAATCCCCCTGTGGATAAGCAAAGAGAACGGGCTGGCGATAATCCCACGCCCAAAACACGGAAGAGTCCAAAGATTTAACAAAGACCTGTTTTATTGATCAAAACCCATATAAGACAGGGACAGTCATGGACATCAAGTTGAACTCCCAACTCGTCAGTAACTTCAAGCTTGACAGTACCTTAAAAAGGGGTATGACGTTTTATCTTAAAAAACCTGAGGTGAGAAGGGATTAATTAGGGCAATCGGAAGAGATTAGGGTAACCAGACCTTCGCGTTGAGATGCAATGTGCTGCAGTCCCCGTTATCTTTTATGGAAGGGTATGCAGCATACGGCGGGTCTGGCGTGCATTAATGACACATGACTCCTGTTTCTAAATGGGTCGAATGCAGACCAAAACAAATGGCACATTTTGGGCGCAATGTTGGGTGAGGTACTTTGGAAGATTACCAGCAAAGGAGCAATGATTGGGGGTGGTGAGAATGGCACCAAGGTGCTAATTGTCCCATTAAGGTTACCATTTCTGATTCTCCAGGCCACAGGCCAGGACGTTTAACTTTCAACATTGCACTACCTTGTATCTTTTGTACCGAGAACTGGATGGGAACGAAGGTCTCTGTCCGTCTCTGAACCTAATGAATAGACATTATCCTCCAACTGTAGGTCCGTGCATGGAGACCACATTTTGGATTATTCTGCGAAACTTTTATGAGGATTTTAGCCCTTTTCACTGTGGGTGTGATTACCTTCCCTGGCCCCTAGAAACTTGTCTGAGCTACTATCCTTTCAATATTAAGTCAGAGTTGTTGGGAATCTGACCTTCCAGCAGTACGTGTTTCTTTATTCGATCTGAGAAAACTGTGTCTCAGGTCTGGGAACTTCATCTACACATTTGAGTATCGATTTGGACCTATTTTTCGCTAATAGCCTTGACAAAATGTATGTATGTGTTGTCTGAGCTGTCCAGGGTTGTCTTTTCTGCTAACTCAGTGAGCCAGGTAAGCCTGCAACCTCGAGGCCTCTTGATGTCTCCCATTGATCCGACCGTGACTGTGCAGTCCTTCTTGTTTTACATGGCCACTCATTTTAGTTGCATTCTGCATTAAGCAAGCACTATGTGTATTCTTGGGTGCCTTGCATTTCTGCGTTTACAAAGTACATTGTGTCTAACCTATTGCATACAAGCATATTCTTCATGTCTAAGTGCAATTTGACCTATTGTTTGCGTATCTTCGTGGTGGATGTGTATGTGCTTCGTGTCTAATGCACCTACGTGTGTTAGTGCTCGGTAGTGGTGTCATTTGCTTTCATCACCTTTGTTATAGCATGTTCATATCCTCCATGGCTTGTTGGTTTATCTCTTCTGAGATCCCTGTTGGGTAGGGTTGTCTCAGCGAGTACCATCTCTCATATCTGCGGTACGGTGGTGGGAAGGAGTCAGATACCATAAGTGATATGCACCTGCCATTTCTGTAGCATCGGGACGGGCAGAGGCCGACGTGATGAATGATTCATTCATCAGCCTCTCTGCAGCTTCTTTCAACACACAATCATCATTAAAGGGATGGTCTAGTAAACATTTTTATTTAAAAAATAGATAGGCAACATAAAAAAAAAATACTAGCATTCTCCGTTTTAAAACTTCCTATGTAAAATTTTGAGCTATTCAAGCTCAAAATTCGCAAAAGCAGATGAACTTTCCTGTCAATCACTGCATCAACATCTTCTTGTGTAGATTGGCATTTAGGACAGGTACTCTTCCTTGCAAAAGCCTTTTCCCTGGCGTTGCCCATGTATTGTTATTGCTGGCTGTTCTTTTGATGCCAACACACAATGTTGTGGCAGTGTTGCTAGTTAATGCAGTAGCAGAACTGCATCAGTGTCATACATGCTGACTGGAACAGTGTGTGGACGTAGGTACTCACTCAAAGGTGGTCCATTTTGGCAGTCTCCTTTAGTTAAGCCTCTACTGTGGTACATAGATTTTGAAACGCATAATTAAAACCCAATGCAAGTACTGGGTTTTCCAGACATTGGGCATCATTACGAGTTTGGAGGGCAAACTCGGGTCCAGGTTCCTTCAATGAGGAATTACCGAGCCATTCCAACCTTGGAGGACCCGGTAATTCCTCATTGAAGAAATCCATCCCCATTCCCATTGAGCCCCCATAGGGCTCAATGGGAATGGGGAGGGAGCTAATAACGGGCCCGTTAATAACAGGCCCGTTATTAGCTCCCTGGTCCCCTTGCGGGACCCAAAAAGGACATCTGGTCTGCCAGATGTTCTGAGCGGGTCCCGCAAGGGAACCTCGTAATAGAGCGGAATGGGTTTACCAGCACCGGCACCATTACCGGTGCCGTTAAACCCATTCCTCCCGCCTCGGAATGAGGTCCTTTGAGTCGCATTGGTGATTAGTCAATTTCTTCTCACTCCAAATGTGTTTAAATGAGGAAGCAGGGCCAAGGCAATAACATGACTTAGATAGGGTCCCACATCTTGATAAAATACGGAATCTGGAATTAGCAATCTTGCGTGGCACGGTCGCACAGAGGTGGGACGGTCCCCAGAACCTCTAGCGCCTCTAGGCTGCGTGTCAGGACGCTGTCATGCCACTTACCTCTAGAATAAAGATTGCTCGTAATCCTCAGTAATAGACACTCTCAACAAGGTTCACGTTCACAGGCCATGAGCCAGTTCATATGTCCAGCTCATAAAGCCGTCTGCCTGTCATAAAGGGAAATGGCCTTTTTATAGCATGAGTGCCTAAGAGAAATGGCAGGAGACAAGAAGGGAAAACCACAGTAATAGATTATTCACTTGAAGCGATGACACAAGCTAGATGGCCAGCAAACCATGGGGCTGCGAAGCAGATGCCATCTGGAGAATGCGGCCTATTCTGCCAAGATAGAGTGGACACATAAGAAGACTTTGGTGGGTGACTCACACGCTGCTTGATCTTGTTGCCATTTGTCGGTTGCAGAATAGCGGCAAGTGAACATTTCTTTTCCTAAAAACCTAATTTAAAAAAAGATTGATTTAGAAAGACCGTTCGCAGACCAAGACAGGTGCATGCAGGGGCTGACTGGTGCAGCCTGGCCGGAAGAGGGGAGGCAAGGGGAGTCCCAAGTAAGTGTTTTTGGATTTTATGTCTGTGTGTGTCTGTCTGTCTGTGTTTGTGAGGGAGGCGGGAGAATGTTTGAAGCGAGGAAGGCAGGGGGAGAAGGTAAATGTGTAAAAGCTATTGTGTTTGCGTGCTTGTGTACCTGAATCAGTGTGTCTGTGGTGGTATTGAGGGGCAATACGTGGGGGAAGGGAAGCGGCGGGGGAGGAAAGGGGAGCTTAGGGGGTAAAGGGTTAACCCCCAAATTTGGAAGAAAACCCACCAACGTGGGGTCGGGGTGGGCAGGGGAATGGCTTCCCTGGGAGTTGGGTATGGGGGGGGGGGTGAACTGCCCCCAGAAGTGTGATACTAATTGTGAGGCTGCACAAAATCGGCCGAAATAAATCAGTCTTTTTGGTGTGCTGCCCTCAAAAGCTGGAAATAACACATGGAACCAGAATTGGTGATTGACTTGGTCAGAGCGCTCCGTGGCTAACGTATCTGCAGGCGGCGAAGGTAAAGAGGCAACATGCACAGCCTGAATTGTTCTTTTAGGAGGTGGTGGTTCACATGGTTGTAGCTCATCGTTGGTGAACATTGCACCATGGGCAATGATTAATTAACTCATTCATCTTTTATAACGTGCTTAATACCAGAAACCAGTCTCCAAGCACAGGACCTGGATTCAAACCTGTGTTGCTGTGCGTTACCTTGCTTTCTGGACACCCACGTTGCCCCTGAGCTATCCTCCTGGCCCAATAAAGCTTGGAGGGGTGATGCACAGGTTCCTTCCTTGATCTGGCCGTTGCTTCTCGATTGCGGGATTGATGGTTGGCTTGGTCACCACACCTTTGTGGCTAATGTTCTTATGGTGGACAGAAGAACTGTGCTCTTCGTCCTGTTTGACAGATAGTTCCGCCATGAACATCTGATCTCTGAGGTATTTAGGTCACATGTATGATCCACAAGGGCCATGGCCATACCCGACAGCCAACTGAAGGTAGGTTCTTACAACCCAGAGAGTACACTGGTCTGACCACATAAGAAACATGTTTCTGTTTTATTAGTAATATTTGACATTTTGCATTACCACAGACTTCTCAATGCAACCAATCCTTTTTTATTAATATTTGTGATCTTGTTAAAGTTACTAATAATTTACAGGTCATTCATGTTCCTGGTCAACAGTACAGGTTGTTTAGTGCTGGTCAGGGAGGAAGTCCAATGTCTTAGTTTTCCCACAAAGAGGCGTGTTTTTAGGAGTTCCCCCATAGCGGAGCAGGATGCGTTTGGCCCATCAAGTTGCCTTTCACCTAAGGTTGCTTTCTTAAGAGGTGTATCTTTCTTCTTGTATGTGAGGACAGTCATCTTGTGTTTATTGAGGGAGCACATTTTGTAATTTTGTTAAGCAATTGTGTGTGGTTTTGTGGTGCCTTTCAATGCTACCTTTTAACCTTCATTAGTAAGGAGAGGACATGAAAGATGTCATTGGTTTTGGTTAATCTGGTATCCAAAGTTCATTTTTTTGTTGCACTCGTGTTCATAGTAGCCGGTAGGTTAAAGCAGGCCCCAGCCTAGACTTGCTACCACAAGTTCCAACCATGTTGGGACGTGTGCCGCTTCCCGAGGTAAGTTTAAGTGCAGAGAAAACCCCATTATAAAAGTATTAATATTGTTAAGGGTCGATGAACGAAGGGTATTATTCACCATCAGGGTTGCCACCTTTTAAATAGGGTGGGGGAGGCGTGAACCTTATGGCAAAACCTTTGGAAAGGTGATGTTATGTGAAGTGACATCACAGGGTGTGATATCACAGGAACATGCCTTTGGATGGCGCACTGGCTAGGCCTTCATCTTTTCATGGTAGTCTGCTTTGCACTAAAAAGAATGATAGATGGTTTTAAGGGAATCATAGCCACTAGCATTGCTCTGGGAACCCTTAAATACCATACCATGGTGGCAGGAACATGAGTGATTTGCAACTGGCTGGTGCCTTTCTGTAATGGGGAGACAGAATACAAAGTGATGGTTTGGAAGGCTGCCCAGAACAACCATAGTGCTCACGATGAATTCAAAGCCTTTCATCTATCACTTTTTTAGTGCAAAGTGTCCCCCGAACCGGAAGTCGTTGTACAGTTTAGTCTAGGACTGGAATACACCCAAAACAACCATTTGGGTCCAGCCTATGACCACCCCCCCTCCCCAGATCATACTATCTGTGCTTCCCAAAGCATTGTGTCTATGCAGTGTCCTTATCTTCTTGGAGTATTATATGTGCATGTATATATTCCTGGCATTGAGCATATTGCCCATACGTAATTGGATTCTGATCGTAATGTATGTGGTAATATACTTATTTTCAAAGTTTAATCCATGCGGGTTTGCATATTCCAAGCATATTCTTGAGTGGGGTCTACGTGTCTTTTGTGGGGTGGTACGGGATGTGTGTATGTGAGTCTTTGGTTCTATTAGGTTTCCTTGATTTTCTTTTTGCCCAATGGAACTTTGCTGAATTTATTTTCGCCGATTTTTGTCCACCTGTTTCACCCCCTTCTCCTTCCAAATTCCCCCTCTTCATATAACATACCCAAATTTACCACTTATCAATTTGTTGGTAAGCAGGTGAAAGTGGATCCAGGTTACATGGCCGAAGCCCGGTCCACCTGTCAATCACTACAAAACTGTTGGTGCCTTCCTATTTTGCCACCTTTTATGCCTACTTAAGCAGACCTCTAGCCTATTTTCCTTTGCAGTTGGTGAGCAGGTGCAAGTGAATCTAGGCCAAGTTGCCTAAGCCCCACCCACTTACTTAGCTCTGCCTCTTTCTTTCCGCTTTGAACTCTTAGATCAATGGCGTCTCTCACGCGGGCATCTGAAGTGAAGGGCAGATGAAGAAAAAGGCAATTGCTGTTTGGACTTGTTTGGACCGGGAGGACTCAGGGCCCGAACCCTTGCTCAGACAACAGATAAGCAAGCACCAACATTAGCTTTTGCCCTCCGTCCCCACAGGCCACCCCAACCATCACCAGGCAACACCAACATCAACGACATCGCCCTTCCTCTAAGGCATGGACTCTACACAATGCAGCAACCTCACCCACATCATTATCAAGGCCATTAGCACCCCCCTGAACGGCCACAACACAGAGGTTGATGCTCACCGATGCCCTCTTAGCTATCACCCACTCAACAGACATTGATGATCTCATCACTGCGCATGACCTTGACACCATCTTTATCACTGAGACCTAGCTGTCACCCACCTCCACCCACATCCTAGACATCCTTGTCCCCGACGGACACAGCATTCAACACAGAAACGGGCAGAAAAACACACGCAGAGGAGTCGTAGTCATCCACAAGACCTTGTGGCCCTACACCAGACCTGACATCAACAACATTGGCTCCTTCTAAGTCCTCTTCTGTCACTTCCTGCTCTCCCTGACAGACACAGTCATTTTCGATCTCATCTACAGACCTCCCAAACCCAACACTGCCTTCATTGGAGACTTCACCGACCTGGTCACCAACATGTCCCTCACACTGGCTAACATCTTCCTAGGTCACTTCAACCTCCCAGGCAACAAGACCACCAAACCGATGAAGGAAGCTCTCCTTGGCCTTCTCGACACCCTCAGCCTCACACAGCACACAAAAGACCCAACGCATGAGAAAGGTAAAATCCTCAACCTAATCATCACTGCATTGCCTTCCCTCCACTACAGCTCTCCTCTCCCGCTTTACTATTCTGACCACATGGCTGTGCATTTCAAAATCCTGCCCACCACCCCAGTCAAGCACTCCCAGCAGAAACCTAGTAGACAAAGCTACAGATCCTTCAAGAACTTTCAAGTCGAAGACCTCGCCACCCACCACCTGACATGGACCAAACACCCCCAACCGAAATGTGACTCTACTGGAAGCACTCAATGTCACCTTCTCAGCATCCATCGACCGACATGCATCTCTGAAACAACACCTCTGTAAACTGAAACCATCAGCACCCTGGTACATGCAAGAACTCAACCTCTGCAAAAGAGTCATCAGAAAAAAAAGAGAAAACCTGCTGCCATCCACACCTTTATTGACAAAATCAACAAGACTGGCCAGTACATTGACACCAGCTCTACATCCACAGACCCACCTCACGTCTTTCCTTGCGAAATCTCCACACCCTAGACAACATTCAAGCCACTCTCTAAAGAGCACCTGATAGAAACACTGGCTGCACTCAGTCACATTGTATACAGACGACATCCTCCCAGCACCCATCCTCAAGACCCTCCTCACAGAAGCTCTCCTTCCCTAGCTGGAGATCATCAACAGCTCCCTAACTCAAGACACCTTCCCATTGACACTAAAGACAGGACAAATCCTCCTTCTACTAAAGAATCCCACTCTGGATCCCGACACCTAGATAACTATCTCCCAATCACCCATCTTCCCTTCCTAGGTAAGATCGGTATGCAGTGGTGTTCTCGAATAGAAAACAAAGAATGCATTTTTAAACGAACCCAAAACATCTAAAAAATTTAAATGAAAAAAAAACGAATTTTAGGAAACAATATCTGTGTGGTTGGGAATGAGAATAGTAGTTTTAAGGGTGGGGCAAAAGTATTTTTAAAAACTGTCCAAAACATCGAGAAACAAAATGTGTTATTTTCTTTAGATGCTTTTTCTTCATTCAAAATTCATTCTTTGTTTTACCATTTGATAAAATCACATGTAACCAGAAAGATCATTGAGAAAGCAGTAGCTGTGCAACTGCAGAAACACATCATCGGATCTATAGAATGCTTTTTACTGACATTTTTTTGATAAAAAAATTGCAAATTCTTTTTTTCATTTATTTGGTGGGGCGTCCCTCCCTAAGCCCCCCATTTCCCTGTACTTTAACACCACCCCTTTTTTCCCTTTTACCCCAGCCCCCATATACATTTTAGTTAAAAATTCAGTTTTTTTCATTATTATGGTTTCAGTAAAAAAGTAATTCTCTATTTTCTACTTGCTAAAATGACTTGATACCCTCATCGACACCAACAATCTCCTCCAAACCTACCAATTTGGGTTCAGACCCAGATTCAGCCTGGCGACAGCAACCAAACAGGTTATTGATGACACCCTCAAAATACTTGACGGCCACCGCTGCCTCCTGGTCATACTCAAACTCTTGGCTGCTTTCGACACAGTAGACTACCAGGTGTTCACGGACACCCTACATTGGCACATGGGGATCAGCAACCATGTCTATGCTGGTTCAAGTCCTACCTCCGCCAGCAGTTTGTTCAGAGGAACTCCTCTAGATTGCCAATGCTTGCCGTCACCTGTGGAGTCCTGCAGGGTTCCATCCTCACCCCAGTGATCTTCATTCTATACATGGATCTAATGGGAGCCCTCCTAGCCACACACAACATCCAAATCCACAATACGCTGATGACACACAGCTATACCTCAATATCAACTCCATCAAGGACATCTACAGGCTCAAAACCTGCCTCTCGCTGATCCTGACTTAGATGTCCAGTGCATATTTGAAGCTCAACCCCTCCAAGACCGAATTCCTACTCCTCTCCAACAACACACGAACACCCAGACATACTGACTTGGCTATCAACCATGACCCTTGAGGGCTTCACACCCAATTCACCTACTGTGTCAAGTCCCTCAGGTCCCACATCGACAAACACCTATCCTTCAAGACCCACATAGCTAAGAAAACTTTGAAAGCTTGGTTTATCAGCTCTCGCTCCTGCGGAAAGTCAAGCCCTTTCTTCCTCCGGACAGATTTGGGTCCACCGTTCAAGCACTGGTCCTATCCCACATGGATGGGGGCAATTCCCTCCCTGAAGGCCTCCCATTATCCTCCCTTGAAGCCTCGCACCCCACTGTATAATATTCAGTTTTCTCTGAAAAGTGTTCTGTTAGGCATCTGTACTGTTGCATACCTCTGTAAAGTACTCTGTTGCTTCTAGGTCCACGCTCAATAAATACCATAATAATAATAATAATAATAATAATAATACATTTGCGGCACAAAAAATGTGGTAAAAGTAGGCGGAATAAAATCAGCAAATTGCTATTCAGCAAAAGTGAGGAATACTGTGTCTCTGTGGGACTGTATATGCAAAATCATTTTAAGTGTGTTGTGGATGCTTTTTACAGTCTGGGCATATGTTCTTGCTTGGATTGTATGTGCATATGTATAAGCCAAGAATATTGTTAGTATTCGGTGTGTCTGTTTCAATGTGCATACTTAATACGCAAATGCACACAGTTGTTTGTTCTCTGGACTTTCTGCACAGGTGGGAATTATTAGATCAATTTTGGGGATTTTTAAAATTGAAAATTTCGAGTTTGGATAATCGGATGTTCAAAATGTAAACAGCGTGCGCAAGTTCCTCGTAAGGGCTCAGGATATGCCTACAATCTCAAAAATCAAACAGTTTCTAAATATGCTCCCCTGCATGTGTTTTGTTTTGTTTCTAACAAAGTCCTTGTAAGCTGAAAGTTCACCGCTTGAATGTGGCTCGATCAATTTTTGCCAAATCTAGTGAATTTACATGGACTAGACAAAAGTTCCAGAGGACAATGTTTTCTCATTTTCCCGTGTAAAGTGGCGTGTAACCTTGACTATAGTGTTGATACTTTGACACTGTAAGAATATGTATTTTGAAAAAAAAAAATGTTAAACTTGCTTTTTCACATAGCCCCCACAACACTGTCCACAGCGTGCCATTTTCATAGACGTTTACTATTGTAAACAGTATACCTCTTATATTTAAATGGCATTGGTGCACTATCCCAACAGAGTCCTGTGGTGTTGCCCCTTTAAGAGTGTGTCATGACTTTGTCATGACTGTCAATAAAAGGAGCCTCCGCTGGCACGTGTGCCAGGACAACAGCAGACTCACACGTCTGCCACGTGACTCATTTGTTGGGCCTGCCGGCTGATGCTGTGTGATCACGGCCCTGCTGCCCTGGCTTGCAGGCTGACTCTGTGTGACCATCGTACTGCAGCCCCCACTGATCGGGGTGACTGTCAGTCTGTGTGACTACAGCCCTGGAGCCCTGCAAACGGATATCAGACATGTGACCACAACAATCGTAAGTGTATGCTGGGTGCCCAAGCTATGTGCGTAATTTTAGGGGGTAACAGGGGTGTTTGTCCACCTCAACTTTCATGGCACACCATTTTGTCCCCATTTATTTGGCTGGGGCACCTTTTCTTCAGATGTCATGTCCCCGACAACATTTTCAGCAAAGTTACTCCACTGGCCCCAGCAACCACCCAACAATGGCATGGGAAATTATTCTGGTTTCCCCAAGCACTGATGAGGACGCCTGTGTGCCCACAGATCGCTCCCCACCCCCAGTAATTTCTGGAAGGCCACACCTTCTAGAAATATGAGGTGCAGGGAGGCTGTCCGTCAGCTCTGCTCTGCAGGCGTAGAGCGAGTTGGCTGCGTGGTCTGCGCATGACTGAGCGTGCTCATGTAACGGGCCGGAAGGTGACGGCGCGATCCCGTGTCAGACGGTGATAGGAAGTGACAGGCGCGATGGTGCAGGCAGGCCAGCCAGGGCCCCTGGATGCGATTAAAGGCTTCGGAAGCCTGCTGCTGGAAAGCCATTAACCTCTGCAGCTGCAGAGCGCCCTCGCAGCAATGCCCTCTACTTTTTGCTGCACACCAGGGCCCAGCCCACAGCACTTGAAGGCCTCCATTAGTGGCGCGGCAGATTCAGAGCCGAAGGGGGTGGGATGGGTGAGAGAGGCGAGCCGGCCAGAAGAGGGGAGGTTGCAATGAATTATTCAGTGTTTTCGCAAAGTGGACTCATTCTTTGAAGTAGATGGACACAGTATTAATCTGCGACAGAGTGTCCCGGATGAGAGTGATGCAAATCAGGACTGAGGTTTTTATGTCTAAGGCGGTTTCAAAGCGCTTCCAGAGAACCCTAGGTATGATATGATATGATAGTTTATTTATATAGCGCCTATACACAATGTGTTTCAAAGCGCTTCAAGGCAAGGGAGGGAACAAGGGAAAAAACAATGACATTCTTACAGGCCATGAAGAGTAAGGATGTGAAATTAACTATCTCACTCGGCCTGATGACATTTCAGATAGTGCAAGGACTAAAACATAGATAAGGAAGGGAGGGGGAGAGTGGGAAGGAAATGGAAATGGAAACAGACAGGCGACTACCGTACTAGGCCTGACGACATTTCTGTTAGAGCCGGAAAAAAAACAAGAGGTGAGGGAGAGGGGTGCAGAAAGGTAGGGGAGGCACAAAATAAGCGACTATCATATTAGGCCTGACGACATTTCAGATAGTGCTGGAGGGGGGTTGGGGAGGAAAAAACCAGTAAGTGGAGGGAAGAGGAGACAGACAAGGTTGCTATCATACTAGGTCCAGGGACAATTCTGATAGAGTAAGTGCATAGAAGAAAGTAAGGGGAGGAAATAGGAAAAGGGAGAAGGGAAAGGAGGAGAGAACAGAGAGCAGTCAAAAGAGTGGAGAAGCAAGAGGGGAGAGTGAATAGGTAGGTAGGAAAAATTATCTTAGTAAATAAGAGAGGACCAGCAAAGAGAAGTTGGGAAGTTGAAACTTGGAGATGTATCACGTTATTTTATTAAATATTTTATTTATTTATTTGACATTTATAGCAGCACACCAAACCCTCAAGCATCAGGGCGCTAGTAACAGAAAGCACAAGTGTCATTATTCATAAAGCAAGACACACAATCAGGTTGGTATGTAGTCTGGAAAAGCCATGTCTCATGGTGCAGGGGGCTACATCATGGATACATAAATGCAAAAGGTCAATAAGGCAGGTATGTAGTCTGGCAAAGCCACGCCTCATGATACGGGGGCTTGCAAAACATGTTACTTGCAATGCTTAAAGTTCAGCAGGAATCATACAAAGTTCAAGGCTGTACTTGTCAAGTTGAGTGGGTTACTGGCTTACATCATGGCATCGTCAGGCTGGAGGCATCGACCACGTGGGTATGGAAGGTCAAAGATAGGTAGGTTGCGGGTCAATACATATGCGCCACGAGGCTGGGAGGACAAAGTCTGTGAGTTGCTGGTGAATGCAGAACTCAGCACAGGGCTGGAAAGGCAGTGTGTACGTTGTGGTCCCAGAAGTCAAATCAGGATAGAAGCAGGCATATTATGAATGGAGCGTAACACTGGTAGTCATAGCAAGCAGCGGTCTGGGGTTCGTATTACAGTAGTCGAGTATATGTCACCCATAGTCAATTTCAATGAGGCGTGGAATGGAAGTGACAGAGCGGAGGAAATAGGAAAGAAGAAAGAGCAACGTGCATCCCATGGTTTTTGCTGGTATAGGACATATGCTCCGTTTGGCCGCTTCAGATCCTGAATTATCTAAGTGTCTTTTGGGTAAAGTCGGAGGGGCAGGACTGTATGTTTCTATATAAGAATTGAAATTGTTGCCTGCAGTCAGAATGGAGGTGTTTTACATCCCCATGATCATAGTCAGAATTGGTGCTGCTGAAAGCCAGGTTTGAGATACATTGGCAGAGCTGAGTGTCAATCCATAGGAGGCACCATCCTTCGATAGGGTCATCAGCCATCTTGCACCAGGAGGTTTAATACCCCCAAATACCCATCACCCCTCAGTTTTTAAATTTCCTGTCCTCTGGACAGGAGTCATGAGTTAGAAATAGCAAGCGGGAGCGTGCTCATGGGACTCTTCTTGAGCTTTCTTTTGGTACATGGCAGTGGGGAATCGATGACTGGTAGCCCACTTATGAAACACTGGACCACTGCTGGGCAGGGGACCCTGGGGCCAGCAAGAAACTTTTGGGGTCGCTTGCAGGGCAAAGGTGCTTGGTGGAGGAGGGAGACTGACAGAAGGAAGGGTGCATGCAAACAATCGTCTCCCCTGGGGCAGGATGTCTGGACCTGCTCCAGTGCCAGGAAGGAGGTAGGTAGGATGTCCCGGGAGGATAGCTCAGCGGCAACATGCTCACCTTGGAAACAAGACGACACGAAGCAACACAAGTTCGATCCACGGGTCCGCACTTAGAAACCTCTGGGTATTAAGTGTGTTATAAGTACGTAACTAAGAGACATATTCCTGTAACAGCGCCTCAAAGCCTCCGGGTTGTGTGAGCGCTTTAAAAATGCAAATAGATAAATGAAAAAGGAGTCAGCCTGTGAAAGCAGTTGGGCTGGTGCATCCTGGCAGACATTTCTACTGGGTCAGGGTTGTTGGTTCCTTTTCCCAGGCGATAGGTTGGAGGAAGATGCAAACTCACTGGGTAGGAAGGGGCCTCAGGGTGTAAACTGGAGGTCTTCAAACGAGCAAAAGAGTGGGGATGACTAGGCCATGATGATGCATGCACTGCAAGGTGTCCATCTTGCTTTGGGTTAAGATGCTTTGGGTTAAGACTCAGCTATCCACATGTGTTGAATAAATATAAGACACAGAAAATTATATAACATGATACAAATCATTTAAAACATGCCTGTACACAAGTGTTTCTAGGCGTGACAAGACAAGGATGGGAAGACAAAGGGAGGACAAAACAAACGATCTTACTAGGCCTTGTGTCATGCAGATTGTGCAAGTGCAAGGTGGAATGGAGAGGAGAAAAGTGCCTGGGGAGGGAGGTGGGAAGTGCAATACGGCAAAGTTCAAGTAAGTGCCGCCAGGGTGGCCAGCTCCGAGTCAGTGGAAGCAGGCAGGGGATTGTAGCGTTCCAGATACAGTCCCTATGCAGTGCATGGGGGGGGGGGGGGGGGGGGGGGGGGGGAGAGGAGAGAGAGAGAGAGAGAGAGAGAGAGAGAGAGAGAGAGAGAGAGAGAGAGAGAGAGAGAGAGAGAGAGAGAGAGAGAGAGAGAGAGAGAGAGAGAGAGAGAGAGAGAGAGAGAGAGAGAGAGAGAGAGAGAGAGAGAGAGAGAGAGAGAGAGAGAGAGAGAGAGAGAGAGAGAGAGAGAGAGAGAGAGAGAGAGAGAGAGAGAGAGAGAGAGAGAGAGAGAGAGAGAGAGAGAGAGAGAGAGAGAGAGAGAGAGAGAGAGAGACTCACTCTCAGAGACAAGTTTGGGAGGCACTAGCCGAGGAGATAGATCTACCCCCCACAGTCTGCCTGTAGAATCATCTGACCCTCAGAGAGTTGGCGGTGGATGGGAGAAGGGCTCGAGAAGGAAGGTGCTTAGGATGCATAGCTCTATTATGCAACAAACCAGAGAGATGCTTCGTGCGGCAGCAAGCAATACAAACATGAGCTCAAAAAGAGAAAATAAAGCATGCTGAGGACAAGCAGGCTGCTGCTTCCACAAGGGACATATAAGAAGAAGGGACGCACTTAATTCCAGTCACGCAACCATTCCTACAGGAAGTACAAAAAAGAAATACAAAATATTGTAAAAGAAGCTTTGCAGGTACAGAAAGAAGCTAAAAGTAAGGGAAAAAAAAGGCCTCATCAGGAGTCTGGTGGTATTCCAGCGGTAATGCCGCCGGGATACTGCCAGCGTAAATAGTGTTACAGCATGAGTAGTGGTACAGCAGTAAGTTCCCATTTTCTATTGGGTCCATTGGATACTGCCAGCGTAAATAGCGTTACAGCATTTAGTAGTGGTACAGCAGTAAGTTCCCATTTTCTATTGGGTCCATTGGATACTGCCAGCGTAAATAGCGTTACAGCATGAGTAGTGGTACAGCAGTAAGTTCCCATTTTCTATTGGGTCCATTGGATACTGCCAGCGTAAATAGCGTTACAGCATGAGTAGTGGTACAGCAGTAAGTTCCCATTTTCTATTGGGTCCATTGGATACTGCCAGCGTAAATAGCGTTACACCATGAGTAGTGGTACAGCAGTAAGTTCCCATTTTCTATTGAGTCCATTGGACCCAATGGGGTTGGCGGGTGTTAGTACCACCAGCGGTAATTGTGTCTGCGGTAATAGCACCGAAAAAGGGCAGTAAGGGGACATTTTGTACCTGCAGCAAAAACCTGGAGGTAAAACTCCCACTTACTGCCCGAGTCATGATTGGGCCAACTCGTGAATGCGGTTTTAATAGCGTTACCGCCGCATTTAAGGGCTAAGGCCCAACTCATGATAAGGCCCAGATGGATTTCTCTCCCGCTTTTTCATGTTCATCTTCCTCTTCAGCATCGTCAGTGAGTTTGTCATCAGGAAGGAAAAGCCATGGGCACACACTTTGACAGGGAAAAAAAGTGTTGGTACAAGAATGGAGTCCATGGCATTCGCGGAGGAGGTGACTCCTGGTCCATCCTAATGCCCCCAGATAAGGCAATACAAACATACCGCCAAGGTGGGACTGCCTATGATTTCAGATATAAACAATGACATGGACCATATTCCAATGTTTTGTTTTACGTCCAAATATTACCCCTAAAAGTAGAAGGTCTAAAGGTGCCAGAATAAGCAGAGATGGACAACATCTTGTCCAATCTGCTGGGCAGATCCTCAATAGTGGCCTACCAATGGTGGCCTCCCAGATCAGTATTGAAGGTAATTTGAGGGCAGTGTATCATGTCCGCACAATGGGGAAATCTTAGCTTTTCAAACCACGGGGTAATAAGTATGCTCATCTGTTCCCCACATGGGGTTTGTGGAAACTTAACAGAAACATTACTGGGGATTGTCCCCCTGCACCCACGTGGCATAATGGCGCACACCTCTCCCATATAGATTACATATTGTTGTCCCATAGCTCATTTAAGACATGCACTTATTTTGATGTTGTACATTCTTGGCTCAGTAATCACAACTGTCTGCTTGTGTCGATAGACCTAGAACTACCTCAGGTAGAGACATTCACAGCCTTGCATACTTATTTGGTTTCCTAGAAAAGAAATCACACTCTTTTGTATGATTGGAAAATCAGAAAATACAGTTCCCATTAGTACTCTCACTGAGAGATAAGTGAGTTACCCACGCAGTAGCTCAGATTTATCTCAGAAACTACAACTCCTTTTTATATCCCAGTTGTTAGCCTCCATAATCCTCTGAAAAGTAAGAGAACTCACTGTTCTGATGAAATTGTACCCCTCAAGAAAAGGGATATTGCTGTTCAATCAGGAGACTTGATAAATCATGCCCTACCATTTCCCTCTGCAGAATTTAAGTGATTTATCTTAAACAAAAATATATAAATTGGCTTAAGAAGCACAAATTTTCTAAGCAATAGAGATAGTCATCTTATGCTGCATTTATTATTCAGCAAGCAATCTGCAGACATTTGGACTCAGACAAACACTGAAATCGAAAATGCACAGTCTCTGCAACTTAATCCAATTGCCAAAGATGCCTGAATTGCAAATGTTCCAATCTTTATGACTTGCCTAAAGTGAACATGTTCCCTTAAAAAGTTTCTTCAACTTCCCATTGGTCGTTGATGATTGTTCCCTCTCTTATCGCGAAATTAAAGAGTTGTTACGCTCCAAGTTCCGATGGGGCACCCAACTGTGTGTAGAAAAGTTCTCCTAGGCTATGGGCAGAGATTCTCAGTAGGTAATTTAATTGGATCCTCTCTACCCACACTTTATCACCATCGTGGTCTTAGGAGCACGTGGTTCCAATGTTTGAAAAGTGCAACAGGCTATCTCCTCATTATCGTCCCATAGCACTGTTGGACACAAGCAGCAAGATACTTGCTTCATTTATTTAAAAACACCTAGAACAGTGGGTTGCTTTGCCTGGGAGACTGGAACGATTTCAGAAAATCTGTGGGAACCCAATTGAATGGTTACATTATATATCCTGCCTCAGAATCAAGCTTGGCATTGCAACCCCTCAGATCTATTTGCAGCCAGTATCAACGTGTCCGCAGATTGTGGAACAAGCTATGTGTGTGGACTTCCCGAACTATCGTTCAATTACACACTAATACATTCATTAAAATAAATCTTGATCGACAGGGTAATCTGACCAAATAAATCCCCACTCTTAGAGGGGTAGGACAGAACTGTGTGTTTGGTCGCTGTCTTTTTTAATTTCTACATTTCAGACTTGAGTTCAGCTTTACCCCGCCTGCTTCCCACCAAAGACTGGTAATCGCTGTGTACAGTGGCTTGCCTACGCGGACGACCTTGTTTTATTTGATTATACTCCCGTGGCACTACAGTGTTCCCTCTCTTCTTTACATGCTTGTTTAATGGAAAATGAGCTCGAACTAAACCCATTTAAGACCAAGATCATACAGTTCTTTAGTTCGAGGAAACCAGTTGGGTTTAACTGGGTACTTCAAGGGAACAAAAAATAGAAGTTAAATCGCATGATTTGCTTGTTTGGAGTTGGTCTTAATTCTTTAAAAGCTTGTGTTCAATGGAACATGTTAGTATTTTATCTCAGGATCTTGACCCCGGCACATAACACAATGTTCGAAGTGCTAAATGACAGCTTGACGCTTGTTAACATAAGATGTGAAGTGAGCTGTCACATAAATGTAACAAAACACGGTTTTATTCAGGTACTAACAATAACACCCTTACTAGAAACGCTAACCTAGTTAGACAGACGTTATGGGTGACTGACTGGGTTGGTAAACAAGAGAGACTGCTTAAATATTAACTGTATAGATATTGTGCCTCAGAAGTAAAGCAATTGGGTGATTTGGCACCCTATTTACTTAAATTCCCCTGTACACGATTGGGGCACTTTTCTAAGATAATTTATTAACTGGCAAATGCAAAACATTTGATCCGGTTCTAAGATGTAGGGTTTGTAAAACTCGAGGGCAAGTAGAATTTTGAAGAAACCTGTTGGGGAACTACACTAGAACTTTAAAATATCAACGCCTCAGCTTAAGCACTTTTGCTAATACCGATGAGTTTTTAATTTCAGATTTATTCTGATACAGGTTATCAACTGGTCCTCAAACTTCATTTAGATTAGCATTAGTTAAAGGCATGAAAGAGATGTTATCATTATACACTTACTTCAGAGCAGCTGGGTTGAGGAACCAATGGAGACAATTGCCTGACAAAGTAAGAGACTAAGTCCCATTTCCAAGGAGAGGGAAGAGTTGGCCTCAGACGCATGGACCCGAAACATAGTACATGTGCGTACTTGGTAGAAAGTGTCACCCACTCCACCACAGTCATGCACATTAATCAGGGCTGTTTCCATAAGGTAGAGCGAAGAGGACGGCCGGGACAGAACTCTGGAGGATAGCTCAGGGGCAACGTGCTCGCCTTGGAAGCAAGAAGACACAAGCACCACAGGTTTGATCCCCGGGTCCGCGCTTACAAACCTCAGTTTTAAACAACCTATCATATCATAACTACAAAAGATGCAAATAGTAAAGTGGAAAAGGCAGAAATGGGTATGGGATTCTATTTGATAACACTTTTGGTACCAAAGCCCCCCAAAAAATGCATCTTGGAGCTGGACAAAAAAGTGCTAAATAACTTTGTGACAGCAAGAACTTTCAAGATGGAGACCCTTCGGAAAATCATAGTAGGGGCTCTTAAATGGGACTAGTTGACATCCCTGGATCTACAGGACAAATACTCTCATATTCCTGTCAGGAGGACGCATCAACGGGTCTCGAGGTTCAGGGTGGAGAGGGTCTATTTTCAGCTCGGGGTACTTCCTTTCAGCCTAAAATCAGCTTACTGTTTTTTTTTTTATTTATTTTTTATCAAACGCCTCTGGTCTCTTTTGTTGCATCAGGAAGGAGTACAGGTATTTCCGTACCTGGACAGCTCCATCTTCAGGCAGCTTCCAGGGACAAGACAGCCACCTTCACAGGGTGTACCAGGGCCTAGCCTATTTGGGGTTTCTGGTGAATATAGAAAAATTACAATTGTTTCCTTCTAACTACAGTTCATAGGGGCAAAGTGTTGTACGAGTGAGGGTAAGGTTCAACTCCCGCGGATCAGTGGCATTTGCTTGCCGAAACTGTTAACCAGAATGCTGAGAAAAGAGGTGGCCTCGGTCAGGAAAGTATGGACGGTTCGGGGTCACATGGCATCCTGGATATCCGTTCTACCATGGTATCTGCTTCACCTGAAACCTTTGATAATTCATTTGTCTCATGTTTTGGGATCATGCATCATGGGAATTTGAGGTCAATGTACCAATAGCCAGATCCCGGACAGGCCATCTCCAGTGCTGGAAATAAGTTAAAGAAGGGGAGTGAGTCTAGAGCCCATGAGGAAGATCACTCTTACAGCCGATGTCAGAAAAACCTGGCTGGAGAGGAAATCTTGCAAACTTAGTTCATCAGGACAGATGGTCCCAGGAGGAACTATCAAGATTGTCCGATTGGAGGCTATTAGTGGCAATCGGCAAGGCCCTCTGAATGCTAAAAAATTCATTGAGGATTCAGGAATTGTTGGTGAGAACGGACAACTATGCAGCTCTGGCTTACATGGCTTAGAGGGTGGAACAAGAGCAAAGTTACTGGAGGTCTTACCAATTGACATTTGTCTGGGCTACTTGACATCATACTTCTCTAGCAGCCATTCATATCAGGGGGATAGAGAATGTAACAGTTGACACCCAGCAGGAAGATTCCCAGTTCCAAGGAGATCCTTACATCCCAGTATTTTTCATGAGTTTTGCGATAATTTCGGTGCCCCTCAAATTGATTTGTTTGCTGCCTCTCAGAATGCTCCAATCCAGAGGTCATTCTTGAGATATCAAAACTCCAGAGGCATGCGGGTAGACACCATGGTATTGGGCTGGCCTTGGCCATTGTTTTATGCATTACTTCCCATAGCACTGATACCAAAGGTGATCAGAAAGATGAGGGATAACCGGATCTTATTGATTGTGGTCGTCTTGTTGTGGCCGAGAAGATGTTGGTTTCCGGTGCTGTTGAAGCCGCAGCTGGAGTTAGTGTGGATGGTTCCCAAATGGCCTTGTCCTCTGAGGTAGACAAATCTTGACCCAACTGATTCAGTATTCGATGTGGAAGTTGAGAGGTGGTGGCAGCAGTGGATGGGGGTGTCCAACCACATTGCTGAGATAGTTAAGAGGGCTAGGAGACAATCTACTCTGAAGACATATGACAGATGTGATAGTGAGCCAAGTTTGTCCCTTGGACGTGTGGCAGGAATGATAATGCAGCTTTGGAATTTGAGATCAAGGATACCCTGCAGTTACTCCATGAAAACTCACATAAGGAGCTGGCAGTGTCATCACTAAAGGTGCAATAGGTGGCTGTCATAGTGTCCTGGGAGCATTGGAACTCTTCTCCATAGGAAACAAGCTGGTGAGGAAAATGCTTAAGAACCTGTCTGAGCCAAAACCGGCAGAGGTGACAGTGGGACCTCCCTTTGGTGTGAAGGGAACTAGAAGGGTATCGTTTGGATATTTTGACTCAGTGGACAAAACTACTAACTCTTAAAATTGCATTGCTAATTGCCATTACCTTAGCTTGTAGCTTGGGGGAAATAGTGGGCACTTGTTGTGTAGAGCTCCATACTTAATTTACAGCCCATGCTCTCATCTTGAAATGTGATCCAGCATGAATTCCGGAAGTTGTGCTCCCTGCTTCTTTCTGGACACAGCCTCTCTGGAGGAAGGGGCTTAGCGCTGCATAGATGTCAAGAAGGCAGCTTGGATAAAAAAAAAGAAGGCAGTTTTGGAATGCTTAAGAAAGCCAGAAGCCTTTAGAAAAACACACAATTTATTTCTTACCTTTTGATCAATCCATGCTGGATGGAAGAGAAGCGTCACTGGCGACCATTGGTATCCAGTGATATTAAAGAATGTAAAATATCAAATAACTTTTTTAACTAATAGAAAATACTGAAAAAACACCGATTTTTTTAATTGAAAATACATGTGGGGTGGGATAAGGGATTAAAACAGGTGGGAAGGGGTTTGGGGAGGGGTTATAATCATAGGGAAACAGGGGGCTTGGAGGGGATCCCCCATATAACATGTTTTTTAAAAAATGGTGTATATTTCTGTATTTTCTATTCGTTACAAAAAGTTTTCGTTTTTACATTTTTCGTTAATAACACATAGATCCGTGACCATCCGCATATGGATATTTTTATAGGGTATGAGATGGCGGAACAACATCCCACAGGGTCCATTCAGCGTAGATCGACTTAGGGGCATGCCAGTCTTGTGAGCAAACGTGAAAGGGTTGTCTCTGACATTGATCTTTAGAGTGACACCCCATAGGCAAGCCCAAATGCCTTCCAACCAGGATGGGGAAAACAAAGCTACAACCATAGAGGGTTGCTTTGTGATTTGTGTACGTTTCAAGTAATCTCAATAAACAATGTTCTGGCGTGTTTTTTAAGCTTGTTAGAAGCCTATCACTTGCCTGCTATGACTACACTCCCTGTCCGTACCTTCATACCTCCTCCCCCCAGCCAGGGGGGGACTGGGAACCAAAAGGCCCTGTAAATAATTTTGAAAGTGACCTCATATTACACATTTTCAGCAGGCCCAACTTTTTTGCTATGGGAAATTTAGAAATACCACAGAAAAGATGCCCATGGTGCAGAGGCCTACCAGGAAATCTCCATAGTTCCCTATTGGCCAATCCACCCATGCCCACATCCCCCGCTGTCCCGTGGAATACCAGCACAATGGTTTTTTCTCTCTATTTCCAGCGCCGCTCACCGTCGCATCTATGTTACGGCCAGATCTGATACATGTAGGACCACAACTACACACTATGCCCTCTGTTGGTTGTGCATTGGACGCATAGATCCTACCAAACACTACATTCCTGGCTCACAGGTATATAAAAGGAGCTGCGGGTCGGGATTCATTGGAGCAATGCAGTGGCAGGGCTGTGTGTAGCGTCTTTGGGGGGCAAAGCAATGGCACGGCTGTGTGTAGCGTCTTTGGGGACAATGCAATGGCAGGGCTGTGTGTAGGGTCATTGGGGGGCAATGCAATGGCATGCCTGTGTGTAGCGTCTTTGGGGGCAATGCAATGGCAGGGCTGTGTGTAGGGTCATTGGGGAGCAATGCAATGGCATGGCTGTGTGTGGCGTCTTTGGGGTCAATGCAATGGCAGGGCTGTGTGTAGCTTCATTGGGGGGCAATGCAATGGCAGGGCTGTCTGTAGCGTCTTTGGGGGACAATGCAATGGTATGGCTGTGTGTTGCGTCTTTGTGGCAATGCAATGGCATGGATGTGTGTAAGGTCATTGGGGGCAATGCAATGGCACGGCTGTGTGTAGCGTTTTTGGGGGGCAATGCAATGGCACGGCTGTGTGTGAGGTCATTGGGGGGCAATGCAATGGCACGGGTATGTGTAGCGTCATTGGGGGCAATGCAATGGCAGGGCTGTGTGTAGCGTATTTGGGGCAATGCAATGGCAGGGCTGTGTGTAGCGTCATTGGGGGAAATGCAATGGCACGGCTGTGTGTAGCGTCTTTGGGGGGCAATACAATCGCAGGGCTGTGTGTAGTGTCATTGGGGGGCAATGCAATGGCAGGGTGGTGTGTAGTGTCATTGGGGGCAATGCAATGTCAGGGCTGTGGGTAGCGTCATTGGGGGCAATGCAATGTCAGGGATGTGTGTAGCGTGATTGGTACAATGCAATGGCAGTGCTGTGCGTAGCGTGATTGGGGCAATGCAATGTCAGGGCTGTGTCTAGCGTCATTGGGGGCAATGCAATGTCAGGGCTGTGTGTAACGTGATTGGGGCAATGCAATGGCACAGCTGTGTGTAGCGTGATTGGGGGCAATGCAATGGCAGGGCTGTGTGTAGCGTCATTGGGTGCAATGCAATGGAAGGGCTGTGTGTAGCGTCATTGGGGGCAATGCAATGGCAGGGCTGTGTAGAGCGTCATTGGGGCAATGCAATGGCAGGGCTGCATGTAGCGTCATTGGGGGCAATGCAATGGCAGGGCTGTGTAGAGCCTCATTGGGGGCAATGCAATGGCAGAGCGGTGTGTAGCGTCATTGGGGGCAATGCAATGTCAGGGCTGTGTGTAGCATCATTGGGGGCAATGCAATGTCAGGGCTGTGTGTAGCGTCATTGGGGGCAATGCAATGTCAGGGCTGTGTGTAGCGTCATTGGGGGCAATGCAATGTCAGGGCTGTGTGTAGCGTCATTGGGGGCAATGCAATGTCAGGGCTGCGTGTAGCGTCATTGGGGGCAATGCAATGTCAGGGCTGCGTGTAGCGTCATTGGGGGCAATGCAATGTCAGGGCTGCGTGTAGCGTCATTGGGGGCAATGCAATGGCAGGGCGGTGTGTAGCGTCATTGGGGGCAATGCAATGTCAGGGCTGTGTGTAGCGTCATTGGGGGCAATGCAATGTCAGGGCTGTGTGTAGCGTCATTGGGGCAATGCAATGTCAGGGCTGTGTGTAGCGTCATTGGGGGCAATGCAATGCAATCTCAGGGCTGTGTGTAGCGTCATTGGGGCAATGCAATGGCAGGGCTGCATGTAGCGTCATTGGGGGCAATGCAATCGCAGGGCTGTGTAGAGCGTCATTGGGGGCAATGCAATGGCAGGGCTGTGTGTAGCGTTCCTGTAAATCCTGGAAGCATTAGGGAGGTGCTTCGTTTCTAGGGTTTGGACTGACGGGATAGCGGCATAAGCAGCTGCAGCAGGGAAGGAGTGAAGGTGTGTGGATAGAGGGCGCTGTCTCTGGGCAATATACCTCATATAAGAACGGAGTAGGAGTCTGCTGGCAGGCCCGAGGTGCTTTTATTAGACTTTTCTGATGTCCCCAGGAGGGAGGGGTGCTGCTTTGGCAGTACAAGCAACGCCACCCTCCCCTCCACCCCCCCATCTCACTCAGCACATCATCCTGACATTGGAGGTAATGGAGCGCTGACATTAGAAAGGGTTTTAATCAATAACCCACTAACGGGTACTCGGTGTTAATGTTAATCCTGACCTTTTGTCAAGCAGCTTGCCCCCGCCTCCTCACATTGGTGAACAGTGCGAGAGGGGAGTGGGTGGGGGGGTGGGGGTAGACGGCGCCAGGCTACAGTGTGTCAAAGCATCGGCACATGATAGCACACCTCCCACGAAAGAGCTGTTCGCATTCCAGTCACCACTCACTACCCCGCATCATCAGCCGACAGGTGGGGGGCAGGGGAGCTCCCAATCCCGCCTGTGTGAGAGAGATGCAGGCCCAGGTGTCTGAAAAGAAGGAAGGGGGGTCAGCAGCATTCCGACCGCAAGAACCAAAGGTCAAAGACCAAGAGGACCGGCGAGGATAATATTTACTTTATTAGAAATAAACGGGACAGTATTTCTGAATGTAACTTACTCCTTAAGTACCAGAGAGCTCATTATATTATTTTTAGGGATATTTGTAAATTGCTAAAATGTGGCCTCGTAGTGCCAGGTGCGGTTGGATAACTCATTGGTGCTCCTTACTAGAGTTCCGCTAAACCATGGTCTGAAGATAGCATACAATTAATGACTAACCCTGGGTGAACTTCATTAATTACGACCCACATGCCCCTCAAATCTTTTTACGATTCGTCCCATACCACTGGAATGACAGAATGCCACGTGTTGAGGGCGTGATAGGCTGAATTGTTGATTTCTAGAAATAAAATGAAGAAGGTAATTCTGGAGGTCTGCTAACCAGAACCCACTTTCACAATGCTCCATGCCAAAAAAAGAGTGCACTCATGGACCTTTGCTGACATAGTCTCATGACATCCCCAGCAGTAACCCTGCAGTGGCAGCAGGGCAGGTTCAAAGAACACATATGCATTCCTGACAGCTGCTGCAACAAAAAGCTCCTCCAGGCAAAGGTGGACATTTAATCTTCTGCACCTATGATTCAGCACATCATAATTGTGTACCCTAATCCGCCTGGTGTGAAGTCAATCTGTAAAG
This sequence comes from Ambystoma mexicanum, assembly GCF_040938575.1. Lineage (NCBI taxonomy): Eukaryota > Metazoa > Chordata > Amphibia > Caudata > Ambystomatidae > Ambystoma > Ambystoma mexicanum. The sequence continues at coordinate 1,223,284,528 of NC_090934.1, read as the reverse complement.
ATAAGCCATGTCTGGTTATGACATAGTGGTATCTTTTATCACACAATTATACAGCCACAATTTGCATATCCTTTCAGTGCAGGCTTAGTGAACAGTGCTACAGCCATAACAGGGCTGATGTGTATTAGCTATCTGGCCTGAATGCCTCCACAACAGCCATGTGGGATGATGAACAGGAATTGTTCTTCTTATCCCCCTGAGGAAGGCCAACACCTTCCTCACAGGGCACAGGAACCCTCCTGGGGAGATCACATGGGAAGCAGTGCTTAAAAGAGACTCCTGTCATAACAAAAGCCACTCTCACACCAGGGTGCTGATCACTGAAGTCCATTTGGAGAAAGCAGACAAGGAAAAGAGGTGGAGTTAGAGTAGCCTAGACAGCACACTTTTAGGAGAGGAGAGGAGCTCCACCATCTCTGATTTTGCTAGGACTCCCTAATCTCCTTGGCCCTACCCCACTTTCTGCAAACATCGTAATCTGGATATGATGTCAGAAAGCAAAGGACACTTGTTACAGCAGCCTGGATTGAACCCCTTACAACAGGCTTGCTTTGGACCACTGAACTGCAGCATTTTTCCTTTGTACAGTAAGGGAAGTGGCTTCTTTTAGTTGATTCATCTTTGGGCTTCAAGACAAAAGGATTCACCTGGAACTCTGCTGGGAGTACAGTCTATGTCAAAGTCCTCAGCCATAGAGGTGAAGACAGCAGGCTCCAAGGAAGAGACAAGCTCTGCTTCCAACCCATCCTATAGCCATATTTGGGGTGAAATGTAGGCTAGACTAGGCCTACTGCAACTAAGACACTGGTACCAAAGACCCTGCACACTAGAGGTGGCAGAATCCTGCAAGTGTGTCCTACAATTGTCCCGGCTGGAAGGTGCAAAAAGAAAGGACTCCCCTGGCCTGTGGAGATACCAGATTGAGTCACCCAGGATCCAGAGGTCAAGGAGCAGTCCTAGACCCTGTTTCCCAGCTTCAATCCTTTTTTGAACTGGCTCAACTACTTCAAGAGACTTTGAGAGCTGCTGTGAGCAACAGTAACTGCTTCTGACACTCAGTGCTTTCTGATATGGCGTAGAGCTGTATACTCATCCCGTCGCCTGCCATTGCTCCAGCATCTTGGAGACGATCGGCCGAAGCACCAACACTCACTGCTGGTCCTCCTGGAGCCGACTCAACTTATTTGAGAGGCAGTCTCGACCCATCACTTCCCAGTGATTTGCCCAATCAAGCTGATTATTGCTGCAGATACTGCACCGTGCCATTGACCACTTTGAGCTGACTCAACCACTCTTGATGCCTGCGTTCTATTGGGACCGCCGATTTGAAATGCCTCAATGACTACCCACCCAGTGAAAGTGCCAACAGCCTTGCTCGATGATGAGAAGCGCTAAAGAAAATAGATAATTCTATTTTGAAGAAGTCCTGTCCCTCTGGTCAACCTGAAACAATATTAGTGACTTTCAAGCCCCCCTTCTTTGCCTTTTAAAAAAACATATCCTTGAGCATTGACATTTGCTGACATTCTGTTATTTTGGTACCACTGTATCGGGGGTCGACTCGTAGCACTCACCCAAAAATTACAAAAGTAGTCAAAAAGGAGTGTATGCCGGTGGAAGAAGTAATGCAATTGTATTCAGGCCCCAGGCACAGCTGGGACAGCAAATTCAAACAGAACGCGGAACAGAACTACATGACATGTCACTGTCCGAGAACTGACCTCAAAGTGAAAATCTTCATAGGTAGTAAAAGAATTAGCATATGCGATCTTCCGGCATAGAAAAAAACTCCCCTCACAGAAATGATTGGTTCTTGCACTTTGGACTCTTATAGAATCCTATATATTATGCTGAATAATTGGGTCCATGAACCTTCCCGCACCAACCTCAATTACAATAATGTGACGTCACAATCCACCCCCAATTCCCACAAAACAAAATTATATGATTCAAACATTTGAGACGACCAGCTGAACTGTATTATTCTGCCCTGGTCGACTCTTCCTGTCTCACATGGGAAGTGCTCCCCATCATGACACCATCAGAGACTACACGGAAATACTCTAAATAATTGTTGCCTATTGTGAACATTCTAACCCCTTTCCAGGGAAAATGGTCTGCAGGCTATTTGAAACTGCTGTGCGTCTTGCCGGCTTCACTAGAGAATCACATTTCATAAATGATTTTAATGATTGTGTACCGTACCTCCTCCACGTGCCCTGGCCAACCTTCAGACCCTTTCTCCACATCGGACAGGGTGTCGACTGAGCAGGCGTGCTTAAAAAAACCCTGTACCAGTGAAAACACTTGCCACAGGAGGGACAGAGTACCTACAAGCAAGGGTGCACCTGAGGGACAGGTACTCCTGTCCCTGAGCATGTGGGGGACTTTGGTCCAACCCAGAGTGGTAAACCAGACACAGGCAATCGCTCACAACCTCCAGGCAACATGGGCCTCCTTATAAGAATAAAGCAGATGGGGGAACCTGTGTCTGCCTCACTGGGGAAAGCCCCAGAGGATGTGCCATTGAAAGGGATTCATACTGCAACCCAAGCACCCTGCTGCTACCATGCCGCAACTACCAGTACTAACCTGCATTATAAACACTCAGGTGGAAGATCAGTGTGATGCACGTTCCACAGACCCACTCCTTAGAGCCACGTATGATGGGGAAGGCCCCAATGAGGGAGGTGTACATGGGCTTACCATATTGTCAGCCGGCACCCCTACAGCATCAGCATCAGGGTTTTACAATACAAACATTGCCGCAATGACGTCGGGCAAAGGACCCTCCCAGGCCACTCAGAGGAGCCATTAATGGCACGCTTTAAACAGTTCTCGCAAGGCTCTGCTATGCGTGGCTTTTTAGCGACCTAATCTCAGAAATACAGCCGGCCAAGGCCAGCACAAGTGGAGCCAAGCAACAGTCTACATCACTAACTTCCCAGGCACAGGTGGGGAAAGTGAGATGCCTGCTAACCTGGTGTCTCGTGACGACACTGATGAAAACAAAGACGACCAAGAGGATACTCACGTTGATTCCAGTTGTCCAGTGAGTCGCTCACTGACAAAAAACCATGTGGAGCACTGGGCTGTAGTTAGCACAGCACAGGCACACGGAAAGGCTTCATCATATACAGCATCAGCCTCGCTCACACCGGTGGGAAAGGAAGAGAAGGCCAATGATGACATAGGCAAGAAGGTCTCTTTGAATAGCTCTTTACGTCTATGACAAACAAACTAAGACGCAATACTGGTGGCCTGTAATACTAGTCTTTGCCATGAGTTTGCAGAGGATCTGTCTTGGGACAGGAAAGACCACTTCCTAGAAGGTCTGAAGGATGGACAAATGGAGACCCATGACATGCTGGAGGCAGCTGCGGGACGCGTTGACACTGCTGCGGCGCGGTGTGCCTGGGGGTGGGCCTCAGAAGCTTGTCTCGAGAGCACAACATTGTTGCCAAATCTTTAATCCATCAACAAATGATGCGGTGACAAAGTAAAAAGCGCCGTCCATAGCAGCAAAGAGTTTTTCTGTCATCTCGAGACCGGTGGCAAGAACAAGCACATACTCTTATCAGCAGAGGACTCAATGCCCGAGCAGCAGCTACGGAGGGTTCCTTGCAAGAAACCAGAGCAGAGACTGCAGGACACAAGCAAGTGGTGCACTGCCTAAGAAGAGAGCCAGGACGGGGAAACCCTTCCTAGGTACATGTTCTTCACAACCTGACAAACGAAAGGTTTGACGTGCAGACAGCTGTGATGAATCCTATGGATCACTCACTGAAACCCTACCCAAAGTATCCTCTCAGGTGGCCAGGGAAAGGCAGACGCTTCCTGATCCTGACCTTGGGGCGGTGTACTGTGGGAGGATCACCCGGGAGGAGAAAAGGCTCATGGGGGTGAGGGATACCTATGGGATGAGAAACAGTGTTTAACCTCTTTTCAAGAGGACCTTCTACCAATACCCCAGTATGTAGTGGCTTGTTTCCATCATAATTCTCTTGTTACACAAGTAGACCATATGACTGCAAACAAATTTAGCCATGAACCTTGGGGTGTTAAAAGTAGCAACCATCCTGTCATAACTCAAGAAATGCATTTGGCTATGAATCCCGCTCTCTCCCGAAAGCCTAATAAGCAGAAGTTGTATAATAACGGAAATCCTAAAGGCAAAGGTCCATATTCCTCTTTTTAAACCTGCATTATGATTGGCTCTTGTAAAATCCCCTTGTTATATGTTGTAGAGAGTGGAAATCAAGTTGGCAGTGTAGAAAAAGTTAAGAAAACAAGCTCTTTCATTAGGGACTTCAAGTCCCACAATTCCATTAGTATAGCGACGAGGAAGAGGGATGCTGAGGAGCAAAGATGTAGAAGTGGTCAGCTAATTACCAAGAGTGGCCTACACCTGAGGGAGACTGAGAGGCATACAAGGCCCCACCAGGTGCAGGTAATAGAGAAGAAGCAGAAGCAGGAGAAGCAAAAGAAGTGTGAAGCGTGTAAGCTGTAGGAGGCAGGAATAGAAGAGCCAGAAGACACTGGGACAGTTGTGAGTTATAAGAGGGTCTGTGTCTCTATCATCCCAAACTGCTGAGGTCACGCAGCATGAAGCGCCAGGAAGGAACTCTTACCCAGGAAGACTACGTCATGTAGAGCTTTCATAATGGGAAGCAGTCATATTGTGAGCAGTCGAGAGGTCTGAGGTGACAGGGTTGCACTGGAGACTCTCAGGTGTTAAGGTGACTCCAAATCAGCATGGTGAAGGCAGCAGTGACCAAAGAGAGAGGGTGCGCCTGGTTGAGAGAAGCCACGGTTGCAGTGGTCCTGCAAACGAAGGGATGAGCACCTGGAAGCGACTTACCCGATGAGTGTGACCCAAGCGAGTGACACCGGGGCGCTCCAGTGCAAGCCACGTGTTCCACGCAGACAGGTTCATTGCGAAAGAGTGAAAGGCAGAGTAAACAATGTTACGAATGCCGAACTGTTATTAATGTGCAGAAACCAGCTAATAAGCATCACAAAGACAGAACTATTGTAAGCTTACAAAGGCAAGTTAATAAGTCTTATGAATACCAAAGTGGTTCAAACTTGCAAAAGTGGCTGTTGTTAAACCAATCGAAGTCCAGAAATGAAAGTGTGAGTTTGAGTGAATGCCAACAACCCAGTAGGGAGGTCCTATTAGAAAACCTGGCATACCACCAATACCCAAGCCAAGAAACCTTGAGAAACAGCAGTCCACTAAAGGTTACCAAACACAAGAGGGGAATGTTGTAAAGGTTGCCACTTGGGTTCGGGGACACCTAACATTGTGGTTGATGTAGACTCACGTTGCTGCAGCCAAATTAGAAACAAGAAAAGACTTTATGCTCAACATTATCTTCAGTATTGATGCAGAAGGGAAAGAAAGGTGGCAAATAGGCTGCCCTTCTGGAGGTGGTTATCGTGAGGGAGATCAGCATCATTTGTGGAAGGCTCCTGATAAGGATCAATGTGAATGTCCTATTCCCTGAAAGCTGCTAACATGTTTTTGCCAAAGAAGATCACTGAAGTTGTTGTTATTCTACTATGACAGTTACCATTGAAGCACTTATCTGTTTTTGGTTCTGAAGCAGTAGAAGGGCAGGTCGAAGAAGTGATTGCCAGAAGAAACCTTGTGAAAGGTTACGCCAGGTAGTAGGAGGCGCAAGTGCTGAAGAGCGGTACTATTGGCAAACAATATACTGAGTTGTGACATGTGGGGAAGAATTTCTAAAGCTGATTGAGGAAAGGTTACAATTCCTCCTGCAATTATTATTGAAGCAGACCATTCTGACCAAATCATTTGTTGTTGGCAACGATCTGAATGAGCTCTTATATGAGGAGGAGTGGGAGCTTATGGCTTTGACAAGACATTTCATTTGAAAGAATGCAACTTTATGTTAAATTTGGATTTCCTTGTTTTTCCTTTCAACTGTGGAGGAAACCCTTGTTTGGATCTGGGGAAGGGGAGTTTGCACAGTCCATGACAAGAGAGACATTTATCATACTGTGAACCAGGTTATATGTTTATGTATTTTGTTGAATTGAGTTGCCATCTTATACCTTTTTACTTTGATTGTTGTGTAAGTGTGAGGGTTAGCGATCCCTTGGTTAGTGTTCCCATTAGTTTACTTTAGGCAGGGACATCCTCGTCAGGGTAGGGATAGTGAGGTGTTCTTTCAACCCTTTTCATTTAATAAAATGACAGAAGTTAAAACCCTTTACCAAGTTGTCCGCCTCATGTTTCTGACCTGTCACAGAGCCCAACAGCATAAGACACTGGTAGGGGGAAGAGTGAGCTTCCATTTAACACCATGGAAGGCAATCACCTCATACCCTTGCACCCTCTCAGTGGTGGATTTTAGCTGACTTCGTGTTCCCTTCCCTCCCACTACATCCTCTCCCATCCCCGAACAATGTTCATCAAATTTGATGGAGGGATTACAAATTAGAAACTGGCTGCAATAGAGAAGATTCATCTGGAGAGCCCTGTGTAAGGCTATTGTTCTCTTTTCTTTGCCCTTTCAAAGAAGGACAAAGCGGGTTGGAGAACCATTCTCGGCCTGTCGAGCTTCAACGTCCATCTCCCGAATGAAAGATTCAAGGCGGTCACACTGAGTCATAGCCTCTCGGCCATGGTGGAAGGGGATTGGGTGTGTGCTTCAGATCTGCAGGATGCATATATGCATATACTGATCTGGCCTCCACACGGTGCTGCAGATAAGATGTTGAGGTGGGAGTATTTTACTCCCTCTTTTTAAACTTTGAGAGGGCATGTGATTTCAAGAGAGTAAAAATGAATGTTCTCCTTTGCAAGAGTAAAAAGTATGTGACATCTAGCTGACATGTGCAAAGAGTTAAAACTGTATGGAAATCATTACCTTGCGTCAGCTTTCTGGTTTGCGACAGAATAGCAGGGTTCCCTCACAATTAACAAATAAAGCACATGGTGCAGTGGCACAAACACCCTCTCACAAATGGTACAGATGAGCATTAACACTCTGAGTTTCCCTTGCATATAAAGCAAGGGTACAACAGCATTATAAGGTTTTTAACTTTTTGCTCACACAGAGCAGGTCAGCTTGACTAGGAACGGTGCAGGCTTCCCCCACACAAACAGAAAAGGTGAATGAGGGCAACCCCAATGCAAGCTTTAATCATGTAGAACAGGTGGAAATCAGTTCAATGTGTAAAGCCAGGGTAGAAGATTCCCACACAGAGAACAGATCAGTAATGTGTCTCCACAGTAGACGCTCCTCTCTTATAAAACAGGTGTAACATAGCCTTCAGTAGTCAATGCTCCACTCCTAATACAGAAAAGGTATACCATGGATCTGAGTGGATCATGCTTTCCTCACATAGAACAGGAACATTGTGAGTCTCAACAACACACGATTACCACACTTGGAACAGGTAAATTGTGGGTCACAACAGCAGAAGTCCCACTTGCATAGAGAAGGAACTGCATGGGATGGAGCAGCGTAAGCACACCCACACTGAAGAGGTAAATTAAGGGCACACTACAGCACTGCAAGCTACACTCGCACATAACTGAAACATCATAGGACTCAGCAGTCCAAAGTTCTGTCACAAGGAACCAGCATGCGCCTCACTGATACAGCAGTGGGAGAAGCACCCACATAGAACAGGAACAGTTAATTGCCTCAGCAGTGCAAGATCCTGAAAGATAGAACTAATATAACATTAATAGCGGCTAGACAAAATGCACATGCTAACTTATTTCTTTCTTTCTTTTTACATATATAGCAGTGCACAAAACACAGAGGCATCAACGTGCTAGTTACAACAAGTGCAATGGCACAGTCAAACAAAGTACAAGACCACATGTGAGGGTTACAGTTTAGGGGTAGATAGATGAAGTACACTCTGGAAGAGCCTTGCCTCGTGTTACAGGGGCTACTTCAGGTGTGCGAGTGAGCTCAAAGACAAAATAGGTGTGAGTGCGCAGCCAGGGAAAGCCTTGCCTCATGGTACGGACAGCTAATTCAGATGCGCAAGGAGCATGGATGAACATTATTGTGGGTGCGCAGAAAAGGACCAGCCTCACCTTAGACAAAGGCTAATGTGAAGGCATCATGAAATACGACACAGACAACAGACTTCAAGTTTTAACAAACACTTTTATTTAGCTTATATGTGAAGATGACTGAATGCCTAACCTGTCCTATGATAAGGTGGGATTTTCCTACCTAAATAAAACTAAGGAAACTCTGAATCAAAGAGTTCAATTTAGGAATCTGTCATTGTCCAAAACCTATGCTTGCCCTCACAACTATATCTGTACAATGTGTAGGGGTGTCATTAACCAAAAGAAAACAGTGTTCAATACAAAAGTCTGAGCTTCTTCCAGTTTGAGCTCCCTTTCAGCTTGCTTTTTCAAGTGTAAAGCAGTTCCACAAAAAGTCTTAAAGTTACCTTCCATGGATTCAAGAGGATGTACTTTTAACCAATACTCGGGGTTCCCTTCCTCAAGTTCCAAGCCACAACACACAAGGGAACCTTGAGAATCCATCCTCACTTCAACAAATGTCTTAGATCCCAGGGGTTCCCTTCCCCAATGACTAATTTGGTTAAACAACACAGTTCCATAGACAATATCCTTGCCTTCTATATTTTAATTTTCACAGTTCCGTTGTTTCCATTTTCAAATATTTGTTCTGGTAGCTTGTAGCTTTCACACAAGTTGTAAATGATATTTCTTTCTGTTGTTTAAGTTTACAGTTCCATTATAGATCAGGCATCAGGTTTTATTTGCTTCTTCTTCAAAGTTATTTTCAATTTGGAACACAGCGGATAGTAGTATTTTTTTTATTTTTAAGTTGTTTTCACTTTGGGACCCATCATATAATAGTTTTGTTGAATTTAGGGTCCCATTCCCTTTTTGGCTTCAAAAAGGTCTCTATTCTGTTTGTTCGCAAAGTTTTAATTCACTTCTGTAACTCATTTTTATGTTGTCTTTCCAAGAATCATTCTGCTTGTTTTGCTTTAAATGTTCAATATTTGTTTGTTTCACTTTAAATGTTTAATGTTTGTTTGTTTCGCTTTAAATGTTTAATGTTTGTTCATTTCACTTTAAATGAATTGTTCAGAGACCTTCGAAAACATGCTTCATGCCACATGCAACCACTCCAATATAATGTATTCCTGTCGATTTTGTAATTCAAAATGTGAAAGACCGGAGACATTCAAAACCGTGCTTGTTCAAGACATGCAACTACTCCGATCCAAGGTATTCCTTGTTAATAAAGTTCACACACTCGCTCACCTGGTTTCCCATCCACAAGAAACTCACTGGTCACTTTGACAGTTCTCGCTGCAGCATTGAGCACACAGTCTCTGACTTCCAAGGCCAGCCTCCCACCTTCTGCCCCTTTGGCACTCCTGTGTTGGCCTCTCCACAAAGGGGAACGAGCAAAGCGAGCATAAGGAAAAGGGACAGCCTTCCCACCACATCCCTCACTACATCCCCTCCGCTCCAGGGAGTCCCAGCTCCCAGACCACACTTCCATGGACCAACTTTCTTCACGGTCCCCATCGTGTCGGCTACTCACTGTAGGAAGGTTCTCTGCTGTTTGCCCTAGTCTCCTTGCTGCTTTTCCTGCCGTCCCTTCTGCTGCTCTGTTGAACTCCTTTTATACACCTGCAGCCCCTTGATAGGCTGCAGGTGTGAGTGCCTAACCACAATTAAGGGTACATGCCTGACCCTTACAACTCTTATCAGGCATCGTCTTCTTCCCGGTACCAGAGTGGTAAAAGAACATGGTCTTCATTGCTCTTAGTTGCCTCTTCTTCGTCCCAGTACTGTCAAATGTCAATTGTGGAGACATTTGGGGAACTGGCTTATAACAGCCCATGAAGGTTGGGCAAGGGTTGGGTTGGCTCTCAGTAGGGAAAGAGGGATACCATGTCTCGCCCAAGGGCACCCCTCTCCCTCTCCTCAATGACACTCCACCCAGGTGATCCTCCCTTGCTTCTCTGCCCCCAGGGTCGGGATCCAATAGGGATGGCCTTTTTTCCTGGCCACCTGCACAGAGTATCCAAGGGGGTTAGGAGTGGGAATACCCTCAGGTGTCTCACATAAGTAAATTACAGAATCATGTAGGTTGCAGTCAAAATCCATAAGCAGCGCAAGCTGAAAGGTCATAGAAAATACAAATGCAGCGCAAAGCTGCAAAGGCATAGTCAGGTAGGTTGCATGTGAAGTACATAAACAGCACAAGGCTGGAAAGGCACAGTCAGATAGGTTGCATGTGTTGTACAAGTGCAGCGCGAAGCTGGTCAATCATACAAAATACAAAGGCAGCGCAAGGCTGTAAAGGCATAGTCCGGTAGTTACAATCCAAGTACAAATACAACGCATGGCTGGAAGGCATAGTCTGATAGTATGTGGGCAAGATTCATGTAATAGAACAGTAATGCAAGTCCTGAAAAGGTTCAAAAGTGCACTCTCCGGTAAGGCCGCAACCATAAGTAATGGGGGCTACTCCAAAGATCCAGCATAAAGACACAAGATGGAAGCAATAAGGAAGTCATGTAGAGGTTCATAAGAGCATACTCCAGTGTGCCATATCCACGGGTGGTGGGGGCTATGATGATATATATAGGATAAAGTGGAGAAGTTTTGATCTCTAATCAGAAAAGATTTTCAATAGCAGTAGGAATTCAGTAAACGATAATTCGAAGGAATTCAGCCTTAGAAAACCAAATTAATTCTATACCAGTTCCTAGCCACTCTACAGCTGGTTCACTTCCTAAAAAATGTTGCAGAAGGGGATGTTCATATAATACAGAGTGATAAGTCAATCAATACGCATTTCATTATTTCTCTAAGGTCTGGCCATTTGATCTCTTCTGTATAGATTTTATTTTTTAAGACACACTAACCTAACCAATTACACAGTAAAGCAAACATGAATTATATTGTGTCTTTTTATGCTTAATGGAAGTCCTAATTTCCTGGAACTAGTACTACCCAATGGTGTGCCAATGTGATGATACAACAGTGCATTGAGGAAAGGACTCAATGTTAAATTCTCTATCTAATCACATGGTCAAATTATTATTATGATTTGTTATTTATATAGCACTTTTGCTAAAGTGCTGCATATAGAACATATTTACATACAATGATAACACAACCAACGTTTGTAATCATATATCAACCTCGGAATGATGAAAGGCTAAGTTGGCCTTGCTGGGAGTCACACCTTCAATCTGCATATCACACACAGATTGTAGCAGTGAGCGCTGAACCGACTGAACTATCTTACCAGCTAGCATCCTATATAGTTCGTACACTGACTATCGACTGAGGTATAATAATCACAGTGCCTAGAAGTTGGACAACCCATGCATGAAGCGCTGCATAAAGAAGTTAAATACCTATCTGGATTATTACTACAAGGACAGGTTTTGCTTAGTTTATATTTCAATGAAAAATGTAACTGTTTCATGCAATTCATGGAGTGTCAGGTTTTGGATGTTTTAATGTAGACGTGAAGATTTGACAGAGGCTGTGACTTCTGTGATTGGTGTAATGACAATCGCTTACTCTTGAGCAAGGACTAAGCTGCCATCAACCATTTATAGTAATTTACCCCGCTGACTGCAAGTTAAAGTTAAATGGGTGTTAACTAGACCTTGTATACTCATCATTGTGCACACAGTTTTTATAATTAGTGTGTATGTTAAATTATAATAGTACAAATGATTTGCCTCCACAAAGTATGCAAAAGGCAACCAAAGCATGGCAAGACTTGAAAACGAATAGGACCCATTAGAAACAAAACAGTCGTTCAGCAAAGATGTTTGATTTCACACTATTTATTACTTTTATGGAAAACCTTCTCCTACACAATAATGTGTATGAACACAGCATATAGATGAACACAGCACAGGAACCTTTGTGCAATACTGGTTTGCTTTCACTGAAAAAAGCATAATTTGATACAAAAGTTGATTCTCAGATGTAACTCCGTTTTCCATCGTATTAATTATATGATCCTATAATACTGGGAAAATAAATATACACAATGCTCTGTTTTCTCCATGAGCATGCAGACACAAAACAGTAGAAGCTGACAGAAAGAAACCATTCCTTATATCACAGTGTGTGGTTTCTTTCTGAAAGGCTTCAGAGAAAAAAAAATCTGTTTCAGAGGCCTTTCTCTGTGGCTTGCAATTACATCCATGTAGATACAAATTAAAACAAGCCTTCTGGTTTCTGTCAAGTAACCTGACCTTTACACTGGCCTCTTCTCTAAACTGGTGTATATCATTACACAGGAAAATAATAAATATGTCGTATTCACAGGATTTTAATGCAGTACTTATCTGGAGGCCTGCCTCCACATCAGAAATACCTTAGATTCTCCAGTCTAAATCAACCTTTGGTCTAAATTCTGCCCAGAAGTGTTTACAAAGGTAATGGACATATTTATGTCTCATCTTTGTATGCAGGCAGTGCATATCTACCCCTTGCTGGCAGATACAGCAGACACATTCTCAGGCACGAGACTCTGTGGCCCTGGTGTTTGAACAGGCTTTTGTGCTGAGCCCGACTTTAAACATGGACAAGTAAGTACTGATGCTGACCAGATGTCTGCAGTCCATTTGAATTATATGGTACAGTGCAGTAGGATGGGGTTTCCTACCCACAGACAGACTGCCAAAATAGTTCTTGAGAAGCTCCCTAAAACCAGCGGTCAGGTTCCAGAGACTACTGGGTCTCATGGCATTGTGCATGCTGGTAATTGCCAACGTTCATACTACTCATGCGAAGGATTCAGCTACATCTGGCCTTGGAATGGTGCCAGGAAACTCAACCGCAATTGCATCTCATTACCATTCGACAGGACCTACACAGCGACCTGGAATGGTGGATGGAGGAAAAGAACCTCAACCGTGGCGTTCTATTTTTACCTCCAGTTTCGTCCATGACATTGGCGAAGGATGCATCGCTAGCTGGATGGGGCAACGCTGGAACAGCTGGAGGTACATGATTTGTGAGGATCAGAAGATCAAGACAGTCACATAAACCTTCTGGAGCTAAAGGCAATCTTTCTGGGCATCAAGGCATTCCTGCTGGATCTGACTGGACAGTGTGTCTTAATTTAAAACAGACAATACTACCGCAAGGTTCTACCTGAACAAGCAAGGGTGGACAAGATCTCACACTCTTTGCTCTCTAGCTGTGGAGATATGGCATTGGTGCCTGAAGCATGCCATTTCACTGATAGCCTGTCACCTTCCTGGAGAAGAAAATATCAGAACAAACGTACTGAGTCGTCTCACACCCCACCCACACTTGTGTGGGAGTTGAATGGGAAGGCCTTAGTCCCAATAGTCCACAAATGGGGAACACCGCTGGTGGATCTCTTTGGAACATACACAGACAAGAAATGTCCCCTATATGCATCCTGGAAGGGGAAAGGGCTGGATTCCCTGAGAGACACATTTCTGCTTTCGTGGGATGCACAAACCTTTTACGCCCTTCCGCCCCTTCTGCTAATAGCCAAGGTGCTCCAAAAACTCAAGAGGATGAAAGGTTGCCACATGATCCTGGTGGCTGCTTTCTGGCCGAAACGATTCCGGCTCTCCGATCTGTACAACATGAGGAGTCGGCCACCCTGACACCTGCCGGAGTGGACGGACACTCTAACACAGCTCAGGGGTTTATTCTCCATCCTGATCCGCAATATCTGTCCTTATTGGTTTGGTCCCTGGGGAGTTAAGCTATGGACATTTAGGGCTGTCAGAAAAAAACATGACCATTATTGAAGCGGGATGAAAAGGAAGATCAGGATCGCAATCTTGCAGTAAATGGACCTGTTTCTGCCACTGGAGCCTGAAGGATGGGTTAGACCCCAGGGAGGCGTGTTATGGAATGATTCATAACCAATCTGGCTGAATCTGGGATATCAGTTGATTCGTACAAGACTTATCTGGCTGCAATAGGGGCCTATTTGAACAAGGGAGACAAGGTGGTCTTGATGTCGAATGCATTGGTAAAGAGGTAGTTTGCAGGCCTCACAAAACTTTACCCCCCTAAGAGACGAATGCACACTTCGCGGAAACTAAATATTGCACTGAGCGCGCTGATGTTTAAACCTTTTGTGCTGATGACCTCAGCAAACCTGAAGTGGGTTACTCTGTAAACCGCCTTTTTGGTGGCCATTGGCTGGACCTGGATTTGAAACCTGCACCGAAATTAAGCCGGAAGGCTTGCGGGCATCCCCTTTGAAGGCCCCCTTTAAAGACTCTTCTCCTCTCTGGGCCTGTCAGGTCCTGGAGGGCTCAGAAGGCCTCTCCCCATTCCGCTGTAATCATTTATCTTGGCATATGAACAGTTGGCCACTGCACTTGCTTATTCTCTACAAGGCTCTCACCCCTTCCCATGGCTCCCTCCACCTATTGCTCTGTAAAGCGCTTTGGGTTAAGGCGCTTTATAAATAACACATCATTATCATTACCTATTGCCTAGCTGCCTCATCTCCAAAGGAAATGGACTAGCCAGGAGGTGGCAGGGTGACGTGACTCTGCCACGAAAAGGTAAGCCCTGCCGTCTGTTTCTCAAGGCGTGTATCTGCTACGAGCATGTTTGGAACATTTTCTACAGTTACATGACACTATCTTTATTCTCCCCCAGACTCTAATCTCTACAATAACCATAGCCTCTGACGGCAGCAAATGTAACACGCTTCCTATGCACACTAGGGTTTATCGGTCAATCTACCTTATGTGACCCTCTCGCCTGATTATGGCACTGCACTGTGCCTCTGACCCACCTGCACTGTAACTGGATATCGCTGTAATCAGTCGTTATGTGTGTACCCTGCTGACCACCCTTATGCTGCATTCTTACCCATCCACAATGACCTTCTTTATTATCATCCTTCCATGTGCTATCTTCTTATTTTACTCACCTGTAACTATATCTCTTCAACTTAGCATTCACACATATTTGCAGATTGGGTCGCTACTGTATTGCACATACCTGTAACCATACATAAATATCTGATGCGGCCCCCTGCATCATGAAGCGCAGCTCACCAGTCTTTGCTTTTACATGACTGACCTTGTATATCTGATGTGGCCCCTTGTACCATGAGGAGCGGCTTTGCCAGAACCTTGTACATTTCTGATTGACTATGCTTATCTGTTCCTGCCCCCATACCATGAGGCGTGGCTGGCCACACATGGCATTTATCTGATTGACACTGTATATCTGATGTATAGCTGATGTATATCTGATGTGGCCCCTTGTACCATGAGGTTCACCTTTGCCAGAACCTTGCTCATACGCCTGATATGACCAGAGTCTTAAAATTCTACTTGGCCAGGACAAAAGAGGTGCATACTGCATCACAGCATGTTATCACCTATGGCAGAATAGCCCCTGGTTGGCCAGCATCAAAGGCTTCAATAGCCCACTGGATAGTTTCTTCTATTTTGGAATCTTACAGCCTACAAAAGAAATCAGTGCCAACAGGGCTTCACGATTGTCTGGTGAGAAGAAAAGCGGTCTTTGATGCTTTCCAAAAACATGTGCACATTGTGTACATTTGTAAGGCAGCAACATGCTCTAGGAAATTACGCATTTTTTGGGCAGGTCATTATCAGGTACCTTTTTTCGCATTAAGGCTACCAGCCGCCCATTACAGTGACGAGGGAGTTTTGGAAGCTCCCATGAGTCTGGAGGATAGGGGACGGGACGTAAGAGCACGGAAAGGTTACTCGTCGTAGAGACACTGGGACTCTTAGTCCATAGTGCCCCTTCCTCCAGACACCCCCCACTACTCCCACTAATAAGATTCCAGGTCCGACTTGACAAAGGGATTGACCGTTGGGCGGGGCACATGGAGGAGGTACGGTACACAGCATGGCAGGGTGTGCCCATGCCAAAATATTCTAAGGCTGCTTTGCAACACTCTCGGGTCCTGTCTCCATTCCGAGGGAAGTCCCATGCGTCTGGTAGAAAGGCAACTATGGACTAAGGTGAGTAACCTTTCTGTAAGCTATAACCTTTATCTTTGTGTACAGCTCCCCCGCCCTGATCCAGCCCATGTTGACTTCCTCACCAATCCTACTGCTCCAGACATCTTGTTAGTCTTACCTGCAGTCCTTAGTAATAAGAACATCTGTATAGATGCCTTCTCCGCTCCTGATGGCAAAAATGTACTCAATGATATGTAGAAACTGGCTGTACCCCAGCTCGTCACTCGCTCCATCTATAACCTGGCAACACTCTTTATATTACCGTTTCTACTCCTAATGTCATCACAGTTGGCTCTCCTCTTCATACATTATTTTTAATCATATGCAGCTGGCCAAAGCCTAACCTCCAATTCATCAACAAATTACTAGCCTCCTTGAGCTTTGCCAGGTTAAGTGTTGTATAGCAAGATAACTCTCTTCCCCAGAGTTTCTGATAGGCTTACTGTTAGTCGGCAAATATTGTCATGCTTCTATCACCAAGACCTTCTCAGTACTTACACCTTTGTTTGCTGAGAAATGTAGTAGATGAGAATCAGGATATGGACAAGATGGCATTTTGACTGAATGTTTACTTATTACAAATCACAAGGCCCAAGCTGTCCCTAATCCTAAAATTCTATGCCCTACGCTACAAAGGATAACATAAACTGGTGCTCGTCAGGATATCTTGCAAAACAAGAAAAGTCCTCTGCCCACATTTATATGATAACCTGAGTTCTGTCCCTCCCACCTAAAAAGAAAAACATACATTTAACAAAGGTACCTTTTGGGCTCTGGGCCAAGCAAATAAACGCTGGGTGATTTTTGACTCCCATCCTGGTGTCTCTTTGTCAATAGGCGCTCCTCAAACACAGGCACAGTCCAAGCAAGTACACCAAAGGTCTCTTCAATCTTTCTTTCCTCAGCACAGTTCAAATAAGTATACTCAATATGTCTTGTCCTCTTTCTCACCAGGGGACCCCCGGTCCTGTCTCCACTCTGACGTCTCCCATTGTGTTCCCTACCAAGAAAACTGCTGGTGTTATCTCCACTTGGGCAGTTCCTTGCCTTTACCCCGCCTTGGGTTTTGTTCTTCTGAGCCCTGTCTTGGGATCTCATTCCCCTCATTCCGACTTGGGGTCTTGTGTCCCACTCTCGGCCTTGTGGCCTGATTTCTCTCACCCAACTTAGGGGTCCAGTTTCTCTCACCCCACCTTGGGGTCTTGTTTCACAAACCCAACTTTGAGGTCTGGATTCCCTCACCCCACCTTAGGGTCTTGTTTATCTCTCCCCGCCTTGGTATCAGGTTTCTCTCACCCCGCATTGGGATCTGGTTGTGCCTCGCCGCCCTCCTCCCGGTTGCCCAGTGCCACTGTGTACATCTGGTCTCTAGGCAGTGCTCATCGTGAGAGTTGGTGAGTTCAGCCAACATGGCACTGCTTCTTTGGCTTTGCCATGGTGTTCTGCATTGGGCAGAGCTTGCCCTCTCTTCCCTCTGGCTTCCGTCGGGACTCTGCCACCTTGTTCTTGGTACACCGGATGTCCACTTCTCAGACAGCGTTCAATCCTTGACACGCTCCTGGGTTGGGAGCTTCCGGCTCCTGTCTTAGCGGGTGCTGGGATCACTCCATGGGCTTGCCTGCAGTTGAACCGCCACAACCTGGTGTGCGCTCCCATCCTCCTGTCACACCTCCCAGGAGGTCTTCAGGGTTCTCGAGCTCCACAAGTTTCTAATCTCTGCCTCTTGTTCCCTCATTCCTGGTAGGGATTGTGAATGCAGAGGGTCAGAAACCATACCAGCTATTTGCACAGGAAGTTTCAAATTATCATGCAGTTTAACTCAAATATAGCCAACAAAGTTATTGGGATCTTGAGATAAATGAGAACAACTTCTATCCCTTTCTGGGGATTTCCTATCACACCCAGTGAGATCCCACTTGTCCTGTCCCCCGCTGGGTGTTAGGTTTAGCGTGCTCACCACCCAAGTCCCAAAGGGGGTGGTTCCCCCTTGGGGAGAGGGGAAGGATTCCCTGGATTTGTCACAGTAACCATGTGTCTAGTGCCTTGTACTAGATGCTTGATCTTTGTGTGGGGAGGCCTGTCAATCCCCCAAAACAAAGGCTTTCTCATATACTGAATGGGGAGCTTTGAAATGTTTTCTGATTTCTTAGACATGCGTGCATACTATGCAAGGATTTGATCAAGAACATATACAGTTCCGTACGCTTTATAGCTTTAGCATACCCTGAACGCTATCTTGACAAATTAGTCTTTTGCTTGACTCTTCCCTATTCAAAACACACTTGCGGGCTTTATGTCTGATGTACTGTCTGTGCCAATTCAAAAGTGACTTCCTTCCTGATCTGCTGATTCTAATGCCACTATATATCTATGGCACAAATGTTTATTGCATAAGAATACAGTTAGTTCTTAAAAAATGTTCATAAGCATTTAACTAAATCAATGTGCATAAACCTCGATTCATTTATTAAAACAGACTTCAAAATGTTTCAATTGTCAGTAAATGTCAGTTTCTCAGTCACACTTGGTTTATAATATCTAATCAATGACTTCTAAATAAGCGTTCTAGATGGCTTTCGGCGCCTAACAAACAAACACATAAATAAATAGATAAATAAATAAACAAACAAATAAATAAATAATAGACGTTATTAGCACAGTTATTAGTCACAGTTTTAGCATTTCTAGCATAAAATGAAAAGGAGGGTAATAACAATGAAAACAACAATCCCCCAATGGAGTCATTATTGTCGCATCAAACTGCACCTGATTGTGCTCCTTATTCCAGCGTAGTACAGCTTCTAGGACGCCAGGGTCCTCTTCCGTTTGCACCAGTCTTGCAGAGTGTGTGTCACAAAGGACCTCTCTCCACTCTCAGGTTATGTCCCTGTCTGTAATCATGATCACATGGTCTATAAGCAGAGGCGTGGCCAGGATTGTCTAAAAAGTGGGGCCTTCAGCTAATGTAGCTGGGCCCTTGGCAGTGACCTTGACATCTGCCAATGCCCACACAGTGTTGCCGAGTGGGCATTTATAGATTTTGGGTGGGCCTTGCTGGCTCAGGCCCTACCCTGTCAACGCCTGTGTCTAGAAGGCATCCTTTGACCCCCGGCCAGCACTTCCGCTCTCAACCTTTGTCTGACCGAGTGTGATGGCGAGTCTAATCATAACCTCTGCTGCCAGAGGCTGTCTCTGATAGCTCGAACTTCAATCCAAATGCCTGCGTACTGTTCACTGGGGGCAAGGTTTAAAGGGTGCTTGACACTCTTGCATCACTCTACAATGTGAAGGGTCAGTTTGAGGACAAATTGGCCTTGTGAGTGTCAAATTAATCTTGGTTGGCACTGCCTGTTATTTGGCTGTATTAAAGTGATGACACACTCGAGACCTGTTTCCGGAGAGGAGCGAGATGAAGAGGTCTTCATTGCATTGTAGATGCTATTTTTGAAGCGCCATAAACAGATGTATAATAATTGACCTTTTCACAATTGACCTCGGGAGAATTGTCCTCAGGAAAATTGACCTAATTTAAAAGGTCAATTAGGACATATATGTGGGGGACATCCCCTGCAACTCCCCACCCAATACCCTTATTTTATTTATAATCCAAAACCAACCCAATACATATATAAAACCACTAAAATAATATAAAGGTCAGTTGTGCAGGAGGTCAATTAGGACCACTATAATTAGGTCAATTAGGACAAAAGGTCAATTTGGGTAATACCCTATAAACAGTCTATTATACAGGTGCTGTAATTAGTTATTAGAAGATGCGTGGTAATACTGTAATATTGTGAAAGCATGGCCCTCTGAGATGTGTCACTTTGATCAACTTTTTGTGTGAAGGCATAAATATATCACAGCCATATTGCACTTACTGTTTTCTCTTGCCTCGCCTTTTGCAAAATGCTGCATTTCTGCAGTGAAAGTAAAATTCACCACACTCTCCAATGGTCAGGCCACGTGGCCTTAACTTTATCGTTTTCTCCCTTTAACACCTTCTTAATTAAAGCAGCCTGACCCTACTTGCTATCGTGACAAGATAAATGGCTTACGTTCCTGCGCACTCACTGATTAGAAACCAATTCTAGCCAAATCCGATGCCTAGTTGGCATACTAAACCTTCACTGACTGACTGATTTACTGCGTCACTGTGCTCACTTAGTATGCGCACAGTTATTGAAACCAACCAAACCCCGCAAAGAATGCAAACCGTTTTCTCCAGAGCTAAAAATCCTGAAATCGCACTCTAGAGGACTTGAAAGGGAGCATAGGCGTAATTTTAGGGGGGCCAGGGGTGTTTGTCCCCCCCGCCCAACATTCTTTCATGGCACACTATTTTGGCCCCGTTCATTTGGCTGGGGCACCTTTTCTTCAGATGTTATGTCCTCCCCAACATTTTCAGCAAAGATCCTCCACTGAAAGGGAGTGGCGTCCCACTTCCAGTACCAATCCTAAAAGAAGCTCAAAGTTATAAAAAAATTGTCATGGTTATTGCAAACAAGGCCATTACACCTTCCGCCTAACCAATGCACCTACTGGTTCCACTAAGGTCTTTTATATCGTGAACAGGCTTTCAAGTTTCACACCTTATTCCAATGAAACCCAACCTTAGTCAGAGCTGGGCAGTAGCATTGCAGTTGTTCTTGGCAAAGAAATCAGAACACAGTTTGGAAGCTCTTTTGTTCCTTCTTTCTACAATCAACCCCCCACCTTCTCCCCGCTTTGTGAACCCATAGAAGGCCCTAGTTTATTTTGCTACTCAATGTTCCCGTAGGAGTTGGTCCTTAACCTGGCCCTAATTATCAAAAGAGGCTTCAGCTGATCTGTTTCCAGAGATCTTCAACAAGACGCTCCATCCCACTCATCTGGCATCTCACAGCCGCACTAAACCCATACATTGATTGAGTACGTGTCCTTCTTTTCTACTTCTGCAGAAACTGTCCCGACACCCACACGATCCTGCGATTTTCTGGCCCATCTCACAGTTCCCCCTGGCTTCTAAAGTTCTGGGAAAACCCATGAATGGGAAGCTGAGGAATTTGGATGAGGACTTATTACACGTAATGCAGGATGGCTCTTGTCCAGCTCACAGAACTGAATCAGCCATTTCCATAACACCTTCACAATGGAGGATGAAGATTCTGGTGTGGTCCTGGTGCTTTGAGACCTCTCGGCAGCTTTGACACTGTTCACCATGTGCCGAGAGGTTGGGGTGAGATGTTTTGCATCTTGGTTGCAATGTTTCTTAATGTCAGTGAGGAAAATCAGGTCTTTTCTACCACTCACTGCTTCCTTGGGTGGCACTGCCTTGTGAAATCCCCAGTGCTCCTCAATCTTGCGGATCTGATTTAATCCCTAAATTGCAAGGCTATTATACAAGTCTATGCAAAAAGGACTCGTTCTTGGCATGTAGTTACATCAGAAGTTTAGCCAAACTCATTTACTTCTACACCCTGCAGTGCTATTCCTTTGCCAGCAAAACTCAGATTAGACTATGGGGACAGATCTAAGACAGGCCATCATTTAAAGTACGGTTTGATGGCCATACATCTGGGTAAGCACACTTTGGGTTACTCTCAACACAGGAACAAAGTCATGACCATCAGAGATGAGAGCGACATACGAATGAGACACTGCTTTCTGGCCTGCTATTATGCACTTTCCCTTGGCACTGTTCCTTGGGAAAGGAACCTTGGGTTTAAAACCGATAACTTGCTTTCACTTACCCACAGGTAAATGGTATATTAAGCAGCTCTTATTTCCACCTGGAGCACCTACGAAAAGTACTGCATTATCTTCACCACTTTCACCAATCTCAAATGTCGCAAGGCTCCTCTCCTCTTGGTCCTACTATTCCAATAGATAGGGCATCCCGACTGTATTGATACTTTGGATGCCCCAGTTACTTAACACAGCGGCTGCAACTAATCCACAATGCAGCAGCAGCAGCCCAGCAACACACAAGGACGAACTGAAAAGATTGCACCTTCCTCACAGAGCTCTTTATGGTGATGGTCTGGTACAACGTCCTTTCATCGCCAGGCATTTCTACGCCTGCGTTTTAAACATGTATAAAATAACGCGAAAGTTCATCGAATTTTTTTTCGGTGGGGTGGGAAAGGGCAGATAAGGGGTTGGTGGCGTCGGGTATAGTTAAAAATAGGTGGCGGAGGGGAGATTTGGGGGGCTAACCCCCTATAAAAAAAGGAACTTTTTTGTTATTTTATACACCTTTAAAATGCAGGCATAGAAATGCCTGACGATGAAAGGACATAGAACCAATGGTCACTCTTGCTACAGGGTTATAATTGTTATAAATAATAATGGGCTCTAATTGGTTATTTATAACGCGTGTAATACCCAGAGATTTCTAAGCGCGGACCACAGGGATCAAACCGGTGTTGCTCTGCGTCGTCTTGCTTTGAACTCATTTCCCCTGAGCTATCCTCCCGATAGGTAACACATTCAGGGGCATGCCTTATTCAGAGAGCTTAATTCTGGCTCCCTCCCACTACCCTCTGTCGCCCGAGTGGGGAGAAAGAGAAAAGCAGGCAGCACTTTCTCATTACTTGCTCCCCATTTCTGGAACTCTACTTCTTTCACTGTCTCTGTCTCCCTCTCTTTTGGACTCCCTCTCAACTCGCTCTTGCTCTCTCTCACTCCCGCTCTCTCCCTCACACTCTCTTCTACCTCCAGTCACTTGGCTTTTCACAGAGCTTTGCTCAGTTATCTGGGCCTTCAGGTCTACGTTGTGCTTAATGCCTGTCGCGCCTATCAATGTATAACATGTACGAGAAGTTCTCCCGCTCTGTGTTGTCATTCAATATTATTTCTCCCTTGTTTTTAAGACATTGTCATTTTTCAATATTGTTCCCCACTAGGTGTCCACAGCAGGGGTTCCCCCAGAACAGCCGACCTGGAATTGCTCCTTTCTGTTCCAGGGCCGGGATGGAGCCACTCTCTTTGCGGATGGAGCCGCCCTGGTCCTAGAGTACTACCTCTGTGCAGCAGGTAAGCTCGTTCTATGAGGTATCCTACCACAGTCCCCATCCATACTGGGAGGGGCCGGCCCCAGCTTAGAATACTCTGTGTCCTCTTGTTTCCAAGGCGTGCATGTTGCCCCTGAACTATCCTCTGCAGACAGTCATACGGCTGTATCGAACATTGTGTGCCACTTAGAAAAGTTACTATTTACTTATTTATTTTTCTGATAAGCAAGACTGGACGATGGCACTCTTATGGTCTTTGGTGCAGTTAATAGTGACACAGTTTTTAAAGCCATAATACAGAATGCTGGCAGATCCTTTGATGTCAAATTGAATATGTCTGTTTTATCCTAGAAACAATGTAAATTCTCTAAAAATGTGAAACTGGTATGCTAACTATTACTGGAATAGTGGATTTCTTCATTTTTTAAAGTTTTCCTAGGTGTGTAGTAAATATATGTTATAGATTTATTCTGGTTTCTCGTTATTTGTATAATCTATAGGATATATTAATGAGAATTTGCACTCTAATTAAAATGCAGGGCAAATAAAATTGCTATATTTGTCCACCGCTTTTCGATAAGTTATTAAATTAATACACATTCTGATAAAATCATCACTTAACTGATAACTTACATGTAGAAAAGTAACTTTGAAAGTCAAGTTCCCATGAAGATGTAATACCACCTTCCAATAACCACATGCAGCGAATATTTATTTGTGATGTTGTGATGTGTTTGGAGGGTTGATATGTATGGGGATGTGTCAGGAGGTAGAAGGGACAGGTCTTACAGAGCGTACGGGTCTAGGTGGTTATCTTGCTGTTTTAGGCCACATCTAATGTTGGGCAAAAGGAGATGAGCTCCTTGTGCCCCAGATAATAGACTTCCTGATTCGCCCCTTCCAGCTGTTACTGAAGGGAGATAACCTCTCAGAGTAAAGGACAAACCATCACCTCCAATCGAATAGCTGGAAATATGCTCCCTGCCCAAGTGGGCAACCAGGACTACCAGTTACCAATTGAAAGACGCCCTGGTGCGCCCAAAATGATGGAAGAAGGGATACTGACAATATTTATTTTATAATGGGTGCTCCTCTTAGAGAATGTTTGCTTATGGCAACAGCAAAGAGCTTGGTTGGTGGCCTGAGAACATCTTACTACTTTAGCCAGAAGTGTGGCTCTCCTTTGTAAGGACCGGCTCCAGCCTCTAGGAAACTTTAGCCTCGAGGAAGTGCTACAGAGCATAGCTAGGGGTCCTCTGCTTGTAGCCAATCTGGAAAGGGCCAAGGCTATCCCGTTCTCATTGTTAATTGTACATTCTTCAGTTGCTAACTATAGGGTTTAAGGCAACTTGCTGGCAGGACTGCTCTGATCTCTGTTTTGCTGATGTACGAGTTTCTGGCCGAAACATTATGGCTTGTGATCAAATGCAATAAAAACGGAATGAAAGCAAAAACAAACTGTTCCTTTAGAGTAAGCATTAGAAATCATTATTTGCATGTGCCTGGAACCACAGTGTACACCACAGTTTACAAACAAGCGTGATTCCTCAGCACTAAGTACTCTTATCTTGGGAAGCATCAGCCAATCCAGCGGATAAACAGCCATCTCTTTATTTCTTGTCCCCCACACTTTAAAAAGTATTTACAAAAATCAGCTATTCCACAAAAAACATTCCTTGGAGTGTATCCGCCCACTTGGTTCACAGTAACATTGGTATCCAATACATTTAACATTCAACACACATCCTCCATCTGGTATCTTTGTAAAGCGTGTGTTTAATGACAGATCTGTCCACACATGAGAGACTGTGTACATTTCTGTCTTCTGCTTTCCATTGCCATTTTGCATATTAAAGCCTTTTCTCGTTTAATGTTGTGTTAACTAATCATAAAGGAATACATTCCTGCATGATTAGTGGAAATGATAAATCTTGTGATGGATTGCCCGGCCTGGCCCTAAAGCTTACAGGTGGGCATCCATGGCGGAGTGGGTATCGCCACTCCCTACATGATGCAGGCCTTGGGTCGAGCATGGGGGGGATCCTAGGTCTACCCACCATCTCCCAAGTGGCTGTCAGTTACTTTTGATATTGCGCCAACAACCAACATGACGCCTTTAAGAAACCGGAGTTTAATGAACCAACTCTGAAGCAGCAGGAAGGGTCTACTTGCACTATTATTTTTATTATTATTATTATTATTATTATAATTTTTATGGTAGTTATTAAATGCGGACCTAGCATCGGGAAGCAACAGCACGCTTTACTTGTCATATGGGGAAGTACACAGTGATGGAAGCAGAGATACAAGGGAGCGGGGAGCTAACACTGGGGCAGGAGGAATGCGGGCAGTTTGACAGCCTGTGATCTACAAGCAACCGGGAAAGGAAAAGGGGGGGGAGGCGCAGATCGCCCAGTCTCAGATTCGGTGGGGAGTGCAGGCTGTGTAGACCATTGTTTTAGGGAGGAGCCATACCTTGAAGAGGAAGGTCTTGAGCTCCGCCCTCAAATGTAGCCATGAGGGGGCAAGAATGGTGTTGACAGGGAGGAGGTTTCCGAGTCTGGGGCGGAGGCAAAGAAGGCGTGTCTTCGGGTTCTTCCGTTCCTGCACCGGCAGAGTTCAAGTCTCCGCACACCCTTAGTTCTGGTAGATCATAGGCCTCCAGATATGCCGAGCTTCTCATCGAGGATGCTAGGGCACCTGAAGGAGATCCCTTGGGGATTATGCAACAGGAGTTGAAGGTGATACGTGCTTGCAGAGAAAGCCTGTGCAGTTCGATGAGGGTTGGGTGATGAGGACTGATTTGTGGATTCCTTTAATGAGTCGTGCTGCAGCGTGTAAGGCACATCTCGGGGGTAATATGGTGGATGTCGGAGGGCCATCTAGAACAGCATTGCCATCTCCAAGGTGGGGGAGGACCAAGATTTGGACAGCAGATCGGATTTAGTTTGCTGGGATGTAGGGCATGATTTCCCCAAGAGAGAAAGTTGATACCAAACTGTGTCTTTTGGGCTGTGCGCTCCTTGAAGAAGAGGTGTCTGTCGATGTAGAACTCAAGGGTCTTGGTGACGGTAGTCGACTGGTGTGTGAAGACTTTGGGGTTCATAGCGGAAAGTCACGTCTGGATGTCAGGGTGTAGGTAAATGCAATGCAACAGGAGGAGGTCGGGTGAAGCCCAGAGAAAAGGGTAATAAGGAAAGAGTGAACATAGGTCAGTAAAAGGAAGTTTTGACAGGGGAGGCGATGGTAGAAGGTAGAAGGAAAGGAGAGGGAGAGCATCCTTATCAGGCAGAGCCACAAAAGGAATGCAGCCCAGACAAACTTCATGTCTGGTGGGCCGAAGTAAATAGGAGGAGTTACAATCATAAAGTGAAGGAACAAGGAGGAGTTAGGAATTCAGAATAATGGAAGATCTAGCAGAGAACACCAAGTGAGGGAAGAGGGATCTGTGGTAAGTCAAAATCCTACTCTAACCCTAGCGTGGGTAGAGTCCTATCTTAAAGAAAAGAAGTCCTAAAAGGTGCTCACCAGTATGTCGTACAAAGAAAATATAGTCCATCATCCAGAAACCTATTTTAAAGGTGGATTCTGTCCCTACCAGTTGGAACATAAAAGACATTCACACAAACAAAGTAAGCTTTCTTTTGCAACCCTGAATGGTGACTGACATCTGAACTCCTCGTGATGATTTCCTGATCACAGGTGGTAAAGGCGCTGGGCCCTGCTCAGAGTTCCAGTAAATTCAGCATGTCTTTTCTTGTCTTTCTCCTCCTCTTTCTGTAGTCTCTTAGACTTAGTGTCTTAGTTTCAAACTAGTTTCCTCTGTATTGTTAGTTACCAGATGGAGTCTCTCAGTCTCATGTGGATGTACCAACCTGGGTGGTTCAGTGATTCACTAGTTCATAACAGGTAGTTGTCCTGGTTTCCCCCTTCAGTGTTCTTACGCCAGTCTCTCCAGTGACTGTCAACCTTCTCTGGGTGATTGGGTTTCTTAGCCCAGTTTAGAAACATGTCTCTTTTTTCCTGTCTTGGGATTGAGTTGCTCTCTCCCAGTCTTGTTATTTGTCCTTTTGTCCCCTGGCATAGGGTTTGGGTTCTCTTTTGATGCCTTGGGACATCATCACTCACACTCCTCTTTGCCTTGTGGGCTTTGACTCGCCGAAGTGAGGTTTGGTTTCTTGTAGCCTGCCTTGGCCTAGGGTCTCTCTCTCACCGCCTCAGTGTGTGACTGTTCTTGCCCCACTCTGGGACCCCATCTTGGGTTATGAATTCTCGTGGCCCGCCTTGCGCTGTATTTCTTCTGGTCTCTCCCTGGCGTAGGCTCACTCTCACCTAGCTCTGGGGTATTTTACGTGGCACTGGTTCTTGGAGTATGGTAGTGCTCACCCCTCACTGGGGTACGGGTTCTGGCTCCCTACCCTGGTGTTTGTTTGGCGTCCCCGTCCCACGTACCCCAGAGTGTCATGCATGCTGGACGTGGTTCTACCTCTTACGCTCATAGAACAACTAGACCGTTCTATTCCAAATGGCGGTTGTTCGATTCATTGCCGGGAAAGCGACGTCTGCACTTTTCACGTCGCTAAATTCACGTGGATTCTGCTTCGTCACGTGATCTACGGCATTACGTATATAAGTAGCGTGGAAACTTCACTCGCTGCTTCTGATCGAATCATTTGGCGTTGTGTAGCTGAACCTCCGATCTGCATCCTTGCAGTTTTCCTCAGCTGCTTCTTGGGCCTTCTATAGCGTGTTTTCCTCCACACGCTGATTCCTGGAGCTGTTTGTTCGCGTGTAATTCCACACGCACACGTTGTTTTCAAACGCGGCTGTCCTGGGCTGCGTGTATCCTGTCAGGGTGCAAATCCACATGCGCACGCTGTCTTCAAGCGCGGCTGGCCTGGACTGCGTGAATCCTGTTTGCGTGTACTTCAACACGCACACGTTGTCTTCAAGCGCGGCTGGCCTGGACTGCGTGAATCCTGTTCGCGTGTACTTCCACACGCACACGTTGTCTTCAAGCGTGGCTGGCCTGGGCTGCGTAAATCCTGTTTGCGTGCAATTCCACAAGCGCACGCTGTCTTCAAGCGCGGCTGGCCTGGGCTGCGTGAATCCTGTTCGCGTGCAATTCCACAAGCGCACGCTGTCTTCAAGCGCGGCTGGCCTGGACTGGGTGAATCTTGTTCGCGTGCAAATCTTCAAGCGCACGCTGTCTTCAAGCGCAGCTGGCCTGGGCTGCGTGAATCCTGTTCGCGTGCAATTCCACAAGCGCACGCTGTCTTCAAGCGCGGCTGGCCTGGACTCCGTGAATCTTGTTTGCGTGCAAATCTACAAGCGCACGCTGTCTTCAAGCGCGGCTGGCCTGGACTGCGTGAATCCTGTTCGCGTGTAATTCCACACGCACACGTTGTCTTCAAGCGCGGCTGGTCTGGGCTGCGTGAATCCTGTTCGCGTGCAATTCCACAAGCGCACGCTGTCTTTAAGCGCGGCTGGCCTGGACTGCGTGAATCCTGTTTGCGTGTAATTCCACACGCACACGTTGTCTTCAAGCGCGGCTGGCCTGGGCTGCGTGGACCCTGTTCGCGTGCAATTCCACACGCGCACACTATTTTCTACGCGGCTGTTCAGACCCGCGTGTACTTTGTTTATTCCACAAAAGAGTGCTATTTCCGACTCCTGCATCTGTGATACTAACAGGTGGATTTATTCATTTCTATACCTTTCTCTACGTGGGAAGGAAGCTTTTCAAGGACTGTTGCAAGGTGACAGTGAACAGTACTTTGGACGCTATCCTGTGGTGCAGCAATCCGGTATCTAGCGTGAGCCTCGTGCCGTTCGGGATAAGTCTCCCTTACTAATCTTCCCTTCCTTGTCGTTTGTTCCAATTCCGGATTTTCCTCAAGAGACTTCTGCTGGATTCTTCTACACCAGTCATAAGGTCAGTGTGTGAATCAATGCCAAATACTGTTCTATCATAGAGAGTCGATTTGGGGCAGTTTCTTATGATACTTTATTTTGTTCTAGGCTGACTTCCTATACTTTACCCACGCCCTTTCCAGTGATCCATCTCTCTGCCTGTTTCATCAGTCAGAGAGTCGTATCATTTGGAAGGTCTAAACTTGACTTCACAACTATCAAATCGTGTGAACAGGGATCCGGAAGACCCTACCATCTGTATCCTTTTGAGTACCGTATCCTTTTCAGTCAATACCTTGGTGCTTTATGACACAGAGTCACTGCGTACCTTGCTTTCTGTTGCAGTATTCCTGAGGTAGACAAGAAGCTTTGGGGTCGGCGTCTTTGGCTTCTTGGCAGCTTGCCTCCTCTAGGCCGTTTTGATCATTGGGGTCATTTTCGCTCTCTCTCTCAAGCTCCTCGTGTTTCAGTGGCCTGCGCTTCCTGGCCGACTGTCGGTCTCTCAACTCGAGATACCCCAGGTACTGCCGGCTTTCTTGCCTGTCGGCATCTCTGCATTCTGCCAGCCTCTCCACGCTGGGGAATGCCACGCAAGGTGTGTGGATCTGCATTTCCTGGACACACCTCCCAGGAGGAAGTCTTCCGACCTATGCTGCCCTGCAGGTGACTCATCTCTCTTGCCTCACTCGGCATTGTATTTTTAGGTGCAGACCTCGAAAAGGGGTGTATATCAACTCCTCATTGTTCCTTCCAGGCCTGATGGTAATCAAATGGCGTCAAAAAACAAGTCAACTATTTGTGTATTCTGTTGTAAGTCAGTACACCATTTAATTTCCATATAACCAACAAAACTGTTATTAATTTGGGATAGAGAGGATAGCAAATAGCCCTATCTTTGGATAACCTGTCCTTTAAGGGGGAGTCCCCCCCGTGGGATCCAGCTTGCCCTGTCCCCTGAGGGTGTTAGACTTAGCAGGCACACCTCCCTAGTCATAAAGGTGGTGGAACACCCTTGGGGAAAGGGGATGAATTCCTTGGATTTGTCACAGACCCCAAAGAGAGCGATTGATATGGAGGCGTGAGGTGGATAATAGCCATAATCTGAGAAACTCTCGGTCTGAACTAGAAGCCCCTCCCTCCAGAACCCCAGTTAACAAGCCCAAGACCACTCAGGGATCTAGCCTCATTCCAGTGGTTGCCCAGATTTGGACATTGGGAGTGTATGGCTCCCAGACCAAGATCCCACAAAGTAGCTAAAGAAGAAGATGCCAGCTTCCAGACTGATGGGACGACGAGTGGGGGGCACATAAATCACCCAAGACTGTGAGTGACTGAACTTCCTCAGTGGATTGCCTGCCAATGGGACTCGTAGGTTGAGACTGTTGAAATCCAGAAATCATTTGTCGTTGTGCTTCCTAGAACAGAACAGAGACAAATGTTATTTTGATTTCCTGAACTGCAAACGATGTTTTGGAATACAGACTGAATTATTGGCGTAGCTAGCTTGAGAGTTTGTTGAGGTTGACCAGTTTATTATTTTGACCAAGTTTTGTTGTAACAAAACTCTGTATAAATATTGAACACTCTACCAAGATGTGTAGGGGAGATGATTATTGATCCATGTCCTCTTTGCATCATATGGTGTCAGATGTGGCATCATTCAACGTAGACACGAGGTCTACACGATGCTAGGAAGATAAAGCGACTAGTTAATAACCTAGGATGAAGCCTAGGCAGAGGCAGGGCGCCTTTTCAAGAAGTGGTAAATCCCAGGTTCCGAGGCTACTTCAGTCCCCCAGTGTCAAAGAGTCCAAGGAACAAAGTGGACGATGGCCCTACTGAAAACCAAGAATGCTCAAATGTGAGCCCTTCCAAGAAGAAGCTTGACACCAGCAGTGGGCGCATACATCCAAAAGGGCAGGACCAACCTCCAAAGACTATCCAGACATTTGCAGTACTATTGACTCAAGGTTTCACCCAATCGATCGAAGGCGAACAGACAATCAAAATCACATATGCAAAGAAGACCAGCCCTACAGCCACTGATGACAGGGAAAACCTGTACATGTTTCCTGGGCCGGGAAGAGTTCTCAACCTTCCTACAGAGTAGCTTACAGTTATGGAGGCGCAAATCCCAAGGGTGCTCCAGGTTCCTTCCCAGGAAGATGAAGGAAAAACTATTGACCAAGCTTGGAAGCAAACTTCCTGAGACTTCAGAGGGCCAAGGAATTCCATAAGGACCATCCGATGACGGGTAATGAGTTTTATTTTCCTTACACAACTGTTACTTCTCTGCAAAGGTAATCGGTGCATGAGAAATGAGAAATGCTGAGAATATTCACAAGACTCTAGGCTAGTCTCTGAATGGTGAGGATCCAGCAGACACAAGAGGGGGAAAATAGGAAACCTCAGCTAACCGTCGACACATGGATGTGACAGGAAAAGTATAGGAAGAGTCATAATACCATCCAATACTGTCCAAAAGCAAGTGTCTCAAATCCTGAAGTTCCAGTGCGCAACTAGCCCAATCGAAATGAACGTGAGCCATCCCAGGACTTGGAAAAATAGCCAACTAAAAGTTCCCAAAACCTGACAGAATCCACGAAGGAATTAAATAAACACAGTGCATAGCCCTTAGGGGCAGTCATTTTGCGTGGGAGTAAGCCCCAAACCAAAAATAGCAAAGCATTAATGGGAAAAACCAGCACCCAAAGACTACTTGCCTTACTATATGTTAGAAAACCATAAGCGGTCAGAGGTCGGTCCATGCGTGGAGATCTAATACCAAGGAGAGAGTTAGTTGAGACTCATTTGGGAAGCCACATCTCCAGAAAATAGTGGTCAGGGAAAGAGCTGAGGGAAGAGGTGGCACAGGCAAAGTAACATGGAAACGGGAAGGGGGGATCTGAATTCCAATATGGAGAAACAAAAAAGCACAATAAACCGATAGCACTCTGTAAACGACTACGCAATGTTAAGGAGAATGACACTGAGGTAACCCGGGAGTGATATAGCTGAGCTATGCAAGTGGAGTGCTAGGCACAGTGGGGGTGAAGTCTGTGTGTCTTCTCACAGCTGTGAGGTGATCATTGAATCCCAGTCCCAAAAGCCAGTGCCGTCTCCTATAGCATGAACTCTGCCAACCATATGGCGTAAGCTGTGAAAAAAGACGGTTGTGTGCCCAGGGGCTAGTATCCTGAAAGCCGTTTGTGGGTAGATTTTCAGGCCATTGTCATCGTAGGATTCTTCCAATGGCACAATCTCATTGGTCTTGGACAATCTCCTGCAGATGCTTGTAGCAGGCTCAATTAAGTTCCTTCTCGCCAGGCTCATCATGCACAGGTTTATCGGCTTTCAAGTCCTGGGTGCACAAGAACAGCCTATCGCCCAGTTGAGATAGAACTGAAGTCCCTCCATTTGGCTGCAAAAACCCACTAAATGTGTCCTGATCACCTTCTCAACATTCCCTTCTTTATTCCGGAGCTATAAACCTCTGTGTCTTCTGGGATGCATGACTTCCAAAATCAGAACTGTGGTGAAATCATGCTTCATGAACCTCAAAGCTCTAAGAAAAACTCCCTTCAGTCCCACGTGACATTCACACTGTCATTGTGGGATCTTTTTTCAACTCTCGTCTGGATTATTCAAATACTTTTTATTCCAACCTTACCATGTAGCGCATCAGAAGATTTCCACATGCCTAAAATGCAGCTGGCCATCGCAATGCAGGCCTTCACAGACATCTGCCAGTTGCTCCATTTCTAAGAAATCTTCACTGGATACCAGGTAAATACATCAGTTTATTTAAAGTATTCTTGACTCGCCTCCAAATTCATTAACAGCGTGCCTCCCACCGACTGGGAAAGCAAAATCCATCTCAACCATCCTACTGGAAAAATGCATTCTGCCGATCAGCTTTCACTCTAGATCCTGTTTCCGAAATTCCACAAAGAGGAGACAGAGGATTCTCTTTTACAGCTGCCTACATATACCTGCATAGAGCCTCTGATTTAGGAGGTGATGACTTGGGTAGCTGATTTAGGGCTCTGGCACTAATTCCCGACAACTAATTATCGCCTACCTCCTTGACTCGTTGCAACAGTCTTGTGCCTAAGAGGAACCTCTCTTGCCCTGGACCATCTCCTCTAGCCTGCACGCTTCCATCCTTCACCTTCTCCTGTTCTTCCTCGACATCATTCAGACCCATGCACGTGCCTTAACCCCTCCTACAGCCCATTTAGGTGTGTAGAGTACAGCTCATTCTTCTTAATTCCTTTCATCCTTTTTCTTCTTTCCTACTTTTCCTCCAACCTCCTCCTCAAAGGTCCTCAAAGGTCCTCTCCTGCTCCATCCCGATTTTACCTTCAACCATCTCCTCTATATTTCTCAGTTTCTTCCTCCAGAGGTTTTTCCGAACCTCTTTCATGACTCTACCACTCCTCCTCTGATGCTCCCACCAACCACCCACGAAACACATTTCTCTACTCTCTTGCTTTTATGCCTCTTCCTACTGCCTATATTCTTTTAACCTTCCCTCTAACCGCATAACTCCTTATGGTCCTTCTCATTTTCTCCTCATCACTTCTCCCCTCTTCCTAGTCTTCAGCACTTCTTTACACTCCCCATCCTCCTTGAACTCCACCTCCCGATCTTCCCTGTCCAGACTCCTTCCTCTACCAATTCAGCTTCTTCCTTCTTTCACTGCCAACACAACTCCAAACAACTCTTCCTCTACACCCACGAACGCACCTTGATGGCTGGTGGTGTGTATGTCAGGGACTAGCTCCATCCACAGGGACCTCCCCTGCTTAACAGTGTGCCGGTGATCATGTTTATTGGTTGAGTAAATAAATGATGTCACAAATCCCTTAAAGAATATGCCAACACTCTTGAGATGGCTCAATCTTGAACGGACCTACAGCCGCCCCTCTCTCGCATCTAAAAAGCACTGATCTGTGTTAGGTTTCCTAGGTGTAGGTCTTCTAGTGCGACCATGACAGCCCGTATGATGGTTTTTTCCTTCCTGAGTCAAGGAAAGTTTTCTCTGGGAGACCTCGATTTCAACAGCAGGTGTGTTGCTAGGCCTGTAAAAGATCAGGGGCTTAGCTAATGTCAGGACTGGCGGGACTGGGGGCTAGCAA
The DNA here is from genome assembly GCF_040938575.1 of Ambystoma mexicanum. Classification (NCBI taxonomy): domain Eukaryota; kingdom Metazoa; phylum Chordata; class Amphibia; order Caudata; family Ambystomatidae; genus Ambystoma; species Ambystoma mexicanum. Next base: position 1,223,250,444 of record NC_090934.1, on the reverse strand, counting down.
GCCTTTTGGTTGCAGCCCCTGAGCTTCTATCCCGGGGCTACAACCAAAAGGCATGGGGCTATAGCCCCCTCACCCACCCACCCTCTGTTCAACAGGAAGCTGGAATTTACAATTGTTTTCTCCCATAATACACGCTGCCCAGACTTCAGGTTCTGGCCCCTCTCCTCGTTCTTTGAGGAGGGGTCTGCAAGGTAATCTGGTTCAACTGTTTCCTCCCTTCATTCTTTGTGTTCTGCCTTAATGTGGATACAATAAATTAGCGCTAAATCTGGCGCTCCAGCCACCCCCCTAATTAGAGTTGCACTGGGAATGGCACTCCTTAGTACAGAGTTCCATTCATGATGTGGACAATGCCTGCTGCACTGCGCCTTGGCACCCATGCTGTGGCATCATAGAAGCTGGCACCTCAGCCGGACTCACGCAAAATAGAGTGTTGTACTTGATTTTAATAGGGGATATCTTCACACTTGTGATAGTTTTCTCTACATTGCTGCAGTGGACCTTTTGCCGTAATGGAGGCATGGGGTGTGGCTAATGGGTAAACTCTGGCCTTTTGGATGATTATCTGCATCATTAACATAAAACTGACTTAAAATAAATATATATTTCATTTGTATTTGTTTAACAATTAAAATGAAATTATTTTCCTTCTGGGTAAGGTTCACATTGCAGATTATCACCCAAATGAAATGACATAAGGCCCCCTCATATGATGATTCACTCCAGCGCCCTCAATGAGAAAGACCATCACTTTTTGACAGTCAGTCCTCGTTGCTTGCGCTGCACAAAGTGTGCCACCGGCACCATCCGAACATCGGCTGCAGCGGCAAGCAGCACACACTGTTGCAATAGAGCAGACTGCGTGTGCTGAGCAGAGCACCCCGCTGCACCCACCTCCAAATCAGAGCCTGAGTGGAGAATTATTAGATACTAAGAACTGAACCCACATGCTCCCAGTCATTGATAACCCTGAGAAAGAACTTACTGTGGCTAATAATTAGGCAAAGTCAAGAAATCCAGACCATCTCACACATTTTTGTATTATAATAAATGTTTATGTTATGGTAAATTTCAAATGGATTGTGTTCTCCCACGTATTCCTCTTCTTTGATATATCCAAGTCTGCTTGCAGCTTGCTTCAGAATTAATTTTTTCATAGGGCTGAGCATTCTGCGGTGTCGAGTCATGGTCTTCGACTGCCTCCGTAGCGTCCCTCGCTGTGACTTCGACAATGGTATATGAAGCATGCGTGCTGACCGTTACCTTAGTTCTAGTTTTTTCCACCTTTAATTGATGTACAGTGCCATAGGAGGAGACATCCTTGACATTTGCGAGAAAAAGAAAGGTGTAAGATACAGACATTCTAGGCAAGCAAGAGGGAATGGATGGAAGGTCCATGCGGAATACTTGCAAGGAAAATCCAGTCAAAAGAATGTTACCATGGGTAAGTAACTTGTTCATCGAATGGATTGCGTCCTCCCACGTATTCCTCATCTTTTATATATTCAAGTCTATACCCAGTGAGGGTCTGTTATGGGCATTTTTGCCCCACAGTCTGCACACCGTTTAAAAACTTGTCGTCGGTGTAGAGGAAATGTCAAACGAATATCGAATGGAACTTGATTGAAGTGAAACGCAATAAAAATTTTGCTGAGGTGGTACCTCCAAAGCATGCATTAATGCAGAAAAAACTGAACTGAGGTAACGGTCAGCGCGCGTTCTTCATATAATAGCGTCAACGTCATGGCGTGGGATGCTACGGACGCCGTCGAAGACCGTGACTCGATGACGCTCGGCCTTATTATGATATGAAAAATAAAATCCAAAGCAAGCCACAAGCAGACTTGGATATATCAAAGATGAGGAATATGTGGGAGGAACATCCAGTGGAAAGAACGTTACCACGGTTAAGTAACTTGTTCATCTGGACTAAAGTCACTCATGAATAGGGTAGCACCATAATCAGCTCCTCATTCTACCACCCCTAGTTGCTAAGGTATCTCACACCTCTATTGCCCACAGTAAACTGTGCCATTGTTGCTGGTATGATTATTGGGGCAACTGTTGATAAATGTAATGTGCTATTCCTGGGCATGTCACAAAATGTGTTTTAGTGTCTCATTACATTTTCACGCCAGAGTAGTCACTAACCTACTAGATAAGAGCCATGTCCTCCCTTACTTAAAAGGCCTAGTTGACTGCCCTTGCCGAAAAGAATTGATTTTAAAGACTTCAATCTGGTTCATTTTTTATTTTTTATTTTATTGTTTAAAGCGCAGGCCTAGCTTTATTGTTTAAAGCGCAGGCCTAGCTTGAGATCAGCCGAGCGCTGTACAAAGTGTGGGTAGTCGGCATTTGGGCTGGCATCTTTTAACAGTTGGGCAGTACTGTGAGTTCTGTGCGTCAGTAGGTGCATCCATTGCAATTAGTCCTTGGTCAGGTGTTGTTGAAAGAGCCACATTTTGAGAAATGTGTGAAATTGGAGAATTGTGGGGGCATTCCGAGCCAACACCTGGATCGAGTTCCAGAGGGTGGGTGCATGACAAGAGAAGGATTGTTTGCAGATCCTCGCTTTGCGGACGAGTTGTCATTCAAGCGGGTTGGTCGATTTGCTGCATGAGGAGCGTGTGCCAACAAATATGTGGAGCTTAGCCACCAGGTATACTGGTGTGCTACTCATGACTGCTGAGCAGCATCCTTGCTTGGAGTGGAAGCCAATGTAGTTCACCTAGGATGGGGGTAATTTGGTCAAATGTCCCTGCTCCTGTTATAAGACGTGCTGCAGCATGGTGGACTGCTGTTAGGAGAGCCAAGTGAGCAGCTGAGAGCCCTGAAGGTAGAGCATTTCTCCCATCGATGTGCATGACCACAAGGGCCTTCACTATGGTCCAGAAGTCCTGCGGCGGATGAAGGGTTTGATTGTTCGAAGAGTAGAGATTCTGACCCAGGCTATTTGGGCCTTCATGGCTATGTGTTTTTGAAAGGACAGATTGCTGTCAATGGTGAAGCCTTAGGATTCTGCCGAGTCTGAGAGTTCTGGATCAAATCCTTCTTGGTGCATATCATTGAGCCATTGTTGAATATGTTTTTTTTTTAGTGGGTGGACCGATGAAGACAAATTCAGTCTTGGATGGGTTTATTTTGAGGTAGGCAGTCGACATCCAGGAATGGATGATGGCTAGGTAATCATGGAGACGAATGATGTCCTGTGCACTGTTTACTCTCATGTACAACTGAGTATCTTCAGTGTATTGGTGGATGGCTATATTGGGATCTTTGAAGTGGGTGCCCAGAGGCTCCATGTAAAGGTTCAAAAGGATTGGTGACAGTATGGAGCTTTGGGGGACTCTGCAGGAGACATGCAGTCAGTTAGAACGCAACAAGTTTATCTGGACAGCCTGGTGTCTGCCTATCACAACAGTGCCATAGAATCCCATCCTGTCAGCAAGTAAGGAGGGAAGGATGAGGTGGTCGACAGTGTCGAATGCAGCTGAGAGGTTAAGTAGGATGAGATGGCATGATCCGCCCTTATCCATGATTTCAAGAGCATGATTCACCACCTGGATAGTGGCTGTCTCGACGCTAAACTTTGGTTAGAACCGTGACTGCTAGTCATTTAGGAGGTGGAGTTGTTTGATTCTAGCGAGTAGTTGTGTAGCAACTACTTTTTCAAAGATTTTGCTGGTAAGCATGAGGTTCGTAATGGACCTGTAGTTGGCCAGGTCATCTGAATCTATGGTTGTTTTTTTCAAAAGAGGTCATATGAGACCAGTCTTGAGGGTGTCCGGTAATGATCCTTCTGTGTGGGAGGCATTGATGATGCTGAGGAGCACATTGAGCCCTAACCCATCAATTGTTTAATGATGAAGGCCAGAATTATATTGTCAGAGCAAGACGTAGGTTTCCAGATGGACAATGTACGTGCCGGGGGGAAGGGAATGCAAATGCTGTGGGAGGTTGATTTGATGGTCTATTTTTTCAATAAGAAATGTGTTGATTCTGTTGCTTTTTCCTGAGTTACTGGTACCTCAGGGTCGGGTGAGGGTTTGGTGCAATGCTTTACTACTTCTAAGAGGGCTTTGCTTCTGTTAGAGGCTGCCGCAATGGTGGTGGAGTTGTAAGTAGCTTTGGCATAGGTAATCGGAATCCTACGGTTTGCACGCAGAGATTTGAGGTTGGTGAGGTCTCCCGAGTTATGGTTTTGCGACACCATTTCTAAGGCTCTGATTGAGCGTTGGTTGGAGGCTAGCTCGGGGGTGTACTATGGGAGGGATGGTTTGGTCTTAGCCAAGCTGGATTTTAGGGGGGCATGAGTGTCCACCAGTTTCGTAGTAGAATTGCTGAATAATTCCAGGAGGCCCAAGGCATTCCCTGTGCTGGAGAAGGTTGCAAAGTGTTCTTCTAATGGATTGTGTCCTCCCACGTATTCCTCATCTTTGGTATATCCAAGAAGCTTGCTTCGGATTATTATTATTATTTTTTTCATAGGCTCGAGTGTCATGCAGCCTAGAGTCTTGGTCTTCTATGGTCTCTGTAGCATCCCTCATGATGTTGAAGCTGGTATATGAAGCACGCATGCTGACCATTACCTCAGTTCTGTTTTTTCCACATTGCTGCATGCTTTGGAGCTACTCGCCTCACCAACATTTCAATTGCATTTGTTTCTTGAATCAAGTGATTCAATATTCTTCAAACATGTCCTCCACACCGAAGATAGGTTTCAAACAGTGTACAGACTATGGGGCAAGAATATCCATCACAGACCCTCACCGCATCTGTCTGAGGTGTTGGGGGACAGGCCACAAGGTGGGTGACTGTGTCTCATGTCAATGTATGACTGTCAAGGCCTTGCAGGAAAGGAAGGGGAAACTCTATGCAGGTAAGCCCTCTCCCAAATTCCCAGCCCTTATCCCATCCAAAAAAGAATTGTCCTCCGAGTCATGGGATATTTCCCCTCGAGAGCAAACGTCAAAAACATCAGAGACGATCGAGGTTCAGTTCACGATGCTTATCGCCCTTTTCTTATAAGAAGAGTAAGAAACGGCATCACAGGACCTCAACATAGTCATCTATCTCTCCCGAAAAAGTTTTGTTCCCAAAGAAAACTTAGACTCTCGCGGAATGGGAAAGCTTCCACTTAAAAATGCTTGATGTTTTCCAGAGGCAAGCTCCTCCGAGTGTTCCTCTCAAGGAATCAGGGAAACAAAACCACCCCTCAGCGTCTGGCAAGACCAGCGGGGAGTCTTGAGTGTCTCCTTCTCATACCTCACGGCCTGGGAAGAGAGGTTCCTCGACGCAAGTTGAAGGAGTCTTCTTCAGCACATAAGAAAACGCTGTGTCTACCTGGTCATAGCCTTTATCTCCGATATCGAAGCCTTCTTCGAAGGTATCGAAGTAGTCAAGCTTATCGCCGGAACCTTCGAGGCATGTTATCCACTTGAATCCATCGAAGCATGTTAAACCGTCGGCTCATTCACGGAGCCCTTCGAGGAGGAAGTCATAGAAGACCTTGACGCCTTCAACATCATCGGGGCATTCACTGCCTCGGAAGACTGTAAAACCCACTGTTGAACCAACCAAGTCATTCGAATCCATGCCTCCACCTGGTTTCTTCAGGCAAATGGGCTGCATCTCGAGGAAGATGAAGAGGAGGATCAAGCCCCTTTTGGGTATGAGCTTGGGACACCAAATGTTCCAGAAGAACTAATTTCTCCAGAGTCCAAAATGCAGAATCTGGTGGAAACACTTAAGGAAACTAGCAGCTCGGAAACATCTGCAGAGACTGAATGTGGTAATCGAGAGGTGACTGGTTTTGCTGATCCTTCTTATAGATCTGTAATTTGTAAAGGGGCTGAATATCTAGGGTGGTCTAAACCTGCAGCTACTATGGAGACTGATGACCTGACTGATATCTTAGAGAGTGCTCCAGTTAAAGAAGCTGTACTACCATTTCATGCTGCCTTAAGAGTACGGGTTATGGAAAATTGGCTCAAGCCAGATTCCGTTCCCCCTGTAAACAAACTCTTAACCAAAAAATACAGAATAGCTTCTGTGGACCCTCCGTTTTTGAACAGGCACCCTGCACCAGAAAGCCTGATTGTTCAAGCGGCATCAGTTTCGTCTATGTCCACAACTTATCCTTCTGCTCCTGCAGGTAAAGAGGACAGAAAAGTTGACTCTTTGGGAAAGAGTGTTTATTGCAGGGAGAATGGCACTAAAATCGTCCAATGCTACAAGTGCCATGGCTAAATACACACACACCCTTTGGGGTGTGGCTGCCTTAGCAGCAGAACATATTCCAGAGGGTGAGGAAAGGGGAGGCTTTTTAAGCCTAGTGCTAGTTGGAAAGGATGCTACGAGGCAGTCTTTACAGTCCAGCCTGGATACGGCTGATTCAGTAAGTAGCTCCATGGCGACCAGTATGGTCATTAGGCTGAATCGGATGGTCTCCAGCCGGCCCTCTGACTGGGGATCTCCAAACAGCCCTTTAAGATGAGTAGCAGTACCCTCGAGATAGATGGGGATGCAGAATCGTGCCCATGCATCAAATAACTATGACAACTCAATAGTTTGGCAAAGGGAGTCTGTTTAATGACAAGTACATAAAACGGGGAGTACAATGAACATCAGCATCTGCTCAATCTTCTTGCTCTCTATTCCAACTCCACTCATTTTTAGAAAAAACACAGTATTTATAGCAAAAACTCATCTTCATTGACGTGCAATCTTAAAAACCTAACATGCAACGTGATTGGTTATAGGAAGGTAACTTTATCATAGGTACTGTATCTGTATGCGGTAACGGGCAGAGGGGATTGGATAATCAATGTCAGGTGGGGCATCTAAGCCCTTCCTTCCACATGGCTACTATGAACGTCACTAAAAGTACAACATCCCATTGGCTCTACTCTCTATAGGACCGTAGATTACACGGTCCACTATGATTGGGTTGGCATCAACCCCACTCATACTTTTCCACTCCCGCATAGCAGCATGCAGGACAACCAGCCAGGTGCAGGGAGCTCATCTGCACCCCAGCTTCCCTCCAATTATGTTACAATCAATCATCACCTCATGTGTCAATTACTGCTTTGTAGTTTGGCCTCGAGTTTGCTTCTTGAACTGAGAACTTTTAGGGAGTATGGGTATGGCGGTGATCCATGCGTAGGTGTGAAAGTCTCACTCTTCCAGCCTGCCTTGTCAAGTGACTAGGACACTGTGAAATCTACCTCTTCTTCATTTATTTTTGTGTATTTGATTTAATTCTGCCATTCTTCTACCATCTGTGGCTTATCTTGACCTTTCTGAACAGGATACTCTGTTCTTTTCTCTTTAATTGCATCCACTGTCGACCTTTTCCAACCAGATACGACCTTGGCTTCTTGGCATGGTTACCTTAAACTGAGTTTCGCTCTGTCTTAATTCTCAATTTGTTTGCTGCAACACTCTCCTCTTCAGACCTTTAGTAACCTTTGTTCAATTCTGCTCATGTGCGTAGTGGAATTATACTTATGTATTAAGTGCTTTTGAGGTATATATATATATATATATATGTATATGTTGGCGCTTGCCGCAATCTATTTGACTACTAAGCTCATGCAAGCTTCACAATGTCTTTGTGTCTTGCGGTTTCTTGAAGCTGTACACGCTTAAACTAAATGAATATCTTCATCGTGTATATGGCATAAGCTTCCTTCATCTTGACATCAACTTCTTCACCTTAGGCTCAAGATGTCCCTTATCCACAGTATTTCGTCTCTTTGTCAGTATTTCCAGGTCATTATATCTTTAGGTGCGTCAGTCTGATTTCTTATGACGTCACCATTCGTCTTCCTTTATTATCTTCTTGGCTTCTTCGGGTATTCCATTATGACAACCATCATTTTCTCTTGACTGTATATATGGTTTTCTTAATGGGTACCTTACTGTCCAGGTTTTCTTATGTGTCGGTACTTCAATTGGTGCTGTTACTCTAATAGGCACTGGGCATAGCCCTGCCGCTGCTCTTTGCTAGTTTATTTGTTCTTCGTACGTCAAATACTTTGGCATGAAAGTACTGGGTACTACGAAGGTGGTGGCTGGGGTGTGGATGGCACTTGGCACTTCCTTTTCAAGGCGCATTTCATGATTTAGAAAGTCAGGTTTTTCTGCGGATGTACAGGCACGATTACTTGACATGGCTTTTGATGGAACTTTTCTGTTTGGAGAAAAGGCTGACAATAGTCTGGAGAAGCTTCAGGCTCTAGAGCTGCAGCTAAATCAGTAGTGGCAGCAATCAGACAACCTCAACCTTCCAGTCAAGGATGGAGAGTATTTCCTTTTCATTTCTATTCCTCAATTTATAGAGGAAGAGAACAGTTCTCGCAAAGGGGTCAGAGGAAAGCGTCTCGTGGAGGCAAAGGAAGAGGACGTAGAACTCCCTGCGCATCACTTGCAGTTACCCTCAGCTGCAGGTGGAGCAGCAAAATTATTCCCTCACCCACAAGTCTGTGGTAGGAGGCAGACTGTCACATCACGGAGTTGGCAATGCATAACGTCGGATGCCTGGGTGCTACAACCATAGCAGACGTTTACTGTCTCCCATTCCTAAAGAAACCTCTAGATTGCCCCCCAAATGCCAGTTCTTCTCTGGTTCCAGATCGGCTTCTTCAACAGGTGATTCTCATCTAGTTGGATAAAGGTGCAATAGAGCTGATACCTGTAATAGAGAGAAACCAGGGATGGTACTCTCCCTACTTCCTAATTCCCAAAAAGGACAGAGGAGTGCGACCCATCTTGGACTTGAGATGCTTGAATAAATTCCTCAGGAAGAACAAGTTCAAGATGGTAACTCTTTCACAGGTCCTACATGCCCTTCGGCTCCAGGATTGGTTGGTGTCATTGGTATCATTGGACCTTCAGGATGTTTACTTTCTTGTGCCCATACATCAGAAGCACAGAAAGTACCTGATGTTCATAGTTGATGGTTCTCATTATCAGTTTTGGGTTCTGCCATTCAGGCCCAATGATCTTTTGACAGTGGTGGAAGCAGGTCTAAGGAGGGAAGGGATTCACATATACCCCTACCTGGACGACTGGTTGATCAGACCTTGTTCTCCGCAACAATCCTCTCTAGTTCTGCAAATAATACCAAGAAATTATTTGAGATCGTCAGGACACTGGAAAAAACCAAAGCCCAGATAAAACAGTTTGTCCCTAACAACCTAGACTGTGAGGCAGTGCAAAAAGCTTTTGCTGACAAAGTGCACAAAGCACAGTATTGTATCGCTAATGGGAAAGAGATTAATGCAAAACCAACCTCCCAAAGTTTTGCTTCTCAGTCCCAAGCTCAAGAAAGTCCTCAATTTGTGTTTGAAAGCATCACTGTGGACTCCCTCATCAAAATCCTTAAAGAAATGCGTCCCATAACTTGTCAAACAGGCACTCTCCTCTCCAAAACTGTTTTAGATCATCCAGATATCTTTGCACCCTTCCTGACCAATTTTATTAATGGCTTGTTTTCTGATTACAATGTGCCCGATCTCCTAAAAAATTTAACAATTACCCCTTTACTAAAAAAACAACTTAGGTACTGCAATACATTCTAATCTCAGGCCCATCACTAACATCACTTTTATATTGAAAGTAGTTGACAAAGTAGCTGCTATCCAATTCCAAAAACATCTGGAGAAATCAGACATTTTACACCAACGACAATCAGATTTCAGGAGCTCACACGGGACAGAGATGGCGATGCTTGCCCTGCAAACGGAAATGTTAGACATCATGTATGAAAGTAGATCAGGGCTGCTGATGCTCTTAGACCTTTCAGCTGCCTTTGATCTTGTAGACCACCCTAAACCTTTAATATGAATCCAGGAAATAGGTAACTGCTCTGTCAACACAGTTAAATGGTTTCAGGCATTTCTTAGTAATAGAATGTCTAAGATTGTCTGGGGAAATGCTTCCTCGAACCGAGAATCTATCACATGCAGAGTTCACCACGGGCATGCTTATCCCCCACACTTTTCAACATGTTTTGTCACCCACTGTGTGATCACTTATACTCTACTGGGCTCCACTTCACTAATTATGCTGACGACACTCCGCTTGCATTTAAGCTGAGTGGAGACTACATAAAGGACGCCGGTCTCATTGCATCCGTATATGAAAAAATACAAATATGGATGGCAGAAAATGGGCCGTGTCTCAGTAGTGAGAAGACTGAACTTGCATCTTTGGTTCGGCCCAAGCAAGAGAAAAACTAGGAACTGCCTATGCTAAATTTTGAATAGATCAACATTCTATAAAAATAGTTAGCAAGGTAAAAAGTTGGGGTCACATTTGAGGCATCTTTTAATGCGAAAGCTCAAGTTGCAAATGTTACAAAAAATGTACGGTACTATCCAAGGCTCCTACGTCTGGTAAAGCCTTTCATCTCAGACAAAAACTACTACGTTACCTTGGTCAGAGTTCTAATTATGCCAAGGCTGGATTACTGCAACACCTTATTAAGTGGAGGCAATAAATCCTGCATTTAAAAATTGCAGATTTTGCAAAATGATACAGTTAGAATCATCAAATATGTTCCAAAACATGAGCACATATCACTGCACAGAAGAGAACTGCACTGGCTTCCACTGGAAGCCAGAATAGAATTTAAAATGAACACTAGGGGCCTCATTACAAGGATGGCGGAGAACCATGGCGCTGTTAGCGCCATGGTTCATGCCGGTAAAATACCGGCACGCCTTGGTGGAAAGGAGAATTACCGCCCCATTCCAAGGTTGGCGGGGCGGTAATTCCCCCTTCCACCATTGCCCTTCCCCATTCCCATTTTTGCCCCATAGGGCTCAATGGGAATGGGGAAGGCGCTAATTACGGTACCGCAAACTGCGGTACCGTAATTAGCTCCCTGCGTCCCTTTGCAGGTTGGTTTTTAACGCCTGCAAAAAGCAGGCGTTAAATCCCCCAACCCGCAAAGGGACCTCGTAGTAAGGCAGTATGGATTTACCAGTACCGGTATTTTACCGGTACCGGTAAATCCTTACCGCCATCCGTGTATTGAGGCCCTATGACTCACAAGTGCCTGTAGGAGATGCACCTAGATATTTGAAAGCGTGCATTACCGTTCAGAATTCTGCCAAGACTACCAGAGCTAAGGATTCTATGCAACTGATATGCCCTAGATTTAGACGGGCTAAGGGAAAAGAACGGTCATACCCAGTGAAGGCTGCTGTAGCAAGGAACAAATTACTGAAAAACCTCTGTTGTGAAGGAAACCTGTCTGCCTTCAAAAAAGCATTAAAGACTTTTTTTTATTTTCATAAGCAATTACATCTGCCTTATGGACTATTAATCCTCTGTCTTTCATTCTCACCTCTTATTTGATCTGTCATTTCCATGCCATGATGCCTGTGGGTTACAGCGCGTAAGAAATAGATAAATAAAATACAATAAATCCCAGAGTCATCTCAGTCGCAACTCCCTGAACTTCAAGAAATCCCACTTGACACCTTCTCAGAAGCTTCGATTTATTGGAGCAGTCCTGGACTCAGCATCGGGAAAAGATTTGCCACCCGAGTTAAGGCCTCAACACCTCTTGCAGATGGTCCAAAAATTTCAGAGTGCCCAAGATCTTCCAGCCTACGACTTCCTAAGGTTGCCCCGCCTCATGGCATCCTGCATTTTTCTGGTGCCAGAAGCCTATCTGAGAATGAGATCCCTTTAGTGCTCTCTCAGATTCGAGTGCTCTCAATTATCTGGCAGAATGATAGACCTTCTCCAGGTCCTGACAAAGGTCACCCACGATCTCCTTTGGTGGACCAGCCCAGACAATGTGATTAGAGGAGAACCTTTTTGACAACTGTGGCCGAAGATGACAGTTGTGACAGACACCTCTCTCACAGGACGGCGAGTGCACATGACGGATCTTTCAGTAAGCGGACACTGGTCTCAGTTGGAGTCCAGACTCCATATCAACCTTTTAGAGCTAAGGGAAATCAGACTAGCGCTGGTGGCCTTCTTGCCTTCAATACGGGGAAAAGTGTCCTGATAATGATGGACAATACAGTGGCCATGCCCAACCTCAACAAAAGAGGAGGCGTTGGGTCATTTCCCCTGTGCAGAGAGGCAATGCAGCTCTGGTTCTCGGCACTGAGAAAATGAAACACTTCTGTGGCTGTTCATCTAGCCGGAGAAAAGAACACAGTGCGGACGCTCTGAGCAGGCAGAGCACAATTTCCCATGAGTGGGAGCTAGCTCAGGAAGTCCTTGTAGAAATCTTCGCCCTTTGAGGGGCCCTCAAGTGCAACTGTTTGCGACCAGTGTGAACCGTAAGTGCGAGCTGTTCTGCTCCAGGGAATTTCCACAAAGAGGAGAAGTAAGGGGACACGTTCGTAGTAGGCTGGGATTTTCCACTGCTGTAAGTGTTTCCAGAAGTCCCTGTCATTCCTCACCTGATCAGGAGGTTGGGGAATTTCGGGAAAACCATGATCCTCATTGCCCCAAATTGGGCCAAGAGAACGTGGTACACAGATCTTCTGAAAATGGCCCTGTGCCCTCCAATTCGTCTTCACCAAAGGAGCCCCTACTCTGGCAAGAGGGGGGTCACATTCTTCACCCAGAGATCAGGACTCTCAATCTTCACGCCTGGTGTCTGAAAGGGTGAGATATAAGGACTGGGACCTTCCGGAAGATGTAATGGTATCCAGTCATTGCAACGAATACAAAGCATTGAATGCCAAAAGCATTGAAAAAAATGTATTTTTTCCAAAGGTAAAGGTTTTATTTGAAGTATAATGGGGTTTAAGGGGTAAAAAAACAGGATTGGGGGGGTTCCCCCATTAAAAGAAAAAAGAAAAAAATGCATTCAATGCTTTTTTTAGATGCCAAGGCATTTGATGCTTTGGCATGCGATGCAATCACTATAAACCGATGTAATTAATGGAGGTGTTGCTTTCGGCTAGAGGCCAGCAACTAAATCCCTGTACCGCTGTCATTGAAATTAATTTTGCAGTTGGTGCAGGGAAAATAAACGTGATCCTTTCACATGTTAACTTCCCCGTGTTCTATCTTTCTTGCTCCACCTAACCCATTCTGGGTTGCAAGTGGCCACAGTGAAGGGCTACTTAGCGGCAGTATCAATCTTTAAGAGATCTCCGGATGAGGGATCGTACTTCAAGGTGCCGATTGGGGTACAATTTCTTAAGGGCCTAACAAACATGTTTCCGCCTACTCCCTTCATTTACCAACATGGGATTTGAATCTAGTACTAAGATGTCTTAAAGGAGCTCCATTTGAACCCTTGAATTTTTGTCCTATAAGAATTCTCACCATGAAAACGGCCTTCTAAGCAACTATCACGGCTGCCCGTAGGGTAAGTGAGCCACAAGCCCTGTTTTCCAAACCACCTTTCACATCCTTTTCCAAGGGCAAGGTAGTTCTAAGGGTTCGGTCATCTTTCCTTCTGAAAATGGTGTTGGAATTTCACCTTGAACAACGTATAGTATTACCAACTTTTTATCCACCTCCTCCTCCGTCAAAAGAGGAGGAGAGATGACATTGTCTGGACCCTAAAAGGATATTAAGCTACTATATTACATGAACGGCAAGTGTTCGTCAAGATGACCAGCTCTTCATCAGTTATGCTGGTCAAAGATTAGGCTTGGCGGTCACAATACAAACAATCTCAAGATGGATTGTCATGTGCATAACAGAATGCTACTCGTTGGTAAGCAAAGATTTGCCCAAAGGTTTGAGAGAGTGTTCCACTAGAGGGGTGGCTGCTTCCTCAGCTCTGGACAGAGGTGTGCCACTGTAGGACATTTGCAGAGCAGCAACCTGGTCTTCCCTTCATACTTCCAGTACATTTTACTGTGTAGATTCTTTATCGTGAGAGGAAGCCACATTTTGCAAAGCTGTCCTCCATAATATAAACAAATAAGTACATTCTCAACACCCACCTCCTACAAAAAACTGCTTTGGGAGTCTATGAAGGATGAGGAATAAGTGGGAGGACACAATCCATTTGAAGAACAAGTTACTTACCTGTGGTAACGTTCTTTCGACTGGATGTTACTTTCATACATTCCTCATCGCCCTACCATCCATCCACTCTTGCTTGCATAGAATTTCTGTGTTTTACACCTTCCTTTGTCGCAACATCAAGACTGACCCCTCCTGTGACACAGTATGAAAATTAAAGGAGGAAAAAACTAGAACTGAGGGAACAGTCAGCACGTGTGCTTCATATACCATCGTTGATGTCAGGAGGGATGCTGCGGAGGTTGTCAAGGACCATGACTCGTCACTGCACGACGCTCGACCCTATGAAAAATAAATACTGAAGCAAGCTGCAAGCAGACTTGGATATATCAAAGATGAGGAATACGTAGGACGAACATCCAGTTGAAAGAACGCTACCAAAGGTAAGTAACTTGTTCGTCTAGCTCATTGACCGGGAAGGTTCTAAATGAGTGGCGTTGAGTGAGGGGGCATTTACCCTGACCTTTGTAAGCCATAGTCGAGTGGGTGACTGATGATGGAATGGTGGCGTGGTCAGACCAGTCAAATGAGATAGGGTTTGTATAGATGATGCAGGGGGATGATGTGAAAACTAAGTCTAGGGTCTTGACTTTGTTGTGTGTGGGGTAGAGTACCATTTGCTTAAGGTGCATGGAAGCCGTTTGTGTGAAAAAGCATGCTTTGAGTGCGGTTGTCAGCCTGTGACTCCGTTACGCTAAAAATCACAGAGAAAGACATTATTTGAATGTGCTAATTTGGCAGAGGAGAGTAAGTTGGAGATGTCTCCAATGTAAGTCCCTTCTGTGAGGTGCTGTGTAGATGAGGTGGAAGGTGGTGGATCCCTTGTGCGATAGAGGGAATCGGCAGGCGAGTGATTCAAATGAGCTTGGTCTGAGAGAGGGGGTGATGAAGCATGGCCCATTGCTCCTGTGGATGATTGCCACTCTGCCTCCTGCCCTTCCTGGCCAGTCGGCATGTTGGATGCAGTAGCCTTAGGGCAGGAGGATGTCGAAAACATGTGGGGAGGATGGGGTAAACCATGTTTCAGTGATGAACAAGGCATCAAGATTGTTGTACGAGATGACCTCAGCGATCCCTTCAGTGTGAGTGACTTCTGAGCGAGCATGGATACATAAATCAGTGTATGGCCCTGCTCCTCTTGACTTGCAGTATAATGTCAGGAGTCATGAACCCACTAAAAGCCTGCAATCTTCAGATAAACACATACTTCTCATCATTCCGACTGAACTAAGCCAGAATTTTGAGGTGGTCCTTTGGCATTCTGCCAGATAAACTGTGACAATCCTTACAGCAAGACACTTGCCTATGTACTATCTGCTGACAGACAGAAGGGAAATCAGGATATTTGTCGTATAAGCTTATTTGTTTAGTTGTTGGTGCTCTGAAGTTGCATTCAACAATATCATCATTCAATTCATTATTTCTTCATACTTATTTCTAATCCTTTAACCTTTCACCCACCCATTTCCCCCTTTTCCTTCCGTGGGTCTTTCTTTCTGTTCCTTCATCCTTTCACTCTTTCCAACTTTCCTTTCTTTACCCTTCCTTTCTTCCATTGTTGCTTTGATTCTTCCACTGATACTAACTTCTGTCAACCAAAACGTCCTCCTGCCTTTGATAATGTGTGTTACCTCTTTGCTCCCTCAGTGACGGATCGAGTCTCTTGGCACTTGCAGGACCCCCTGGGCTTTTCACTGGTGCCTCTGAACCCTCATGTTTATCGTAAACTGGTGTCGGAGAATGGCCATCATGGGATCAGAGTGGAAAACCTTCAAATCCAGGTAAGAGTTACATCTCACACTTCAGAGCTGAAGCCCTCAGGGTCTGAGCAACAGCTCCAGTATATAGTCATTATATATCCAGTCTGCTGAAAGTGGCCTATGCTACTCAGATACAGACCCTTAACAAGCCCTCAACCTCTGAGGTAAATGTGAAGATCCCTTCATTAACCTTTGACCTCTAAACAAGAACCCTGCCTCAGAGGCAGAGCTACAACGCCCCCTATTACCTAAGTCATCTAAACAAGAGGCATACCTATGAGTAAATGAGCACCCCTTCACTTAAACCACGGGTCCCCAAGCAACACTTTTAGTTCTGAGGTATTATCTCCTCATTGACCTTTGACATTTTACAATTCCCCCAAACTCTGAGGTAACTGATCAGTTCCTGTAGTTAACATTTAGCATCTAACGTAGACCTTAATAGCTGAGGTAAATAAGTGGTACAGGGTTCATTCATCCCCCGGTTTTTTTCGGGACACTTTTTGCTGAAAAATGTTTGCTGAAAAAACATCTCAAAATGGGGCGAGGGCAGAGGGGTATATAAGGGGTAGGGTGGGGTGGTTTATAGAGATAAATAATATGGCAGAGGGTATAGGGGGGATACAACCCCCAACCCCCCAAATAAAAAAAAGAATTCAATGATTTCAGCAAAAAGGTCTGCGGAAAGAAAACAGTTGAATAATGAAAATAGAACCAAATAAGTATTCTACCACAGTAATAAATAAGACCCCCTACCTCCAAGGTAAAGGATCTTTCAGATGAGGATCTACTTTTGCCACCATCAGAAATTCCATTTCAAAAGCCACCTCTTATTTAAAGGAAACCCTCCTCTCACTGAACCTCAACCACCAGATGAAGAATGTTCTGCTGAAGAAGTCTCTCCCACCGCTAACTCTTCACCATCTAAGGACTCCTAAGTGGAACGTTTCCTCATAAGTTGCCAATGCCTCAACAGGACGCGATCCATTCGGCCCACTGGTTGCGGGCTAAAGAAGTCAGTCTGACATCAGGCGGATTCATTAGGATAGTGTCACACAGCAGTCTCGGGCTTCACTCTCAAGCCGACTGTCGACTTTCCAGTTCCAGCATACAGAAAATCACGCACACGTACCATAGAAAGGGCGCAGGAAACCTATTCATGAAGAAATTAGCTCATTTATTTAGATATATCCCGACATCAGATATAGATTTAAAATCCACCCCACCAAAGAATAGTCATTGTTAAAGGAATGGTCCAGTTAGGAATGTATGGGGATTGTATAGAGTGTGGGGACATTAGAAGAATTGTATCCTGAGCATACCATTTTTGCATAATGGCATAAAAGCTTTTATACAACAGAAAGCACATACTCCTTGAGGTGTATAGTAGTTAAAAAAATATTCTTTACAACCTGCATTGAGAGCAATGGCACGTAGGAACAACCTTATGAATAGCTGGCCTCGGCATGCTATGTTACCTTACTGGGATTTTAACCGTGCCTCGCTAACATTTGCATTGTGTGACGTAATGACTAGCAGCAAAGGTATTGAAGAAGTCTTTAAACAGTAGGGAAGGGGGATTTACAAGTCACTAGAGCCCTTTAAGATGGGCAGATAGAATCAATTCAAATTCCTTTAATTCTCCCGTTTTGGGGCTCAATAGCTTCAAACCAGGCTTCCAGATACCTTACTGTAGTGTTGCAGGTGTTAAAATGGTTGAGTTATGCTTTCCAATGGTGAGTCAGCATCAAGATGATTTGGGGCGAGGACTTCAAGTGGGTTGTGTGGTTGGTTGCTTCCACAGAGTCAAGCTGGGGGTAGAGTCAGGTCAATCCGCTCCATTAGGTGAGATGACTTGAAAAGCAGGTAAGCACATTGAAGTGCTTGGAGTACCAAAGGAAGCACCACAGTCCCTGTAGTGTCTTAAAGTAAGTCTAGCACAATCGAGTTGGGAGACCCAAACAAGGTTATCCAGGGGAAAGGAGAGTCCTTTGTTCTACCCTTCCATTTGAGGCATGTTACATGTTGCAGGAATCCTTCAGCTCCAGTGTGCAGGATCCTGGGTCCAGTGTTCATGCAGTAGATATGTCTTGGTCCACAGCAGTCACCCCAAATATTCCCTCAGTTAGATCTGACAGTGGTTTACTTATAGACCTTTGGCGATCAATCAGGATTGTCTCTCAAACCCAGGAAAAAGAGGATCCCCCCTGTATTTCAAACCCCAAGGCTAGGAACAGCTCTCCCCAGGCCGGGGAAACTTAAGAAATGCGTCCCCAGATGTACAAAAAACAGGCAATACAGCTCATGAGCTAAAGCAGACCAGAAGGAGCAGGCAGTTAATAATGCACCATACGGCTATAGGATCCCCCCTACGTTGATATCAGAGGTACCTTTCATTCCAGCACGCCTTTCATGAAAGAACTGAATTGTTGAATTCCCTGACAGGGAATAACTCCATACCCAAAAAGCAAAGATTCCCTACCACGTGGGATTTGAATAGCGGGGACTGAGTCTTAATTCCCCTCGATCTCACTTCATACCCATATGGGATTCCTCAAAGCAGGAACTGTGATTTGGCCAAAGCAACAGACCGTAGAACTAGTCCCCCTTTCCCAGGGAAGACTACCACAAAATCAGAGACACATGCTAAATACTTAAAAAGACGGAATGCAGGGTAGCTGCTCGGACAACAACCTGGGGAATGCCAGTAGACAGTCACAGTCGAGGTACATGTGTGCACTATGCTTTTTACATGAAACATTAAGAAAATTTGTTATTTCTGGCAGATTTCACTTTCAAAAACAGAATTACCAGCATCATTTTATAATTAAAAAAATCAGAAATGCTCAGGATGTTTCGCCCTCACTGATGGTATCCCGTTACACATAGTTATTAGGCAATCTGGCATTCTGAAAGAGAGAGGGGGGTTGGTGATAAAGGTTGCAATGGAAGTGCATTAAGGTCTGATAGTGGCATATTTCCACACTGCAAAATGAAAAGGTTAGAACATTCTTAGCAATTTCTGTTGGAAACAGTGGAATACAGGTGGTGCGAGCAATACCATACCATCTATCAATAGAAACCACTTAGGTTGCAATAAATTCACTTGAAATATTGACACTCCCAAATTAGAAGGGTAAAACCTTCCTTAGCAGGACACGAATAACCCAGTGGACTCAATAGTACCTGAACAAGTAGGGATTTAGTTGGGTAGATGTTGCCATTAGGGTGTTCAAATTCTGTCACCCACAGGCACCCATAATGTTGAGGGCTTTAACATGAGCTTGGAGATTACAAAGATTCATGGTCACGCCAAACATCCATGATGACCTAACCCCCCCCCCCACCTCAGAGAAGATGAGGTCTCTGATATCTGGTAATAGAGAAACAACTTGCGGATAAACTCCCTCTGGCCCAAAGTTTGAACACTTCATCCTCTCACAGTGAATCCAGTGTCCTGCTTCATGTGTATTCTGGCTATTTTTCTTCAGTCTTCCATGGTGCCAATGTATAAAAGGGGAGGAGTGATTGCAGAGTGAGAGAACTGTAGCCACCAACAACGATGGTAGTCTAGGTATAGCACGTAAAACCTTAGATATAGATTAAGGCATTAGTCCAGTGCCTCAACGGACACGGGCGCACTGACAACACTCCTGTGGCCAGAAGATGTTCCACTCTGTCTGTAAACAGCTCTTAATGTCAATCAAGGGCCTTCAAGCCATCTTCCCTATCTTCTTCTACCCCAGGCCACAGAGAAACAGCCCTTGGGCGGGATAGTGGACAAAGCCTCCACTGAGACCAGAAGTCATCACCAGTCAGTAGGACTCAAGCAAATTGTCTAGAACATTAGGCAACAAAGCAAAAAGGCTTTCAAGAGCAATGGTTCTCAAAGCAACAAGGGAACTGGGCTCGGGTCTGGCTTTAAGAAGCAATGGTTCCCCCCATGACAGTGGGGGGAAACAGTTACTCCCTGTCCACAGAACACCCTCACAAACCAAAACCATGTCCCCACTTAAAGGGCTTGTGGTGGTATGGCCAGAAAAGGGGTAGGCAAATATGTGCATCCCTTTATCTCCATGTTGGACACAGTCTTTTGTGTAAGTTGTTGTGAACCTTTGCCATTGGAGGATATGCTAAAGGGGGCCTGCTATAGTCTGTGCTGGCTTAGTGGCTTCAGGGCACTGCAGAAGCACATGTTTCAAATGCAATCCTTGAATATGTTTAATTCCCAGGGAACTGGCCCTCCACAGTGACTTGATGAGATATCACCTGGTCACTCAGACCTTCACACAAGACTCTTAAGAATCCTCTGACTTGATTGACGCAAGTATTCTCACGTCCCATCCTCTTCCCTCTGCACTCTTGGGACGGCCAACGGAACGGGAACGGGACTAGAGCCTGCTACACAGCAGCTTAAAATAAAACATCCTGATTGTGTGAGTGTGCTCTAGCCATGGCATCTCCTCTGCGCATTCCGCCCAATCATCAGTGCCTTTCTCAGCATCGGACAGTTCGAAGCCAGGCACTGCAGTTGCGCCTCAGTGCGCTCAAATGGACGAAGAGTACAGTTGTCACTACGGTGAGTAACAGTTTCTAACTCCACCACCCTTTGACAAATGAGCACATTTCTGGATGGGAAGAACAAACAAAATGACCCAAGCGGTCACAAAAACAAAATCTTGTACCCAACATGTCTGCATTAAACACCACCAGCTTATTATATAGATTTCCATTACTTGTTAGCATATAGATACTAACAAGATCGAGAAAAAACAAAAAAAACAAAAAAAAAACAAATATTAGGGCTATCCAAGAGAATTTGCTTGGCCTAGATGTGAGCAAGAAATCCATAAAGAAGACCAAACAGGAATATAAAAATTGGATAAAGGCCCATCGATATCTATTGCTACATTGTCAGGGAAAACTTCTGCTGGAAGCTATTTGAAGGAATAATGATAAACATTTCTGGGCCTTAATCCAATGCAATTGTAAGGATTGTTTAGAATATCTTACAAACCCTGTTGCAGAAGACCAATGGATAATCCATTTTACAGAACTATATAAGGGAATTAGTTAGACTCAGGATGCCACCCTATATGACGTACTGTGAAATTTGAATGTTTTGGTGGAATACATCTTTACTATCATAAAGGACAGTTGTGATTCACGTTCACCAGGCGCTAATAGTCTGTGCAATAGGGTGTTGAAAATCACACCAGAGTTGTGGGCCCTGATTCTTTTCTTGCTTTTTAAACTAAAATAATTCCAGAAACCTAGAAGACTTCGATTATAGTTTCGATTTTTAAGAAGGGGGATCATACGTGCTCAGCCAGCTATCGCCCCATTGCCCTCCTGGAGGCGATAGCAAGTTTTCTCAGCGTTACTTTTGAAGGATTTTGAAGCATCGATGATAAGGCTTAATCCCTTGTTTAGATTTCAAACGGGCTTTCTAAGGGGACTTCGGACAGAGGTTAATGGGCTTGTGATCAATTTACTAATTGAGATGGTGTGTGAGAAGGAGGCCAACCCACATATGTAGCATGCATAGATCTGACTCAGGCCTTTCACATGGTTGATAGGTCTTTGCTCGGAATAAGTTTAAAAGTTGCATTTTCGAGAGCCTCTTGTGACAATCCTTATACATTTGCATTCTGATACTAGACTTGGAGTCAGATTAGACTGCACAGGGTTTAAGGCAGGGGTGCTTCTATTGGACCACACCCATGTGGGACTTCAGTGTCTTTTAACTTGTTTTTATGAATATACTAATTTGAATAACTTGAGAGTTAATCCACAGAAGACAAGCATGATGTGCTGCATTAGTGGCCTCAGAGTAAGACCCACCCAATAATATATGGACACTGGGAGAGAATGCCTTGATGGTTGCCCAGAATATAAAATATCTGGGTTTTACTTTTTTGCGACCTGTTCACTGTGTAGTATGGCGAGATACATTAAAGAAGAGGAGATCTCAATTCGGATCACAGATGCCTCTGATTGCATTTAAATATTGTCGCTTTTCACTGATTCCACTTTTAAAATGTTATAAATAAAAAGTTCTTCTTGATATTTTATATGGTCATGAAATTAGTTCATTTTCCCAAGAACTTATTTATGAAAAACTGGGAGGAAGAATTTGGTGCAAAGCCTTAAATTTGTCCAATAGTGTCCCTATTGTATTTATTAGATATGAGATGGGGTTGACATCAGTGCATTCAGGTGTTAGCTGGAAAGCTGTTTCGCTACATAGAAACATCATTACAGCGTTCGGAAACACTTTGTATGAAGTCCTTCAATTAATAATCAATAAGAGTAATCCGCGATTCAAATATAAATGTCTTAATATATTAGCGAACAATAATGTAAGTGAGGAACCCCTTATTTTAAACCCAGTAGACGTGAAAAAGAAAATGTGATTAAAAAGGGTACTTATAAGCTGTTGGGGGATATTGGGCTAAAAAATAAACGTCTTGCCATTGTGCCATTGTATATATCCTTGTACCCTGATGGGCGAATATTGAGAGTTTTCTTGAGACTGAGGCTCAATTTATTACACATTCGGGAGACATTATATGTTAGGGGACTCTGTGTGGACAATAATTGTAGATTCTGCCATTTGGCAATAGAGACATTGAAACATATTTGTATTCATTGCTCTGTAGTCCAGCCTCAGAGTGAACAATTTCTGATAAAAAACTGCCCTTTTGAAACAGGCGTTTGAATGGTCATTCGATAGCTCTTTTAATTGCTACGGTCTCTTTTGACCTTTTTTTAAATTGATTGATTAATTTTAACAGAAATAATTTTCTTTATTCTTCTGGATTTTTAGATTGTCATTCCCTTCATGGAATCGTATTTTGAAGATTTGTATATTGTTTTTTCTTTTATGTTGTGTTTGTTTGTTTATTTGTAATGCGCACAAGACCCAAAGGTGTCAGGGCGCAGGAGATACAAGAAGACTTTCAGCTTAGGTTACAGTAATAATATACAGAGAAACAGGTAGAGAAATACAGGAGAAGGAAATACAAACACTGGTAGGTGAGAATATACAGTATATACAAGAAATAGGGTAAATGCGAAAAACACTGCATGACATAATTTAAGATAACAGGCTTGTAAGTATTTACAGCACAGGTATAGGGGAGATATATGCATTAACGGTCATTATCTTTGAGCCACTTGATGAGGTTCTGTCTAAAATTCAGGTAGGTTTGGTCGGATTTTAGGGGGGCGGGGGAGTTCCAAAGCTGTGATGCTTTAACTGGGAAACTACTTCCCCCCGCTTTAGATAGTTTACATCTTGGTACAGCCAGATAGTCTGTGTTGGCTGTTCTAGTGGACCTGCTGGGGGATTTTCTAATGAATCTCTCACTGAGGTTACGAGGCACGCATTATTCAGGCATTTGTAGGTAAGTGAAGAAGTTTTCAACCGGATTTGTCACTAGTTGAAAGACAGTTATTCTATCGCCTTACTTCTGATATATGCTCTTTCCTTGCTATACTCAAGGCAGATTTAAGGGCATTGTTCTGGAGCGTCTGTAATCTCCTGACAATGTACTTATTTGCACCAATGTAAAGGGAGCTGCAATAGTCCAATTTGGCCAGGATTAGTGCTCTGGCCAGGATGATACAGCTGTTCTTAGAAAGGAATCGTTTGCCAGGTCTGATTAATTTGAATGCATATGCAGTGGCAGAGGCCATGGAATTAACTTGTTTAGCAAAGGTGAGGGTGGAATCAAGGTAAAAGCCTAAGGTTTTCACCTCTTTGGCAACTTTGATCATATTACCGTCGATATCAAAGGATGTGTATTTAGGGCCAAGCTTATTGACGTTAGAAGTGGTACCCAGGATGATGAGCTCAGTTTTGTCATCATTCAGGCATAGACCGTGGGCAGCCATCCAGGCCTGGATGATGAGGTAGACCCTGTTTAACAAGGCCAAATCCTTGTCGTCATCCCCAGTAAGTGGTATGAAAATCTGGGTATCATCTGCATAGTTAGTGTAGGTGATACCAAGATGGTCCAGATCATCGAAAAGGGGCTTGGTAAATATGTTGTACATAGTGAGTGAGACACAAGAAGCCTGGAGTAATCCACAAGTGTGTACTACTTGTATAATGTTTTTATAAACCAATACAATAAGAAAAGAAAATGCTTGTCAGTATTAGAGAGTCTGATTTCTATCAATGACACTGGACTGAGCATTATTCTTCAAATTTGTCCTGAGTATCCAGAAACATTTTACGTTACCAAAACTACATCTCCCAGCAACCCTGATTTTTCCTTGTAGTTTAGCTTAAATGTTTTCAAAACTAAGCCACAACGTCCCTTAAACAATCTAATGTTTAAGGTGTGCATGAGCTCACTTTCTGTTATGAGCTCTGTGTCTTTCTTTGATGTGAAAGAAGATTCTGACTTTATAACACAGTGCACAACCATTGAACACAATTGGATAAACAGGACAAGAATTACTCTGCCAGCATCAGAGAATTACCGGACGTCCAAAATGCAAGGTTGATGGACCAGGGATCAGCTGGCAGACTTCACTTCAGAACCATCAAATGATAAATGCCACTACCAATAGGGCAGGAATAAATGTCTTGCATTCAGAGAGGCGGTGACGTGGTGTGTCCCCAGGGGCTCTATAGGTGCTGTCCTTACAGCCCGGACAATAAACAAATGAATTGGCATATGTCGTGACAAAGTGCGTGAGAAAAAATCCCAGTGAATAGACATACCCATTGTTTATTTGGCTTGCCACAATCAAGTCCACAGACTCTCAAGAAATGATCAGATCATGTGAATCATTTGGAGACCTTGTAGTTGGATGAACTCTGTCCTTGTTATAAATTTCCAACCTCTGCACTCCAATGGTGGATAGAAATTGAGTCATATGACATACAAATGTAATTCATACATAGAATTACTGTCCTGAAGAAGGCTTTCAACATAGAAACACGCAGAAAAGTGGATCCACAAACGAAATAATTTTACACAAAGCTAGAAACGTTAATACAATTTGCCCTATGAACTGCACAGTCCAGCAGGCCACAATTGGGGCTTATACAGAATTGAAAGGGCGACACAAAACTAAAAGGAGCTGCTTAGCCCCGGTTGGACTATGCACGAATGTCACTTATACGTACTGCCCCAGGCAGTAGACCACATAAAAGAACAGATGCGTTGGAGAGGATGGTTTCAAAACTGACCTAACCTTGTTTTAGTACGACTGGACCCCACAAATGTCCCAGACATTTAGCAATGTTAATTTGTGATAATCGAAAAACATGTAAATTGTATATATAACACAAATAAGTCAATGTAGAGTCCTTATTGTAGTTATCTGTACACATTCAATGTTATAATCATGAGAGAAAATAAATAAACATTACAAGTCCCGGCGGCCCAGGGTATCAGGTGGCGGAAATAATAAGTCCCCACTCACATAGAGTCCCATTGCTAACGGTGCCTGTGCTTCCGTGAAAACCATGCCTACGTGGGCCGATGCACCCAGGAGGTCAGACCTGCCGAGTGCAGAGGCCCCGCCAGGCACAGTTGAAGTCTGCGGGTCCGGAATGGGTGCCGCTACCGGCACCTTTAATCCCGAACCGTCAGACTTGTAATGAGGCCCGTGATGTGGAGTTGACGTGCCACTAGTCTGTATTAAATTAAAATAGCTTTTGGGGGAGGAGACTGAGTGATTAATGCTGGTTCTCAAACTGAACAAACCAAATCCCAGTGGATAGCAATAACGAAGCATGGAAAAGTAGAGAAAAATAATCACCAGGAGGACGAGGGCCTGGCAAAGTAGAAAACGTAATCACCAGTACGATGAGTTGCTCAAGTGCACGCTGAGACGTCCTGTGCAGCTCTTCTGTGGGGGGGGCATGCAGGGGGGATTATAGATTCTATTGAAAACAGAGGCGAGTATTATGCATTACCTTCTTTATTCTAGTCATCCAGAAGCAAAGACAAATATATAGTTTGAGAAAATGTTTTAAGTAAAGTGAATCAGTTTCAGAGACAACATGGAATGGAGTTCCCGAACGAGCTAGTCAATGGCCCTTGCAACAGCTGATCAAAGTAGTAAAAGCCAATGCGATCAGTCTTCCTTTGCTGCTCATCCCAGCTGATGAATACTTTGTGGTTATGTCAAATGTTTTGGGGTGCTGAAGAGAAAGTAAAGGTAGTTGAAGCATAATACTGGCGCTTGTGGCGCGACATGGGGAAAATCACACATGCACGAATACATTTTAGATTTCATCCCATTCATATATTTCAACTGATCCCACGAGCCTAAGTCATTAAGGTGACATGTTGCTGTCTTGAAATCTTGATAAAATATTGCGCCCTTCAATTAGACGCCTTCGTTTAATGCTAGGGGCCTACACACCACAGACAAACAAAAAAACAGATCTCTTCATTAAGGGTCGATGTTTGGTTCTCATTTGCAATTGTTGCCCATAAATATCTCATCTAAAATAAAAACATGAATGTATCGATCTAAAAAGGAGACATTGCAAGGCCCTCTCCCTGCTGAGGCACACTGCCACAACACATGTTGATATTTCAGAAACCTCCTGATGGAATTTTGGAGGGCCAAGTTATTGCACAAGTTGTCTTTTAGTTCATTCTTATTGATCACTATTTATTTGGAAGACATAGGATCTCATCATGAGAACCTCATTACGAGACTGACTGTGTGGGAAGAAAGTAGTGTCATACCGTTACCTCCACTTTTCCCGCACGGATTTATCACTGGCTGTTTGCTGGAGGTAAATTCTTCACTTTTTCTGCCAAGAATCTTCGAATTTAGCACTCGGTAATTCCACCAAAAGTCCCCAATGGAGTCCTATTGACTCCAAAAAATGGGGACTTAAACCCCACTTGTGACCTTGTAGCAAACCCATGGGACCCAGTGGCGGTAACAGTAATATTATGTTTGGTGGTATTTCGGTGGATTTACCGCCAAAATACCATCAAATTCGCAATGAGGCCCATAGTTTCTTTCACATCTACTGAATTACAATGGTTGGTGGTCTGCTTGGATGCTATTCCTAATACCTCCTGATTACTCGGAATATTAGTCCAATGCCTACAGTTGTCCCTAAAATAGACACCATTAATTAAAACAAGAAGTGTACTCTAGGGTTTATTGCATTATCAAAATAAGGACCTGACTGGTCCCGAGCACCATCTTCGTAAGGTTAATTCACTTTGCCAGGTCCTTCTGCATTAGTACTCTCATCTTCCTATGCGAGCACTGCTATAGACCATTCACCTCATGCTGACCAGTGAGGCCAGTGAGGAGGCTAGCCTAGGGCAAAGCACCCAATGTATACTATATTTTCTCAGTCAACATGTCTACTCAGCTTGATTTGTGCAATTATAATGGCTACATTGTTTTGCTTCTTGATCTGCAGGGAACGAGCCTCAGGAATGCATCAGACAGCCTGCCCTCTGTGGGCCTCATCCTTCGACTGATCAGCTCTGAGGTGAGGAGAAATGAAGGGCATGGCGCACGGGGTTCTGCACTAACTTGAGTCTATCGCCTTTCCGGTAAATCAACTGTGTCAGCTGTCTTTTTAAGGATAGAGGATTATGGGCGAGTTTTAGTGAAGGTGGGCTCTGACAGGTCGAAGGGGAAGTATTAGCTAAATGATATCTGTATTGCTTATCTCCTTTTTTCATCTGTGATGGTGGTTCAATCTTTCGAGCAACAGTCTGCCGTGTTGTCAATGTGCTGGCGTGTCCCTTTCTGCCATACCCCCTGGACACCTTTTCGATTGTTGATGAACAGCTGTTGTTGGTTTGCAAAAGAGTGTTGCCCCTTCTGCATGCGTTCTTTGCTGCATTTCCTGTGGGGCTCTCGATCCAGGACCATGCTTTCTCCGGTCCCACAGTTCTGCACAACATTCACTCATCTTCCCAGATTTTGGTTCGAAAAGTCTGATGAGGTAAATTGGGAGTAGTGTAAGCCCTCTGCTCTTAGTTCAACATCTTGTCAGCTGCTGCTAGAGGCAGTTAATCTCATAGCATGTGACCTATTCACAACTCTTTTCACAAGATGCCTGCCCAACAGACTGTGTCCCACTTGAGGTAGCTACCATAGAAACTCTGCCGATTACTTGTCTGAGATCTGGCGCTCACCTCATTGCCCCAATTGGGCGAATGAGCATCCGGCTGGTGGTTGGTATGAAATGGCAAGGCGGCGGACACAGGTCTCTTAGGGCGGGCACATGAGACAGAATTGCATCCCCTGGCAAACGCTAAATGGCACTGCTGCTCAGATCAATAGTGTGAATGAACTCCTTGCCACTGCTACTTACGTTCTGTGTGATCAGACCCACTGTTTACACTTGGATTCTGGAATCAAAATGAACTTGATCAGCATTTAAAAAATCACTAAAGACTTTCTTATTCTCTTAGACAAATGCACTACCAGAGATCTTCTATTACATATCCTCCCATTGCTTTCGAGCTACCTTTCTGCGCGCCCTGATGCCTACGGGCTACGGCACGTAAGAAATAGATAAATAATAATGTTAATAGCAATGAGACTAATTCTCCGGGTCTGGAAAACAAGGAAGAAACCTTTAGTGGAAGACTGGTTATTAGTGGAGTTGCAAACTTTATCCAATTATAAAAAGCTCTCATTCAAGGCAAAGGAGAAAGAGGAAGAATACCTTGCGCTATGGGGACCATTCAATGCCTTATATGATTGAATATCGAGGATGTGGATAGGAACGTGGAGTGGGATTTGTTTCTTTCTTCTTCTTCTTCTTTGCTGGTGGCTTGGTTTGGTGTTTTGTATGTGTGAGGTCCTGTATTTGTGTCGGTGTCCTATAAAATTAAATTGCGTTTAAATCTTTTGTTGTTCTTTTACTGCTTAAATAAATTGAAAGTTGCTTAGTGTGTCTAAGGGGGGAGGGGGGGTGGTTTTGTATTGTAATGTTTACTTTTTATTATGTTATCAACATAATGTAGTTAAACTGGTCATTTATGACTTTGCTGAACGCCCCTGTAATATTCTGTGATGATATATATTTGTTGACATACTAATAAAAAGATATTTAAAAAAAAGAAATAGATAAATAAAAATAAATTAATAAATAAAAATAAACTTCTAAACGTAAGTTGTGTGGATGATCATGGGCAGATGTTTTCTAGAGGGCACACACCTATGGTTGATGGACTGTTGTGCCACATCCAACTGTCTGTTCTTTGACAATTTTCCCCAAAGCAAAGACACCATGGATCACTGCAGAACACGTACAAAAAAAGAGTGTGTGCAGGAAACATGAATTCCACAAATACCCAACGTTCCAGAAAATCAAAAAGACAGTATCAAATTGACAAACAGACAGGGTTATCGTAGGAGCACAGCAACCCTAAGACTGCGGTAGAAACGGGGAGAGAGGAAGAAGGGAAGGGAAAGACTGCAGCACTACCATAAATGTATAAAATATACAGCTGTACTCTGCCTGAGCAGTGGTAAAGAGAAAATAAGAATTCATTTATAGTGGAGCATGGTCGGCTGCTCGCAAAATGGCTGCTTAACTACAGAGCTCCCTACCGTACCCTTTTCTCCTTAATTTTATGCTTTGCCGAACTCTGCCTTGAGCCTGCGAAAGAGACCTAAGGGCTTGCGAGGAACTAGCGAACACAAGGTCACTGGCGAAGAGAAACGAACCAGAGAAAGTGAGGCGGCGAGCATCAAAGATTGCTGGTGCGATCACAACATGGCATACAGAGCGCCTCAGAAAGAAGGGAGAGCTGCTTAGCGACAAAGGTTACTGTACCCCCTCTGAGGGGCGGCAACAGGAGAGCGTGGTGAGCCGTGCTGGGCAGCGACTTGTGGCATGCTGTGGGAAAAAGAAGCAGACATCTCAGGCTAGAAAGCGAGGAGAGAAACACCTGACTGCAGAGGCGGTGGTCGTGCGCAGAGTCGCCTCATTGACAAGAAGAAAGTTGGGAAGGTGGCAGGCTGCTCAATCCCCATACCCTTTGCCATGCTACACAGGGAAGGAAACAGACGTAGCAGGAAGCTTGCAGGCACTTACCGGAAGGCGAAGCAGTGACAATTCGACTCAAGATCTCTGAGGCCGGAAGGCAAGCCAGAGGTGGAAGGCTCTGGAGACTTAGAGACAATGGCTTTGCACTCAGAGAGTCGTGGGAACAAACACCTAATACATGAGGCAGCTACAGTGGATCTATGAAGAGCGCTGGGAGGCTACGTGATCTTGGGGACCTCTGTGGCATGGGCTCTCTTTACTGAGTGGGACAGAACAAATGAGGTAAACATGTCATATATGAACAAATGTGATTTGGCCAACTGATGTGCAAGAGGTGTTAATATGAATATTGCAGACCAGACACCGCGCTCCTGTAAGTCTTGTGACAAGTGTAAGTAAAGAGCACTATTGGCTCATGGATGGTCATCAGCGGGCCATGGAGTCCTCAAAGGTGAATCTTTTATTGCAGCAGTTTGCCATGGTTAATGACTCCATTGCAGGCATAGATGCCAGGTTGAGGGACATTCGTACTGAAGTGCTGGCACTGAAAGTGGATATGAGCAAGTATGTTAGCAGATTGCCAGACATTGAGGAGAGAGTAGGACGAGTAGAGGAAGTGACTGACAAAGTGTTCTTGCTTCAAGCGCAACTTGATGAAGTAAAAGCAGTGAGGAATACATTGGAAGATCATAGTAGGAGATGCAACATATTCTTTTTTGGCTTCCCAGAGAAGGTGGAGGAGGGGGGCCCAGTGGCATTCCTGGAGAAGTGGATACCATCCATGATGAAGATTGACCACCCAGTCGCTGGAGATCCAAAGAGCGCACAGGATTAGGAGGAGGGCTGGTGCCAGCGTAAAGGCACCATGCCCTATCATTGCATGTTTAAGGTAGCAGCATGTGCAGCAGATATTGGCGCTGGCCAAAAAAATCCAATGGTTTGGGCAGGACACAAAGAGACGAAAAAGGTCAGAAAGAGATTCTGGGCACTCAGACTGTGATTGAAGAAGTTGGAGGTACGATGTGGACTCCTGGACCCTTCTACTATGTTGATCACAAAAGGCCAAAGAACTCATGGAGCCTGAGGCGCTCTGGGAGCTCATACAAGAGCAAGAGAACTAACCAATGGATACCACAAAACCGTTCTGCAGCGGCGAGACAAAAAGAGGAGTGACTGCGCATCTGACGAAACCTGATGGGAGGAGAGCGATTACAACAGATAGGCAGAAATCATGCAGAAGGAAATTGATAAATGAAAGGCCCACCACACAAGACGTTCCGAGGGAGGACAGACCAAGAGAAAAGTTTAAATCCCCAATAGAATCGCCTACCTGACGATGACAAGGAGGATGTTGGCTGAGTGGTACAAAGGGAAAGGAAGATGTTATGCGCAACATGAATCTAAACGAGCTTTGCATGTGTTAAGGGGTGGGCGGTAAGCACCTGGGTAAGATTGCGTGCGAAAGCGGGGGAGGAGAGATGGAGGAAGGGGGTTAGTTGCTTTACGCTAATGCCAAAAGGAAGTGGGAGGGCTCGAAGTGGGGAGTCATTGTTGGGTCACCATTGCTGTATTTTGTGAGGAGGGAGTGGAAGAAGGTGAACAGGAAAAGGGGACAGGTTTTGTTTGTATGATGTAAATAGTTGTTTGGCAAGTTTACCATTGTTTCTTATTGGAATGTGACAAGTGTACGAGACAAGAAATGTACCAAAGGAGGGTGGTCTGGTAGGATGAGTCAAAGCACCGGGAGGCAGGCTAGCGGGGTCTGATGCTCAGGATAGCATGAACAATAGCAAGTTGAAGCATATCTGCAGGGGGTGGACCGGCGAATAGAGCCCTTACCATAGTATCTCTTAATGTCAATGGTCTAAATAGTTACATGATACGCAAGAAAGTTCTGCGCTATCTGGACTCAAAAGACACAGACATAGCGCTGCTACAGGAGACGCACATGCTGAAAATGGAAGCTGTGGAAAGGGTGGTTGGGGAAAGTGTATCACAGCTGTCGTGAGAGGGGGAAGAAATGTGGAGTTGACACTCTTGTTAGGAAATCACTACCTATCAGGGAAAATAAGATCTGGGCAGATGATTCATTATATAATGATAATGATGTGTTATTTATATAGCGCCTTAATCCAAAGCGCTTTACAAAGCGCATATTTACATACAACATCACCCAACCAAAATTGGTACTCATTTATCAACCTCGGAAGGATGAAAGGGTTAGGTGGCCTTGCCGGGATTCAAACCTGCGACCTGCAGATCACGCTCCGATCACAGCAGCAAGCGCTCAACCCGCTGAGCTATCTTACCGGCTACATGCAACCACCAGTGTAAAACAATCATTCTTTTCATACCTCTGTAGGTGGATATTATGCAAGATTTCCGCACTTATTGTGAAACGGTGGCGCAGAAGACAGAAAACTCGCTCATGGACGCGCTACCAATTCCAGAGCTGGGACTAGAGGATCAGCAGATGTTGGGTGGTGCAATAGGGCTAGAGGGAGTGCGAGAGGGTATAGCCGGCATGAGCAATGGGAAGTTACTGGAAAAGATGGCCAGTCGGTAGAGTTTCATGAGGGCTCCAAGGTAACTGTAGTGTTGACGAAGATGTTTAATGAGGCTGCAGATGTAGGGATGCTTAGAGTGGAATGTAATGCAGCGATCCTGTCTTTTATCCCGAAGCCAGACAGAGACCTGCTGTTTTGCAGCAACTATTGACCAATTTTGCTGATTAATGCAGATATTAAAATTTTAGTAGAGGTTTTAGCCACAAGACTTAAAAGGGTAATTTCAAAACTGATCCGTTAGACACAGGTCGGCTTTGTACCTAGCAAGTCAGTGAGGGACAACATGTGGTTATTGCTTCACTTAGTGTGGCAAGAGAGGGGAGGGAGAGAGCCGAAAATAGCACCCTCGCTAAATGCTGAGAAAATGTTTGATCAGGAGGAGTAACCCCATGTTTCAAACATTAGAAAGATACAGGGCCTCATTAGGACCCTGGCGGTCCCGTGATGAACGGTGCCGGTACGGGACCGGCACCGTTCATTACGGGCTTCTCTATTACGAGGCCTGCTGCCGGGTCCCGCTTTTCACGCCTGGTCAGACCAGACGTGAAAAGCGGGACCCGCTAGCAGGCCAGGATGCTAACAACGGGCCCGTCATTAACGGGCCCGTTGTTAACATCATTCCCATTCCCATTGAGCCCTATGGGGCTGAAATGGGAATGGGGATTGATTTTTACCAGGTCCCAGAAAAAGGCAATTACCGGGTCAGCCAAGGTCGGAATGACCCGGTTATTGCCCTTTTCTGGGACCCGGTAAAAAATAATTACCGGCGGCAGCCTGGGTCGTAATGAGGCCCACAGTCTCGGTCAAGACTTTATTAGAAAGGTTTGCCTCCTCTACAGCCAACCGAGTGCTAGAGTAGGATGTGCTGGCCATCTGTCTCAACCATTTAATATCATTAGGGGGACAAGGCAGGGCTGCCCTCTCTCGCCTTTACTATTCATCCTGGTGCTTGACCCACTCTCCATGACTATTCGGCTAAACACAGCAATCAGGGGGGATTGAAACTCTGATAGGGGTGCAAAAAGCAGCACTGTATGCTGATGACGCTATGTAGACTTTGGCTGAGCCTGAGTCCTCACTGGCAGAGTCGGTACAGGTGATTGGCACTTCCTCCTCCTCCTTAGGGTACAAGATAAACTGGGGAAAATGTGAGGCTATGCCTTTAAATGACAGCACCTATAAATACTGTATTAAAGGGACCCAACTGCGTTGGGTGGAAGAGCACCTTAAGCATCAGGTGGTATTTCTAACTAAAGGCTTAGCAGATGTTATTAAGGATAATGTAAAGCCAGCATGGTCTTATATGCAGCTGGGTTTGCAAGATGGACATAGCTGAATCTATCCATCTGGGGTCGGGTCCAAATAATCAAAATGGCAGTAATATGCTGCCCATTAAAGTTCCCAATGTGATGATGAAAAAGATAACACAGGGGATCAAATCATTCATCTGGGGAAGTTGGAGTCCGAGGTTGAAGGATGAGAAACTCTACGCACCAGCCCATGCAGTGGGTCTCAGATTACCTAACCTAGAAGAGTACTACCTGCGCAACAGCTCTCACCGGTGGTGGAGTTCTTTAGAGATCGTGAATACTGGCCCCCGTGGGTGGTATGGGAGCAAGACATTTGTTAGAAATTGGGGTTGGCAGTGATCTTTAAGGCGGACAGAAAGGGTAGAGCTCATCCCATACTTACTGCAAGTGCTACAACATGGGAAAGAACCCACGTGCTTCTTAAGGTAAATGAATATTGGCATTTAAAGGCACCCATCTGGTACAACACAAAAATAAAATAGGAGGGGAATCCATCCTCTGGAGGAAATTGACCCTTGTGGGCTTAAACCAGCTGAAGGACATATTTGTTGGACAGCGTTGTCTGAGCTTTGGTGAAGCTCAATGCAGATCGGGGTTAGCAGTAGGAGAAGAGTGGAGGCATATACGCAGATTGTACACTGCTTGCAGAAGGCCTTTAACTCTACAGTCCCTGCTCTATTAAGAGGGTGGGAGCATGACAAGAGGTTGGTGAGAGCTCTATATGCTGCTCTGATTGAGGCCTTATATGCAGAACAGAGGAAGTTGGGGTCTTGAATAGGTGGCAAAAACTCTTGGGGGAACAGTTTATGAAGAACACAATACATAGGGCCTCATTACACGGACGGCGGTAAGGGTTAACGGTCACCGTTAATGGTATCGGTGACCGTTAACACTTACCGCCTTACTACGAGGTCATTTTGCGGGTTGAAGACTTTTTGCAGGCGTTAAAAACCAACCCGCAAAGGGACCAGGGAGCTAATTACGGTACCGCAATTTGCGGTGCCGTAATTAGCACCTTCCCCATTCCCATTATGCCCTATGGGGCAAAAATGGGAATGGGGAAGGACAATGGGGGAAGGGGGAATTACCACCCCACCAACCTTGGAGTAGGGCGGTAATTCCCCTTTCCTCCAAGGTGGAGCCGGTATTTTACCGGCATGGACCAATGTGCTAATAGCACCTTGGTCCACCGCCGTCCGTGTAATGAGGCCCATAGTGTTTCATAATTTAGAAAATGGTGCAGGGTTGTTATTGGACCCCATTGAAGCTTGGGGCTGCTAACCTCATGCAGAGCACAGAGTGTTGAAGGTGTAGTACAGATACAGGGAATGTGGCACACATTCTATGGTCATGCTTGAAAGTGCAAGGATATTGGGCAAAAGTGTGGGGCGTGATCAAAGACACAATGGGTTGGAGCATCCAGCAGAATCTGAGACTGTGCATCCTGCATAAAACATTAGAGCTACCGAACATGTCTAGGGCGGATGAATGATGGTTAGACACTGTGTTGTTAGTGTGAAAGCAGGTCATTTTGGAGATCTAATACTCCCTCCTTAGAATCCTTAGATGTCGTCACTTCTTCCATAGGTGGAGCCCTTTCCCATGAGGCCAGGGAGGTGAGGCCGCTACCCGATAGTCCTCCTAGGGGTGGTACACTGCGGGAACATTTCATGGGGAGAGACTCCCTCTCTGGTGACAAAGACGTCCATTTAGGGAGAAGGCGGTATAACACCCCTTACCCAACAGCCTGCACACCTCCCTACTCTATAGACACCAACCCCTATCCCAACACTTCCATGTGTCTGTGTAAATCTGAAGACTTAACAACTACTGAGACGATGAAGAGTATGGACTACCTAAGAGGGAACTATTCTACATCTACTGAGACGAGGAGGAGGTGCAAACAATGAAGAGCAACGACTAGAACCTAAATGAGTAGTCTCGTCATCAGTGCTCATTCAGAACAAAAAGGATTGGAGGACTTACAATATTGTCAATCCTTCCCAGGAGGAACGGGAAGTTCAGCTGTCCCAAGAGAAGCCGAGAGCAGTGCAGCAAGTCGGTGTGGGGACGGAAAGTGGCTGTAGACCAGGATGCGGTCAAGCGTCCGAGGGCGTCAGTAGAAGGTTCAATGATAAAGGAGCTATCCGAAGGCATGCTAAGCAGCAGAACAACCAGCAGCAAAGCGTAGACAGTGCGTTGTGAGGCAGACATGAGAAGGGAACAGCATCTGAAGCCGCGGAGCCGCTGAAGAGAAAGAACCAGGGGTAAAGAAATACTGAACTTTCTGATACAAAGTATTAGAGGAACAGGAAACATTTTATTGATTATGACATACCAAAACCAGGAGAAGGGAGTCATTCCTCCTGGTGAAGAACTTGCAACCAGAAATGTGCCATCCAGTCCAGGAGGAAAGAGTTATTCTCCTGGACCAAGACCATTGGTGCAACCCTTTTTAGTTTAGTTATAAAGTGTAAGGGACAGAGATAGAGACGTTTTGATGCAGGACGGTGGACTTGTTAGTTAGGAAGACATCCTGACAGACCCAGAGCACTTTAGTTGAGGCTGGGAAATCCCTTTTAGATGGAGGGAAAGATAAGTTTTCTCTTTACTTTCACATTGAATACAACTCTATAGCAATCAATATGCCACCTTCTTCTGCACCCTTACAGCCCCCAGTAATGAATACATGGGATTACAAGATGGTTAAAATAGCTGTATACGGCAGACTTCCTCTTAACCTCAGAGAAATTATAGCAGAATAAGGGGAGTGCAGATAGTCGTCAACTAAGAGGAAACATGTGAGTGGTAGGGGTAGGCTTTTTAAATTGCAGGGAAGGCCCAGAGCAACTCTATACTGATTGAATTGTGATGTGTTCTAAGTCTGCAATACAAAATGTCGCAATGGTTAGGTATACTGTCGAGGATTCGTTTATTGATCTTTTTGTCTTGTTTTTGTTCAGTATCACTGCACTCTCTCTTTCTACCTTTCTTGAGGGGGTTATAGCTATATCATTTGAGCATTGGTAGCGCAAGAGGATGAACAGTAGCGAAAGGTCAAGGTGGAAGGGAGTCCTTCATACTGAATCGACTGGAGGTGTGACTTTGGGAAGGAAGCGAAGGGTTGCTCACCTGTAAGCACATGTCAGTTCACAGACAAGCCTTGCTCTCTGAGACAGTACATAACTGGGCCTGTGATGGCTTCTTTGAGGCTGAATACAAGGACTATGGACAAACACTAATCTAATGTCAATGATCTGGGAAGGATCAGAAAGCTGATTTGGGGGTGGTAGATACTCTTATGAATTGTTAATGAGCTTTGAATTGTAATGGTTTTTATGAATTTCAATACAAATTATAATGAGAAAAAAAGAATTAATGTATACCAATTATTGTCATTACCACACACTTTGAGGGTGCTGACTATACTGGAGCAGATAGGGGACCTACCAATGATGGTAGTTGGGTCCCCCCTGTGCCCTGGGCTTCCGTCGGCCACCAGTGCAACTCACAGTGCTTTGGTGGTATCAGCTTAAAGAAGCTGCCATGTTGAGTCCTACGCACATACATAGGGGACCTCTGGCTCGGTTCGCTGCATGCGTGCATCGCCATGCTCAAATTAAATGCCAAACTCCAGCAAAGTGCGTTGCAACCTTTTCAGCTGCATTAAGAAGAGGTGACGCTGTCCACCTTTCCTATTTCTCCTTCTTGCCTCTTTGCCCTCAGTTCTGCCTCACTCTGGCCTGTTATTCCATCCTGATCACATATTGCCACGGTCACCTTCCTTTCCTTTTGCCTTGCTCCCCTTTGGATATGGGACTCCTTGGCTTTTTCATCCTTGGTGCCTCTCTTATCAACAACAGCCAACCACGGTCAGTGCCTGCACTGTCCTTACACAATGTAAATCGCGGGTGGACTCTGTTCCGTGGTGTTGAGGGACACTATATCACCTGTGTGATGGGGGTTATCTACTATTCGCCGGTCCAGGGTAAAAGGGCCCTCCACGCTTCCTGCCTGCAATCCACTGGTGCTGTTGTTCTCCAGTGAAGACCCTGGACTGCACCCAAAACCACCTAGCAGGAGCGTGAAGCACAATTTGACAATTGTTGATCATACATGATCAAAGTAGGACCATTCATTGGGGAAACACCTTTTCCCTTATTGACAAGATCCCTCTACCTGAACCCACTTCTCCACCATTGGTTCAGTGTTGCAATGTTTTAAGAATTGTTTAGGAGCAAAGTTAAGGTGGTTCACTGCAGTTTGTTAATACAGTGTTTAGTGGGATTATCCAAGGGTGTACTCCAAGAAACATATCCAGAGGGGATCTTGAAATAGAAAAGGATACAATTATAGCAAGATTGTCCATTTCTTCTGACCAAAAAGGGCAAATCTCATCACGGTACTATGGCATATAAGTCACCAAACCCCTGTCCTTCTGAAATGGCCATCATATATCAGAATCCAGCATGCTAATGCCATTCATTCTGACTGAGGCCCAGTGGTGGTGGAAAATAGTACGCTGCTCTATGAATCCCAAGGCAATGACAGTTGTCATAACTACAGGATTAGAGCAGATTTGTTTGCCAGGTTGACTCACTTAGCACTATTTACAGCCCTCGCTGCCACCTTATTTGTATATGGCAAAAAGTAGCATAGAGGGGCGGCGGGCATGGTAATAAGCAATGAGAGGGGAAACAGGAAAGCTTTAGGATCTCGACAAAACTTCCAGTGCTAATGGATCATGTTGGCAAAACCCACAAACCCCTTTCATAATTTCAAAGATCTGCCAGGAGGTTGTATGTGAAACTGTTTCCTTTTACATTTTTATATGTCAATTCCAGATCGATACGAAGGAACCTAATTCCACACATCTTACAAAGTTCAAATCCCATGGGACCACCATCACGTCCAATTTAGAGTTATGTTATGTATCTGTAATGCCAGATTTTTCCAATGAGGTTCCTCTATATGGCGCCAATAGTTAATTGGAACACTGCAGACATGTGCAACACTGGCTATTTTCAAAGGGATTTTCTGGTACTTTGGAGTTTATAATCAGAGTTGAGAAAATATTCAAAGCTTGCAAAGGAGACGTATGACCCTCTAACCAGTTCAGAATCCGGGGAAGGGGCACTGAGTTGTGAAGGGCACTCAGAGTAAGCACTTGATGGTAAATGCTTCATGTTGGGCAGACAAAAACTACCCGACGCGCCTTTCTTTCTTCAAGATATGCAGTGGGATTTGTGGCAGTTTGGCTTGGGATCACAGGTAATGGAAGCCTTCTGGATAAGAGGGCTATCTTTACTCATGAACTGGAGTGACAGTACGTTAAAGATGCAAAGAAACATTTGCAGGATGACACTTTTTATCATACTTGATTGCATGCCTAAAGCGTGGCTCAGTTTAGCTCACCACCCAACATTTAATGTGCATTAGTTATCCATTTCTAATGTATGTTAGTTATCTGCTTCTTTATACTGTGTGCTAGTACATGATAAACATCCCTAATGATTTCTGGACCTAGATAGGTTGTTATGTTATGTTAAGTGGATTTATACCGCGCACTGCTACCATTTACCTGGTCTCCAGGCACTCACGTGGCTCTGTAAGCAAGTGGGTGGGATAGGTTAGTGAGGCAAAACCATGTTTGGCCAAGCCAACATGCCAATGGCTATGCGCTGCCTTTTTCCATGCCATGGATATGGAGGAGAAAATGATCTTAGAGAAACTAACCTCAAAATACAATCAATTAACACGTTCCACAAATAAGAAACATAAGTTGGGGACGTAGACTTAAAGTTTCACTGGTGGACCAATAGATTGCTGGCATTTAGAAGGACATTTTACTAATAAGGGCCCTGTATGTATACCATGAATACCCTCATGATCTCTTACTGCAGTTTCCAGGGGCTCAATCATACATACATTGAACAGGAAGAGGGCAAAGGGCAAACTTTTCCCTTACCTTTATACAAGGGAAATGTCCCCCAACTTAGACCATTACCCAGACAAATGTATTATCATATAATGCAATGATAAGCCTAAGAATGTTGGCCCCAAAATCAAACACCTAAAATGCTTAAGTCAGGCCATTCCAACTCATCCTGAAAAATGCTTTTATGGTTTAGACACTAATTGCGGCATTGTGCGCAGGGGAGTGGTTTAGTTAAAGAATCGCATTTAGGCGGTTACTCGAGGTATCAGACCCATTTCGACCCTTAGTAAAGACAACCTCATTTTGGTTAGCCACCAGGGGGTTATGCTTTGAAATTGAGTCACAAAACATTATAATTTCTAGGTTTTGTTATTAGAATAAGGATTATTGCATTCAGTGAGTTTAGTGCTGTTCTAGATAGGATTATACAATTGATAACTCCAGCTGCAATGTTATCAGTTGGAAACAAGCCATGATGTTGTAAATAAATCATAGCCACCACTCAGAAGCAGTGAATTATGGGATTTTTAGGATCGAAACAGGGGGATTTAAAATGTTTCAATTTAGTTGGTTTAGGTTAATCTTGCTTGTTTGTAGCAGAAGGAATAAACCAAAACACTGCACGAATGTTAGCTCAAAAAGAGAAGCTAGACAGAAAAGAGTTTTGCTTCGCTAACGCGCTTGCTCCAGAAATAGTGAGCAAATTAATATTCTAATCTCTGGTGACTCAAGCAAATAAATTCGAATGGTTAAGACTACAAATACAATAGTTTTATTCCCAGAAGACTGATTTAAATCCTCATTCAAACTGAAGGTTGCAGCTGATTTCAAAGTAGTCTTGAAATGACTACAGACTTCAAAATTGTCTTGAAATTAAGCATTGCAGCAAACACATGTTTTGACACTAGGTCTTTCTCAAGGCATTGACCAATCAGATTATATCCTGGATAATTGATTCAAATTTTAAATTGCATGCGGGTGATTTGGCACCCCAAAATAGATACCTGATGGCTCCTGATTGGAATGATGCATTCACTGCAAATTAGAGATAGGATATATGCTCCATATACAGCATTCAGTGTTCTGGTCTGACCAGGGCAGTTGCCGAACAGGACACCCACAGATCTTATGCTAATCACCCGCATGCGATTTACAATTTGACTCAAATATCCAGGATTTAATCCAATTAGTTGATGCCTTGGGAAAGATCCTGCATCGCCTCTAGGCTGTAAAATATCTTCACCCGGCCCCTTTTCCACATCCTAGATTCTCTCGGCATAGCATACACTAACTATGCCGATGACGCTCAAATCTTGATCCCACTCTCAGGCAACTACCTAGAAGATTCCAACAACTTGAACTCAATCTACTCCACAATTCAGACTTGGATGGCTGCCAATCACCTCTGTCTCAACAGCGACAAAACAGAAATCCTGATTGTTGGCCCACCAAGTGCCCTACAGAACCTCAGCAATTAATATTTTGCCTTCATGTTCAAAGTCCAAGTCTAAGAATGTGGCATCCTTGTCTTGGGCTCATGGTAATGCAAGAATAAACCCAATGGCACGAAAAAAGGAAGATGTTTCTTAAGGGCGAGATGCATATTTAACTGTGCAGAGGAGGAAGAGGAGAGAGCATCCT
This sequence comes from Ambystoma mexicanum, assembly GCF_040938575.1. Lineage (NCBI taxonomy): Eukaryota > Metazoa > Chordata > Amphibia > Caudata > Ambystomatidae > Ambystoma > Ambystoma mexicanum. The sequence continues at coordinate 1,223,209,189 of NC_090934.1, read as the reverse complement.
GATGCGAAGGTGAAGCCCCCTGACATCATTACACTTGCAGGTGGCGGAGTGCAAGCTAGTCGCTGAGCCTGTGACTTTAGGAGAGCGAGAGGTCGCGAAGACGAGATGTGGGAAACTGCCGTGTGCAGATGCAGGAAGAGTCTTGGGTTGACTGAGAGAGAAGCATGTAACCTGGTGGTGGCGTGACCACCAGCTGGACCAGGTGGGCAGGAAGCCCCAAGAACAACGCTGATACCGCCTGTGAAGAAAGTGAGGCTTGCTTCCAACCAGCAGCACCAGTGCGGAGCAGGAGTCCAGCGTAGACACAAGAACATGAAGGTGAGAAGCTGACAGAGAGCGAGAACACCCCGAGTGAGAGCCAAGCCCAAACACCGGTTTCTAAAAAGTTAGAGGAAACTGGGAGAAGTGGGAGGGCCGCAGGATATCGCTGTCACTCTGAGAAAACTCATTCCAGTCACCCGAACGAGAAAGCAGGGCTAAAGTTATGCGACGGGAGTTAGAGACAAATAACCAGTGACTTAGACAGGCAAGAGACTTATTATATGAAGCTGTTGCCTCATCCCAAGACAAAGGATGAGTTATAAAATACAGAAAAAAGCCAAGTAAGACGTGAAAAGCCTAGAAGAGAATGGCTGAGTGTTGAATGACCAATAAGCAATGAGATATTCAACCCAGAGGTGAAAAGCCTAGAAGAGAGGCACTTAACCAACACGGCAGGGATATAACCAGTCAGATCGGAGACATTATAAAACTGAGGATTGATGAGAACAGAAGCTTAGAAAGGGACAGAGGAAAACCCAGATTAAGTACTCCCAGATGGAAGGTCTGGGAATAAACTACAAATAATACGCTGAGTATCAAGAAAGGTTATCTTGTAGGACATTCTAAAAAAGGAGACCACAGAAAGCATGACAAAGAAAAGTGTTCTTGAGGAGCTACAAGAGTTGATCGTAGAGACTACCTGTTCTACAAAGATGGCGTATAATTCAAGACAACATTGAATGAACTGGAGGAGAGACCAGGGAAAGGCAAATCATTCCTTTGGTCAATTTAAGTTAGTAAACATTAGTGGCAGGGCCGGATAGGATAAATAGGCTGCAGGACATATTTTCTTTTGGACTTTATGACAAATGACGAGCACCTTTAGTTTCTCTAGCTAGGTAGATCACCCTTTAGTGATAAGGAAAGTTAAGCCTTCTACTTATAATTTTCATCAAACGAGATTGAAATATGTCTTCTGAGTGTTCGACTTCATCTTCTGACCCGCCACAATGCACAGAATCTTAGTTTTACAGACTTCTCACGGTATTCTTGTGATTCCAGTGGAATTAGTACATGGTGGAGAACTGCAATCATTGTTTTATGCTCAAAAGATCCAGGTATGATATGGAAAATAAAAACATCCAAGTCTGGATAGAGATCCCACATACACGCAGCAGCAGCACTTCATCCTGCCTAGAATAGGCGGTTGAAGGCTTTTTCTAGTCAAAGATGTTTGATTTAAACCTCGCTGTGACTGCCAGCCACATAAAGGTGCATTTCGGTTCTTACAAAATGTGGTCTGATCTACTAGATATCTTGGGTGGTCACTTTCAGGTCAGATCTTATTCAGCGGGAGTGGGTGGTATCGGCTTAGGGCAGGCAGCTCCATACCAAATCCAGCTGATTCATTCCAACACAAATACTTAAGAAAATTCCCTTTGGAATTGTGGACAACGTTTTCTACCAGGTGATCAACAAGAAGAACTAAAGATGCAATGCTTATGCAAATTACTACACAAAAACCATCATGGAAGCATCAACAAGAGAAGGGCGCTCTTCGAAAGCCCTGAAGCACTGCAGTAACCCGCTGCCAGATCATGCAATTCCACAATCCACTGACAAATGCAATGCCCTCAACAGCATCAGACAAGATAAGTCTACACATTGACAGCTCCAAACACCCCACTTACATCCCAACCCACAAAATATCAAGTTTCAGGATGATTACTCCACAAGAGCTGAACAACATGCTTGCAGCACTCAAACCAATCAATTACAAAGAAAACGTGGTTGCCTCCATCATTGTGAAGGTCATCAAGGGCTAATCACCCACATTATGAATGCATCCCGCACACAAGGCCCCTTCCCACATGCATTGAAAATGAGACAGATCCTCCCACGGTTGAAGAAACCCACAATTAACCCAGATGATTTGGCCAACTATCGGCTTATTACGGATCAACCGTTTCTTGGCAAAGTGATTGGGAATATGGTCGTCATTCAGTTTCACAAAAGGGACACTCAGCACAATCTCCTGCATTATTACTAATTTGATTTCTGACTATGGTGCAACTCAGAGACTACTACCATCTAAGTTATCAGTGACTCGCTACACTTCCTGGACAAAGGGGACCCCAGTACTCATCCTCCTCAACCTCTCTGCTGCCTCCAATACAGTTCACCATGAAGCCCACCACATGCATTGCCCTTCAAAGGAACAGTCCTTCAGTGGTTCACCTTGTACCTTTCCAACATGGACCCAATCAACCAGATAGTATCAAACAAATCCAAATGCCACCCAGTAACATACTGAGTTCCACAAGGCTCTTTCCTAGCCTGTGTCATCGTCAGCCTCTTCATAGAACCTCTTGTGGAACTCCTCGCCAACGTTGACACCAGGATACACCACTAAGCAGATGGCACACAGCTCTACCTAAAGATAAATTGCATCAACTAGATCCATTGAGTCAAGCACTGTCTGTCCTACATCCAAGCCTGGATGTCAACTGCTTTACTGAAGCTCAGCACTACAAAGACCTTAATCATTCTCTTAGAAACCTCCGCCAAACCTGTCCAAATTCGTAATATGCTGACTGGCATGAAGCTCTGCACTTTCATGCCTCAACTCTCACTCAGTGCAGAATCTCTTGGCTTTACTATCGACTGTGACCTGTCATTCACAACACACATCACCAAGAAGACACAAGGACCATGGTACCAGCTTGCAGTCAACAACAAATCAAACCTTTCTTCCCTGCCCCAAGTTTCAGACCAGTTGTTGAAGCTCTGGTCATCTGCCACCTGGATGTTAGCTATGCCCTATGCCATACTAGGCAGGAGTCCAATTTGCCACCTTAACCCATCTAAAAGGCACCCAGCATGCTGCAGTAGGCCTCATCAAAGCACTAAGAAGATTTAACCAAACCAACCCAGCCTCCAAGAAGTGGCACTGCCCCCTCTCAAACATCTTTCATGTTCAAGATTTACTGCATCACCCAGAAAGCAGTCAGAACCAAACCACCACTATACTTGGCCGAGAAACTCAGCTTCAAGTGATTTCAATCGGTACACACCCAAGTCAAAGCCCAGCATGTAGTGCACAACTGAAACCCTTATTTATTTTTGTCTATAAGTTCAATATTCTGAATGATATACCACTCATATCACACCCTTCTGCTGGACCCCTCCCCACCCCGTCACACTGAACCAGGAATCAGGCTAGTTTGCAAAGGTAAATATTTATTTATGTATTTAAAATGTAATCACAATATGTTTAATTGATAAACAACAATCACCAGTGGGGTGACAGAACACAGAATATCTTTAATACACGAGGAGTAAGTAAGGAGCAAAACAAATACAGCACAGAAATAATACTTTTGTGTTGATTCAGATCAGATAGCACTATGGTTAGAGGTTCCCTGTGCAATACCTCCCAACCCCCAATGGGCAATGTAAAGAGATAGGAGGAGAGAGCAGGTATTCAGGAATAGCACAAATCAAACCGAATATCAGTCCCACCTTCCCCCCATAAACCACAAGAGAAAAATGGAATTTACTTTTCAGCTGTCAGGATGGCTTTAAAATTGTCTTTAGAAATGACTGAGCAAAAACACCAAAATGGTCAAAAAAACTCAAATTGTTCTAAATTCTTATGGGAGCCGCTTTGAACAGTTGCACACAATCACAAGCAATGACTTAGTCCAAAGAAAACATTTGAAATCTTAAAATCTAATTTGGAAGCAGTTTAGGGCTATTTCACACGTGTAAATCTTTCAGATTTTTAAAATCGTGGCAAACTTTTCATTGCACGATATTCGCGATAACGGGAGAATCGCAACTGGACTTGAGGGGTCAGCCTGGGGGTATTGGCGGAGATGAAGGGGGCTAATGAGTGGTGTCTGGACTTGAGGGGGCTGCCTGGGGGTATTGGCAGAGGTGGTGGGGGCTGGTGGGTGGTATCCTGGCTTGAGGGGGCTGCCTGGGGTGGTGTCATAGGTGAGGGGGGCGGGTGGGTGTTGATTTGATTTTGTGTTCTATGGATAGCTACAGATGTTAGGTACAAGTAGGAGTTGAAATTTCTATCACAAAAACTGAGGGAGTTATCGAGGTTTTAGTAAAGGTCATTTTTGTAAAATAGGCGCGAGGATGGAAAACAGAAATGCACTTTTTAAAATGACAAATGGGTTTGCTTACACTAGAGGATGACTATGAAAAAGCGAATACCACACAGGGATCTTACAGTCACTTGATCAGGGTGACCCGCCTGCTAAGGAAACTCGACTTCTTCAGATGAGAAAAGGGTCAGTGCACAGATAGTTCTAACAATACTGGTTCTGAAGGAAAAGATAGGATGGGTTTGAGATAGGGATAAGACAATGCAAAGATATTCCTAACAATACTGGTTCTGAATGAAAGATAGGATGGGTTTGAGATAGGGATAAGGCACAGTAAATATACTATGGACCACCGTTCTTCCTATTAATACTCACAGGATATGTTTTTTAATGGGACCGTCAGCTCTGGTCATAGGATTGGGTCTGGTCTAGGAAAGACAGCACATCAGGCACGGTACTGGATCAGCTATGCCGGTCACCGGATTTGCACCGGATCTGCCCTCCTAGTCTCTGGGTATTTGAAGCATCTGGATGGCGAGTTCCTCAGGCAAGCCTAGTGGTGGCAAGCCAGAGAATTTCAGGATACTGGTTCAAAAGGCCTTCTCACACCACCCGGCGCTTTACTGGGTAGAGAGAATAAAGTTGAGGATTTGGGCCTTGCTGGAAATCAATGGTTCTCTATTGCTGGCAAGAGTTTTGGCATCTGGATCTGGAAGAATATTAAAGCTGGATGTAGAATGCTGGATCAGAGTGCTTCGCCGGAATCAGGAAAGTGAGTGGATCTGTGAGTCCCTATGTGTTGTCAGCTGTCTCTATTTATGCTATAGATGACATCACAAAGGGGGTGTGTGGGCTGGCTTAGCTAGGCTTGCTCCTGTGGCTGGAATAGGACCACACTTCGTCTCCGCCTTGCAATTTGAGTGATTGGATCAAGGCCGGATGATGTCACATTTTATGATTTGCTTTACAGTCCTCAGAGACCTCCGTTTAGCCACTGGTCTCAAAATCAGATTTGATAGTACATGTACATTTCTACATTGGTCACCTTTATGCAAATCACACACAAAGATGCAATATTTTACGTAGCAGCTATTCCTCAAAACCCTGCAGCGGTGGGATCTTGTCTCAACTTTCTACAGAATTTTGCCCTTTTCGCTATGAACCCAATTTCCAAATTTTATACAAATTTCCACAAATGTGCGTGTTTAACATAGGGAAATGCGTGTAACTTTTCACAATCCTAATAGTAATACATTTTGCATAAAACCACATATATTGCCATTCCTGTCCAGAACATGTCACACAGTTCTACTGCCTCTTCACACGTGCAGCCAGCAATTAAATTAACAACTCTGTCCTTTTTATATTTTTCAACAAACAAACCCAAAAGGTGGGAACTTCATCAAACACTGGCACCTTGAGGTAAGGCAATATAATGAAACAAAAGTGGTACCAGGGTTGCGAGAGAGACTGGTGAGAACAAGGCAGAAGTAAGTATTAAATCATTCTTTTTATTTTATTCTGATTTAAGTATAAAAATATATCAAAATCACTAAACATTTTTAATTAATTCTTTTTAAAAAACACATCTTAACGTCATGCATTCATACATTCATTCAGGCTAATTTAATTCCTAAAACATTTAATAATTTTAAGATTTTTGGAAAAAATTCCAATTAATTTCCACTGTGTTTATAACAGTTGTTCACTCCAAACAAAGTATCGACTATCGGTGCCCAAGCATATAGATCTTCTTTAGAAAAAGGGGCTCCCAGTTGGCAAATAGTTTCGACTTGACAGATTGTGTGTGTCTTCATCAGGATAGGTGAACGTTAACAAAGTTATGCAAACCCAAATCGGTTCGCCGTATGACTTTTGATCCAGTAGTCGCTGGTATTGATCTGTAGTAATAGTTGCCCAGGCTAAGGCTTCAATCTGAAGGCTTTCAATTCCATGTAGGAAATACGTGAACTGTATTTCCAAAGTGTTTATGGCAATACTTCTCTAGCTTAATCACCTCTTCACTATAGCAACCACCTCCTATTCGCTGTAGTATAGAGAGGAAGCAAAAGTGTTTTCTCTTCCAAGGCCATAGCGAAAGCTCGCTTTGAATCTCAGATGGAGCTAGGATCCCGAACGGAACACGGGACGAATTGGCATCCTGAAAAATGTTTAGTGATTTATATATATTTTTATACTTAAATCAGAATAAAATAAAAATAATCTTTTTATATTTTCACCATTTTGAATAACAAGTTATGAGTCTTTTAAACATTTGTTCTTTGTGCATGTTTAGCAACAGATGGTCCACCCCTTTTTGCCTCCCTGCAGTCCAGGGCATCCCCCTCCTTGCTTGTTCCTTTCAGAGGACATTTACGACCCCCTTCACACTTCCAGTTTCCTGGATTTCCTGCGCTGAAGCTTTGTCATTGTTCCTTTGCTTTCTGTAGACAAGATTCTGTTCTAACCCACAATTAACACCTCCCAGTGAGTTTCTGCTGAGAGGAAGGCCCTCCTTCTGGGAGAAAACCTTGCTCTTCCAGTTCTTGCAGCTTCAGCCAGGCTAATTAACTTCTTAAATCCAGCAAAACCCAAATTTGTTACATCAAACATAAATACATTTCTTTCTTGGCCTTAAAATCTTTGGGAAAAAACACAACTAAAATCTGTATTCCTTTTTGGCAACAATCCTGTTTATGTTTGCTAATCCAGCAGACTTTTTAGTTTTAGGTCACTTTTAAAGTATCATCAGTACTCATCTGACAGCTGTCATTCAGGTATCCCTGGGTACTGCACCCAGATTTTGGCATAGGCTGTCAGTTCACAGACTTTGTATGTTTCACAATGCTTCATTTGATACATGCATTTTAGCACCAGGCAATATTGTGAATGTTGAAAAGTGTTGTGTTATGGGCATTTTGGAGTGCTGCTTTTCTCTCTGCACTCTGCTGGTCATGCAGTCCACTGGCATATTTCTTCAGGGTGTGCTCTATTCTACCGCACATGTACCATGGGTGGCAGGTTGTGCATCCCTCTTTTTGTGTGCTGAAGCACACAGTTTTTGTTGGTTTTTGTAGGTTTTTGGCACGTACAAGGGTTTTGACGCCTTTGTTGCTGTTTCTTTCCCTATAACTGGCAGGGTGATGCCGCATAGTATAGCGGAGTGGGTGAATACATCCCACACACCGCCTTGGAATAAAAGCTCACCACTGGAAGCCACAACATTGCGAGGCTAGAAACAAAGAACTGCCAGAAGAACAAATAGAAACAGACCATTTCATGCTCTGCACACTGTCTCTAACAAGTTACTGACGCAGATAAAACTGGCCTACTGCACCCTCAACTTCAGGAAGGACCTGAAGACCCTACTCTAAAAAGAACATCTCGTAATCACTGATTCCTCCACTCAACCCTATTGTCCTCTTGTGGGGTTCCCCGCACCCCCTTCTCCTCCACCCTATCTCCTCTGCTACTCTTGCTCCCTACTTATAAACCTGGGATACCCATTGGCGCAGTGTTACATGTCTTCCCAGCTAGATTTGCGCTTAATAAATCTCAAACATACAACCCATGCGGCAGTGTATTGAGACTGAGCCATGCCTTGATCATCTTCTTTTAGGATGTAGCTCCAAATATACTAGTGAGAACATTGGCTGAAAAAGTCCTCTGTTCAGAATGTAGAGGTGGCAAATATAAGGTACGAGGGTCTGGGCAGCTTAGACAGTACCCGGGGTGGCGGGGGCTAGATGTTGCATTTCTCTTAGTGACAAATTCTACTTTAATGATTCCATGTAGTAATGGTTCTGCAGTATTGCTCCAACCGCAGTGTGCAGTTTGATTCTTATGAAATGTTTATATGTACAAACCCTCCTTTACAGGTCTTCCAGGAACCCAGCTTGATAAGAATGTCACAAAGCCAAGTGGTCTGCAGAAAGGTCACAACACAAACGTGTAGTTTAAAAGGATTTATTAGGTATTTTCACAAAACTGAGTCTAATTGAAAAGGTCAAGCTAACTTAAAACAATGGACGGGATGTCTTTTGATTCAGGTTTCAACAAAGCAAAATCTCTCCAAGCAAGTCTCTTCGGAAACTTGTGATCACACTCTAAATCACAGTCTCCTCAATGCTCGATGTTCAGCATAACCTTCCTGCTTTTGTTGATGGGTTTTGGGCAGTTTCAGTAGGGAGCAGGAGATTGGCTACTCTTCTAGAATCTGGAAGGGTAAATGCCTAGTGCAATTATAAAGGATGTTGGCCTTTATCCGGTCTTTCACAAATGGCCACAATTTCAAGCAAGCATGGGGTTATCTCTGGCTTTCACTGGCTTCCTCCTAGGGCTCTTGCCACCTCCCTGCTTCAGGGTCCTTGCACTGTTACCCACCAGCTCACTTTCTCTCTCATCAATGTTTCGCAACCTGCTTGTTCTGAAGGGAGCCTCTCATATTCCATCTGCTTCTACGTGTCCTACTCCTGCACCTCCTTGATGCTTCACCACCTCCTTGTTCAACCCTTACGTCCGGGTTCATCACTTCTGTATTCCGGGCTGCCTCTTTCTGTACCTTAACCTTCTGAGGTCTGGACACAACCCTCTGTCCAACCTCCTCTCTCTTCTTGGCATCTCCTCCTTCCACCTTTCTGATAATTCTCCACTCCTCATCGCACCGACAACCTCCCTCATATCAGCAATAGATGTTCCTCTCCTCTCATCCTTGCATCCTCTCTGTTATTTCCTCCTTCTAAATACAGCTGTTCTTCTTATTCTCCTCTCTGCTCTTACAATTTCGCTCCTTTCTAAGAATATTCTTCCCATATTCGCTGCTTACATCCCCCTTTCTCCTCAATTATATATAAATCCCTATTTTTGGAGTCATAGGACTCCTTTGGGGATGTAGGAAGAATTTCAGTAACTCTGCAGATTTGTGGTGTTAAAGTGGAGGCTACATATCTCATCATCAATAACTTTATTCGGCCATAAGGCCATCAAAGTGCATCCTAACAAATACATTTACTAAGCATACAAATTCAAATTTCAGCAAAACATCAAACGGAGAGAAATCAAATCGAAAGAAGCCAGCCCAAAACAAAATTGCACTGGAACAAAAGGTTCAATGTCAATTAATCCCAGTTCTCTTTAACCCAAAGGGATTAGATTTGCACCAGTTAGAGGGGTATTAACTGTAGCATACCCCAAACGGCCATCAGTAATTTGTAGGGGACAGTAGCTGGATGTGATCCCACCTTGTTTCACCCACCATCCCATCTAGTTCTTTCCAAGATCCCTTTGGCCACTCTGCCATGCCAGAGGACCAACTTCACAGTATCTTGGGAGTTCAAGCCTTTGCCTCGGATTCTAAAGCATTCCACCATCGAATATGTGAACACAAACGTGCAGCCTCTCATAGACCGCAACCAATCCAGGCACTTATCCAATAAAGCGTCTCTAGGTTCAGGCTTAGACTCTAACAGTTTTGGTACCCTGTGCAGGTAGAGAGTGACATGTCCGGCCCCGCCCTTGGCAAGTAGCCCTGATGTGTTCCCTTTGTGGTGCCAAATGTGTGGTCCGGGAGCATTTGTACTTTGGCCTGATGGGGGTCGTCGTGGGACTTGCTTCACAGCTGAAGAAGGCAATGGCTTGGTGGTAGATGCGGTAATACAGTTCTGGGGCTTGTTTCTGGTATCCACAGTAGCTGGGGTAGAGGGAAATCTGTTGGTAGCCCTACGTGAGGGGCAGTATGAGCATTTGTAGATGCTGGATTCGAGGGGACCTGAGCGTTGAGAAACTCCGGGAGTGGGTTTGTCGGACCCTTCGCCATTTGGGGAGTAGTGACAGAGTCCTCCTGTGCCCTTTTGCCTCCATTCCCCTGGTTGTTTGCTAAAACCAGGAGTAAATTATTAATGGCTGTCAGCTCGGCCAACACCTCAGTGAGCACCAGATTGCACTTACACCTCCCGATTTAGCAGGCGTCATCAGTTGACCGGTCGGGACTATGATCTGCCGCCTGGCATATAAGGTTATGTGCTCTGAGTGAAGATAGACAAAGAAAAGAGTTTCCACCGGGGTCTAATAGAGGGGAATTGCTGCCTCCAAACACAGCTTGATGAGCCTGGTGCCCTCTAAGAGCTGGGAGCAGAATTAGCAACACCAGGTGGCACAAATCTCTAAGTCCATACAGGTTGAGGCTTCAGTACACATAGGGTGGTCGGCCAGTGTGCCAGTGGGAGGTCAGGGACCGTGGTATGGGGCTCTGAGGTGGGATCAGGTAGTTGGGTGCGCCCCACAAGGCTCTCCAGAGGCAAATTCCCCAACACTGAGGCTAGCGATTTTGCAAGTCCAAGGCAAACAGAGTCAAGGGGCAAGTTCAATGTGGGCACAACCAGAGGAATGAATTTACAATAGAATCTAGTTTTGCCTCCTTCAATAGTCCGGCCTGGAGGCATTGCCTCTTCTTGCGCTGAGATTTTGGAACAGAGGGGGACTGTGCATCCAGGAGGGCAGGGCAAAACAGGAGTGGGGTTTCACCGCTGCAGTGTGGGGGCCAGTGCTATTAGTCCCAAGGGGGGGCGTGACCAGAAGAGCAGCAAGTGTGGAAATACCCAGGAGGGGTCTGAATGCCGGAAACACTGCGCCCTTGCCCCGCCATAGGCTTCACAGGCTGGGGGCCTGTGTATTAGTCCCAGGGGGGCGTGGCCAGAAGAGCAGCAAGTGTGGAAACTCTGAGGTGGGGTCTGAACGCTGGAAAACTCTGCGCCCTTGCCCTGCCGCAGGCTTCAGTGCTGCGGGGTGGGGGCCGGTGCTATTAGTCCCAGGGGGGCGTGGCCAGAAGAACAGCAAGTGTGGAAAGACCCAGGAGGGGTCTGAAGGCTGGCAAACACCACGCCCTTGCCCCGCCGCATGATGCCAAACTCAGGATTTGATGAAGGGTTAGAAAAGGATGGTAATTCTGTTACCACCTAAAAAAGTGGCAGTAACAGAATTACCACCACTTTTTTAATACTGTGTCAAACTCAGAATGAGTCCCTATATTGATTCTAGAAGGACTATAAATGATGTCAATGTTTCCTGTCCCCTGCATACTTCCAGCGGATGCCCCAGGCCCCCTACTTCCGACTCACCTCCCCTCTCCTGAGGTGGGTACAAGGGGTCAGGGACGTCATTTCACCAAAATGCCTGAGGTAGCGGAAGTGACATCACACAACCTTTGGCCTCTGATGACATAACAGGAAGTAATGTCATTTGAACCTCCGCCCGGAGTGACATCACAGGAAACAGTGAAACACGACCTTTTACCCTTTGACAAAACAGGAAGTGGCATCACATAGCATTGTTCGTAAGTACACTACGAAAAATATGGTTAAGATCTCACTATAGTGTGATATACATGTCATCCAACAATGGATCACCATATGTATCATTAATATAAGTGTGCATAGGACCACATTACCAAATTACTGTGAATGCAAGCAGACGTTCAAAGCCAAATAATGATGTGTTATTACATAGCACTTACGCTTAAGTGCTTTATATAGAAAAAGAAATACATACAATATCACCCAATCTGTGTTGATACTCATTTATCGACCTCAGAAGGATGAAAGGCTGAGTTGAGGTGTAAATCAGTGACTCAACCCCTGAAGTGTGCATCAAATAAACCTTTAATGAGTCTAGCAATTATTGTATAGATTGCCAGAAAGACACATTATTTGTTATTCTTTTTCTTTCTTATCTAAGGTCACTGCTCAAAGTTTTGTACTTGCGGAACCCCGTTTTTTTAAGAGGCCTGAACAAGAAAGCCAGCCACTCCAGAAACAAAGAGCCACATGGCACTGGCCACAGCACAGGAGCTTCCATCTTTTTAGAGGTAGCAAGGGAGACCTCAGGGGCCGCAACTGCAACCCCTGGTGACCCCCAAATGAACATCCCTGCAAGGGGTGTATTTGTGTGGCCTAAGCAGGGCTAGGACTGCTGCTTAGGATGACTCCAATAAAGTGATCATGTTTTTCCAATCAAAAGTTGTGTATCTCAAAGTTATTATTTCAAGGGCCAATTTGCGATAAGATGTGACGTATTCCAATGTTTTGGGGAGCTTCAGTAGGGGTTAGCCCCATTATGTGCTTACGGTTGTCTGGTGCTCGCCACGGCAAGGCACATCTGCCCCTCCTCGCAGCCCGGCCTGCTCGTAAATACCGATAAGAGCTAGCAGCGGTGACGGGTCTCTCTGCCCCCACGACTCGTAAACTGCTCACAGCCCCAGTGAGAGCTCATAAAGCAGGCCTGTTAGGATAATAAAGTGATCCAGTAATTAAAACAAGACCATAACTGCTCAGCCAGATTGGATGGGCCAAGAGGATGGAGAGTGATGCTGATGGATGGAAGGGAGGTCGTGGGAAGGGGTGGGGAGAGAGAGAGCAGGCACGGCTGTGCTGATGGGGCGTGGATTACTGCAATAGAAAAATAGAGACTGGATGAGATATCTCCAGAGAGAGGCCAGGGATTGAATGGGGGAGGACGTATTGAAAACCAGAGCAGAATTTACAGTAATGGGTCAGGCAGTGCATGGGTGCAGCAGCACACAGCACTAGCGCAGGGTTGCAACACATGCATGCAGATGAGTTGGGCTATAACTCCGATCAGCCGCAGGCAGCACGGTGAACGAGGAGGCCTCACGGGAGCCATAGTCCAAACACATCTGTGGAGCCGGAGTTTGCAGACTACTGCACTAGAGTGAGGCCAAAGAAGGGATGGTCAGGGAAAGTCAAAGAAGCCACGAGGCACACAAATGGGCAAGCCCTTCCATGAGCCCATCACATGGTGGGCTGTTGGGTTATGCTTCCCCGATGCCAGCCATTCCCATAATGGCATCCAGTATTAAGGCCGGTGATCTCTCGACCCCTGTGCCAATTCCCGAGATCTAGAGTTGATAATGTCAGAGCCCATATTCTGGGGCAAAGCTCCTAGCCCAATGAAGTCTCAGAGAAATAGGTCTTACTCCTCGTTTAATTCCCCGTGACCATCATTGGACGTATCCATTACTTGAGGTGAATGACTTTGTTTACCTTCTCCAATCCCTTGAGAGCCTGCAGCACTGCTGGTTAAAATGCTCTGCCCCCTGGGCTAGTCACTCCAGCCCTTCCTTCCCTCGAGGGGGGGGGCCTTTGCATCCCTGTGACAGTACCTCAGACCACCCAGCAATAGGAGTTGATAAGCTCTTTACCTCAGTGCTGTTTCCAAGCATCTTAGCTGGTGTTCTGCCACTAGATTCAAAATAGTGATAATAGAATATTTTTATATAACGCCTCATGCCGGTTGTGTCTCGCTTGTAAGCGCTGTGATAACAGGTGTTCTTATTACCTAATTTAATGGTACTTAATTTATAGAGCATGGCTGGATTAGGGCAAATACAAATGCTTGATGTGAGCGCACGACTCCCCAAGCTATCTTCCCTGCTTAATGACCAGAACCTAACCAATCTGCATGTAACAGGTTCTGTTTCTCTGACTGACCCCTCAGAATACATATTTTCTGCCGCCAGATTCCTCTGCATCTGCAGACACGCCTCCGGCCCATCCTTTTTGCAGATGGCAGGTTCTCTATACTTTTGTGAACCCCCCATTCTTAGAAGCAGCCTCTGCGGCCGTGTGAAGCCACAGCACTCACCTTTGCTACAGTTGATCTGATGTGTACCCCCAGGAGGGTCAGGGCTCCCCTGGCTCATTCAGTGAAGTAAAGTCTTGAGCTTGACCTGTGATATCTAGATGCTTTGAGGAGGCTCTGGGCCTGCCCCTGTTCACACGAGACTGCATAGGTTGGTGGGGGAGCTCCCCTGCAGGCAATAGGTCTGCACTCTCCAAGCTTGCCCCTCGCAGGCTCTCGAATGAGCCCAACCTGCCCACAGGTGGCCAGTGTCTCTGCCTACGGTCAATCCCAAAAACCTATTCTTTCCACAAGTGGCCAGTTGGTTGTTGTGGGGCCATCAACAGAACCAATCCTTCCCCCAAGTGTCAGATGTGCACCCTCTTGGATCATTTCCAGAACCCGTCTGCACTTACCCTTGCACTTGCCACCAGCTGGCCGCACTTTACAAATTGCTTTTATTTATTCTATTTATTTTTACTGTCGATCCCATGTACTGCACTGCCCCCTACCCATTTCCCCCGCACTTTTCCCCTTCCCCTGCACTTGCGCGATCTCAATGTCACCTGGCCTAGTAAGATCCCTGCCTCCGTCTTCCCTCGGTTCCCCCTCCTTGCCTCTCTGAGCCTTCAAACACTTATTTATAGGCGCATTATAAATGCCATATCATATCATTTCATAACCCGTCATTCTTAACAATAACGTAACGCGTTTGTATAGTGCGTATAGGCACAGTTTTGCATTTTCATGACAGGTTCCCATCCTTATGCTGATCCCCAGAACACATCCTTACTTCAGGAAGTAGGTTATTTGCTCCTGGGTGAAGCCCCCTAAAACCACCCCAAGACACTGCCCAGAGCCTTGCAGGTGAAATGTGGTGTTTTGTCCCAGGGACAATGGGCAGAATCCATCCACCCTATTGATGAGCAGATATCTAGGCCATATCCTTAATACACGTGGCAGATTCTCTGTCTCGTGGGTCAATCACTTGCGCCTAGAAGTCTTTCAAGTGATAGTGCCTCGGAAAGGAAAATTATTCGAAAAGCGAATGCTTCCTTTCAGTGAATAGTAGTTGTTTTCCCCCAACCCTCTGAATCTGTCCTTCAGTTCTGACAGGTGCTTTTTTCCCCCTACAGGTGGAACCCCGTTTCTGAATCTTGGCCTGTAGCCATGTCCCCCTCCCATATCCGCATTGTACGTGCCTGGAACAGCCTCCTCAGAGACGCGGAACACGCAGTGCCAGTAATTTGCCGTCGCTGATAATGACATATGCAAATATGGCTTCCAGCCCTCCCCAGGGGAGGCCGTGCGTCAGGCTCGCGCGTGCCGGCGCAACTCGGGCGTAATTGTTCGGGAAAGGAGGGGCGGCCGGGGGGTGGGAGTAGGGAGGTCAGCGAGCGCGGGCCTCCCGCCTGATGAAATATTCACAGGAGGAGGCAGGGGAAGCGCCAATTCCCCGCCAGCTGCTGACCCGGCGAATTATCTCCACCCGGCATGCAGGCAAACGCCGCCCAGTGCAGACCACGCTCGCGTGGGCTTTGGGTTCCGCCAGGCCCGGCAGCTGGAAGCTTTAATGCACGGCGCTGCGCGGAGGAACACACGGAATTTCTGGTTGCATCTACTCACTGATAAAAATCCACCTCAGTGTTCCCCCACCCGCCCTCAAAATGCTAGGGTTTCGTTGCCTGCCTTCTAAAACGCCGCGTTCGGTGAGGGTCGACCCTAAGATTTGCTGGCCCCCTCTGCAGCAAAATATGACAGGGAGCCCTAGTTTGTAGTGTTTGTGGACATCACACAAAACGACTTTACATAATAAGTCCTGAATACTGGAGGAGGCAATGGGAAGTTACATCAAAGACGATGATGCTCAAAATAGGAGTTGCAAAAGTCATCCCCCTCTTAACAAAAGGTCTTCCACTTACAATTGTCATATCTTACCTCTGTGTGAAATATCAGTTGTGCAACATATTGTTGTCCAGGTCCTCCTCGTGAATTTCTGAAAAAGAAACCCTTTAGTTAACGTGTAATGTTTTTGTATTCTGCTGGTATAGAAGTGAAGCTCTGCTCTCCAACCCATCACATGCAAAATGTAACCTGTTTCTATTTAACTGGAGAGTAAAGGCCTTCCTGAGACTAAATACAGTGATTTAAAGGTAAATGGTGGGCAGGTCAATATGAAAACATTTGGAGCAGTAAAGGTGTCGCCCTCCTGTCCTGCACCACAATAGAAACGCACAGTGAAATGTAATACAAGCACATGTATGACAAATGCATGTGTTAGTTCTCGCAGAGGGGCGCCTATGACCACATTTTGATTATTTCAAGGGCCTTAGGTCTAGTCACCCTAGGTTTCCCAGGGTCATGCAGACGTGCACCCCTTGCTCACTGTGCTCAGAGGGACACAGCTCCACTTCACTGGTGATGCCAAACAAGGCTGAAACACGTGCATGGCGTTTCTGTTGGTACACTTGTTCAGAAGGCAATTGCCATAGCATTTCTGTGCTGAACTGTCCATGTGGGCGGGACAAAGACTGATATGCAAATGGTATTTCCCATCTGTGAAAGGTACAGTGAGCTAAAGTGTGGCTTGGACTCTCGAGTGGGTACCTTCCCCAAGAACAGGTCAATGGGCCGTGTTTGTTCTCGCAGAGGGGCGCCTATGACCACATTTTGATTATTTCAAGGGCCTTAGGTCTAGTCACCTTAAGTTTCCCAGGGTCATGCAGACGTGCACCCCTTGCTCACTGTGCTCAGAGAGGCACAGCTCCACCTCACTGATGATGCCCAACAAGGCTGAAACATGTGCATGGCGTTGCTGTTGGTATTCTTGTTCAGAAGGGAATTACCATAGCATTTCGGTGATGGACTGGCAATGTGGGCGGGACAAAGACTCAATATGCAAATGAATATTTCCCTTCTGTGAAAGGTACTGTGAGCTAAATTGTGGCTGCAGACTCTCAAGTGGGTACCTTCCCAAAGAACATGTCAATGGGCTGTGTTCGTTCTCACAGAGGGGCGCCTATGACCACATTTTGATTTTAATATGCACTGTGGGTTGGCTAATTCTTTTAGGTCCATAGGTCCATACCATATATTTTTGAGCGCAGTGCTGGAAATGGGAAAAAAATACCGGGGGAGCCGTCTCCTCCTGGTGGGTGGGGTGGAGGGGCAGGATTGTGGAGTCAAAGGGGCAGAAATGTGTCCCCAGGCCTGGTCACACAACACAGTGGACCTCATTATAAGTTTCGCGGAACGGGTTAACGGGCTCTGCTAATGGAAGCGGACCCGTTAAACCCGTCCCGTGAAATTACGAGGTCCCCTCGCGGGACCCGGTAAGGACGCCTGGTAAAACCAGGCATCGTTACTGGGTCCCGCGAGGAGAAGAGGGAACTAATAACGGGCCGGTCGTAATCGGCCCATTGTTATCTCCCTCTTCCATTCCCATTGAGCCCTATGGGGGCTTAGATGGGAATGGGGAAGGTCCGGGCCCGGGTTCCCAGTGGGAGGAATTACAGGGCCCTCCGAACTCGGAATGGGTCAGTAATTCCCCATTCTGGGAACCCGGGAAAGGAGCCCGGTTTGGCGGCAGCCGCCGAAATCGTAATGATGCCCAGTATCTCTTCATAGAACCCAAGCCCGACCATTAGCATGAAAGCAAAAAGCATTATGGGAAAATAAGAATGCCAGAATTTTAAATTTGAAACATGTTTGATAGTGATTCAGCAAGAAATGCTTTTGAGCGAGTAATGGAAGTTGCACTTTGCTCTTTTCATTAGTTTTAATACTCACCCGAGCATATCTGCAAATAGCAAGGCATATTTACCAGTGTGAATAGCTGATAAGCAGTATGCGGGGCTGTGGCTGTTTCTGCATTCAATGTCCAGCACCAATTTCCTGAAGCGAGAGCTTGTCCCTGGACCTTAGGATGCTCCTGTAAGACAAACTTTGCCGGCCCATTTGCTACATTGTTTGTGCTGGAACATGTTTGAGTGGCTTGAGAGAGTTTTTGTTTCTGTGTCTATGCATATAATTGTCTTTGCGTGACTGTTAAATTCCTATCTTATCAGTACAGGTCACATCTCCACTTTACCACAAGCTAACCCTAACCTTTTCAGTGATTACCAATTTATTTTTTCTATTTGCCAGAACCATAAAACGTTGTTATTAATATCCAAGCAGAAGAACGATGGGTCATTAAAAAATACATCTGTCTAATGCTCAAATGTTTTCACTATCTCAGAAAAGATTGGCCTCCTTCCTGCCTCTGGGAGAGTCTGTGACTGCATCCAGCTGTGCACACACTCACCCCACCTCTGCCAGGACACTGACCGTAATAAGCATTTTAAGGAAAGTAAAGCAATGCCTGTTTTCCTACCCTTGGGAAAAAGAAAGCCGCATTTCTCAAAAGACGCCTGGCTTCACAGATGGAAAATTAACCTGTCCTTCTTTCCTTCCGCTTGCTCCAGAAAGTGGGGTGTTTGTGGAAGGTAGGGCATACCTTATATTGTACCCACCTCCTTACAATTGTGAGGGGAATTTACAACCTCTATCTGTCCATCCAGTTTCCTACGCCCACTCTGTGTGGTAGGGTGACCAGATTTTTAAAATGAAAAACTGGGACAGGCCACCGACATAGAAGTAGGACTACTAGACCAGGCTTGTCCAAACTTTTTGAATGTAGGGACGAAGCATTCACTTTTTGTCACCCGGTGGGCTGGCGAGCCAAAAGTCAACAGCCTCACACAAAGCAGTATATTAAAAAGCGATGGTGTGTGACCTTTGACACAATAGCATCCCAGACAGTGATAGCCATGCAGTCCCAAAGATAGCTTTTGGGCCAGGGGCAGCGATCAAAGGTTAGTTTCTTGTGATTTTTTCCAGTGTGTGTTGATATTTTCCTGAAATAGTGGGGGCGATCGAGCTTAGCTTTGAGGAGGGTTTGGGGGTATCCCCCCAAATATTTCTTTTCCAAATATGGGGCTGAAACAGTGTCTTTTACAACAGGAAAAGTGAGCAAAAAGCCATAAGGTTACAATCAGTTATAAAGGGGAACATGTACATTCCATGTCACCAACAGCAGACAAGAACATTGTTGAACACATTTTAATGATCACTGTGTCCACAGTGTAAGACAGCACTGACACTGATGTAACACATTGGCATGCTGGTTGTGCCCAAAATATGCCTCTGTAAAATGTCTATGCTGGCTGTTCCCAATTTAGGCCAGCATTGTCCTGTACAAAGCATGATAGATGCTGCCTGAGCATGTGCAGTGTGCCCAACACATATGCCAGCTTATCTATGTAATACACATTCATTACTTCTGTGTTAATGGGGTCGTCACTGCTGCCACAACCCGGTTAATGTATTTATTTCTGCAATGTTGGTTGGGTACCTGTATCCGGCCGACATTGCAGAAATAAATTAATCGGTTGGGCCTCCCCACAGGGACCTTGGCTGAACAGAATTGCTCAAGCCTGCCCTTCAAAGCACATTCGGCCTGTAGTGCTGGTGAAAGGGCGAAAAGGTCTGAAGGTAAAACCTGGCAGAGGCAACTGTGGATCCTCCACATTTCCCAACTCCAGAAGATGTGGCCAGCACCCGGTAATGCAAGACTCCACGTGGCCGGCCTACCGCCACATGCCCCGTAAGAGGTACGGGCAGCCTTTGCTTACCCGACAACATTTAGGGCCAGGGTCCAAATTGCCCAGCCTCATCGTGGCCAGGAAAGGACAAGGGTAAGTTTGCAGCAAACCGTGTTCACAGTGTTCCCTCTTGGGATCTTTACCTGTGGCCAGGCTTCCATTCGGCCAAACCACAACAGGCCATCTCCTTCCTCTACCCATGTAACGTGGAGTGGCAAACTGGGCATAGTGTGTGGGTCATGATGGCTCCTCTCAGCCGACACGTGGGAGTCAGGCACAAGACACGGGCCCGACAAACATTGTCCAAATAAATAAATAAACAGCCGGGGCTGAGGCCTGTAACTGCCTCTGGTGCCCCCTTCCAGGTTTACAAGAGGCAGTAACAGTTATCCGCCACGTCCCGTTCCTCTGCCACGACCCGGTTTATTTATTTCTGCAATGTTGGTTGGTCTAGGTCTAGGGTGACCAGACGTCCCAGTTTTCCCGGGACAGTTCGGGGACATCACCCTCCATCCTGGGGTCCCAGGAGTTTTTTGATTTGATAAACCCATCCTGGGTTTCCAAGGGTGGGTGGCTATGGTCCCGGTTTTTGCCAGGACCCAATTTCGAAATCCCGAAATCGGGTTCCGGCGCAACTCTTCCTGCGCGAATGCGGCGTGAAATGCTTTTCATGCAGCCATTGCTTCCCCCTTCCCCTTCCAGTGTGGGAGTGTGCATGTGAGGACAACCCCTCCCCACAGCCCTGCAACAGACCAGCGACATAGAAGTAGGACTAACGTTTTATTTGTATTTACTTTTGTTCTACCTCTATTTCTATGCCCTGTCCCAGTTTTTTTTTTTTTTTTTATCTGGTCACCCTACAGCTATCCCCAAATCCCAGTACGGGGTTTCAAAACTCCAAAAAGTCCTGGGACTCCGGGACCAAGGGCAAAATACCAGGAGGTTCCCGGCAAAACCGGGCCGTCTGACCACCCTAGTGTGTGGACAGTGGGCCACTAGGGAAGGAGTTGGTCCAGCTTCCACCTCATGTGTCTCCCCAAGGGTGGGTGGGAAAGGATCTCGCAGGCCGACTAATTCCGCACAGACACACCCAGAATCACTGGGTCAAAGACCATTTTGTGGGGAGCCCAGGAAAAATTGCATCTCCCAGAAAGCCTATGTGGAAAACACTTACACTTCAGGGAATGGATTGAGAACTGACTCGTAGATATCCGCACTCAACCCGTGGGGTTTGCAAAACTTAAATAGGGGCAGATAAGCTGTTACATGAGCGAGGATGATGCAGAGTGAGGACTGCATGTCATATCCAAATTAGCCCAATAGACCTACATTCTGTGAACTGGTACAGACCACACGTGAATCCATACCGGAAGCCCCTGCACATGCCCCTGACAAGGCCCCACTCAGCACCATGCCACAAGTAGGTTACTTGTCATAAGGATATACTGTTTCCTTGCCTACTAGCCAACCCACCGGGACGACATACTAGCAGAGTCTTGGTGGTGCACCGATAACACGGTTACATCAAGAGTACAGGCCATGCCAGACTGGTGTCTTGCAAAGGCGTTTGCTGACAGCAGAGCCGGCAGGGGGCTAATGGCGCCCCGGGCGGTTGCCCGGTCTGCCCTGCCCTAAGGCCGGCCCTGGCAGTCAGCATACAGTGACAAGTACAATGTCCATGGAGCACGTAAAGGCGTGCAGGGCATTCTTCAGCCATGGCTTAAGTGCCACAGCTTTGGGACGCGTTGCCAGTAAAGAGGGCAACACAGATGGCAACATCGAGGCACCTTTTCCAGCAGGCCAGCGGGAACGCTGATAGGTCAGGTCATGCTGTGCTCAAGTAAGTGTGTCCAGCCCTAGGATGCACATCGTGGGGCCTGACCTGTGCTGACTAATGCTAACGTTAATGATGTGCTTTCTCCAAAGCGCTTTACAGAGACCCTATCTACATACAAATGTACAACGATATCACCCAGCCTGAGCAAGGTGGCTACTCACAGAGAGAGGGGTGTGGCTGGCGAGGGCACCGGTGGCATTTGGGAGCAGTGAGTGCAGAACTCAGCCTGGTTTGCGCGGCATTGGGCCCTGGCAGTGGAAGGGGTCTGCAGCAAGAGACATTTGCAGAGCCTGCCTTCTGTAAAAGGGTTCCAGGCGACACAGTATGTGATGTGCGATTATGGTGTTACGCATTAACAGACAAACACAAAACCTACATACAAACACATAACTATCAAGCGACTGTCGTTTGGTGGGTCAAAGAAAAAAGAAGAAGTTTAAATAAAAGAAATCATGGAATTTTGGCTGGACTTGGGGCAAGGGGGCAAGATCAGGGGATTCAAAACAACGCAATGTCCTTTTGGTTGAACCATCCATTGTCAAAAACAGATCCTGTGTGACAGCTGCTCACTGGGAGGCAGGGCTATCTCTCAATGATGCTAAACATCACTGACATGTTCCCCGACGAGGAGTCATCGCAAGCGCAATACTTCCACTGATTAGGGGTTGTCGAAAGCACAATGTAACATTGAATTATCTGTATTCATTGCATACAGGGGGTGTCATTTCTAACAGAAATGGCGTAGATAGGTATCAAGAGAGATGACAGGGGCAGTGCCTGGGTGGGAGCAGAAGCGTAGCCAGGATTGTCTAACAAGTGGGGCCTGAAGGCAATGCAGTTGTGCCCACCGCAGTGACGTTAACATCCGTAAATGCCCACGCCGTGCTGCTGAATGGGTATTTGCAAATCTTGGGTGGGCCTTTTCCATTCAGACCCTACCTCTGGGTAGGATCCCTTTGTAATAGGGGTGGGTGATTGAATGTGCATGTAAAAGGACATACACATGAGACATAGACCAGAGCCAATGGCTGAGGAGCAGGCACACACAAGACGTGTCATAGGGTCCTAGTGCCATACTGTTAAGGAAAAATACATATTTGCATTTGTATATACATGTGAGATTTTACCAGGAGGGGTTGACTAGATTCAGCTGGAGCTTGGAGGTGGGAGGCACCCCTTCCCTGGCTTGTAGGTGGAGTGTATGGTTAGCCTTGAAAACATCGACTGATGGACTCGCTTAAGTGGCTGGGAGTAGGACATTCCAGTGGAGGGGGCAAGAAGGAGCAAAAGTGGGAGGAAACACAGGGCAGGAGGATGAAGAACAGAGAGGTTGAGGAGAGAGGGAAATTGATTCATTTGAGATGCAGAGTAGAGGCAGAGCAGTCAGCCAGGTAAAAGGGCGCAAGACGATGGGAAAATTGGTACAGAATGTAGAGCGATTTTGGAGAGCCACCCCGCATGATGTTGGTGAGTAGAGGTAGAGGGAGATCTGTTAAGGTTGTAGAGGCTGCGTGTCGTGAAGGTTAGACGAGAGGAGGACTATGGCGGGCCCAAGGGGTCTGCTGAAACTGTTGTCCAGTTTAGTGAGTGCAAAGGTAGAGGCAGGTTTTGGCTGAGTAGTGGGTTAGGTGGGGGCAGGTTTCCATTTTATTGAGCCAGTTAATCCTGACAGCAGTGGCAGTTGCTATGATGAACTGCTAGAGTCTTGTGGCCCTATCAAAGAGGAGGACCCCAAGCTTGTGAGCCTCGGAGGATGGAGTGTAGTTTCAGGATGGAAGCAGATGGGAGATGGACGAGCGGGGCTAGCATTAGAGGTAGGGAGAAAGATGACTACTATCTTATGGGAGGGTAGCATCAGACAGCGTAGAGCCTTCCAGTGGTGGATGGTCCAGGAGGCAGTTGGTGATGCATTCAGAGATAGCAGGAGTAAAGGAAGGAAAGGAGAAGAAGATGACATCAACATGGTGGTGATGGCCAAAGGGTTCAATGCATTTACCTAGCAAGGTGGTCGTACAGAGAAAAGAGCAGTGGGTCAAGGACTTAGCCATGGAGGACTCTGATGGGAAGGGGCATGGTGTAGGAGGTGTAAAGTTCCACTCGATAGAGAAGGAGCATTTGGACAGATACGCTGCCACCCAGTCATGCACAGTATCCATGAAGTCAAGGTAGGGGAGGATGGAGGGATGATCCGGAGCACCAAAGGCAGAAAAGAGATGAAGTAGAATGAGGATGGAGGGGAAGGGGCGTGGGGAGCAGCGGATTGAACATTGGAGACCTGGGTTAGAGCAGTTCCCATTAGGTTTTTTGCTCTGGAAGCCTGATTGGTGGGGATCAGAGTTATCCACAAGATACCCGAGGATGCTTTCAAAGACCACCTTCTTGAAGATGTCAAAGTGATAGGGGAGGAGTGCCTCAGATCAGCCGAAAGGGAGGGTGTTACGGTAAGCAGTGCTTTTTTATGAATGGCAATTTCTCTAGCTATTTTATAGCAGGTAGTGAAGATGCATATAGAGAAGAAGAAACTGCACAGGGAGGAGAGGTAAGAGGAGGCAACATATGTGAGTTCTAAACACACTCAGCCTGAGGTGCTATTGCAGATCTATGTGCAATTTACGAAGTTGTGTTTCACAAATTCAGTTTCATAAACTACTGTTTTCTTCCTGACTTTTAAAATAGGTTCTGCTCAACATCACCAGTTGTGTTCATTTACCTACACCCTGCCCCCAACACAACACAATTCCAACTCTCCCCTGTGGATCAATACATTTCCCTTTTGTTACCAAATTGCATTTTTCTGAACATTTGTTCTAAAAATGCAAATGTTTAATATAAAATTGTCAAACCTGGGAATGTCAATTTTGCATCCAGTCATGCCCCAGTCCTCATTTACTTCAATGGTATTTCTCTGGATCCCAGTAAGGCAACGTTTTCACCTTGAAAGCCACAGGTTCCAGTAGAGTAGGTCAGGGGGTTTATGAGCCACTCAGATTTGTGTGTGACCTCGAGGTCACAAGTTGCCCGAGGTCAGTTAAGCAAGCGAATTACTGATTCTGGCACTTGTAACTGGAGGACTAACAGAACATAGTATTTAGTGTGAGATGAGGAAGGGTGCCTGGCAGCTTTAGCAGACATAAAAAATATATAAATAAATACCTTGGTAAGTCTTCCTGCCAATGCCTCATTTAACGCCGAAGGAGAATGTAACAAAACAATGCTTTTACTAGCTATGTGTTCAGGGACGGGGTTGGATCAAACACCTCTAGTATCTAGAGATGCGCCTATACACAGTAAGGATATTCCTAAATCAAACGGCGTTAGGGATGGGTCAACTCAAAGCAGAGTTCTCTTGAGTTGTCAACACTGTGTGGGGGCAGTAAAGTGAGGTGAACAATTGCTTGCAGATTTCTCAAAATGTATCATTTTATTATAATATACATTTGAAAACAAAGCCTTACTAGCCCCATTCTATTGAGGGATTCCCTGCCTAGTCTATAATTAAGGAGACATTCTCTAACATGGGAACTGGTCCTCACACTGAACGACAAACAAAAAAAGAAACTATACAGCAACACAATATAATAAACAACAAACATGCTATCTGAATGTCATTCTCCTTGCCTGGGTAAGATCCCTACATCAGGGTGCAAAACTCTGAATGTTCATCAAAGGAAAAGAAAACTATTGAACCAGCTCTTAATCGTTCCAAGTCAAAGAAAAAGTTAATCAAACCAAAAACCCACTGGTAACACATCTTTGTTCCTGGATGAAAGGTGTCCTTCCAGCTTCTAGAAAAGCAATAGCAACAATGATAATCCTGGTTACGGTAGATTGTCACAGTTCAAAAGACAGTGTAATATGCTTCAATGTCAATAAAACGCAATTCATTGGGACATCTTTAGTTACAACTTTACATTAGTATATTTGTCGAGATTTTGTTTTGTGGTGCTGCTCCTATTTTCAACAACCACAAGTTTACTGTTGGTACTATGAGAACAGCCACCTTGTCTCACAGTACGTTACTGCTTCCAACCACTTCAAAGTGACATCTGCTGACAACTTAGTAAACCACCATGGTTGAAGTACTACAACCACTGTCCATACTTTAAATTGTTATATAGGCTTCCACAAGATACACCTTAACCTCTTCAGGTAGGCAAGGCACTATTCGTTTTAATGACTTGCTCAAAAGGGACAGCCTCTTTGTCTATCCTGTTGTCCACCACAAGAACAACTTGCTTGTGCCCATAAGACTCCCTTCTTTCTAGCTTCAGCAGTCTTTAGCACCACAGGTTGTATTTTGCTTCAGAATATTCTTCACAAGCCATTGGTTCCCCTTCCCCATCTTCACTCACACCCTTCTGCCAGTTATCAGCCCAAAGATATTCCAGTATTGCGGGGACCCACACCCTTCTCCAGAATGGGTGTCTTCGGTCTGGCCACTTGATTTGGGAGTTCCCTTTTCTCCCAAGCCCCTCGACTTGCCTTCTGCCTCTGACCTTAGTCTCCTGCACATTTACATATCTGCAATCATGGCAACCAAGCTCACATGGGGAAAACTCAGCCTTTTGCACATCTTCCGCTGCGCAGGCTATGCACTTCAGGGTTTGGGAAGACAGGACTCTCTCAGAACTTGCAGGTGAAATCTGCTGTCTCCACGTTCCGGTGTCCCTTTGTGCTCCCACTTCCTCGTGGCTTGCCAGCCTTGTGCTTCTCTACTTCTCCTGCTACAGTCAACCTTCCAGCTCCTTCTACTCCTCCTTTCCTGATGGGCCCTTGTATGGCTCACAGGTTCAATTATTGTCTTCAGTTGTGGGTTATTAGCCTTAATTGCCTGACTAGTGCAATGGCTACTAGACTCAATTGCCTGACATATGCATGCCTCTTCAGCCCTCTTCCTCGTCTCAGTACCTCGAGGATTCTGGGACTTGTAGTTTCTTCCAACAAAGTTAGGGTTTTCAACTTCTGTATTATTTGTAAGGGTAGATTTAATATCCATAAGGTTTTTAACAGAGGGACTGTGAGCATTAGTTATTTCAGAGGAAGATGGTTTAGAGAAGACAACATTTCCATACTCCCTTGGGATTGAGGAAGATATTTAGTTTGTGAAACCCAAAAGGATCTTTCTTTTGGTGCAGTTTGCTTTAGATCTTACATAAGGTTTAGAGACAATAAAATGGCAGCAGGCCATGACCTCTTTAGGTACATTGGGAAGAATCTTCTTATCAGAGGAAAAATACCATGTCTCATCCCACGGAATCTCCACAACACACTGGGCCCTGTCTCCTCCCAGGTGATCCTCCCACAGTACACTACCCCCAGCGCTGGGATTAGGATGCGTCTGCCTTCCCCTGGCTACCTGAGAGGAGACTTTAGGTAGGGGGTTAGTGAGGGATTTGCAGGATTCTTCCTAACACCTTTAAAGATGATTGTCTAAATCATAAAGTTTATTAACCTATTTTTAAGAGTTTTTTCTCCCCCCCGGAACATCCTCTATGAAATAATGATGCCAAAACGTGTGGCCTAGGCAGCATTCAATATCCTAGTTTTAACAAGCCTTTTAGCTCACTGGCTACCCTAAACTTTCAACACAAATGCTCTAAAGTTTGGCAAAGAATAGTTCACTAATCCTAATCTCACGATGTCCAGCCATAATCTGGCAAAACAAACAGTTTCTCCAGGAAATGCTCCCCTATTGTTTACTGACAGTCTGGATCCATCTCCAATCTTCCTGCTTCCACTGTGTCTCTCGCCTTTCCCGTTTATCAGGTTTCTCTGCTTCCTTTTCTCAGACTCTACTTTTTTCATTGTGTTATGGTTAAAAATATAAACCTTTCACAACAATTAGTCAATAGTTACATTTTAACATTCATTATATAAAACATATTTTCTAAAACATCAAGAAAGCAACATTGCTATTGATATTGATATTTTGTTTCTATCGCGCTCGTACACAAGTGTTTCAGAGCATGACAAGGCAAGGGAGGCTACAGGGGAGAACAAAACAACGATCTTACTAGGCCCAGTGACATTGAGAACGCGCAAGTGCATGGGTGAGGGGGAGGGGAAAAGTGCATGGAAGGGGGGAGAAGTGGAAAGTGTGCAGCAAAGGAGAAACAGATAAATAATAATAAATAAATACATAATAAAGGCAACAACAAGTGGTAGTGCAGCCAACAAGTGGCAAGTGCTGGGTTTAAGGCAGTAGACAGGGTAGATCTGATAAGTGCAGGAAGAAAAAGGGGAGGGACTGTATGAGTACAGATACATACCCCAGTGCAAGAGGTGGCCCAGAGGCTGTACAGGAGGGTGGCAGGGTGGGCAGGTAACAGTGCCAAGAGAGAACAGATCAGCAGGGGAAGGGGGGGGGCGAAGACAGAAGCAAAGAGGAAGGGCTTGAGGTGCTTCCGGAAACGGAGATGGTTCTCCTCAAGTTTTAGAGTGACAGGGAGGCTGTTCCAGAGGGAGGCACCAGCCGAAGACAAAGATCTACCCTAGCTTGTTTCTTTGAAAAATGACTGACCCTGGGGGAGTTAGAGGTAGAGGAGCAAAGAGCTCGAGAGGGGAGGCATTTGCGTAGGGATAGCTGAAGGTATTTTGGACCCATGCCCCAGAAAGCCGTGTGGACAATGCAGAGGGTTTTGAATTTAATCCTTGCATCCACTGGGAGCCAATGGAGAGAATTCAGAGCTGGAGAGATATAATCCCAGGGCTTGAGGCCCAGGACAAGTCTTGCAGCCCTGTTCTGGATTGGTTGCAGAGGGCGGAGAGTAGAGGCAGATAGATTTAAAAAGAGGCTGTTACAATAGTCCAACCTACAGAGAACCAGAGCTTGGGAGACAGTGAGCTTCTGGGGGGGAAGGAGAGGAAAGGCAGAGTATCTCTGAGGAGGTGCAGTAGGAAGTTTGACTTTTTAGAGGCATCAGAGATGTGGACGGAGAAGGAAAATGTGGAGTCAAAGATGACCCTGAGGTTCTTAGCCTCGCAGGTGGGGTTAGGAGGAGGGGCAGGGAGGCTGGACAGAGAGTGAGGGGAAAGAATGATGAAGGTGTGCCGATGAGGAGGATCTCCGTCTTGCTGGCATTCAGACAAAGATCATTGGCTGCACACCAATCTTGAATGGCAGTTAGGCAATCAGAGATGAGAGAGGGAGAGGAGATGGCAGAGGGCAGCCTGAAAATTAGTTGAGTGTTGTCAGCGTAGCACTTGAAATTTGAGCAGGAAATGGCAATGCAGTGGGCGAGAGTTGCGAGGTATTGGTTGAAAAGCCAAGGCGAGAGATTAGACCCCCGTAGAAAATGCTCCATAAACTGTGTTCATGTCATCATCAGGTAATGTAGAGACAAGAAAATAGTCAGTTCATAAAAGCAACTTCCATTCCTGTAAAACTTCTGCATGCACCTTAACCTTCCATCTGTTGAGGCCAGAATTAAGAACTATTACTAAATTCATCAAAGCAGCATTTAGTAAATAATTTATCTTGGTTAACCAAACCAAGAGTTCATAAATCACATTTCATTGAGAAATATTGCACACAATTATAATGATAAAAATAGCATACATTTCAAGGACAATCTCACGTTACTCCTTTCTAAATTAAAATAACTTGTTTATTGCATCTTAGAATGTACTCCTAATTCATGGTTATCTCCAGTATCTATTTAGAGACAGCCGATTTATATAATTGGATCAGATTGAACTGATTCAGGAACCTTAGGGAGGCCAATATAATGGCGATAGATGACCCCAAATGGATCATACGCCGTATTCACTCCCCATCGAGTATTCAAGGGTCCCTCAGAGCCTTTCCAAAAAACTGCTGCCTCATGGTCTTTAACTCGACACAATCACATAAGCTATGACCTAATTTTTCCACCGAGCCAGCCAATTTGATAAATCTACACTCTGCTGTGGGATGCTCGTTCTTCTTGATCTTCTCCATTCCTTCAACTTGAGACGAAGAAATTCTTGATGCCAGTACATGTTAGGGAATGTCTTTAAATATGGCAGGAGGGAACCCCATTTCCTATGCTCTAAAAGCAGATCCTTATACAGCCTATACGTTTCGATTTTATGACGCGTCAAAATCCTGTCGAGCTCCCATAACTTCGTTTTTTCCAAGTGCTGGAACGTGTGGGAACAGCCCAGGGCCCGAGCTAAAGGCCCGAGCGAAGCAAGGGTTTTTACCGAGGACTTGGGATGCCCGTGGAACAGGTGGTTACAGCTATTAGCACCCGTCCCATGGGCTGGGACGGGGCTAATTCAAAGTATTTTCTTTTCATGAATGGGCCACCTCGCGGCGTACCCTTCACAGAAATAAAAGACTGTTTCAAGATGGGCACCATGGAATGGGAAGGCGGGGCCCCATACAGAACCCCTCTTCCCTTTCCATGGCCGCAATCTGGGGCAGAGCGGAAAGAGCGGCAGCAGCTGCAGCAGCAACACTCACGCAATCAGATAAGTGGGGAGGGGGGTTGTTAAAGAAAAAGGGAATTATGGGTGGAGGGAAGATGGCAAGTGGGTGAACCGGCCATCAGGCGGCTTAGAACGTGGGCTGAGATCACCATTTTCCCCCTGCGTTCCTGTCCTCCTGATTGCCTGGCTCGCAACCACAGGGTGCTATTTTTGTCATTATTATGGTCATAGGTCTTTGAAATTCATTTCACCTCGTACAGCACAAATGAAAGTAATTGTCCTTTTTGCTTAGGTAAAACGCGTTCAACTTTGGAAATAAGGAATCACAAGGGGTGATAACCTTTTTCTAAAATGAAGCAAGGTGCACCAGAGTAATCATGCATTTAGTGAGATCAGTCCCAACTCAGATCTAATGACTGCCCTTGGAACACTATGGGGCAAATGTAGGACATCTCCCCATAGCGAGGCCTCAAAACCAGGAGACCTTCCAATCCAGCCATAGGACTGTTTCAAGGCCATAGATAAATGTGGGTATTATTTTCGCAGTATAATATTTTATGATAGGGTCTACAGAGAACCGACCAGACTTGTAGAACATTTTTCACATTTTGGGGCGCATTACTTCAATCTTGGTTTTGCAGTGGGTATACAGGGCCTTCTTGTTTGGAAAAGTAAAACTAGGAATTCCCAAGTATGAGAAATGATCAACAGTGTCCAGCTTTATATTCTCAAGCTAGGTACCACGTACATTTTAAGGGTTTTAGAAAATGGGAACAATTTAGAATGTTTTGTTTCTTTTTAAGGTCGTTTCGCGTGGCATACCTCTCAAGGCCTTTCAGAAGCCATTGAACGCCCACTTGGTGAAGTCCATCAGAAGGACTACATCCACATAAGCGAGCCACTTTAAGAGTTGCTCACTCAAATTAGGGGATGCTACAAAGCAGATCTGAATACTCTCCCCAATGTCTGATATATATGTTAAACAGACAGACGCCAATATGCATCCTTGCTGAAGGCCCCTAGAAGTATGAATTGCTTTACAAATGCCCCATTAAGATCTGGACAAACCCTCAGTTTTGTGTTTTAGAGTTGGAATGCAGATTCACCAAGATCCTCAAAAGACCCCCGGGGAGATTCCACTTCTCTAAACTTAGCCTCAATTTGTAGCAATAGATTTCCAGAAGCCTGACTAAAACTTGTTCGTGTGACCAGTCTCAATAGCCATTTTTTCAAGATCCCTTGATATTAAGGTATAGAAAATGTTATCCTCCAGCATGGGGTCTGGCATGGATTCCCATGCTCATGAATATTCCCCGTCGTCAGGCCGGGAATCCTCGGTAAAGAAAAAATCAGTGTCAGTTTCGTTTCTGATCTGTCTTTCTTAGTAGTAACCAATCACTGGTCTCTGGGTCATACTGCCCCCAGCCAATGATTGCCCTCTCCCTAAGCCCCGTCTCTGGCAGCCATCCTCAGATTTTTACCGCACGCTCAAGTGTTGGGAGTCCTCGTGTTTAGCTCTCGAGCTTTTGCTGCGTTTTCCTGCTTTTTCAAACAGATTTTCTCATTTTTCGGTCAAATAGAGCCTCAAGCTCCACCGTGTCTACATCCGATCAACGGGGACCTGTTTCAGATTTTCTAAGCCCCTCAAGGGTGACGTTTTCGTCGAGTTACACTTCTTGGAGTCCAGAGGTTTCTGCGGCCTACCCGGACATGGCCCAGGAGAAAGGAAGCTCGAGGCCCGGAAAGCTGTTGAGGGTTTGCCCTCCATGCCAGCTGCAGAATGTGTTCAAGGAGGACGAGCACTCGAAATGTCTCTACTGCCTTCATGAGGACAAAACGCAGGTGGAGATGGACTGTGCGTTTTGCGGGAACATGTCGGAACGACCATCAGGGACCGACACCTTCGTCTCTCCAGCTGGCTGGAAGGAAAGAGCCTGTCAGGTGAGAAGAAGAAGAATTCCGAGTGGTCTTCTAAGTCCTGTGAGGACGCCCCGGCGACGGGGGCCCAACAGAAGGAAAAGCACTGCGAGACCGCGGGCACCGGGAGTGCCGAATGGTCAGGCTCCTCGGGTGCCAGGCAGGGGGCATCCTCTCCAGCGCCATCAACCACGAGCCAACACTCTGGTTCAGGGAAGAGGAAGGCCGAGAACCCGGCGAAGCTTCTGGAGAGGCGGAAACCCTCCCCCCAAGGTGAAGGCCACAGGCCCGCAGAAGGTGGCGAAGGCCTTCATTCACCCAGCCAAGGCCTCTATCGAGGAAATTGCGGCGTCCCGGGCGCAGCCTGAGGAGGTTACACCAGTGGAGACGACCTCGGGGCCCAGAGTTTCCCTGCCACCGCGAAGGGAAGCCTCTTTCAGGCCCATTGAGAAGACCCCCGTGAAGACCCCGGCGGAAAAAAGGGGGGGAGCCGGTGGCCATTGTGGACACGGACGCAACCTCCGAGGAGGATCTGGTTGATGTCTTGGAGGGCCTCGAAGAGGGTGTCGAAGAGGCCCGGTCCCACGGGAGGGATCCCGATGAAGGGGAAGATGAGAGCGATGTCGGCGTCGGCGAGGTTCCTAGTCAACCGTCGCGCTTGTCGCTTCCGGAGCCGCAGGACAACTCGGCGGCCATTTTGTTGGCAATACAATCCTTATGTTCGGAGATAAGTACGAGATTGCCCCTACCACCGATGGAGGAGGCGGAACCAGGCCCGACGGAGGAGCCAGAGCCAGGCCCGTCGGGAAGTCCCCCAAACAAGAGAATACAGACCCATCCAGCCCCGCCTCTGCCCACATCCCCCGTACCTGGGGATGACACGGGAACGGACCCGGCCACGACAGGTACGGATGACGACGGTGGCGACGAAGGGACGGAGCTCCCATCGCCTCCAACCCCGGCTTCCCTTCCCGATGAGATTGGGTCTTTCCACGCTATGATCGCCAGGGCATCTGAGCTTTTTCAGCTCTGCCCCGAAGAGAAGAAGAAGGAAGGTTTCCTTTACCAAAGGCGCGAGGCCAAGAGGAAGACAGTCCTCGCCATGCCTCTGCTGGATGACATCTGGGACGAGCGTCTCACCCTTCTCAAGAACCCGTCTACCACGCCTGCCAAGAGGGATCGGTATGAGAAGAAGTACCAGGTCCCCGATGCGGCACTTTTGTGCCTTAGGGCGCAACTGACCCCTGACTCGGTTGTCTCAGTGGCGGCCAAGAAGAAAGCGCGGGGGGGGCATCGGCCTCAACGTCAACTTCCCTGCCGGACAGCGAAGGAAAGAAGCTGGATGCAATGGGACGACGATTTATCTCATCGGCGGCAACAACGATTAAGGCGGCCAACGCCCTCGCGATCGTGGCCCACTACGACAGGGAGTTATGGTACAAGATCGCCCCCCTGTTGGACTTCCCACCGGACGACAAGAGGGCTGAGGCCCTGGAGATCCTGCAAGAAGGTGAGGTGGCGT
Source organism: Ambystoma mexicanum (assembly GCF_040938575.1). Lineage (NCBI taxonomy): Eukaryota > Metazoa > Chordata > Amphibia > Caudata > Ambystomatidae > Ambystoma > Ambystoma mexicanum. The sequence continues at coordinate 1,223,175,844 of NC_090934.1, read as the reverse complement.
CGGACCATGCCATTACAGTGGCAACGGACATTGCCGACACCGGTTTCCACCAGCTAGGCAACAGCGTTTGCCTCAGACGACGAGGGTGGCTCAAGGCGACGGATTTCCGCCAGGACGTACAAGCCAAGGTTTTGGACATGCCGTTCGACGGGAACAACCTGTTTGGGAAAACAGTGGATGAGTCCCTCCAAGCCATCAAGGCTGACACAGAGACAGCTAAGGCCCTGGGAGTTCTCCAGCAACGAAGGCCGTCCTTTCGGAGCTCCGAGGGCAAGCAGGGTGCCTCCAAGGGATTTGGCGGTGGCTCCTCTACGTACTACCAAGCGGCCCGCTCCTCATCGCAGGAAGCCTATAGAGGACGAGGCAAGTCGGGTGGATCCCGCCGTCGTCGCCAGGGAGGCCAAGGCGGCAAGGCGTCCTCCAAGCAAGATTGAACCGACCATGGCGTCGGGCCCCCACCGAAGCACCCCAGTGGGAGGCCAGCTAGCGAAGTTCGTCAGCGTGTGGGAGTCCATCTCCACCGACCGCTGGGTGCTGGACGCCCTGGCCCAGGGGCACGCCCTCGAATTTCTAAAAAAGTGCCCCCGCATTCCTCCTGTGGCCAGGAAAGAAAACCCTGTCCCTCAACTGCTGTTGGAGGTAAGGGCAATGCTCAAGAAAGGTGCCATCGAGCTTGTCCCAAAGAGGCTCCGGGGCTCCGGAGTAAACTCAAGGTACTTCCTTGTGAAAAAGAAGACAGGAGGGTGGCGACCAATCCTAGACCTGCGACGACTGAACAAGTACATCAAGACACAGAAGTTCTGGATGGTCACCCTCCAGCATGTGCTGGGACAGCTGGAGGAGGGCGATTTCCTGTCGTTGGATTTGGAGGATGCATACTTTCACATTCCCATTCTAAAAGGACACCGGAAGTTGCTCAGGTTCGTGTTCCTAGGGCGACACTACCAGTTCAAGGCCCTCCCGTTCGGATTGAAGTCGGCACCAAGGGTTTTCACCAAGTGCCTCGCTCCAGTGGTGGCACGGCTGCGCCTGCAGGGGATCCACATCTACCCCTACCTGGACGATTGGCTCATCCGCGCAAGGACAAGGGAGCTCGCCGTAGAACACGCGGCGAAGACCGGCGAGCTGCTCACGGACCTGGGGTTCTCCATCAACTTCCCCAAGTCCCACCTGGTCACCTCTCAAGTCGCACTGTTTCTGGGAGCCAAGCTCGACACAGTGGAGCGTCTGGCCTCACCGTCGGAGGAAAGAACAAACGCCATCTTAGGCAAGGTGCAGCATTTGCTGGCCACTGACGTGGCCAGAGTGAGGTCCATCAAGTCCCTCCTCGGGAAGATGTCCTCTTGAATTTATCTCATGCGCCTGTGCAGACTTCGGATGCACCCTCCACAGGAGTTCCTCGATGACCGCTGGATTCAAGCGACGGGCAGCTTCGAGGACAGGATCCCTCTCAACGAGACCTTCCGATGAGCGATCCGGGGGTGGGGCACCTGCGCTCATCTAGCGGCGGGGACAGACTTTCAGACCCCGGCCCACCAGGCGACGGTGACGACGGATGCCTCACGGGAGGGGTGGGGAGCCCACACCGGAGATCTTCACGCAAGAGGCCTTTGGCTCCCGGAGGAGAAGCAACTCCACATCAACATCCTGGAGCTTCGGGCAGTGTTCTGGGCCCTCAGGTCCTTTCTCCCGTCTCTCAAGGGCAAGGTGGTGAGGATCTTCACCGACAACACCACCACAATGTTCTACATCCAGAAGCAGGGCGAACCAGATCCCCGGCCCTATCCAAGGAAGCCAAGGATCTGTGGCATTGGGCTGTTGCTCAAGGGATGTTTCTGGTGCTGTTTCATCTGGCAGGGATAAAAAACACCATCGCCGACTCACTCAGCAGAGAGCTGCGCTTGTGCCACGAGTGGGAACTACACCAGGATCAAGTGGACCGACTCTTTCAGCGATGGGGCAAACCCCAGATCGACCTGTTTGCCACGGCGACAAACTCCAAGTGCCAGAGGTTCGCCAGCAGGTTTCCCCAACAGAGGAGCATGGGCGATGCTTTCTCGTTCCCCTGGGACGGCTGTTTGCTATATGCATTTCCTCCGTTGCCGTTGCTGCTCTGACTCATCAACCAGCTCAAGAGGTCCCGGTTCAGAATGATCCTCGTCGCACCGGCGTGGCCGAGACAGATCAGCGTCCCCACCAGTCAAGCTGTCGACAGACGCAGATCTTCTCTCCAGAGAAGGAGGCGCGATTCTTTATCACGACCCGGAGTCGCTGAATTTGCAGGCCTGGCTCCTGCAGCACTAGAGTTCGGAGGATACCATATCCCGGCCGACTGCAGAGAGGTTCTTGCGAAGGCCAGGGCGTCCTCAACTCTCAAGTGCTACGGACATAAGTGGAAGAGGTTCTCGATCTGGTGCCGTGCACAGAAGATTAACCCTCTGCGGATTAGGGCCCCTCAAGTATTGCCGTACCTTCTTTTGCTAGCCAAAACTGGATTATCTCATGCTTCAATCAAGATACACCTGACAGCGATTTCCCGATACACCAGGACTACAGGGCGGTCATCCCTGTTGTCTCATCGCCTGATTAAGGAATTTATGAAGGGACTGTTTCGATCATTCGTGTCGGTGAAGGCGCCATCCCCGGCGTGGGAGCTCAAGGTGGTGCTGACCGGGCTCATGGGTCTGCCATTCCAGCCATTGCATTCGGCCCGTTGAAGATTCTGTCATGGAAATCAGCATTCCTGGTGGCCATCACCTCCGTACGACGCGTGGGAGAGATCCAGGCACTATCCTGCAAGCCTCAATACCTGACTTTTCACGATACAAGGGTAGTGCTGAGGACGCACCCCTCCTTCATGCACAAGGTGCCATCGGACCTCCATCTCAATGAGCCCTTGGTGTTACCAGTCTTTTTCCCGTCGCCTTTATCGTCGGCCTAGAGGACTTTGCACTCGCTGGATGTAGATAGAGCACTGAAGTTCTACATGGACCGAACGAAGAGTTTTCGGAGGACATCACAGCTGTTTGTGAACTTTGGGCCTGTGAACCAAGGGAAGGCTCTCTCGAAGGCTTCCATTTCCAGATGGCTCTCCGGCTGCATCATGCATTGTCATCGGTTGGCGAACCGACCGTTGCCTGGCCGTCCGAGAGCCCTTTCGACCAGAGCGGTTGCTGCTACCACGGCGTTCTTGTCTGGTGTGCCCCTGCTGGACATCTGCAGGGCTGCTACCTGGAGGTCGACGCATACCTTCACGAGATTCTACTGCGTCGACCGGGATTCCAGGGAGGAGTCCAGGGTTGGCCAAGCAGTGCTGCGCAACCTGTTCGCTGAAGGTGAGCCTGGTGAGGAGGTAAGAAATGCTTAATGTTGAGTTTTATGTAATGCTTAATGTTGAGCCTTGCCACCTCCCGTGGTTGTGCATATGTGTACTGCTATGTATTCTTATATTCATGAGCATGTGAATCCATGCCAGACCCCATGCTGGAGAAGGAACAAGTTACCCCAGCATGGGTCTGGCATGGATTCACATGCGAACCCTCCCTCATACCCCTCTGCGGCTCTTCACTTGGTCATACTGCCACTTTACATGCTACCAAATCTGAGGATGGCTGCCAGAGGCGGGGCTTAGGGAGAGGGCAGTCATTGGCTGGGGGCAGTATGACCCATAGACCAGTGATTGGTTACTACTAAGAAAGACAGATCAGAAACGAAACTGATACATATTTTTTCTTTACCGACGGGGAATATTCATGAGCATGTAAATCCATGCCAGACACATGCTTGAGTACAACAGTTACAGGTAAGTAACGTGTTCCTTGTCTACATCCAAGAGGATGATTGGCCTTTAATTCATCGGTTCCTTTCTGTTGCCTTTTTTGAATTTTGTTAGTATGTATGAGAGGCACCAGGTCAGAGGAGTTTTTCTTTATTGGATGATATTTGTGAAGAGGGCAGAAAGGAACTTTCCCCATAGTTCCTGATCCCTTTTAAGAATGGCATTCAAGAGGCCATTTAGACCCATTCCATGGGAGTTGCTTGCCTTTTTAATTGCCCCCAGCCCATCAACTTAATCGAAATGAAGGACCCATCGTGTGCCGTCCTCCATGTAGGCCTTTCCATCTGCTGTCCCCTTGTCATCATAAAGGGTTCACCCCCGAGCTGAAAATACTCTGCACTAGTAAACCCGCAGCTGAGACCACCTGGAAAAATTCCCCTTCCGCATCCAACAAAGCTCTACTCACCTCCCTAGCCAAGACCTACAAACAATCTGCACTTTTAGCAAAAAGTTCTACATATAACGTTAGAAATGCCAAATCTAACTCAAGTGCGAAGGAGCTTTTTACCATTCTGCGGGAGCTTGAATCTCCTGTAATCTCTAAAACCAACTGCATCTAAGATAGAACCTGATGCTCTTCAAACTGCCATGCCCGATAAAATCACTCTGCTCCAGAACAAACAGTGCAGAAAAAGAAAAAGAACATCCTGCTCAGCAAAGCCCCTACGAACACTGCCCCGAAGACCCCAACTGCGCATCTGAAACCAACCGACATTCTTCTTTAAACCTGTCACTGAGGCAGAGGTTATGCCGATTATTAAAGGTCTTAAACCTTCTAGACGTCAAGGAGATGTCTGCCCGCACACAGTCATTAAGGACTGTGCTGAAGCTCTCACTTCCTTCATCGCCACCCTTTTTAACTTCTCTTTCACCTCAGGCCTAGTACCAACCAACCTAAAAGACGCTTAGATTCTAAGACTACTAAAAAACCTACTCTAGACCCAGCCATCCCCACTAATTACTCACCAGTCACTACTGTCTCATTCCTCCTAAAAATTAGACTGTACTGCCTACCTTCAAATCCAGGCACATCTCAAAGCTGATAACTTGCTCAGCCTCCGCCAATCAGGATTTCGACCTGACAATGGCACAGAAACGGCCCTCCTAGATCTAAAAAACAAATCAGCTGGACGACTTCAAAGAATCCGGCAAGATTGCCTTCCTACTCCTCCAGGACCTATCTGCGACCTTTGATCTTGTAGACCACCAAATCCTCTGCCAACACCTCCAATCTACTGCACACTTCTCCGCCGAAGCTAGTGCCTGGATTTTTCCTTCCTTTCGAACAGATTAATGAGAGTTTTCTCCGCCACTGCCTCTCCTGCTCCAGTCACATGCAGCGTCCGTCACTCTGCTCAGCTTGCCAGCCTCCTTTGGGTCGGTCCTCTTGTTTACATCTCTTTAGAGCAACTGCTGGAGGCTGGCCAACATGTATTCTACCTTGCCGCAGCTAGAAAGTCTCTCTTGCATCCTGGGTTGGAGTGGAAGCATAACGGCATCCTTCTAAGCTTCTGCCAAAGCTTATTCCACTTTTTCCACTTTCTTTCCACTTCTTAAATAGCTTTTTCAGTGTTTTATTTGGTCCCTGGCATTGACTCACTCCCGTTATGGGGTTGCTTTGAGATTGTAGGTTGGTTCTTTGTTGGTATTGTCTCAAAAGGATGGCCATTTCTCTTTACCTGGCCATCCGGAAATGAGGTGATTTCTCCCACTTGTACATTACGCATCTTTACATGCATTATGTTGTGTCACCACCATCTTGGAATTCTGCTGGTGCATGAACAGGCTCTGCAACATTCAGCAGTTGCTGATCTACAGTGTCTCATTGCCTTTCTGCCCAAACGTGAGGTCCGCGGCTATCAGAATCTTGTGTTCGCTAAGTTTGGAAAGTCTCTGCATCACATGTACTTTGCTCTCCGCTTTCCAAACTAAGTGCCGGCGGGCCTGGCTGTGCTCTCTCATTGCGAGTAAGGGGTTTAATGTGGGGAATGCACCATGAATTATGTTCCAGCTATGCTCCGGATATTAAAGGTGTATTGTGCAAGGTTATATAAGAGTCCTGTACTAGGCTTTGATTCAAAGCCTTGATATCATCTGCTTGGGTATTTTGGAAGCGAGCATCTGGGAGACCTCTGTGGGTGAAATGATGCGCCTTGGTTGGGGTGGCTAGCATGCAGGATCCCACTCCTTCCAACCTCTTGGAGGCACATTCAGTAGCGGATGGACCAATCCAGTCCCTATTGGCTCGTCCCCCTTCATGTAGCAAGATGGAGAGTTCTGTCTAGTCACCTCAAAACCTACACATGGCTCTCATGTGAACCTTTTTTGGAGGTTCTGACCACCATTTTACCCTCATTTTGAGTCTTAAAAATTACCAATTATCCACAACAACTCTTCAAGATAATCCTCTATCCAATGCCTTTCATGGGCTATCTAGAGTTAGAATCGCATGTTAGTGCCAGAAGACTCTAATTGCAAGTATGAAAGACTGAGGGGGTATGTGATGAAGTCTTTGGAGGATGTACTGCGATGAGCCTGGGGGCCAGAAAGAGCCCCCCGCTCCGAGATGCAGCTCTCCTTTCCCATCCCTAGCCTTCTCCGCAAGCCATGGTTTAGCCCCAAACATGCTAACGGTTCAGGAGGCGGTCATGAGATGGCATGGCTGCAAAGAGAGTTCATTGCAGAGCATGGCAACCGAATGGTAGGACTACACAGTATTGTGTGTGAAAATAGGAGGGGTGCCTGTTGGCTTTAGCAGACATACAAACATCAAAATAAATGCATGTAGATAGCTCCCATGTGACCATCATTTCGAGATTCAGGCCATCGTTGTATCTCTTTCTCTGTCTACAGATTAACAATCCAATGGCCTACAGTGACCAGTCAAGATAATACTCGCTCCCAATGACTTTCAGTTTACAGTTGAAGGTAGAACAGCATTTTAATGCCAGAGGACACTCAGTATAATTGAGAGCTAAGTATGACAAAGTAACCAGGTAGAGGTTATAGCAGGGATCTGCGCCATGTGCCTCTCCATATGTTTTGCACAACAATTCCCATGATCCCACACCGTTGCCTATACTAGCTCAGCCTGATGGGAGTTGTAGTCCAAAACACCTGGTGAGCCAACGGTTGCAGACCCCTGGGCTAGAGGAACCATGATGCGGGCTTTAGAGGCAGGTATACAGGTAATTCACCATGTTCCCCATCTCATGGCTAGCTTCTGCAAGCCATCTTATATCCAGAGTCTGACAGTAGGAGATGTTTAGGAGAACTGCTGGCAAAGCATGCCTCCTTCCCCATGCTCACCCATTCATTGGAAGCTAGAACCGTTACGGAGCAGTCGGAAGTTGTGCTTCACAGAGAAGGCACAATGACTTCCCAGGAGCCTTCATGGTCGTTTTCAGGAGTTTACATTGTGATGAGACTCATTTTGAAATGCCAGGAAGCAGAGCCGACAGTGTGGTTTGCTTCCCAATCGAAACCACCTGATGATGGGATAGTCCGCTCAGCCACAAACAGATCAAACACACCTGTATGCAATCATGCAGCCTGACCCGAGCTCAGCTGTCCTAGTTGAATGGTCAGGTAGACTTTGGGCGAGTGTTAGGAGCTCGAGTGTAAAGCTATTGCTGCGGAGGACAGCGCAGGAGGATAGAGCATGCCGGGTGGTAGGAAGGTGGATAGTAGAGCGAAAGGATGAGTAAATGAGTTGAAAGAGAAAAGGAGATCGTGGCTGAGTGGCTAGGAGTTGTAGGAGAAAGGGAAGAGAAGGGGAGATGAGATAAGGAAAAAGCATGCAGTGAGGAGGTGAACAGAAGAAAGTGGAGGGGGGATGGAAGGAAGGAGCACGAGGAAACGAGAGGAGAGGGGTTGAAAGAGCAGAGGATAGCAGGCAAAAGAGAGTGGAAGGGCAGAAAGTAAAAGAAGGGATGGTAGGATGAAGAGGTATACCAGAGGATGGGAAGAAAGGAGGAAAAGAAGAGAAGAGGTGAAGGGGAGGACGACAGAGGAATTTTCACAGTAAAGATCAGAGAGTGGTGAACACACCTAAGGTTACAGGCAACCCGCCTTGGGGGGAGGGACGGGGAGGGCAGGTTTATATGTAAAATACCACCAGCAGGAGAAGCTAGAGAAATCAAAGCAGGTATCCGTGGGCATTCAGCCACACAAACAAACCATTGGGAGGCCTAAGGGTATACGGGTGTGCTGTAGGTGTGCCCAATGGGACCACCAATGGCAGCCATAGCAAACACAACCAAATGTCAAGGAAGAAAGAGAAGGGCTCTATAAATCCCAGAGACAGTGAGTGGCTCCCGGTTTGCACAGCACATTGAACCCTGGAGGTTTCCGAGTCTCTGAGTGGGGTACGTTTCCCTACTGAGCTATCCTGGGGGCACTGTGTTTGATTTGTGCAGTAGGCAGTGCTGTGCCCTCAGGGTAAATACCCCTGATTTCTATAGACATAGAAGTGCATCTCCTGAGCAGAACCTGACGTCAGGGTTGGCAGCTAATCATGGCATTGAGGAGGGAGTTGGTGACATAGACAAAGATTACAAGAGGGTAGTTATGGTGTTGCTCATCAACCGTGTCACGGCTCATTTCCACGCCCAACAGTGCGTCCACTAGCACAAGATGTACGTAAAGTTACATTTATCCCAGAAGATAAGGAGATAAAGAGGCTGCGGCCTTTAGTGCCACCCGCCAACCTCTGTGCATTCTGATGAAGGTTCCCCCATTTCCCCGGACTCCAGTGGAGGAAGGGGCTACAAAAGCCAGGATTCTTTTTCATGGCAGGGCGATGACTCTTTCTTATACAGGGTTGAGAATAAAGTGAGGGATGATGAGACAACGGGTTACCAACTCTTGGCCCCCGCCCCTTTCTGACCGGCCATACCAAAGCTGGAAAGTTCCCAATTGTTTTTTTTTTGTGTGTCTCTAAATAGTGGGGTACAACAGGAGATTTTCCATGCGCACATTACTTAGCTTGGAAACTTAGCATTCTGGGACTTGGAAACTTAGCATTCTGGCACTTGGAAACTTAGCATTCTGGCACTTGGAAACATAGCATTCTGGCACTTGGAAACTTAGCATTCTGGCACTTGGAAACTATAGATACTATCTGTTGGCTCAACAAGTTTTTGTCAGATTGCTTTCCTCTGTGAGTTGTGTACTTAACAATTCATCTACATTAGACTTTTGCATAGTTCTTGAAAGCCATTTCTTATATGTTTGTTGCAGCTTGAGCTCAGATGGTATCTGGTCAAGTGCTTAAATTACATAGTGGGTTAAAATCCTGGCTTCCCTTCTTAACGAAATTGAGCAAACAATTTAAACTCACTCATAAGTATGGCGGTACAGTAACAACAGCGCTGATATTTCTACCGGCACCGTTGATACCGTACCGCCATATTATGAGCTGTGCTCGCGGGTGCCTGTCAGCCCGGGCAGAGCGGCACCCGCGAGCACAGCAAGTCGGATGCACCAGCACTGCTGTAAACGGTGCCGGTGCATCCGACGTCCCCGTTCCCCTTGAGCCCTATGGAGCTCAAATGGGAATGGCGATGTACCGGTTCCAGCGCCCGCGAAAGGGCAATTACAGGGTCCGGCAAGGCTACCTCCAGCCTACTAATGAGGCCCACGTGTCTTATGTGCAAGAATTGGGAGTCCCTAGAAGTGATTCGTTACACGTTATTCATAAAAGCCCCCCGTACAAAGAGGCAGGCTTGTGTATAGGGACAAAGACTGACAGTAGCAGAACCAGATCAATCTCAGGAAGGCGGTCCCAGCCAACATTGTGTAAGCCTGCCCCCCTTTGAGCGCAGCCTGATTTGAAATAAAAGAGAAGTGCTGGGTTGGCTGTTGGCATCACCGCCTGCATCTCTTTCCAGAAGCCTGCATAAATTACCCACAGCCTTGAAGCCCATGCTGGCAGCCCATGGCAAGGGCACCTTTCCCTTCTGCTCCTATACAAAAAGAATGGTTGTGGTGGCACCACCTGAAATGCCCAATGCCCCCCTCTATCAGCATACCATATTGCAGGACTTTCTTTTTTTTTTCAAACTTGGGGCAAAGCCGCCTTTGGCCTACATATTGACAGCGCCCTCTGCCCCTCTTTGCCACCTTGCCAATGTTCCCTTTACCAGTATGGGGGATGGATGGTACAATATATATGCATATACACACACACACACACACACAAACACACACACGTTCATGCCTAACACACAAAAAAGTATGGAGGAATCTGAAAAAATAAAGGTAGCGATTCTAGCTTAGTATAAACACTTTACATTGATTTTCTTCTGGGTAAACAAAGAAAAGGCGCAGTGAGATAAAATGATTTCCCCATCATCACACACTTGAGTTAAAGTGGTAAAGCTGGGATTTAAGATCAGTCTTCAAAATGAGCACCAGACCACATATCTTGGGTCTAGTTGGTAGAATGACGTCTTCATGTTTGGTTTTGAAGAGTGTTGTTTTCTGGATATGACTTGAAGTGCACAAATCATAATAATACCACTTGATAAATAAGTACTAGTCATTTCAGGAACAAAAATTCGAATTTCAGCCTTATTTTCCCCTCTTGAAAGGGAGACTACACATATCAGAATGCAAAAAAATGAGAGCCTGAAACATGCCCTGTGTTTTTTCCAAATATACTTTCTAGGGTTAGACACACACCAGAAGACACTGGGTGATAAGGTCTCTTGTGAATAGTCAATGTGCAACACACACAAACAAACACTTTTATTATATAGCCTGAAGACAAATTGAAGCACCAAAAAAAGCCAACCTATTTCTGTTTGTGTCAGATAAGCATAGTTTATGAAAATTATAGATAGTTTAAAACTTTTTTGTTTGACACGATTTGCTGTCTTCAAATAATGCACAGTTTCGGGTTAGTAACTACTTTACAGCTTTATGGCTTTCAGAATCAAATGCACCCATCACTTCTTCACTTCACTTCATTAACACCTGTAAATAGGGGCAGATAAAATTATTGCAGGCAAAACAAGATTATCGAAATTCACCTCCAATTTCCCTTCCCTGACGGAGATTTTTCCAATTTTGTTTTCCCCCAAAATCCTATTCTTTTAATTTTCTTTTAAATTAGGGGACTGACATTTTCTGCAGTCCTAAAAGGCTGAAATTTCAGGATAGAAAATGAAATTTCGCACAAATATTTCTTTGTTTGAAGAATTTGCCAATTTGTAGTTAGTAAAAGTGGCTGATAGACTCCTTATTTGCAGGGTTGCTTCTGCTTGCCTGCCACTCCACACGAGACAAAGTTCATAACTTAGCCACCTGCCCCCTGCACTATCTTCCCCGCTCTTCTCCCACTTTCTCCAGAATACTTCCTCCATGCCCACTGACTTTCCATGAAAAATGCTGCCTCTTTATACTTCTTGTGCTTGTTTGGAAATCCCTGCATATGGGCTTGCTCCCCCCCTACTTAGCGGGCTCTAGCTCCTGTTATTCTCAGACCACGTCCTCCGCTGTAGTATACTTCCCCATCTCTCCATTCCCCAAACACCGTGTGCTTTCATCTACCACCCGCTCATTGTCCCTCCTTGCCCTGCAGCATTGGAACCTATTCCCTCTTCGTGTCATAACACCACTACCGGCCACTTATTCAAATCTACACTGAAGCTTCACCTTGATGTGGAGGAAGCACCCCCCTCTTGCTCCGACATTGCCCCCACCTATATGTACCTGTTTGTCTCTCTTAACAAATGTCTGTCCTGTCACCAGTCTGTGTTCCGTGTATCCACCACCATGCTCCAGTCTGATCACTGCCTCTCCCACTTGCTTACGGTGCCTGACTCCGGATTGACCTGTTGCACATTGTCTTTTCTGTAAATGTTCTGCTTGATATATGCTATGCCCTCAATACATTTTGAAATTCCACACCTTGGGTAGTGCAGACTTATCTGGAAACAGCGAGTAGTTCAAGGAATGGGGAACCCACCTTTATCTTCGCTGCATCCTCTAATTCAGTGGCCTGCCAGGTGTTTCAGACCAACGCCCAACATCCCTGGCTGGCATGGTCAATGGTAGGATATCATGGAAGTTTTAGTCCAAAACACGTGGCGCGCCATGGGTTACAGATTCCTGTTCTAAGTGAATAGAAATGCGGACCAGTGTGAAGAACCATCTTGAGCCTCCACACTATAGCCAGCATGCCACGATATAGGCATTCCTCGCGTTGGAAAAACACTGCAAGGCCTTGCATGTTTTCTCAGAAGCAAAAGGGTCCAATCTTGGAGCGACAATGGTTTAACAAATAACCAGAAAGTGAGGAATCTTATCCTGAAGGCATGGAAGAAAATCGGTAAGACTTTTCTTTGGTCCTTTAAGCACTCTCCTTTCTAGAGAGTTTAGATGACCTGCAATCTCGCACCCTAAACCTTTGCGCCGTTAGAGGATGTATCAACAGTGTTAATCGAAGATTTAATCCATCCAACATCTCCCTTTTACACTCATGTGGTGGATCTAAACTGTTAAAGTTCAGATCCTCTTTCTAGGTTGGATCTGAATTGTTGTATATAAACTGTTCAGTCCTTGGATGGGGAACTTAATTGAAGTGTTCATCTCAGGATAGGAAGACGATATCCCAGTACTTAACCTACCCGTAGATTTTTTGCTACTGGAACCCTGAGCAGGGTAAACGTCCCCTTGTGTGAAAGATCATGAAGCTAAAGAGGAGGTAGTCATTCTCTTGTTACTGCTGTCCTAGCTCCTGCAAAGTTATGACTAACCAGGCATTGTGTGGATTGGCACCCATACACCTATTCATTTTTCAGTCCGTAGCAGGAATTGCCCACTGATCAGTGGATACGCCATCTATGAAAAGCTCTGCAGGACTAAATCTAACTATGCTTCAGTCTTTCTTCACCAGACACTCGTGAACTGCACGCCAGGGAATACAGCTGCGTCCCTACCAGGGGCTCGATACGCACAGCCACAAACATTCTGCAAAACACACTGTTTGATTACACGCACACTAAGCATACATCACCCAGGGCCCAAGTCGATCCTTCAATAGAATACAAGTGAGTCCCACGCAAAATTCGGTCCAGTCGTTCACATAGCCTGACTCTGACTCTTATGAACCCAATGACTCTTTGACAATTTGTCACAGCATCCGTCCTCTCACCTTATAATGATGGGCTGCTGTTAGGGACTAAGCCACACCCTACCTACCTTCGTTATAGCTATAAATGCACACAAACATTTTACAACTTCTTTTATCACTTCTCAATCCCCTGACTATGGTCTTCCAAAGGGCGTTCACCCTCACTGTGCTTCATACCAATGGCAGTAGGCGCTATACAAATATCAAATGACATAATATTGCAGAACATAAGATAACAAATAGCAGCATTTCAGAAAAAAACTACATTTTTGGTGGACAAATGTTTGAAATGGACAATTTCGCCCCACAAGCTAAATTGGCGAATCGGACAGCTTTTGCCAAGACTTCACCAATTTCTCTGCGGAGTGAATTGCGGCCATTTCGCCTACCCCTAGATGTAAGCACCTATAAACGCTTTCCGGATTAGGTGTGCAGCTCACTTTAGCCCCTCCCAAGAGCTGTAGGTCACTCCCTAATTTCTTGACTCCACCTTAATGCTGCACTTTTTCAAATACTTAAGAACTCAGGGCTAAAGGGGAGAATTCCATCGCTCTATGCAACATCTGCAAAATACCCTCCAACCAAACGCTGAAACATCTACTGATGGAGTGTGAGGGGACCTGGTCTGTGAGACTTTCCTTCTTTACAAGATTCAGAGTCGTCAGTGGGGATCACATTGCTGAATCGTTCGGGGATAGATTAATTTCTGGACACTCGAGTGTTTTGACAGGCAGTGGTAAAAGCCCTTGAGAAATATGATATCGTGATGAACAAGAAGAGGTCAAAGGTTCCCCCCTGCAAATTCCCTCTCCACGAAAATGACTGCCTCAGTGAAGATGGAAATGAGAAGGAACCTTACCTCCATGTGCTTGTCAGTTAATGTGATTTGCATAGGCCCTCTCTCTTCTTTTTTCCCTTTTGTCCTTTCTCTTCTCTCTTTTTTTCTTTTTTGTTTGGTTTGCTTTCTTTTCGTCTGGTTATTGTTTTAATGGACTATTTCGCCCCTGATTATGCTGTTGTTAGTGAATATAAATTTTAAAATTTAGATTCTTCTCTTCTCTTCTCTTGCTCCTTTTAGCTTGTTTAGTTATGCTGAGCGGACTAGAGAAGCAAGATTGTGTTTTGATAGTTCTTGTAATACTGTGAATGTAAATAGAAGATTTTGTAAAAGGTTTTTGCATAACCAAATATAAATAAATAAATAAATAAATAAACTTGAGAACTCTGTGGCTAATAAGGTCAGATATTCTGTTGCCCTCTTAGGCAGTAAAGGGTCTGAACAGGTTACATGTTCCACACGCTCAATAAGCTCTTATCTTCCCTGTTGACCTCATCTAAAACAAACTTTCGCCAGCAGTGTATACCTATGTATTACTCCTGTGACACCAGAGCACCGGCCCAACGATTACAAATAGCCTGACCTATAATGGAGACAAAATTAAAAAATATATATATTCTAGAACTGCAGGGACCGGCAGGACGGTGAAAAGAAAGCATGATAGGCGGGCAGACAGAAGGGCACCATCCAGTTTCATTTATATGACCTGTTTGAAGCCCTTCACAGTCCCCTCTGCTGCATTTCCTAAACATATGGACGCATCTCATGCGATCCATAGAAATTTCACTGCATCCATTCCCCACCTCAATGCAGCTGCTCAGAACAGCAAGAGCGTTTATGAGCTCACATGCATAAAATAAAAAAACGCTCCAGGTCTCCGGCTGCAGTCAGTCCACCATCTGCTGCGAGTCTGCTGGGAAAGGCTGAAAGTTTTCTTATTTTCCTGCTCCCGGAGTGACAGCTGGCAGGTCAACTTGTCACCAGAACTCTATCCTCTCCATGGGATCCTTTAAGCACACATCAGTGCACAAGTATATCGAGATGCATAAAGAGTGACAGAATTTATTCTAAATGAACTTAATATACCTTTTAATTTCTGCGTAAAATCATGTATTTTTTTATTTTTTCCTTTGTCTAAAGCCAATAGGTAATCTTATTGAATTCAAATGATCATTTTTAGGGTATTTTTTGAGCGTGGACGTTGCTTAGGGAAGCAAGGGAGTGCTTTACAAATCACGGGAAAGAACATGGTGAGGTAAGCAGAGATAAAAGGGAGTGGGGAGCTAACAGTAGGCAAGAGGGAGGGAAGGCAATTTGGCAGCCAGTGATCTACAAGCAGGGAATAGGGCAGAGCAGATCACCCAGTCTCAGGTTGGGTGGTGTGAGAAACCAAAAGGTGAATCTGTCATCCAAGTGACCAGGACACGGCCATCGCTTTTGTATCCAGTTCTTGGGGGTAGACCATTGCGGTAGGATCACCTGGGTGAGGGGTCTTCGGGGAGTGGGACACCGGATGGTGAGATGCGGTATGCCCTTCCTTGTAACACCTATACCCCATCCTACCAGGTAGGATATTTAGGAACTCTGAGCGAGGCAAAGCACACGAGGAAACAGCAGTTTCGAGACATCAGCTGAGCAAGAGAGGAAAGATAAGGGATAGCAAGGTGGGAAATTCCTTTGAACCTTTCGACAAGGAGCCATTACTTTCCGGAGACCACGAAGATAGAAAGTGTAAGAGCAGAAAACTAGGCTGAAGAATCCGGCATTGTGTGTCACAGATACCCTGGCTATCCCACGTTAACAGTCAAGGAGGGGAGACTCATCAGCTGCCATGGTACCGTCCTTGGCTCCAAGAACAAAGCAGCTTCAGTGAAATCAACACAGCCGGTGAGTTGGGCAGACCGATATAAGACCGGTCTGTGTTGAAGCGAAGGTTGCAAGCAACAACATTGTATGGCTAACGCTGGAACGAACATTATTTAAACACGTGTGATAAGAGACGCAGGTGAAGTTGAACTGCTGATGAGTGATTGAACTTTACGGTAAGCTACAATACCTTTGACAGGGTGGTCCAGCACCACATAGGTGCTCAACCAAAGGTCTCTGTGATGTATCAAGCTGAGAAGTGACAAAAGTAGATATATTTGGACCGTGCCCGAAAAATGGAGACCAATTGAAAAAGAACAAATACATATGAATCGTAGTGGTCCTCCAATAATGGGTCAAGCAAAATCCTGCACACAATCAAAAGTCTTCGATTTTGACGAAGTAGAGAAACTTTGGAAAAGTACATGAATTTGGTCCGAGCCCAGCAGAGGGAGACCAATTGAAGGTTTTGTGTTAAAGTGGGTCTGAACCTGGCGCAGAGGTACCCCAAATGAACAGTAAATCACCTGAGAAGTTGTATAAGTGAAAATCCTGAGAAGAAAGGAACTTTAATGTTTTGTCGTGTTGCATCAGGCCCTCTGAAATAAGAGACTTTGAATGGTAAAGAGACTTTGGCACAGAAGGCCCTGATGTTGAAGTCTTGAACGGCATCCTCATGCTAGAGAAGCCAGAGAGTGTGCTAAGCTCGAGTGTCCTGCCTTGTCTTGTGCTGAAAACGTAGGGCAGGGAAGCCAATGGCTCGAATATCCTGACATATCCGTTCGTGAACACTTTTCTTTTGTGCAACATTGTTTCCCACACTATTTGTATTTAGAAGTAAGGATTTGCAATATGTTTATTAGTATAGGCCCTTTTTATTTTGACAGACTCGACTAGGACTGCATTATTAATATTTGATGGTCGTAACTTGCTCCCATCTTTAGATTTCGGATTCGATAGATGTTTTTCAAACCCAATTGAAGTTCAATAAACACCCTTGAACTGCGATAACTTGTATCTGTTTTAATGTTTGATACCATGCCTTCGTTACAATTGGGAGTGGAGAGTGTGTGGGCCTAGGTGTTAGGGAGGAGCCATTCCTTGAACAGGAGAGTCTTGAGCACATTCCTGAAATGTAGAAGCGAGGGGGCAATCTGGTGTGGACTGGCAGGTGGTTCCAGAGTCTTGGTGCATAGACTGAGAAGGCCTGTCTTTTTGTTCTTTCCTTCCTGCACCGGCAGAGATCAAGCCTGCGCTATGGCGCAACAAACCACACACACTTCACTACACCAGAACGACGAACCAAACCACAAATAGCCTCACCCAACAGCACATGGTGGCTACCAACCGAAAAAACCACCTACGCACAGTAAACAGAATCAACCGAACTGAAGCTGTCAAAGGCACATCACAGCTTTCTTGCTCTTTTCTTTTGTTAAGTCCCACTAACTAACCCCTCCACCCCCTTGGTTTACAGATCCACTAGAGCATCAAGAAACCATGCAGGTGGCAACAGTGTGCGGTATAAGAACCTTTAACATAGCATAACATAATATTTCCTTCTGGTAGATTGTAGGCTTCAGAGATGCAGAGTTTCTCAATGAGATAGCTTTGGGACTTCAGGGCAACAGCCTTATAGGTGATGCAGCAGGATTTGAAGATGATAAGTGCTTGCAAAAGGAGCTAATGCAGTCCAGTGAGGGTTGGGGTAATGTTGTTTGCAGAGTACTTTGACGACTTGTACTGTATAATGAAGGATACATCTCAGGGGTTCCAGGGTAGTTGCTGGAAGTCCTTGCACAAGGGCATTACCACCATCCAGGTTGGGTAGGACCAAGGCTTGGACAGCAGATCTGAAGTTGTTTTTGGGATGAAGATCTTGATTATCCACAGAAGAGAAACTTTGTACTAAGCTGTTTGTGTTCTTCCTTTCTATGTGCTGTTTGAAGGAAAGGTGTTTGTTTATGTTGAACCAAAGTGACTTGGCGCAGGTGGTCAGCTGAGTTGTGAAGCTCTGGAGGTTCATAACAGAGGGCCAGGTCTGGAAGTCATTGTGTGCGGTGCTGTTGGTCAGCAGTAGAAAATCAGTCTTGGAAGGGTTGAGCGTCAGTCGAGCTGTGGACATCCATGTCTGGATTCATATAAGCAGACCATGAGCCTGTGGATGCCTTCGATGGAGGATATCTTGTGGCAGAGATGTGTGTCATCTGCGCATTTGTGGATGTGGATGTTGTGTGAAGCCAGGAGGGTTCTGAGCAGTTCCATGTAAAGATTGAAGTTCATGGCAGAGAGGTTGGATCCTTGAGGGACTTCACAGGTGACGAGTAGATTTGATGATCTCGATGAATCCATTTGGACAAACTGGTGGTGGTTAACAAGGTAGAATCTGAACCAGCTCAGGATGATCTCACTGATCTCCATGCTCTGATGTAGAATGTTTGTGAGTGTCTGGTGGTCTATTGTGTTGAATGCTGCTGAGAGGTCAATGAGAACCAGGATACAAGGATGGCCTTTATCGAGGATTTTAAGGGCACTTTTTGTGCTGCATCTGGGTCTGATGCCAGATTTGTTGGAATGAAGGAGGTTGTAGGATGTTCTTGCCGGTTCTTCGTGATTTCGCCGACCTATTTTTGGTCGTGGTACTTTTCATCGCCGGATTTTACATCGCCAGAAACCCTGTTTTAGTTTTTTTTTAGTTCAGGAGGGGGTACCCCCCCAGACACCCCTTATTATTATAATAATACCCCAACCCCAACAAAACACCACCCAAAATATTTTTTTTTTTTTTAAAAAAACGGGATTTCTGGCGATGTAAAATCCGGCGATGAAAAGTACCACGACCAAAAATAGGTCGGCGAAATGCGTGTATACCGTTCTTGCCTACTGCTTTCTCAGGGATCTTACCTAGAAATGAAAGATGGGTGATGGGGCGATAGTCGCTTAGGCTATCAGGGTCCAGTGTTGATTTCTTGAAAAGCAGGAGGATTTGTCCAATCTTGAGGGTCAAAGGGAATGTGCCTTGAATTAAGGTGCTGTTGATGATTCTCTGGTAAAGGAGGAGTGCTTCATTTTGAAGGTTTGTGAGTACAGATGCAGGGAATTTGCCGTATGTGTATGTTATAGCCTTGAGGGATGCTAGGGTGTCAGTGCGGTCTTCCGTAGTGAGTGTCTTGAAAGTTGTCCAGGTAGTTGTGGTTTTGCGAGATGGGGTGTGTTGTGTGCCGCTAGTTGTGGCATTGTTGTCTATATTTTGGCAGATCATATTGATCTTGTTGATGAAGAAAGACTTGATGGCAGTGTATTTCTAGATGAAGTGCAGTGCAGGGGAGTTGGCAGATGGTTGATGTAATGCTTGATGGTTTTGAAGTGGGCTCTGCTTTCATTGTTTGCCTTGGTTATGGTGATTTCATAGTAGTTGGCTTTGGCAGTGGTGATCAGTCATCTAAGTGAGCAAAGAGTTCCTTGAGCACTGTGAGGTTGGATGCTTTGCAGGATTTTCACCAAGTATTTTCTTGTTTTGTAATGTTTCACCTATTGAAGCTGAGTTCTAGATTTTACCACGGTGCAGACAGTTACAGCTTGAGAGTGTGTTGTTTCACTGGGGCATGGTGGTCGATGTTGGTTGTGCGGGTGGTTGTGAATTCTTGGAGAAGCGAGCTGCAGTGCTGGTTCATCTGAAGTCGATAGGTCTGTTTGCAGTGGAGGTTGGTGAGGTCTTCCATGAGAGCCTCTGCTGGGAAGTTCTTGAATGATCTGAAGCCCTGTTCACTGGATTTCTGCCGGGTGTGCTTCACTCAGGTGGTGTGACTAATGTCAAAGGAGACTGCCAGATGGTCCGACCAGTTGAGCAGGATTAGAGAGCTGTGATGGAGGGTGTGCAGAACAGTGATGATGAGGTCAAGGATGTTACCTTTCTTGTGAGTTGGGTCTTTCATGTGCTATGTGAGGTTCAGCCTGTCGATTAGGCAGTGGAGATCTTCCTTCATTCATTTGGTTGCTGGGTTGCCAGGGATGTTGAAGTTGAAGAGGAAGATGTTGTTGGCATGCCTGAGACATGGTGATTGTCAAGTCTGTTAGGTCTTTGATGATTGAAGTGTTTAACACTTTTAATTTTGTACATATTAAACAGCTACATATCTCCTCATACTTCTGTTTTATTACGTTGTCTGTTCACCACTTCTTGAAGAGACTGTTTATTAGTCTTCTTTCCTCCTAAGCATACCCCCAAAATCAAGTCACCCAAAATGTTCAATGTCACAAAATTTGGCATATCAACTATTTTACCTCATGGATTTTTGTTTGCACTTTCTCTTCAGAATCTAAGTCTTTAACTTGCATCAAAAGAGTCTTGATTCAATTTGTAAGGATGCATAAAGATTTTGAAAGGGAATCTGGCATTCATCATTTATCCCTAAAGGAATATGAAAGTAAATGGCATTGCTTTTGTCCTAAATTGATGAGCCCAAGCCCCCTGTCTGCCTCTGAAGACAACTTGTGCAGTTACTCAGGTGGCTGGGTCCCCAGGCCAGTGAATGATCAGTGCCGGAACAGGGTGGATCCACAAGACACTCTTCAAGGGTCTGCATCGCTTGGCAGGTGTCAGTCACAGTATCTCAGTTTAGGGGCCAGTCCTGGGACTCTGGACCCTCCCTGATACATAATTCCACCACAGCAGCTTAATTCTAAAAACCCATTCACCTGCCCAGATGCACAGGGAAACCATTCAGGGTAATTAGAAGGCACCAGGAGAAAAGGAAGTGCTGGTAGTGACAGCCATGGATAAAGGGGTGACAACTAAGGGGTGGTAAAGAAAGAGGTAGTGAAAGGATGGTTTGAAGAGGATGACAAGCACAATGACACCTCGAAGTGGTAGAGAAATGTTGCAGCAAGGAAGAACAGAGGAAGTTGGTACAGAGGAGGTTGTGGCAAGAAGAGCAGAGCTAGGTGCTAGAGACATGGTGGTGGTGAGAAGAGTAGTTCACGGCAGTGGAGAGGAAGTGGTAGAGAGAAGAACTGGCCAAAGTGCTAGCGAGGAGATGGTGAAGGGCGAAGAGGGAGGAGGAGATGATTTCAGACACATGGGAGGTTTGGAATAAAGCCTATCAGAGTGAGAACAAAGACTATTATAGTGAGGAAGATATGTCTTTCAGTGATGAGAGGTGGAGGAGGACAAAGTGAGCCTTTGATGTGAGAGACAGGATCTTTATCGAACAACTGCTCTTTGCAGCAAATACCTCAGAAGAGGATATTTATTTAAAGCAGGAAGGTCCCAGATGTCCAGGTCAGCCCGAGGCAGGCCAAGGGGGCGGGAGTAGGTTTCCTGCTGGGACGAGGGAGTTTACACATAGATCAGAGATGGACTAGGAAGGGACAAAAGGTTCCCCCCCGGGCGCAGTAGGGAATGACCCTTCTGCATCTGTCCTGGCACACCCATCTGCCATCTGACAGGAGACCTGGAACGGCATACAGAACATCAGAGACTTGGTTAGCCATGAGTAGAGGTTTTGGATACTTTTGAGCCCACAAAGCCCAAGAGTTGTAACGTAACCCTTCTGGAAACTGGACGTAAACATCTGCGGAATTGTAAAGACCAGAACTTTTGCTGTTGTTGCTTGAAGGCATAACTACTCACATTGAGACTGAGAAAGAGAGAGTGCAAGATATTTTGAGAAGGTCATCCTGGTTTTGTAATTTTCTTTATGAAAAATCTCAGAGCTTACCTTTACGTTGGCCCATCCCTTTACATAACCATAACTAAAACTATTGAACTTAGAAAGCTTGGTCTTGGCATACGTCTTGATCGCAGGTCTACGCCAGGTGGTACTTGACAAAATGAAATTCATCACAAGATAAAATTATATACATCAAGACTCAAAACTCAAAGCACATGTGAATCTGCAGACGGGTTACTCGGTAAACCATTGGAAAATAGAGATTGCATGTGATGTCAAAGTCCTCTTCCTAAGCCAGACAACAGAGACCAGTGTCTAACCAGATTGAGGAACTCAACTTCCCAACCCAGACCAGACAACAACACCTGAGAACCGTCTCCGGAGTGACTGAATATTATGAGTGAGTGATACTGGGGAGAGTCCTCGGAACCTGCAAGAATATTTAGTTTGGGAGCATTCTTCTCTTGTGAAGAACCTTCAGTGAAGAGACCGTGATCTAGCACTATTCTGTTCAGACATTCTATTGAGAACATTTCTTTTGGGAGGTCATCTGTTTGGTACATTTATTTTGAGAGACATGTTAGTTCAACACACACATGGCTGTTCTCGCCGACAAGAAAGGATAACTGAGCCAGAACCTTTAGAGCAAGTGGGGTGATTCTTGGTGAAGCAGAAAAGTTGCCTCTTTCTCTAGCCGAATACTGAGATTCAAAGTGTTCCCATTTGTAAGAGATAAAAATAAGAGTGCTTAACCAAATATTAGTGTCAAGCTAGTTTCTGATCCATAATGATAATGATGAGTTATTTATATAGCGCCTTAATCCAAAGCGCTATGCAGAGCACATATTTACATACAATATCACCGAACCGAAATTACCCAGCTTATGAAAAAACTCCTTGGAAGATGATGTTAATGAGGCTGACAGACAGCGTAAAAAGGGGTGGCATTGACGCAATGGACAGCAATGTTGCGCTGCACAGTCTAACACTATGTGGCGAGAGTCTGACCCGACAAAAGATACAGGCACTGCAATCATACATGCAATTTGTCTCAGAATTCTCTGATACAGCATGTGGGAGCCACAGGCGAGAGGCCATCGTTCCTCACTTCAGAGTTAGGTCCATTGTCAGTGTTGAGGCACATGAAAGACATTTATTTTCGAGCCACCCTTACAAAATGCAGAATGATCAAACCTAAATGATGGCCTCGAATGCATAATTTAGAGAGAGGAATAAGGGTGTGATGAATGTCACACAACAATAAGAGGTCGAGGCAGGCTTCACTACAGAGTGTAGAGACCCTTGGGGTGCAGTGTCTCAAAGCAAGGGTAGACTGCATAGGCACTCGTTATCAGATTGAACCGAATAGATGGTAAGTCAAAGTCATAGTAGATATTCTGCCCACGAGACAAGTATCCCTTTGTTCCAGCCATCAGAACCAAAACGGTGATTTGCATGATGAGAGAAATCTCCAGAAGAGCAGCCTTTTCCAAAAAGGTAATTACTATTAATAGTGTCCAGATGGTTTTGCACAAATTTGTGCTGGCCCTGGAAGAGCGCAATATCAGGCAAGTCAAGGCGTCCCTATATGTTAAAGCACACTGGAAGGTACCATTTTCCAACCTCACAACGTTGGAAGTGGTAGCTGTTCAAAGGCAGATGCTCAACACATTCACTGGAGTGCTGTTTTCTCAGTCACCTGCCTTCATGCTGCTACCCTCTCCTTTGCCCAGTTCTTCTCTCGGTCCGCAGCATTCTACACTCTATCAGCGCCATCCACACCAGTGTCGGCACCGTCCTTACATCATGTTCATTGCTGATGGTACCAGTTTTGTGGTGTGGGGAGACTGTTCCATTTTGGGTTTGGTCTTTATGCACCATCATTGGTGAAGTAGGCACCATGCATTGATGGTTCATCAACCAAGGACCATCAGTCGACCATAGTTCAGCCCTTGGAGCACCCAAGATCCCAGAGAACTGGTACACCACAGAGCATGTGCACCTGCACACTACATTGACCACAAGACAACGGGCAGTACGACAAGGTGCTCAATAACCCTGTGACAGCAGATATTTAGTTTCATCATTTTGTTTCTCAAAAATATAGCTGCACTGTAATTGGGGTTCTCAGTCTAGGGGTGTTCTCTGCACCCTCTTCTCAGCCTTACAGTGGGCTCCCACCTCCCTAGCCCAGGCTCGCTATTCTGTCACAGCGTTTCTGTAAGATTAGTTAACTATTGTCAGGGTGCCCCTACTATCTGGTTTTATCCCTCAGCCTGTGGTAGACAAAAGGTCCTAGCCTAGTGTGACAAACTCCCTCAGGGACATTGTAAGGGATCTAACTGAATAGCCTGCATGTTGTGTCGCTTTTCCTGATGGCCAACTACTCAACTTCTCACTCAACTGTCTCCTCTCTTCTCTCACCCACCCTCCTTGGCTCTCTCTCCACACTCTACCCGCTGGTCTTAATGTTCTTTCCTTTCTCTGTGCGTCATCTGTTTTCTCCCCTCTCCCGCTACTCTGCTTCTTGACCTTACCCTATATCTCTTATCTCTCTCCTCACTCCGTCCCACAGGCTCATCGCTCTCTGCTCTCCTATTTCCACCCTCCAACTCCCTTCTTATCGTCTGTTCCCTAAACCCCCCAGCATCTGTCCTCCTCTATCCACCCGCCTCTTGCAACCCTTTGTTTCACTCACTTACACAAGCACACACACTTACAGCCTTTTCTCACAACTACTCTCAAACGCCCCCATTTCTATTCTCAGCCTTCAAATCAATCTCTCATTCACTCACTCACTCACTCACTCACTCACTCACTCACTCACTCACTCAGAGCTGAATTGGTATCACCCCCACAACCCCAAAATCTTATCTTCACTCTTTCAATGCACTCGAATAGTCTCCTCAGACTATTTCCCCAACTGCCACACACTCCTTGTTGTTCTCTCTGATTCCTTTGGCTCCAGACCACGTTTTGGTTGGCTTCTGCCAGCCTCATTCTTGTAGTTCCCCGTGTCCTGGTATTTATCCCCATGACCTGTGATTCCTGTTGGGCTTCTGAGGACTCTGGTGCTTGCAGGATCTTCTTTGTTTTGTAAAAAAAAGAAGGAAAAGAGACCAAGCAGGACAGAGCTTGGCTGATAGGTATTGAGACATGGATATTGGTACTGATAGCCCTGCATATATTCACAAGTACATCATAGGGAACTCTGTATCATTCACAATGTAGGAGAGTAGTGCTCAATAGTCTCAGAGTCCAGGAACTGTACTTTCTTTTTTGTTAAGTACATATTGTCAGATATTAACTCTATACGAAATACACACAATAAAATATGCATAAAAGCAGAACGTACAGATAGCAACATATTGCCATTTCTAAGTAGTTAGATCATTTAGAATCTTCAATAAATAATCACAGAATTTAACACCGTAATGCATTAAATTAAAATCATGACCACTCATAAAACAATCCAATAATACTTGTGCAGATATTCCATTAACATAATTTCTATATTTATTTAGATATTGCCACTTAGTAGCCTTCAGACTAACACAATCAACAAATAAGTGCTTAATAGTTTCTGAAACACATTCTCCACATAATCTGCAAGGCTGCTCATTGTGTGGTACATCCATATGGGTCTCTACAATTTCATAAGATAGAACTGTGTTATATTTGACAATCATGTATTGTCTAACTATGTTCCAATCAGGGTAAGCATATATATACACCGAGGTTTGCTCTTGCGCTCTCTCGTATATTTAAAAAAATTACTACTGTTTACTTTAGTCGCCAAGTTAACCCATGCGTGTTCTTTATCAATAGATTTTTAAATTGTCTTCATAAACTTTTTTATACCTGATATTCGTAAATTGTGCATTATATAATCTCAGGAAAGGTCTCCAATGCTCATAATACATAAGTAATCATTGCATGCAGCCGTTTTTAATCTGAAAAATTAGTACATTTACCTCCATTTAATGAATCTTTCTATACAGCATTAACATCTTAGATGTAATGACAGTTTCAATGCCTATATATATATATATATATATATATATATATATATATATATATATATATATATATATATATATATATATATATATATATATATTCAGTAAAAAAAGGTTGTTAAAGGGACGTCATGGTTAAGTTACGCTACTAAAAACCTATGAAATCCAGTAAAAAATCTTTGTTAAAGCGACGTTATGGTTCCAAGTAAAACCGAAAACCCCCTGAAATTCGCCAGTTATGGTAAGCTAAGCAACCATAACTCGCACCACCACGGTGCACTGCTAAGACTAACACCCAGGACATCAAAGATGACATATTTATTCCAATGATCCTTGACACTACTTTTAACATTACAATAAGAATCCCATGTACAGACTTCATGAAATTTAAATGCACATGTGATGTCATCAGTGATGTCATCAATGACATTTGTGATGTCATCTTTGATATCCTGGGTGTTAGTCTTAGCAATGCACCGTGGTGGCGCGAGTTATGGTTGCTTAGCTTACCATAACTGGTGAATTTCAGAGGTTTTTCGGTTTTACTTGGAACCATAACGTCCCTTTAACAAAATTTTTTTACTGAATTTCATAGGTTTTTAGTAGCGCAACTTAACCATAACGTCCCTTTAACAAAGTGTTTTACTGAATTTCATAGGTTTTTAGTAGCAGAGCTTAACAATAATATCTCTGACTTTATGTCCATGTAACATGGAACATATTGAACCACTTCTACTGAATTTGATGTCCGCGAACTCTTCTAATGTCCGCGGACATGTGCGGACAACAGCAACACTATCCAAAAAGTCTGGGGGGTATGTTTAATTGTTATATCATAACATATGAACATTGCACAAATTCACAAACCAGCACACATACACATTATATGTAGTAATAAATAAAAAGTGTAACCCATATATATAACACATCAACCATTCATTTAAATACAATATGTTCAAAAATGGAATATACCAAAAGAAGAAACATAGGCTTCCAACACAATTACCTCACATAAACTCCACAACTAAGAGCAACAGCAGATCTACAGACCAGTAAGAACACACCTTACCAGAAGCTGCATTTTACTAATATATTTCTAAACTTTCTGTATTAGATACTAAAAAAGTGATATTATATTTTTTTTCTCACAGAAATGCCTAGTATTCTGGAGTGGCTAGAGGAGCATTTCCCACATGAGGAAATGTCTGAAGATAGTGAACCTAATGGTAGACACTTTTCTATATAAACCAATTAATAAATATTATTTTATATACATTTAACATATACATTTTCTTTTGTACAGACCATACACACATTGCAAATAGTAAACAAAAAGAAATTTTGGATAAGACTCTCCAGCACATGGAAGAAAAAATGGACCTACTCATGGAAAATTTCAACAATTTAGAAAACTTTGTGGAGGATCACTTGAAACAAAAAACTAGATACCATTGTCCCACGTGTACCTGTCCCCCCTCACCATATCCCAGTCAATTATCCCCAAACACTCTCTATGAACCAAAACGTTTTGTTGAGACTTCCATCCCTTCTTCACCTCACCTCATATGAATCCTCTTGAAAGCCCCAATTCTCCTGTGTTTGTCTCAGTTTCTGCTTCACCTTCTCTGTCATAAATTTAACATCCATATATAATAAAGTAAAATGATTATATTGTGTCCTAATTCATTTCGTTTTTTTTTTTTAAAAAAGCAGTTGAGATGTCAGCGGAAAGCGCGGGTATCTGGAATGTCCGTAAAGAAACGGAAATGGGGGCGTCCTAAGGAAACTATACTTGTTTGTACTGTTCGCATGCAAGTTGAAACTGTTCTAAGAAAACACCTGGTATTCGGGATGTCCGCCATTAATCAAAATGGAGGTGTTCTAAGGACACTTTACCTGTCCGTACTGTTGGCAGGCAAGTTGAAACTGTTCTAAGAACACATTCGGTGTCTGAGATGTCCGTAATCAAACTCACACACACGGTGTCCTGAAAAGTTTGTAAATAAACAAAATGGGGTTGTCCTGAGGACGCTAGACCTGTCCGTGCTGTTCATAGGCAGGTTGAAACTGTTCTAAGAACACATCAAGTGTTCCGGGATGTTCGTAAATAAACAAAAAGGTGGGTGTCCTCCGGACACTATGTCTGTCCGTATTGTTTGCAGGCGAGTTGAAACTGTTCTAAGAACACAGGCAATATCCTGAAATGTTCGTAAATAAACAAAATGGGGGTGTCCTGAGGACGCTGTCCGTATTGGTCGCAGGCGAGTTGAAACTGTTCTAAGAACACAGGCAATATCCTGAAATGTTTGTAAATAAACAAAATGGGGGTGTCCTGAGGACGCTGTCCGTATTGGTCGCAGGCGAGTTGAAACTGTTCTAAGAACACAAGCAATATCCAATGGGGGTGTCCTGAGGACGCTGTCCGTATTGGTCGCAGGCGAGTTGAAACTGTTCTAAGAACACAAGCAATATCCTGAAATGTTCGTAAATAAACAAAATGGGGGTGTCCTGAGGACGCTGTCCGTATTGTTCGCAGGCGAGTTGAAACTGTTCTAAGAACACAGGCAATATCCTGAAATGTTCGTAAATAAACAAAATGGGTGTGTCTTGAGGACGCTGCCCATATTGTTCGCAGGTGAGTTGAAACTGTTCTAAGAACAGAGTCAATATCCTGAAATGTTCGTAAATAATCAAAATGGGGGGGTCCTGAGGACGCTGTCCGTATTGTTCGCAAGCGAGTTGAAACTATTCTAAGAACACACGCGGTGTCCTGACATGTTCGTAAATAAACAAAATGGGGGTGTCCTCAGGACACTATGTCTGTCCGTATTGTTTGCAGGCGAGTTGAAACTGTTCTAAGAACACAGGCAATATCCTGAAATGTTCGTAAATAAACAAAATGGGGGTGTCCTGAGGACGCTGTCCGTATTGGTCGCAGGCGAGTTGAAACTGTTCTAAGAACACAGGCAATATCCTGAAATGTTTGTAAATAAACAAAATGGGGGTGTCCTGAGGACGCTGTCCGTATTGGTCGCAGGCGAGTTGAAACTGTTCTAAGAACACAAGCAATATCCAATGGGGGTGTCCTGAGGACGCTGTCCGTATTGGTCGCAGGCGAGTTGAAACTGTTCTAAGAACACAAGCAATATCCTGAAATGTTCGTAAATAAACAAAATGGGGGTGTCCTGAGGACGCTGTCCGTATTGTTCGCAGGCGAGTTGAAACTGTTTTAAGAACACAGGCAATATCCTGAAATGTTCGTAAATAAACAAAATGGGTGTGTCTTGAGGACGCTGCCCATATTGTTCGCAGGTGAGTTGAAACTGTTCTAAGAACAGAGTCAATATCCTGAAATGTTCGTAAATAATCAAAATGGGGGGGTCCTGAGGACGCTGTCCGTATTGTTCGCAAGCGAGTTGAAACTATTCTAAGAACACACGCGGTGTCCTGACATGTTCGTAAATAAACAAAATGGGGGTGTCCTGAGGACGCTATGCTTGTCCGTAATGTTCGCAAGCGGATTAAAACTGTTCTAAGATCAAACACCTCTTCGTAACTGTTCGTTTCGCTTGTGTCACACTTTTAATTAGTTTCAGGACCCGAACAGTGTCCGTAGAACACCAATGCGCAAGTGCAAAACAGTTCCTGTGCATTTGGTGTCCTGCGGACACCTGTTCCCTTCGCGGACATGTTCGTGAAGCTATCATGTGACCGTGCCCACGCTGAGCGTGTGTTCTGACTGCGGACACTGTTCGTGTCCCTGAACAATTTAAAATGACCTTTTCAGGCAATCCACAATATTTTTCAATAATAAATCACCACCGCACAAGTCCCAGACAGTATTCCTGACTTTCTACATACTTTTTGGGACTTATTGAACCTTTTTTTGGGGTTCGATCTGTCCGCGGACAGCGCAGGTGTCCGTGAACCGAGCACAAGCACCCCTGTAAAAGGCCACACCCCAGAGCTCATCCTAATTGTGTTTCTGGCTATCTTACAAAACACAGTGCCTTTCTGCTGCCAATTTTCCAGATTTATTTCTGAAAGCTGATGGCATCCATGGCTGCACTGCTGCCACCTCGTGCTACATCTGCCTCAGCACCACCCACACCCCCTCCACCACCACCACCTCCCCAAGGGCCTGAAGAGGGGAACAGGAGAGAGGATGCAAAGGAGGATGAAGAGGATGACGAGAATGAGGTAGTGGAAGTCCCTACTACCAGCACTCGACGTGAGTCTTGGGTGTGGCGGTTATTTACCATTCATGGTAATGGGCCTAAGGCGCGTGCGAACTAAGTCACCTGCAAAGAGTGCAAAATAGTGCTCAGTCGCAGGAGGCCTGGTTCGTACAGATTTGGTACAACTACTATGAAGCGACACCTAAGGTCGTTCCACTCTGGGGCCATTCACAAAGTTGTACCTTGCGAAGAGCATAGTTGGTTGACTTCCTCTACTACATTCTCCGTTTCCGATCCTGTCACCACAAGGAACACTCCTGTGGGACAGCATATTCCTCCAGCTGCCTCACAGGCCATTTGCAATGCTGATGACCCTTACCTTTCGAGGGTCACAGTTGTGTGTATGTACTGTGACGCAGTACTCTGCAGTGAGGAGAGACTTCGAAGTGCTTTTGAGACTCTGGTCTCAGAGCACGAGAAGATCTGCTCACTACCCAAGTAAGACCCACCCTACATCTTCCTCTCTCCACCCGCCCTTTCTTATCCCCGTTGTTGGTTTCCCCCCTTACCCTCCTTTTCCCTCCTCTCCTAGTGTGTCATGTGTAAAAAACCAAAATAAATATAAAAAAGCAACAACAAAAAAGGCTCTTTTCAGTGCCGCCTTTCACAGTTTAAAAATAGAAGTCGAAAATAAATGGAGCAGGGCCTTGTGTATTTTTTAGAAGTCCGCGGACAGTCCGCGAACATCTAAAATGTTGGGGTGCTGCCATATCATAACCATTGCAGTTTTGTCTGGGAGGAAGTGGTGGCTCTGAAAAGAGCCTTTTGGTGGTGTTTGTTTGTGTTTGAAAAACTTGAAATGGTTAACACCTACTAAAAAATGGATGCTGCAATTCCAAAAAAGGTTGCAAAGCATTTTGTACACTTCTCAAAAAAATCTGATTGCCAGCATAAGTAAGTTGGACTCCATCTCTGCGAAAAATGTATGTGCTACGAAACATAATATTTTCATTGTGAAAAGAGGACATGCCAACATCTCTTAGAAAGGCACAAACAGCCGTATTGACATTGTGCCTTGCTTTCTCCATTTGTGGACCAAATGAAGAAGAATGTAGCCAAGATCTACAGCTACTCCACAGCTTTCTGCATGCACCTTCAACCAATGTATCCATGAGTCTCCCAAAATCCAAACAATCTGTTTTCTGAAACACACAGCCATAGCTATCTGTTCTTCTCTCAGGAAAAAGAGTATCAGAAAAACTCTCTCCTGGCACAACACACCCACTAAACTTTACTGACCAATCCCTTGCCCTGCTCATTCTCATTTGCATGCCTCCCCACCCCAAAATCCCCGGATGTAACACACGATGTCCACGGACTACCGCCATGTCCGCGGACATATCGTAACATGGACAGTCCTTCTAGCATTTCCATTTCACTTTCTGTTCCATTCCCTCATTGGATATAGCTAAGCAGTCACACGATCATCCACCAATCAAATCCAAGACCTCTACATCTAACTCCATCATCATAGATCAGCACTTCAAATGTACTGTTAATCACTCTGAGTACAAGTGTCATATCATTGGAAAGCACCTTCTACAAGAAATACTGTACAAGTCTCCAAGATTTCTACTTGCAGCTGCATGCATATCCATATGCATGAACATAAACTACAGGTATGCATATTTTCTGTATATTACATGTACAATTTTTATACATTCATATAAACAGATTAACTGACTTTTAGCTTGTATAACCTATAAAATGAACTCACTGTGATTTTCCCCATCTTCTATAACCAACTGTCACTTCCAAACCTATCTACTATTTAATTTCTTTTTACACACACATTTGCAAAGCATGTTGAACTAAGATATGTAAAGTAAAATATAAAGAGTGCACATAGTCAAACAAAATTGCATGCACACACTATGTTCAAATATCAAACAACAATACTTGTACAAAAACATAAAAATCAATGTCTAAATTAACATCAGTGCTATTTACAAACAAAATTAATAATTTGTTTCCTTTACAATTGCAGTGAAGACCACTCTCCTGAAAAGCAGTAGCAGAATTTGAAGTACAAACAACAACTAAGAAGAAACCTGCTCATTCCACGAAAAAAGTAAGTTAAAAACCACCATAATATTTGTACTATTACTCAACCACACTGTAGGGTTAATCCATCCTATTTCTGCGCCTAAAACAGAGATTGTGCACCATTCTATCCACAAATCCCCATTTGTTAAACAGCGATTTACAGGCAAAATGGTGCACAAATTCCCATTTTTCGGTGCACAAATGACATAACTCAGCCCCTAGAATTTTAATATTATAGAACAAACAACTGTTTTGATTGTATACCATCAGATTTTCTATTTGTGCTTCTACTCACCGCTAGCTTACTTTCTACTGTCATCTGAACCCCAGTTTAGTAGCACATACATTCAAGAATACCCATCCCAACTAGTTGTAGTTGCCCAATGCACAATCGCACACCATCACATACATCTTTATCATCATACTCAGACACGCATGCACACAGCATACATACATTGCAGAACACCCCAACCCATACCTTCATTTTTTTCAACAGACCCTAAAGAATGCCTACCAAAAATCAAGTCTGTAGAAAGCAACGCAGAAGTAGAGCAAATGAAAATAGAAGTGTCCTAAATAAGCATCCATCTCTAGCAGAATTTGTAAAAAAAAGTTCTAACAAAACAGCTAATATAGTCATTTAGCAAAACAAAACAAGCTTCAAGTACAGAAACTTTGACTCCTCTATCAAAATGTAAAACGAAACAAAACAATTAACAAGAATTCAGCTACCACTACTGATAAAACTGCTCCTATAAATCTTGATATAGTGCCAAGTAAGCATATCAAGAAAAAGTATTTTAGCAAAAATTTTCAACCACAGAGTCCTTCAAAATCTTATAAAAACAGGAGAGAAATCATGCACAACCCTTAAAACCTACCGTAGGAAATTAATCTTAGAAGCTTTGATAGATAGTGCAATACTTCTCAAAAGAAAGTTATTTATTTTAGTGTTAAACAAAATGAAACCACTAACAAAACTAATGACTAAATTACAAAAAAAACTTCTCAATAAATGAAATGTCAACAAAAGTAACTTCTTAAATATCTGTGGAGCTGAATGGAGTCACACCACAAGCACAGAACCTTATTTTAATGAAGAATCATACAAACAAAAGCAAACACATACAATTGCCATACATAGCAGTGGACTAGATTATGAAACCATAATGGAACAAGAAATACTGCTTACAAAAATGTCCCCAGACAACTTTGAATTACCTCTCCATTCAACTGAATCAGAACGTCTAGTATACAAATGGCCATGCACGTCAATGTGTAACATTCCCAACAAATCTTTCAAGTCTTTATGCCAATTCCTCAATCAGTATGTGAAAGGCAAAGACAAAATCAAAATGAAACTACTGCAAAATTTGGATACCTGTCCAGTGCGCAAATACACAGGACTACAGGGACATTCATTGGCCTGCATTTCAGGACCTACTTGCAAAACCACCTTCCATCATATAAAAATGATATCATCATATCATTCAACTATACGAAATCTAGTCTATAAACTGTACTATGCTAAAAGTCCTGCTTTAGCACTAGCCAATTTAAATAACATTCTTCTACATGGTACAGCAAAAGACCAACTTTAAGAAATCCACTATATCCATAAAAAATATTTTCGAAGTGAAACCCACTTACAGAATGAAATAGCTATAAAACAAATTAGCAACAATTCTATGCATGGCAACCTTCTACTACACACATACAAAAAAGAAATACTGAAATTTAAAAGTACATCTGCTGAAGTACCAAACCATGTGTGTGTATGTTGCTGCAGAACTTTTTATAAAAGTAACACAAAAACTGTAGACCTACCATACAAAACAGAAGATAATGAAGATTCTAAATGGTTTGAATTGGTCTTGACCATGCACCCAACACTCTAGGCCCTGGCCACAACCACCACAGCATACCACACCCATAATAGCTTATAACTTCGGTGCTTATAAATTTGGTCTTGTCCATGCACCCAAGACTGGATAAGCCACTATGGGTGTGATATGCTGCAGTGATTAAGGCCAGGGCATAGAGTCTTGGGTGCATGGCCATATGGCCATGCACCCAAGACTCTATGACCTCGCCACAACCACCGCAGCATATCACACCCATAGAGTCAAACATTTTAACTATGCAATATGGGCACTTTTAATGTTAGAGAACATGACGATTGTTCTTAAAACAGTTTCAACTTGCCCAAGAATAGTATGGACAGGTATAGCGGGTATCAGGTAATATTATCCCCATATATATGGTCGCCGTACATAATATCGCCGGGAAAGGTTCATGGCTTGGGGTTGCGGGGGTGTCCCCCGCATGTTCCATGCAATAATGCAATAATGTCCCCACAAAAAATGGCAATTTTTCGGCAATATTTTTGCATGGCGATATTTTTGTGGGGACATTATTACATGGAACCGTATAGCGTCCTCAGAACACCCCCATTTCATTTACTTACGAACATTTCAGAACACCGCACGTGCATGTTCTTAGAAGTTTCAACTTGCCTGCGAACAGTACGAACAGGTATTGCGTCCTCAGGACACCCCCATTTTGTTTATTTACGAACATCCCAGGACACATAATGTGTTCTTAGAACAATTTCAACTTGCCTAACAACAATACGGACAGAGTCCTCAGGACAACCCCATTTCGTATATTTACGAACATTTCAGGACACTGCGTGTGTTCTTAGAACAGTTTCAACTTGCCTGCGAACAAAACAGACAGGCATACCATCCTCAGGACACACCCATTTCGTTTATTTACAAACATTTCAGGACACCACGTGTGTTCTTATGACGGTTTCAGCTTGCTTGCGAACAATTCGGACAGGTATAACATCCTCAGAACACCCCATTTTGTTTATTTACAAACATCCCAGAGCACTTGATGTCTTCTTAGAACAATTTCAACTTGTCTGCGAACAGTACGGACAGGCATAGCGTCCTCAAGACACCCCCATTTCGTTTATTTAGAACATCCCAGGACACTTGATGTGTTCTTAGAACAGTTTCAACTTGCCTACGAACCATACGGACAGGCCTAGTGTCCTCAGGACATCCCCATTTCGTTTATTTACGAACATTTCAGGACACCCGTATTGTCCGCGGTCAGAACGAACACAACAGGGCTGCCTGCCACCTAAATAAATACAACATTTAACCCATCTCCTACTCCCCCACCCTCCCCAAACAGTCTTACACACCAAAACACTTTACTAAATAGTATTTTTCCACCAAGTTTCACCACGCTGGTGAAAATCCATCGAGCGGTTTGGGCTGTAGGCGTGAGCAAAGTGTTTTCCCCATTCAGTATATGGGGAAAAAAGAAGTTTTGGGACCCCCTCCTATAACTTTGCCCCCCCTGGACCAAACCTCACCAAACTTTGCAAACAGTTTCAGAGTGACCCATATACTTTTTCTGAAAGGTTTGGTGAGGATTCGCCCAGGGAGAGCGGAGTTATAAGCTGGCCAAAAAGGGCGTGGAAACAGCAACTTAACCATAACTACACAGCCACTACCGTGGCTGTGTGTGTAATATATATATATATATATATATATATATATATATATATATATATATATATATATATATATATATAATACATATATATGAATTAGTAAATGTGTTCGAATATATTTGGCCGAATGGTACATTTGACTGAATTTGGCCTGTACCATTCTACCGAATATATTCAAACAAATTGGATAATACAGTGCCTGCTCCCCATGAGCGTTGTGTATTGGCCTTGGGGGGGTTGCAGAGGTGTCCCCTGCTTCTTCAATATTGGAGGCGGAGGATGGGAACAAAAAGAAAAAGGGACCCTGCAGCATCAGAGTCGACCCGCGTTAGAGAGACAGATCCGACGCTGCCGGGCTGAAGTGGACCAGCCGATGGGAATCAGGTAAGTGGGGAAAGGGGGTGGGGGGGTTGGTTTGAGTGTGTTTCAACCTCTGAGAACTGATCGCATGCGGCCTGTTTTTTTTCAGTCAGTTTGCTGTAATCAGTTCTCAGACGGCCAAGTGCACGAAAACCATATATATATATATATATATATGTCTATTGGTAGAGATTTCGGGAGTCGTAACAAACTTTTCAATGTCCTCCCTTCTATTTTCTTCAACTCATTAATGATATTACGTCCTGTAAGGGTGCAGAAAGTGGAAACTGGCACACAGGTGGCATGGTGATTACTATAGACTTTTATGAGTCAAGAAAATAAAGAGAAGACCTATCTTTCCCTAACTCTAAAAGGGGTTTCTCTGCCTCAACTAAAAAACTATGGGTTCTTTCAGAATGTCCTTAACAATAATCAAATGGACCTTCTTAGATTGTGACTCAATTTTTGCCCAACATCCACATTTGACTATGTCCAAACCCGCCTTGACTTTGATGCTTTCATTAGGAAAATCAAATTAAAGAAATTCTTTGTCAATAACCCGGCCAAACCCTCCCTTTCGATACCCCGCACAGGCCATATGAATTGCATATTTCTGACATTGAGACATTGATTGATTTGGCCACATTGGGGGATATTTCTTTTGATTCAACTGATACTGATTATGGAGAGTTCGATATCAACCCAGGTTGGTCCACTGGCTCCCGTTTGAAATCTAAAACCAAGTTCAATCCCCCATGCCACCAGGAGGATGCATGGAAGCATTTCATGATCTCTGCATCGCAGACTCTAGGAAAGTGCGCAAGTCTTCGATCAAATCAGTGCATCGCAATCTTGAAAGACATTGGGGTTCATTACGAGTTTGGAGGTAGCCATGGCTGCCTCCAAACCCGGTCCGGGTCCGGTCTGGCTGAATGGGGACTTACTGGGACATTCCGACCTATGCGGACCCGGTAAATCCCCATTCAGTTTACCATTCCCCATTCCCATTGAGCCCCCCTAGGGCTCAATGGGAATGGGGAAGGCGGTAATAACGGGCCTGCAAATTGCGGGCCAGTTATTAGCTCCAAGGTCCCTTAACGGTTCCCGCAGAGAATGGCTGGTCAGACCAGCCGTTCCTGCTGGGACCCGCTAAGGGACCTCGGAATTGGGCGGTAAGGGTTTACCGGCACGGCATCATTACCGGTAACCGTTAACCCTTAGCGCCCAACTCGTAATGACCCCCATTGTCATCAAACCCTCAGACAAGGCTTCCAACATTGTCTTATTAAATTCGTTGTGATTATGTTCATGAGGCTTCTCGGCAACTTCTGTATTAGTCTTCTTTGTACGTCAATCCATTTCCCGTGATCTAGGGAGAATTGAGGGTTCTGGTTGATAGGTGGGTTGAAATGGGCATTTTGGATGATGATTTCAGTACGTTTTTGGTCCTGTCCTGCTTCACCACCCCCACCATTTATTTTCTACCCAAAATCCACAAATCATTGGTGCATCCACCTGGGCGCCCTA
The DNA here is from genome assembly GCF_040938575.1 of Ambystoma mexicanum. Classification (NCBI taxonomy): domain Eukaryota; kingdom Metazoa; phylum Chordata; class Amphibia; order Caudata; family Ambystomatidae; genus Ambystoma; species Ambystoma mexicanum. The sequence continues at coordinate 1,223,138,769 of NC_090934.1, read as the reverse complement.
TTGTCACCTTGTCATGATCACTTTTGGAGAACATGTCACAGTTCATAGATGAGACTTTGATTTCTGCTGTTTCTGCATTACCCTCATTTTTACAGGGCACTAAGGATTTTCTTTCCCATTTCAATAAGGTCCCGTGGGAAGAGGGTTTGATTTTGGCCACCTTGGATGTTGTATCTCTTTACACTTCCAAAGATGAATCAGTTGGCATCAATGCTTGCAGATATTTTTTGCAAACACGTTCTTTGAATTTCTTTACTCACAGTATGATGATTATACATCTGTCTCAATAACAATGTGTTTCTTTTTGAAAATGTTTATTACCATTAGAGGCATGGCACCACCAACTTTTGCTCCCTCCTATGCCAAACTTATGATGGGTTGGTGGGAGGCCACTTTTCTGAGTGACATCATCGGTGCAGCTTTTGCAGAGCAAATCATTGCGTGCGGAGGTACATCGATGATGTGTTTGTGATATGGAAGGGTACTGAGTCAGAGTGGATTAATTTTGTAAAACGCATTAATGAAAACACAGTGAATTTAATGTTCACGGAAAGTCACAGTTGTAGTGAGATAGTTTATCTCGATGTAACTGTGACTTTTTACGCTCTTGGCATACCCACCTTTGTGTTAAAAATAAAACCACCCGTTCAGGTCTCCCCCTCCATGCTACTAGTGGCCATCCGTTATGCTGCAAAAGGAGTATACCCTATGGCGAATTTGTACGCTATTGCAGGAACTGCTCTGAAATTGAAGGGTTTGATCAATGCTGTTTGATAGCGTCCTATAATTTTCTTAAACGAGGCTACTCCAAGGGTGTTATTGAGAGTACTTCTGTTAAGGCAAGATCACTGCATCGTGGGGACCTACTGTCTACCAACAGTGTATAGGGGCAGATCGGGAGTCAGGATCCTCGTTTGATTATCACATATGGGAATGCTTCTCAGGGCTTGAGGAAAATTGTGCAGTGTCACTGGCATGTCTTCAAGACGGATAAGGATTTGTCCTCTTGGTTGGCTTCTCCAAGCACCCTCTCTGAAAGACCAACTATTTAACAGTTTTTTGTAGCCTCAGCCTAGGATTGCCACCAGTTCTGTTTGGGTGTCCTCTTTACCCGGAGACTTCAACAAATGCCGCAAGTGTAGGGTGTGCACTCATGCTATTGCGCAGAGATTCTAAGTGCACCCTGTCACTGCAGTGTTGTGTGCCATCAAGCAGCTTATTACATGCGATAACTCATTTGTGGTTTATGTGTTGTGTTGTCCATGGGGCAAGTGGTATGTTGGGAGTACCACATGCAGATCAGAATCCTCCAACATTTGAGGGCCATCGAGACATCAGATCCCTCTTATGGCTAAGCATTTCAAAGAACAGCATACCAACAATGCTCAGCTTTTAACCTAGGCAGATAGTGCCTATCTTTTAACAATCTGTATCAGAATGTCTTTACAACTTTAGTTACCAGGAGAATGGTATCTTAATTTAAGAGTTCACACAACTAGGGGGATTGACTCCCTTCCCCTGGTTTTGGTTATGAGGAGAATGACTCCTTTCTCCTGGTATCTTGGCGTCAGAGTCTGAATCAACCAGGGGAATGACTCCCTTCCCCTGGCCTCTCTTTCACTTTGGTAACACAGTTCAAGAACACCAGGCGGAATAACTCCCTTCCACTGTTTTATGTCTCAAGTAGCTTCAAAAATACATTTCTTGTGCCCACTTGACATACTCTTTCAAGTACTAACACAAGGAAGATGCCTCGCTTCTTGATTTGGGTCCGAGACTTTGGTTTCTCTCACTCTACAGTGTGGCCCACTTGGCTTATTCTCTTGCCAAGTACTGCCACAAGGTAGATGCCTTGCTTCTTGATTTGGGTCCCAGAGCCTTCTCTGGTGGTCAGTGGTTTTCGTTCAGCCACTGGGCCGAGGAAGCATTCCTCAGATGCAATACCCTCTTACTGCCTGCTTTGCATCCCTAGATGGCCTCTCTAAGTTCCCTGTACCTGCCTCTGGAATTGGGTAGCACTCCAGCTCTTCCTAGGATTGGGCATCTCGATGGCAGCACCAGTGTTCCTTCTCCCTTGGTTTGTCGGCTGCTTGGGTCTGCCCTCAGCTTCTCTACTTCGCAGACTCGATGCACTCACCAGAAAGTCTGGTCCACCTTGTCATGGCGCACCACCTCACTGTTTGTCAGGACCGGCGGGGAGGTTGCTTTTAGCTCAACCTGCTCTGGACTCCCACGACTGCTTGCCTGCGTCTGCCACTCCGCCTTGTTCTTCTCTGGACATGATTCGAAATTCCTGGGTTCGTCACAGACTGAATACAAGTAGTCCTTATTCTGTTTCCCTTTTATTGCACAGGCTCCACCATGTTGCAATGTCAACACATGTAGCTATAGTTGTCAAGTCAGTCCTTATTCCTCCTACGAGCCACCTCATCCCAGTACTTGTGTCAGGCACACCCTCAGGGTTCTCAAAGATCTTCTCTGTCCCAGCACATCTGGATATGTCAATCTCGCAAATGTTACAGAAGTACATGGGCCTACTCTCAATACAAGGGTTTGTGAATGAAGTGTGGCCGAAGAAGTGAATGTGTATAGGGCATGGGTGAAGGGTGGGTATCTGCAGATTACGGAGGAACCCCAGGTTTGCACTTGTTCAACAAATATTAGACTGCTGCCTCTATCTAGTCTCGGGTAGGTGTTAGCTATAGACAATAAGAAAGATAGAGGCCTGTTTGATAGGGTGGAACACTGCAAGTGGGATACCTTACAGTGCTAACAAAAACATTTAAATCAGTATATTAAACCATCTAAAGTTTCAACATCACACATGTCAAATGTTTATAAAGATATATAAAAAGAAACAGCACATACATTGTGATTCAGTAGACATATACATTTACAAAATACATTTACAAAGCGCCGTTTCCAGGGTACTTTTAACAAAACATGGATTGTTTTATCATGTTATCCTCTGGTTTTTAAAAAATATTAGTTCAGTAAACCCTTGAGTTTTCCACCTCTTTAGGTGGTTAATTGTGTCAGGTGTTCACTGCAGTGTTGTCTTACAGTGTAACAGTCTCAACATGTTTCAGTTCATGGGAACAAATTCAGAACTTTCTTCAGGAGTGGGACCCTGGTAGTAATATTGGCTTGCAGCATATGCTAATGTTGAGGATTTGGCAAAAGGTGGAGGGTGCGATCCGTTCCCTGTACAGGTGAATTTAAGAGGGTGATCCTGTTCCTGGGAAGTGGATAGGCGATAGCTTTTGTCCTTCCTTATACCTCACTTGAAGAGGATGTAGTGGTAGCAGTGCTATCGCCGGCTTGGTCTGTAGGTCTCGAATTGAGGCAAATGATCTAGTTCTTGTCAGTGCGTTAACTCTCTACTTGTAAATTGATGTCACACCTGTAGGCTGTAAAGATTTGGCATTTTCATCCATCGCCGTGGCAGTGAGCTGAAATGTCTCTGGTTAGTTCTCCTGTTGCGCGCTTTTGCAGGTATTCAGGCTGCTGTGACAATCCTCGGAAGCTGATTCTGTAATAAACTTCAGTGCGATCCTCGAAATAGTGTACTGTATCGCCTTAAGATCCTCAAAATGTTTTTCTTGTTGCTTATGGACTGTCCTGGTTAAGAGGTCTCGCCAGCCTCATCCATTTAAACTGTTCCTCGCCAATTACTCTTTTATGGGGGAATCCTCTTCGGTTGATCCTCTGTTCCTTCTCAAGACCACCTCTCTGATCCTCACAAACTTCAGCTACGAGAAAGGGTGAGTACACCATGTTCTCCTGAGATATTTTATTTTTGTCCCCAGAGGGGAGGACTCTTCCCATGAGATCCTCCCGCTGGGTACCAGCCCCAGAGGGTCTATCGGGTAGTGGCCTCACCAACCCGGCCTCATGAGAAGGGCCCCACCTGGCCAGAAGTGGCAACATCTCAGGATTCGTCACAGTCCCCATATTTGAACAAAATATAGCATATGTGGTCGAATTTTGGTTTGATATATAGTTAAGACAGATTCAATAGAATAGCCACAACTTTTACCAGCAAACCTACTTAGAGCACCAGATTGTTGCACAATCTTGTCCCCAACATGCTCCTACTGTGCCTGCCAATTTAATCCGTTATCAATAACGAACCTCAGATACTTGTAGGTTGAGGTCATTTCTACTTTTTTTCTGATTGATGGCCCAACATAAGGTACTCCTTTTACCCTTACAGTGTTTTAATTCCATAATTTGGGTTTTATCCACATTAATCTTGAAGTCATTAGCTCTTGCATAGTCTCCTATCGCATTCAATTTAACTTGCAAGCCTTTCCGAATGTAATCGAGGATGACTATGTAATCTGCATAGATGTACTAGTTACACCGTATTATATAATGTTGGCTTCTGGTGCACCAAGTGCAGCTTGCAGATCATTTAAATATAAATTGAATAAGGAAGGTGAGAATATACACCCCTGTTTGACCCCTCTACAGGTAGGAAACCATTCAGATACACATCCAGTGCCATCCAATCTAACGCAGACCCATGTGTTTGTGTGCAGCTTAATAATCATGGATAGAAGGGCTTTGGGTATCCCCAAATAATCTAATTTGTACCACAAACAATCCCTTTTTTATCAGTGTCAAAAGCCACGCTGAAGTCTGTACGCCACATAGACCGGCAGTTGCTGCCTTGCCCAGGAGTACTCAAAGATGTCAAAGTGAATAGATCCTTTTCTAAAGCCTGTATGATTCTGAGGAATAATATTATAATCAGTAATACATTTAGTTAATTCCTCAAGCAGCACATTTGCAAAAATGTTAGCTGGAATATCTAGCATTGCCAAAAGGCGGTAGTTGCTTGGGGAGCTCCTACTTCCTTTCATGTAGACCGGAGTAATGTTGTTGTCCTTCCCTGAATCCGGTACCATATGCGTCTCACTACTATACACAAAGAGGCCAAGAAGAGCCTGCACCCACAATTCCGGGTTAATTTGAAATAGGGCATTCCTTGTCCCATCAGGTCCTGCCGCACGTGAATGGTTCAGTTTCTTCATTATCATTAGCAAGTCATCGATGGTGGGTGGGGAAGTCCACCTTCTATTGTTGTGAATAGAATGAGGAGTATCCCCTATGTGCAGGCCCAATGTGCTAGCTATGTAATCCTTCCAATCCTTATTGAGGCGCCACTATTTAGAGGCATAGAGGAGTTCCTGGTATGGGTAACTCCCCAAAAGCCTCTAAAATCTCCATTCCTGGCATGTTCAGCAAGGGAAAGCCACAACTCTGTCATTTTCCTTTAAGTAGGCACGCAACCATTTGTAATAATCGTTTGCCTCTTTTTGGTCACTTTTAAGTGAAACTCATGGTTACTCATGCCCCTCCATCTCATGTGCCTGTATCAACCGTTTAATATCTACTCTCATCATTCTCTTTTCCTCCTGTAATTTCACATCGAATCAATGAACACCCTTAGTTCTTAAGTTACAAACATCATTACATTTCCTCGTCCGTCCGACATGTACATGTTCTTGTATGGTAAGCTGGCTCTTCTCAAATCCTGCAATGACATGCTCGTTTTCCATGCACGCAAGAGTGACATCACGCGCAGTGAAGCTTTTGAATTCAGCATCAACAATAACACTGGCCTTGGTCAGCTTGGGTTGATTCATTGTGCCCGCTACCGATGGAGATGACTCCATGGCTATCCTAGAGCTGCGCCGTTGTACCCGGTACCTAGAGCATGCACAAGGGAAAATGGTCCCTTCCTCTCTAATGAGAATACCCATATCAATCACTAACCTCAATGCTATCTGATTAACCAATACGTAGTCTATACTTGATGCACTATGGCTTTGCCATCAACTCTGGTGTACCCTCACCCTCCACGACTATCCCATCTGAGGTGCGGTGTGGAAACCCTCTCGTGTTCCAGGAGCAGACCACGAAGCCTTGGTTAGGTTTTTCTTTTAATGTGATCGGAAGATCCTCGGGAGCTATTGCCAGTATCCACCCGTTTCATCAGCATCTAGCTCCCTACCATTAGAGGTTATCTCCTGATTTGCCCTTCGGGAGTTCCCCAGAGGGTTACTCCTTGGCCTAGCAAGACACCTTTCCATCAAAGTGTCATGTTGTACAGAGCTAGTGTCGTGCGGCCTTTGATTGTATTGAATCCTGGCAATCTTGTCAACCTGGCATGCGTATCTTCTTTTAAAAAGATCATTCTCATACGTCAAAACGAAGTCTAATAATTCCTCAGTGTGGAACACTACATTCGCCACAGCCCTACCTTTACAATCAACTTGGCCAACAAGCAGTATATCATCGCTTGTTAACACCCTCAGCGGAATTATAAAGTGCAGAATTTTTATTACTATAGCCTGATTAATGGCCGGGTGCCTATCTAAAGTCGCCACACTAGTTAGCTGTAGGGCAATATAAGTATCAATTTCCCTTCGGTGTGCCACCAGTGTGCCTACTGTGATGCCTTTAGGGTTATTTGCAGGCTCACTGCCACCATTCACACCCACTGATGAGTGTCTACTGATATGTGTAACCCTAGAGGCAACAGCAGGTTATTCTTCGTGGAATAGTGCATCCAGACCATTCAATATTTCAATATCATCATCCTCCCTACTTGATTTCTTCCGCAATCTAGCTTGTCTTATTTGGATATGTGTAGGGCTCCTAACTTCCTTATTCAGTCATCTCCCATTCGGGTCCATTAAATAGGGTTTGATGTCACTTCCCTACATTCCATGCTTAGCCTTTCTCATAGGTGTATTTGTTTGTTTATTCCATGCTGATGTTTTCGCTGGATTGTTAGACTCCCCAGCATTTTTATTATTCTTTCTATCAGCTTTCTTTTGTGCAGCAGTTAAGTTGTATGTGCCATCTTCATTTTCTGTTAAATCTACAGTATCAGATACAGATGTTATAAAACACACTTTCTGTCTTTTCACTTTTTTACGCGGATGCGAGGAGTACAAAGCTCCTGACAATCGGTACAGGGATGATTATACCCATTAATTCAAGGTTGAATGAATGGTCAAGAAAACACCTATTACTGTTAAATTGGTATCTGTCTGGCTTGAAGAAGGCCTCAGGCCGAAACACGTGTCGCCTTACAGATGTTACCCATGTTTGATTAAATGGATCTGTAACTGGCACAATTTGTGTGTTGGCAATCAATTTCCTTCATACTTAGAAGGCAGTGGGAGCATTCTATGCCTGCACGTAATGCGACTGTAATCAACATTAGAACGATCAAATTGGTCTAGAATCAATATGCTAACCCTTGTCACGTGAGCAGTCCAACAGACAACCCCACAACCAAGATCAGTTTTTGGTGTGTTACTCTTTTATAACAACACCTCTCTATGCCTATTCCTTTTTTGCTGCTTCCCAAGTTTCTTTTGATCGTGTTTACCCTTTACACAGACTATTTGTTTACAAGACTCATCCTCAGCTGCAGGCCTATTAAATGACAAATCCCTCATTGCAGATACGTCACAATTTGGATCTTTCACTATAATCTGACAATCCTTCGGAGCCTTCCAGAAGTCCTTGCTATCAGACGGGCGATTCACTTCCGCTCTCTGCAATTCACCATCGGCTACACGTATATCCATACCCAGTGGCGGGTTATCCATTAGGCCATGTAGGCACCGGCCTATGGGCCCCGCTCCTTTTAGGACCCCGCAACAATGGATCAAAATAAAGTGGTGCAGAACATGTAAAACGTATTAGGAGATAATTTGTGGGGAGGGGCAGACATTTCGACTGCCATGGGGCTAGCACAGGGTTTTATCCGGCACTGTCCATACCTGGATCACATGCCTCGTTTGATCTGATAGTACCACATTTGTTCCTCTGCTGGATTTTGCCCAATAACACTGAGTCCATTCCCAATTTAGAATCGATCGCATCGTATTCATTGATTATCATACTAAGCATCTGTTCTAATGCCGTAAATAGCATTGTTGATGAAGTACTATCCCACCTATTGACGGACAATATGGAACTTTGGGAAGCATTCAGCTCTTACAGAAGTAACAGTAGCCAAAGGTTTAGAGTGTAGGAGCAGGGGAGTTCCTATCACATAGCTAACCAGAACATCATCAGTACCCAAAGTTCCCAAAGTCTCGGAAGGATAGCTCAGGGGCAACGTGCTCGCCTTGGAAGCATTACGACACGGAGCACCACAGGTTTGATCCCCGGGTCCGTGCTTAGAAACCTCTGAGTATTAAGCATGTTATAAATAACCTGTCATATCATATCATACTATTCGTTTTCAGTTGTGGGTCAGGAAACTCTATATTCATGCATACCTTCTCGCTGAGTCTATCCAAATGGAAGTCCTCTATTACATTATTGTCTGGCTCAGCATTTGAGGCTTTGCTAACATGTTGCGGCGCTCTCTATCCTTAGTGGGGGGTGTACAAGAAGCTTCCACCATCTCATCTGCCGAGTTGAACGGGAGCGCGGCAATGACACTTTCTGTCATTTTCAAGCCCGGACAAGCCAGAGATGTGGATAGTTCTCTCTCCAGGGGGTTTACATCCCCATTCACGCATATATCGCGAGAAGCAAAACATTGTGTATGTTTTTAGGACTGACTGCTACATTTGTCCGTACAGGATTTTGATGGTGCTTTTATAGTTTTCAGAGGACAAACATGAGGGTGATATAATTGTTAGCCACAGTTTCCGTTGGTACTAACACCATCTCCACTCACCGTAGGTGTCACATTCTGCATCGAAGATCTTGGTTCTCAAGTGCCATTCAGCAAGCCTCTCCTTCATCCCCGTAAACATCCTCTGGCTCCGTCATTGCCCTTATGAGTGACGGCAAGGTGCATTGCGCGCGACGCACACTGCGCGCCGCTTCGAGACAACTTTATCTTGCTGACAGTTTTGATCTGTCAGTGGGGGATGCTGGATACAGAGACTGTGCCTCATTACTCCAATTTCTCTGGCTGAGAGTTTACTTGCGGTTTGAAATGCTTCTTGATCTGTGTTCTTATCACAGTAGAGATGGTTTCACAGGGTCGGTGCTGTGACGGGCCGTGGATATCGGTCAAAAGATTTGCAGTAATCGTAGAAAGTTTCAGTGCAGCAACTCCATTCATATGTCTCCAGGCAGCTCAAAGAGTCATGTGACCCCGCCGTCGCCACCGAGCAGTACTGGTAAATAAAGTTCAATCACTGATTCTCACAGGTAACTTTCCCGTCAACACACGATAATCACAAGCACAGCTTCACCGCAGAAACTCCCTTTATATGTCTCCAGGCAGCTCAAAGAGTCAGGTGACCCTGCAGTCGCCACCGAGCAATACTGGTAAATGAAGTCCAATCACTGATTGTCACAAGTAACTCTCCCACCAGCACACGATAATTACAAGCCTAGGAACTGTATGTACTTTTTAAGTAGGGATGGGGCTCTCTGCTGCATGCCATACAGTGCTTCCGTGTTGCAAGCGACCAGATGGGGCACATAGGGCATGCAGCCATGGCAATGGGTGTGGGGGGCACATGAAAATATTGAACATTTTTGCTAATAGTGTACTGAGACGAGCTACTGCACCACTCTGCTCCATGGTGGCTTTCCACTTGGCCCTCTTAATTAAGAGTTAGAGCCTGTTCCAGAGGACAATTTTGTGTGGAAGGTGACTGCTCCCAAATAAGTTGTCCCAAGCCGAAGACCTCAGCCTCTAACAAGGGCAAAGGTCACCAAGCAGACAACAGAGCCCAATGGCACTAATGGTAGAGGTTCTAAAACTATTTAAACTGCTGCATGGAAAAAAGGGGAAGGCTCAGGTGGTGCATCTTGTGAAAAAGCGTGTCCATGTCCCCTTGCCCAGTGTGTACATACCAAGATGTGAAGCTTGGAATCCAGGCTTTTAAACATGGGTAGAACCTGCATTCCACGCTTGCTGAATGGCTAGAGAGCTTAACACAGTGAGAAGAACAGAAGAGAATCATGGAATGCAGGCTTCTACTGGAGGTTAGATCCTGCATTTGACACTATGATTGTTTAAAGTGAAGACAACATGCTTTCATATTCATTTCTAGTTTGATTAATTGATTGATTGATTTGGTATTTAGAATGCGCCTCTACATAAGCGTTTCAAGGGGCAACAAGACAACGCAGGGGAACAATGGGAGGACAGGACAAACAATCTTACTAGGCCTTGTGTTGGAGGGCGAAGGTGAGGGGTAAGTGCAACAGGGCACAAAGGCTCCGAGTTAAATGCGAGGAAGCAGGGACTTCAGTGCAGTCCCCGCCCGGAAGTGTAGGTTGGCCAAGAGTCAGTGCAGGGGGCCAGGCGGCAGCAGTGCTGGTGGACTGGACAGTTGGGTGCCCGGTGCCTTGGAGGACTCGAAAGGCACCGAGCTGCCAGTCAGGTGGAGTAGACTGATCAGGAGGACAGATTAGCAGGGGAGAGTGGGAGAGAAAGCAGAGGAGAAAAGGAAGGTCTTGAGAAGGTTCCGGAACTTAAGGAGGTCCTGGTCAAGTCTGAGAGGTCAAGGGGAGGCCATTCCAGAGGGAGGCACCTGCAGAGGAAAGAGATCTGCCTCCACTCTCTGCTTTTGGAAGCGTCTGACCTGCAGAGAGTTAGAGGTAGCCGAGCAGAGGGCTCTAGAAGGAAGGCATTTAGGAACAGAGAGTTGAATATAGTGTGAGGCATGGCCCCAGAAAGCCTTGTGGACAATGCAGAGGGTCTTAACTTGATCCTTGCAGCCACCGAGAGTCAGTGGAGGGATTTCAGGGCTGGAGAGATGTGGTCCCTGGGCTTAAGGCCAAGGACAAGTGTCACAGTCCTGTTCTGGATTAGCTGAAGTGGGCTGAGAGTAGTGTTAGTATGGTTGAGAAAGAGGCTGTTGAAGGAGTCCATCCTGGAGAGAACCAGAGCTCTGGAGACAGTGAGCTTCTCAGGGAAGGTGAGAAAGGGGAGAATACCTCAGAGGATGTGCTGTTGGAAGCAGGCCTTCTTGGCAAGGTCCGTGATGTGAGGGGAGAAGGAGAGACTGAGGTTGAAGGTGACACCAAGAGTTTTTGCTTCACAAGAGGGTAAGGGGAAAGGGCCCAAGGAGGGTGGCCATAGTGAGAGAGGAAAAGTGGGAGCAGGGGTCCCAATGAGAAGACACTCCGTGCCTTCTGGCATTAAGGCAGACATCATTGGAGGCGCACCATCCCTGAATTGTGGATAGAGAGTAAGGAATGAGCAAAGAAGGGGAAGAAGCAGAGGGTAGCCTGAAAGAGAGCTGTGTGTCATCTGCATACCACTGAACGTTAGAGGAAAATGTGGAGATCAGGAGGGCCAGAGGGGCGACATAGACACTAAAGAGCTAGGGTGAGAGGATAGAGCCCTGGAGTACACCACATGTGGGAGGGTCAGTCCAAGAGGAAGGAGGTTAGCCATGCTAGGGCCTGATCCGTGATGCCCAGGGTCTTGCAGAATCGATTAATCAGGATGGCATGATTGAACATGTCAAAAGCATAGGAAAGGTCCATGAGGAAGAGGACAGAGGGAAAGCTGGAGTCGAGGTTGGAAAGCAGATCTTCACAGGTGTTCAGGCGAGCAGTGTCCGTGCCTCTGGCAGCTCAGAAGCAGACTGATGGTCATGGAGACAACCAACAGATTCAGAGTGGAGGGTTAGCTGGGAGATAGCCAGCTTCTCAAGGAGTTTGCCCAGGAAAGGAGCGATAGAGATTGCGCAATAGTTTGCCGAATAGGAGGGGTAGGCAGAAGGCTTTTTTAGGAGAGGGTGCACAAGGGAGTGCTTGAGAAGAGTGTGAAACGATCCAGTGGCTAAGGAGTGATTACAGAAATCGGCCAAAACTGGAGTGAGAGAAACCATGTTGTGCTTAATGGTTCTGGAGGAGCAGGGAGGCACCTGTTTGGATGAAGCTTCCACAGATCTGACTTGTCTAGAAACATCATCAGGTGTTATAGTCAAGATGGAGGAGAAAAGGAGAGCAAGGGGACGCCCAAAGGGGGCCTGAGAGAGGTAGAGGGAGAGAGATGAGGGGAAGAGGAAAGTGAGGACAGAATGTCCTGGGTTTTAGTAGTGAAATGAGAAGCCATAGCAATGCAGAGGGACTGGGTGGGTATAGAAGAGGTGGAGACTGCAGCAGGATTGGCCAGCTCCTTGTAGATTTTCGACCATATTGTTAGTGGCCGCAGAGATGCAGGCTTGAATGTGGATCCTCTCAGAGAAAATGGAGATTCTGTGTTGCCTTTGGAGCAGTCTGCAAGTCAGTTTGTCAGAGAAAGTGCCCGAAGTCTCCCACTTCCGCTCAGCTACTCTGCACTTGTGTTTCAGAGCGGCCAGGTCAGAGTCGTACCCGTTTCAGTCAGATCCTCATGACAGGGGCAAGGTTATCCAGGGTGTTAGAAATAGAGAGATGAAGGTTGGAAAGGGCTGTGTCAGAGTGGGAGTCAGCCGCAGGAAGGGGGGGGCGAGAAGGTGGAGGCAAAGGTTGACGCTGACACTCGCTTCAAAGGTCGAATGGCCGCGAAGGAAGGTGGCAGTGCTGGGTGAGGCTTTGCCGGGGGGGGTGGGCAGAAAGCTTCACATGGGAGGCAAGGGTAAAGAGATCAGCCTAGGAGAGAGGAGTAGTAAGGGGGTTAGAGAGAAGGATGTCTGAGAAGATGAGAACATGGTCTTTGAACTTCTGCAATGAAGTAAGTTCCCTATTCATGTGTTCTCATACCACTTCATGCAGAGCATATCCCTGGTCACCAGTTCCATGTGCCAGTACGCCTCCTCTGCTGCCCACTTGGACAGGTTTTTTCAAGAGGAGAGTTGAGCTGAGAGTGATAATGTTGTCAGATTTTGCGGCACAACATAAACAAGTGTTTAACAGGGTCAAGCTGGCATATATTGTGGACCAAGGCATCATGAACCTGTAATTTAAAGTGGTTTTATATGGTGCTATTCTGCCAGTAACGTTGGCCTCACTGCACATGGCTACTGTAGGAAAGGAGGGCAGGGTTTTTAGTCAGATAGTCGGAAAGCAGATGCAGAAACCTTTGGTGTTGATGGATGCATGTCGGAAGTACCCGTTAACTGTGTGCCAATATGGAAATCTCTATATTTCTAGTTTGTACCGACTGGGCAGGTGAAGGCAAGCGTCCCCAGCCAGCACGATCCTCCCCGCAATGAGAGACAATGACGGACTCTCCTAAGTCGGGAATAAAGTCAAGACAGAGTGTGGGTGAGCTTAAATGGGAGTTTATCAATCAGAATAGGGCATGCAAAGAACTCTGCAAACTCCGAGAGTGCTCTGTCTGACAATAGCAAAGACAGGCGTATATATTTACAAAAAACGTCATCAGTGCCTACATACTATAAGGGGCACAAATTCAATGGGATTGGGTGGCGATGACTAACTATAGGTGCTGCTGCGATGTGGTTGGCCTTGGCTGGAGGACGTCACTGGTCAGCCTCGTGGTTTGGGCTGGGCCTGGCAGGTCAGCTGAGTTCATCCGGGCGGTGTTGTTGTGCCATTGTGGCCAGTGTCAGAGATGAATGTCTTTTCCTGACTTATTTGCCCTATGCCATGCACACCGCAGTCATTCAGTCATTGCAATGTTATCTTCTTTAGTAAATCTATCAATAGGTTAATCTACAGGTTAATGCAACACAGGAGGAATGCACCTTGTGAGGGGTTTGATGGTGATTTATCCGTGCATGGTTACCAGTGTCCTGTTTGCCCGGTACCATAGGTCGTGGGGCTAAGTCTCCGGGCATGGGACGGGCGGTACATGTCTTTCTGTCTCGTTAGAAGTTATTATGAATGGGCTGTTGTGTGTTGCCACAGTATTGGGTGTCTTCGTTGCACTGGGTCATAAGTCTGAGGTGTTCCACGGGGTTGTGGGGTTTACGAGGGGGCGCCTTGGATTTGTGTATTCAAGCGGAGGTTTACTGCTGGGCTGTAAATAATGCAGGTGGCAGGCCGTGGCCTTGGGTGCTGTAGCGGGGACTACAAATCTTTGAAGCGGCTCCAGCCTAGTTGGGGGAGGTGGAGCAGCGTGGCGCAGGCCTTAGCTCTCTTATTTGGCAGACTTTGCAGGGTGGGGGGGGAAATGGTCTTGCACCTATTCACAAAGGTATTTTTCTCGTGTGTTGCCGACTTTTGGTGAGAACATCATAAACATTTGAACATTCTTATAATACTCATTTGGATCACTTGAAAACATACATTCCAACTCACTACATGTCTCTCGAATATAACCAGTCGGAGCACCTTACTAGTACATTATGTTTTAACAACTACAGCATTTAGTAATATGCATATATATTTGCATTACGTGAGGTAGTAGTGTGGTTGGTGGAGCATAAAGAACGAGACCCGCCATTGTACGCGGCGGTACTGGCATATAAGGGCTGTAGATATGTACACATGACTGGCGCATTTGCCCGCGTCTTTTCACACTAGCCTTATGTATAGTTACAATCGTCCTCCCCTGCACTCTAGCAGCATTAGTTCAGTTATGGCGCGGGACCACGGGGTGTATGGGTTTTAATGATACATATAGAGAATAATCCCCCGGAATAATTTTTATCATTTGTACACCCCTGCAGGGGTGTGGGTCTTCATTGCTGGTGTCATGTAAACATGCGTGTCTTACAATAATTACACAATTTTACAGGTTTCTTTAGTAGAAGTAGTTTTATGGAAAGGAAACACGTATTACAAGTAGTTTTTGACATTCGTATTTGGGTATTTTTCTGCTTTCATCGGATGACCATTCTACAGTTCTCCCCATCACCCAGGCCTCGCTGACCGGGTCATGCTGGGAGCAGTGATACACTGTGGACGATGAAATGTTACAGTGTTAGTATCTTATGCTAGCTCATGTCCGTCTTGTTCGTGGGAACAGGCTCACAGCGGATCTGCCAGAGTGCTGCGGCGACAGGGATAATTGAAACTCTCCGAGGGTGGGGGCCGCGCTACAGTGCGCTGAGCTCAAACCATCTTTGATAGACAAAATGGTTTCTGGGCCTAGCTAAATTCAATACGTGTGGGCAATGTCTTCAGCAGGTGAACCCTCCACCACCTGGGCCCGGGTGGTCTGAGGGGACGCCCAATGAGCCATGGCCCTCACCTGGGGAGGGGATGTAGGCAAGGGGGGGGTCTTTTGGACCACTCCTCCCCTACATTTCCCCCCTTTCGTTACTTAAGTAACAAATTCTTTAACTCATTCAATCTCCTACACTCTTCTTCGTCCATAATTGCCTCATCCCATGCTGGTGTGCCTTTTATCGGCATCCAGGCTCTGCACACCCCCCTTAAACTCTCACCCCTCCTAGCATATTCATCTGGGGTACAGGTTAGGTATATACATCCGCTCTCTCCTTCCAAGTCTACCCACACCTCCTGATACCATTCTAGTATACGGGGCTCTCTGATGGTGGTGTGCCATAATTTGTCTATGATATCCTTGTCATGATACCTAGGCACTAGTTGATACCTTGGTGTATCATCAGTTCCGGTTTGTACCTGCACTTCCTGCATAGTTTGCATTGTCCCACGGGTGTTGCCCATTGTCACCATCATCATTGCACCATTAGGTACTGCGTTAGTACAACATCGAAGACCCACCTGGCACATGCAAAAAATTAAAAGGAGGAACACCACAGCTGGCATCAAAAATTTCACAGTCGTTCCGAGCCTTGAGGGGACCCAGGAGACGATGTTATCGAACCACGTACTGTCTTCTGCTCCACCTTCCATTTTCATTTTTTCTCCTAGGTTGTGTACTGCTTCGATCACATGGGACAGGGAGCCGTTTTCTGCGTCTTCGGAAGGTACGAAAGTGCAGCAGGCACTTCCAATTTTTCGGCAAACACCTCCATCCATCGCCGTCAACAGGTCCAAGACATACCTGTTTTGCATTGTCATCAGCCGTAAAGCCCTTAGTTCCACTTTTATTACGTTGAACCCTTCTTCAGTGTCATTTGCCAGCTGAATCAATTCCCAGCGTGTTATCTGGAGCCATTTTGCGTTTGCCCTTGCTTGGACACTTGAGATGAGGGAGGCAAAGAATGTTTCTGCTGAGCTGAATAATCGATATCTGTCTGGGATCTGAGCCAACAGTTCTGATGATGCCTTTGATATGTAGTTTGATGCTCGTCTGTTACGGGTCAGCACCTCTCCCTTGCTCCCGGAAGACAGGACATACATTTGTGACTCTGCAGTCGGCTGGGCTGCACTCTGTTGTATGCGTTCCTGTGTCTTTTTGCTCCCATCGATGTGGCTTTCTGGTATTACCATTAGGGCTGAGTGCAGAGTGGCCATTGAGCAGCTGCCACTCCATGACGGGGGAAGGTGCAGGTATGCCTGGTTGCCGCATACCCAGTACGTGTCCATCAGGGCCACTGTCCCTTTTCTCAGATCTGGGATGGTGAGGGTCTTGTTACAGTTCTTGTTTGTCCCCATGGAGGTTCTCCCCTCTCCTTTAAAACATAGTTCATAGTCTATTTCGTTCTGTAGTTTGAACGGTTTTTCAATGGCGGTTACCCAAGTTAGTTTTGAAATGTGTTCCTTCCATACTGGTGTGCATGTTTCTTCTATCCATCGCAATTTCTCTGGTGCCACACCTCTCAGTGCTTCAGCTTTACACATTACTTCTTCATCCTTCCACTTGTTGTCCGAAAAAAGTGTCCCTTGTATTACAAAAAATGGTTCCTCCAGACATACCACCCCTGCCGTCTTTGGATAGCAAGTTTTCTCGCTCTGCAGCATTCTAAAAGTAACTCCATGTGCCTGGAAGGTGTTCTTAATCCTGCATAACGTAAGATGAAGGAGACATTGGGCATCTATAATTGGCAACTCTTTGGGTAGCAATACTTTGGGTGTACCTGAAGCATGGGGAATGAGGGAGCAGACATAGCAGCTCTCGTTTGTTGTTTGTTTAGCTGTTGCACTCATATCCGCATACCATTTATTCGTCTGGTGGGGGTGTCGTGGGTCTTCCATTCTATCTAATCCTAACCCATAGTACTCATCATACTTCCTCCTTTCCGCTCCCCTTTTTCTTCTATTATTTCTTTTCCTAATGTACTTCCTGGCTTCAAGGGTGATAGACACAGTAGACCCCCCTTTCTCCTTTCCGCCCCCCTTCACCCAATCATCATATAATATTTCATGTGTTGCTTTCATTCTTCCATTTTCTTCCATTCTATTATTTGACAATGTGTCTATAGCTATGGGGGCAGGTCGGCTGGTAGGGGTGTTATACAACCAGGATATGGCGGAGGGGTTTCGGTCGTTTAGACTGTGAGCATTGTAATTAGATATCTTTGGCGGGGACACTGTTATTTTGCATTTCACCCTGTAGCTCTTCGTTTTTTATCATGACAGCATTGGATGGTGTTGTATAATAACCCCATACAAGTTTCGTCCCGTCCCATACCAAGAAGTCACCTTCCTTAGTGTTTACACTCGTGGTTGCATTACTTACAGTAGTGCTGTTAGTCCCTCCCCCCTCGTTTATCTCGATAGAGATGAACGCTATTAACCAGTATGTGACCAGGCCAAACATTAGTGTAAAAAACAATGTAATACACACTGATAGTCCACATTCATACAAATATCTGCATTTCTCAGTTAACCACACTCTAACTCTAGTAAATGTATCCGTTGCAGGCTGCCCGTTAGATGCCATGGTAGTTCCTGTTCGAGATATAAAAGTGCATTAAGTGCATGAATGTAAACATTTTGTGGGCACTACCAGTGCCAGTTATATATTGACGGGGAATGGAAGCGGGTAGGGTTGCAGGGAAGGGTATTCACAGACAAGGGTGTAAACACGTCATAATTTGATCACTTCATTAATTACATATAAGTCCACAAGATAAAAAGAAAAAAACGTTTTTTTTTTTTTTTCTTTTGAGCCTAAAAAGAATGCAAGTATACTTATCAGTCATTTTCCCATTCAGGTCCATTACTGTCACAAATACACAAGTTCATATTCAGACATTCTGCTCAGCTGCATTGTTTGCTGTTGTCTGTGCCTCCTCATCTACCTCCTCCTGCACATTACTATATGCTTTTCGTACATCTGTCAAGTGTACCCAGTATTTTAGGCCCTTTACTTTTACTGCCGTGGGCATGCAGAACACTACCTCGTATGGGCCATGGAACCGTGGTGCATTCCATCGACGCACAAAACTCCTGACATAAATGAATTCACCCGGGGTCAGCTGTAGCTGTTGCTCAGGCTCCGTGACAGACCCTGTTATGTTTCCCTCCTCTCTCGTGAAGGGTGGAGAGAGCTGTTTTGATATTGCGCGCGCTGCCCTTGTCAATTTCTTCAAATAGTCTGTGAACTCTTCTCCCAATATCGCGGCGCTCCTGTGTGTATCTGAGTGTTCGCGCAGTGGAGAGTGTGCTGTGTACGCTCCCAGTCACGATGTACACTCTGTGTACGCTCCCAGTCACGATCTCGTGCGGGGACAAATGGTGGTCTTTGCTTGGCTGATTTCTGAGCTCAAATAGCGCAAGGGGCAGACAGTAAATCCAATTTTTTTTCAATGAAAAGCATAGTTTTGATAACCTGCCCTTTAACAGTCCGTTCATCTTTTCCACTACGCCATTACTTTGAGGATGATAAATCGAACACAATTCATGTTTTATTCCCAATAATGTAGTAACTTCCTTGAAAAGCTCATTTACAATGTGAGTGCCATTATCTGAGCGAATAACGTCACAAATTCCCCAGCGCGGGAACACTTCCCTCACTAGGAACTTTGCAGCGCCTTTGGCATCAGGTCGTGCACATGGTCATGCTTCTACACACCTTGAGAATGTGCATACAACCACGATCATGTACCGTGCTCCATTACACCTTTCCCCCATGTCCGCGTAATCAATATGTAGCTCTCTGAATGGGCCAATGGGTTTTGGAATTGTTCCCCGGAGCGTGCGTAATGTCATTCCTGAATTGTATATTTGACATGTTGTGCATTCCATCGCTAATCGAGATACGTGCTCCTGGAGACAGGGCACAAACCATTCTTCCTGTATTTCTGCTGCGATGTGCTGTTTGGTATTGTGTGCAGGGAAGTGTAGTTGTTGAAACGCAATTTCCAATAAATTGATTGGCATTACCACTTTCCCTGAGTTGTTTTGCCGCCACAGTAAGTCTGTCGCCGACTTGCTGCACCCTCGTTTTGTCCACATTAATTTTTTGTCTGCACTAGCTCCTTCCTGTAATTCTAATATTTGTGATACAGGCATCATGTTGTACCCTTCTGGGAGCTCTTCGTTTGTCTTGTGCTGCAGCATGTACTCACCTGCTTCATATTTCTGAAAATTGGAAGCCTCCTTGGCGGCAGCGTCCGCTGCCGCGTTTCCCAAGGACACAACGTCTGTGTTGGATGTATGGGCTTGGCACTTCACTATTGCTACCGCAGTAGGGTTTTATAGGGCCTCAATTAACTCTTTCAACAATTCTGCATGCTGTACTGGTGTTCCGTCTGCCTGTCGAAATCCCCTCCGCCCCCATCTCGCTAGACCTCCATGTACTGTCGTCGTCATGTAAGCTGAGTCTGTATATATTGTCACTGCGCAACCCTTTGCTGCATGTAGTGCTTCTATGAGCGCAATCAGTTCTGCTGCTTGTGCGGAGTAATGTGATGGGAGGCGGTACTGTACTAGTGTTTCATACTCACCGTCTTCTAACCTCACCACTGCCATACCAACATGTTTTTCTCCCGTGTCCACATCAATCGATGCAGACCCATCCACGAAGTACACTTCCCCCTCGCTCAGAGCGTTCTCACACACCACTGTGTCCTCCCCTCGTTCTCCTGTGTAAGTTGCACAATCGTGGTCCTGCATGTCCTCTAGTGTGCATGCTTCTGTAATGAATGTTGCAGGGTTCACTGTCTTGCATCTCACCACATGGATATTGACGCTAGACAATATGATCTCATAGGCTGTTGCCCGCTGTGTCGTCATTGTGCTTTTTGACCTCTCAAGTATTGCAAATAGTGAATGTTCCACAAACAATGTCACAGGGCATCCCATTACTATTGTGGCACTTTTCTCAATCGCGAACGCGGCAGCAGCGAGTGATTGCTCGCACGCGAAATGGCCTTGCATCACGGCATCTAAAGTACCACTATAGTAAGCCAAAGGCTTGTGACCTAGGGACGTCTTTTGTGTCAGAACAGCTGTCATGAGTGTTCCCTTGCAGTGTGAGAATAGGTAAAATTTGCGTCCATAATCAGGATTTGCTAGCACTGGAGCGCTTGAAATTAACTCTTTTAATGATTTGAATGACGCGCTCATTTCTTCTGACCATTCTATTTTTTTATTTTCCTGTTGTGCTTCTTTGAGTGCTTGTAGTAGGGGTCTCGTGTATGCTGTATAGTCTAATATCCATGCTCGGCAATAGTTGCACATTCCCAAGAACTTCTGCATGTTTTTCACTGTTGTGGGTTCTCCTACTGATCTTATCGCTTCTACCCTGTCGGGGATTATTCTTTTTCCATCTTTTGATATCAGCTGTCCCAAGTATAAGACCTCTGTCAGGCAGTACTGTAGCTTTTCCTTGTCTACCTTGTACCCCTTATTGGCCAATAGAGTCAGGAGAGTTGTTGAATCCTTTCTACATGTTTCTTCATCTTGTGCACACACTAGTAAATCGTCTACGTACTGAATGATCGTACTCTCAACTGATAGGTTTCCCAAGTCTTCATGCAATATGCGGTTGAATATGCTTGGGCTCTCACAGTATCCCTGCGGTAATCTGCAGTGTTCATATCTCTTTCCCCCCAGTGTGAATGCTGTCAGGTATCTACTCTCTTCAGCCAGGGGGATTGAGAAAAATGCGTTTTTCAAGTTGACTACTGTGAAGTGTGATGCCGTTTTTGGGATGCTGCATAATATTGATGCAGGGTTCGGGACCAAAGGGAACTCTTTCTGAATTACATCATTTAGGGGGCGTAAATCCTGTATCATTCTCCAAGACCCTCCCTTTGCTTTTTTGATTGGATAAATACATGTGTTACATGGGGAGTTTGAAGGCACTATTATCCCTTGTACTAGTAGTGCATCTATTGTCTCTTTTATCCCTTGTTCAGCTTCACGGGACAATGGATACTGTTTCACTTGGGGTAGAATTGCTCCTTGCTTTAGTTTTATTATCACAGGTTGTACTCCATGCAACAGCCCTACATCATGGGGGCCTGTTGTCCACAAATTATTTGGTACGAGTCTCATGTCATCATCAAAGAATGACGGCGGTGCTCCTACCACTGCCATCAGTTGAGCGGGGATTTCCCTAGCTTGAATCAAAATGTCACAGGGCATCGCTATTTCCATTACAATTTCACCATCCCCCTCTGCGTCTGAAAAGAGATCCTCGTCTGTTAAGTCTCTTAGGGCGATGTTGGCATTCGTGCACAGTACTGTACGCCACTCACATCCTTCCATATCTATTCCAATCACCGCAATCCTTTTCGCTGATACCTGTACAGCGTGCAAGTCTAATGATACCACTGACCCTGGTGCTGTGTCGGGCACACTATGGGGCGGAAGAGGAACTCCGCTGGAATCCTCCAATCCATCTTCCTCAGCTCTGGAATTATGAGGGCCAATGTCTTTAGCCCTGCAATAAACATTTCCTCGTTTTCCGGCAAACCTTTTACTTCTTGTGTGGTCGTGTGGGCTTGTACTACCAACATTGCACGCAATGGGCATATTCCGGGTGTTGAACACACTATACCTCTCTCAGTGAATGATATGGTCATGTTGAGTTTACTCAGGAGATCCCTCCCTAATAAATTTATTGGTGAGTGTTCATAATACAGTAAGGGTGTCTTTACAGTCTTACCCCCCACTGTTACGTCCAATGCTTCTGTGTAAGGAACTTCAATTACAGCCCCAGAGAACCCCTGCGTCTCTAACTTCCGGTTAGATAACGGGAACCGGCCCTCCCTGATACATGATTTCTCCGCTCCCGAATCCACCATGAATATGAACTGCTTGTCTCCTATCTGCGCCCCTACCAATGGTTCCTCTGCTGCATCGTAGGTGGTAGATAGAACTGGACACGCAAGTGTTCTCTGTGGGCTGTCCTATGCGGGGTGTCTCATCGCCCCCCCTTCATTAAAGACACTTCCTGAAACTACTGACACGCCGTTGTAAGGTGCTGGTGCGGGGGCCCCGTTTGCTGTTGCCGCAAAAGGGTTGCCTGGCGTGTACTGCATGTTGTCATTGTTTTGTGGGTGGTTCTGTGTTCTATACTGGTGCCCCTGTTGCTCATTATTACCTTGGCCTGGGTTTCTCGGTTGTTGTTGTCCCATTGGAAGACCATATGGGCTCCCCGGGTGGGGATGGCCATACTGTTCTACCTCTTGGAACCCGTTGTTGGGTCTGGCTCTGCACTCCCTAGAGTAATGCCCCCATCCTCCGCAGTTCCAGCAACTCCCTTGTGCACCTCTAGGGCCCTGCCATCCATTTCCTCCCATTCCCCCGTACCCCGGTCCACCTCCTCTTCGGCCCCTGTACCCACCTCGTCCCCCTCGAGGGGTCCACACTTGCCACTGCAGACCTCCGCCTTGCTCCTGCTCGTTCCACTGCCGCTGTCCTGCTCCAGCCCAATTAGTTGCCATCCTACCTTGTATTGCTACCAGCCCCTCCTCCCCCTCATCTCCCTCCCTGCTGTGGGGGAGTGCGGCTACAGCCGCTGCGACCTTCACCAACTTTGTCTGCACTAGTTTTGCTTCGTCTGCCAATCTCTTCTGCGCCACCTCCTTCTCCCTTTCCTTTATTCTCTTACAATGGTGTACTATTATGCTCTGAATCTCAGGCCATCCCTTCGCTTCAATACCTGCTATCTTGTCGAGCGCCTTTTGCACTTCCTTTGGGAGCCCTCTTTTTATAATGAAGTAAAATAAAGATGTCGATTGATACCAGGGCGTACCCGTTTCTGCTCTCCACATCTCTTGGACCCAAAAAATGTAATCCATAGCCTCCTCCCCGTCATTCATTGTACACTGCATTACTGACTGTAAGTCTGGGGTATCTGGAAACGTTTCTCGCAAGGCATCCCACACCCTTGCACGCACTGTGGTAAAGGAGGCCCCGTCATGGCGGTCGCAGTCTAATGTTACTCCCGGGAAACCGGCCTTGACCCATACTCTATCAGCCTGATCCCCCACTGCTGATACAAGCAAGCTCTTCACATCTCCTATTGCTAGGGGTACCCCAGCAGTGTGTTTCTCAAAGGCGTATATCCACTTACTTGCCCCTCCCGATAACGGGGGCAATAGCTTTAATAAATTGGCTTTATCCATCTGAGCCCATGGGATATAATTCGGCCTCCCTCCTCCCCTATGTATCAATGGGAGCTGTAGCCTTCCTTTTGTCGTTGCATCTACACCCGTTTTGGCTGCTGAGGTTCCCAGTGATGCCATTTTCCCCACCCTGTTCCTTAATCGCCCCGTCCACTCATCATCCAGTGTTCTCATTGAACATGTACCATCCACCCCTTCACTTCCCCCTCCCATTGCCATGCTCAACCTGTCGCTTTCTCCTTATATCACATAGTAGTTCCTCTCTGTCCCCTATAGGCCTTTCTTCATTATCAATACCTCCCTCTCGTGTCCCTACTTCGATTATTCGTGTCAGTTCTTCCTCAATTCTGAACAGTATCTCACCTTTTTTCCACCCGTCTTCAAGTGTTCTATTCTCACTCGGCGCTCTAGACGTGCGCCCTGATCTTGCTGCATTAAGTGCTGTTTGTTCACATATGTCTTTTATCCTTGCGAGCTCATCTTTCGCTATTGAGAGTCTTGATTGTAAATCATCTGTTAGCTTTTCTATGTCCACCCTTTGTGTACATGCCTGGGCTCGCTCCCTTGTATTTTCATATGGCGGGGGTGCCGTTGGCCGGTGGGGTGTAGTAGTTGTCAGGGGAGGGACATAAGTGGGATCACTGTACCCTTCTGCGGGCACAGGCTTGTTTAATATCGGGTGCAAGCTTATTACCTCTATTTGTGGCTCTACATTTGACGATTCTTTAGCATCTTTCTGTATCATCAGTGGATTGTCAGTGGTGGATGGTAGGTCAGGATTTGATGCTGGTGCTTTAGGCGGTGGTATCTCTTCAAATAACCTCCAGAGATCTAATATTTCCCTCCTATTGTGCAACTGCTTCCCCTTGTATTTCAAACAAATGCATGTGGCCACCATATCCAGAACACTTTTATCAAATGACACCCCCTCGGGCCATATCTGGGGTAACCCCTCTCCTTTCAGCTCTGTTATCCATTGGTCATGATATTTCTTAATTCGCTCCGCGTACCCTGGTAGGTTCTTACAGATATGTGATAAGGGTGTTTCGGCCCCCATCTTTGTGTTTTCCTAGTACTTGTGTGTCTCTGTGTGTCCACAATTACAATGTAAACCTATTACCAATATGGGTTTCGTCTTCTACTTCACATTCAATAATGGGCTCCTTTGTGCTCTTCCCCCTGCCTGCGCAATACAAAACTGGCTGTACACAGTCTCTATTCTATTCTCTTTGGGGGGGGCACATACAAGAGCAAAACATCAGTGATTTTTACAATATTAACCCGGAAATCAAAAAGGTACACACTCACTTCACCTTGTCATTTTTGTCTTCAAGAAGCTTTATCCGGCCACACTCACCATGAGCATTCAATTACTATACATTTATAACCATTTTACACACCCACAGCACCAAATTGTCTTCTGACGCATACGAGGTGCACACACCTCTCTGTAACACTCTATTCACAATTCAAGCTGCCCTCCCTTTCCTCCCTAGCCGGCTGTCCCTGTCCGTCTTATTCAAATATATGGATGCGCATATATATATATATTGGTCTGCTCTTCCCTCTTCTAGTAGGACTCTCTCTCTCTTACTTTCTTCCTAACGTTTTGTACTGATCTCACTTTTATTTTTCCCCCCAACCCTAAAGAAAAGAATAGAAAGAAGAAATAGCAGTCACTAATATATTCTCTGTGTCCCCCTTTGCCAGACACTTTTATCTTATTATCCACTTCTTCATATATTCCCAGTACTAGTCAAGATAGCACTATGCGGCGCCGCCTTCCACCCCCTTTCGGAGCTAGGTTCCCGTCACTTTTATCTCTTATTCACCTCTTAATCCTAATGGCCATATGCAAAGAAAAAGCAAAGAAAGTTTAGGATGATCCTTAGTAGATCTGCGTACCCCCCTTTTCTACCCCTCTTCGTTCTCTGTCCTAAATTTCTTCCTCCACCCCCTTTACGATCGCTCGCACTCAATACTCACGTGCCCATCTTGAACCGATAGTCTCCGAAACTGGGTCCGTCCAGGCAGTGTTGCCGTCCGCTCAACAGTCAGCCCCGGCTCTGGCGAGCGGTACTCAAAGGGGATTTTTCAACCGGGATCCCATACCCTCTCTCTATTGAGTACGCACTTCTTAGTGTACCGGTCGCCGTTGGCGGGCAGCCTCCCGGAGCCGGCGCACCGTGCGTATCCCTTTACGACCGGAGATTCTCGTGCCAAAAGGGGACGGTAATGTTAGGTCGGGAAAAAATAATAATAATAATAATCACGCTTTCGGAGTCGCCACTGAAGGCAAGCGTCCCCAGCCAGCACGATCCTCCCCGCAATGAGAGACAATGACGGACTCTCCCAAGTCGGGAATAAAGCCAAGACAGAGTGCGGGTGAGCTTAAATGGGAGTTTATCAATCAGAATAGGGCATGCAAAGAACTCTGCAAACTCCGAGAGCGCTCTGTCTGACAATAGCAAAGACAGGCGTATATATTTACAAAAAACGTCATCAGTGCCTACATACTATAAGGGGCACAAATTCAATGGGATTGGGTGGCGATGACTAACTATAGGTGCTGCTGCGATGTGGTTGGCCTTGGCTGGAGGACGTCACTGGTCAGCCTCGTGGTTTGGGCTGGGCCTGGCAGGTCAGCTGAGTTCATCCGGGCGGTGTTGTTGTGCCATTGTGGCCAGTGTCAGAGATGAATGTCTTTTCCTGACTTATTTGCCCTATGCCACGCACACCGCAGTCATTCAGTCATTGCAATGTTATCTTCTTTAGTAAATCTATCAATAGGTTATTCTACAGGTTAATGCAACACAGGAGGAATGCACATTGTGAGGGGTTTGATGGTGATTTATCCGTGCATGGTTACCAGTGTTCTGTTTGCCCGGTACCATAGGTCGTGGGGCTAAGTCTCCGGGCATGGGACGGGCGGTACATGTCTTTCTGTCTCGTTAGAAGTTATTATGAATGGGCTGTTGTGTGTTGCCACAGTATTGGGTGTCTTCGTTGCACTGGGTCATAAGTCTGAGGTGTTCCGGGGGGGTTGTGGGGTTTACGAGGGGGCGCCTTGGATTTGTGTATTCAAGCGGAGGTTTACTGCTGGGCTGTAAATAATGCAGGTGGCAGGCCGTGGCCTTGGGTGCTGTAGCGGGGACTACAAATCTTTGAAGCGGCTCCAGCCTAGTTGGGGGAGGTGGAGCAGCGTGGCGCAGGCCTTAGCTCTCTTATTTGGCAGACTTTGCAGGGTGGGGGGGGGGGGAAATGGCCTTGCACCTATTCACAAAGGTATTTTTCTCGTGTGTTGCCGACTTTTGGTGAGAACATCATAAACATTTGAACATTCTTATAATACTCATTTGGATCACTTGAAAACATACATTCCAACTCACTACATGTCTCTCGAATATAACCAGTCTGAGCACCTTACTAGTACATTATGTTTTAACAACTACAGCATTTAGTAATATGCAGATATATTTGCATTACGTGAGGTAGTAGTGTGGTTGGTGGAGCATAGAGAACGAGACCCGCCATTGTACGCGGCGGTACTGGCATATAAGGGCTGTAGATATGTACACATGACTGGCGCATTTGCCCGCGTCTTTTCACACGAGCCTTATGTATAGTTACATTCGTCCTCCCCTGCACTCTAGCAGCATTAGTTCAGTTATGGCGCGGGACCGCGGGGTGTACGGGTTTTAATGATACATATAGAGAATAATCCCCCGGAATGCTTTTTATCATTTGCACACCCCTGCAGGGGTGTGGGTCCTTCATTGCTGGTGTCATGTAAACATGCGTGTCTTACAATAATTACACAATTTTACAGGTTTCTTTAGTAGAAGTAGTTTTATGGAAAGGATACACGTATTACAAGTAGTTTTTGACATTCATATTTGGGTATTTTTCTGCTTTCATCGGATGACCATTCTACAGTTCTCCCCATCACCCAGGCCTCGCTGACCGGGTCATGCTGGGAGCAGTGATACACTGTGGACGATGAAATATTACAGTGTTAGTATCTTATGCTAGCTCATGTCCGTCTTGTTCGTGGGAACGGGCTCACAGCGGATCTGCCAGAGTGCTGCGGCGACAGGGATAATTGAAACTCTCCGAGGGTGGGGGCCGCGCTACAGTGCGCTGAGCTCACACCATCTTTGATAGACAAAATGGTTTCTGGGCCTAGCTAAATTCAATACGTGTGGGCAATGTCTTCAGCAGGTGAACCCTCCACCACCTGGGCCCGGGTGGTCTGAGGGGACGCCCAATGAGCCATGGCCCTCACCTGGGGAGGGGATGTAGGCAAGGGGGGGTCTTTTGGACCACTCCTCCCCTACACAGGTTAGCCATATGGGAATCCCCGGATTGTGGAGTGCAAAAATTAACAGCATGATTGTTGATAAAAGATGGATAGGGTCTGAATTTGTTAAGTACACTAGACCTAGGAGGTCGTCTCTAGAAGTGTGGGCTATAAGTCTATAAGGAGCAAGATGTTTGTAGTGAGAAGTTAGTTGAGGGATGAAGGGGTGGAGAGTGGGGTCAGGGGTGTTGTCACTTCTATTGGTGGTAGATTTCACTGAGATTAACGGTGCAGACCAGTGCCACACAGGAGAGGTTCCATGAGTCATCTTGGTTTGCCACAGATGTTAGTGCTGAGAGGTTTGAAAAATGCTTGTCGTAAATTAGCACAAATGTTTCTGGTGCACACATTTTTGTCAGTTGCTATTATTTTTCATTTCTTTCAAAGTGGTTGGTTAGAAAGCCAAGTCATGAGCTGTTTCCTGAAAGTCAGGTGGTTCTCCTCTGGGCGGACAGGTTTGGGTAGGGTGTTACACAGTTTTGTGACTAGAAATGAAAAAGAGGATCATCCTTGCAGTTTCTTGTTGAAGTTGGGGAGTAGCAATAGTGCAGCATTGCTGGGCCTGAGTGTTCTGGAAGGAGTGCAGCGTTGAAAATAACTTCTGAAGGAGGAAGGGCCCATGTGTGCTTTGTTTTAAACATGTGTTGTACAGTGGCACTGCTGGCATATATTATAGAACGGGGCATCATTAACCTGTGCTTTAGGGTGGCTCTGCTGGCATGCGTTGTGGGGCATTATTATGAAATTGTCTTACATTGGCAATGCTGGTACATATTTGGGCACAGGCAGCGTGAACAATGTTTTAAAGATCCACAGTGGCCTATAATGTGGTCACAGGCATCATGACAATGTTGTGCAGTGCTCCTGTTTTCTGTTGGTGAACTTGCATCCACCTTTCCAGATGTTTTCACATGTTTCTCTGCAGAACAGATCATGAATGATATAGCGTTTTACCCAGTTTTTCAACAAAAACCTTGCCGACAAATGCACCATTCCAACCT
Source organism: Ambystoma mexicanum (assembly GCF_040938575.1). NCBI lineage: Eukaryota > Metazoa > Chordata > Amphibia > Caudata > Ambystomatidae > Ambystoma > Ambystoma mexicanum. The sequence continues at coordinate 1,223,110,105 of NC_090934.1, read as the reverse complement.
ATTATTTAAAACATGTTCTTGTTTTCTTGAGGAGAGAGCCCTCATGAACCCTTCTGAAGTGTGCATGCCCCTTGTAATGCTCAGTGGCTCGCGCTAATTTGGTGGGAAGATTGATCCATTCCACACACAATTAAAACATAAATAAACCACTGGAGCCGAGATGTATTATTTAGAATAGAGCTGCCCCTTAGAATTCAGTGCCTCTTCCACTGCTTGCTTGGCCAACCCACGGCCTGGTTAGATCTTTCCCCACACACGCAGAGCAGCCTCATTGTGTACCTCATTCTGGCTATCGAGTCCTTTTGACGACACCTGTTTTTCCGACAAGTGTTTTGCCGCTGAAGTTTTGGCCGAAAATTCCCATCTACATTTTTTGGGGGGGTGGAAGGGTAAATAAAGGTTTGGGGGGAAGGTACGTTTAAAAAAATTAAGGGGGGGGGCTTAATTAATCATTTTAAAAACAATTCGATGACGTTTTTCAGTAAAGCTCCCACTGCAAAACACCGTCGGAAAAAAGGGCGTCGGCGAAATGACATGGAACCCTAATTCTGTGTTCAATGTAATGTTAATGAGTCTTGTACTGCGCACTGTTGCCACTTGCGAGGTCTTTTGGCGCTCTCAATGTAAAAAAAGAAAGGTGTAATTCCGTGAAGGAGCGACACTTAACTTATTTGCTCCATATTCTGTATCTGTAGAAACCCAGGCACATAATAAAGAGCAAATTGGAAAACTGTCGTTCCATCCCGCAATGACACTTTTCTTATTTTGCATGGAGCTCAGAAGTAGGCCCTGTGTATTTATTGCGGATGAGTGGGAACAATCTGAAGAGTAACAGTGCTGACAGGCCCCCCAGAACATGAGCTCCAACTGTGGGTCTCAGCAGGAAAGAGGCGTGTGCTCACATAAGCATTCTTCAAATGTTTTTCATTGATGTTTGTCGACCAATTACTGCTAAACAAAGCGAGCCACAGGCGGAGAAACCCGAGGAATAGAGGCGCAGGGAGTTGACAAGAGACTCGGAAAGCATCGGGAATGCCGGAGAACGTTGGCGGGGGAGGCTAATGAACCTCCCTCCTGGGGGAGGGCCTGCCACTCACCCCCTTTCTTCTGCGCGCCTCGCCTGCGCAGAGCTGACGTGCCCCACGCACACTGTGTGCTAAATGGGCTAAGTGGGACCCGCTGCTCCCTCTCCGCACTGTTAGGGGACTAATGAGTCGGATACAAGGTGGGCTCACGTCAGAGGCACGCGGGCCCGTGAGCAGAGGCTGACAATACCTCTGTGGCCGCGAGAAGGGGCGAGGCTGCCAATTTGCATCGCGCAGCTGATGGCCCCAGCGAGCGGATTTAGCTCTTGCTAAAAATACTTCAACTGCTCGCCTTCGCTACCTGCCCGAGGAAACTAGCGCCTGAACCCCACAACGCCTGCCAGGCTTCCGTACTTCCGCACCGATAACCCACCTTTTTATGTATTGTGTATGTTGTTCTTCCTGTGCTCTTTTAAGCCCCCTGATATTCTAAATGTCTTCATTGGTTTAATATTCCCTTCACACCTTAATATGTGTGGGACATCTTAACCCCTTAACTGCCAGGCTATTATGCAAGTCTATGCAAAAAGGACAAGCATACTCCTCCTTAAGTGCCTCTAAGCTACATCCGCGCCATTTTCCAGGTTAAAGAAACACCAATACAGAGGAGTATTGTGGTGCACACCTGGGCCTAATGGTAGTGTGGGAGTCAATTCTTGACTTATTCAATTATTCCTATACCTTGGACTTTGGTCCCCCGAGGGCGTTCACGTACAGAGCTTTGAGGGCATACCAATGGAAAAAGGTGCTATACAAAAGACAAATTACATTACTTCTAAGTAATAATACATTGTTTTATTTCCCATATGCCTTGCTATTGCGTTGTTTGCCTTGTTATATCACTTCACCATTTAAATGTTCTCACTTTGACAACCTCTGAAGGATAAAAGACCTGGTCGACCCTGCTGGCGTTCCACCCTGCGCGCTACAGGCTAATCCCAAATCCTAGCAGAGAGAGGTTGACTCCCTTACCTGTGTAACCCCCAACAACTCCCCCAGAGTGTCTGCTGAGGTCTCACATACAGGCGGCCGATCTGGGAGGGGCAATGTTTGATTGTGGGCTACGTATACAGGCAGATCACTTGAGTAGGCCTGAGGGTAGATCCAAGCGTGATCATTTACGTTTTTTCGAGAAAATATGCTTTGAGAGAGAGGTTCACAAGCTACCTATGCGGCCAAGAAGATTGGTTTCAAGAAACGTAGCCCGTTTGATTGGTGTTTTTTTAATTAAGGTGTGATTTTGATCGAATATGGACGTCATTGTTATATCTGGGTGTGCTTGCGGACATGTGTCGCGTATCTGCATACTAGGTTCGTTTTACCAGTGCGGTGGCTGTAGGCTAGTTTTGCGATTGAAGACCATTTCTGTGAAGTCATTTTATGGTACAGTATACTATTTTGCGGTATTGTACTAGGCATTATTTTGTAGTATTGCATGTATATTCCACTCAAAAATTGAAAGCTATCCATCCATCGTTATCGGCTAATAATGTCCTCATACATAATGTCACTGGGAAATTATTCATGGGGATGGGTTGCAGGAATGTCCCCTGCTAAAATTATGAAAAAAAACAAAAATACAGGCGTGTCCCCCGCATGTTCAATGTAATAATGTCTTCTAAAAAAACTGTGGGCCTCATTACAACCCTGGCGCTAAACCATGGTGCTATTAGCACCGGGGTCCGCCATGGTGAATGGCGGAATTACCGCCCCATTCCAAGGTTGGCGGGGCGGTGATTCCCCATTCACCATGGGCCCTTCCCCATTCCCATTTTTGCCCCATAGGGCTCAATGGGAATGGGGAAGGTGCTAAGTACGGTGCCGCAAATACTTATCACCAAGGTCCCTTTGCGGCACCCTACTTTAACGGCTGGTGAAATCAGCCGTTAAGGTCGGGTCCCGCAAAGGGACCTCGTAATCAGGCGTTAAGGGTTTAACGGCGCCGACACCTTTTACGGCACCGTTAAACCCTTAACGCAAGGGTCGTAATAAGGCTTTTTGTCAAGGGCCATTTTTGCGGGGACATTATTACATGGAACCCATCCACCTGATGGAGAGAGAGTGGTGGGGGCCATTTCAAGTGCCCGGCAGCAGGCGGGACTCATTACGGTTTGTCGCCTGATTGCAGGGTGGGCCTAAAGGGATATGCCTGAAGGGCCAGCCCAACAGGACAATGACTCCGACAATGACCCAGACTTGCGGGCCACTATGATGACTTTTTGCACTTGACCAATGTAACTAGCACATTGCTCTTTAAAATAAACAATTTGTCACGCAGGGTTCCAACATTCACTAACTGGGGTCACTTTTGAGGTAGCCCTGAGGATATTTTTTGTCCCTGCATGTCCTGGTCTAATATAGGGTTGAGCAGAGAATGTTTTGCAAGGATCGAGGTCCCGGTCGCCAGCCATTGCCTGAGATGAAAGCAAATGAAGTGAGCCCCCTTTCTCATCTTCTAGAAGGTGCCCTACCCCAATCCTTCCTGGGTGAAGAAGTGCAAGTGGAGAAGGCCTTTGCAACATTGGCCGCCAAAGTGAAATCCTGTGGATAGTCCCTTGTTTCCCAGTTCTCCCCTAAACTGAGGGCTATACTGGGAGGAAACCCTGTGACAACAGAACTCTTTTGGTGGCAAGTAAAAAGCAAAAAATCTGTTAGTTGTGGACCCCGGTGCAGTAGGTCAGGGGCTATGCCTGGGCAGTCTGACACTACTACCTTTCTCTGCAGTGGCCTAGTGGCTGCATCCCTTCAACACTCTCAAGCTGCTCCTCAAGTTGCAGCGCCCCTCGGATCTAGACTCAGGGGGGTTCATCCTCTGGCCGCGGTCCTGGAGGTGTTTATTGGAAGAACCTCGATGCCAGAGCAAGATTCAGGCCGGCGTGTGCCCAGCCTCTGACTGACGTACATGCCTGAAAGGTTCCCACACATGCCCATTTGGATCAGTTCAATGATTTAGCAAACTGCGCCGCTTGACCTTTTCACCAGTTCACTTGCCGAAAACGCACAGAGAACTACAACTGAAACAGTTTGCGGCCAAAACTCACACATTAGAATGTGTGGATGTGTAGCACTTTTTGGCATTTCAGTAGCTATTCCTGGCAGGCACTGATTGCATTCATGACTTTTGAGGCCAATGTACCAAAATGTAAAAAAAAAAAAATGGGTCTTACTATGTGTTTTGCAGAATCAGCAGCAACAGTTTGAACCCCATTTCACACCATTGCATGTAAACTTAGCATAGAACAGTGCCATTGTAGTCACCATTTACATTGGAATTTCATGAATGCATCATTTATGTTTAAATGTACATATTTCTATTTTATTATTAAATAGACTTTCTGTGCATCCCTGTCCAGAAATATGACAAGAAATTTGGAAATGTCCACTGTGATGTGCATGAGGGCATGCCCCATGGGCAGGACATAACCCAACAATTTAGGAATGCCTCGACCAATTACCTTTCTGGTGAGTTGCGGTTGTTTCACCAGAACCTTTTGGAAGACTCGGTAAATAGCAGATGCAGTGATATTGTCTAAGGGTGGGCTTCTTTACAGGTGGCATGTGCTTGCCAATGTGAAATACGAGTGGCAAGATCACATCACACAGACTTGTTAAAGATATCCCCAACGAATGTGGGCAACCAGTGAGCACAACCCTGCATCACCCAGCCTGGCACTGGGTCTGATAGTGTCTCTGTGGATTTGGTGGCCAGCCACAGAAACATGATCACATCAGCAGAGGTGGGTGCAAAGGGAACATGCTTTGGCAATGGCAACAGTTTGGGCTTTTGTGTAGGCATGGGAAAGGCACTTGCCAGGCACTGCCATAGTTGTCTTAACTGGCAATTGATGGTAGCAGGTGTGAGTACATGGGCATCTAATATCAGTGCCTGTCAAATGCCTAATATTTATGTATAAGTCAAAACTGCTAGCTTTGCCAGTGCTTGTTTTTACAGGACTTAAGTGAAGGACATGCATGATGTTTATAAATCGAGTGGTGGAAGACAGACCTGGTTAAGACATTTTGTCACACCAGTAGTGGGTTTCCAGGAACAATTACGTCATTAACTCTGAGACGATTGCTTGGAAAAAACACTGGTAGTCACTTTGAGTGAAAAGCTTGATGGTAAGGCTTGATTAAAGCCAGCTCAAAGAGTTCCCAGGAGGACGTGATTTGGGTGGGGAGGGAGAGGAACTGGGTGGCAGTGGCCACAGGGATTAGCTAGGCCATGGGCAGTCAATGGGTGGGCAAATAAAAAACACCACCTACAAGCTGTGTGTCCTTCATCATATGCCGTTTCTCCCTATGTCTACTACAATGCAATAGTTTCAGCTTATAGTGGCAGTGCCGCCTGATAGCCCAAACTAAAACGGGCTACCTATCCAGGCTGTTGAGAATATAGCTGCTGAAGTAAGAAAAGCCCACTTACTGGAGGTAGTGAGGCATTGCATTTTGAAGGATTCTTTGCTTATTAGTCAGATTGATATCTCCCCCTTCAGTTGAAATTTGTGAAATCCAATTCACTGGCCAAGCACACTTTTTTTTTGTGAAAAAGGAGACCATTCCAGAACCATTAAAAGTTGTGCGTGTGCCAATAATTATGTGTCATTCGTATTTTGCCAGCGGTGCTCTATAGGCCATTCCATCAGAATCTAGGTACTGCTTTCTCAATTTCTTTGAGAATTTGGAGTTCAGGTTTGAACCAAGATGCTGGGTTGGCGTAATACTTCAATACAATTTGGTTGACTGGTCAATAGCGTTTTTAGAGAAGATGAGGCTGGCCGAGGAAGGCCAGTCTGTTCTAACATTCTACTAAGAGGTTAGGTGAACCCTCGTACTGCTAACCACCATGGGATGTTTAGATGTGGTAGTAGTCTTTGGGCAGGACATCATCAACTTTGGAAGCAGGTGATCGGACTCGACCTGGTGTATGAAGTCCAGGCAGTCTGTTTTTACAATTTTCGCTAAGACAAGGTCTAATGTGTGACATGGTGTGCTGTGATTTGATGAAAGAATTTAGAGTACATGTTCTTTAAAGTAAGGGTTAATTTTGTTCCCTGGTACCTCAACCCACAGCTTGAAATCTCCAGTATATATATATATATATATATATTGGCAAAAGAATATTTGCTTGTATTGTCAAACAAGTTGGGATTCAGGCAGAATTCCTGTCTTGGGGAATGGCAAAAGTGGAGGGATGGTTGTATTATAAACCTTTACTAATGTTTATACACAGTGTTGTGTTCTCTGAAAGATGCAACGGCAGAGCCATGCCTTCACAGAGTGGTTGTTGGAGGATAACCTCAGCAGCAATGCAGACATGAGTGCATACGTGCATGCCCACTCCAGAAACCCCACTTCATGCTCTGCTTTCAGAACGGAAAAGCTGATCGCAGGCAAATCACATGACGCATAGCTGCGTCTAACCAATCAGCTAGCCAAGATTCCAATAATCACTTAACATCAGGATGTAAATTTATCTGCAGATCTCATATTGCCAATGAATCTTTAACCGCTGGGTGTCCATCGATTGAGCCGCTATTCATGCGTGACATGGGCAGGTTCACATTACTGCTATTATTTACGGCCTTTAACTGTGGTATCTGGATATGAGCTATCCTTAGGTGCCTATGCATTTCATGATCAATTCTTAGTGCACGCCGGACACTGTGTCTTTCTGTTGTTGACCAGCGTCTGTGGTGCTGCGCCTTTGTTTTTGACCTACCGCAGTGGTAGCATGCAGCCTCATAGGCAGTAGCGGAGGCAGCTTGTGGTGCTGGGTGGGGCGGATAATAGGCCACCAGCAGGAGGCTGGGGGGCGCACTGGGCACACCCTCTTCCCCCGCCCTGGCTCCACCGCTGCTCTTATGTCTTTTGGAAGCAAGACTGTTGTTGCTCCTCCTAATCGGCATTAAATGCGCATAGTCGTACGGGTCTCGAGGGATGAGCGAGCTGCGCCTACTCTTATTGACCGACTGTGGCCGCGCATTGCTCCGCAGGTCTCCGCGAGACGTTCTCATTATTCTCCTAACAAGCTATTGAGATTCGCAGGCACGGAAGATATGACAGAAGGGACCATATCACTGCCTCTCCTCTGGCCCAGCCAATTTCCCTGGTTAGCTGCTGATGATTCTTCTGCCCCGCCGTAACCACAGGGTAAATTGATCGCTGGATATTCAATGAGAGCAAAGCAGCTGCTGACAAGCCTTTTCATGGTTGTATTCACGGAGGGGGCTCCACATGGCCAATTCTGTGCATATCTATGGCTAGAATCCACAGATTCCAATTGTGAGCTATTCCTGCTGGGCCACCGCTCAGGTTCAGTGACCTCCTGGCTTTTTCTGCTGATCTTTACATGCTTTCCTCTTCCGCATTTCAGTTATTTATTTTGAGCACCATGTGTACATTAAACGCCCTGTAGTTTATAAAAAGAATGGCGAATGCCCTTTATCATTCTACTCCAAGTGTTTTCTTTATACATTGCTACTGTTTTGTGAGTTGGTAGGCCGGAGGAAAATGGGTCCCACAGCTAAAAGTAACTTTTTTGTTTGAAGTCGTCTTTCATTTATATGGGCTAATATTGGAAAGTTAAACTAATACCATGCCTAAGAATGTGGATTATATGGGTGCAGTGGTAAGAAGGTTTAATTCAATATGTAGGCGAGATGCTAGGAATCCCCCTGCCCCCGCCCTTGTCTTCAGTTTTCCACCTCTGAGAAGGAAACATAAGACAGCGATCACTCCACTCAACTCTATTTCTGCCCCGCTGGAGTACCCATTCAAGCATCTCTACTACCCCTGTACCTACTTGTAACCACCTGTGTGGGTCCCGCTTCTATAGTGCTCAGTTGCTTTCCAGCCAGGCATGCTGTGACGAATCAACTTCCGGGGCACCAGTGTTCCGGGGATGAATATCGGTTTCTAAACCATCAATCAGCCCCACACCTCTAGTACACCAGAAGGGATCTAAACAGATTGGAAATTCAAGCAAATTATAAACCTCTGTGTCCAATTTTGGTAACCTGGACAGAATGGCAGGCTTATCTCTGCAAGGTCGTGGATCGTTGGTTACTTGCAACACAGCAAAAATACAATTATTACCCAATGATAAAAGGGACTGTCCAATCAAGTTTGTATACAAATATCTACTTTACTATTATTCAACAAACAGTTCTAGCAACAGTACAACATACAACCTACGCTCTAAGGGAATGCAGAGGACAGACAGTTTCAAGAAGGAAAAGGGATGCACTCTGGATACTGACAGGAGGGTAGTCGGCAAAGTAATTCATCGCAACAGTTAACGTATACTTGGTTTCACCACAAAGGTAGCAATTGGTCGCAAAACTTCACTAGAGGCCATCGGCGAAGGACCAGGGGGACAGAACCACAATGTGCCTTGTGCTTGTAGAAGTTCTTGGTGCTCGGCAGGGTCGAGTCAGTTTCAGGGCCCTTTACAGCCCCTGCTACAGAGTTCAAGATGGGAAACAGCTGCAGGAATCAGGCGGCAGGCAGTTCGGTGAGCAAGACTGGATGGACGGCTGCAGGCTGACCTACATAGCGGCTCAGGGTCAAGAATCGTCTCAGTGCTGGTTGGCGGGCCTGAAGCACTGGTCAAGGCGTCTTGGATGATATTAGCGACTGCAGCGTAACAGTAAGCTGTGCAGTCGGTTGCAGCTTGAGGGGCTGGACTGGCTTGAAAATGTCCTTTAAGGTGGACGCTGGTTGATGCTTGTCAATGCACCCCTCCTAGCTTCTTCACTGGGCTTGTGTCGTCCTTTAAGGCGGTCGCCCCAAAGCTAAGGAGAGTGTGGCAGGCAACGTCCTTGTCCTTGGTTTGGTTCAGATACTCTCTGGCACTTCCCACCTAGGAAGCTTGCTTGCAGAGCCTAGCAGGGCACGCTCCGTGGGTTATATGTTCATCCATCCCCAGATTTGTTTTGACTGAGTTTTTTGCTAAAATCTTTTTGCCGAAAAACATCAAATTTCTTTTTTTAAATGTGGGGGCTTACCCCCCAAACTCTTCCTTCCCTTTTATATATTCTCTATCCTCCCACCACCTCTACCCCTAATGTGCCCTTACCGACCCCCCCCCCGCCTCGCTATATTTTTCTATGAGTTTTTTCGGCCGAAGATTTTCAGCAAAAACTTTGCGAAAGCAAACAGGTAATGAATGTACATTGTACTGCTGCATACTGGATGAGTACCAGTTCTAGAGCTGCTGGAAGGTCCTCTGGATTCAGTATTTCCCTATGTTCCCTAGGAGACGTTTAGAGGAGGGAACTTGCATCCCTCTTTAGAAATCCTGGCCTTCCTTCACTGGTGTGCGCTGTAAGTCAGCCTGTACCTTCAGCCAGGGTCCAGATTAGTTCTTCTTGTTACTCCATGGGAAGTCTTCAGATGATCTGCCCAAAGGAGGGGCACAGCCCTCTTGTAAAGCCAAATTGGCCCCGGTGATTGGTGTAGGCTAAGTCTACCTTAATGAACCAATCCTGGGTCCCAGCCAACAATCTTCTGTATGCATGAGGTCATAACCAGAGTGCTTTGCAACATGGAAGGTAAAGGGGTGAAAGCACATACTTCTATGCCCCACCCATCTTCTTGTCTGTTGTGGATTAAAGGGTATTTCTGGTTAATTGAGCTCTCTATGGATCCTCATTAAAGCAGCAGGTGTACCTTGAAGCTGCGGCCAAACCAGACTTTTCGGTCCCCGCCAAGCCACATTCTCGTACCTCTTAAATGGGGTCTCCCTGCGGGAATGACTACTGTAAACAGCTTTTCCAGACATGACATTTCACTGTCCTTGATACTAAGAGGCAGTAGCTGGCTTCATTTTACAGAGATGCATATCAAATGGGTTGGGTTTTCCTGTCTTTTGTTAGCCCTGCGACCAAGCCTCTAGTGGGCCTGCTTGAATTAACTCTCATCAGTATGCATAGCTGCCACCAGCAGGGCAAACAAAGGACAGGGCGGATCCATGGAGCCTTTGTCATTTAATTAGGCTAGCCATGGCAGGAAGAAGGTTTTACCCTCCCCCTTTTGAGATGCCTTGATGTACTCCTGGCTGTCACATTCCAACTAAATGTGACGTAAGGGGGGGTGGCGCATGTAGGCTGTGACCACCCAGAGTACACAGGTCTATGTTTATGTCATGCAGTGAGCATAGGAAAATGTGTGCAGATTAGCCCTGTACATTTTCCAGAGGTTGATCTACCATCATTCAATTTCATTTAAAATTTAAAAAAAAACACAGGCGAGCGCACACCCACTTTGCGGATAGACAAATTCCTCACAATTCCTGCACAGCAGACACAAGCTGCAACTAGTGGAGGATGCACACCTGGAAACTTAATTTAAAGCACAGTACAATCTGTGGAAATCTTTTTTCATTTATGGCTCTCGTTTTTTGAAGTTTTGGGAGTAGTAAGAACACTTTTCTTTTTTCCCTGTGTACTTGGAAACCCTTGTCTCACTCATTATGAGGGGTGCTGAGTCTCAACACACTGTTCACTGCTTCCCATTATTTTCTATGGGGCATCTGGATTTTTGTTGTCTTTTCAGATTGACCTGCTCATGCACTCTTTCTCAAACTGCAGCTTGCACTCCGTGATGGTTTGGGCTGATTTGGGACTGGTCACTGCTGTATACCGGGGTAGTCAAACTCAATGTACAATGGAATTGTGCAAGGTGGGATTATTCTAGGATGATGTAAACTGGAAATATAATACTAGCATTTCATATCTGAGAATGTATTAGGTTTGTGCTACTTGAGAGCACACTTTATGTAAGTTTCCAATAGATTTATTTACTGCACACTTAGCTGTGTTTTACACAATGGAGCGCTGCACAGAGCGGGCACCCCTGGGGGTCATTGGTACAGTGTGGGCGTAGCTGAGGTTGCTGTGATGAGCAGGGCGAGTAAGGTAGAGGGGCCTGTGGAGGCCCAGAAGCAAAGTTGGCTTGAGTGGATGGACCAGCTATCCTCAGGATGTTAAAAATGTAGGGTCCTCATATACTTCCTGAAGTGTAGCTTAGAGATGGCCAGTCTTATTTGTCATAGTAACTTGCTCTAAAAATATTGGGCAAAGTAGGAGAATGTCTGTTTTTAGTTTTTTCTCCCTTGCATTTGTTTGTTTCCAGTCTGATGTTTGCTGGCTTCTTATGTTGTGGGTCTCCGGAGACGGAAAGTTTCTCTGCCTGACTGAGTTGTATTTTGATTGTGACTGTATTGTAGGCTGCTTTGAACATGAGAAAACGTGTCCAGTGTAGATGCTTGCACATGGGGTTGATGTGGTTGAAATGTCCTAATCCTGTGGTTAAGCATTCCGCCGTTTTTGCGTGGATTTCAGAGGGGCTAAGGTGGCATCTGGAACTCCTGCGAGAAGAGCACCGCCACCATACAAGTGGGAGAAGGCCAGGGCTTTGATGACCGTTCTGAAGCTGGGCTTGGGGTGGGGCTGAAGAGGTTAACTTTGTGGAGAAGTGCAAGCTTGTACTCTCCTGTTTGGGTCTTCTTGGTGATGAATGTTTTAAATGAGAGGTCACAGTCTATTTTTAAAGCAGAGATATTAGGTACTGACCATTGTCACTAAGGGCTGACACTCCCCCTCTCTCTCTCTTCTCCAGTGGGCTTTTAGTTCCCTATCCCAGGCATGGTCACCAGAGATCAGTAACCCCTAATACCCAACAACTAACTGGCTCGTTGTGATGGCCGAAAGACAAACGCCTCATCTACCTGTCTCTTTCTGAGATTTCCAAGGTGGATCCTATACAGGGGTCCCACTAGACTAACAGTGATCTTTACAATTGAAATAGGTGACTTCCAATTGCCCAGGCTCCACTTGTCCTTCCATTTTACGTTCTTGTATTCCTTGCCCTGGTCTTCTTTCTCCTTACCTTCTGCTCTCCTCCCTGCTTTTCCACCCACTGTCTCTCTCTTCTCTCTCTCTATCCCTCGCTTGACCCTCTGATTTTCCCTTTCCCTCTCTCCTCTACCTACTCCTTACTTCTATTGTCTGCTCTATTTTCTACTACTCCCTCTCCTTCCTGTACTCACCACTACAATCTTCTCCAACTACTCTTCACTACACTGTCTACTACCACCACACCCTACTAAACTACATTTCATCCACACCTTCTCCCAGAGTCACCCTCCTTTGCCTCTCTCAGTCACCTTTCACAGTCACTTTCACACTCTTACCCTCTCCCTTAGTCCTACTCACTCACCTTACACACACTCCTACATCCAAGTAGTGGTTGGTCTGTTACCTACCAATACTTCACCTTGCATAGACCCTCTGTAGTTTTCTTTCATTCTCTGCTGTGCCTTCCTTCTTCTGCCTGATCTCTTTGTCTGCCTTCTCCTCCCTTGACCTCACCCCAAACAACCCACACGGCCTTAATCTTTCAGCCCCTTTTTAACCCCCCTCTTTTCTTCCATTGTTTGTCCCTCAGCTGGTTCCCTGGGCCAACCTTTGGCTTCCTTTTCCCCTTGGCACTGCGTGGCAGGCATCATAGAATAGATAACAGGCTTTAAACCCCATCCCCTTTTCCTACGTGGGTCTACCAGCTTTGGGTAGTGGTAGCCTGCTAAAGGTATAGTCATTTTCACAGTTGTTATCTGGGTTAAGTGGATTTTCTGGATTGCCGGTTTGATGCGCGTGACGTCCCTCAGCCATTCTGCTTATTGTCGCCTCTCTCTCTTCGATGAGCTATCGGTTCCAGTCTCTACCTCTAGGTATCTTGGTACTCGTGGTACAAGGGAAAAAGCGAAATAACCCTGGCCAGCATGTTGCACAGCAGGTATGGGGGAAGTAAAAGTGGTACTTTGATCATTTAGCCAGTATCAGGTAGAAGGAACAGAGACTGATGCCCTCCCAAATCCCACACCATACCTCTGTATCAGGACTGGCCCTGGCAAAGGCTGTGGTCGGCATCCTGCCCCAGGTTGAGATGGGTCCACATCCTCTTATGACAGGGTCATATGCATGGCCCTGTCACACTGTGAGTTGATGCATGAATATATCAAGCTTCATTTCCATCAGCCAATTCTGGACGTTGGCATGCTTAGTTGAGTTCCTTGTAGATAGAATTCAGTCTTTGTCAGGATGAGCTTCGGGAAGGCACTTGAAATCCAGCATTGTCCGAAGGGACACCTGCTAACTCATGGTACTAGAGTTCTCTGCCACATTTGATACTGTTGACCATGAAGCCCATGTGAATTTCCTTACCACCCACATGGGGTCGCTAGAACAGGATGCAGTCATTTGCCTCCTACCTTGCCAACACCACCTTATCAAGACGGCCCCCATCAGATCCCTGTGCCATCCAGTAACTTGTGGAGTGTTCCACAATGTTCCAACATGTTCCAGGTCATCTTCAAACTCTACATGGAAACTCTGGGGAAACACATTGCCAACACTGATATCACGATACACCAAATACTCAGATGACACAAGCTGTACCCTGAACTCCATTGCATAAGGGACATTCATCAATTTAATGTTTTGGGGGGCGTCGTTGGTAACATGGATGGTGATAGTCTCTGTGCTAAATAATGGTTAGACTCCATATTCAGAATCCCATCAGGGATTGTACTCTGCAATCCTTTCATGTAGTTTGATGGCAATGCTCTTCCCGATCACGCAATCACTGCAATGGTGTAATGGTAAAGTCAGAGCCTACTGGAAACCTGCAGTTGTAAAATGGCTGCTAGAGTACTGTAACTCTGTATACTGGGATATTGTACCAAGCGGGATGCTATATTGATTGTAAAATGTGAACTATATTACATAGTGTAAACTGAGAATCTATTTAGGATTGCTAAATGGAAATAATTTGGGATTTTACAAACTATGAATTGTCACAGATGGATCAAAGAGCACTGCAACTCCTAGAGAATGTTTTGTTTTTTAATTGATTTATGAGGCAGGGTGCTAGGGCCACCCCCCACTCTCTCGGCTAGTTGCACCACTCCCGCCCTAACCCAGCCATCCCTACTCCCCAGGTAGGTATATACTGCTGGTTTCTCCCTACTGTCTGAGTTCTGACTTCTCAAGGAGGGTGGACCTAAAGCTCCCTCAGGGAATTCCTAAACAGACCATACACTATCTATGCTCTTAATTAGCTAACAAAGAGTATAGGGTGTGCCTTCCATACACGCTGCCCAACTCAACCTTCCTAGCACACCCTCTTGTTCCTCCCCCTCTTTCTATATGATGTCCTCTTTCAACTTTTCTTCTTCAACCAACTCTAGCTTACTTCTTCGCTTCTACTCCCTACGACGTCCTCTTTATCTCTCTGATGTCTGTCTTTCTCCTGCCTCCACTCTTCGATTTTACAGGTCCATCCTCCACACTACTACTCCCTCCTCCACACTACTACTAACTCCTCCATGCTACTACTACCTCCTCCACACTACTATTACTAATATTACACCTTCTACTGAGTCACCCTATGTTCACTCTTAGAAATGCTGCTGTATGTGCCGACGCTGGGGAGCCGTGCCAGGGAAAGCCACGCAAGACATCTGTTCTTTTAACTCTAGCTCGCTCTCTCTGTGTGGACTCTATAGCTCAGTTTACTGCATGCAGATTGTGTGGGGCACTGATGGGTTTTAGTGCTCCAGGTGATGTTGCCCTACTCTAACTGCCTCATTCGTAGTTCTGGGAAAGAAAGACATAGCTTGGCCAATACTTTCTTCCAGAGGTAGGGGATGATGCAAGCTGGTACTGGTCATATACAAACATGGACTTGTGGAGGGGACAGGAATTGGGGTTCTTCCAACTCCCACCATTCCCCTCTGGATTAGGACTGGCTCTGGATTGCACCTGGTAACCCTTCCACCCAAGGATGAGAGAGGTTCTTACCTCCTTGTTACAAGATCAGGTTACTGACCTTGGCACACACCTGCACCTTTTCCCCTAAGTCCTCCCCTTCTCCCTAACCACTAGCTCACTTACCCTCTCACACCCCCCACACCGTATCTGAAGGGATTCTGGATTTCTGAAGCGCTCAAAGGCACAGGTCGAATAGTGGGAAATCATTACCCAACAGAACCTCCTCCGGTAGTGCGGGCACTACGATCATGGGCATTGTGACCCCTTGTTGTAATACTTTGAGGGTGATGTTGGGTTGGGGGTACATAGCCATGCCGCCATGGCCATTGATGATTCGTGCTTGACTTCCTGGGCGTGGTTCTTCCAAGAAAATCATGTCAGTCTGGACATCGTTTCTTACTCCCTGAGTCTAAGAGAGCTTTATCAGGAAGAACTTGAACACCACTGGGAGATGACATGGTCGGTCTCTCTTGTCATACATACTGTTCTGCCTCTGACTCTGGTCCTTCCTTGTCCTCATGGAACATGTGTGCAAGATATTCTAGCTGAAATCTTCCCTTTGCCCATTTTGTTCAGTCCTCTATCTCTAGAAGGGGGAATGAAAAAGCCACATTTGCATCGGTTCCGGTTTGGCTTTCTTGGGGCAAACTCGGTCCAGGTGTCGCACATGCAAAATATCTTAAAACCCCAGGATGAGCTTGAACTCCTGGTTTCCTTCAGTCTGTTGGGTTGTCGGCTTTGGTGTGGATTCAGACCCAGGTGAAATGGGGCTTGTTTTTTTATGACTGTGCTCCCTTCTCTTTTCCCATAAGTAGATTTGTGGTCACAGGGTTTCATTTGCTTCCCTGGCATACATCACTCTCTGATGTTCTTTGGGTGTATGGATTGACTCTTCCAAGGTTGACTCATGTAGTTTCCAGATAACCATTGGTAGATGTGGTGGCCGGGAATCTTTGAATTGCTCCAGTACCAGCATGTCTCTCATCTCTTCATAATTTTTATCCGCCAATGATTTGTTGAGTAAATTCTTGACCCTATAGGACTACTGGGTTTCTTCTTGGTGTGGATGGAGGTATCGAAGATGAAAGCTGTAGCATTACCTCTCTTGTCCTATCTCAAGCATACCTCACATCAGTTTCTCATTTGGTGTTCTTACCGTTAACGGCCTGTTTCCCATGATCTAATGATCACAGGCACACAAGACAGTAATTGGAAGCCCCTAGGAGCTCTGAAGCTGCATCTACTGTACAAGAGTGTGTGCAGGGGCTGACAGGCCCAAACTCTGAGCAACCTATAAGAGGGAAGATGGCCAGTGTGGAAATAAGTTGCACACTGTGCTTGTGTGCATGTGTGTATGTATGTGTGTATTCTTGAGGTGAGTAGTAAGAAGGGTGCAGTGCAAAAGGGTGGTTCAACAGGGTGAACCCCTCTCATTAAAAGTAAATTCCATCAATGCATGTCACAGATGGCTTAAAGAACAGAAGGTTCAAAGATCTGTATTGACTCCTTAGGTAGCGCGTTAGGGCCGACCCTCACTCTCATGTCTAGTTGCATCACCCCCTCCCTAAATTAGGTGTGCCTATGCCCCAGATTAGTATATATTGCTGGAGCCATATTTCAGATAGAAGGAATTTCTGCCAACTCTTATTCAGAGAGTGGTCAGCATATCCATGTGACCCAGGAGGTGCACAGTAATTTTAGAGGCACCGCACTAGCCAACCAGGGTGTGGTTTTCAGATATGAAGTAGCTGGTAGATCATGGTCCAAATATGTTACATCCATCTTGGGACATGTTGTCACATCAGGGTGGACAGTCATTTAGCCTTCTCCAGTCTCTCGTGTTAGAGGCGTGTTTTCTGGGAAATTGACCCAGGCTCATCTAGGTCTGCTGCAAGAGAATTTCTGTCTTCACCAAGCCTAAAAAGACTCAATTCGCAATTTGTACATATGCAAATTGTCTCATTTTTCTAATTTTGGGGCTCAAAAAAAATGTGGATGCTCACCAAATGATGTGCTATACTTTTCTACCCACAGTGACGAATCATGGAATACCATCACTTCTTCCCAAGAGGGGGCCCTTACATGCGAGCCTAGGGAGGGGAGCCCACCACACGATACCCTCACTAGGGGTAAAGGAAAGCAGGACCTAACTGGGAGAGACTACCCTCTGGGGACAGGGATTAACGGTCTGATGAGGAACTCCCTAAACAACATTTCACCAGCCCATCTTCTAAAACATCTAATGTCAGAACATATGAAGAACAGACTAGAATCTGTTATTTCCAGCCAAGAAACACTTATATGGTACTGAGATGAAGAAGAATACTGGAGGAATACAGAGTCTAACTCAAACTCAAAAGAAGGATTTTGACACTATGCTGGGGAAGTCCCACGCAGCGTCATAAATCTCAGAGGCATAGACCTAAGGAGTGAGAGAGCCCGGGAAGTGTCAGATGGAAGGAGCACGTTGAGAGAAACTTGGATGCTCGGCGTCCAGAGAGATGGAGAAGCCAGAGTGCAGCCTCTAACATGTGCAGCTGGATGGGAGAGAGGACATGGAAGACTAAAGTGGTCACAGTGCATCCTGAACAAAAGAGATGGACAAAAGGTGGCGTGAATGCATCACAGTGGTCCCGGAGCTCCATGAACAACGCCAGTACCACTTTTAGGTATTGCGGAGTGAACAGACCGATGGTGAAACGAAGAAACTAGTAACCAACCTGGCAAGAAAAGAAGAGAGTCGCAGCCTGTCGGAAAGCCCGTTGACATTATCCCTTCATAATCCAGGTAATGGGGAGAACCGTAGACCTGGGAGGGCGACCGAAGATAATAATGGGAATACTTATACTCGTCCCATTAAAGACAAAGTGGCAAGAGTATATGATGAAAGTCAGAAACATTATTGTAACACTCATACCCATACCAGTAAAGACGAAGGATCAAGTATATATGAAGAGAGTGAGAATTATTATTGGAATTTTTATACTCGTCCCAGTAAAGACAAAGTCTCAAAAGTACATGAAGAGAGTAAGAAACATTACCGAAAAACACATACTCGTCCCAGTGAAGGACAGAGGAATCAAAATGTGAGTCCTCAAACTCATCCCAATCATGAAAAGAAGTCGACATTGAATAAAGAGAGAATCTTCAGTTGAAATAAAGCGAAAGGAAAATAGATATCTCCTGAATGGACAGGACAGTTGAGATTCTGAAGAACGCAAAATCTGAATTATATGAATTGATGGCTACAGTTACCAAGAACTATCTAATGATGTGCTATTGAACTGAACTGGGTGAAAACACTGTCACACAGGAGAAGGGAGTCATTCTCCTGTGCATTAGTTCTAATAGTGGTAGGATCTGGATAGCTTATTTTGGACAGTGGACTCTATTTTGATTTGGACTATCACCGACCAGTGACAAGCACCCTAGTTAGTTTTGTTAGACTTTGAATACCCTAGCTTAGGGAAAGTTAGGGGGTTTCACCCTTTCTTTACTAAACTAAAATAGTAACATGGAAAACCTGAGTCTGTATTCTTCTTCTGACCCACCACACCACCCAGACAGTCAGGAATATAGCTGGATACTAGATTTACTTACTTGGCAGCCTTTAGGGCGCCCAGGAATTTGGAATCTATGGTGTTTTCTTTGGCTAACCGAGTGTTGAAGAGACACCTTGAAGAGCTAGGCAGAACACCCCGCAACCCCGGCCTCATCACCATCTCTCTGAGTGGCAATGAAGCTTAGTAATTTCAGCTCTAGCTCTTAAGCCTGGACTGAAGGGTTTGATCAACATTAAGTTAGTCACCTGGAAGACAGTACTTTTGGTAGCCCTGACTTCGGCCAGAAGGGACAGCGAGATCGAGGCGTTGCAGCTTCTGAACAATACATATTTCTTTCACAAATATAAGTTTGTGCTTCACACACGTCCCTCATCTGCTGAAGATCATCTCTGCATTCCCCACATACCAGGAAATTGGCAACTTTTGTTCCTAGAGCCTCAGTGGGAAACTGACAGAGTCACACAACCTAGATATAAAAAAAGAGCTCAGAAATTCTGTCTCGGATGAAGTACCTTATGAGGTCAGACACCATGTTTGTTACCTTTTGATGGACATTCCCTAAAGCTCAGGCTTCCAAACTCTCTTTTGCCAAATGGATGGTAGTGGGCATTATTGAAGAGTACAGGAGCAGCTGTAGCCCCTTCCATTTATTAAGAGGAAAGGCCACTGCAGTCGCCTTTCAGTGTCATGCTTCTTGGGATGTATGTCATCAGTAAAGCAGCAATGTAGATATGATATGATATGATATGATATGGCATTTATAATGCGCCTATACACAATTGTTTCAGGGCACTACGAGGAAAGGGGAAAGGGAATAGAGGGAGGACAGAGACAACTATCTTACTAGGCCAAGTGACATTGAGATCGCGCAAACGGCAGAAGGTGTCCCCTTCTGCCTTTTGTAGGCATTACAGCATGGATGTAAGTTTTCAATTTGATGTGGCCTTCCGGAAGGTAGTAAGAGTTAGCGAGATTGCTCAAACCATCTGGGCCTAGTGCTTTGTATTAGCCCATACAGTATGGTGGAAAAAGGATGGGGCATAAGTGTACGAAAAAGTCACTCATAGTGAGTACTGTACTCCTATTTCATAGTCTGCTTTCCTCCACATGACCCCCTCAAAGCCCTCCAAAAGAAGTTGATTATGTGCCATCTACTTCACACGAAAAAAGGGGGACTGGCAGGTGGCACTGGAGGGTCGATCTTTTAGAGGGTGTGCACACCTGTCATGCACACCTATACTTTCTAAGGGGAAGAGCTCCAGTTGCAGTGCAAATGCCTCCGGTCCTGTTCCCTGGCGTAGGCGCACATACACTATGGAAGAAACAGGACTATGGATTAGGAGTACAGTAGTTACTACAGTTAGTAACATTTCCTTTTCCTGTCAGCCTTTGAGCCTATCTATTAAAACACATGCAATAGATTGGCATGAGTGGAAGCACAAAGAGGCAGAGACAAGGATGTTACTTTTACAAATTCAAGGTTGCACACAACCAAAGTAGGTCAGGATAATTCTCCAAACATGAATTGTGATCAAAAGAAAGAGTCTCTTACAGTGTTTGGGCTTGTCCTTTCCCCACTCCATTGCTCAATAGTTTATCCTTGTCTTTGGGTTGTATGTTTTGGGGGTTCAAGCCATTCGAGACTGCACCCTCCAGGGTGTTAACAGTTTGAAAGCCTTCTCAAAACATTCAAGGTACAGTAAATCTGTCTCCCATAGTGCTTTGCTCTCACAGGACTGGGGAAAAGGCTTGGGGAAGCTGCTCTCGCCTTCCTGCCGTAGGGTTCTGCTCTCTGGGTTACTCCTCGTGTCGATGGTCCCTAAGGTAAGCCTTCAGATCCTCAATGAGATTGCATCATCGGGTACCTCCTGTAAGCTTTGAAGCCTGCCCTGGATTGACCTTACCCGCAGAAACCTTCCTGTTCTTAATTTCTATGGGGTGCACATGTCCCCCTCCCACTTTCCCAGGTTGTGTGGTTTTATCTCCCCCTCTAGCTTTCTTCTGTCTTCCTCACCAGATGGTAATGGTTATATGTTCTTCCAATTTCCTTGCATCCTTCACAACAGATGACCCTTCCCCCTCAATATTCAACCTCCAACATTCTCCTCCAGATTACATCTCTTCTCCATCCTGCCCCCTTGATACTCTTCCTCCAACTCTCAGATTCAGCACTCCTCTCAAAAGGCATCTCAGTTGCCACCATCTTCCAAACACCTTCCTACAGCTCTTACTCAAGCGCTCCACACATTGATGGTGGAATGCAAGGAGCATAGGCAGCACATAGATAGTAACTGAAATGCAAAGTCTTGAGTTTCTTCCTGTACTGCAAGAGTATTGGTGCACTCTGTATTGCCACTGGGA